>NW_025334029.1:2756481-4134721 GCF_019186645.2 Phyllostomus hastatus
CGCCGCTCTGGGGCGCAGGACTCCACACCTCTGGCGGCCGAAATTTTAACTGGACTGGAGTGCTGGAGAGCCAGGCCCCTGAGAACAGCCCGCCAGCAGTGCCTCAGGCAGCTCCCACCCGCCGCTGGCGTGTATGTCCGCCCGGCTGCTGCTGCTGCCTGACCTCTATGGATCTATTTGACTTTTTCAGGGACTGGGACTTGGAACAACAGTGGTAAGTGTTGATTTTTGCTTTCTCCTTTGCTACTCAGGTCTCATGGCTGTGGCTGGGCTTTTAGCCTTTGTTAAGAGGACCCCGGATTGTGGTGGAGGAGCCCTGAACACACTCCCACTTGCTCTTGGCAACCTCTAGCCCCGGAAGTCGTGACTCCTAGGTCAGGTGCCAGGGTGGAGGGCGGTGCAGACAGAGGGGGGTATGAGGGTCCCGAAAGCATCACTTGACGTTTCAAGTCCAAATAGTTGCATTTGACCCAAATCGGATCCGTTGCCGCCCGGGTGATGAGACGCAGGACCTTCGCCAGGATTTTCTCCCAGAAAGGTTGGCCAGGCTGGCCTCTCAGAGCACAGGATGCTGCCCACCTGAAATGCCTCAACTTTCGAGGTGCCCAACGCCCGAGGCCGGCCCTGGGGAATGGGCAGCAGCAAGGTTCTAACCCAACCCTGTGCTTCTTTGGCCACCGCCCCCCACCACCTCCATCCCTGCAGGGCGCGCACACCTTCCCTTTCACCTGCTCACCCCAACTGCTTCGTACTCTGGCGACAAGAGTCCGCTTGGGGGGCGGTAACTTAGAGGCCTCGGGTCCCGGTTAACTTTGGCGTTTGGCTTTCAAGACTGAAGATTTTTGAAGTTGACCCCCAAAGTCGGCCGCTTCAATGTCAGTGCACATTTTTTTTTACTGCCTGGACCTTGGTTCGTCCCTCACTGGGAGTCTGCTGCAGGTTTGTGTAATGCGCACCAGCCTCAAATTCAAAGGTTTAATAAGCTCTTACTAAACTATCTTAAACTTGTCGCTGAGAGGTTTTTGAAAGATGGCTCAGAGCTGACCAGAGAAAGGAAAGTTGTTCCTCTATTCCTGATGTGTGCATATGTGCAGGAATGACAATATACATATCTGTTGACTTAAAAAAAAAAAAAACCCTTCACCTTCTGCTACAAACATTATCATTGTTAATTTGTCACATTTTAACGTATTAATTGCCCCCCACGGACTATGGAATTAGATGGTGGGAAGGCTCAGCGACAGCGACTTAGACTTGCACCCTTGGCTATTGTCTTTTAAAATGTAGTTAAAGTAATCTATAGCACTGAGCAACTGTGCGAAATATTTTGCAGTGTTAACCTACTAGCAGCCTTTGGCTATGAATGCTGTGTATTTTCACAAGGATTTCCCTTGATCATGTGATAGTTTAGGCAATTTCCTTCTTTAGAAAAGGTTCATACGCTTCGCTAATAGCTTCATCATGCCAATCATGACTCTGTTGCTTGCAAATCCAAGATAATCAGAACTTAAATACATTTTATTTTACAGAAATTCCTAGTAAATTGTTGAAACCACACATCAGTATCAGTATTACACTGTATCAGTATTAATCTGTAACACATTTTTGATAGCATGAAGGGTTTTATCAGTTCTGTAGGAAAACATTATTCTACAATTTTTAAATAGCTATGCTATTATTTAAAAGTAAAGATCATAATAAAATTACTGCTCAATGAAATATCGTGCTCTTGCACACAGCCTTTACTCTGCTTTGCTTATTTCTTTTGCAGACACTGATAACCACAGCATTAGTATTGCATACAGTTTGCCTAACATATAATGTGGGTTGCAGCATTAATTTAACAGACATTGTTAAACTTGACTTTGTGGGTATAGTTGAAATGTTAAACATATATAAGGTATTCAGTTTTTAAAAACATTATATTATTCTAATTTCAATTTAATATTAAACACATGCAGTTGCATATATAAATGGGATAGACCCTTTTAGATTTGATTTCTTTTTTCAGAAAGATATACAACCCCTCCTTTTGGAGACTATCTTTCCTTACATTAAAAAAATGCAAAACCTTGTTTTATCCAGGTCCCTAACTGTGCCACATCACTTAAGATACATGCTGACTTGGACAGTCCATACTGTGTGAAATACCAATGAATTAGTATAACACATCTGCATGAATAAGCCAGTCTTTTCCTTCTGTGCACATGTTCCAGGAAAACTTCTACTTCTTACTATTTCTTGTGGGGGACAGGCTTCCTGATACATCTGCATTTGTAAATATGTGTAATGTGGTTGTGCAACTGTGTTTTGTACACTACCACAGAGAAAAAGAAAATGATTGTGACAATAGTGGGTGAAGTAAAAAGCTTGCAATTGCCTTAAATGGAAATCTGTACCTTTCCCAACTCACTTTGGACATCCAGAGCATACCAATGATGTGTTCATTATATGTTTGCTTTCCTTCCTGGGCAGTAAGTAGCTGCTTAGAGTGTAGTCATCCATAGTCACCCCCAACTCTCCAGGAGATCCAAAAAAGAAAAAAGTGTCATCTAAGTTAAGGGTCTCATTTACATTGGACATTTTCTCAACATTCACTTGTGGAACAGGGAGCTCAGAGCTATTTCTACTGCAGTCTTAGATGTCTGACAATAACTGAGTCAGGCCAGCTAAAAATAAACTCCTTTTCCTAGAATTAATGAAGAAAAATTTTACATACACAAGCATATGTGTTACTTGCAGTCATCTCATTATAGTAAACAAAAAGTGCATGTACATTTGTAAACAGATAAATTTGTTGGAATGAATGCTTGTGGAAAGGATGGGGCATCAATGACACTGCAGTGTGTATAGGTGCCCTGTCTGGGCCTGCTCTATGCCTAATGGAACATAATTCTGGATTTCACAAACTGCAAGAATATTTTAATGGGTTCTGTTGTGGACTTCATTAAAGGACCAAAGCTCAAGATCTATAAGATTCTTACATGAATGAACAATGTTCACCTCAATCTGAATTTAATATGAACCATTCTGTGAAACAAGAGGAAGGTTCAGATGTCTGTCTGTTCTCACCAAAGACACCATTTGCTCTTAAAAAAAGATAAATTAAAAAATCAAATTTTATCATTTAAATCACCCCATAGACTTCCCTGTGGTAACTCAGTAAATGAATTATTGAGGTGTCTGGATATCATGTTGCTAGATTTGGACTTGTTTACAAGCAATTGGGATTTCATTAATATCTGTTTAAGTAGGGGAGGGAAATTGGAATGCCTCCAAAGTGTACAGCCCTTCAGTTCTGTAAGCACTCATCCCCAAATATTGATTCCATATTGCTTTGTGACAGGGCAACATCCTTTGTGGGGATGCTTATTTTCCTTTTATTCTAAAAAAGAGAGAGGCAGACAAAGAAAGAGAGAGAGGGAAATAGCCTTAAAAATAAGAAAATGTAAAGAAAACAACCATGATAGCAAAATCAAAATTTTTTTAAAAGGTGAAAATTATAGTTAAGCAATTGTGACAGTTGACCAACTTCTCACTGTGAAGGGCTGCATCAATTGTTTGTACTTTTTTATGTGATGTCTGACAAGTATCCTAATCAGAGGCAAACTTGAAAACAGGCAGTTATACAGGGAGAGACTTAAACAGCTAAACTGTCAGATAAATAGCAAGTTCAAAGGTCTTTGTGGGGTTGTCAAAGCTTGGAAGGGGCCATGTGCAGGCCAGGCTTCTCCAGTGAAGGCAGACCTCAGGGCCGGCCTCAGCAGCCCACATTTTTCCTGGTGTTCCTTGACCTTGCAGACCTTCCTCACCAGACAAAAGCAAGCTGTTTCAGCTCAAGCAAGGCATATGACCCATTCACTGTAGCAGCCCTGCTGCCTCAGCCTGCTTTGTGCACACAAAGTCTTCAGAGGCCTTTTTAGTTGCAATCCTCTGGAACTATAACGCAGGCCTGTTTATGGATGGGAAGGTGTGGGAAGGAGAAATAACACAACCTTCACCAACCTTCACCAACCTAGTAGAAATGTGGAAGCATGAGGCAGGATCTTCTTTTGACTAAGGCCTACAGGTTGCCAGGATTCAGCAAACCATTTGTTGTTGGGTTTTTAAAAAGGGTTTATTAATTTTTACTACTCTTTTTATTTATTTTTAGAGATAGGGGAAAGGAAGGAGAAAGAGAGAAACATCAATGTGCCCTGACTGGAAATCAAACCAGTGACCCTTAGGTTCTCAGGCTGGCACTCAGTCCATTGAGTGACACCAGCCAGGGCTGTTGTTGAATTTCTTAAGGTAGTGTATGGAGATGAAAGATTCAAAGCAACAAAATTAACTAGTGATCAGTTTTCCTCCACAACTTCCCAAAAACCCTCAAATAACAAAAGCTATCTCCATAAATCTTAAAAGACATGTCTACTGGACAAGGAAAAAAATTATCTCATTTTAGAAATCAGTTTAATGATACATTCATTGTTTTGCTAATGATTCAGTCAAGCATTTAACAACTTTAAGATGTACAAGTCAAGATTGAAAATGACTGCTTCTTCGATTCCCAGTCAGGGCACATACCTGGGTTGCAGGCCACAGCCCCCAGCAACCGCTCATTGATGTTTCTCTCTCTCTCTTTCTCCCTCCCTTCCCTCTCTAAAAATAAATAAATAAATAAATCTTTAAAAAAAAAGAAAAGAAAATGACTGCTTCAAAAATGAATCTATCATTATAGACATAAACAAGATTCCAAACATTTGAGCATTTTGTGGATGGATAAAAATTATATTGTATTTAAACATGTTAATTATTGTTGAATAAAAATGGCTTTAATGTGCTGAACCTTTACTTCATGCCCATTATTCTTAGCTAAGACTATTTCTTGCATGCAGAATTTGTACACATTTAACACAATTTCAAAATTGTAAAAAGTCCAATAAAATGGGCATCTCTGAAACCATCTAGAATAGAGCTAGGTCAGAAATCCACATCTTTAACTTTCCAGGTCAGGTGTCAGCTCTCACTGAAACAAATTTATTACATTGTGCATATTATAATGTTGTTAAAAAACCTGTAGAATTGCCATGTAATCAACTAGCCATGGAATTCTGCTTTTTTTCTTTTTAATTAAAAAAAAGAAAAAATTATGTACTGAGGCAATCTCTTAGCAGTTCTTTGGTGGATGCCCCTCTATTTAAAACACATTAATGGCAAATTATATATATTATATATATATATATATATATATAAATTTTATAATACATATAACTACATACAAATATATATATGTATATATATATATAGTTTTGCATCATATACCATATATGGTACTCTCTATATAGTATATATACCATATACTGCATAAATAGTATATAGTATATGGTATATGATGCAAATATCAAGCCTTTGGGAACTGCCTATTTAAATTTGAATGCCTTAGTTTTGAAGATTTATTACCTGGACATAAAGAAGAGCATGATATATTTACATTTTTCTGATTGATTTGGATTCTCAAAGCTGGGAGAAGAGGTAAATAACATTTCTTCTCAAAGCTTTGTAACTTACCACATCTATTATTTTATTTGTTCCCCACAATGACTTTCTGAGTTTGTCAGATATCATTAGCTCCATTTTGTGGATGAGAAAACTGAAGTTCAGAGAGGTTGAGTGACTTACCTAAGCTTACATAGTAAGTGGATGGTGTTAGGACTTGTCTTTATTGCTCTTTTTACTGTGCCATCACTGTTTCAGTAAGTCATTTATGTTTAAATATTCACACTGCTTCCTAGGGAATGGTGTATTGCCCTCTTGCATCATCTAGCACTGTGTCTCTTCCATTATACACACTCAGTAAACATCTGCTGATTGATGTCAGGGCACCATCAGCTCAGAGAGTGGTCTATGCAAATAGTCATGTCTTTTTTTGTAAGAAAATATCTGTTAATAAATTTTTTATCTTCATTTTATTTTTTCCATTACCATTTAATCTCTTTATATCTTCCCCCCTCCAGCAATCACCACACCATGAGTCTTTTATCCTTTTTGTTCAATCCCTCCACCTCCTAACACCTGCAACTAGTTGTCATTTTTTGTTCCTTTTTTTATTGTTGTTCAAGTACAGTTGTCTCCACTTCCCCCCACCACTCTCCCCCCACCCCAGCCATCCCCACTTCCCATCCTTGATCTTAACCCCCTTTGGTTTTCTCCATGTGTCCTTTATAGATGTTCTTGAAAATGCTCCCCTCTTTTTCCCTCATTATCCCTTCCCACCTCCCCTCTGGTTACTGTCAGTTTGTTCTTAATTCCAATGTCTGGTTATATTGTGCTTGCTTGTTTGTTTTGTTGATTAGGTTCCAATTGTAGGTGAGATCATCTGGTATTTGTCTTTCGTGCCTGGCTTATTTCACTTACCATAATGCTCCAGGTCCATCCATGCTGTCACAAAGGGTAGGAGCTCCTTCTTTCTTTCTTCTGTGTGGTATTCTATCTCCTAAATGTACCATAGTTTTTTGATCCATTCATTTATTGATGGGCACTTAGGTTTCTTCCAGCACTTGGCTATTGTAAATTGAGCTGCTGTGAATGCTCTTCTCTTTTAAAGATAGTTGCTTAGTAAATCCTGAGATAATGCTGGACCTGTGTTTGTTTGATAATGTTTTAAGTACATTTTAAAGGTCTTTTAGCTAGTCTGAGCTCTTCCAGAAAGTATGAGAAAGAACAATGATTACTTAGTAGGAAAAGAGAAAGTGAAAACCTATGTTATTTATCAGTGTGATTTTAAGAATAGAATTTCTATGAATTCTAAGCTATGTAATGATAATAATTATCTATAATTAAAATTGATAATTGCTTTCAGTTAAAAAAACCTGAAAAACAACTTTGAGGAATGAGGTACAGGAGTTAATGGAATGGAATTGTGTCTCAATCTGTACAGAGAACATTAAAGACAAATGTGTGAGAAAAATCTGAAGAATAATTGAGTGGCCAGAGTTGGAATTTCTGCAGCCTTCCTTGAGTTTCACCCTTTCAACTTGTATTTCGTCATGAGAAGGCTATTTTTCTACTTAACTGTAGCAGATCCATGCCATACATTATCATGACTGTTAAACAAAGTTCCAATGCTCAGTTTCTCTAA
Source organism: Phyllostomus hastatus (assembly GCF_019186645.2). NCBI lineage: Eukaryota > Metazoa > Chordata > Mammalia > Chiroptera > Phyllostomidae > Phyllostomus > Phyllostomus hastatus. The sequence continues at coordinate 2,763,602 of NW_025334029.1, forward strand.
TGTAAAACTTTTATGTTGCACTTTAATGAAATTTTATATGCATGTTAAAAGCAAGGCACACTTTATATTGTGGAGAGGGCAATGCTCTGAATTGTTGAATTTATTTTAAAGTAAATTTTTTTTTGATGACCTTAGCTGCTAACATTCACTTATTTACTGAGATGAGAAAATTTATCTGAGTGTTCAGGTAAAATGGCATGATTTAAGTAAGACTGACAATAACACTACAGCTACAATGTGATTTTTATTATGGATTGCTTAGTTTATGGAATGCTATTTTTATATGCTTGTGCATTTTGCTTTATTTGAAAAACAGGATCAGTCAGTAATTTAAAGTGATATTTGATTTTATTTTTCAATAAGTATATGCTGGTATAAAATCCACACATTGGAAAATAAGCAAAAGAAACAGTTTTTGTTTATATTAAAAACTAAAAATTGCACATGTTTATTTTTTTTCAATGTCTCTTGTTGGAAAAAGGAAAAGAAAAAACACCTTATATTCATATGGTGAAGAATAGATTATTTTGTAAAATTTAAAAATATTAGTTCTGTGCATTGTTTACCATCTTCAGTAAAAACCATATCTCAGTTTCAGATACTGGTTCAATTGGTGACCTTGAATAAGCTGTATTCCCACAGTCCAAATTTTGTTTTGTAGGCAACATATATCTTTGAAATATCATTGAAATGGATTATTTTTATATTGAATATAAATAAAAAATAAAATTGTACTTATTTTGTAGTGGTGCTGAAATTGCAATCTTGGCTTTAACAATCATTAGAAGAAGAACTTTTTGGAGTCTGATGTCTTCTTGGTCTTTGGGTCTCTAGTATGGTTTGATCAAACCAACTGGCCAGGGGTGTATTATGAGGTAAGTTTAACCTTCTGATTACAGCAATATGTACGTGATGCCTTTACTATCTGAACAATAAAAATACAGTCACAGAGGCTTTATTTCTCCCTCAAGGACGTCAGTCAACTGATTTTTTAAAATAAATTAATTTTCTAAAGGTACTCATGTTTTTTGCCAAGTCAGCACAGCCACAACAACTAAATTAAATTCCAGTGTGATGTATGTTTCTGATGAAGTGCCATGGAATCTTGGAGAGGTCTCATCAACTAGCCCTTATTTATTAGCTGGCAAAAGGCTTGGCTTTGGTGGGTAGACATTAATAAATTCCTATTAATAATCAATAATTAAATAATCAAAACACTATTAATCAATAGTGTTTTAAGACTGGAGGACCCTTCAGGATCATTTGGCCCAGGCTTCACATTGTGAAAATGAGACTGAGGCCTAGGATAGGAAAGCATCTTGCCTAAGGACATATAGTCAGTAATTGACACAGCTGGGTTGGGAGCCCTTATGCCCTAGTTCAGTGTTTGCAATTCTATGAAGACCTGTTTTCATTGTGTACCTGCTCTGTGCCTAACATTTTACTAAAGAGATAATTTTAGGGGAAGATGAAAGAAATGTAAAGGATAACCTTTGACTTTACTGACTAGACATTGGAATGTAGAACTAGGTTTGGTGAAATGGTTGAAATGGATGTAAATGAAATAGGAATTACAGGAAGAGAGAGAACGTGAGCTAAAGTAGGTGAAACTATCCTCATCGAGGCCCATGGAACACTTTTATTTTAGCACAGTCCAGAGGGAAATGGAATGCCAGAAATTTAGATTGTTTAGAAGAGTAAGAACAACCAGCACTCAATATTAAACAATTGTCTTTGGACCCTAAGTTATCTGGTTTAATAGTAGCTCATATTCATCACACAATTGCTGAAGATAGGTTTTGTTGAGTGAATGGAGTATTCTCATTAACACTGATCACCATTTGCCCAGGGACAACCACAAAACTGTTGACAATTATTTTGAATGTCTGAATTATGAAATATTTATGAAAACATTCTTCAAATAAACACCAAATTAATTTTTTCCTGAATCAGTTGAAACAAATATTAGTAAATTGGCTAAATTGCTAGCAAAATAGCTGTTTTCAAAAGAAGCATATATTGTGAATCTTAAGATGGACCCAAATCTCTTTCTTTTTTTGTTCTTTTTCCTTTGAAAAAATAATTAGCTCATTTTTTCTGGAAGGTGTGTACTGATACGTTGTGTTATGCATCTCTTTTACCTAAAGAGTACTTAAGTTGGTGCCTTTGTACTATCTGATTGGTGTGTACACTTGTGTTTATGATTAATTATTTGGCCACCAAATAATTATTTGTCTGGCTATCTCATCCTTCAAATCTTACCCCTGTCTCTGAGAAGGTACTAGCTACAATCGCCCTACCTCTTCTTCCCTCAAACTCATATATTTCTGCCTTTTTGGGTTAGATACCCCTCCTCTATGCTCCCATACCATCTTGAACATATTTGCAATGAACCTGAGTTGTTTTGGCGAATGAGAACATATTTTATTTATTTATTTTATTACCAGTATATGGCCCAGTGTAACAGCATAATGCAGCCAATTCAGAGTTGTGGCATAGTTTACTAATTCAATTCATTCAGGCACTGTGTTAGGTCTTCAAAATATTAAGTTTTGTTGAGAAGCTATAGTAAATAAAAGTGAAAATAATAGCACTAACTTTTCCTATATGGCAGGCACTGATTTGTATTATCCGATTTCTCTATTTAACACATCAGGGAAACTGGAACAGGGGTTCAGAGACTTGTCCAATATCACATGGACAGAATGTTAAAGAGCTGAAATTAACACACAGACCATATGCATCCTTAGCTGCTCTGCTAATCCATAAGGATACCCAGGGAGAGGTGCTAGAATAGTGCAAGCCCTGCATGCTGTGGGGCTCTGTAGTGGACTGGGCCAATGAGACCTTTGTTACTTATATTAAATCAGCATTGGTTTTAAGTTCATAAACAAATATGAGGTGTAAGTGACCTGATATCTACTTCAACAAGAGATGCACAATTCCTACCTTTTTGGTTTAAGCACCAGATTTAGTGCTTGGGTGGAAGGTCTATAGATTATGACTTAATTCATGTTTAACAAGAATGCAGGCTCAACAAGTGTGGAGATTTTTTGGTTGGTATTATTTACTGCTTCACCTGTAGTGTTTAGAAATGTGGCAGGCAATAGGTGTTTACTTACTTGTTGTTGAATAAATAGCTTGATATACAGTAACCTGCTTAACACTTTGGTAGTGAAATCTGTGCAGACATCATTTAGAGGTGCAAGAATGAAGTCTAAGAGAAGAGCTAAAATCTTGATGGTCAGTCATGGCAGGTAGGTGTGTTGCCTTCCCTTCCATAGATACGTTCCTGGAGTAGGAGGCTTATTACAATTGTATAAATTGAAGGCTTTCTGTGTGCATCTTGCTTGCCAGGAATCCTTTGGGGGATTCTTTGTAGATGAGAGTAATATCTCTCCCAAATGACCCTAAGCTTATCAGATTTGTGATTTTAGATATGTATGTGATTTTAGACATTTTTTCACGAGTTATACCTACATTTAGTATCTATGATAATGTTGTAAGGACAATTGTGCTGGCTTTAAAAAATGTCTCTTAACCTGCTACTGGTTAAGACATATCACTGGATCACTGGATTGAGGCTTTTATCTAGTACAAATGGGGGATGGAGGAGAACATGCCTTCTAATATCTGCTGAATATTTTTCTCCACACTTGAATAGATAGCATTGTCTCCTCTGAGCCAGATGTTTTTTGTTTGTTAGTTTATTTTTATTTATTTTTATTTTTTCAAAATAGTTCTTGGTTTGGACACTAACCTTAGATTTGGGTTTTCATAACACATATTTTTAGACTGAATGCATTTTCTATTTATGACCCTGGAGGATTCAGATTACAATCTTATCCAAAGGACATGCAGAAAAGCTCCAATATGTGTTGATTTTTAAGAACTCTGTAAATTATTTGATAGTTGGGGTAAGAGAACTAACATTTGCAGAGATTTATAAAGCATGCATTGCACACATCACCTCCTTGAACAAACACCCTAAAAGATAAATGGTTTTAACCCCTGCCACCACAGAATTGGACATCAGCTATGTCAGTATCGGACATAATAAAGTTTGATAGGCAACTTAAAAATAATATAAAATAATCTTGAAAAAACTTCCAAATGTCATTTTATTATTTTCACAGTGAAAAATTAAAGGGGACAATACAGGTCAAGGAATATAGATTGAAAGATAAGAAGTGATGAATACATCTCATATATTTTAGTGCATAGAAAACATCTAGTGAATTAAATTAACCAAAATTACAGTATATATTAACATAAGAGACAGTAGGTAATTATGAGTCTTTAATAAATTAGGTATCATGTCAAAAATAAAACATATCTAAGTATTAAAGATGTAGGAGGAACACAAGAGCCACAATGATCTTTTTTTAAAAATGTTATTGCTGTTCAAATACAGTTTTCTGACTTTCCTCCCCACCTCTACCCCCTCACTCCAGCCACTTCCCCTCCCTCCCCTGACAACACTCTCCTTAGTTTTGTTCATGTGTCCTTTATAGTTATTTCCCCAAATCCTCTCATCCTTACCCCTATTACCCACCCCAACTACCCCTATGGTTACTGGCAGATTGTTCTTGATTTCAACATCACTGGTTATAGTTTGCTTGCTTGTTTGTTTTGCTGATTAGGTTCTGCATAAAGGTGAGATCATATGGCATTTTTCCCTCACCACCTGGGTTATTTCACTTAGCATAATGCCCTCAGTTCCATCCATGCTGTCTCAAAGGGTAGAGGCTCCTTCTTTCTTTCTGCTGCATAGAATTCCATTGTGTAAATGTACTATAGTTTTTTGACCCATTCATTTACTGATGAGCACTTGGGTTGCTTCCAGCTCTTGGCTATTATAAATTGTACTGCTATGAACATTGGGGTGCATAGGTTCTTTTGGATTGGTGTTCCAGTGTTCTTAAGATATAATCCCAAAAGTGGAATTTCTGGGTCAAAAGGCAGTTCCATTTTTAGTTTTCTGAGAAAATTCTATACTGTTGTCATAGTGGTTGTACCAGTCTGCAATCTCACCAACAGTGTACTAGGGTTCCCTTTTCTCCACAACTTCTCCAACACTTGGGTTTATTTCTAGGCTCTGTATTATGTTCCATTGGTCCATGTGTCTGTTTTTATGCCAGTACCAGTCTATTTTGATTACAGTGGCCTTGCAATACAGTTTGATGTCAGGTTTTATGATCCCTCCTACTTTGCTTTTCTCTCTCAAAATTGCTGCAGCTATTCAGGGTTGTTTACGGTTCCATATACATTTTTGAAGTGTTAGTACTATATCTGTGAAATATGCCATTGGTATTTAAATAAGTGTTGCATTGAATCTATAAATTTCTTTGGGTAGTATGGACATTTTGATTATGTTAATTCTTCCAATCTATGAACAAGGTATATGCTTAATTTGTTTTTGTCTTCCTTAACATCTTTCTTCAGTTTTGTGTAGTTTTCTGAATACAAGTCTTTTACATCCTTGGTTAGGTTTATTCCTAGGTACTTTATTTTCTTGTTGTTATATCAAATGGGATTGTTTCCCTGATTTCTGTTTCTGATATTTCATTGTTGGTGTACAAAAATGCCTTTGATTTCTGAATATTGACTTTGTATCCCACTGTTTTGCCAAATTCATTTATTAGATTAAATAGTTTTTTGGTGGAGTCTATAGGAGTTTCTATGTACAGTCATGTCATCTGAAACAGTGGCAATTTTGTTTCCCACTTTACCATTTGGATGCATTTTATTTCTCTTTCTTGTTTGATTGATGTGGCTAGGACTTCCAATACTGTGTTGAATACCACTGGTGAGAGTGAACATCCTTGTCTTGTTCCTGATCTTAGTGGGAAAGTTTTTAGTTTTTGCCCATTGAGTATGATGTTGGTTGCAGGTCTCTTATATATGGCGTTTGTTAGTTGAGGAATGCTCCATCTACTACCACTTTGCTGAGTACTTTAATCATAAATGAGTGCGATACATTAACAAATCCTTTTCTGCATATATTGATAAGACTGGGTAATTTTTGTCTTTCATTTTGTTTATGTGATGTATTACGTTTACTGATTTGTGGATATTGTACCATCCTTACATGTTTGTGATGAATCCCACTTGGTCATGTTGTATGATCTTTCTAACATGTTTCTGGATGCGGTTTTCCAATGTTTTGTTGAGAGTTTTAGCATCTGTTCATCAGTGTTACTGGCCTGTAGTTGTGTCTTTGTGGTGTCTTTACTTGGTTTTAGGATTAGGATGATCCTGGCTTCATAGAAAGAGTTTGGGAGCCTTCCATCTCCTTGGATTTTTTGGAATAGTCTGTGAAGTAAAGAGATTAGCTATTCCTTAAGTGCTCTGTAGAATTCTCCTGTGAAACTGTTCAGTCCAGGGTTTTTGTGTGTTGGGAGTTTTTTGATCACTGCTTCAATTTCGTCAGCTGTTATTGGTCTGTTCTGGTTTTCTGCTTCTTCTTCGTTCAGTTTTGAAAGATTATATTTTTTCTTAAAATTTGTCCATTTCATCCAGGTTTTCAAATTTCTTGGCATATAGTTGTTCATAGTAATTTCTTATAATCCTATGTATTTCTGTGGTATCAGTTGTAATCTCTCTTCTTTCATTTCTGATTGTGTTTATTTGGGTCGCCTCTTTTTTTCTTGATGACTCTGGTTAAAGGCTTGTCATTTTGTTTATCTGTGGTTCAAAGAACCAGCTCCTGGATATATTGGTCCTTAGAATTGTACTTGTAGTCTCTATGTCATTTAATTCTGCTCTGATTTTGGTCATTTCCTTCCTTCTATTTGCTCTGGGCTGTCTTTGTTGTTGTTCCTCCAGTTCTTTTAGGTGTAGGGTTAGGTTGTTTATTTGAAATGTTTCTGTCTTTTTAGGTAAGCCTGTATCACTATGAACTTTTCTCTCAAGACTGCCTTGGCTGTGTCCCATAAGTTTTGGACTGTTGTGAGTTCATTTTTATCTGTTTCTTGAAACTTTTTTTATTTCTTCCCTAATTTCATTCTTGACCCATTAATTGTTTAATGGCATGCTATTCAATATCCATGATTTTGAATGTTTTATTTATTTATTTTTCTGTGTGGTTGGTTTCTAGTTGCAGTCAGAGGAAATGCTTGACATAATTTCAATTTTCTTGAATTTGTTGGGGCTTGTTTTGTGTGCTATCACATGATCTATCTTTGAAAATATTCCAGATATATTTTAAAGGAATGCATATTTTGTTTCTTTTGGAAGAAACAAATATATATATATATATATATATATATATATATATAGAGAGAGAGAGAGAGAGAGAGAGAGAGAGAGAGAGAGAGACTATATATATATATATATAAAGTCCATTTTATCCAGGACTTTGTTCAATGCCACAGTATCTTTGTTGATATTTTGTTTGGAAGATCTATCCATTTTTGACAGTGTGGTGTTGAAATCTTCTATTATAATTGGGTTGCTGTCAGTATCTTTCTTGAAGTCCTCCAAGACTTTCTTTATGTATTTGGGTGCTCCTATGTTGGGTGTGTATAGATTTACAATGTTTATGTCTTCTTTTTTAAATATTTTATTTATTTATTTTTTAGAGAGGGGAAGGGAGGGAGAAAAAGAGAGGGAGAAACATCAATGTGTGGTTGCCTCTTGTGTGGCCCTCACTGGGGACCTGGCCTACAACCCAGGCATGTGCCCTGACTGGGAATCAAGCCTGCAACTCTTTGGTTTGCAGCCCATGTTCAATGTTTATGTCTTCTTGATGGATTCTTCCCTTGAGTATTATGAAGCAACCTTCTGAGTCTCTTTTTATGGTCCCTTTTTTGAAGTCTATTTTTTTCCTGATATGAACATTGCTACTCTGGCTTTTTTCCCCCTGTACATTTGCTGAAATACTTTTGTCCAGCCCTTCACTTTCAGTCTGTGTAGTTCTTTTGTTCGGAGAGGTGGGTCTCCTGTAGGCAGTATATGTGTGGATCATGATTTCTTATCCATTCAGGTAATCTTTGTCTTTTGATTAGAGCATTTAATCCATTTATGTTTAAGGTTATTATTGATAGGTTATTATTGATCCATTGCCTTTGTTTCATACCTGTGTTCCTCTCTCTCTCACTCTTTTTTTTTTATTATTATTAAAGAAGTCCCTTTAGTATCTCTTGCAGAGCTGGTTTGGAGGAACTGTATTCTTTGAGGCTTCTTTTGTCTGGAAAACTCCTTATTTGGCCTTCCATTTTAATTGAGAGCCTTCCTGGTTAGAGTAGCCTTGGTTGCAGGCCTTTGTTTTTCATTACTTGGAATATCCCTTGCCTATCTTATCTGGCTTGGAGTGTTTACACTGAGAAGTCAGCTGCTAGTTTTATCAGGGCTCCCTTCTATGTCCCTTCTTCTTTCTCCCTTGCTGTCTTTAAGAGTCTCTCTTTGTCTTGGAATTTTGCCATTTTAATTATGATTGTGTTGAAGTGGCCTCTTTGAGTTGCTCTTGATTGAGACTGTCTGTGTTTCCTGGATTTGTGTGACTTTTTCTCTCAACTAATTAAGGAAGTTTTCTATTATTACTTCTTCAAACAGGTTTTATGTCCCTTGCTCTTCTTCTCTTTCTCGTGTCCCTATTATATAGATATTATTATGTTTCATGTTGTCTTTCAGTTCCCTTAACCTCTCTTCATTCTTTGTGTATCTTTTTTTCTTTTTCTTGCTCTTTCTGCGTGTTTTTTTTTCTACAGCTTGCTGATTTGATTCTCCACTTCATGCAGCTTGCTTGTAATTTCTCCTAGTATGTTTTTCATTTCTAAGATTTTATTGTTCATTTCTTCATGGTTTTGTTTATGTTTCTTTTTCCTTTTTCATACTGTTGTAGTTCTCTCTCAGTTCCCTGTAGTTGTCTGTGAGTTCCTTGAGCATCTTTATAACCATTATCTTGAATTCTGTGTCTGATAGTTTGCTTACCCCCTTTTCATTTCGCTGTTTTATTGGGGGAGTCTTCCTTCTTTTGATTGCATGGTATTTTTTGTCTCTCCATTTGAGGTATCTCTTTTTGTTTGTTTCTGTGCTTCCTGATGTTTCGCTTTGCTAGCTGTCTTTGTAGGATGAACTTCTAGGTAGGTATTCTATGAGGTTCAGTGGTATGGTTTCTTTGATCTCCTTGCTTAGATTATCTAGGGTTGCCCTTTCTTCTCTTTGTGTGGGCTCTCTTGTTGTACTTGGGTTTTTACCTTTTGGTGTTTCCTTTGTTGGTGGTTTCTTTCCTCCAGTGGATATACTGATATTCGCAGCTTCCAGCTATTCTTGTATGTGATCAGTGGCCGGGGGTATGTAAAATGATTAAAACAGTGGGAGAGTATTCTATGGGATTTAAAGCACCAACAACTAGATGAGAGATAGGAGATTCTTTGGATAAGTATAGCATTATCTGTGATATTTCACCCAACTAGCCACTTTTTATAAAAGGTGAATAAGAGATAAGACTCTTGTTAGATGGGAGGAGAATTGTGAGGTGAATCCAGAAAACAGAGCATTTGTGCAAGGTCAGATGATGAGACATAGTGAGAGTAAAGGATAGAAAGTAGGTGTAGTGTGAAAGAAAATATAGTTAACCACAACAATAATAAAGCTCAGGAATAAAGTGAAGTAGTCTAAGATGAAGGAGGGTTGCTGTGTAGTATTTACAATTGTTTGGAACAACAATTATTTACAATAGTACTGGAACAGCAATAATAAGACCAGGAATATATGATTTGGACAACCAGAATAGAAAGCACAGGATCAAGATTAGTGTGTTATTAGAACACGAGTGAAGTGAAAGAAGGGAAATTAAAATACAACATGAAAGAGAGAATAAGGAAAACCAATCAATGCAATTAAACAGAGAAATAAAACAAAGAAAACCAAGCAGAAAGAAGAGATATAAAAAATACCAATAAAATAAAAAAGTAAAAATAATGAAAAAATAACAATGCAAATAAACAATAAAATGTCAGTTCTATGGGGTAGCAAAGTGAAATTTGTCTCAGTTTCTTAGTTTTTGGGGTTAGCCTTGTGCTTCCCCTTTGGATCTGTCTCTGGATCTTTCATAACTCCATGTTTAATTTTCTCACTTGGGGTAAGAAAGAAAAAGAAAAGAAAGAGGAAAGAAAAAAATAAGCCTCCTTATTTGTTTAAAATAAAAATGACTGTAAATCTGTTGAGTGAGTTCTGCTAGCCCTCCTGGATTCTGCAGGAATAGGTGGGCTGGGCTTTGCTTTTCTCCATCCCTATGGTTTTGCAAGGATGGGGACCAGTTTGGGCCACAATATTCACAATATCCCAGCCTCCAGCACAGGTTCTCTGTGAGCTACCAGGCCCCCACTGTTCATATGTGCCAAGCCTGCACCTTTAATTCACTAGTTCTGCCGAGGTCAGTGTGGTATATCTCCTCCTGCTCTTTTTGAGCCCACTGTGGCTGGAGCTGACCCCAGGCAAGCAATGCCAGTCAGCCTCTGGGCGAGCAGTGCAAGTGAAGCTTGGGCATGTGGCTCAAATCAGCCTGGGGGTGAGTGGTGCCCAGAGCAGCCTGAATCATCCTCAGGGCCAGCAGAGTTACTCAGCTGCCCAGCAAGCTGCCCTAGCCAATCACAGTGCACAGCTGAAATCACCCTCAGAGTGAGCCAGCTGCTGGAAGAGAGTTCCTTACAAAACAGCTGCCTGCCGGTCTTAACAAGTGCACGACTTTTCACACAGTCCAACTTTCTAACCAGTCTGTAGACTGTCAGGGTCAGGGTCTGACATAGTCCAGCTCTTCTCCCTTCTGCAAATGACACCTGGCTCCCCAATTTCTCTGGTAATGATGTAGCCAGCGTCCACAGTCCCAGAGGGTGTACATTGCCTTTGTGTGTCTCCTACTTCATCTCTATTCCCCACCTCGACTTCCAGCATCGAGATCCCTCCTGATGCTGGTCTGCCGTCCCTGCTCTGGTAGGGGAGGGAGCTGGTGATGTAGCTCTTCTCCCCATGTCCTGCAGCATGCACCAGGCTGGGGCCACAGCAGCATAGGTCCCTGGGCAGATTCCAGAGACTTTACCGTCCCAATGTAATCTCCCCATCTGTTTTTCAGTGTCTTCTACAATTTTTGCCCTCCAAATTTCATATAAGCTGGGATTCCATTGGTTGTTCACTCTGTTCAGAAGATCGTCTTGGTGTTCCAGCTGGGCACAGGGAGAACTGGGCTCCACTCCCATCTACCTTCCCACCATCTTTCTTTCACAATGATCCTTTTAAAGGAATTAATTATTAAATATCATCTATATTTTGACCAATTGGTTTTGAAGTTCTATAACAGTTTAAAGTCAACAGTGCACATACATTCAGACTACAAGGGTAAAACTTCCTACTAAGAAGGGTGGAGATCATTATCATCTTATCTGTTTAGCATCTCACAAAGAAAGTGCAATGAAATGACAATGCATATACTAATGCTGTTGAAAAATGGTACCAATGACCCATGTTTACCATACAGGCTTTTGTAAGCAAATAGTTACATCATTTGAAGAAAAACCCCAGAAATTTGGTGAACTTTTTTCAAGAGGCTTGAAAAGGTAAAGTGAATTCTAAATGTAGATTAGTAGTAAATGATGACAGCTGAGCCAGTAACACTTAAATTGATTAATTTATAAGGATGCTGGTCAATGATTTTAACCAACAGCTCTGCATAGTAGAATCCTAATGGAATTTGTCTGTTAAAATTACATAAAGTAAGGCATTTGATTTATTTTATAGTTCCTCAAAGCTCAATTTTAACTTCATAAAAATAATGTATTAGTCACCTGGGATGAATGAATGACACATTGACTAAAGTTGTGTTTTTGTCTGCTTCTTATAATGTGATTTAGCACAAGATTACTTCTGGCTTTGTAGGGTTTTTTTTTGTTCTATTTTAAATGTTTATAAGTAGAGTGTGCTATTTATGTCTCCTGTTTCATATTTCACTAGATGAGACTGGATCACATAGCTCTTGCTGAGCCTCTGGGTTTCTATAGTATGTAAGGAGGGCTTTCTGATTTGGGTGTAGTATTAAGAACAATTTGGGTGTAGTATTTGGTTACAATGAGGGAGATGTAAGGATTTACAGACATTGCCCCTCTTAATACACAGTTATCTGAAATATTTCATTTTTATTGGTTAAATTGTCAGACCTGGAATCTGTGTCATAGTAAACTAAATAAAATAACACTAAAATCACTAAAATTCACTAAAACAAGTTAAAATGTGAGAGACTACCAAACTGTCTTGGTGCCCAACTCCAGCCCACCATCTCCAGTTAGGCCCTTTCCCTTGATTCTGGAGTTTGGGCGTCTTTTCCTTGGGCAGTCAATGCTACAGTGGCTGCTCTAGGAGGGTACATCTTTCTGAGCCTCACAGTGTCACCCTTTTTATTCAATTTCAGTGCCAAGACCTCACTACCTTTTATACTCTGACCACCATTTTCCCCATTTTTCATTAAGTTTATTGCCTTAATAGAAGATGGAAAGGTGAGTTTGCCCAATAGAAAAACTTTAAAATCTGTTCAGCCTGCAATTACACACAAGGATTAGAAGAGGGAGGTTTTAAATTCATGGCTGGTCAAAAATATGTGTGCTTATATTTTTAAGATGTGAAAAATGTGATTAATAAAAAGTTAATATAGATTTGTGGACATCAAAAAACTTTTAAAACTAAGGTAAATTGATGATGTATGGGGTAAGTTTTCTTACATTGAAAATAATTATAAAAATTCAAGAAAAAGTAATATATTTTGAAAAATTTATGAGTTTTTTTTTTGGGGGGGAGAGTTTCCAAAACTTTACAACCCCCAGTGCATCTGACCTGGCACATTCTTTTTTGTAATGAGAACCTTATGGAGTACTGGGCTTTGGTTTTCTTAGGTAAAACCTCTTCCCCAAGAGTATCATAAATGATATGCAAGTCAGAAATTTCATGGATCATGGCATCTGTAAGAAATATTTTAGTTAAGCTGCCTCACCTAGCTACAGGAGTAGAAGTTGGAAAGAGAGTGTACTCACAAATCTTCATGGGCTTTAATTAACTTTTTTTTTCTGTTGTTCACAGAAATTAGAAAGGGAAAAACATAACTGAATTAATGTATCTACATGATTTGACAGAAATGGTCCAAGGTCTTGAGGTTTATGTGACTTTTATTATTTCATAGGCACACATTTATTTAACACAACCACCAAAAGAAAAAAGAAACTCAGAGGTATAAATTCCAGTAACAAAATGTTGAACATATAGAGACAGAAGAAGAAAAAGTGCAGTGCCAAAGTTAAGGCAATTTTCCCAGGCATTTTCTTTGGTTTCATCTTCTCATTTCTTTCTTTTTAATTTTCCACATGCCATGAAAGTTTGGAATTGACCACTGTTTCATTTGTGAATTTGGGACTTACTTGTAAAATGTATGGGTAGGGGGTTCATTTTTGTGAATTTATGTTTGCTTAAACATGTTCCAGTGCCTGCATTTCCTGAAGTAAATCTGATGGTACATTATCCTCAAAAGAAGGAGTTCCAACTAGAATGTTGCATTTTGTCAGTAGTGCTTGGGAGTGGGATAATTCCAAGTTGAACTGGCCTCTACAATGTTGATCCTTTACTGTACTACTGCCTCCCCTGTGAATTCAGTACCTCTCTTAGTGGGCTGGGAGCTCAGCTGAACTTCAGCTGTTATTGGGAAGAAGCCTAGATTACTTCTAACTACACACTTCTCTGTTCTCAGTTGCTATCTTTGCTTTTCTGACATTTATTGCTATAAATGGCTTAGTAGTTATCACTTTATTTACTTCCATGGGAAGGTTTAATAGCATTTAGAAAAAGACAGAGCACAGCATGAGCATCATTGTTCTTTTTCATTGTCTTCCTTTTAAACATATCTGCTCTGTCTTATAAATTTTCAGACTTATTTATCCTCTATTAGTGATCTGGGATATTTACAGTAGTGTTTTGAAGGGGAAAAACAGCACTGTTTTCTAGGAGTCACTTATAACTAATTTCTCCTAAAGACTATTTGTGAAATCACAAGAGAAAAGTTTGAAAGATTACAGTGAAAGAAACTGTCTACACTGATTGAGGAGATTAGACAAAATAAAACATTTTAAAGGAAAAATAAACAATTTTTACTTTTCTTAAGTTTATTTGAGTTAATAAAAAATTTCCCTGGCTGGCATAGCTCAGTGGATTGAACGCAGGAACCAAAGCATCGCAGGTTTGATTCCCAGTCAGGACACATGCCTGGGTTGCAGGCCATGACCCCCAGCAAATGCACATTGATGTTTCTCTCTCTCTATCTTTCTCCCTCCCTTCCCCCTCTAAAAATAAATAAATAAAATGTTTAAAATTTTTTTTTCTCACTGTTTCCTCACTGGAAAAAGGAGGGGGTAGTAACATATTCAGGGGAGAGAAGCCTTTAATATCTTGCAAACTGTTTAAGTGAATTCCAAATTTTAGGTCCAGACCTGTTGTGGCTAATGGGCATTTATGTCCCATCAATTAAAAATCTCCAAGAAGGCACCTCATATTGAAATTGTCAAATTATTACACTTTCATTTTTTATTATTGTTCAAGTACAGTTTTCTCCATTTTCCCCCATAACTCCCCATGCCCCACCCATCTCTGCCCCCCACCCTCGATCCTACCCACTTTGGCTTTGTCTATGTGTCCTTTATATATGTTCCTTGATGACCCTTCCCCTTCTTTCCCTCATTATCACCCCTCCCCTCTAGTTACTGTCAGTTCTTTATTTCAGTATCTCTGATTATATTTTGCTTGCTTGTTTGCTCTGTTTATTAGGTTCCATTTACATGTGAGATCATATGGTATTTGTCTTTCACTGCCTGGGTCACTTCACTTAGCATAATGCTCTCCAGTTCCATCCATGCTGACACAAAGGGTAGGAGTTCCTTCTTTGTTTTTGTTGTGTAGTATTCCATTGTTACACCTTCATTTTTAATTAAATGGAAAAACACTGAAAATTCTAGCTGTTTTGCTTTGGCAAATTAAGCCACATTTGTTTTTATTTCCAGTGTCTATTAGTAACCCTGAATTTTCATAAATAGATAAAGGATGATGAAGTCTTTCTAGCATCAGTACAGGAGAATTAAGGCTCTCTGAGAGCCACATTTTTTTTTGTAATGATAATCTCCCATTTAAAGACTGAAATGTAAGAATCAAAAAGCTATAAAAATATAAAAAGAAATATGATTGGTTTCCATGAATCAATGTGAAGTACTTTTAGTGGTGTGCAGGCAAAACTGTAAATTCAGATACATATGTCTCAATTTTCATGAAATGAGTGATTGTAATGAGGAAAGATGTCCTCTCTGGTTCTCTGCCAGGTCCACATATCAGCAGTCCTTCAGTCTTAGAGCTTTACATCTTAAGGAGGATCGAAGCTAGGCTAACTCATTGACAATGCTAACTAAGCACTTTCACTGACCCTACCAGTGGTTACCCAACTTCTGCCACCCTTAAAATAAGTAGAAGGAGAACCAAGCTGCATTTCAAGCAGTTAATTACTTCCTGTTTGGACAGTTATGATAAAAAAAATCATTCTATGTATAAAAAGGGCCTCTCTGGAGCTTCCAGACCTTGGTTACACAGAATAGGTATAATCTCTTCAATATATGTCAGCCCTTCCTGGGTCTGAGGGCAGCCTTCCTGTGTTAACTGTGTTCTCATTTCTCAGGGAAAAATGAACCAGCATGCAGATAATTGCCAGGTGATACTCACAGTGACCATGTCTAGATATGCAGGTGGGTTTGAATGTGCCCTAAAGAATCTAGTTCTATTTTTAGTGTGGGTAGAGTGAAGGGAGGGTGCTCTCTACATAATCCATGCAAAAGTTTTTTAGAAGTTCTGTTGACAAGTAGATCTTCAACAGCCTTAGCCCAGAGAAACCTGACTCTGGATATCTTCTTTAACTGTAACAGTATGAGAACCCCAAAGGATCAAAGACTAATAGGAGCCTTTTCAGAAGAAATCAACTAATGTTGAACCCTGGTGCCACCTGGGAAACTGTGCATCTCTCTCACTGTGGCCATGTTGATTTAATTGGTAGATGACAATGGCCCCATGTACTGAGCAGCTACTGCACATTAGGCACTCTTCTGAACACTTTCTGTACATAAACTCTGTTAAATATTTGAGTAACCCTATGAGTAACCATATGAGGTAGTGGACATGTTTTCTATTGCCACTTCTAGGATGGAGAAATTGAGGCCTAGAGAGGTTGAGTCACTTGCTCAAGATCACATCGACAGGGAGTAGCAGAACTGGGATTTGAACCCTCATACTGTAACAATGCACTGTAAGACAGCTCCTCAGAGACATGTCTTCAGATGTTGCTCCACAGTGACCAACTATGAATAAGCTACTATTTGGATGGTGCAAAAAAACCCACCTTCCTCTGGCTGTGACCATTACTTCATCTTGAGAGATGGAGATTGCATCTAAAGAGCGTTCTACTCTGATAGTATATCCTTGAGTGGTCACACTCTCCTTGGGGTCTAACTAAAGCCAGATCTTTGCAATGGATGAAATCAAAGTGTTGTGTCTCCTTAAGAGAGGAATGGGCACTCTTTCATTTCTTCACTCATCAAATATATCGTGGGCATCTACCATGGGCCAGGCACTGGGAGTATCACGGTTGCCATTGCAAAAATGATGCCTGAAGTCAGACCACTACATGCTTAAAGTAGGATGTTAGTGGGAAAAAGCTCACTGTTTTTCTGAGGTGCCCAAGGTCACACCTGAAGATTCTTATGGTCTCAGGGATTATGGCACTCTTTAAGATGACAAAAACAGATACTCCTTGCCCAGTTCTACTCACCCTATACTTCAGTACTACTGCCCTGGTTGATTCATGAGGGAGATTTATGTGAAGGAAATTGCCATGCAAAAGAGGATTGTCCAGAACCATATCAAACCACTTCCCAGACACTATTCTAAAAGAATTTGAGTCATCAAGTCCTTTTAGAATAGTGTCATATGTTGAAACTCATTGCACAAGGCATCTGGCTTTGTGTGTGTGTGTGTGGCTGTCAGGATGCTAGGCTGAGCCAATGCTACCTTGAGTAATTTCTTCAATGTCTAGTCCTCATTATTTTCACCTGTTGGATGAGGGGAATTCAAGTCAAAACCTAGCCCCTGTGACAGTGTACTGATGATTACTGCAACTTTTTAGTCAGTATTCAACAAACCACTTACTGAACTGAATGATTGATTGATTATTGTAAACTTCTGAATTCAGCTGTATAGTATAAATTCTTTTTGCTAAAAGGTACACTAAATTATAAAATATTTTTTCACATATCAATGTTACAACTATTAATGGGGCATCCTCAGATGAATAATTTCTTGCTATCAAATGCTTTTTATAAATATTTAGTTCTAAATCCAGATTAGAGGCTCATCTTGAATTGGGAAAATAGCCAATTAAGGAGACATTAAATTCCATTTTATTTGGTCTAGTCTTGGCACTGGAGTATGAATTTTTCAAAAACTGCCCAACAGAGCCATCTGTTCTCTTCCAGAGAGCTAGCTACCTTGACTATCAGTGTGGGTAACAGATGACAACATTTGTGTTAAGAAGTTTATTGTATTTAATTTGGCAGGGGCCAGTTGTATTCATAATGTTTTATTGGCATGGTTTAGCTCTTCTGTAAGAGAAGTTATGCATGACTGTGGGTCATTTACCAACTGTCAGGGGAGACCTTTGTAAACCAGTGTTCTGTATGCTGTGCCTGGAGCAATGATCCCATATATAACTGAGCTTTGAAGGGAAGAGGAAAGGGTGGTGTGTAGTGATTTGTCATTTCTGCTTGAATGGAGGTTACCTTGTGGACTTGAAAGTAGAGGAGTACATGCATGTACAATATGTCTTGCCTTTAAGCTAAGACAGGATGACCCTTATCAGAAATGTTGTAGAGGGGATTCCAGCATTAGATAAAGGTTGAACTATATGACTTCTGAGGTTATTTCGATTGCTGAGTTTCTGTGATGCTTTAAAATCCCTTAAGAGGAGCTTCAGTATAGGACATTGACTGTAAATATCAAGCTTGAAATTGTCAGAAAATAATACTCAAATAAAATCACATTAAATTCACTTTAAATATTAGAAGTATATGGCTCACCATATTTTGCCTGATTTTGGATCAGGGGATGTAAGGGGAGGAGAATGTGAAGAAGATTATTGCAACATAAAATACAATGAACAATGAAAATAACAACATGCAAAATTTCTTTTTGTAATGAAAAGGAGTGGGAATCACTGCTGTATATAGCATTAATTTTTTTCTTGGCTCATTTTTAAGCTAAAAAAATTAAGCTGACTAATTACTATTGCCTCATTGACATTTCCATGGAACCTTATATAAATAGAGGAAATGAAGCTAGTGACTGCTCTCCTAAAGGTCCTCATTCTTGCTTTTCTGAAGTAGTGCAGGGACCTTACTCCATTTGGTCATTGACATAGTGTTATAGAAGTTGGTAAACTCTTCTCCTAGTCAAGAGTGAGATTTTAACATTTACACAATAGAGAATGTATATTTACCTCCCCCTTATAAACTCACTTTCTCTTTGCTTTCAAAATAAAACCTAAGCATCTTATTTGTTCATAACATTATGGAATAAACATTACAATCTTTAAACATATTTTTAGTAAAATCACTTAACAGAAATTTCTAGTTCAGTCTGGCTTGAAGTAAATGTCTCCCACACATGTCAACATATGAAAAATATAAAGTGGGAAAGACTGCAAATTTTTAAAAAAGACAAGAAAAACAAAGCGTCAAAATTCAGAAAGGAGTTCAAACTGTCCGTTGTGTCCATGCATCAGGGCACATGCTATGTGTGTGGCAGCAGTTAATAACATTAGAATGGGCCATTCAGAGATCCAAGGAAGTGAGTTAGTAATGTTACCTGTGTGTGTACACAGATATGTACTTATATATACGTTTATATACACATAGATGTATACATGCATACATGACAGCATGTGCAAGCTAGTCATAAATTCTAGGATTTTGTGAAACTTGAACTCATAAGATACATAGTCTTGATACCCTATCCCACCTCACTCCCTCATATATATACAAACAACTTTTCTTACTCTGTTAGTCTTTTTGTCTAGCTGAGGGTTCTTTTGTTTAAAAATTTATGCCATTATTTTATTATTTTATTTTAAACACTCCTTTTTAAAGAATAAAATAATCAATGCCAGCTGCCTTGAATACTTGTGCATTTAAAGGGGAAAATAGTAAAAAACCACCTTACATCTGAGATGCTTCAAAGAGGGAACTTTAACTAACCAATATTTTTCAAACTTATAAAACCCCTTAATGTCCAGGATGCATTCTGGGCCTGCTACTTTTCTAGAACTATTTTCAAATGCTTTTGGATTTAGGGAAAACTGAAATGAATGTGACCCCAAGCTCTTTTTCCCCTATTTAATTTTGAGCCCCCTGTGTGTTTGGAGGGAAATGTAATCCATATGTTTCTGATTCATTTACACTTAACTCATCAAAATGTTTTGTAAGAGCCATTTGATGTTCTAAAGCCTTTGTCTATTTTTGAATATAAGCTTTTAACATTCCCCACCATCCCTACTCCCATTTCCCATAAGAAAGGCATATTTTGGCAAGTATAAACAAAGTGAAATATCTGACAGGGTCAAGTTCAGTTCTAAAATCCTTAGTTACAGTGTGCCGAGGTTCTCCAGGTGTTGGGCACTGGGTTCCCATGTTCCCATACTGGGTTGACTGGGATCTCCCAGTCACAGGACTCTTTTGGTTATTCTTAACACTGGTTCTGCTGGATGCAATAGAATTAATTTCTGAATAAATTTAAACTAAATGGGGAATTGACTCCCCTTAACCAGAATTTCATTCAAATATTCATAGAAAACAGACATTTGTTCTAATTTGTCATCTGAAATAAATGTCGTAAAGGGGCAGTTCAACTTTCAGGTTTTTTTTTTTTTAGGAAATTCCATACTGGTTCCCACAGTGGCTGCACCAGATTTCCTTTTGACTTAGTGATTCTACTGCTGGGAATATACCCTAAGAATCCTGAAACAGCAATTCAAAAGAACCTACGCACCCCAATGTTCATAACATTGCTATTTACAATAGCCAAGTGCTGGAAACAGCGTAAGCGCCCATCAGTGAATCAGTGGATCAAAAAACTGTTCTACCTTTAGCCCTAGCTGGAGTGGCTCAGTGGAATTAGCATTGGCCTGTGAACCAAAGGGTCTCTGGTTTGATTCCCAGTCTGGGCATATGCCTGGGTTGTGGGTCAGGTTCCCCTAGTGTGGGGTGCGTGAGAGGTAACTACACATTAATGTTTCTGTCCCTCTTTTCTCCCTCCCTTCCCATCTCTAAAAATGAATAAATGAAATCTTTAAAAAACATACTGGACAATAAAGTTTAAAATAAAACATTAGCATAGTGTTGATACACATACACCAATATGAGCTACTGGGAAAGTTATAATATTTCTCTGGTATTCTTGCCAAAAGTGCATAACACAATTAGAATATGTTGCATGAAAATGAATTAATCAATTCTCTCATTTTACTTTTAAATAAATTTTGCATTTTTCTGTGAAATAAATAAATATTGTGGAAATGGTTTCCTTATCACAGCTATAGCATGCCTTGCTTTAACCGTTACAGATTTTGCAAAAATTGTGCTAACTCCATCTGCAGTTACTTTTTTATTTACTACTGAATCTGATATCAAGTAGTCAGAAACAGATTTGACAAGTGCTGATAGTTCTGGTATTTTTTTCCTAAAGTATTTTGTTTATGGTTACAGATACAAAGTTCTCTGATGCAGACACCAGGCCACAGTGTCTGAGTCATTATGGATGAAATAAGACATTCACATGGACTACCAAGTCCAGTGGAGGAAAAGGGACAGCATGGCTTTTCTCTCAAGGGGAGCAAAAGCCCTGCTGCCTCTGCCATGACAGGCCTTTATTGGGTTACTCAACACATTAAATGATGGTCCTCATTTACTATGCATGGGTTCGCTTTAGGTGGTTACCTTTTACAGACAACAAAGGAGCCAACGCAGCTAATCACATCACAGAAGAAGGCCAGTTGCAAATGAAAAGGCAAAAGTGGTTGAACCAGTTACATTTGTCCTTGGAAAGTTTAGCATAGATTTTGGGAAGTTACTTTGCAGTAAATGTCCTCAATTCAGGGTGAAGGTTTTTTTTTGTTTTTGTTTTTTTTTAGCAAGAGCAAGACTCAAAGTGCCCTAAGCACATTGCAGGCATGATTCCCCATGGGAGAACCTATCTGTGGGCATGGGTCCTGTGCATCTCCAAGTGGGAGCTGGGCCTGCACCATGCAGAATGGTCTCCTATATCTCCCCCCTTGCTTTTAGTTAGGATGACTATAGATCCCAGGAAGCTTGCTACTTGCTGGTCTCTCACAGAACTCTGGAAAAATAATTCACAAATGCATCAAATTACACAGAGCATTATTATAATCAGTAAGCAGCCAGTGGTTCCAAAGACCCACATTCTCAGATTAAGCCCACCAATCATTCTCAGGCAGTAATGATCAAATAGATAACATTCAAAGAAGTCTGGGGGCCTATTTTGAGTCAGGGTCAAATAGCTAAAGTGTCACAAAACTTTGGGGAAAGAAACTCATTTCAGGCTTGGACCCTTATCATTTAAATTGAGGGTATTAGCAAAGAAGGTTTCATGGGATTTTATGCTTTCTCTCTTAGGCCTGATTGCTCCAGGAAATCTGCCCTTTCCAACACAGGGCCACAGCCACCTCCAGCATTGTTTCAGGCTTAGTTAGAGCAGGGAAAGTAAGGCAGCCAAGATATTAGGAGACTTCTCACTGACAGAATGAGGACTCAGACTATGACAAAGCTGAGGGCAATGGTTCATCACCCCCTTTTTCTATAGCCACCCCAAGTCCTTCCCTGAGGGCCTTCACATGACTGTGCCTGTTTTAGGTCGATCCTCCCTTGAGGAACCTTACCCGTCTTTGGCTAACTGACCAAGCATTGGGGACCAGGCAGGGTGAAGTAAAATGGGCAGGGCAGTGGCCGGTGCTCCTGCCAGGGAGATAAGCTTTGTCTCCTCAGTGGCTTATGGTCTCAAGGTCTCTCACTCAGCCTTAGCCATGGGGGGTTACAGCTTCTGAAACCAGGCAGGGCAGTTCCCAAAATCTGATCTCCTCACATTTTCGTTTGTAAATGCTATTGTGGCTGTTAAGCCTGTGAAGCCTACTATTTGCTGTTCCCCAACACGATCTTAAGAAACCAACCTCTGTGTATCTCATAAAGCACAAATAAGGATTAAGACAAAGGGGCATCCATGGGCTTCTAGGACCCAAACTTGTAAATTCAGTCCATTGAACCAGTTTTTAGGGTTCAACCATTGAATATTATGGGGCATTGAGGAGCTGTCACCCTCTGCAGGAGGTGCTTAAACCTCAGCCTCTATCATTGGGGCAGGCCCCATCCTTCTCTGTTGGCAGACGCAGGTGCAGTAGTGATGGTGTGAGTGTCTGCTTTCCTTCTGGTTTTTCAGGGTCCACTGGGCCATCTGGTCTGTCAGTCGATTGGTTCTTGGCTCCAGGTAGCAGAGCTTGGTGTCTATCCTGCTTATGATAAGGCTTTACTCTTTTGGCTGGTAGCCAAACAGGACCAGTAGGGATGGAAACACACACATACCCTCTTCCCCAAGTTAAGAGATCTACAGGGCCTCACCAAGAGCCATCTCCCAGAGGATGTCTATATAAAACCTTAGGATAAGGTAACTCTGGCTCTTTCTTCTGAAAATGTTTCTCATTTGGAGTACAGAGTGAGTCATCACAATTTAGAAAATTATATGAAAACATGGCTAACATAATCAAATTTGGGGGAGAAGGACTCATGACTCTCCCTTTTTCTGTTTTTTTTTTTTAAGAAGATTTTTAAAAGTATGATGAGCCTGTTCTACAAATGCCTGACCTGTTGGATTATAAGGTATTCCTATTTTATGTTGGATATTCCAATGCTGAAGAAAAACCTGAGTAGAATGGGCAAGATATTCAGGGCCATTATCAGTTTTAATTTGCTGAGGCTATCCTAAAAGAATAAAGGTCTCAAGCCAATGGGCTTGCATATTTTTAGCAGATTCCCCTGTCAAGGCAGATGCATGTAGGGCACCAGAATAAGTATCAATAGAAATATGAGTGTATTTGAATTCTCCAAAGGGAGTGTAATGAGTGACATCTGTTTGCCAAATTATTTGAGAACTTATTCCTTGAGGATTAACTCCTGTGGATGGGGGTGACTTGCTAAGGGCTTGGCAATCAGGACATTCTTTAATAATTTTCTTAGCTTGGGAAGACAGGCTCCCTGGTGTTTCTGCAAGCTGCAATGAGTTTAAGAAGCAAGTAAATTGCCTTGTTGTTCTCAGGACCTGGTTGGTAGCTCCTAGGTTCAGAGTTTTCAAAGAAAGTGGGAAAGATGGGGGGCGGGGCAGGGTGCTCTACTTAAATATGTTTTAGACAAAAATGGTTACTCTCCAAGGGCCTTTTGTGACTCGATTGACAAACCTCTCCCTCTGGGAGAATAGCCAATTCTTCCCCAAGGAAATGATCTGTGTTAACTGGTACTGAATTAAAAAGTGGCACTTAATCTTCCATGGAGAAGAGATAGTTCTCCTCAGGAGACAGTACACCTAAATTTCATTTTTACAATAAAGGGTCACGACTCCAGCATAAACAAGGAGGATTCTTAATATTTTTTTTTAACATATCACACCCCCATCCCACTTATAGCATGCTTCAGACTGACAAATTTATGAACACATTCATAGCTTTCAGCTTTCAGAAACAATTTTTTTCTCTACTGGCAAATACATTTACTTTTTTTGTTAATTCTTATTGATTACTGCATTCTTTGAATGTGCTCAAAAGTGAGCTGTCTTATTATCTAGTGTCCTTGACAACTTTAGGGAGGCTGGAGTAGATGGAGGGAGGATACTAATGTTGGCACAGCTTGTTCCCAGGACTAAAGCAGTCCCTGGGACTCCAGAAGTAGGATTCATAGTGGTTAAAAGACACTTTTTCTCGTTATTTTTATTTTCTGCACTTTTTATTGTCTGAGGGAAGTGGGGTCTTTTTCCTTTCTTTAAACAATCAATTTAAATTCTTTCTGAGTAGAATCCTTATGATGTAACAACATTAAAGATCCTATTCTATTTACCAGAGGTTTAGCATAATATTTTGAGACTGAGCAGTTCCTATCAAAATAAAAACAAAATTCAAGCAAACCAGTATTTTCAAATTAAATCCTCTAAAGCAGGGAGTGAGACACTAACCTAGAATCTTTTCTCACACCACCTTGTGCTATTTCAACTTCTGCCCAATGTTTTCCTAAATAAGTCTAAAGATCCTTTATCAGGGAGACATTCATCAGCCCCCAAATACTGCTGAACTGGCTTCAAACATTGCTCTTGTTCCCCAGAGATCCCGTTCCCCATGGTTGAGAATTTGCAGAAACCTTTAAAGAAATTTTTTAACAAATAAAAGAACCTTTTTCTGAAACTCCCCCCACCGCAAGCACAGCAATTACAAAACCAGTCTCAATTTTGCCTTCTCTCCACCTGCACCTTTAAATCCTTATGCCGGTGGACAGAAGGAAAAGGCAAAACTGAAGGGACCACAAGAGACGGCTTAAAAGAAAAAATTTGCTGAGATGCTTGTAAATTGTCCTGTAACTTGTTGATGTTTTAAAAACTGATTAAGGAGAAAATCTTTGCTCTTTCTCCCAACTGCATACCTAGTTGGGGGTTGTACCATGGGGATTGGTTTGTGGGTGTTTTTACAGTGTTGCAGCGAGCATCTTTGTGGCTCTTAACTGCCTGACTCATGCTGGCGAGGTTGCGGCAAAAACTTGGGAGAGAGGGCAAGGCTCCTGCTTACTGAAGAAGGTACAGGTTGCAAAGTGGTTGTAAGAGAGGGTGACCTAGGAAGAAAACCCTTTGCCTCTGAAATCTAACACACCCTTCTGACCTTACCAAAAAGCACTCGGTGCCATCAGCCCTTACCTGGGCTAATGCATGAACTCTAACCAAGTTGGTGTGTTGTCCACAACAACGGCTTGTAGCCTCTGGATTCTTGTTCACAGGCACCAGCTGATGCGGGCCCTGGCTTGTGAGATCTGCTACATTGTGGATGAGACACGAGACATTCACATGGACTACTGAGTCCTGTGGAGAAAAAGGGCAAGCATGGCTTTTCTCTCAAAGGGAGCAAAAGCCATGACCTCCACTATGACAGGCCTTTATTTCTTTCCTTTTCCACACCTCACATGATGGTCCTCATTTACTATGCACAGGTTGGTTTTAGGTGTTTACCTTTTACAGAAAACAAAGGAGTGGATGCCGCTAATGATATCACAGAAGAAGGATATTTGTAAATGAAAAGGGAAAAGTAGTTGAACTGGTTATGCTCATCCTTGGAAGGTTTAGCAAAGATTTTAGGAAGTTACAGTAAGCACTTGCTGTCTCAATTCAGGGTGAGGGACTTGTAGCAAGAGCAAGTACAGGCCTAGGTACATTGCAGGCCTAGGTACATTTAGCAGGCCTAGGTACATCGCAGGCCTGATTCTCCATGGAAGAATCTATCTGTGGGCATGGGTCCTGTGCATCTCCGAGTGGGAGCTGGGCCCGTGCCATGCAGAACGGTCTCCTACAATGTGGTATTTGTCTTTCTCTGACTGACTTATTTAACTTAGCACAATAACCTCTATAAGAGGTGTCCGAGTTTTTGGCGTCTATGGGCTACATATTAAATACACAAAAGCTAATGAAAACTGATGAGCAAGAAAAAAGTTTTTAAATAAATTTACAATTTTGTGTTGGGCTGCATTCATAACTATCCTGGTCCACATGTGGTCCACAGATTATGTGTTGGATACCCCTGCTTAAGTCCATCCTTGCTATCACAAATGATAAGATTTTATTCATTTTATGGCCAAGTAGTATTTCATTGCATAAATGTACCACAACTTTTTTATCCATTTGTCAATTGAGTGGCACTTGGGTTGCATCTATAGGTTAGCAATTGTAAACAATGCTGCATTGAACATAGGGGTACATGTATTTTGAATTAGTGTTTTGGGGTCCTTCAGGTATATATCCGGAAGTGGAATTGCTGGGTCATAAGGCAGTTCCATTTTTAGCTATTGAGGAACCTCCATACTACTTTCCACCATGTCTGTACTAATTTGCATTCCCACCAACAGTGCACAAGGTTTCCCTGAGCTGGCCTTCTTGATTCGGCCTATAGCTACCACATTATCATTTGGAGCTACCACTTATAAAGTACCCATGCTGTTTTGTGAACCACTGTTGGGGGCACCTCTCCTCCCTTTTAAGTGTTCTAAAGGAATGAGTTGAGAAATTATGTCAGTTCAAATTTATAGTATTTCTAGGATGCAAATTACCCATACAAAAAGCTTAAACTGCTGTGGTAACTATAGCTTTTTTAAAAGTGAAAAACAGACATGTTAGAATTCTGTTAGGAAAAAATAATCCAGGTAATACTTTCTTGACATATTCACTGTGATAATTGTATAAAAGCAAGCAAGTTACAAAATTTAATTCCTCTGTCTTTCTCCCTCTGTCTCCCTCCTCTTCCTCCCCATCTGAGAGAGAGAGAGAGAGGGGGGGGGAGAAAAGAAAGAAAAGAAAAGAAAAGAAAAAAGAGAAGAAAGGGAGAAAGAAGGAGCTCGTGCCCTTTGTGACAGCATGGATGGAACTGGAGAGCATTATGCTAAGTGAATTAAGCCAGGTGGTGAAAGAGGAATACTGTATGATCTCCCCTGTATGTGGAACCTAATCAACAAAACAAAAAGTGAGGAAAATATAACAAAAGACATTGACATAAAGGACAATCTGACAGGAACTGGAGGGGAGGAGAGAAAATGATAATGGGGGAAAATAGGGGAAGAACAGTCAAAGAACCTGTATAAAAGGCAGATGGACAAAGCCAAAGGGGGTAGGTTTGAGGGTGGGAGGCATTGTAGGGCAGGGCAGGGGTATGGTGGGCCTTTATACTCAAACATAAATTACAGATAAACACAGCCACAGCAACTGTTGACATTTCTGTTCTCAACCTAATTATTTGTTTGTTGAACTGATGGTTGTTAAGACTTCCAATCCAGGCTTTAAAAAGTGATTAACTGGGCACGTTTATTTTCTTTTCTCTGATGCAAAATTATTTTTGAACCAAAACCTTTTGATGTGCACAGATCGTCCAATGAGGTAAGAGGAATAAATAAATTATGCTGAGTGTAGGAGTGGCCCCACCACATTGCAACTCACTTTGAAGTTTCTAACACCCAGGTTAGAAACCTGACAACCAGGTTTCCAGACCAAAGGTTGAGTCATCTTGAAACCCACCCAGGTTTTTCTAAGTCTTACCAGGTGGTTTTAATTGTTATTAAAACAACTTGGAGTGTTTCACTTTACCACCGTGGAAAATGAAGTGATATATGTGGCTCTCTTGGAATAGTGTGCTGCTTCCTCATCATTTTAGCATCTGCCTCTTCGGGTGGTTGTGGGTATTGGATAAGTCAGTACATAAGAGGGCTGAGAAACATGCTTGGCATGTGATAATAGCTGGGCCTATGTCAAAGAACTGTTGGGAACATTAGATGAGTTCATACATGTAGGCTGTCTAAAACAGTTCCTGACTCATACTGAGCACTCAAAAAATATTAGCTGTTATTATCATACTTCTCAGGTAATCTTTGTGCAGGTTTGCTACTAATTTCAACTGAACATCAGATTCTTGATAAGTGGTAGCTATCATTATTCTATAATATTATTCCTGGTGCATAATGTGTGCAATAAATATTAGTATCATTACCATTAAAATTATTATTACACTATACAAATGTCTAGAAATCTCCCATTTGGTTGAGATAAAAAATTTTCCAATGTAGATGATTTGGCAAGTGTTGCCTTGGGGTGATTTTGCAGACCATTCATAATTTGAATATGAGGGGAGACCCTGCCACAAAACTGAATTATCTTCTGGAGTGTGGGACCTTTGTAGTACAGACTTTCCCCTCTAGGTGAGTGTTCAAGAAATCCATCTGTATCAGTGTCATGAGAGGCCGAATTGGGCTTCAGTGACTTTTTTTTTAAGATTCTTTCAAGCATTTGCTCATTTCATGATGGGTGATTTACGAGCACACCTGCCCACAGCATGCTGAGTATTCAGAAATTTTTGATAAAAAATGGCATGACCTACTTGCCCCTCAACCCCATAAACCTGATCTCCCCTCGAAGGACCTTTTCTTGCTTGTTTCCCTGGCTGAAAAATGTTCTCAAAGGTAAATATTTTGTCAATGTAGAAGAAGTGAAACAAAAAATGGCAGAGGCACTGAGAGACATCAAAATCAACAAGTTCAAAAACTGTTTTGAGCAGTGGAAAACACAACTTGGTAGGCATATTGCATCAAATGGAGAGTACTTTGAAGGTGACTGAAGTTTAAACATGTAAGAATAAGTACACATTTTTTAAAACAAATAAATTCAGTTTTGGAGCCGAGCTCATATATTTGTTCTCTACTAACGTCTTCATCTTTTCATGAAAAATAATCATATGCACTGAGATCTACTTATTCTAGTTGTAATTCTATTTTTTAAAACTATTTATTGTTGTTCAAGCACATTGTCTGCATATGCCATCCCCACTCTGCCTAAGCAACCACCACCTCCCTCCCCTAGTTCAACCCCCTCTTGGTGTTCTTCAAGTGTCCTTTATAGATGTTCCTGAAAACCATTCCCACCTTTCCCCCCATTATCCCCTCCCACCTCCCCTCTGGTTACTGTCAGATTGTTCTTAATTTCAATGTCTCTGGTTGTATTTTTGCTTGTTTCTTTGTTTTGTTGATTAAGTTACACTTGATCATATGGTATATGTCTTTCACTGCCTGGCTTATTTCACTTAGCATAATGCTCTCCAGTTCCATCCATGCTGTTGCAAAGGGTAGGAGCTCCTTTCTTTCTGCTGTGTAGTACTCCATTATGTAAATGTGCCATAGATTTTTGATCCATTCATTTACTGATGCGCACTTAGGTTGCTTCCAACACTTGGCTATTGTAAATTGTGCTGCTATGAACATTGAGGTGCATAGGTTCTTTTGGATTGGTGTTCCAGGGTTCTTAGGATATAGTCCAAGCAGTGGAATTGCCAGGTCAGAAGGCAGTTCCATTTTTGGTTTTCTGAGGAAATTCCATACTGTTTTCCACAGTGGCTGCACCAGTCTGCATTCCCACCAACAGTGCACCAGGATTCCCTTTGCTACTCATCCTTTCCAACATTTGTTGTTTCTTGATTTGTTTATGATGGCCATTCTTACTGGTGTGAAATGGTATCTCAATGTTGTTTTAGTGTGTATCTCTCTGACAGTTAGTGATGCTGAGCATCTTTTCATATGTCTCCAGGCCCTCTGTATGTCCTCATTGGAGAAGTGACTGTTCAAAACTTTTGCCCATTTTTCAGTTGGGTTGTTTGTCTCTCTGGAGTGGAGTCCTGTGAATTCTATACATATTTTGGAGACCAATCCCTTGTCCAAGGCATCATTGGAAAATATGTTTTTCCATAAATTTGGTTCTCTTTTCATTTTGCTGATATTTTCTTTAGCTGTGCAGAAGATTTTTATTATCCTGAGGTCCCATTTGTTTGTTCTTTCCTTTATGTCTCTTGCTCTAGGGGACATATTGGTGAAAATATTACTGCATGGAATATCTGAGATTTTCCTTCCTGTGTTCTCCTCTAGGATTTGTATGGAGTCACAACTTATATTTAAGTCTTTTATTCACCTTGTATTTATTTTTGTGTATGGTATAAGTTGGTGATCAAGTTTCATGTTTTGTTTTGTTTGTTTGTTTTTTTTTGCATATAGTTGTCCAGCTCTGCCAACACCATTTGTTGAAGAGCCTATTTTTACTCCACTTTATGCTTGTTCCCCCTTTGCCAAATACTAATGGATAATGGAGACTTGGGCTTATTTCTGGGCTCTCTATTTTGTTCCATTGGTCTGTGTGTCTGTTCTTATGCCAGTACCAGGCTCTTTTGATTACAGTTTCCTTGTAATACAGTTTGATATCAGGGATTGTGATCCCTCCTATTTTTTTTCTTCTTTCTCAAAATTGCTGAGGCTATTTGGGGTCATTTAAGGTTCCATGTACATTTTTGAAATGTTTGTTCTATGTCTGTGAAATATGTCATTGGTACTTTAATAAGGACTGCATTGAAATATAAATTGCTTTGGGTAGTATGGACATTTTGATTATGTTAATTCTTCCAATCCATGAACATGATACATGCTTCCATTTGTTTGTAGCTTCCTTAATTTCTTTTCTCAGTGTTGTATAGTTTTCTGAGTACAGGTCTTTTACATCCTTGGTTAGGTTTATTCCTAAGCACTTTATTTTTCTTGTTGCTGTAGCTAATGGAATTTTTACCCTGATTTCTGTTTCAGATATTTCATTTTTGGTGTACAAAAATGCCTTTTATTTCTGAAGGTTGACTTTGCATCTCACTGTTTTGTCAAATTTACTTATTAGGATGAGTCTATTTTGATGGAATCTGTAGGATTTTCTATATACACTATCATGTCACCCACAAACAATGACAGTTTCGTTTTCTCCTCTCCAATTTGGATGCCTTTTATTTATTTTTCTTGTCTGATTGCTGTGGCTAGGACTTATAATCCTGTGTTAAATACGAGTGGTGAAAGGGTGCCCCCTGATGGGAACTGGCCTGCATCCCAGAAATGTGCCCTGACTGGGAATTGAACCACCACCCTTTGGTTTCCATGTTGCTCAGTCCACTGAGCTACACCAGCCAGGACTGCTGAGTGTTTTTATCATAAGTGGGTGCTGTACTTATCAAATGTTTTTCCCCATCTATTGATATGATCATGTGATTTTTGTCTTTCCTTTTGTTTATGTGACTTATTATGTTTATTGATTTGCAAATATTGTACCTTCCTTGCATCCCTGGGATGAATCCCACTTGATCATGGTGTAGGATCTTTTTAATGTATAGCTAGATCTAATTGCAATTCTTGTAAATTAGCTCCTACTTTAAATCTGCTCACAATTTCTAAATATAGTTAAGCTTCATTTCCCCATGTCACCAGCAGCTGCCATTGACTAACATTTGCTTCAGCCTCAATTTTTTTTTTTAAGATTGAAAGCCTGGAAAAGAGAAACACAATAGTTAACATACTTTGAAATTCCCTAAAATGAATTGGCCCAGAATAATTTATGCCTATGGATGTGGTACTCTGACTATTTTTGTGAGCAAATTTAAAGGTTAAAACCCCTCTTCTTGTTTTCTTAATAATTTAGGTGATGTTTTTGAGATCCTACTGTCTGCAAGGCACTCAGATGATTACTGTGGGAACCACCAGTGTTGAGGAAAAATAGAATACCAACAATATAATACCCTGGATTTTTATTTTCTATAACTAGTCACACAGGAAAAATGTGTTAGTGGTAGTTCATTCAGAAAAAAAAGGAACATCTATCTATTAAAACAGACTTTTTATTACAGGTATGTAAGAAAGGTTAAAGAAAACTGTATACTAAAAGTGTCCTAGTAATTTCATGGTGGAATATTTGGGGTTCTCTATGTATACTATCATGTCATCTACAAATCAATACAGTTTTGCTTCTTTTTTTCCAGTTTGGATGCCTTTTATTTCTTCTTCTTGTCTGATTTCATTGGCTGGGACTTCCAGTACCACGTTGAATAAGAAAGATGAAAGTGGATATACCTATCTTGTTCCCTACCTTAAGAGGAATGCTTATAGTTTTTGCTGGTTAACTGTGATGCTGGCAGTGGGTTTTAATATATGGCCTTTATTGTGTTTAGGTATGTTCCCTCTATTCTCAGTTTGGTGAGAGTTTTTGTCATAAATGGGTGCTAGATTTTATCAAATGTTTTTTTCTGCATCTATTGATATGAAAATGTGGTTTTTATCCTTTATTTTGTTAATGTGGTAAATCACACTTATTGATTTGTGAATGTTGCACCAACATTGCATTCCCAGAATAAATCCCACTTGATCACGGTATATGATTTTTTTTATGTATTGCTGTATTTGGTTTGCTAATATTTTTATGGGGATTTTAACATTTGTGTTCATCAGAGATATTGCTGTAAAATGTTCTCTTTTTTTCTTGTATCTTTATCTGGTTTTAGAATTAAGATAATGAACTTGCAGCAAAGCAGCAGAATCCAAAACTAATATCCAGAAATTGGTTGCATTTTAATATGCCAATAAGGGACTAACCAAAAGGAACATTAAGAAAACAATACCATTCACAATTGCTACAAAATTAAAATACTTAGGAATAAATCTAATCAAGGACGTAAAAGACCTGTACTCATAAAATTATAAGACAGTGAAGAAAGAAATTGAAGAAGATACAAATAAATGGAAACACATACTGTGTGCATGGATAGGAAGAACTAACATTATTAAAATGGCCATGCTACCCAAATCAATTTATAGATTGAGTGCAATTCCTATCAAGATATCAATGACATATGTCACAGAACTAGAATAAATATTTCAAAAATTTATATGGAACCAAAAAAAGTGTGGCATAGCAACAGTGGTCCTGAGAAGTAAGAACAAAGTTTGAAGACTCATGCCATCTAATATCAAACTATACTTTAAGGCTAATGTAATGAAAACAGCAAGATACTAGCATAAAAACAAGCATGTAGGTCAATGGAACAGAATAGCCCAGAAATAAACCCACACCTTTATAGTCAATTCATGTTCAACAGAGGAAACAAGCACATACAATGGACTAAAGATAGTTTCTTAATAAATGGTGTTGGGAAAAATGGACAGGTATATGCAGAAAAATGAAACTAGGCCACTTTCTTCCATCACACACAGTAATAAATTAAAAATGTATTAATAACTTAAATATTAGAATTGAAACCATAAAAGTCCTAGAAGAAAACATAGGCAATAAAATCTTGGATTTATGTGTAGAAATATTTTATCAGATGTATCTCCCCAAACAAGTGAAACAAAACAAAAACAAACAAGTCAAACTAAAAAGTTTTTGCACAACAAAGGAAACCATCAAAAAAATTAAAAGACAACCAATAGAATCGGAGAACATATTCCCTAATATATATGATAAGGGGTTAGTACCCAGAATTTATAAAGAACTTAACAAAACTTAACACCAAAAAAATCCAATTAAAAAATGGGCAAAGGACCTGAATAGACACTTCTCCAAACAGGACATACAGATGGCCAATACACATATGAAAAGATACTCAACGTCACTAATCATCAGAGAAATTCAAACTAAAATCACAATGAGATATTGCCTCACACCTATCAGAATGGCTATCATCAATAAATCAACAAACAATAAATGCTGGTGAGGGTGTGGAGAAAGTAGTACACTTTTGCAATGTTGGTGAGAATGCAGACTGGTGTGCCCACTCTAGAAAGTAGTATGGAGATGCCTCAAAAAATTAAAAATGGATCTTACTTTTGACCCAGTGATCCCACTTCTGGGAATATATCCAAAGAGATACAAAACACTAGTTCAAAACAACATAAGCACCTCTATGTCCATTGTAGCATTATTTATAATCTCCAAGATATAGGAGCAGCCCCAGTGTCCATTGGTAAATGAATGGATAAAACAACTATGGAAATTTTACACAATGGAATACTACTCAGCCATAAAAAGAAGAAAACTATACCCTTTTCTACAGCATGGATGGACCTGGACAACATTATGCTATGTAAAATAAGCCAGTCAGAGAAAGACAAAGATGATATGATTTCACTTATATCTGGAATCTAATGAACAAACTGAATTAACATGCAAAATAGAGACAGACTCATAGAGAGCAGGACAGCAGCTATTGCGGGGGGAGTTCAGGGTGTGGAAGGATTGGGAAAACAGGAAAAGGGACACATAGACATGGAAAACAGTACAGTGATTGCATTGGGGGTATAATGGGGTTAAATGGTAATGGAAAAATAAAACAAAAAATATATATAATATAATGTTATACATATATATATGTATAACATTATATTATATATATTATATATATATATTTATATATATATAAAATATATATATATATAATATTCTGAACATAATGCCCAAGTGCACTCTGGGATGCTGAGGTGGAAGCAAATCCAAATGTCACAGTGCATCCCATCATCCACCAGAAATACTCTTCACAAAGCACTGAATTTACTAAAAAGGCCGAATATTCAACTTTGAAAAATAAGACAGACTTAGTACTGGTGCAAGTAAGTGAAATGAATTATTGTGTCCCAGGACTCTGAATATTTTCCTACTGTATCTTCCATGCAGTGATACTATACAAGTCTAATATTTCCAACCTGTCCTTTACCTTGTACCTTAAATAGAAAATATCATTAACATCTTCAGGAATGCTACCGTGAATTTGATTGATACAATAAAAATGTAAATATATATTCATTCATGTATGATCATTTTCTGTAGGTAAAACATGACATACAGGAAGGAGCATGGGAACTCTACCAGCCACAATCTTTTCATCTGTCTGATGGGGTTGTTGTGAGGGCCTTAAGAAGCAGTGTGGTTACTCTAAGCACTTGTGGACTATAAAGCAGTATAGAGATGAGTGGGTGGTGGTGGTGAAGGGGTCAGTGCTTTTCCAAGTATTGGTTTTATATTTGGAAATGTTATAGCTATACAGCATCTGTCTGTCTATATAATAAGTTGGAGATATTTATATTTTTACTACTGGGGATCAGATGTTTGGTTGCTTTAAAAGCTACAAAACTAAGCTGGATTTCCTTAGATTTCATTTTTATTTATTTTTTTATAATGGTGGTGTACACTGGGAAGAATAACTGTTTATAAGAGATTATGATTTTCCCTTTTTTTAAAAAAAAAAAGTATTACCTAGGCATCCAGCTGGGCACTGTTTCTCATGGCTGGTGGTGTCCATGCCTCTGTCTCACCATGATGGTACTCCAAATCTATCCAGTGTTCAGTGAATTAATAAAAAAAATATTGTACTACTGTCTACCCATCCTACTTATTCAATGATTGTTGGCACTCTTTGAAGGTGGTTTTTAATGAGTTCATCATTATCACCAAGAAGTATATCATTGAAATCTAGATTTAGTAACATAGCAAAGGTAGAACACACAAATTGACATTTGTACATTTTCTTGATTCCCATTTTATGGTAAAGCTAAGATGCCAGTGACTCCCAAAACATATTGTTTAAACATGTTCAGATTGCTAACAGACCATACTGTTATGCCTTATAGATTCCAATAAACCATATTAAAATGCTAATTGTTGAGTCTACATCTATTTGTAAAAATTATGCCAATTGAGTAGCAATTAAGCACGACTGTGGTTGAGGTGGATTCCATGTTATTTTTTAACTTAATGTTGGACTTACATAGACACTGTTTGCTAAAATAAATTGTTTTATTGCTGAGTGTTTACAAAGCGATTGCTGATGGTAATTGGTTGTAGATGACACTATTGTACATTTCAGTAAGATTTATTTAACTATATTCACAACAACCAAAACACATACACACAGGAAGAACAGTCAAGGAATGGCTTTATGACAGTCTATTCAGAAAAAAAAAATAGAGCTTTTGTTCATTAACATAGACATTATTTATTATAGTTATTTTAAAAAGGTGAGAAAAAAGTACATGAAGGTATGTGGAGAGCACATAGAAAAATGTAGTTAAGAGTACTTGAAAAAAAGGAGAATGTAGCAAGAAGTTAAGGCATATCATTGTCTTTTGAGTAGAATACTGGGAAGCAATTTATAATTTTAGAAGTTTCCTAGCTATATGGATGAGAAATTCAGACCTGATTTTGTTAAACTAGTTGTATGTGCTTTTATTCTGTCACATAATAGTTTTTCCAAAAAACACTTAGACAATATACAAATATTTTAACCAGATAGTGCTTGTGGGGATGCACATCCATGTGTGTGCATATTTAGCAGTGGGTGGACACCATCTTCATACTCTACCAAACATCAGTTAAATTATTAAGTGTCATTGTCTTAGGAGAAGCTTAGCCAGTTTTCAATGGTGTTTCACAGAAGGCTCACCTCAACCCATTTCCCTGGAAAACAGGAATTTGCAATCATGTTTTATCACCACTGAACAGAATTCAAGGCCAACCATCTTTCTGTCTCTGGGATTCAAATTGAGTTTTTCAGATGCAAAGGTTAAGTACATTGATGCATTAATTATGAGAGGAAAAGAAACCCTTCTTTCATCAAAAAAAAGTATTATGTGAAAGACTTCGAATTATGATTTGCAAGAGTAGTAATGGTAATGGCTTTAATGTCGAAACATGGCATTGTGGTGATGAGTAGATTGTGTCAGCCTTTGGTAATTCATCTCATTTTAGCTCTTCTGATCAGTGATGAACTTGGGGAATCTGGATTCATAGCAGTGAGCTTCCTGAGAGTTTAACCAAAATAAAGAGAATATGTTATGGAATTTCCATTAAGGTCATATTTATGCCATTATTCTAATAAGTACTTTGGTAAAATAAATTTAGAAATTGATTAGTTTAACTAGATTTATAAATGTATTTTCCATAATCTCCAAACTGATTTTCATTTGACTTGACTTCAAATATATCAGTATTCTGAAAAGTTTAGAGAGTTAGTCATTAACTTCAGTATTCATTACTTAATATCTTAATAATGAGTGATAAGTCTCCTAAAGGACTTTTTCAGTTTAAAATGTTTGGCTTGAAATACAGCTCACTAAGTCCTTTGGTTTTCTTTTGCAACTGCACTTAACTGTAATTCCTGTTGTTAACTTTGACAAATTTTCCACTTATCTGGCTAAATTTATGGGGGTGGGGAGAATGAGGCTTTTAGAGCAAGGTTTGTACTTTGCAAATTTTGTTTACACTAACTTACTAGATCATTTAGAGCCATAGCATTCTTTGTTTCATTTCTCAGATAGTACGACTGGGTGCAATGTTAGGCCAGTACTGAGCCAAGAGTTGAAAGACCTGTTTAGGACCAGCTTCATGGCTTTAGGCATGTTGTTCAAACTCTGTGTCTGAGTGTGCTCACCTGTGGCTACCATGAATCTCAAATGGGAAAGCCCTTTGGAAACCTGAAAGGGATGTATAAATGGAATGATTTATGACTTAGTTGATGGAACTAAGATATTTAAAACTTGGCATCACATATTGATTTAAGCCCAAACTACGATGCCAGACAGTACTCTGCTGGTTCAACAGTGGGGCCATGGCTGTGTTGTTTAATTCTTTAAGTCTCAATTTCCTCATCAGTGAAATGGCAAAAAATAACAGAGTTAACTACCTTACAATTTTTTTAAATTTTATTTTAATCATTGTTCAACTACATTTTTCTGTCCTTTACTCCCATTCCAGCCCACCCACCCATCCATCCCCACCTCCCTCCCATTTCCACCCCCCCCTAGTTTTTGTCCATTCATCCTTTATATTTGTTCCTGTAAACCCTTCCCATTCTTCCCTGAAATTCCCTCCCCTCTCCCCTCTAGTCACTGTCAGCCTATCCTCCATTTCAGTGTTTTTGACTATATTTTGCTTGTTTCTTTGTTTTGTTGTTTAGACTCCTGTTAAAGGTGAGATCATATGGTATTTGTCTTTCACTGCCTGGCTTATTTCGCTTAGCATAATGCTTTCCAGCTCCATCCATGCTGTTGCAAAGGGTAGGAGCTCCTTCTTTCTTTCTACTGCATAGAATTCCATTGTGTAAATGTACCACAGTTTTTTGATCCATTCATTTACTGTTGGGCACCTAGGTTTCTTCCAGCACTTAGCTATTGTAAATTGTGCTGCTATGAACATTGGGGTGCATAGGTTCTTTTGGATTGGCGTTTCAGGGTTCTTAGGATATAGTCCCAGCAGTGAAATTTCTGGGTCAAAAGGCAGTTCCATTTTTAGTTTTCTGAGGAAGTTCCACACTGTTTCCCATAGTGGTTGTACGAGTCTGCAGTCCCACCAACAGTGCACTAGGGTTCCCTTTTCTCCACAACCTCTTCAACACTTGTTGTTTGTTGCTTTGTTTATGATGGCCATTCTGGCTGGTGTGAAGTGGCATCTCATTGTGGTTTTAATTTGTATTTCTCTGAGAGCTAGCGATATTGAATATCTTTTCATGTATCTCTGGATCCTCTGTGTGTTCTCCTTGGAGAATTGTTTGTTCAAGTCCCTGGCCCATTTTTCAGTTGGGTTGCTTGTCTTCTTAGAGTAGAGTCATGTAAGTTCTTTATATATTTTGGAGATTAAACCCTTGTCTGAGGTATCATTGGCAAATATGTTTTCCCATAGAGTTGGTTCTCTTTTAATTATAATACTGTTTTCTTTAGCCATGCAGAAGCTTTTCATTTTGATGAGATCCCATTTGTTTATTCTTTCCTTTATGTCCCTTGCTCTAGGGGACATGTCAGTAAAAATGTTTCTATGTGAAATATCTGAGACTTTCTTTCCTATGTTCTCCTCTAGGACTTTAATGGTGTCACAGTTTATATTTAAGTCTTTTATTCACCTTGTATTTATTTTTGTGTATGGTGTAAGTTGGTGCTTGAGTTTCCTTTTTTTTTTTTTTGCACGTAGCTGTCCAGTTCTCCCAACACCAATTGTTGAAGAGTTTATTTTTGCTCCATTTTATGTTTCTGCCCCATTTGTGAAATATTAATTGACCATAGAGACTTTGGTTTAGTTCTGGGCTCTCTGTTCTGTTCCATTGGTCCATGTGCCTGTTTTTATGCCATTACCAGGCTGTTTTGATTATAGTGGCCTTGTAATATAGTTTAGTATAAGGTATTGTGATCCCTCCTTTACCTTATAAAATTTTTATAAGAATTAAATGAGTGTCTGGCATATAAAAGTCACTTAATAAAGGCTATCTGTTACTATTGGGAAGTATTGTATTAATGATGACAAAACAAGAACACTTCTTATTTGGCAGGTACTAGATGTCTGATAAAATTTATTCATGTTATATTCATTGTCACTCTACTAGAAGTTTAACTCCTCAAAACTTTATTGAAAGTCTAGGCCATCCTAGCTTTGCAAACATAGCTCCTTTTTGTTTCTAAATCATGGGCCCATTCTTGTGACCCACTTATTCAGTAGAGTAGGATGGCTCTACAAATGACATCCTGAGATGTCATGTAGGCAAGTAATAAAAAGTATGGTTTTGTGGTCAAACAAAATGGGTTCAGAT
The DNA here is from genome assembly GCF_019186645.2 of Phyllostomus hastatus. Taxonomy (NCBI): domain Eukaryota; kingdom Metazoa; phylum Chordata; class Mammalia; order Chiroptera; family Phyllostomidae; genus Phyllostomus; species Phyllostomus hastatus. The sequence continues at coordinate 2,802,924 of NW_025334029.1, forward strand.
GTTGACTCTTCCACTTACTAGTTGGGTGACCTTGAAAAAGTTACTAAAAGCTTTGGTATCTCAGTTTTCTCATTTGTAAAGTGGAAATACGTTCTTATAGTTCCTAAGTCATAGGGTACTTGTCAAGCTAGTTTTGTGTGCTTTTATTCTGGCATGCAGTAGACATATAAAAATATTTTTAAACATTTTTATTTATTTACTTTTAGGGAGAAAAGGAGTGAGGGAGAGAAACATTGATGTGAGAAATAAACATAAATTGGTTGCCTTTTGTACATGCCCCAACTAGGGATCAAACCTGAAATCCAGAAATGTGCCTTGACCGGGAATCAAACCCAACCAACTGAGCTACACTGGTCAGGGCAACGTACACAAATCTTCTAACCAAATGTGGTTTGATTTGATTATGAGGTAATCCACACAAGGTTGTGGCTACAATACTCACTTAATAATGATTTCTGGTGCCACCATTGCTGTGGTTATTCTTATAAAGATGTGACTATTTTATTATTGAAAATTGAGTTCAAACACCTGAGACTGGCATTTAAAGCCTACTATAATGTGTTCTTCCTCCATCCTTTTCTTTCTTTACACACTGAAATTTGAAAGTATAAGTATGCTCCAAATAGTACATGGGACATTCTTACACTAAATAACAATTCATTATTCATCTGAAATTTAAATTTAACAGAGCATCCTGTGTTTTCATTTTTCAGATATGGCTGTCATACTCATATGTGTGCTCTCCCTAACCCCACTTTCTCATCTCCCTCCAGGGGTGAAAACACCTCCACGAAGGCAGAGACTCCTCACTTCCAAGTTTCTGCTTAAGGACCTTAAGAGGCCCCTGACTGTGCCATGTGGCTAGAAATATTTTTATTCTTTTCCTTTCCTTTGGTTGACATGTCTTTATTCTTGTGCCTCAACTATGATGTTTGGAAAGCCTGCTCACTTTCTCCATGGTTGCTAGCACAACTTCCCACCCCATTCACTTCACTGCCCTGTGGCCCCATATCTCTCCCTGTGGTTCTCTACTCTGGCTACACAAACCTTCACTTATGCCAGTGGCATCTGGTTTTATGGTGGTGTGACCCAGTATTGGCATATTATAAAAGTTCCCTTGTGTGAAGCTGATATGGAGCCAGGGTTGTGAATAATTGTTTGGCCCCTGTTGCAACCTTTTTCTTCTTCCTATATTGCCCCATTACTTCCAACTCCTACATTTTTTTTCCTTTAGTAATTCTACCATCCATGAAGGCCCTAAATTATATCCCTTCAGTCATCTTCTTCAGATGCCGCCACTTGCTTTCCAAGATGGGCAGTCTTCTTGAGTCTGGCTACTTCCCCTGCATTGTTGGGATGCCTGGGGGCCATGGAGGCTAGCTGGGACTCACTGTCCCTCCCTCCAGTGTCTAGCACAGTGCTGTTGCCATTGATGGCTGACAACTGAATGGACCATGTGTATAGAGGCCCTAACCTACCATAAAGCTACTAGAGACAGAACTTGGTATAACTATTTATAAATTCTCTCAGTATTGTTTCACAAAGACACTAATATGGATATTTAGTAATAATTTTATCCAAGCTAAAAGTACTTGTATTGAAACTTTATAAGGAGAATAATAAATACACTCATAGAAAACATTAACTAATATCAGGCTTGCTTTTTATAACTTTTTAAAATTTTAATTGTTGTTCAAGTATGGTTTTTAATTTTACCTTGCTACCACAATTCCTACAAAAGTTGTTTCAAAACAAAAAAGAAGAGACATTGAACTGTCCTAATTATTGAATTAGCAGTCATAAGCTTTAGGAATGGTGGTCTCTGTATGTGAATCCTAAATACTCTTTAGGATATCTATCCTTTTGTTTAAAACAGATTACATCAATAGGAAAAAAATCTTTATCCATGTCAGTAGGCATTGAAATCTGATTCTATAGCTTGCAATTGAAACTACTTATTTTCCAAAAGTCTTTGAGGGCTGTTACTCTCAGTCTAGTTTAAGCAATTTATCAATAAAGTCCTAGAATATTTACATTTTAATTAAAGAAAAATTTAATTGAACATGAAACTTTACTCAAAATAAGTGAGTTTGGGCAGCTAGTGCACTTGCATCATAAGACACCTATTTAGAGACAGCTTACACGTCGGGAATTCTGTGTTTTAGAGTCATTTAAATAGCAAACTGGGATATGTGTTTGTCTTGCTAACTTACTTGAAAATATTTCCCAGACATCTTTGGGGACCCTCTGCCAGAAGAGCCAAGGTAGGCTGTCCTCTGAAGGGCTTCAGACTGGCCAGGGGTTGAGCTGTTGTTTCAGGCAGACACAGAGACAACAAATCAAATTGTCTTTTGGGGTGGGGAGGTTAGATAGTCAAAAGAGAAGCTATCTTCAAAAACAAAATTTTAATCCTCACACTAGTATATGTTGAGAGAGAGAGAGAGAGAGAGAGAGAGAGAGAGAGAGAGAGATCTGTCACCTCCCACATGCATCCCAAGAGTGGATGGATGGAACCCAAAACCTTTTGGTATATGGGTGATGCTCCAACCAACTGAGCTACCCAGCCAGGGTGGAAGCTATCTTAAGAGAAATATTTTAACACATTGATGCCACTCTAACCATGATAATTAAATGTGACAGTGCTTAAACTAAAGGTTTGTGGTAAATAGCTTGTTAATATAGCACCCCATTATCTGTTAGTGTGATGGAGGCATGCAACTAGCCATGGACCTAGAATGAGCAGACTGCATTCAGGCCTAAGTTCTTTCCCTTAAAGCTGTGTGGTCTTTGGCAGGCCATGGAATAGATTGTGGAGTTAGCATTTCTCTGAACCTCAGTTTGCCCAACTGTGAAATGCAAATGATAACCTCTGCCTTTCCAACCCCACTAAGCTTTTGTGATGCTCAAATGATGTAATGCATCTGAAAAATTATGCAAATTCAAGCACAATTAGTATGTTGTATCACTTTTTAAAATATTTTGGTAATATCTATGAGAAAATTTAATGTGAAGTATAAAATCTGTGAATTACTCAAACATTAGGAGGAGGTTTTTCATATTGTCAAAATATAAAATGTACATTTTGATCTCTCATGATTCTCGATGCATAAGTAAATCGTTGTTAGTGTTTTGGACTAATTTCCCAACTTTTAAATTGATAATAGTAATATATTAATTTCATCTCGATCCAAGAATATTATGAAAGATGAGGTGCCTGAGATTTTCTAATCATAGAATAGAGAATACTTCTGATTATCCACAAGAATATTCAGTAGAAAAAGCAACAGATGTGAAAGAGGTCTGGCAAACTTGGGTGAAGTTCCAGGACAGACACTGCTTAGGTGAGAGGTACATATCTATATGCAGAAGCTCTCACTGAGCATCTCCCATATGCTGGGCACTAGGTTACAAGAGATCAAAGATGAGTCTGGTTGAGATTATTTACATGATCCAAGTGGTATCTGTGAGTTTTGAAAGGAGGAGAAATATATTTCTAAATTTTGATTTGTGCAAAGTGTTCTTTCTTTATAGTGAATGTTTATATAATTGGGGTCCCCTTGATCCTGCCATTGTGCTCTAGGGAAAATTAAACACAGTGTATGTTATTGTTTATTTCCAGGTTGTTTATTTACTGTGGTCCATTCACTGTCCATCTCTTGGCTGTGTCCATTGTTTTTTCTCCCTATTGCTTAGCTCACAGCTGCAGATAGAGGGGAGATGGTCATTTCTGTTCATTTGGGGAGGTGGTGATTTTGAGGGTTCTCCTTTGTCTTGTCCTCCTGAAATAAAGTGCTGAGAACAGAGAGGGAAAAATCAGAGGCATAGTGAGAATCAGAAATGGCCCCATCAGTAGCATCATGATTAAACAAGTGTCCCATTTAATGGTAGGAAATGAGGCATTTTCAATGGGGCAAGCTCTGATACCTGTGTCCTTGTGGTGCCACATAGGGCATGTGGGGGTGTAGATAGTTCATAATGAAACAAGTTAATAGATCCAGATATGGGTCATCTTTCTCCTCCCCCAAAGGCATACTACATTGTCATTAGACTAACCTCCCACCTACTATCAAAATCTCTCCTATGAAAATCAGATGGATATTTTATTAAATCCAAGAAAAACTACCCTTTCTAAGATAGCAACTATTTATCAAGGAATTAAATCAAGCAGACATTATGGGGGCAGGTATGAAATGCTTTTTGTGTGTAAAGCACTGCACTTAATACAGCCACTAGACAGCTAGAAAGATGCAGGTTGTCAGGCCAGCTCCAGGGTCTAATTCAATGGGTTTGGGCCAGGGCCCCAAAAGCTGCTTTTCCAACAAGCTTGTAGGTAGAGTCCATGCTGCTGGTTCTGGACCATACATGGAATAACAAGAGTGGTCGGGGGAAAGGGCATAAAACTGTAGCTGAACAGTAAAATTCAAAATTATTTAATAAAAAATAAAATGCAAAAATAAAAGAAAGAAAGACACCTTACTAAGTCTGTGCTTCTCAAACTTTAATATGTAAAAATGCAGATTTCAACTCAGTAGATCTAAAGAAGTACTGGTGGATCTACCTGACTATTAATCAAAGCCTATTTTGCCAGAACAATTTATTTGCCAGACAATTGTACTTGCTAGCACAATTTAATCTCTCAAGAACAGAATTTAAAAAGAAAACAAATCTTCACTTTCCAAACAGTTACCATTTATGAATTCTGGCTATGCACAAGGTCTTGTACTAGGTACTGTGTGCACTTCTGTACTCCCCGCACTTGTCTTAACTTCATTTAGTCCTTACTAGAGTTATTAAGTGAAGGCAATCTCCATTTTACAGATGAAACTGAGCCTCAGTGATATCATTTAACACACAGCTAAGTAAACTGCAGTCTTCACAACTGAGCCCCCGTGTGACTGACTTTGAAATCCTGTAATGTCTCTTTTATACTGTTTCCTTTAATAGTTACTCAGTATCTACTCTTGGAGACTATCATTTGATATTTAAACTACCTGACCTCAATGAAAATCATGTCCTTCACTGACATGTTCTCTGCTAAGCAGAGTCTTTATGTTTCCACACAGATAAACAGATAAACTGTACTAAATAGAATTTTTTAAATCCTCCAATAAGCATGTGATGGATTATAGGGTTGTGATTATTCCTCAAGTCTGGAAAACCTTTAAGTTTAGTTTGTCCTAATAAAGTTATGGACACAGAAAACAATATCATTTATTAAGCCTTATTATGTACCCGGACTTTTATATCTCTTTCCTTTTTAAACAGTCTTTACTGCTCTGAAGGTAGGAGTTAGCCTCCCCATTTACAAATGGCCACTAGAGAAGTTTACTGACCTGCTCAGCTTCACACTGCTGAGAGGGTCAGTTACAATCAGAATCTAATTCCAAAGCCATACTCTTTCCTTCTGATGTCCAATTATCTTATAGTTTCCTCATCTGTGAAATGGGGAGAATAATACCGATTACAGAGAGAAATCATAATAACTGGCATTGATTAGCTGTTCAATACATGATATCTATGTATTATTTTTCTTAATTTGTTGAGACTCAACATTGAACAGAAGCAAAATAGATCCATAGACATTCTCTGTCACCATCCTCCCTTCCCACCTGAGATTCTCTAAGATTGAATATGTGCTACCTAGCTTACAGTTTGGACATACAGTATGTATCTTCTGATTAGTAGCTTTCCCTCATGTCCTTACAATTTCAGTGTCATATTCTTCCTGTTAATTAAGGGTAAAAGCCACATGTCACTCTGAAAGTTTTAATGTTTGATTAAGTCTGCTCCCCTCTTTTAGAAGAACATGATCTGAGTTGTTAGGTATAAGACATTTCTCATAGCCCTAAATACCAGCTTGTTTTGATTAGAAATAACTGTATGGCATCTGCTAAAAATATGTGCTTTTGTTAATCTGGGGTTACTCAAAACTATGGCAAGGAGGGTTATGTATTATATTTACTAATAAAGAGAAATATTAAATATAAACAGTATTTCAGGATGAGGACTAAAATGAAATACCTAAAGCCTTACCAGGTTCAGCTGGTTCATATTTACATTGCCAGAAGGAGGGTTAGGACTTCTGGCCAAGATAGAGGCATAGGGAGACACACTGTGTCTCCTCGCACAACCAAAAAAGGACAACAAATTTAAAAACAAATAACAACCAGAATCAACAGGAAATTGAACTGTATGGAAGTTGGACAACCAAGGAGTTGACGAAGAAACATTCATACACAGTGGTAGGTGGGGTGGAGATGGGCAAAGGGGCAGAGAGGACATGCAGCAAGGTGGTGGCTGGTGGAGCAGGTGGTCCCACATTAGCGTGCACATTAACTGGGAGGAACAACTCGGGGGCGAGGCAGACCTTGAAACCCAGGGCTCTAGCACAGGGAAATAAAGCCTCAAACCTCTGATTGAAAACTCCTGTGGGGTTGAGGTGGCAGTGGGAGAAACTCCCAGCCTCACGGGAGAGTTCACTGGAGAGACCCACAGGTCTTAGAGCATACACAAAACCACCCACCTGGGTGGGTATCAGCACCAGAAGGGCCCAATTTGATTGTGGGTAGTGGGGGAGGTGACTGAAAACTGGCAGAGAACAGAGCAAACAGCATTGTTCCCTCTTGGACCCCTCCCCCACAGACAGTATCACAAAGCAGTGATGTCAGTTGCCCCACCTTGGTGAACACCTAAGGCTCTACACCTTACTACATAACAGGTGCACCGAGACAAAAAAAAATGGCCTAAATGAAAGAACAGATTAAAGCTCCTGAAAAAATACAGTTAGGCAACAAGGAGATAGCCAACCTATCAAATGCACAGTTCAAAACACTGGTAATCAGGATGCTCCAGGAACTCACTGGGTACTTCAACAGCATAAAATTGACCCAGGCAACAATGTAGGTTGCATTATGTGAAATAAAGAAAAATCTACAGGGAACCACCAGTGATGGGAGGGAAACCAGGACTCAAATCAATGGTTTGGAGTAGAAGGATGAAAGAAATTTCCAACCAGAACAGAATGAAGAAACAAAAATTTAAAAAAAAATGAGAAGTCTTAGGAACCTCCAGAACATTTTTAAAAGTTCCAACATCCAAATCATAGGGGCACCAGAAGGAGAAGAGGATGAGCAAGAAATTGAATAATTATTGGAAAAAACAATGAAGGACAGTTTCCCGAATCTGGCAAAACAAATAGACTTCCAGGAAGTCCAGGAAGCTCAGAGAGTCCCAAGGAAGTTGGATCCAAGAAAGCACACACCCACACACCAAAGCACATCATAATTACATTACCTAAGGTAAAAATGAGGAGAGAATCTTAAAAGCAGCAAGAGAAAAGGAGAGTTACCTACAAAGGAGTTCCCGTCAGACTGTCAGCTGATTTCTTAAAAGAGACCTTACAGGCAAGAAGGGGCTGGAAAAAAGTATTCCAAGTCATGAAAGGCAAGGACCTACACCCAAGATTACTCTATCCAGAAAAGCTATCATTTAAAATAGAAGGGCAGGCAGATAAAGTGCTTCCCAGATAAGGTCAAGTTAAAGGAGTTCATCATCACCCAGCCCTTATTATATGAAATGTTAAAGGGACTTATCTAAGAAATAGAAGGTTAATAGAAATGTTAAAGAGACTTATCTAAGAAATAGAATATTTCATTAAAAATATGAACAGTAACATAACAATAAACTCACAGCTATTAACAACTGAACATAAAAACAAACTAAGCAAACAAATAGAACAGGAACAGAATCACAGAAATGGAGATTACATGGAGGGTTATCAGTGGGGGAGTGGCAGGGGGATAATGGGGAAAGAGGTACAGAGAATAAGTAGAATAAACAGTAGGTAGAAAATAGACAGGGGAAGGTTAACAATAGCATAGGAAATGCAGAAGCCAAAGAACTTATATGACCCATGGACATGAATGAAAGAGGGGGAATGTGGGTGAGAGGGGATGTGCAGGGTGGAGAGGAATAAAGGGCAAGGGAATGGGACAACTCTAATAGCATAATCAATATAATATATTTAAGAAAGGAGGAGGGATTATGGAGGCACTGCAAATATATAACACCTTCTGTGTTCTTAAAATTAAAGGAAAAATCCTAATCTTAAATGAGCTTAGTGTTAGAGGTTGTAAAAGATAACAGTATCAGCAGGAACAAAGACTCTCACTGACCAGTTAAAGACTGGATAATTTTTGGCCATTTTCTCTGAATCTAAACTTTAATCTCATTAAATTGTATTATAAAGTAGGACCAAAAAAAAAAAAAAAACTGACCCAGTCACAGTTGCTAAGTTTCTTTCTACTCTCACAAGAGATAACCCTTTACATCAACCTAACTTCCCCCAGAGCAGATACCACTTTCTACCACTTTCTGGAAGTAAATGAAGCATTTTTTGTAGCTGCTGTCGTAGTTGGTATCAGGCCTCTAGGATCCTCTTCTTTTGGTTATTACTTTAGGACATTAATGATGTCCTATTTTCCTACAATGAATGAATGTAGCTTCTAAAACATTCTAACTTCCAAGAGTAGCTTGTGCACAAGGAGAATGTGCTTCATCCTAAGCTGTGCAAAACACATGCAATGAGATGCTTCTGAGACTTCCAGATCCTGCTATACGTAGTGTCAAGCTGTGAAGTAGCCATATTTGGTACCTTGGTTAGTAAAAATCATTGACATTCATGGTGAAAGCAAAACTGCCTTCTCACTGCTGGTTTCCCTCTCCATAGCCAAGATGGGTAAAAAGAGGTCTTAAAATGTAAGGTCTTTTAGCTACACCAAATGCTTTTGAAAAGAAAGAACTCAGTAATTCAAACAACCTGATTTTATGAAGTGACATTTTAGATTATAACACAACATTGCAGATTTGACATGATTGTGCTAATTGTGAGAAAATATGCTTTGATCAAACTAGAGTGAGGGAAATAAAAATACATTGCGGTTCAAATTATAATAAAGAGCAGCTCATCAATACAGCTTTTTGATTGTTGCCATAGTTATCTATTCAATGTGGTATGTACAATACAGTTAATATTTCATTGCTAGTAGCGTGTTTCATGCTCATTGTTAAAATGAATTTAACATACAAAGTTTTGTATGGCTTGTTCACCTAATTCTGATTCCTCATACTGACTGGCATGAGACAGGGAGCTGGAGTGTATTTAACTGGTTTTATTGTGATGTGACTATGATGGATGTGAGAAGGGCCTGCATTATTCACTGGGGGGTGCGTCTGTTAATGAAGCCATTAGCTGAGTTAAGGCAAGTGAAGAAAATAGGGAAATTACCATTATTCTGAGGCCATTAAATTGTAATCTACCACTTTCTATTCTTATTCAAAAAGCCATCTTCTTTGTAAGGCCACCCTCACTGTCCTTTAAAGATTCATTAATTCATTAACTTTCCAAGGAGATGTAGGTGGATAGCATAGTTAAAATTTTAATCAGTTCAGCATATCATATTATTATCATTTTGCTGGTGTCTCTGTTCATTGCTGGGCTATATCAGGATAGTTTTAAACAAACTGCATTAGAGCAGATCATGTCCTATTCTGTGTGTAACAGAAAGAGCTTCCATTTTTAGACTACTTTAGAATTCACAATTCTTTCCTGTTCATTAGGTACACAGGACAGGCACTATGTACCTTTCCCTCTTTTACACATGAGTGAACTGAAGCTTAGTGAGCCTAAATAACCCAAGGAGTACAGAGCAGCTGGGCAGAAATGGGCTCACACTTAAATTCTCCTTGGACTTTTGTATTAATATTATGAGCTATGATTTTCTCATTTGTACTCTTTGCTGGAAAAGTGAAACTAATCTGTAGTTAGCACAAACCTTTGCAAATGAGTGACTTGTGTTGTATTCTGTACTAAGTATATGCCAACAATCTTTAAATCTCTCTTTAGTCATAGTTTTGCATACTTTGTTAAACAATAGCAGTGTGCTAGCTCTGGTTCTATTAGGCATAGTCTGCTACTTTTCTACATTTATGTTGAGGAAAGACAAGTGCTGCCCATGTGACTCATATATGTGGCACCAGGAAACATGCCCTATGGGTTGGTTTGGTTGACTCAAAACTGTTTTGCTTAATCAAGCTTACTGAAGTCTACTTCTTGGCAAATCATAGTGTTCCGAGGACATAGGCTTAGATACTACAGTTCTTAGGGAATTATCATTTCCCATGTGGCAGTTAGAAAAGTTTCTACTTTAGGGAGATAGTGAGGTCAATTCCATGTTTGATCTTCAATCTACCATGGGTATTTGCCCCTCAGAAGCCAGTACCTCATCTCACTAATCCTAGCATGCCTCCAAATGGATACCATATTTTTCAGACCATAAGATGAACCTAGGTTTTATTTTTTATTTTATTTTTTAAAGATTTTATTTATTTATTTTTAGAGAGGGGAAGGGAGGGAGAAAGAGATAGAGAGAAACATCAATGTGTGGTTGCCTCTCATGTGGCCCCCACTGGGGATGTGGCCTGCAACCCAGGCATGTGCCCTGACTGGGAATCAAACCTGCAATGCTTTGATTCGCAGCCCATGCTCAATCCATTGAGCTACACCAGCCAGGACAAGATGCACCTAGGTTTTGGGGGAGGAAAATAGGAAAAAATTATGAAGCAAAAAATGTGGTAAAATATTTAATAACATAAATAGCATAATATTTCACCAATGTAAATGTAAACAGAATTCAACAGCAGCATTAACAACCATTATTACTGACTTTAAACTTTAAGTACAGAAACTCCTCTAATCATCAGGGAACCCCAAGAACTTCTCATCACTGCTGTTCACATTTATGAAGCTCAGTTCCTCAGAATCACTAGTATCATTGTCTTCACTCTATTCATAGAGGATGTCATCTTCAGAGCCATCTAAGGCATTGCTGATGCCACCTTTTTTGAGGGAGTTCACAACAGTGTTATCCTTAACTGACGGCTATGAGGTTTTCACCTACTCACTTGGGTAATAGTGGACCTCTTCATTCATCCAGTTGGTGTGAGATCATGATTTCCAGCAGCAATCCATTCATTCCATTCTTCTCTCATGAAGAGAGAATAAATGGGAATGGCTTGTTTATGGAAATGCCCAAAGGTTGCAACTGGCTGGTAAGCCCTCCAGGAATTATGGCTAGATGGGTTTTCTCCTCTTTGAATCTCCTTTTTGTAGCTTCAGTGATATGTTCCCTAAACTAGTCAAGCACTAGTAGAGTAGGTTTTTTCAGAAGCCCTCCAGGATGTTTGGACAACACTTTTTGTATCCATATCTTCATGTAATTTTTATCCATCATCCATCCTTTGTCATGAACATGAACAATAAGTCTTCTTGGGATTGCCTCTCTTGGCATGTTTTTTTCTCCTGAAAATCAGCATTGGTGGCAGTGTGATGCCATCTGTACAGCAGGACAACACAACCATATAATGGATTTTATCATGCCCTGAGGTTTTCACCATTATGGTTTTGGCACCATTCACATCAACAGTCTTGTTTGATGGAACATCAAAAGTTAACAGGTCTTAGGCCTGGCTGGTGTAGCTCAGTGGATTGAGCACAGGCTGAGAACCAAAGTGTCCCAGGTTCGATTCCCAGCCAGTGTACATTCCTGGGTTGCAGGCCATAACCCCCAGCAACCGCACATTGATGTTTCTCTCACTCCTTCTCTCTATCTCCCTCCCTTCCCTCTCAAATAAATAAATAAATAAATAAATAAATAAATAAATAAAATCTTAAAAAAAAAGTTACCAGGTCTTCATTCATGTTCCCAATCTGGATTGTTTCAAATCCATTCTTCTTTCTTGCATTCAGTATAAATTTGTGAAAAGACACAGTCTTGGATTCATATTCTATAGGCATTTTTTTGTGCAATCCTAGTTTTGCATCACATAGCATGGCCACATCTCTTCATAAATCTGTGGCACCATGATGGTGATCCAGTGAAGTCCTCAGTGCCTTTCTCTGAAGCAAGATGTTTGGCTTCATATATGATCATCTTTGTAGATACTGAAAAGCCATTGTTCCTGTGACACATGATCCACTCTTTCATATCTATTTCTATCTGTGGCCATTTTGCAGCATGCCCACAAAAACATTGTTTCATTTTCTCTCTTTTTTTTGCAGTTGACCCTCCTGTTTCCTTCATTCCCGTATCATTATTTTCAGTTGGAGGTAGCCCAAAGTGTCTCTCCGCTGCTCTGTTCCCATGTTCTTTGGCATACTTCACTACCTTCAGTTTAAAAGGGATTTTATATGAAATCCTTTTCTGGTTTGACATCTTTCCACAATTACAGTAGATTCAGCAAGAGACTATGGTACATTATTGTATCTTTCTACAACAAAATATAGTAATGTCAGAACTATTGGCACTGTGTCCATAGTTATGGGGGCACTGTAGTTGAGAATATCACTGGATGATGCACTGTTATGGGGGGGATCTGCTGCTGACACTGTTATGAGGGAGATCTGCTGCTGGAGGGCCACGGATGGTGCAACAGTCTTGTATGGGGACAGCAGTTTTGCACAACCTGTATGGCTCTGCAGCTGTTGCCAAATTACAGCTCCCATCATCCCAACCTGTCCAAGCATGATGGGAGTTGTAGTTTTGCAACAGCTGCAGGGCCACATTGACAGGTAACCCTGCAGTGGAATTTGCCTATGTTAATGTTAATAGGGGACACACCAGTCACGTGATGGAGGCATGAAGGGGGTCCACAGGCTTTCTTCTCCTAATGTGTCTGCACTGCCTCTACCCTCCTCCCTAACACTATAGAATGCTACAGCAGGGACTCTTCCCCTGCCTCCCTTGCTTCTCACTACCAGAACAACCCCTCCTCCCAGCCCAGGGCCCATAGCATCACCCCACTCCTGTCACCACCAGCATCCTGCAGTGGTGACCCTGGTACAGCCTCCTGTGACCCCACTCTACCACTACCCACCCCCTACAGCAAGCCAGGTAAGCTACATTTGGGCTATAAGATGCATGCCCATTTCCCTCCCAAATTGTGGGGGAAGTGTGTCTTATAGTCCAAAAAATATGGTACATCTTCAACTTCTTTTAGTGTAGGTATGTTGCATATGTAATTGTTATTATATATTTCAAGGGTACATAATACAAATTACAATTTTATACACCAGAACATTGTTCTTTAGATATCATGAAGGAGAGTGAGCATATCTGTAATGCCCCACTGTAGTTGGCACTCATCTACGAACACACATTCTTGCAGGATGAAGGGCAGTTACAGGATGGATGGGGTAGGACCTGAAACATACAATATTTCTTCTGATAATTTTATGTTTCTCTAGGTGGGCCAGCACATAGCACTAAATAGAAATTCATTATGTATTTGCTAAAAGAATGGGCAAAAAGAACAGGGAAGCTGGCTAAGAGTTCATTCATCAGTCTAATTTTGGGGCACTTTCCTATCTTCTTCATAAGCGAATGCACACGTGGAAACAGATCTTGGTCCTCCAAATCATAAGATGGATCACCAGGGGTAGAGCTGTAATGCAATCTGTTTTTGATTCCTCTCAGGTCTGAACCCAGAACCCTGGCCTTGGCCATTTCTTTGTGAATTAGCAAATAGTTGACTGATACCTTCCTGATGACATTTCATACATTGGATGGCAGAGCCAGGACTAGAATATGAGCCTCTTGAATTCTAGACTCTAGCTATGCAAAGTGCATTATCAACATCGCTGGGTAAAACTTGTTAGAAATGCCCAATCCCAGGTTCCAACCTAGATCTCCCGAATTCCTGGCACTGTCACAGATCCACAGGTGATGCAAATGAACAGTAAAGACTAGAAAGCCCTGAACCTGCCCTGGCTGGTGTGCCTCAGTGGACTTAGTGAGGAACTGAGAAGCAAAGGGTCACCGGTAAGATTCCCAGTTGGGCACATGCCTGGGTTGCAGTCCAGGTACACAGTAGGGGGTGCACAAGAGGCAACCACACATTGACGTTTCTCTCACTTTCCTTCTTCCTCCCTTCCCCTCTCTCTAAATACTTTCAGCCAACATAGAGGCATGGGTAGATACACTTTGCCTCCTCGCACAGCCAAAAGAAAAGGACAAAAACAATTTTTTCCTAAGATTTTATTTATATATTTTTAGAGAGGGGATGGAGGGAGAAAGAGAGAGGGAGAGAAACATCACTGTGTGGTTGCTCGGGGTCATGGCCTGCAACCTAGGCATGTACCCTGACTGGGAATCAAACCTGTGACAATTTGGTTCACAGCCCGCACTCAATCCATTGAGCTACACCAGCCAGGGCTTGACAAAAACAAATTTAAAAATTAAAAATAACCAGAGCTGCCAGAAAATTGAACTGTATGGAAGTCTGACAACCAAGGAGTTAAACAAGAAACATTCAGCCAGACCACTAGGAGGGGTGGAGATGGGCAGCTGTGGTGAAGAGGACTCCTGGCAAGGCAGCAGCTGGTGTAGCAGACAGTCCTACATTTGCATGGAGATAAACCATGAGGAACAACTGGGGAGAGAGACAGAATGTGCAACCCAGGGTTCCAGAATAGGGGAATAAAGCCTCAAAACCTCTAACTACAAAAAAAAAAAAACACAAACAAACCTATGGGTGTTGTGGGGGTGGGAGAAACTCCAAACCTCACAGGGGAGCTTGATGGAGAGACCCACAGGGTCCTAGAATGTACACAAGCCCACCCACCTGGTGAATCAGTATCAGAAGGGCCCAAATTGCTTATGGGTAGTGGAGGAAGTGACTGGAAATTGGCGGAGAGCAGAGCAAGGGGCATTGTTTCCTTTCAGACCCGTCCCCCACAAACAGCACCACAAAGCAGCAACGTGGGTTGCTCACCCCTAGTGAATACCTAAGGCTCTGCCTCTCACTACATATCAGGCATACCAAGAAAAAAAATACGACCCAAATGAAAGAACAGATCAAATCTCCAGAAAAGGTACAACCAAGTGATTAAGAGATAGCCAACCTATCAGATGCATAGTTGAAAACACTCATAATCAGGATGCTCACAAAAATGGTTGAGTATGGTCGCAAAATAAAGGAAGAAGTGAAGGCTAGGAAAAGTGAAATAAAGAAAAATACATAGGGAATCAATAGTGGCAGGAAGGAAAGTGAGACTTAAATCAACAGTTTGGAGCAGAAGGAAGAAATAAATCATTAACCAGAACAGAATTAAGAAACAAGAGTTCAAAAAAAAATGAGGAGAGGGTGAGGAACCTCCAGGACAACTTTAAATGTTCAAAAATCCAAATCACAGTGGTAACAGAAGGAGAAGAGGAAGAGCAAGAAATGGAAAACTTATTTGAAAACATAACGGACAACTTCCCAAATCTGACAAAGGAAATAGACTTCCAGGAAGTCCAGGAAGCTCAGAGAGTCCCAAAGTTGGACCCAAGAAAGCACACACCAAGGCACATCATAATTACATTACCTAAGATAAAAGATGAGGAGAGAATCTTAAAAGCAGCAAGAGAAAAGGAGAGAGTTACCTACAAAGGAGTTTCCATTAAGATTCAGCTGATTTCTCAAAAGAAATCTTGCAGGCAAGAAGGGGCTGGAAAGAAGTATTCCAAGTCATGAAAGGCAAGGACCTACATCCAAGCTTGCTCTATCCAGCAAAGCTTTCATTTAGAATGGAAGGGCAGATAAAGTGCTTTCCAGATAAGGTCAAGTTAAAGGAGTTCGTCATCACCCAGCCCTTATTATATGAAATGTTAAAGGGACTTATCTAAGAAAAAAAAGATAAAAATATAAACAGTAAAATGACAGCAATCTCACAACTTCCAACAACCAAATCTAAAAAAACAAAACAAAATAAAAAATGAACTAAGCAAACAACTAGAACAGGAACAGTATCACAGTAATAGAGATCATATGGAGGGTTATCAGTACAGAGGTGGACGGGGGAGAGTGAGGGGAAAGGTACAGGGCATAAGAAGTATAAATGGGTAGGTAGAAAGTAGACAGAGGGAGGTTAAGTATAGTATGGGATATTGAGAAGAGAAAGAAGTTATATGTATGATCCATGGACCTGAACTAAGGTGGAGGAATGGTGGTGGGAAGTGAGGAATTCCCCTCTACAGGGTGGAGGGGAATAAAGAGGAGAAAAAATGGGACAACTATATTAGCGTAATGAATAAAATATACTTTAAAATATATAAACAAATCAATAAAATTTTAAGAAAGAAAAGAAGCTGTGCCCTTGAGTGCACACTCTTGTTAAAGAGTGATGTCAACTGAAATACAGAGTGGACCAAAAGTAGGTTTATAGTTGTTTATATGGAAAACAATACAATAATTAATAAATAATAATACAAGAATAAATTGTTTCACAGACACAATTGTATACCTCCTTTTGCCCAACCCTCTATAAATCATATCAAATGGATAAAGCTTCTGCCTTTTTGCTTTACTTTTGAACTGATCTTGATTGACCCCCTACCCTCTACTAGTAACTGAATGTGTTGGCATTTTATAAATGTTTTCTCAACCTTCTCAACTACCTTGCAATGTAAGCATTATGTTCCTCATTTTGCAAACAATAAAATCAAGACTTAAAAACACAAAACAGCTTTCCCAAGGTCAAGGAAAAATGCCAAAGCTGGTGTTTGAACCCAGAGTTATGTGATTTCAAAGCCTTTCCAGGACAGCCCACCCTAGGAGGGAACAGAAAGAGTAAATCTGGAGGAGATAGAATTGAGTAGTTCTTCAGCAGACATCTCTAAAAGAACGATTTCATTATTTTTATTTAATCATCCTAATTATTAAGGTGATATTTTTTATAGTTGCTGTCAGCATTTCCTGATAAACACGAAAGAATTATTTTGTGGTATTGTGAAAAATATTGGGTTGTAAAACTGTTTTATGTTTAGATGCTTTTGCTGAATGCTAAATTATCTGCATGTTTTATTTCCACTTTTTATTAACAGTGTTTAAACTAGGTGATCAAACCCTCTGCTGCCACCATCCTAGAAGTTATTTATTTTTCTCCCTCCATATTCCATAAAAGCAGAAGTCTTTTAAGCCACAAATCTAATTACCTTCAATGGGAGGATCTGGAAAGACAGAAAATATGTCAAAGGTCAACTCAGTTTAAGCTGAAGATTTGCCATAGTCTAAGGTGAGGTTGTTACTTAAGAAATTGGAATGAATAGTCACTATGAAGGGAACCTGTCAGGGCCCCCCCTCTGTCTCAGGCATTGTTTTCTCTTGCCCTCTGCCAGGATTCATTGTATGTTTCCGTTGTCCCTGAACAAAACACTTACCATGTTTAAATATTGACTAGACCTTTCCAAGATAAAAAAAAAATTTTGTGGTTTACCATTTGAATTAATTACCCACATGACTTATTTTTTATGCTAATGAATGTTTCTTTTCTTTTTAAAATCAAGTAGTATTTTATTGTTTAGTATTAAGCATGTTTTATTGATTATACTATTAAAGTTGTCCCATTTTTTCTCATTTTCTGCCCTCTGTCTGGTACCCCCATTCCTTCCTGCAATTCCCCTTATTTCATGCCCGTGGGTCATACATATGAGTTCTTTGGCTTCCCTATTTCCTATACTATTCTTAACATTCCCCTGTCTATTTTGTACCTACCATTTATATTTCTTATTCCCTGTACCTTCTTCCCCATTCTTCCCCTTCCCCTTTCCTGCTGATAACTTTCCATGTGATCTCCATTTCTGTGATTCTGTTCCTGTTCTGGTTGTTTGCTTAGTTTGTATTTAAGATTCAGTTGTTTGTAGTTGTGATTTTGTTGTAATTTTACTGTTCATAGTTTTGATCTTTTTATTTATATTAGATAAGTCCCTTTAACATTTCATATAATAAGGGCTGGGTGATGATGAACTCCTTTAACTTGACCTTATCTGGGAAGCACTTTATCTGCCCTTCCATTCCAAATGATAGCTTTTCTGGATAGAGTAATCTTGGATGTAGGTCCTTGCTTTTTATTCCTTTGAATACTTCTTGCCTGTCCCTTCTTGCCTGCAAGATTTCTTTAGATAAATCAGCTCATAGTCTTGTGGGAACTACTTTGTAGGTTATTCTCTGCTTTTCTCTTGCTGCTTTTAAAATTCTTTCTTTATCTTTAACCTTTGGTATTTTAATTATGGTGTGTCTTGGTGTGACCCTCTTTGGGCCCAACTTGTATGGAGCTCTTTGAGCTTCCTGGACTTATATTTCCATTTCCTTTGCTAAATAGGGGAAGTTTTCATTCATTATTTTTTCAAGTTTTCAATATATTATCCTTCCTCTTCTCTTCCTGTCACCCTTATGATTCAGAATTTGGTATGTTTAAAGTTGTTCCAGACATTCCTAAGCCTCCCCTAGTTTTTCTTTTTTTTTTTTTTTGAACTCTGGTTTATTCTTTCTGTTTTAGTTGATTTTTTTCCCTTTTGTTCCAATTCATTAATTTGAATCCTGACTTCATTCCCTTCATTATTTGTTCCCTATATATTTTTCTTTATTTCACTTTATATAGCCCCACTTCCTTTATTTTATGGCAGTACTCAACCATTTCTCTGAGCATCCTGATCACCAGTGTTTTGAACTTTGCATCTGATGGGTTGGCTATCTCTGTGTCGCTTAGTTCTTTTTCTGGAGTTTTGGTGTGTTCTTTCATTTGGGGCATTTTTTTGTGTGTGTAGGGACAATGGAGTCAGTCAGGCTCCCTCACCTGGGTATCTGGGTGACTATGACTCAGCAGTGTTCATACAACCATGATAAAGGCCTGCATGTGCAGAATCAAGCTCTGTTATATAACTGGTGCTGTCATATATTGAGACCCTGCTGGCTTTGTATTCAAATAGTATATAAGGGAGTTGGGACTTTTTGCTAGTGTGGATCACTCCACCCTGGAATAAAGGTATGTCAGAAATCCCAACAGCTCCATGCATTTTCTTCTGGCTGCCCAAATCATGTGTTACCCTGTCCGACCTTGAACAATTGCAGGACACTTTGTCTCCTCAATTTGGCAGCCTCCCCCTGTTTCTATGTATTAGGTAAAGCAGCTTTGACTCCTTGTGTCAGTGTACCTGTTACATTGTAAGGGGTAGAGCCTTAGGTATTTGGCAGGGTACTGCAATCAACTTTGCCACTTTTTGGTGCTGAGCATGAGGGTAGGGTCAGAGAGGGAACAGTGTTTGGCTCTCACCTCATTTGCAGTCACTTCCCCCACTCCCCATAAATAACTGGAAACCTTCTAGTTCTTGTCCTTATGGTCTTTCCCAGAGTGGGTGAGATTGTGTATGTTCTATGACCCTATGGGCCCTTTAAATAGACTCTCTTGAGAGATTGGCAGTTTCTTCCACCATGCCAACCCCTATTGGTTTTTACAGCTAGAGCTTAGGAGGTTTTATTTTTCTGGAGTTAGAACCCTGGGCTGTGTGATTGGGCCTGGGGCTAGAATCACTGGCTCCCCAGTTGTACCTGCTGGTTTTTAGACACCATATGTGAATGGGACAACCCATTCAGCCAGCTGCAGCAGCCTCACCACCACTGCCACCTCCACATGACATACTACATCCTCTACCTATCTGAATGAATGTTTCTTCTTCTTTTTTGTTGTTTTTGAAAATATGTTTTATTGATTATGCTATTACAGTTGTCCCATTTGACCCCTTTATTCCTCTATGGCCTGCACCCCCTTCCAACCCACATTTTACCCCCTTAGTTCATGTCCAGGGGACATACATATAAGTTCTTTGGCTTCTCCATTTCCAATATTATTCTTAATATCCTCCTGTCTATTTTATACCTACCATTTACTCCTTTTATTCCATGTACCTTTTCCCCCAACCTCCCCTCTCCACCTCCCTGCTGATAGCCCTCCATGTGATCTCCATTACTGTGATTTTGTTCCTGTTCTAGTTGTTTGCTTAGTTTGTTTTTGTCTGCTTAGGTTCAGCTGTTGATAGTTGTGAGTTTGTTGTCATTTTACAGTTCACATTTTTTATCTTCTTTTTCTTGGAAAATTCCCTTTAACATTTCATATAATAAAGGCTTGGTGATGATGCACTACTGTAATCTGGACTTATCTGGGAAGCACTTTATCTGCCCTTCCATTCTAAATGACAGCTTTGCTGGGTAGAGTAATCTTGGATGCAGTTCCTTGTCATTCATGACTTGGCATACTTCTTTCCAGCCCCTTCTTGCCTGCAAGGTTTCTTTTGAGAAATCAGCTGACAGTCTGATGGGAACTCCTTTGTAGGTAACTACGTCCTTTCCTCTTGCTGCTTTTAAGATTATCTCCCCATCTTTAATCTTAGGTAATGAAATTATAATGTGCCTTGGTTTGTTCTTTCTTGGGTCCAACTTCCTTGGGACTCTCTGAGCTTCCTGGACTTCCTGGATGTCTATTTCCTTTGTCAGATTAGAGAAGTTCTCCTTCATTATGTTTTCAAATAAGTTTTCCATTTCTTGCTCTTCCTCTTCTCCTTCTGGCACCCCTATGATTTGGTTGTTGGAATGTTTAAAGTTGTCCTGGAGGTTCCTAAAACTCTCCTCATTGTTTTGAATTATTGTGTCTTCATTCTGCTCTGTTTGCATGCGTATTTCTTCCTTCTGCTCCAAATCTTTGATTTGATTCCCAGTTTTCTCTTCCATGTTGGTTCCCTATATATTTTCCTTTATTTCACTTTTCCTAGCTTTCACTTCTTCCTCTATTTTGTGACCATACTCAATCATCTCTGTGAGCATCCTGATTACCAGTGTTTTCAACTGTGCACCTGATAGGTTGGCTATCTCTTAATCTCTTAGTTGTACTTTTTCTGGAGCTTTGATCTGTTCTTTTATTTGGGCCATATTATTTTTCTTGGCATGCCTGATATGTAGTGAGAGGCAGAGCCTTAGGTATTCACTAGGGGTGTGCAACCCATGTTGCTGCTTTGTGGTGCTATATGTGGGGGAGGGATCTTAAAGGGAACAATGCCCCTTGCTCTGCTCTAGGCGGGCTTTCAGTCGCTTTCTCTTCTACCCAGAAACAAATTGCACCCTTCTGTTTCCTTTTCTGGGGTCTGTGGATTTTTGTACATTCTATGACATTGTGGGTCTCTCCAATGAACTCTCTCATGAAGCTGGGAGTGTCTCCCTCTAGTAGAACCCCCACAGATTTTTTCAGTCAGAGGTTTTGAGGCTTTACTTCCCCATGATAGAACACTGGGTTGTACAGTCTGTCTTGCTCCCTAGTTTTTCCTCCCACTTTATCTGCATGCAAACGTGGGACCACCCAGTCTGCCAGCTGACACCTAGCTTGCCACTACAGCCTCCTTCTTGCTGTGTGTCCTCTCTGCCCTAGGTAGCCATCTATGCCTTTCCTAGTGGTCTGGGTGATTGTTTCTTTAACTCCTGGGTTGTGGGACTTCCATACAGTTCAATTTTCTGGCAGTTCTGATTATTTTTTGTTTTTAAATTTGTTTTTGTCCTTCTTTTGGTTGTGAAGGTGGTACAGTGTATCTATCTACGCCTCCATCTTGGCTGGACTGTGAATGTTTCTTCTTTAAATCTTTGCTTGTCAGATTTCCATACTGATCAATTTTCTGGCAGTTCTGGTTGTTGTTGTTGTTGTTTTTTTCCCTTTAAGTTGGCTGTTGTTCTTCTTATGATTGTGAGAAGAGATGAAGTGGGTCTACTGATGCCTCTCTCTTGGCCAGAAATCCTCATGAATCTTTCTTAAAACATCCCAGGTAGACAATAATTTGATGCCCTAAAAATGTAGGTTTCTATCATCCTTTAAAAATTATTTCTTCCACTTGGAATGACTGAAAATCCTCACAATGGGTGTCTCTGTGTGTGTACATATGTGAATAACAAAAAAATGCTGCCAATTCCTCCCCACTCCCAGCATGGACACCCAGTACTCATCTTCGTTCTAAGTTCAATAAGTACATACATATATACATACATACACTCATGCATACATACATATTTGTGAGGTTGAATTAGATTAAACTCCTCAATTACATTGTGGAATAAAGACAGATTTGTTCCATTATGCTATCTGTTTGCATCCCCTGGACTGAATAGTATTCAGAAATGACACTGAACTTCTGAGGCAGTGATTTTTCAACTGGTGTGCTCTGGCACACTGGTATGCTACAAGAATTTTTAGAACGTGCAGTACGTGACTACTTAGTTTGGGGCACTGACCTCTTTTCTTTTAGACTCTCAAGTAAAAATGACAACAGCCAACACAACAATATATGCCCAGTGTGAATGAAACAAAAGTATGCCTATTTTTGTCAAATCAGTAAAAAATAGATTGTTTAGTGTGCTGCAGAATGTTAGGAATTAATTTACTTGTGCCATGAGATGAAAAAAGTTGAAAGTTGTTGCTCTAAGGAATCTAGAATAAGTAACTTACTACTGTACTTATTAAGTCAGAATATAACACATTTTCAATGGAATTTTAGGAATAAAAGATGGGATAAAAGATTTTCAAAGAACCCCAAACTTAACCAGAGAGTACCCTTAATCAGAAAACCTGTCCCTTAGGCAGGTTAGTACAGTTAAATTTTTCCAGGGGTTCATGGCTTATAAATAGTGATGAGGATGTTTCTTTTCTATAACATCACTAGAAAAAGAATACCAATAGGCCAATCACTCTACTTCCCATGCACATTTGTGAATAAGAGGCTAAGCTTCAAACTCTGTTCTCAATAAGTTTTAAATTTTCTTGGAATCTGTCATTGAATATGGTTTATTCTCTGTCACCTCATTTGTAGACACAATGAGAGGACTTCAGGTGACTGCATAGACATTGGGTATCTAGGCTGTTTCTTGGGATTAGGAATATTACCCTACTTTCTCAGGGAAAGTATTTGGTAATGTCACATTGTACCAGAGTTATCAACTGGTATTCTCTGTACTGTGTCCTATTTTTACAGCAAAAATACAAACAGATTTTAGGAAACTCATCATTTTCTTTTTTATTCATTTTTAAAATTTTTACCATATTTTCCCATTACCATTTAGATCTATTATACCAACTACCCACAGCAATCACTACACTGTAGTCCACGTACATAAGTCCTTTTTGTTTTTGCTCAGTCCTTCACTCCTTCCTCTCCCCCACCACCTATCTGTCATCCTGCTCTCCATCTGTGAGTCTGCCCATTTTCCTGATTAGTTCAGTTTGTTCATTATATTCTATGTATTAGTAAAATCATATGGCATTTTTCTTTCTCTAATTGGCTTATTTTACTTAGCATAATGTTCTCCAGGTCCACTGATACTGTTGCAAAAGCCAAGTAGTATTCCATTTTGTAAATGTCCCATAGTTGTTTTATCCACTCATATATTGAAGGATGCTTGGGATGCTTCCATATCTTGGCAATTGTAAATAACACTGCAATGAACAAAGGGGTGCTTATGTTATTTTGAATTAGTGTTTTGGGTTCCTTCAGATATATTCCCAGAAGTGAGATCACTGAGTCAACAGGCATATCCATTTTTAATTTTTTGAGGTATTTCCATTGCTGCTTTCCACAGTGACTGCACCAATCTGCATTCCCACCAAAGGGTAAACGGGTCCCCCTTTCCCACATCCCTGCCAGTACTTGTTGTTTGTTGATTTATTGATGATAACCATCCTGATATATTACCTCATGATGAGTGAGGTAATATCTCATTGTGATTTTGATTTGCATTTCTCTGATGATTAGAGGTCTTGAGCATCTTCTCATTTGTCTATTGGTCATCTGTATGACCTCTTTGCATAAGTGTCTACTGATCTCTTTTGCTCATTATTTAATCTGCTTGCTTGTTATTTTGCATGTTGATTTTTGTGACTTCTTTATAAATTTCAGATATTAATCACTTATCAGATGTTTTGGCAAACATGTTTTCCCATTCTGTGGGTTGTATTTTTATTTTGTTGATGGCTTCCTTTGCTGTGCAAAAACTTTTTAGTTTTATATAGTCCCATTAGTTTATTTTTTCTTTTGTTTCCCTTGCCTGGGGAGATATAACTGATAAAATATTGCTAAGTCCAATATCCGGGATTTTGCTGCCAATGTTTTCTTCTAGGATTTTTATGGTTTTGAGTATAACATTTAAGTGTTGGATCCATTTTGAATCCACAATGTATTCTTGTGTGTAGTGTGAGAAGTTGGTCTAGTTTTATTTTTCTGCACGTGTCTGTCCAATTTTCCTAACACAATTTATTAAATAAACTATCTTTAGTCCATTGTATGTTCTTGCTTCCTCTGTCAAGTATTAATTGACTATAAAGGTGTGGGATTATTTCTGGACTCTCTATTCTGTTCCATTGATGTATGTGTCTGTTTCTACATGTCTTCTTCCATTCCAATTTGGACCCATTTTATTTCTTCTTGTCTGATTCCTGTGGCTAGGATTTCCACTATTGTGTTGAATAAGAGAAGTTAAAGCAGATGTCCCTCTCTTGTTCCCAATCTTAAGGGGAATTCCGGTAGTTTTTGCTCATTGAGTATGATGCTGGCCATAGGTTTACCATCTATGGCCTTTATTATGTTTGGGTATTTTCTCTCTAATTCCACTTTGCTAAGAGTATTGATCATAAATGGGTGCTGGATTTTATCAAAAGCCTTTTCTGCATCTATTTGTATCATCATGTGATTTTTATCCTTCATTCTGTTTATGGTGTGAATCACATTTATTGATTTGCCAATGTTATACCAACCTTGCATTCTTGAAATAAACCCCACTTGATCATGGTGTATGACCTTTTTGATGCATTGCTGTACACAGTTATTAATGTTTTGTTGAGGCTTTTAGCACCTATGTTTACCAGAGGTACTGGCCAGTCATTTTCTTTTCACTTGTAGTGTCTTTATCTGGTTTTGGAATTAGGATAATGCTGGCCTCTTAAAATGAGTTTGGGTGGCTTCACTCCTCTTGAATTTTATGAAATAGTTTGAGAAGGAGAGGTGTTAATTATTCTTCAGATGTTTGGTAAAATTCACATGTGAGCCATCTGGTCCAGGGCTTTTGTTTTGGGTTTTTTTTTTTTATTAATATTATTGCTTCAATTTCACTAGCTGTAATCTGTATAGTCTGATTGTTTTTTTTTTCCTGATTTAGTTTTGGAAGATTGTATGTTTCTGAATATTTACCCATTTCATCCAGGTTGTCCAGTGTTGGCATATAGCTGTTCATAATATTTTTTTACAATCCTTTTTATTTCTTTGTGTCAGTTGTTATTTCTGCTTTTTTGTTTCTGCTTCTGTTTATTTGGGTCCTTTTCTTCTTTTTCTTGATGAGTCTGGTTAAAGGTTTTCCAATCTCATTTATCTTTCCAAAGAACTAGCTCTTGGATTTATTGATCTTTTCTTTCATTTTCTAGACTCTGTTTCATTTATTTCTGCTCTGGCATTTATTAAGTCTTTCCTTCTGCTCACTTTGAGCTTTGTTGGTTTTTCTTTTATGAGTTTGATTATGTGTGAAGTTAATTTTTTATTTGAGCTTTCTTGTTTTTTGTTTGTTTGTATGTCTTTTTTTTTTTTTTTTTGAGGCCTGTAATGCTATGAATTTCCCTTAGGACTGCTTTCTAGTGTCCCACAGATTTTCAATTATTGTGTTCTCATTTTCAGTTGTTTCAAGTTATCTTTTGATATCTTCCTTGATCTTGTTGTTGACCTATGCATTGCTTAATAACGTGTTATTTCACTTCCATGTGTTTGCACGTTTTTCTGTGTTCTTCTTGTGATTCGCTTCTAGTTTTATAACATTGTGTTCAGAGAATATGCTTGATATGATTTCAATCTTCTTAAATATTAAGATTAGTTTGGTATTCTAACATGCTGTCTGCTCTAGAAAATGTTACATGTGCACTTCAAAAGTATGTATATTCTGCTGCTTTGGTGTGAAATGTTCTGAAGATATCAATTAAATCCATTTGATCTAATGTGTCATTTAAGGCCATTGTCTCCTTGTTGATTTTCTGTTGGAAGATCTATCCATTGAAGTCAATGGGGTGTTAAAATCCCCGAATATGTAATTCTATCGATTTCTCCCTTTATGTCTATCAAGATTTGCTTCACATATTTAGGTGCTCCTACATTGGGTGTGTAAATGTTTACTTGGGTTGTATCCTCTTATTGGATTGTTCCTTTTATCATTATGTAGTGTCCTTCTTTGCCTCTTACTACAGTCTTGGTTTAAATCTATATTATTGGGTATAAGTACTGCTGCTCCAGCTTTTTTTTCCTTTCCATTTGCATGAATTATCTTTTTTTTCCATTCCTTTACTTTTAGTCTGTGTGTCTCTTGATCTGAGATGGGTCTCCTGTAGGCAGCATATATATAGCTCTTGTTTTCTTATCCATTCAGCTGTCCTGTGTCTCTTGGTTGGAACATTTATGCCATTTACATTTAAAGTGATTCATGATAGATATGTATACAGTTCATTTTATTCTTCCGTGTTTTTTTAATTTCTCTTCTTTAATCCCTTAACATTTGTTGCAGTACTGGTAGGTGGTAACAAACTCCTTTAATTTTTTCCTGTCTAGGAAGCTCTTTATTTCTCCTTCTATTTTAAATAATAACCTTGTTGGTTAAAGTAGCCTTGGTTGTAGGCCTTAGCTTTTCATCACCTTGAATATTTCAGATAACTCCCTTCTTGGCTGATATGTTCCTGCTGAGAAATCAGAACACAGTTTAATTGGTGCTCCCTTGTATGCAACTACTTGCTTTTATCTTACGGCGTTTGTCATTTTAATTATGATGTGTCAGTGTAGGCTTCTTTGGGTCCAACTTGTGTGGGACTCTCTGAGCTTCCTAGACTTGTGTGTCTTTTACCTTCACCAGATAGGAAAATTTTCAGTCATTATTTCTTCAAATAGGTTCTTGGTCCCATGCTTGCTCTCCTCTCCTCCTGGTATTCCCATGATGAGGATGTTGTTATGTTTCATGTGGTCCAAAATATTCCTCAATCTCACTTCATTTTTTAAATTATTTTTTCTTATTGCTGCTCTGCCTGGGTCCTTTTTGTTTTTGTTTCTACCTTGTCTTTTTTTTGCTCTACCTTGTCTTCCAAATCTCTGATTCAGTCCTCTGCGTCATATAACCTACTGTTTACTCCTTCCAGCATATTATTTATTTCAGATATTGCATTCTTTATTTTTGACTGGTCCTTTTTTTATGATTTCTATGTCTTTTTCTTTTCATTTTGTTGAGTAGCCTTATAATAATTACTTTAAACTTTATGTCTGATAAATTGCTGGCTTCCATTTCACCTAGATCTTCCTTTGGAGAACCCTGTTGTTGTTGTTGTTGCTGTTGTTTCATCTGAGGTCTGTGTCTTTGTCTTCCCATTTTCACTGCTTCTTTGTATTTGCTTCTATATATTAGGTAGATCTGCAAAGATCTGATGTAGACCTTTGTCAGACGTTGCTTGTGACTGGCTCTGGTCAACCTGTTTTGGTCTATCAGGGATCCACAGTGTGTGGCTCTACGTGCTGTTCCTGTTTTTGTGCAGAAAGAACCAGGCTGCATATCAAGGCTGGCTTTTATCAGCACTGGGCCCAGAGGAGGGTCAGCTGAAGTCTCCTAGAGCTCCCAGAGATCTTCCACAGCTATTAAACTAATCAGTGAGTAGCCTCAAGTTGTAATCAGTGTCCTGGTTTAAGCTCCGCAGGATGGTGCAGAGTAATTCTTTTGGGCAGGGCTATTGCTTCCCCTCAGGCTGATGCCATTTGGAGAAGGGTGCTCTGCCTGGGAAAGATGGTTTCAGCAGCATGGGGAAAGACTCAGCACAGGGATCCTGGTGGCTGTTCCTTAGTTCTCTTGCCAGAGTCACCAACCTGAGACTCTCCTCAAGCATCTCTAGTTCACTCTGCCCTCTCTTTGATGGAACCCAGTGTAAGTGGTTGCCAACGAGATTTTGCATTGATCTTTTAAGACAGTCTCTGCATCTCCAGCCATCTCTCCTTGGCAGAGAAAAACCCTGTTGCCTTTCACAACTGGATGTTATATGGTTCCTTTCTGGTTCTGGTGCTGTATGCTGGAGAGCACAGCTTGGGGTTTAGAAACCATTCTTCTTAGGGGGAACCCCTGGCTGCTGAAATATCCCTCCAGAACTTCAGGCACTGCCTACTGGAGCCCAGACAGCATTCTCACACTTCCTCTGCACTCCCTTTCAGTCTCATTGTGATGAAGTGGTTTCTTATGCCTGTTGTTGACTATAAGGCTTCTCTTCAGATAGTGTTCAGTTGGTTATTCAGAATGATTTCTCTACAATTGAGTTGTAATTCCAGATTGGTCCTGGGAGTAGGTTAGTGTAGCTTCCACTTATTCCTCTGCCATGTTTAATTTCTCTCAACAGTCTTCACTTTCAAGGAAAGGGACATACTGTTTGATTACTAGGTTGATTAAAATCAAGAAATTTTCACTTGGTATTATTAATGTGTGTTAATAGAATGTAATCTTTCATACCCTGGCATGATGCGAAGTGACAAATAGATTTATTTATTTATTTACATATTTATGTATTTATTTACTTCTTCATCCTAGGACATTTTTCATTACTTTTAGAGAGAGCAAAAGAGAGAGAGAAAGGAAGAGATATAAAACTGATGTGAGAAGGAAGCATCAATTGTTTGCCTCCTGTATGTGCCAGAACCAGGGATGATACGTGCCTGGACCTGGAATCAAACACACAACCCAGGCATGTGCCCTGACCAGGAATGGAATTTGCAACCATTCCGTCATAGGACGATGCTCCCACCAACTAAGCAACACCAACCAGGGCAGGATAGATTTATTTAAAAAAAATATTTGTTTTTTCTCATCTAGTAAATAATGTTTATAGAGATGCAGTGAGTGACACAATACCTAATTATAGCTAATTATATTGCTGTACATAAAAATGACATCAATATTATCAAGTACCATTAATAATAGTCCTAGATAGTGTCAGATGCAGAAAACTTTTATTTGAACACAGCTTGTAAATCTTCTTAGTCCTTTTTTTCCATACAGACTTGGTTTTGCATTGGCTCTACATTCACATTTAAAGAAAAGCAATGCCAACACACCCTGTTTTTAGCAGTGGCTTTGGGGACATAATTGACACCTACAGTTTTTCATAGCCTGGGTAAATAATCTTTTCCACTGTAATGCTAAGGATATACACAGTTCAATTGCCCTGTTCCTTCATATAGAAAGATGCACAAAAAAAATTAGTGTGTGCATGAACACACTCTACCAGCTACAATGATAACAATAAAGTTAGTAGAAATCTTTCTTTTTGCATTTTTATTGATAGAAGTAAATGTTTGCAATGGTATCTCTGGCTTTTAGGTGGCTGCCATATGTGTTCTGCACTGTTCCCTATGTAGTAGAAGAATGTACATGAATAAAATAATGCAAGAACTGATTTTGAGATCCAA
This sequence comes from Phyllostomus hastatus, assembly GCF_019186645.2. Lineage (NCBI taxonomy): Eukaryota > Metazoa > Chordata > Mammalia > Chiroptera > Phyllostomidae > Phyllostomus > Phyllostomus hastatus. Next base: position 2,832,287 of record NW_025334029.1, read on the forward strand.
TGTGTACCATTTTATCATTCTGTGTTTCTACATTGTTGTTTCCCAAATATTTAATTAATTTTGACTGCATCAATGGCATTATAAACATAAATTATTTTTCTCTTTGTCTCTGAAGGAGAGAATCCCTTGAATGGGTACATCACCATTGTTGCAATCATATCATCAATAATACAACAAAACCTGAGAACTTGATGCTTAAGTTTCCTACTCTGTAGGCCAGGTATATTTAGAGTTCTGGCATGACACACCTTTGTGTTTTCTGTGGTCATGTGGAAAAAGATATTAACACTTTAGCACTGATTGGGTCTTGGTAGTTATTTGTGTGCTACCAAACATGTATTGATTGAGCAGCTAGTAAATGCAAAGGGCTGTGAAAAATGAACATGTGACCAAGTCACTGATATTATCTTCAAAGAATTTAAAGTTTTGTCAGGGACATAAAATATGTCCACAGATACCAAAAAAAGTAGACAGAGTTAGAAGCAATGAAGGAGAACTATAGATAGTCTGATGAGAATTCAAAGGAAAGACTGCTCCCTTCCTATGGTGACCTTAAGTTTGTTGTATCTAGGGAGATGAGAAATGAGGACACAGGAAAAGGCAAAAAAAAAATGTCCATAGAACTGTTTCCAGATTTGTTTGGCTGATTGCATGACAGGTAATATAGCAGGAATTCATAGACTAAATGAGGTTAATAGGGATTTGGCTGCTGCAAGATAGGCAATTGTAGAAAGTAAGGACGTGACACTACATTGTGACCACACTGCTGGCAACAGGCAACTTTGGCTATTTGGGCAGGGAGTGGGAAGTCTGTTTTGCATACACTGGGGATCTACTGCAAGTAATCAGGGAATAAGATAGTTTAGTTGGTGTCCTGAGTTGGAAGGATTAGGGCTAAGGAGTTCAGTTAGTAGCCCAGCTAGAAAAAAGTAGGCAATGGTTTTAACAACCAGTGTACTTATAAGCGCAGACATTTTGAATATCCTTGTAGTTTTGGAATAAATTATCCTCAGTGGATACTTTACATGAATACAGTAGTTTGAAAATGTTCTTATATTCCAGATAGATCAATTAAGATAAATGATCTGAAATAGAGATCTGTGTTTGAGTTTGGGACCCACCCTAATTGAGTGGGTCTCAAACTCTAATGTACCTAAGGATTGCCCCTGGAACCCATGTTACAAGCTTGGATTCTATAGGTCCTGACTGTGGACCAAATGTTAGCATATATGTTAAATGTCCGGGGTTATTCTGATGCAGGTGGTCTGGTGCTGGCACTTTGAGAAATGCTGTCACTGGCCTCTGTGAAAATAAAAGGCATGTATCTTTTCACACAATTGACCTGTCTATTAGGTAGGCAGGATAAATTTGAAAATGTGTGAAAGGACCAGAGCTCCTACTGTGGGCTGATTATTATAATATATACATTCTATATCTTTTTTCATTTCATCCTCAGAATTGCTCTGAGGAAAGGAACTCTTTTAGTCTCAACTTTCAGTAAGGCCTATGCATGTTTTTCAAGAGGAGAGATTCCAACATGGTTCTGTAAGGATGTGGGGGAATTAAGCAATGGCACAAGAAATTGAGCTTTCATGATTTTTGTCTGGTCCAAGCCCAAGGCCCCTCTGTACATAAGAAGCTCTAAAGAGAGAAGTGTTGACTACCCAAACATACATTTTTCACCAAATTCAAACAAGGAACAGCATTTTCTCCCTACTTTGGAGATATATATTTTAGTTGATGGTATCCGTTTTCCTTTTGTCCTATCTGTCTGCCTAGATGTGTATGGAGAATAGAGTTACATCTCCTCTTCATCCTATACTATTATTCTCCACTGCTCATGCTGCAAACCTCTTATCACTGGCCATTTACTCATGGCTTGAAAGAAGCTGTGTACTAAATAAACAGGACATGGTAGTGTTGTGTGGCCAACTTAACTCAACTATTCCCCCACTGAAAGTTGATGGTAGTTGTCTGAAATAATTCCAGCAAATTTTGTACTGTTCCCATATCATACTTTTGGGCTATGCTAAATGGTAGCACCAAGATAAACTCCTTTTGCTCTCACCACCCATGACTATGGAATAGTGCCCTTCACCCAGTACATTTCATCAACAGACATTCTGTGGTGTGGATATTGGTAAAAATATGTGATTTCCAGCCACTATTTGACAATATTTTGCCACACACAGAGTTCTAACTATTTTCTATTTGCATTTTGGAGCTGTCTGCAACTAAAGCGTCCATCCATTACTAAGAATGCAACCAAATAAAGCAGTCCTTTCCCATTTACTTTAAAACATCTGTTCTAGTCATCCAGTGTAAACATTGTCATAAAGTGGGACTACCTTTAATAGAATGCATTCTGGCCAATTAGTTCATGGAATCAAATGAAGGGTGGAATTTTAATATTTTTACATATGCATTCCTTAACATACACTGGCTAGAGTTTTCATTATTTTTAAAAATGTCACATATTATCCATCATGAAAATAACTCCAGTATAAAATATTTGTTTTTTATATTTTGTTTTACTTAATTTATAAAGTGTTATTCAGCTAAAAAGATCTTTTAGGAGTTGTCTGATTTGTCCTTGCAATATAGAGATTAACCATTGTAGGCAAATGAAAGTGTAGTTTTCTCCCAAAGCTGTCCTCATAGTTTACACAGCCCTGAGAGTAGGGCTATGTTAATTACTTCTGAATTTCTTTCCTTACCTTGAAATAGCAGATGCTCAATGAATACTTGTCAAATACACAAATGAGCTTTTATTGGAAATATGTTTAATTGGCTTGCAAGTAACTCCTGACCACATATGTATGGAGTGAATTGTAGATGAAGAAATGGAAAGACAAGCACTAATTTTTTTTCTAATATAGCTAAGGTGATTTTTATGTTGCAGATAAAATCAGTTTCCTTTTCTTTAGTTTATAGAACATAAGTAAGTTCTCTCAATTATTCACCATCCCCTTTATATTTAAAAGAAGTAATGAATTCTTCCCTCAGTCCACTTTTCTTCTGGTTCAATAACTACAGCCTCATTGAATTTTCCTCATAGATTCATCTTTCTAGGCCTGTAAGAGTCTCTGTAGCTTTCTAATATTCGAGTGCATCATAACCATCTCTCTGTTGTGGATACCAGACCTAGAAATGCCAAAGTGAGATTTATAAAGGATAGGTGAGCATTTTTATCTAAATATGAATGATGACAGTCACACACTTCATTAGTAGATAAAGAAAAACTGTAAGACAACGGAGGATCATTGGATTTGTGATAATTTTTTTAAAAAATCTGGTTTGACCACTCTTTGCTCTTACTTCCCCCAGTTGCTATTGCTAGAACTCACTATTGTGATTAGGCACCATCATAAGAGGAGTCTACTGACTTTCCCTTTTGAATATTGAAAAAAGATATGCTTAAATAGTTTACTCAGTATTTCCAAGTAATTTTTTCTAAGGACTGGAGAAAGATTTCCCCTCTTCCATATATTTCTGTGGCTACAAAATTGTCCTTTAGCTACAAAATATTGATTTGCTATTGTTTAGCTTCCAATGATTGCTTCTTACCCACAAGACTGGAATTTTGCTGGAATGAAAGTTGAAAGAATTCAGATTTAGCCAAATTAAGTATGTCAAGGTTGGTAAAATGTTAAAGATTGAGAAGATATTTGCCCAGGATTTTCTCCCCAGGATTAATATCACTTTACCAAGTGATATTAATCTTTAACCACTTTACCAAGTGATATTAACCCAGGAAATTTTGTGAAAAGAAGTTATATCAGAAATCAGGACCTTTGTGGTGTACATTTATAGAGGATCATTATGTAAATGCCCTAGTTTCCATGTAGAGGGAGATAATTGATTTCCCTGAATTTGTTCATAAATGTTTAGTCATAAAGGAAGCCAAAATATGAACTAGTCCTGATTTTCAACAGTAAGAAAAAAATTACATCATGTTTGGTATATCTACATACTGGATGATAATTTTTTACTGTTATTTCTTTTTTTGCTGTTGTTCAAGTACAATTGTCTCTATTTTACCCCATGTATAAAAGATCTATTTATTTTATTGAAAATGTGTGTTGGAGTAGAGTCAGTCAGTCCTCAGACTCTAGTGCTTGGTCTGCGTTTGACTCAGAGCATGAAAGAATAGCATTTCAGTGACAGTAGGATTTCTCTTTTCTCCCCAACTGGAGGTCACCTTATGGGTGAATTACTTTATGGTGTGGTCCTTTAGACACCTTGATAACTAAGAAACAATTTTCAGACTTATGATATGTGTAAATGCCAGACAAGCCACTAAGGAAATCTATGAGCCTCACTGACCCCATTCTTAAGAATCTTCAGAGAGAAAACCATTTGTCATGAAAAGCTGTCATTTACCTTTCAAAATCTCTGGCAGTCTGTGATTTTACAAACCATGAACAAGTTTCAAGTTAATTTCTCCTGAAGCAGAACAATACTTTGTAATTCTTTGTAAACAAGATATATACTAGCAAAACACCAAGGTGTCTCTACAGCCCTTTAGACTCCCTATGAAGCACTCAGCACTTTCGCTGGCACTTTTGCTTCAAAGCATTTCATACTATTGCAGTTCATTGTCTGTGTATTTGCTTAACGTCTGTCTCCCATGCTAGTCTATGGGGTGGACTTGGGGTGAACAGGGGCTGTGTCTGTTGCTCAATAATACACCTTACCTGCAGTGCTTAAAACCTTATGACTGACAAATAGTTGGCACTCAAGTAATATTTATTGAGGCAGGAATAAATGACTGGAATCTGACAGAAGGCTAGACACACACAACCAAGTAGTAGATTGAGTCCTGATTTGTGCCACAGAGATTCCCATTCTTAGTTTTTAAGCACAGCACTAGTTTAATACCTCTTCCATGACCTAACATCTCTGGGAGTTTTATGTGACAGAGGAAAAGTCTATTTTATTGGTGATTATAAGAAAATGGATACAATATTGACTAGCCTTAGCAACTCCTGAGCAAATGGGGTCTTGGAGAAGAGAACACTATAATAAAGCAGGGAAACCCAGCAATTATCTGAAAGCAAAGCAACGCAGTTGTTAAGGCTGTGACTTGTTACTGTGGTTAGGAACTCTGGGTTTTCAAGGATGATTTATGGTGATGACAATGAAAAAAGTTCATTTAAATACTGTAACTGCTAGAATATTTAGAAGTGAAAAATTCAGCTCCTAGCTGAGCAAGTACCTTGTTCACCCAGTTCATTGTCATTTTTTCTTAGTTTTTTTTACTGTTGTTCTTTTTTAAAAATTGTTTTATTGTTGTTCAATTAGAGTTTTCTGTGTTTATTCCCCACCACTCCCCACAACCCCAGCCAAAACCTCTCCCCTACCTTGCTGCCACCCCGTCTTGGATTTGTCCATGTGGCCTTTATAGTTGTTCCTGAAAATCCTTCTCCCCTTCCCTCCATAATCACCTCCCAACTCCCTTCTGGTTAGCCAGTTTGTTCTTAATATCAATGTCTCTGGTTATATTTTGCTTGCTTCTTTCTTTTGTTGATTAGGTGCCAGTTAAAGGTGGGATCATATGGTATATGTCCCTCACTGCCTGGCTTATTTCACTTAACATAATGTTCTCCAGTTCCACCCATGCTGTCTCAAAAGGTAGGAACTCTTTCTTCTTCTCTGCTGTGTAGTATTCCACTGTGTAAATGTACCTTTTTTTTTTTTTTTTTTATCCACTCATGCTCTGATGGGCACTTAGGCTGTTTCCAGCACTTGTGTACTGGAAATTGTGCTGCTACAAACATTGCGATGCATATGTTCTTTTGGATTAGTGTTTCAGGGTTCTTAAGATATAACCCAGCAGTGGAGTTGCTGGGTCAAAAGGCAGTTCTGTTTTTAGTTTTCTGAGGAAATTCCACACTGTTTCCCACAGTGGCTGCACCAGTCTGCATTCCCACCAACAGTGCATTAGGGTTTCTTTCTACACATCCTCTCCAACACTTGTTTGTTGATTTGTTTATGATGACCATTCTCACTGATATGAAGTGGTATCACACTGTGGTTTTAATTTGCATCTTTCTTATGGCTAGTGATGCTGAACATCTACTCATATGTCTCTGGGCCCTCTGTATGTTCTCCTTGGAGAAGTGTCTGTTAAAGTCTTTTGCCTATTTTTTTAATCGGGTTGTTTGTCTTCCTGGAATAGAGTCATTTGAGTTCTTTATATATTTTGGAAATCAAAACCTTGTCCCAGGTATCATTGTCAAATATGTTTTTCCATACAGTTGGTTCTCTTTTCATTTTAATGCTGTTTTCTTTAGCCATGTAGAAGCTTCTAATTTGATGAGGTCCCGTTTGTTTATTCTTTCCTTTATGTCCCTTGCTTTATGGGACACATTAGTGAATATATTGCTTTGTGGAATGTCTGAGATTTTCCTGCCAATGATTTTGTCTAGGACTTTCATGGTGTCACAGCTTATATTTAAGTCTTTTATTCACCTTGAATTTATTTTTGTGTATGGTGTAAGTTGGTGATGGAGTTCAGGGTTGTTGTTGTTGTTGTTGTATTTTTTGCATGTAGCTGTCCAGATCTCCCAACACCATTTGTTGAAGAGGCTATTTTTACTACATTTTATCCTTCTGCCTCCTTTGTCAAATATTAATTGACCATAGACACTTGGGTTTACTTCTGGGCTTTCTATTCTGTTCCATTGTTCTATGTGTCTGTTCTTATGCCAGTACCAGGCTGTTAGATTAGAGTAGCCTTCTAATACAGTTGGATATCAGGCATTGTGATCCCTCCTATTTTGATCTTCTTTCTTGAAATTATTGCAGCTATTCAGAGTCATTTTTGGTTCCATATAAATTTTTGAAATGTTTGTTCTATATTTGTGAAATATGTCATTGGTACTTTAATAGGGATTGCATTGAATCTGTAAATTGCTTTGGGTAGTATGGACATTTTGATGATGTTAATTCTTCCAATCCATGAGCATGGTACATACTTCCATTTGTTTGTGTCTTCTTTAATTTCTTTCTTCAGTGTTGTGTAGTTTTCTGAGTACAGGTCTTTTACCTCCTAGGTTAGGTTTATTCCTAGGCCCTTTATTTTTCTTGTTGCTATATCAAATGGGATTTTTCCTGACTTATGTTTCAGAATTTTCATTCTTGGTGCACAGAAATGCCTTTGATTTCTGAAGATTGACTTTGTATCCTACTATTTTGCCAAATTAATTTATTAGGTTTAGTATATTTTTGGTGGAGTCCATAGGATTTTCTACGTACAATATCATGTCATCAGCAAATTGAAAGTTTTGCTTCCTTTTTTCCAATTTCAATGCCTTTTATTTCTCTTGTCTAATTGCTGTGGCTAGGACTTCAAATACTATGATGAATAGGAGTGGTAAAATCATACATCCTTGTCTTCTTCCTGATCTTAGTGAAAAAGGTCTAAGTTTTTTTTCCCACTGAGTATTAAGTTAGCTGTAGGTCTCTTATATATAGCCTTTAATATGTTCAGGAGAGCTCCCTCTATTCCCACTTTGCTGAGTGTTTTTATAAAAAATGGGTGTCTGTTGTTCTGTATCAAATGCTTTTTCCACATCTATTGATATGATCATGTGATTTTTGTCTTTCATTTTGTTTCTGTGAAATTTATTGATTTGCAAATTTGTACCATCCTAGCATCCCTGGGATGAGTCCCTCTTGATCATGGTGTATGTTCTTTTTAACTGGATGTGGTTGGATGTGGTTGGATATTTATGGATGCGGTTGGCCAATATTTTGTTGAGGATTATAGTGTGTTTATTCATCAGAAATAATGGCCTGAAGTTTTCCTTGTTTTGTCTTCATCTGGTTTTGGGATTAGGATGATTCTGGCTTCATAAGAAAAGTTTGGGAGTCTTCCATCTTCTTGGATTTTTTTGAATTGTCTGTGAAGTATAGGGGTTAGTTTTTACTTTAATGCTTTATAAAAATCTCCTCTGAAACTGTCTGGCCCAGGGCTTTTTTGTGTCAGGAGTTTTTTGATGACTGCTTCAATTTCATCATCTATTTAGTCTGTGTGGGCTTTCTGCTTCTCTTTCATTCAGTCTTGGGAGATTATATTTTTCTAGAAATTTGTCTATTTCATCTAGGTGTTCACATTTCTTTTTATATAATTGTTCATAGTAATTTCTTATAATCCCATGTATTTCTGTGGTATCAGTTGTAATCTCTTCTCTTTCATTTCCGATTGTGTTTATTTAGGTCTTCTCTCTTTTTTTCTTGATGAGTCTGCTTAAAGGCTTGTCAATTTTGTTTATCTTTTCAAAGAACCAGCTCCTGGATTCATTGATCCTTAGAATTGTGTTTTTCGTCTCTATGTCATTTAATTCTGCTCTGATCTTGGTTATTTCCTTCCTTCTACTTCCTCTGGGCTGTCTTGGTTTTTGTTCCTCCAGTTCTTGTAGGTGCAGAGTTAGGTTGTTTATATGAAATGTTTCTGTTTGTTGTTGTTGTTGTTGTTGTTGTTGTGTGTTGTTGTTTTTTTTTTTTTTTAGGTAGGCCTGTATCACTATGAACTTCTCTCTCAGGACTGCCTTGGCTGTGTCCCATAAGTTTTGGATTATTGTGAGTTCATTTTCATTTTTTTTCTTGAAACATTTTTATTTCTTCCTTGATCTCATTCTTGGCCCATTCATTGTTTAATACCATGTTATTCAATCTCCATTATTTTTAGTGTTTTGAGTTTTTTTCCTTGGGGTTGGTTTCTAGTTTCAGTCCCTTGTGGTCAGAGGAAATGCTTGATATAATTTCATTTTTTTATTTGTTGAGGCTTGTTTTGTATCCTATCACATGGTCTATCTTTGAAAATGTTCCAGATACATTTTAAAAGAATGTTTATTTTGCTTCTTTTGGAAGAAAGTCTCTCTATATATATATCAATTAAGTCCATTTTATCCTGGACTTGTTTAATGCTGCAATATCTTTGTTGGTATTTTGTTTGGAAGATCTATCAATTTTTCACAGTGGGGCATTGAAATCTTTTCCTATAATAGTGTTGCTGTCAGTATCTTTCTTGAAGTCCTCCAAGATTTTCTTTATGCATTTGGGTGCTCCTATGTTGGGTGTGTATAGATTTACAATGTTTATGTCTTCTTGATGGATTCTTCCGTTGAGTATTATGAAGTGACCTTCTGAGTCTCTTTTTACGGCCCCTTTTTTGAAGTCTATTTTTTTTCCTGATATGAGCATTGCTCCTCTGGCTTTTTTTTTCCTGTACATTTCCTTGAAATACTTTTGTCTTCCTCTTTACTTTCAGTCCGTGTAGGTCTTTTGTTCTGATGTGGGTCTCTTGTAGGCAGCATATATGTGGGTCATAATTTCTTATCCATTCAGCTATTCTAGGTCTTTTGATTGGGGCATTAAGTCATTTGCATTTAAGGTTATTATTGATAGGTACTTATTCATTGCCATTTCTCATACCAGGGTTTGACGCATGCCCACCTGCCTGCAGTGAGCAAGGAATGCTGTGGATGGTTCGTCAAAGCACAAGAAAGGACATACACAGAGACAACCAGGTCCTGTGAGGGAATCGGGGCAGAATGGCCACTCGTCACGTGGGGAGCGCCCGTGTGCATACCCAAGCAGATTTTTATTGAAAATAACAGACTTAGTTTGTAGATTCACAGTCTGGCAGAAAAGATCAAAAGATGTAAACAACTTACAAAGGTGGGAACAGGACTCCTGCTGAGAATCCGGGCAAGGTGTGTGGTCTTTAACATATGAAAGAGGTACAGGTTCCAAAAGTTTCCTGCCTGTGCTTTTAAATTCCAAGATAATAATATCATCCAGCAAACAGATCTCACAGGATCTTGCATATTCTTTGTCTCAGGCCTGATTATTCCGGGGGTCCACCATTTCTGGTCTGGGCTGTTTCACCCCTGCAGGCCTGGGTTAACAGAGAAGACAAAGGCAGCCAGGAGACTTGGATTTCTCACATCCAAGAGCAAAGACTCAGGCTTTGACAAAGCCAAAGCGGGCAGGGGTTGATGTCGATCACCCCTTCATTTCCACAGCCCCGCAAGTCTTGTCCCTGACATTCCTTCATGAATGCATCTGTCTTAGATTCATTTTCTATCCAAGAGAATTGTTACCCATCATTGACTGCTGTTCAAGCATGAAAAGGAATGAGGTATATGAACAGGCAGCATTCATGCCAGGGAAATAAGTTTTGTCTCCTTCGTGGCTCCTGGTCCTGAGGTCTTTCACTCAGCCTAAGTCACGAGGGGTTACAGCTTCCTGAGACCAGGCAGGTGACCCACAACAAGGGTTCTTCTCTCTCACACACTCTTTTATTTTCCCTTTTTTTTAAAGATGACCTTTTAACATCTCTTGCAGAGCTGGTTTGAAGGAGGTATATTCTTTTAGACTTCTTTTGTCTGGGAAACTCCTTATTTGGCCTTCCATTTAATTGAGAGCCTTCCTGGATAGAGTAGCCTCTGTTGCAGGCCTTTGTTTTTCATTACTTAGAATATCCCTTTCCAATCTTTCCTGGCTTGGAGCATTTCCATGGAGAAGTCAGTTGATAGTCTTATTGGGGCTCCCTTGTATGTCACTTCCTCTTTCTTTCTTGCTGCCTTTTATATACTTCTTTGTCTTTGATTTTGCCATTTTAATTATGACATGTCTTGGAGTGGGCCTGTGTGGGTTCCTCTTGATTAGGACTATCTGTGTTTCCTGGATTTGTGTGACTTTTTCTCTCATCAAATTAGGGAACTTTTCCATCATTACTGTTTCATACAGGTTTTCTATCCATTGCACTTCTTGTTCTTCTTCTGGTATCCCTATTATAGAGATATTATTACATTTCATGTTGTCCTGCATTTCCCTTAACCCCTGTTCATTTTTTTCTGAGTCTCTTTTCCTTTTCTTGCTCTTTCTGGGTGCTTTCTCCACCTTGTCCTGTAGCTCATTGATTCAGTCTTCTGCTTCATGTAGTTTTCTTTTTATTCCTTCTACTGTGTTCTTCACTTCAGAAATTGTATTCTCCATTTCCTCTTGGCCCTTGTTGATAGTTTCTATTTCCTTTTTCATGTTGATATAGTTTGCAGTGAGTTCGTTGTAGTTTCCATGCAGCTTTCAGTAATTCTCTGTGACCTCATTGATCTTCCTGACAACCATTGTTTTGAACTCAGTATCTGATAGTAGACTAGCCTCTATTTCATTCAGCATTCTTTCTGATGCTTCCTCCTTTCCTTTAATTTTGGGGATTGTTTCTTTGTGTTCCCATTGCTTTTGAGACTCTTCTTGTTAGCCTGTTTCTTTAATTGATCTGTTCTGACTCCCTAGGTTTGTGGTGTGATCTTCTATGGTAGGAAACCTGAGAGATTCAGTGGTGCAGTCTCCTTGATCTCCTGAAGTTGCTGCTCTTGGGCTGTTGTTTATGTTGGCTCTTTGTATGTCTTTGTGTTTTGATTGTTGCTGGGTCTTTCTTTGGTCTTTCCCTCCAGCTGGTTAACTGAGGGTCATTCCACCCACCATGTCTTATATTCCCTTGTACAGGTGCAGGCAAGTTGTGTTGAAGCTGGTGCTTCTGTGTGTCCTAGGTTTTGAGGTTTCTCTCTTGCTATTGTGCAGTTGTTATTTCTGGATAATTTCTCCACCATTTAGTTGTGATTCCAGATTGGTCCTGGGTGGAGGTTAGTTTAGCTTCTACTCACTCCTTCACCTTCTTCTGTTATTCTCTGTTGGAGGTTTCTTTGTTGGTGGGTTCTCTCTTCCAGTAGGTATATTGGTGTTCCCAGCTCCCACTATGTGATTAGCTGGAGGGGAAAGGTAAAATGGAGTAAGACAGTGGGAGTGTATTCTATGGGACTTAAATTATCAACCCATAGAGAAGAGTTAGGTGATCCTTTGGATAAGTATAGTGTTAACTCTGATATTTCATACAATTTGTCACTTTTAATACAGGGTGGAATAAAAATAAGCCTCCTGTTTGGGGGAGAAGTATTGTGAGTTGGACCTAGAAAACAGTGAGCTTGTGGGAGGTCAGATTATGAGATATAGTGAGAGTAAAGGATATAAAATATATGTAGTGTGCAACAGGATAGAGTTAACCATAACAGTAGTAATGTTCTGGAAACAGTGAAGTGAGATAAGATCCGGGAAGGTTTCTGTATAGTATTTACAGTTGCATGGAACAACAATTTTTTACAATAGTAATGGATCAAGAATCATATGACAGAATCTATATGATCTAAATAAAAGAATAGGAAGTACACAACCTAGAGTAGTGTGCTACTGGAACACAAATGAAGTGAAAGAAGGAAAATTAAAAACACACTGTGAAAGAGAGAACAAAGAAAACCAAACAATGCAATTAAGCAAGCAAAACTAGGAAAACTAAACAGAAAGAAGTAAAAAATACTAATAAAATAAAAAGAGTAAAAATAATGAAAAAATAATAATAATACAAATAAATAATAACTTGAAAGTTCTTTGGAAGAGCAAAGTGAAATTTGTTTCACTGTCTCAGTTGTTGGATGACCCCTCATTGGGTCTGACTCTGGCCCTTTCACAGCTCCATGTTTTATTCTCCTTTCATTTTCTGATACATCATGGTTTCAAGATTTATTCTCAAATGCTTAGGTCCTAAAGTGACTCAGGAGAGATGAACTGACTGGAGTTGCTTAATGCACATAGGACTTGATTTCTGAAAATGAAGCAAATGCAATCTTTACTAATCTCATTCATTGATCAGTTAAATGTGGGTATAAATGGAGGACTGTGATAGCAAAAAATAAATGTTTTATATAGAGCTAGAAAATCCTTTAGGGGAAATTTTAGTAAAAGAACAGATTCTTTATTGTTTCTATAGAAACCAGCAATGATCAGAAGCAGCAAGGTGTTCTTTCAAGTTTGCATGGTTTTAAGGCCACTGGAGGGATGTTGTAAAGACCCACTGTGTCCCTTTGATCCCATTGAGCATGGAGGACATCTTTTTTGAAATAGCCACTTCCTCATGGGCTAAGTGGGGCTGCAGTGTACAGTCACTCAATAGATCCAGAAAGGTCTTTAACAGGAATCTTTTTTCAAACAAGGATGAAAAAGATAAACTCAAGGAAAACTCTAATATCAACTGTCAACATATCTGTAAACATTCTCCTTGTAATTGAACAGTAAATGCCCTGTTCATGTCCTGAGTATATCACTGATGAACTGGCCAGAGTAAGCATTTAAGCTATTGGATGATAGGACAGTATGTTATACTTCCAATTTGTCTGTTTCCATAAAATCTTTTAAAAATGAAATTAGAATTCAATGTCTCCTTTTTAGTTTAATATGTAAGGCTGTTACATTCTTGACAAGTAAATGTTGGGTAAGAAAATTCAAATTTCAAGACAAATACTTTTCTAAAGTTTAATCAATAGTACAGCTTTAAAATGATTTATCCAGTGTTTTAATTGAAGTTTACGTCAAAGGTAATGACTGGATGAAGCAGAATTCTATCTGACATATCCCAGAAGGTAAGAGGAATATCTAATAACTGTCAACAAGGATTTTCCCTTTGATTGACATTTACTTTGTATATAAACAATCCAGTATATTATCACATCAATGTATTAGTTGGGGTGGTTCAAAAATGTAATATGAATTTAGACAGTATTTCTTTCTTTTCACAGATACACAATCTTGATGAGCAAGAGAACATTTATTGTAGCTTTGCCTGATAGTAGGCAGAAAAGAATGAATCATTTTGAAATATAAACTTCCTCAGAGCTAAACTATGTCATGAGGAACACACAAAGTAAAGGGGAAGTGGATTATAAAATAGAAGAAACATATTTAACAGTCTATAGGTTACAAACATTGTCATTAATAAAATACTTGGACAATTGCATAAGTTTCCATTTAGTGATCAGGGTTTAAAAGCTGAGTAATTTCCTTGCAGGCAGTGTTTTGCAATGTGAAAGGCTATAGAGATGTCTCTTACTGGCTTTGTGACCACAAATAAGTCACTGCCCCTCCCTAAACTTTAGTTTACTTAAGTTTACTCTTTTTTTAGTTTACTGTTGTAGTTGTCCCATTTTTTCTCCCCTTTATTCCCCTCCACTCTGTACTCCCCTTCCCACCATCATTCCCCCACCTTAATTCATGTCCATGGATGCTACGTATAAGTTCCTTGGCTTCTCCTTTTCCCATACTATTCTTAACCCCCCCCCCGAATATTTTGTACCTACCATTTATGCTTCTTATTCCCTGTACCTCATCCTCCACTCCCTTTCCCCATCCCCACTGCTAACCCTCTATATGATTGTCATTTCTCTGGTTCTGTTCCTGTTGTAGTTGTTTGCTTAGTTTTTGTTTCTGCTTTTTAAGTTTGGTTGTTCATGGTTGTGAGTCTGTTGTCATTTTACTGTTCATATTTTTTATCATCTTTTTCTTAGGTAAGTTCCTTTAAAATTTCATATAACAAGGGCTTGGTGATAATGAACTCCTTTAACTTGACCTTATATGGGAAGCACTTTATGTGCTTTTCCATTCTAAATGATAGCTTTGCTGGATAGTGTAATCTTGGATGTAGGTTCTTGCTTTTCATGACTGTGAATACTACTTCCTAGCCCCTCCTTGCCTGCAAGGTTTCTTTTGAGAAATCTGCTGACAGTCTTATGGTAACTTCTTTATGGGTAACTATCTCCTTTTCTTTTGCTGCTTTTAAGATTCTCTCTTTATCTTTAATCTTAGGTAATGTAATTAGGATGTGCGTTGGTGTGTGCTTCCTTGGGTCCAACTTCTTTGGGACTCTCTGAGCTTCCTGGAAGTCTATTTCCTTTGCCAGATTAGGGAAGTTCTCCTTCATTATTTTTTCATATAAGTTTTCTACATCTTTCTCTTCCTCTTGTCTTTCTGGCACCCCTATGATTCAGATACTGGAACCTTTAGAGTAGTCCCAGAGGTTCTTCAGCCTCTCCTCATTGTTTTGAATTCTTATTTCTTCATTCTGTTTAGTTTGAATGTTTATTTTTTCCTTCTTGTCCAAACCATTCATTTAAGTCCCAGTTTCCTTCCTCTCACTGTTGGTTTCCTGTATATTTTCATTTATTTCACTTTTCATAGCCTTCAATTTTTCCTCTATTTTGTGACCATACTCAACCATTTTTATCATACGCCATACACACAGTCAGAACAAGACTTGAAGTCTCATAATACTTAGTAAAATAGAAATGTGTATCTGCAGAGGAAATTTGTAATGCATATTTTGTATTTTTCCTTTTCATTTTAAAGATGGTGTTACTGACCATGCTGATGGTCTGGGTATGCCCGTGTGACTGGAAGGGTAAATGTAGGTCATGATAACCCTTCCACTTGAGACATCAAAAGTTCTCCATTGCCTGGAACTGTGTATTAGTATCCTAAGATCGCCTAACAGAATACCACAAGCTGTGGCTTAGAACAACAGAAATGTATTGTCTCCCAGTTCTGGAGGCTGGATGTTTCAAATCATGTGGTTACCATTGTCATGCTTCCTCAGAAGGCACTAAGGAGAGAGCTTCTGGAAGTCCCATATGTTTCTTACCTTGTAGATTCATCGCTTCAATCCTTCGTCTTTCACATTACCATCTTCTCCCTCCCTTCACATGAATTCCCCTTTGCGCATGCCTATCTTTATGTCCAAATTCCCTCCTTTCATAAGGATGCCAGTCATATTAGATTAGTGTCTACCCTCCCCCCCCCCAAAAAAAAAACAACTCATCTTAACTTGATGATCTCTGTAAAGACCCTGCTTCCAAATAAGATTACATTATGAAGTATTGGACATTAGGACTCCAACATATCTTTTGTCAGGCAAGACACAATTAAACCTATAATAAGCGGTCATTACAAAAGTTTGTTATTTGCAGCTGTGCCTCTGACACTTGTGGTCCTGAAGAAACCTTATCTGAAAAAAGCAAACTCAAATCTTTGGAGGTGCTTGCTGCACAGGCCTGTGGGCTACTTATTGCTGCCCAGGCCCCATTGTTAGTGAGGCCTTGCTTCTGTGGGTCCTCAATGATAAATATCATTACCATACCTGAGATTACCTATAGCAGTCCTGCTTTCTAAATATTCTAGAACTCAGATTTGTCATTAATTCCACCTGATTGCCTTCTATTCTGCTTCCCAAATCAGTTAGTTAAGTTGGTAAGTTTAATTGGAACCAAATAACATTAAAAATTTGGGGGGGTATTTAATTTAAATGGGAAACCAGATTGCTTGTAGTGGAGTGTAAGTAAATGGTAGTATTGATTAAAGTATGAAAGTCTTGCAGCCACACTGTTATTTCTATTGAAAATGCTGTTAACCCAAATCCTCCTAGTCAAATAATGCCAATTTTTACAAAATGTACTGAGTTCACTGGCTCAAAGCACACATTCACTATTCAGTGTTATTATATTAAAGCTTCCTAAAGCTTTCTGGGATGTTTGAGGAGGTTAATTGCCCTAAGGACAGATGTACACCTGATAAAGTATTTATGGTCCAATATAACTAGATCAGCATAGGGTTAAAGGGCCAGGGGTAGCTGGAGTAATATCTCTAAGTCTATTTACATATAGGAAGCACTTACTGGATATTAGGAAAGAAATTTCAGCCTGAGGAATTAGCAATAATTTTGATAAAAAAATTGATATGGGGCTTTAAAGGATAAAATCAAGACAGTGAAGATATCCTACAGAATAGGAGAACTTATTTGTAAGTCATGTATCTGACAAGACACTAGTGTCCAGATTATATAAAGAACTGATGTGGCTCAATAATTAGAAGAAAAATAAACCAATCAAAAATGAGTAAAATCTCTAAATAGACATTTCTCTCCAAATAAGATACACAAAGGACCAATAAACACAAAATGATGTTCAACATTCTTAGCTATCAGGGAAATGAAAATCAAAACTACAATGAGATACCATGTCACATATTCTAGGATGGATATACTAAAAAAAATAGACAACAATAAGTATTGTTAAGAATGGAGAGAAATTGGAATCCTTGTACTCTGTTTATCAGAATGTTAAATGGTGAAACCACTATGGAATATTTTGGTGGTTCCTCAAAAAGTTAAAGAGAAAATTATCATGTGCCCCTTAGCTATATATCCAAAAGAATTGAAAACACACCTGCACACAAAATTCTACACAAATGGGTGTCATATCACTATTCATAATAGCCAAAAAGTGGACACAACCCAAATGTCCATCCACTGAGGAATGCGTATAACTTCAAAATATAGTTTATCCATACAATGGGATATTATTTAGCCACAAAAAGGAATGAAGTAATGATACATGCTACAACATATATGAGCCTTGAAAAAATTGAGCTCAGTGAAAGAAGGCAGACAACAAAGAGTATATTATATCATATATCATTCCATTTATATATTCTGATTATAATAGGCAAATCCATACAGTGCTTGCCAGGAGGTAATGGGAGTACAGAATGGAGAGTAACTGATAATAGATTCAAGGTTCTTTTTGGGCTGATAAAAATGTTCTAGATTTAGATAATGGTTGATTATCTAAGCTGTGAAATATAAGAACTACTAATTTATATACTTTAAAATGGTGAATTGTATTTATATGAATTGTACTTCAGTAAAGTTATTACAAAAAAGTTTCACTCACTAGCTTTAAAATTCATTGATGTTTCATTGAAACAGCAATTAGATCCATTGTTTACAACATAGCAAAACAAAATTTTTTCCAGGAGGAAAATTTTATCACTGGCATTTAGAATTGTTGCTTCATAGTGAGAAATAGCAGAGAGACTGGATAATTGTTAGGGAAATTACACTGGAACACATTCATCGCTCTAGTTGGGTGAGAATCACCAAACCTCCAGAAAAAGATACACAGAAAGGACTCAGTGTTAGGCCAGTGAGCATTCAACATCAGTGGTTTGCTAGCTTTTGACCCTTATCCCCATCACCTCCACTAGATGGGGATCAGAGAGATAAAGAGCTGTAATGAGCCTGATGAGTTAACAGCATGAGGAAATAGTATATGGACCACATAGGAAGTTGTAATTCTATGGTGGCATATAGTTTCTTGTGTATGTCTGTGAAAAGCAAGTTGGTACTAACCTTGTGCCTTTAAAAATGGTGATAAAGTGGTGGCAGGAAAATAGAGAAACTGTACTTGAACAACAATAAAAAGAAAAAAAAATTCTAACAAGCCATCAGTTGAGGCTTACTAGCCACAGACTGAGTGCACTGGCATAAAAGTCACTGATGATATTATCTATTCTATCCATTTAAAAAGCATATTATCTATTTAAATAACTCAGTGGTATGACATATTTTATAAGCCTTTTCAAACAATAAGCTACTATATAACTTTGATACTGTTACTATTACTAACATAATATAAATGGCCTTTTTGCTTAAAAATGATAAAAACATTCTTATTTTCAAGAATAACATGAAAAAGACATTAAAATTAGAACCTGAACTGAACATCAGAATTATTCTGAATTATATTTTTTAAAAAGCAAGTGAGAATGAAGGTTAACTTTGATGTAAACGACAATTGAAAACCAACAGCATATTTAAAGTTAGCATCTCTCTCATTTCTACACATAGGGACCTTTAGTCTTTTTTCCAGTCCTGGAAACAAGTTTGAGTTAAATAATGTAGGTATTTGCAATTTTATCCTATGGAAAGGGAAGTTAAAATACAGAAAAAGGAAACATTTTGTATATTGGAAGAGAAAAAACTCATAATTCAACAATAAATTAATATTAACTGTCCCATTCTGATTTGATGATTGAAATGAAGAATGTGTGACAAATTTTCATTTCTCAGACTCCAAACTGAAAAGCTGAGAGCTGGATTCATTTCACCCTTCACATCCTGTATTCTGCCTTGATAAAGAGGAGACAAAGGAAAACAATCCTTTAAGAGACTAAATATAGAGATTATATCACATGGATAATGGAGATTTAACCCAATCTATATTTCTCACAACAGCATCAGGGTTTATTATGATGACCTATATCATCCAAATAAAGAATAAATTGTATTCAGTAAAGATTTAGTAACAATTGGATTTTATCATTCTCTGAGTCCTGAAGATTGGTAACCCATATTTATAGTGTACTGATGGTTCAGGAAAATATTCAATGATCTGCAACAGCTTCTTCATTCTCGACAGTATATAGTCAGTTTTCACCAATATATAAGCTGATTTTCTGATATGTATATTTCTTCTGGCCCTCCTTCCTGGTAGACAAAGGAGGGCATAGGGGCTTTGTTAATGGATCTGATTGAATAGCCTTGTAAGTGTTTGTATTGACAAAGCCAATGTTAGGGGATTCTTTATTATGATTCATGGCCTCTTGTGGGCAGTAGCACATGCTGAGCCACAACCACAACCTTAGGTCTGGTTGCTTTGATTCTAGTCAGTGATCTGGAAATCTCTTCTAATGATAGGATCACACAGATTAGTTTTGTAACAAGGCAACTTGTTTATTCTTGCTTGGGTCAAAGTGTTCACGAAAAGGGATGTGACTGAAAAGGTTCCATTTTGGGCAAGGCATGGTGAGCTGAAATGGTGTTGCTTTTCCCTGTCCTTATGAAAATAACTGAACAATTTTATGCTAAGTGGCTTTGACTTTAGCCTTTACCCACCTGCTAATATCTAATATAAATGACTACCACTTACTGCTACTAGACCAAGTCATTTACTTACCTTGTCATTTAATCCTCAGTAAACAAAGCTAAGAAGTATACATTATTGCTTCCATTTTAGAAATGATGAGACTGAGACTCTGAGAAGTCCAGGGGATAATAATATTGCCTACTTTTTTGTGATATTGTTAAAATTCATGAATATGTATATATGTATTGTACTGGTGGACTGGTGTGTGCATGTGCGTGCACGTGTGTGTGTGTGGCTAGTACCTGAGCATCAGTCGTGGGGAAGAAGCCCTCTCAATAAATGAGAGCCATACCTCTTTTATCTCACATAGCACTATTTTGCTGATGTCTAATGGGTTCAATAAATAGTAGCTGAATTGAATTAAAATCTCACTAAATAGATTTTGCAAGTTGAATTTTCTTCTATAATTAGCTTTCTGACAACTTTAATGGTAATTGGCTAATGGAAATAATAATAATAATAATGGTTGTTTATTAATGGGGCAAGCATTTAGTACAGTTTTCACTCCTTACTATCAGCATTTAATTCACAAAAGGCTCATAAATTAACTATATAGAATTACATTACTAAATATGAATAATAATTACAATACATAATATTTCCCCTTTGATTAGCAAACAGACTCTTCATTATGTTTTAGATAATTACATGATATTTGATTGTATTTATTTATCATTTGTGAAAGGTGATTATATTTCCACAGGATATAATTTTTATCACATTATTTTAAAATTTGATTGCAATATTATGCAGTATAGAATTCAGTGTATTCAAATCACCCTGAATTCTCTCACATTCTTTGCTTCTAGAAAATTTGCACTTCTTTTTTTCTCTTGATATGAGCATGATAAATAAGAATCCAATATTAATGAAGTACAATAATAGTATAAATCTGTCTAAATGCTCCAAATCAGAGACTTTGGAGCTTGAAATTGGAAACTTCTACTTGTGTCCTATTGCAATAGACATCTCTTTGAAAATCAGTCTCTTTTGGCCCTGGCTGGCGTAGCTCAGTGGATTGAGCATGGCCTGCAAACCAAAGTGTTGCAGGTTCGATTCCCAGCCAGGGCACATGCCTCGGTTGCAGGCCATGACCCCCAGCAACCACACATTGATGTTTCTCTCTCTCTTTCTTTCTCCCTCCCTTCCCTCTCTAAAAATGGATAAATAAAATCTTTAAAAAAATCAGTCTCTTTTGCTAATTAAATGAAAATAATATATAAATACAAACAATAATTAATGGATAGTATAAAATGACATTATATTATATAAGAATTACTTACATATTATGATATAATAATGTACATAAAATAGTCTAATAAATGAAAATGAAAATAACTGAAAATATTATTTCTAAACATCTGTAACTCCTGAAGAAGCTCAATAACTTGTAGTAATAGTTGCTAGCTTTCTTCTCCCTTGGCTTTGAATAATTGGATTGATAATGTCCCCCATTGCCCTGCTACAAGATTGACACTGTGAGTTTTGCTATAACAGGAAATCAGTAGCTGTATTTGTGTTGCTTTAATACACTCAGACCTCCCTGCCTCCATTTTTATAATGTTATTTATGATGAAGGCAAGATCATGGGCTGTGCAAATTATGGTTATTGTGGCATTCAGGCATCAGCAGATAAGGCACCCAGATGCTTATTCACGATTTGTCTTTATTAAGTTGATTATCTAATTTCTTACAAGTTCTGCAATGTCTAAATAGCACCCTTTGGAGGAAAAGTTTCATAAAATTAGCACTGTCCTATGCAAGGCAACTGAGTTGGTTTAAAATAAAATTCTAGCAGAGGAATGTGCAGAGGCTACAATTATATGGTCTTACAAAGATTGTTAAGATATTAAAAGTGAAGCAAAGCTCCTTCATTTACTTATTTAATTTGTCCCAAGGAGTTTAATACTGCTAAATGTTATCTGGACAATGTCAGGACTTCAAGAAAATAACTCTCCTATATAGATTTGGTCATGCAGTCTGTTTAACAACTATTCTCTTTATAATGGTATGTTTGGTTCCTAGGATTCCTTAGGGCATGCGGGGAGAATGGCATGGAACTTTTGAATAATTAATATGGTTTTCAGAACAGTAGTCATGGAAACCCAAGCAGTGTCACATATTTGGATTATAAGAATTAGGCACATTTTAAACATTACATTTAACCAAAAGAGGTGGCTATCCCCAAAAGACAAAAGCATTTTTCCCAATTTCTGGAGCACAGTGAAGTGAATAGGAGTTTATTTATTTTTTATTATTTGCTGTGTGAAATTAATTAATGTTTTATAATAAAACTGGTTTTGTATTTTTATGTTTAAATTGCTTAATAGGTTTCCATTGCTCTATATTTGGATTCTCTGTTTAATTGAGATGTTTTTACATGCAACATCCCCACCATACTTCATCTAGTGCTATTCATGATCAGAGGTTATTACTTTTTTTATTACACACAAAAAATGTAGAACTTAAAATAAAATATTATAGGCCACTAACTATTTTGAGTATTTCTAAGGTATCACATCCTTTCCAATACTGTCCCAAACCTCTAATGATATTAGGATATAGGATTTTCAAGAGTGTTAGAAAATTGCTATTCATAAAAAAGACTACATACAGTATTCCCATGAAGTTTCTAGACTTGTTCTGTTAGACCAGTTGTATGGCTCTTTTATTTGTCTCAAAAACATGTATCTTCAGAATCACTATTGTTATTACCTAGTGAGTGCATTTATTGTATAAGATGTCAACCAGGCAAGAGAAAAATGGTATAATTCAGTCTTCTGTGGTAGTGTACTTATAAAGAATAAGAATAAATGGAAGTTACAGAGTATAAACCCTCCAGTTTTATAAACCATGTTATGCTGTTGTTTTCTCAGGTTTATTCCACAAACAATTACGGTGTCTGAGATTCCCAAGCTTTTATTTTCCTAGACTGATAAAATAAGTGATTAGTATGACCATTAACAAAAAATGGGGGGGTGGGAATAGTGAAAAGGAAAGAGGAAAACAAAAAATTATTTTTGTTAGACTTCTAATTTTCTGGAAATTATTTAAAATTGACTTCCTCACAAAAATGCCTCATCTCATGAAATCACAAACATGTTTTGACTATTTGGTTGTGTGCTGCCCCTTGCCAAGTATTCCTGAGTAGTGCATGTCCTCCTTGTCAGACCAGAGTCTCCTCTTATATTGGTATTTTCTCTATGATCAATATGCTCTGTGGGATCATCTTTTATTCCATAAGTATCTTTACAACAGTGCCACAGTGTCTTACTTGCATTAGTTTGCACCTACTTTTTACCTCTCAGGCTATGCTTGTGTTTAATTAGGATTCTGACTACATTGCTGACCTGGCTTCCATCTGTCTGTTGATAAATTGTAGCTCCTCTGTGATTCTTTTTGGAATTACCAGATAAATGCTAGACTGATGCTTCAGCAAAAGCCCAAAATCTTTTCTCTGGTCTCACAGTTGCTGCATCATATTACTGTTTCTATTTAGTTATGTGTTGCACTTATTGTAGCTTTTATTGTATTAGCTTTTAATTTTTTTCTATGAACTGATCCAGTCAGAAAATTCGAACATCTAATTCAAGGTGCCCTTTCTTACATCATTTTGCTTCTGGTTTTTTATTTTGGAAATTTACTGTCATGTTTATGAAATTTACCTGCTTGTAAGGGCTTGATGACTTATTCCAAATGCCTCTGCTGTCTCTTTAACATTCTTCCAGTCTTTTCCTTCTTTTATTATTTCTTAAGGGCCAAGTTGTCATTCAATAGTTTCCAACCATCTCCTTCTCTCCCATCACATTTTCGAGTTTGTTCTCACTGATCTTTGAGGGTTCTACCTGAGGGTCATCTGCTTTTTAAAAAATATTTATTTTTAGAGAGTGGGAAAGGGAGGAAAAAAGAGAGGGAGAAAAACACTGATCATAGAGAAACATCAATTGTTTGCTTCTCACGTGCGATGAACTGGGGAATGAACATGCAACCCAGGCATGTGCCCTGACCTGAATTCGAATGGGCTAACTTTTGCTTGCAGAATGCTGCCCAACAAACTAAGCCACACTGGTGAAGATGAGGGTCATCTCTTCTCCTGTTGTGATACCCATCCCTCCCAGAGTGAACCAAATGTCCTGTGTGCAGACCTACTTTCATGTTTGTCCCCATTGCAATGAAACTGAAAGTTTCTTAAGGACTTGGACTTATTTTTTTTTTCTACTTTCAGTCCTTTGTACAGTGTCCAGAAAATAGAAGGTGCTCAATAAATGTTCTTGGTAATATTAGTTTCATTTTAAACTCTGAAAAGATTGTCAAGATCCTTTATTTCGTTGCCTTGGATAACTTTTGTAACCTATAGATGTGGTATGTGGTGGAAAAAACACTATGCGACCCTCTGAGACACCATATCTTTTGCCTAGCTAGCACCCTGCAAGAAAAAAATATTTGAAAATGGACTGTGAAATATACTGATTTAACAAATTAAGGCCCTGGCTGGTGTTGTTCAGTGAATTGAGTGTGGGCCTATGAACCAAAATGTCACTGGTTCAATTCCCAGTCACAGCACATGCCTGGGTTGCAGGCAAGATCCTCAGTAGGGGCATGTGTGAGACAACCACACATTGATATTCCTCTCCCTCTCTTTCTATCTCCCTTACCCTCTTTCTAAAAATAAATAAATAAATCTTAAAAAAATAATTCTTTTTAATTTCTCACCTTAGGATGCACATCCATTACAGAAACTTATGTTGAGAGTGTCAGTTATATAAATGTTTGAATCTGGCTTCCTAGGCAAATGTTTTAAAATGGTATCCCCTAAAAAAATCACCACTGTCACCTTAAGTATAAATAAAAATATCGCGCTGGAGAGGGACTTCAGGAGTTCCACTAGGAAGGACACCTTTTCCCAGAGGCTATATTTGTACATTACCCTAGTTAGAGATTTTGTTTCTAGTCTGGAGTCAGCTACACTTGAGCCATGATTGTTAGCATGGTAGCTAAGCTATTTTGAAGCAACAAACACTATGGCTGTTGTAAACTTAAGGAAACTGTCTCTGTGATCAGTAATGCAGAGGCAGACAAAATCAAATAATAATTTGGACTAAAAATGATTGCTTTCCCCCCTTTTTATTGTTGTTCAAGTACAGTTATCTCTGTTTTTCCACCATCATTCCCTATCACCCCAGCCATCCCTACCTCTCACCCTCAATCCTGCTCCCTTTTCCTTTATCCATGTGTCTTTAGACATGTTCCTTGACAACACTAGGCCTTCCCACCCATTAACCCCTTTCATCCCCCCTCTGGCTGATAGTTTGTTCTTAATTTCAATGTCTCTGGTGGTATTTTGCTTGCTTTTGTTTTATTGATTAGGTTCTATTTGTAGGTGAGATAATATGGTATATTTCTTTCACCACCTGGTTTATTTCACTTAGCATAATGCTCCCCAGATCCATCTAAGCTGTGGTGAAGGGTAGGAGGTCCTTCTTTCTTTCTGCTGCATACTAGTCCATTGTGTAAATGTACCACAGTTTTTTGATCCACTCATTTACTGATGGGCAGTTAGGTTGCTTCCAACACTTGACTATTGTAAATTGTGCTGCTATGAGCATTGGGGTGTATATGTTGCTTTGAATTGGTGTTTCAGGATTCTCAGGGTAGAGTCCCAGCAATGGAATTTGCAGGTCAAAAGGCAGTTCCATTTTTAGTGGTCTGAGGAAATTCCATACTGTTTTCCACAGTGGCTGCACCAGTCTGCATTCCCACCAACAATCAACTAGGGTTACTTTTTCTCCACAACCTTCTCAGCATTTGTGGCTTGTTGATTTGTATATAATGGCCATTCTAACTGGCGTGAAGTAGTATCTAATTGTGGTTCTAATTTTCATCTCTCTGATGGCTAGTGATGCTGAGCATCCTTTCATATGTTTCTGGGCCCTCTGTAAATCCTACTTGGAGAAGTGTTTCTTCAGGTCCTTTGGCCACTTTTTAATTGTGTTTTGTTTTCCTGGAGTGATGTGAGTTCTTTATGTATTTTGGAGATCAAACCTTTGTCTAAGGTCTCATTGGCAAATATATTTTCCCATAAGGTTGGTTCTCTTTTCATTTTGCTGATGTTTTCGTTAGCCATGAAGAAGCTTTTTTATTTTCATGAAGTCCCATTTATTTATCCTTTCCTTTATGTCCCTTGCTCTAGGGGTCATATCATTGAAAATATTGCTATGTGGAATATCTGAGATTTTCTTGCCTATGTTCTACTCTAAGACTTTTATGGTGTCATGACTTATAATTAAGTCCTTTATCCATCCTGAGTTTATTTTTGTTTATGGTGTTAAGTTGGTGACCGAGTTTTTACATGTAGCTGTCCAGATATCCCAACACCATTTGTTGAAGAGGTTATTTTCATTCCATTTTATGCTTCTGCTTCCTTTGTCAAATATTAATTGACCATAAAGATGTCAGTTTATTTCTGGGCTTTTAGTTCTGTTCCATTGTTGTATATGTGTGTACTTATACCAGTACTGCACTGTGGGTTTTTTTGTGTTTTTTTTTTATTTTTTTTTATCATTGTTCAAGTACAGTTTTCTCCCTTTTACTCCCAATCCCACCCACCCTCCCAACTTTCCCCACGTCCCTCCCATTACCACCCTCCCCCTAGTTTTTGTCCATGTGTCCTTTAGATTTGCTCCCGTGAACCTTTCTCATTATCCCCTGAAATTCCCTCTTCTCTCCCCTGTGGTCACTGTCAGCCTGTCCTCTATTTCAGTGTCTTCAGTTATATTTTGCTTATTTCTTTGTTTTGTTGTTTAGGTTCCTGTTAAAGGTGAGATGATATGGTATTTGTCTTTCACTGTCTGGCTTGTTTCGCTTAGAATAATGCTTTCCAGCTCCATCCAAGCTGTTGCAAAGGGTAGGAGCTCCTTCTTTCTTTCTGATGCATAGAATTCCATTGTGTAAATGTACCATAGTTTTTTGATCCATTCATTTACTGATGGGCATCTTGGTTGCTTCCAGCACCTAGCTATTGTAAATTGTGCTGCTATGAACATTGGGATGCTTAGGTTCTTTTGGATTGGTGTTTCTGTATTCTTAGGATATAGTCCCAGCAGTGGAATTGCAGGGTCAAAAGGCAGATCCATTTTCAGTTTTCTGAGGAAGTTCCATACTGCTTTCCACAGTGGTTGTACCAGTCTGCAGTTCCACCAACAGTGCACTAGGGACCCCTTTTCTCCACAACCTCTCCAACACTTGTTGTTTGTTGCTTTGTTTATGATGGCCATTCTGACTGGTGTGAAGTGGTATCTCCTTGTGGTTTTAATTTGTGT
Organism: Phyllostomus hastatus; assembly: GCF_019186645.2. Lineage (NCBI taxonomy): Eukaryota > Metazoa > Chordata > Mammalia > Chiroptera > Phyllostomidae > Phyllostomus > Phyllostomus hastatus. The sequence goes on from NW_025334029.1 coordinate 2,859,261, forward strand.
CTCTCTGATAGCTAGCGATATTGAGCATCGTTTCATGAGTCTTTGGATTTTCTGTATGTTCTCCTTGGAGAAGTGTCTGTTCAAGTCTTTTGCCCATTTTTTAATTGGGTTACTTGTCTTCTTAGAGTGTAGTCATGTAAGTTCGTTATATATTTTGGAGATTAAACCCTTGTCTGAAGTATCATTGGCAAATATGTTTTCCCATACAGTTGGTTCTCTTTTAATTTTGATACTGTTTTCTTTAGCTGTGCAGAAGCTTTTAATTTTGATGAGGTCCCATTTGTTTATTCTTTCCTTTATGTCCCTTGCTCTAGGGGACAAGTCAGTAAAAAAGTTTCTGCGTGAAATATCTGCGTGAGATTTTCCTAATTACGTTCTCCCCTAGGACCTTACTGGTGTCACGTTTTATATTTAAGTTTTTATCCACCTTGAATTTATTTTTGTATATGGTGTAAGTTGGTGCTCGAGTTTCATTATTTTACACGTGGCTGTCCAGTTCTCTCAACAGCATTTGTTGAAGAGGCTATTTTTACTCCATTTTATGTTGCTTCCTCTTCTGTCAAATATTAACTGACCATAGAGACTTGGGCTTATTTCTGGGCACTCTGTTCTGTTCCATTGGTCTATGTGCCTGTTTTTATGCTAATACCAGGCTGTTTTGATTACAGTGGCCTTGTAATCAAAACAGTTTAGTGTCAGGTATTGTGATCCCTCCTGCTTTACTCTTTTTTCTCAAAATTGCAACAGCTATTCAGGGTCATTTATGGTTCCATATAAATTTTGAAGTGTTTGTTTCTTCTATGTCTATGGAACATGCCATTGGTATTTTAATAGGAATTACATTGAATGGGTAAATTGCTTTGGGTAGTATGGACATTTTGATGATATTAATTCTTCCAATCCATGAACACGGCATATGTTTCCATTTCTTTGTGTCTTCCTTGATTTCTTTCTTAAGTGTTATGTAGTTTTATAAATACAGGTCTTTTACCTCTTTGGTTAGGTTTATTCCTACATATTTTATTTTTCTTTTTGCTATTTCAAATGGGATTTTTTCTTTGAGTTCTTCTTCTGCTGTTTCATTGTTGGTGTACAGAAATGCCTTTGATTTCTGGATACTAACTTTGTATCCCGCTGTTTTGCCAAATTAATTTATTAGTTCAAGCAGTTTTGTGGTGGAGTCTGTAGGATTTTCTATGTACACTATCATGTCATCTGCAAACAGTGACAGTTTTGTCTCCTTCTTTCCGATTTGAATGCCTTTTATTTCTTTTTCTTGTCTGATCACTGTGGCTAAAACTTCCAGTACTATATTGAATAGAAGTGGTGAAAGTGGACAGCCTTGTCTTGTTCCTGATCTTAGTGGGAAAGATTTTAATTTTTGCCCATTGAGTATGATGTTGGCTGTAGGTATCTCATATATGGCCTTTATTATGTTGAGGAATGCTCCCTTTATTCCCACTTTGCTGAGTGTTTTTATCATGAATGGGTGCTGTACCTTATCAAATGCTTTTTCTGCATCTATTGATATGATCATGTGGTTTTTGTCTTTGCTTTTGTTTATGTGATGTATTACCTTTACTGATTTGCAAATACTGTATCAACCTTGCATCCCTGGAATAAATCCCACTTGGTCATGGTGTATGATCTTTTTAATGTACTGTTGGATGCGGTTTGCCAATATTTTGTTGAGGATTTTAGTGTCTATGTTCATCAGCGTTATTGGCCTGAAGTTGTCTTTCTTTATTGTGTCTTTATCTGGTTTTGGAATTAGGATGATGTTGGCCTCATAAAAGGACTTAGGGAGTCTCCCATATTTTTTGAATTTTTTGGAATAGTCTGTGAAGGATAGGGGTTAGCTCTTCCTTAAATGTTTGTAGAATTCTCCTGTGAAACCATCTGTTCCAGGGCTTTTGTGTGTTGTCAGTTTTTTGATTACTGCTTCAATTTATTTTGTTGTTATTGGTCTGTTCAGGCTTTCTGCTTCTATTTCATTGAGTTTTGGAAGATTATATTTTTCTAGAAACTTGTCCATTTCACCTAGGTTTTCACATTTCTTGGCATACAGTTCTTTGTAGTAATTTCTTACAATCCTTTGTATTTCTGTGGTATCTGTTGTAATCTCTCCTCTTCCATTTGTGATTGTGTTTATTTGGGTCTTCTCTCTTTTTTTCGTGATGAGTCTGCTTAAAGGCTTGTCAATTTTGTTGATCTTCTCAAAGAACCAGCTCCTGGATTCATTGATCCTTAGAATTGTGCTTTTAGTCTCTATGTCATTTAATTCTGCTCTGATCTTGGTTATTTCCTTCCTTCTGCTTGCTCTGGGCTGTCTTTGTTGTTGTTCCTCGAGTTCTTGTAGATGTAGAGTTAGGTTTTTTGTTTGGAATGTTTCTACCTTTTTTAGGTGGGCCTGTCTCGCTATGAACTTCCCTCTCAGGACTGCCTTGGCTGTGTCCCATAAGTTTTGGGTTGTTGTGAGTTTGTTTTCATTTGTTTCCAGAAACCTTTTGATTTCTTCCCTAATATCTTTCTTGACCCATTCATTGTTTCATAGTATGCTATTTAATCCTCATGATTTTGCGTGTTTTGTTTTTTTTCCCTTCAGGTTGGTTTATACCTTCAGTCCCTTGTGATGTGAGAAAATGCTTGGTATCATTTCAATTTTCTTAAAATTCCTGAGGCCTGTTTTGTGTCCTGTCATGTGGTCAATCTTTGAGAATGTCCCATGTACATTTGAAAAGAATGTGTATTTCGCTTCTTTTGGATGGAGGGCTCTGTATATATCAGTAAAGTCCATTTCATCAAGGGTATTGTTCAATGCTACAATATCTTTGTTGATATTTTGTTTGGAAGATCTGTTCATTTTTGATAGTGGAATGTTAAAATCCCCCACTATAATTGTGTTGCTGTCCATATCTTTCTTGAAGTCCTCCAAGATTTTCTTTATGTATTTCGGTGCTCCTATATTGGGTGCATATATATTTACAATATTTAGGTCTTCTCAGTGGATTCTTCCCTTGAGTATTATGAAGTGACCTTCTGGGTCTCTTTTTATGGACCTTTTTTGGAAGTCTGTTTTGTCTGATATGAGTATTGCTACCCCAGCTTTTTTTTTCCTGTCCATTTGCTTGGAAGATTTGTTTTTTAGCCCTTCACTTTCAGTCTGTGCAGGTCTTTTGTCCTGAGGTGGGTCTCTTGTAGGCAGCATATCTGTGGGTCATTTTTTTTTCCCATTCAGCTATTCAATGTCTTTTGAATGGAGCATTTAATCCATTTACATTTAAGGTTATTATTGATAGGTACTTATTCATTGTCTTTTATGTACAATTGTTCCTCTCTCTCTCTCTCTCTCTCTCTCTCTCTCTCTCTCTCGCTCTGTCTCTCTCTTTTCCTTCTCTTCCTTAAAGCAGCCCCTTTAGAATCTCTTCCAGAGATGGTTTTGTGGAGGTGTATTCTTTTAGACTTCTTTTGTCTGAGAAGCTTCTTATTTGGCCTTCTATCTTGATTGAGAGCCTTGCTGGGTAAAGTAGCCTTGGTTGCAGACCTCTGGTTCTCATTACTTGGAGTATTTCTTGCCATTCTCTTTTGGCCTGAAGTGTTTCTATTGAGAAGTGAGCTGTTAGCCTTATTGGGGCTCCCTTGTATGTTACTTCCTGTTTCTCCCTTGCTACCTTTACGATTCTCTCTTTGTCTTGAAATTTTGTCATTTTAATGATGATGTGTCTTGAGGCGGACCTCTTTGGGTTCCTCTTGATTGGGACTCTTTGTGTTTGCTGGATTTGTGTGACTTTTTCTCTCATCAAATTAGGGAAGTTTTCCTTCATTACTTTTTCAACTAGGTTTTCTATCCCTTGCTCCTCTTCTTCTCCTTCTGGTATCCCTATTATATGGATATTATTATGTTTCATATTGTCTTGCATTTCTCTTAATCCCTCTTCATTCTTTCTGAGCCTCTTTTCCTTTTCTTGCTCTTTCCAGTGTTGTTTTCCACTTTGTCCTCTACCTCGCTAATCCAATCTTCTGCTTCATCAATCCTGCTTTTCATTCCTTCTGCCGTGTTCCTCAGTTCAGAAAAGGCATTCTTCATTTCCTCTTGGCCCTTGTTGAGAGTTTCTATTTCCTTTTTCATGTTTATATAGTTTGCAGTGAGATTTTTGTAGTTTCCCTCTAGTTTCTGATAGCTCATTGTGAGTTCATTGAACTTCCTGATAATCATTGTTTTGAACTCACTAGCTGATAGTTAAGTTGCCTCTATTTCATTTAGCATTATTCCTGAGGCTTCCTCCTTTCCCTTCAGTTGGGGGTTGTCTTTGTTTTCTCATTTTTCGTGGGTTTCTTCTTGTTAGCCTCTGTTTCTTAAATTGATCTGTTCTGGTTACCTGTAAGTATGGTGTGAACTTCTGTGGTAAAATACATGTGAGATTAAGTGGTGCAGTCTCCTTCATGTATCCTGGTGTTCACAACTTCCCCCTACTCTTTTTTGTGATCAGTTGGAGGAGTAAGGCAAAATGGTTTAAGACAGCAAGACAGTATACTATGATATTTACATTAGCAGCCCATAGAGAAGAGGTGGGTTATCTTTTGGCTCCTTATAGTGTTAACCATGATCCTCCACCCCACTATCCATGTTTTAGAAAGGATGGAAAGAAGGTAAGACTCTTATTGGGGATGCAAGGATTGTTAGTTGGATCTAGGAAGCTGTGAGGCTGTGGGAGGTCAAATTATAAGGTAGGGGTTGAATAAAGTTTAGTAAATAGGAGTAGTGTGTAAAAGAATAGAGACAACCTCCACAATAGTATAGTTCAGGAAATTGCAAGGTGGGCTGAGATCAGGTATGGGTGTTGAGTTTTATTTACAATTATATGAACTAGGTCATATTAACTATAATAGTAAAGCAACAGTCTTATGATAGAATCGATGAGATCTAGATAACAAGAATAAGGAATATAGAACCTTGAGAGGTGTATTAATGGAACACAGATGAAGGAGAGTAAATTATAACACACTGTGACTGAGATACCAGGGTGAACCTATCAAATAACAGTATAACAAGCCAAGCAAAGAAGATTATACAGAAAGAAAAAGAATACCAAAATACTATTAAAATAAAAAATGTCGGAAAAGTGAGGAAAAGATAATACAAATTTACAGTAACTTGCAAGATCAAAAAAAAAAAAAGGAAAAAAGGCAGAAGATGTAGTGCAGGAGAGATAAATTTGGAGTGGAAGGAATAATACTAGGATGAATGGAAGAGAAACAAGGGATTGAGAGATATAAAAATAATAAGAATTGAAAAATAAAATGTCACTTAAAACACAAGATAAAATCAATCAACCAACAACAACAACAAAAACAAAACAAAACAAAACAAAACAAAACAGAACAAAACAAAACAAACCAAAACAAAACAAAAAACCTCTTGTTGTTTTCTATCTGTCCAGACCAGTTTTTCTGATTTTGCTGGCTTCAGCTGGCTGAGGGGCGTTTGAAATGCTTGTCACTCTTCCCAGCCAAATCTCAGTAAGTCTCTCAGGTACTATCCCCAGTGCCAATATGACTTTCCCCTACAGAACCCTAGGTGCTCCGGAGCACGCTGGCTCTCCAGAGCTCACTGCTGCATTCTCCCTGGTTCCAGGGTCCCGGAAGGGTTCCTGTGGGTTCCTGCAACTTTTGGGTTTCAGGATGGAAGCTCCTGGAATTGCAAGGAGACTTGCCCTTCTGCCAAATTATGCCACGGCCGAGCTCTATGATCTCAAGAAGCACCCGCAAGGATTTGGGGTTCACTGTGCCATCTGAGGGGATCATAAAAGGGCGTGCCCATCCACCAAATTTTTGAGTTTCGGACTCTAGGAATGCACTAAGCACCTCGTCCCTTTCGGGTTCACGGTGCGAGAGTCAGGATTCCCGATGGGCGCCCACTCCCACAGTTCAGCACCGCAGGCTCCAGAAACCTGAGAACACCCGCGCTGTTTCCTGGATTGGGGCTGTAATGGCTGGGTTTTCCACGGATCCACACTCCCATCGGGCTAGGGGTGCGGGTGTACTTCCAGGCTGCCCCTGGTCATGCTGGCTGAGGGCACTCACTTTTTTCCACTCCAACTGGCCTCTCTGTGCCTTCAAGCAACAAGGTCTCCCCTGGTGTTGCTCAACCCCCATATTCCTGGGAGGGAGCAGGGACTCCCCTCTCCCGGGAGCCCTGAGGCAGACCTGGGAGCACCGGGCCTGGGAACTGAACCCCTCTGGTCCCCCTGCTGATCCTTGGGTCCCTTTTGTCCTGAAGCAGTCTCCTTACTGTCTGGTTTTTCAATGATCGCTATAATTTTTGATGTCCTGTTTTCAAAAATGTTTCAGTAACCTAGGCCACTTGCTCTGTTCCTCCACCAATCCGCGAGTTTCCCTCCTCTTCACAGAAGCTGAGAATCATGCTACCTAGAGAAAAGCTGCCATCTTTCCACCCTAGTACAGCACTGTTTTGATTACTGCGGCCTTGCAATATAATTTGGTATCAGGTATTGTGATCCCTCCTACTTTGTTCTTTCTCATAATTGTTGTAGCTTTTGGGGGTCATTTATGGTTCCATATACATTTTTGAGATATTTGTTCTATATCTGTGATATATGTCATTGGTATTTTAATGGGGATTGCATTGAATCTATAAATTGCTTTGAGTATCATGGACATTTTTATGATGTTAATTCTTTTGATACATGAACATGGTATATGCTTTCATTTGATTGTGTCTTCCTTAATTTCTTTCTTCAGTGTTGTGTATTTTGCTGAGTATGTCTTTTACTTCCTTGGTTAGGTTTATTCTTGGTACTTTATTTTTCAGTTTGCTATAGCAAATGGGGTTTTCCCCCTGATTTCTGTTTATGATATTTTATTGTTGGTATACAAAAATGCCTTTGATTTCTGAATATTGACTTTATATCCCACTGTATTGCCAAATTCATTTATTAGGCAAAGTGGTTTTTCAGGGGGGGGTCTATAGGATTTTCTATGTACACCGTCATGTCATCTGCAAACAAGGACCATTTTGCTCCTTTTTTCCCCAATTTTGATGCCTTTCATTTCTTTTCCTTGTCTGATTGCTGTGCCTAGGTCTTCCAATACTATGTTGAATAGAAGCTGTGAAAGTGTACATCCTTGTTCTGTTCCTGATCTTAATGGGAAAGCTTTTAGTTTTGCCCATTGAGTATGATGTTGGCTGTAGGTGTTTTGTATATGGCCTTTATTATGTTGAGGTACACTCCCTCGACTCCGACTTTGCTGAATGTTTTTATTATGAATGGGTGCTATACTTTATCAAATGCTTTTTCCAGATCTATTGATATGATTATGTGATTTTTGTCTTTCTTTTTGTTTATGAGATGCATTACATTTATTGCTTTGTGAATGTTATATCATCCGTGCATCCCTGGGATGAATCCCACTTGATCATTGTGTATGATATTGTTAATGCACTACTGGTTGGGGTTTGCAAATATTTTGGTGAGGATTTTAATGTCTCTGTTCATCAGCGATTTGGTCTGTAGTTTTCTTTCTTTGTTGTGTCTTTATTTGGTTTGAGGATTAGGGTTATGCTGCCTTATATACAGAGTTTGTCAGTGTTCCCTTTTCTTGTATTTTTGGAATAGTCTGTAAAGGATAGGGGTTAGCACTTTCTTATTTGTTTTGTAAAATTCTCCTGTGAAATAATCAGGTCCAGGGCTTTTGTGTGCTGGGAGTTTTATTATTACTGTGTCAATTTTGTCATTTCTATCAGTCTGTTCAAGATTTCTGCTTCTTCTTTGTTCAGTTTTAGAATATTATATGTTTGTAGAAATTTGTCTATTTCACTTAGGTTTTCAAATTTCTTAGCATATCATTCTTCATAGTAATTTCTTACAATGCTTGTATTTCTGAGGTATCAGTTGTAATCTCTCCTTTTTCATTTCTGATTGCATTTATTTGGGTCCTCTCTCTCTCTCTCTCTTTTTTTTTTTGACGAGTCTGCTTAAAGCCTTGTCTATTTGGTTTATCTTTTTAAAGAACCAGCTTCTGGAATTAATGATCCTTTGGATTTTGATTTCAGTCTCTATGTCATTTAATCCTGCTCCGATATTGGTTATTTTTCCCCTTCTACTTGCTCTGGGCTTTGTTTGTTGCTGTTTCTACAGTTCTTGTATGTGTAGGGTTAGGTTGTTTATTTGAAATGTTTCTGTGTTTTTTAGGTCAGCCTGTATTGCTATGAACTTCCCTCTCAGGACTGCCTTTGCTGTGTCCCATAGGATTTGGACTGTTGTGAGTTCATTTTCATTTGTTTATAGAAATTTTTTATTTCTTTTTAGATCTTATCCTTAACCCACTCATTGTTTAATATCATGCTATCCAATCCCCATGAATTCAAATGATTTTGAGTTTTTTCCTTCACGTTGGTTTCTACTTTCCATCCCTTGTAGTCTGAGAACGTGCTTGATGTTTCACTTTTCTTGAATTGTTGGGGAATGTTATGTGGTTTATCTTTGAGAATGTTTCATAAGCATTTGAAATGTATGTGTATTTTGCTTCTTTGGGATGACAACTTCTATATATCAGTTAAATCCATTTGATCTAGGGCATTGGTCAATGCCACAATATCCTTGTTGATGTGTGGTTTTGAAGATCTATTCATTTTTGACAGTGGGGTGTTAAATCCCATAGTATAAGTGTGTTACTGCCTATATGTTTCTTGAAGTCCTCCAAGATTTGCCTTATATCTTTGGGTGCTCTTATGTTGGGTGCACATATATTTATAATATTTATATCTTCTTAATGAATTCTTCCCTTGAGTATCATGAAGTGTCCTTCTGGATCTCTTTTTATGGCCTTTGTTTTGAAGTGTAGTTTGTCTAAATATGGGTAGTCCACCTTTTTTTTTCCTGTGCATTTGGTTGGAATACTTTTTCCAAACTCCTTATTTTGTCTTCCATTTTTATTGAGAGCCTTGCTGGGTACAATAGTCTTTGTTGCGGGTCTTTGCTTTCCATTACTTGGAATATTACTTGCTATTCCCTTCTGGCTTTTAGCGTTTCCATTGAGAATTCTGCTGCTAGCCCTGTTGGGGCTCTGTTGTATGTTATTTTCAGTTTCTTCATTGGTACCTTTATGAGTCTGTCTTTGTCTTTGAATTTTGACATTTTAATTATGATGTGCCTAAGAGTGGGCCTTTTTGTGTTCCACTTGATTAGGACCCTCTGAGCTTCTTGGATTTGTATGACTTTTTCTTTCATCATATTAGGGAAGTTTTCCACCATTACTTTTTAAAATAGGTTTTCTATCCCTTGCTCTTCTCCTTCTCATTCTGGTGTCCCTATTATATGGGCATTATTATGTTTCATGTTGCCCTGCAGTTCCCTTAACACCTCTTCATTCTTTCTGAGTCCTCTTTTTCCTTTTCTTGCTCTCTCTGGGAGTTTTTTTCTACCTTGTGTGCCAGATTTCTGGTTTAATCCTTTGCTCCATCTAGCCTGCATTTTATTCCTTCTACTGTGTTCTTCAATTCAGAAATTGTATTCTTCATTGCCTCTTGGCTCATGTTGATAGTTTCTATTTCCTTTTCATGTTGATATAGTTTGCAGTAAATTCATTGTAGTTTCCCTGTAGTTTTTGGTAATTCTCAGTGACCGCATTAATCTTCCTATAGCCATTGTTTTGAACTCAGTACCTGATAGTTGACTTTCCTCTATTTCATTTAGTATTCTTTTCGAGGCTTTCTCCTTTTCATTCAGGGTTCATTTCTTTGTCTTCCCATTGTTTGTTTGTCTTCTTTTATGCCTATGCTTCTTAAAGTGATCTGTTTTGACTCCCTGAGTTTGTGGTGTGAACTTCTAAGGTAGAAGACTTGTGAGATTCAGTAGTGCAGTCTCCTTGATCTCCTGACCTTGATTGTCTTGGGATGACCTTTATGCCATTTATGTTGGTTCTGTGTATGTTATTGAGTTTTCCTTGGTGTTGAGTCATTCTTTGGTGAGTCCTTCTGCCCAGCTGGTTGACTGAGCGACAATCTGCCAACCACGTCTTTTATGCTATTGTGCAGGTACTGCCAGAACAAAACCACAAATCCAAGAGAACAAACCCACATCCATGAAAATACCTCCCCACCACAATCCCACTATCCACAGCTAATGAACCAGTATTAATAAGGGTATAAAGAGATTAAGATTTGTATTAGGACAGAAATAAATGGTAGTATAAATTCTAGTGACTTAATATGCACAAAGTTGCTGGACAAGAAATGAATGTTAGAAAGCTATGCAGAAAATAAAATATCACTAATCATGGAGAAGACCACAGTGGATTGTGTTTGGGTACCCTCTTGTATTTACCACTGGTTTTTATTTCTGTATCCACCTCTGTTGATGCCAGATGTTGACCATGTCTGACCTTAGGCAGCCTGCTCCCAGAGTATCAGGGATCTACTGTCTGCAGCTGTCTCCTTCAGTTGTTAATCTATTCACTCTGGACTTATCTGTCAGGCTTAAGCACCACAGAGAAGATTCAGAGCCTTTCCTGGGGGTAGGGCTATTGTTTCCCCCTAGGCTGTTGCTGCTCTGAAGGGAGAGATCTGCGTGAGTACTATGGCTGCTGCCATAAGGGGGATGACTCAGCACTGGAATCCCTGCAGCTACTCTTTCAGCTCTCTCCCCAAAGCTTCTGCTTCCAGCCTCTACTCAGGTATCCCTAGCCCACTCTGACCCTACCTTTGCAAAAGCCATGGGTAAGTGGCTACAAATGAAAATGTGTGCATTGGCCCTTTAAACAGTTCTTTGCATTTCAAGCCATCAGTTTCTGACAGAGAGCAACCCTTCTGCTTTTTGCCGCTGGTTGTTATCTGTGTACTTTTGGGGGCTCCCGTGCTCTAGCCTGGGAATTCCAGCTTACAGTTTGGACCCCATTCTTCTCAGGGGGATCCAATCGAATGCTTAATTGTCCCTGTGATGCTACCAAATGTGGGCACCTGGCCAGCCCTCTCGAGTCTCCACTGCACTCCTGACCAAACAGGTTGTGCTGAGGCTGATTCTTCTGTGTGGCCCAATGTTTTCATTTTGACAACTAAGCAGTATTGTCAGTCTCCATATGCTGAACTGAAAGCCCAAGTATGTCTCTAATTGATGGCTGAAATGGTTGAATATAGCCTCCATGTTTGTTAACAGATTATTTCCAATATATTTTGTCTATAAATGACATTGGAGTAGTACACACATCTATAAGGAGCTAAATTTTACCTGAGATGTACAATGCACAATTTTCCCTGAGTTCAATGCAAGGCCAAACACATTTTATTTCAGTGAACAGCAATGTGTATGTCATAGACACTTGTGTTTTGAAAAATAAAGTGATTATTGTCATTTGCCATAGTAAAAATAGCGTTGTCTGTAGTAATATATTTAAATAATGCTATCAGTCATTTGTGCTCCAATGTTTTCATTAAATCTAATAGTATAACAAGAATTTTTTGATACTCAGAGACTTAAATGAAAATTGGGCTAAATAAAATTAAAGAGTAATCTCTGCATGCAGAATGTGGAAACTGAGTTAAAAGACTTTTATGTTTTGTGACTGTGCCTGGAAAGCTTTCAAGGAACTACCAGCTGGGCTTTATTGCATTCAGTCTGCAAGATGGCCCAATAAACATGATAAAATATAAATATTTCTTTAGACTAAATAGTTGTGAGATGCTATGAATGACAGTAAGTGGAAGAATTTGACATGGGGCTCTTGGTCTGCTGGGATTGACAAGGGGAGGATGTATAACATTCCTTTTCTAGTCACATTAAACTAATTTGGTGGGGGTCTGCATCTTTGGCATACATTAAGTATACATGGCTTTATAAAATTTCTAGCACTAAACTAGGCTATGCCCTCTGCTACCAAGTTGGCATTTTCTCAGAAACTTCAGTCTGAACTGAACATGCTTTGCTACTTATAACTAAGAGGCCACTATGGAACTAGCACTTTAGTTATTTCTCAAAAAAATACTAGGTTTTCCTGGGTAAACTTTCCCATTCATATCCAGTGTCCTTTTGCCTATTGCCTCAAATTTGCTAGATGGTTGCTACTATTTATGAGTTAGTGAGGCCTATGGTCATCAAACTGAACTCAGCTTCTTGGAATCTCAACTTTTGGGGGGTTTATCCTTGCAGTGAGCTTATAAACCTTACCTAAAAGAACTCTGAAAAAAAAATGACCTAAAAGAACTCTGAAAAAAAAAAGTTATTGGATATTTATTTTAAGATAAAGAACAAGTAAAATAAAATAAAAATAAATTTGTCTTCTCTTTAAAAGCAATGCTTTAATTCAAACAGAACTGTGGAAAAGGTCAAAAATTTTTAAAGGAAACTATTTGAAATTAGTTACTTTTTTAAAGAATAAGCTTATAACAACTATATTAAAAAAACTTAGATCAGTGGGTTGAAATTAAACAATTTTACTCTATATGAATAAGATATCTACTATTAAAGCTTATTTCCTCTTTTAACTTTTTATTTTACATAGTTTCAGATGTATAGAAAAGTTTTAAGAATTATGCTAAGAATTCCCATATACATGTTATGCATAATACCCAACTATTATTATTTCCACATTTACTTTTTCATCTCTGTCTGTCTATCTATCTTTGAAGTTTTTTTCTGAATTATTTGATAATAAGTTATAATACTCCTTTACCCTTAAATAGTTCAATGTATATTTTCTGAAAAAAAAAGACATTCTCTTACAGAAGCATGGCATGCTATTCATAGTCAGGAACTTAATATTGATATAATATTACTATTTAATCTAGACATGTTCAGATTTCACCAGTTGTCCCAATAATGTCCTTTATTATGTAGTCACAAATGACCACACATATTGTATGATTCCATTTATATGAAATGTTCTGGGTACACAAATCCATAGAGACAGAAAGCATATTTTTAGTTGCGAGGGACGTAGGGAAGTAGAATGGGGAGCAACTGCTTACCTGGTGCAGGGTTTCCTTTTGGATAATAGAAATTTCCTGTAACTAGTGGTGATGGTTGTAAAACCCTATGAATATGATTTTAAAAACCCACAGAATTAGCATTTGTTGATGATTCATTGATTATTCCACTGAACCAGTTATTATGGTGGATGCCAAATAGTCATTTTTTAAATTCCATTATTCTTTTGAAATTTATGTTGGGTCTCTGTACTCAAAACAAACTGTCTTCTCTTCTCCTTCATTCCCCCCTTCTGCCAACATTTCCTCCCTCCCTCCTAACTCCCTTTCCTTTCCTATGCTTTCTCCTTCCTTCATTCCTTCCTTCCTTCCTTCTTTTCTTTTTATTTTCATCTATTACTATGGATTCATATTTTTTCAATGGGTTATATTCCTTTATTGTTATGTGTTTTGAGGATTAAATTGTACCATTTTCTACCCATGTAAGCCTTATTGAGGTGGCTTCTGTGTCCTTTTGAAAATTTTCCATCATTCTTTGAAGTCTTTCCTAAATTTATGCATAAAAAATCCTGCTTCATCTTGTACTTTCTCTGTCCCAACACTGGAATCAGCAGTTTTCCAAGGAACATTTTCAGTGGAAAATTATATTAAAATGACAATGAAGTATCACTTCACACCAGTCAGAATGCCCATTATACACAAATCAACAAGCCACAAGTGCTGGGAAGGTTGTGGAGAAAAAGTAACCCTAGTTGATTGTTCGTGGGAATGCAGACTGGTGCAGCCACTATGGAAAACAGTATGGAATTTCCTCAGAACACTAAAAATGGAATTGCCTTTTAACCTGGAAATTCCACTGTTGGGACTCTACCCTGAGAATCCTGAAACACCAATTCAAAAGAACATATACACCCCAATGTTCATAGCAGCACAATTTACAATAGTCAAGTGTTGGAAGCAACCTAACTGCCCATCAGTAAATGAGTGGATCAAAAAACTGTAGTACATTTACACAATGGACTAGTATGCAGCAGAAAGAAAGAAGGACCTCCTACTCTTCACAATAGTTTAGATGGATCTGGAGAGCATTATGCTAAGTGAAATAAGCCAGGCAGTAAAAGAAAAACACCATATGATCTCACCTATAAAATGAATCTAATCAACAAAACAAATAAGCAAGCAAAATATAAGCAAAGAGATTGAAATTAAGAACAAATGGACAGTAACCAGAGGGGTGGTGGTAGGGGATATTGGGGGGGAAACAGGGAAGGGTTGTCATGGAACATATATAAAGGACTCGTGGACAAAGCCAAATGGGGGTAGGATCAAGGGTGGCAGGTGGGATGGCTGGTGTGGGGAAAATGGAGACAAGTGTACTTGAAAACCAATAAAAAAAAGAAAATAAATAAAATAAAAACAAAGATGGGTAACTATTGGTGCTTATTATTACTGGAATAGAATTGATTCTAAGCTCTTTTAGCAGATTTTATATATATATATATGTATATATATACACACACGTATACAAACGTATACACTCATATACACCTGTATTATATTTCTATAATGGTCTATTGCCTATTTTCAATATATATTCATATAGACTTCAAAATATATTACATATAGACTTCAATGCATGTGTATATATAATGTATAACTATAATGTGTGAATGTATGTGCACATACACACATTTTAAATCAGGAATCTGCACTCACACCTCTAATTCCTAACCCACATCACAGGGTTCACTCCATCTTCTTTAATTTCTATATTTATAACTCCCTTCTCTGACATTGAGAAACTTGGATCTCATTACTCATTGTATATTAACTCATTTTCTCAGTCCTATAATACACAAAAAGCAGTTTCAGAATTTGTAACTCATACCACCATGAAAAGAAACTTACTAACTAGTGTACAATAACCATTTTTGTCTTTATCCTAAAGGAATATAGTTGTAAGATTGTATTACATATTGCCATATATGAGAGACCTATTGCCAATATCATACTCAATGGGCAAAAACTAAAATCTTCTCCACTAAGATCAGGAACAAGACAAAGTTGTCCATTTTCACCACTTCTATTCAACATAGTATTCAAAGTTTTAGCCACAGTGATCAGGCAAGAAAAAATAAATAAAAGGCATCCAAATATAAAAGGAGGGAACAAAACTGTCACTGTTCGCAGACGACATGATAGTGTACATAGAAAATCCTATAGACTCCACCAAAAACACTACGCGACCTAATAAATGAATTTGGCAAAACAGAGGGATACAAAGTTAATATCCAGAAATCAAAGGCATTTTTGTATACCAACAATGAAAGAGCAGAAGCAGAAATCAAGAAAAAAATCCCATTTGATATAGCAAAAAGAAAAATAAAATACCTAGGAATAAATCTAACCAAGGAGGTAAAAGACCTGTATTCACAAAACTACACAACACTGAAGAAAGAAATCAAGGAACACACAAACAAATGAAAACACACACCATGTTCATGGATTGGAAGAATTAACATCATCAAAATGTCCATACTACCCAAAGCAATGTACACATTCAGTGCAATACCTATTAAATCACCAATGGCATATTTCACAGACATATAACAAACACTTCAAAATTTATATGGAACCATAAACAACTCTGAATAGCTGCTACAATTTTAAGAAAGAAAATCAAATTGGGAGGATCACAATACCTGATACCAAACTGTATTACAAGGCCACTGTAATTAAAACAGCCTGGTACTGGCATAAAAACAGGCACATGGACCAATGGAACAGAACAGAGAACAAAGAAATAAACCCAAGTCTCTACAGTAAATTTCTATTTGACAAAGGGGGCAGCAACATAAAATGGAGTAAAAACAGCCTCTTCAACAAATAGTGTTGGGAGAACTGGACAGCTACATGCAAAAAAAAAAAAAATGAAATTTGAGCACCAGTTTACACCATACACAAAAATAAATTCAAGGTGGCTTAAAGATTTAAATATAAGCCATGTCACCATTAATGTCCTAGAGGAGAACATAGGCAGGAAAATCTCAGATATTTCAGGCAGAAACTTTTTTACTGATATGTAAAGCAAGGGACATAAAGGAAATGATAAACAAATGGGATCTCATCAAAATAACAAAAGCCTCTGCACAGATAAAGAAAACAGTATTAAAATAAAAAGAGAACCAACTGTATGGGAAAACATATTTGCCAATGATACCTCAGACAAGGGTTTAATCTCCAAAATATATAAAGAATTTACACGACTCCATTCTAAGAAAACAAACAACCCAATTAACAAATGGGCAAAGGACTTGAACAGACAGTTCTCCAAGGTGGACACACAGAGGATCCAGAGACACACGAGAAGATGCTCAATATCACTAGCTATCAGAGAGATGCAAATTAAAACCACAATGACATGCCACTTTACACCAGTCAGGATGGCCATCATAAACAAAGCAACAAACAAGTATTGGAGAGGTTGTGGAGAAAAAGGGACCCTAGTGCACTGTTGGTGGGACTGCAGACTGGTACAACCACTATGGAAAACAGTATGGAACTTCCTCAGAAAACTAAAAATGGATTTGCCTTTTGACCCAGCAATTCCCCTGCTAGGATTATATCCTAAAAACTCTGAAACACCAATCCAGAAGAACCTATACACCCTAATGTCCATAGCAGCACAATTTACAATATCCCAGTGCTGGAAGCAACCTAGGTGCCCATCAGTAAATGAATGTATCAAAAAACTATGGTACATTTACACAATGGAATTCTATGCAGCAGAAAGAAGGAGCTCCTACCCTTTTCAAAAGCATGGATGCAACTGGAAAGCATTATGCTAAGCGAAATAAACCAGGCAATGAAAGAGAAATACCATATGATCTCACCTTTAACAGGAACCTAAACGACAAAACAAAGAAACAATAAAAATATAACCAGAGACACTGAAATAGAGAGCAGGCTGACAGTGACCAGAGGGGTGAGGGGAGGGAATTTCATTGGAATTTCAAAGGAAAAGGGGAAGTGTTTACAGGAACAAGTATAAAGGAGACATGAATAAAAAACTAGAGGCAGGTGGAAATGGGAGGGAGGAGGGGAGGGCTGGGTGGGTGGGCTGGGATGGGAGTAAAAGATAGAAAATTGTACTTCCAACAACAATTAAAATAAAATTTTAAAAAAGTTTTAGTGGGAAGGAAACAGGCAGTCAAGAGGTGTGGATGCTCAGTAAGGCAGCAGACAGTGGAGGAGAGGTGGACTGGCTGAATGGGAAACTATTGAATTGAAAATAATTGTAAACGATTGCAGGGTTCCCACGACAAGAGAAGCCCCCAGTCTCACACAAGATAGGTCATTGGAAAGGGAAGCTAGAGCTGAGCAAGTGAGCCACATTATTCCCTCTCTGACCCCTCCCCCACAGACAGTGTGACAATGCAGCAAACAGTGTTCCATCACCTAAGTGAATGTCTAAGACCCCACCCCCTTAAAACACAACAGGTGCATTAAGACAAATGGATATGGCCCAAATGAAAGAACAGATCAAAACTCCAGAGAAAGAGCTAAATGATGAGGAGATAGCCAACCTATCTGATGCAGAGTTCAAAATACTGGTAATCAAAATGCTCACAGAACTGAGTGAGCTTGGTCACAAAGTGAAGGAATAACTGCAGGTTACTCAAAGGAAAATAAAGCAAAATATATAGGCAAACAACAGTAAAAGGAGGGAAACTAGTACTCAAATCCATGATCTTAAGCAAAAGGAAGAAATAAACATCCAAAGAGAACAGAATGAAGAAACAAGTATTGAGCAACAACAACAACAACAACAACAACAACAACAACAACAAACAACAAAAGAGAGGCTTAGGAAACTCTGGGACAATTTTAAATCCTCTAACATCAGAATTATAGGGGTGCCAAAAGGAGAAGAACAAGAGGAAGAAATTGAAAAGTTACTTGAACAAATAATGAAGGGAAATTTCCCCAATCTGTTGAAAGAAATAGACTTGAGGAAGTCCAGGAAGCTCAGAATCTCCCAAAGAAGTTGGACTCAAGGAGGAGCACACCAAGGCACATCATCATTAAGTTACCCAAGATTAAAGTCAAAGAGACCATCTTAGAAGCAGCAAGAGGAAAGGAAAGATTTACCTACAGAGGTGTTCCCATAAAGCTATCAGCTGATTTCTCAAAGGAAACTTTGCAGGCAAGAAAGGGCTGGAAAGAAATAGTTAAGTGCAAGGACCTACATCCAAGATTACTCTATCCAGCAAAGCTATCATTTAGAATGGAAGGGCAGATAAAGTGCTTCTGAGGTAAGGTCAAGATAAAGGAGTTCATTGCCACCAAGCCATTATTATATGAAGTGTTAAATGGACTTATCTAAGAAATTTAAGATCAAAAAGTATAAACAGTAAAATGACAACAAACTTCACAACTATCAACAACAGAACCTAAAAAAAAAAAAGGAAAAGAAAAACAATGAAAACAAAAACTAAGTAAACACCTAGAACAGTAACAGAATCAGAGAAATGGACATCACATGAAGGGTTTTCAGTGGGGAAGGGAAAGGGAAGAGAAGGGGGAAAGGTACAGGGAATAAGCATAGTTGGTAGGCACAAAATAGATAGGGAGAGGTTAAGAATAGTATAGAAAACAGAGAATTCAAAGAACTTATGTGTACAACCCATGGACATGAACTAAAGGGGGTAATGCTGGACGGTTGAGGGGTGTAAGGTGTAGGGTGGATAAAGGGGAAAAATTGGGAAAACTGTAATAATAAATAAAATATACTTAGAAAAATAAATGTTTCCTACCCTGAAGACCAAGTAAAATGGGCAGTTTCCATTGAATTCATAGAGGTGTAATCATAATCAGTGGAGGGGTAATGTGCACAAAATGATTGGGGCATAACCTTAGAAGTGATATGTGAACTTGTGACTTTTTCCATTCCAAATATACCTATACATGTTAACTCAGTCTGTGTGTGTGCGTTCAGATTACACAGATATGTGGCATGATTTTTTTACTTAGATATGTGGCATGATTTTTTTTCTCTTCTAATTACTCTTGCTGCCATCTGGGTATTGTCAATTAATCAGTATAAATGAGAAATCTGTATGTTGTTCCAAACATTAACAATTTTCAGCAGAATGTGTTTGGTCCATTTTTCTTTCTTCTTGAGCTTACTGTACTCAGTGTGCTGCAAGCACAGATAGTGTCATCAAAATATATTGGAATTTTTATGATTTTCTTTTTGTAGTTGTTCATTTATACTTGTCCCCATTTTTTCCCATTACTCTCCCCTGCCTTCTTTCCCCCATTATTCCCTCCCCACCCCCATCTAGTCACTGTCACTTTGTGCTTTATTTCCATGTCTCTGGTTCTATTTTGCATGTTTGTTTGTTTTGATGATTAGGTTCCACTTATAGGTGAGATCATATGGGATTTGTCTTTCACTACCTGGCTTATATCACTTAGCATAATGCTCTCCAGATCCATACATGCTGTCCCGAAGGTTAGGAGTTCCCTCTTTATTTCTGCTACATGGTTTTCCATTGTGTAAATGTACCATAGTTTTTTGATTCACTCATTTACTGATGAGCCCTTAGGCTATTTCCAGCACTTGGATATTGTAAACTGCACTGCTATGAACATTGGGGTGTGTCTACAGCATTACCATCCTGAACACACCTGATTTAGTCTGAATATTGGGGTGCATAGGTTGTTTTCAATTGGTGTTTCAGGATTCTTCAGGTATAATCCCAGCAGTGGAATTTCTGGTTCAAAGGGCAGTTCCATTTTCAGTTTCCTGAGGAAATTCTATACTGATTTCCACAGTGGCTGCACCAGTCTGTATTCCCACCAACATCATACTAGGAATCCTTTTACTCCACAACTTTGTCAGCATTTGTTTATTTTCCTTACATGGCCATTCTGTCCAGTGTGAAGTGGTAACTCTTAAGTTTTAATTTACATCACTCTGATGGCTAGTGATGCTCAGCATCCTTTCATATGTCTCTGGGAGCTCTGTATGTCCTCCTTGGAGAAGTAGCTATTTAGGTCCTTTGCCCATTTTTAAATAGATTATTTGTCTTCTTAGTTTGGAGGCCTGTGAGTTCTTTATATATTTTGGAGATCAAACCCTTGTCAAAGTATAATTGGAAAATGTATTTTCCCATACAGTTCATTCCCTTCTCATTTTGCTGATGTTTTCTTTACCATGGAGAACATTTTTAATTTGATGAAGTCCCATTTGTTTATTTTTTTCCTTTTTATCCTTTGCTTTAGGAGACATATCAGTGAAAACATCGCTGTGGGATATCTGAAATTTTCCTACCTATGTTCTCTTCTAGGACTTTTATGGTGTCACAACTTGTATTTCAGTCTTTTATCCATCTTGAGTTAATTTTGTGTATGATATATTTTGGTGGTTGAGTTTCTTTTTGCATGTAGCTGTCCAGATCTCTCAACACCATTTGTTGAGGAGGTTATTTTTATTTGCTTTAATGTTTATGCCCCCTTTGTTGTATACTAATTGACCATAGAAACTTGGGCTTATTTCTGGGCTCTCTATTCTTTTCTTTTGATCTATATGTCTGTTTTTATGCCAGTACCAGACTGCCAGGACCTGGCATAAGAACTGGCATAATATTTTGATTACAGTGGTCTTGTAGTACAGTTTGCTGTCAGGTATTGTGATCCCTCATTCTTTGTTCTTCTTTCTCAAGATCGCTGAAGCTATTAGGGGTCATTTATGGTTCCATGATTTTTTTTTGAAATATTTGTACTATATTTGTAAAAGATGTCATTGGTATTTTAATAAGGATTGCGTTGAATCTATAGATTGCTTTGGGTACTATGGACATTTTGATGATGTTAATTCTTCCAACCCATGAGCATGGTACATACTTCCATTTGTTCATGTCTTCTTTAATTTCTTTCTTCAGTGTTGTGTAGTTTTCTGAATACAAGTACTTTTTAAAAAGATTTTATTTATTTATTTATAGAGAGGGTAAGGGAAGGAGAAAGCAGGAGAGAAACCTCAATGTGTGGACACCCCCTGCTGGGTGTCTGTCCCACAAACCAGTCATGTGCCTTAGACTGGGATTCTAACCAGAGACTCTTTGGTTCACAGGCCCACACACAATCCACTAAGCCACAACAGACAGGGCCTGAGTACAGGTCTTTAGCCTCCTTAGGTTTATTCCTAGCCTCTTTATTTTCCTTCTTGCTATAGCAAAAATAAGATTTTTTGCTAATTTTTAAAAAAAATTTATTTATTTATTTTATTAGAGAGGGAAGGGTGGGAGAAAGAGAGAGAAACATCAATGTGTGGTTGCTGGAGGCGGTGGCCTGCAACCCAGTCATGTGCCCTGACTGGGAATAGAACCTGCGACACTTTGGTTCACAGCCCGCACTCAATCCACTGAGCTACAGCAGCCAGGGGTTTTTTGCTAATTTTTTTTTCTAATATTTCCTTGTTGCTATACAAAAATGCCTTTGATATGTGAATATTGACTTTGTATCTTGCTGTTTTCCAAATCCACTTATTAGGTTGAATATACTTTTGGTGGAGTCTATAGTGTTTTCTGTGTATACTACCATGTCATCTTCAAACAATAACAGTTCTACTTCCTCCTTTCCAATTTGAAGACCTTTTATTTGTTTTTCTTGTCTGATTGCTGTGGCTAGGACTTCCAATTCTATGTTGAATAGAAGTGGTGAAAGTAGACAGCTTTGTCTTCTTCCCAATCTTATTGGGAAAGCTTTTAGTTTCTGCCCATTGAATTTGATGTTGCCTGTATATTTCTCATATATTCCTTTTATTATGGTGAGATATGTACCCTGCACTCCCATTTTGCTGTGTGTGTTTATTATAAATTGGTGGTGTGCTTTTCAAATGCTTTTTCCACATCATTGGCATGATTATGTGACTTTTGTCTTTTCCTTTTTTATGTGCTGTATTATGTTTATTGATTTGTGAATATTGTACCATCCTTGCATCCCTTGGATGAATCCCACTTGATCATGCTGTATGATCTTTTGAATGTATTGCTGGATGCAATTTGCCAATATTTTGATGAGGATTTTAGTGTCTGTGTTCATCAATGATATTAGCCTGTAGTTTTTTTTTCTCTTCATTGCCTCTTCATCTCATTTGGGGATTAGGATGATGCTGGCCTTATAAAAATGCTTAGGGGGACTTCTCTCTTCCTGAGTAATTGTAATAGTTTTAGAAGGATAAGTGTTAGCTCTTCACTGAATGTTTTATAAAATTCTCCTGTGAAACCATCTAGTCCAGGCCTTTTGTGTGCCAGGAGTGTTTTTATTACAATTGAAATTATTTAAATTTCACTAGCTCTTATTGGTCTGTTCAGGTTGTCTACTTCTTCTTGATTCAGTTTTGGAAGATTATATTTTTCTAGAAATTTTCCCATTTCACCCAGGTTTTTAAATTTCATGGCATATAGATGTTCATAATACTTTCTTACAATCCTTTGTGTTTCTGTGGTATCAGTTTTAATCTCTCCTCTTTCATTTTTAAAAGAGTTTACTCATTCATTTTTAGGCAGAGGGAAAGGGATGTAGAAAGAGATAGAGAAAAACATCAATGTGTTGTTGCCTCTCACACACCTCATACTGGGTACATGGTCTGCAACCCATAACTGTGCCATGACTGGGAATTAAAGCAGAGATTCTTTGGTTTACATGCCAGCACTCAATCCACTGAACCACAGGCACCAGGGCTCTCCTCTTTAATTTTTTATTTTATTTATTTGGGTCCTCTCTTCTTTCTTCTTAATGAATGTTGTTAAAAGCTAGTCAAATTTGTTTATTTTTCCAAAGAACACCCTCCTGGATTTATTGGCCCTTTGAATTGTTCTTTTAATCTCTGTGTCATTACATTCTTCTCTGATCTTTATTATCCCCTTCCTTTTCCTTGCTCTGGGCTTCATTTGTTGTTGTTCCTCCAGTTCTTGTAGATGTAGGGTTAGGTTGTTCTTTGGAAATGTTTCTATCTTTCTTGGTAGCCCTGTATTGTTATCTACTTCCTTCTCAAGACTGCCTTCACCGTGTACCATAGGTTTTGGACAGTTATGTGTTAATTTTCATTTTTTTCCAGAAACTTTTTTGATTTCTTCTTTGATCTATTAATGTATTCATTATTTAATAGCATACTCTTCAGTCCCCATAAATTTGTCAGCTTGTTTTCTAGTTTCAAGCTCTTGTGGTCAAAGAAAATGCTTGATATGATTTCACTTTTCTAGAATTTTTTGAAGCTTATTTTGTACCCTGTCTTGTGCTCTATCTTAGAAAATAGTCCATGTACATTAGAAAAGAATGTGTATTTTGCTTCCTTGTGATGAAAGATTCTGCATATATCAGATAAGTCCACTTGATCTAGTGCCATGATATCCTTGTTGATATTTTGTTTGGAAGATATATCCATTGTTGACAGTGGGGTATTAATATCCCCTGCTATAAATGTGTTGCTGTCTATATCTTTCTTGAAGTCCTTTAAAATTTTTCATATATATTTGTGTGGCCCTGTGTAGGGTGCATATATATTTGCAATGCTTATGTTTTCTTGATGGATTCTTCCCTTGAATATTATGAAGTGACCTTCTGAGTCTCTCTTTATGGACCTTTTTTGGAAGTCTATTTTCTCTGATATGAGTATTGCTACCCCGGCTTCTTTTCCTGTCCATTTGCTTGGAAGATTTGTTTCTAGCCCTTCACTTTCAGCCTGTGCAGGTCTTTTATCCTGAGGTTGGTTTCTTGTAGGCAGCATATACGTGGGTCATTTTTTCTTATCCATTCAGCTATTCAATGTCTTTTGAATGGAGCATTTAATCCATTTACATTTAAGGTTATTATTGATAGGTACATATTCATTGTCTTTTATGTACGAGTGTTTCTCTCTCTCTCTCTCTCTCTCTCTCTCTCTCTCTCTCTCTCTCTCTCTCTTTCCTTCTCTTCCTTAAAGCAGTCCCTTTAGAATCTCTTGCAGAGCTGCTTTGGTCGAGGTGTATTCTTTTAGACCTCTTTTGTCTGAGAAGCTTCTTATTTGGCTTTCTATCTTGCTTGAGAGCCTTGCTGGGTAAAGTAGCCTTGGTTGCAGACCTCTGGTTCTCATTACTTGGAGTATTTCTTGCCATTTTCTTTTGGCTTGAAGTGTTTCTATTGAGAAGTCAGCTGTTAGCCTTATTGGGGCTCCCTTGTATGTTACTTCCTTTCTCTCCCTTGCTGCCTTTAAGATTCTCTCTTTGTCTTGAAATTTTGTCATTTTAATGATGATGTGCCTTGGGGTGGGTCTCTTTGGGTTCCTCTTGATTGGGACTCTCTGTGTTTCCTGGATTTGTGTGACTTTTTCTCTCATCCAATTAGGGAAGTTCTCCTTCATTACTTGTTCAACTAGGTTTTCGATCCCTTGCTCTTCTTCTTCTCCTTCTGGTATCCCTATTATACGGATATTATTATGTTTCATATTGTCTTGCATTTCTCTTAATCCCTCTTCATTCTTTCTGAGCCTCTTTTCCTTTTCTTGCTCTTTGGATGCTGTTTTCTACTTTGTCCTCCAGCTCGCTAATCCGATCTTCTGCTTCATCAATCCTGCTTTTCATTCCTTCTACTGTGTTCTTCAGTTCAGAAATTGTATTCTTCATTTCCTCTTGACCTTTGTTGAGAGTTTCTATTTCCTTTTCTCATGTTTATATAGCTTGCAGTGAGATTGATGTAGTTTCCCTCTAGTTTCTGATAGCTCATTGTGAGTTCATTGAACTTCCTGGTAATCATTGTTTTGAACTCACTATCTGATAGTGGAGTTGCCTCTATTTCATTTAGCATTTTTCCTGAGGCTTCCTCCTTTCCCTTCAATTGGGGGGGTTGTTTCTTTGTTTTCTCATTGTTCGTGGGTTTCTTCTTTTTTCTTCTTGTTTGTTAATTTCAACTTTTCTGATTCCCTGTAATTACGGTGTGAACTTCTGTGGTAGAATATTTGTGTGTTTCAGTGGTGCAATCTCCTTCGTGTATCCTGGTGTTCACAGCTTCCCCCTACTCTTTTTGGGATCAGTTGGAGGAGTAAGGCAAAATGGTTTAAAACAGCAAGACAGTATACTATGATATTTACTTTAGCAGCCCGTAGAGAAGAGATGGGTTATCCTTTGGCTCCTTGTAGTGTTAACCGTGATCCTCCACCCACTATCCACGTTTTAGAAAGGATGGAATGAAGGTAAGACTCTTATTGGGGACAAGAGGATTGTTAGTTGGATCTAGAAAGCTGTGAGTCAGTGGGAGGTCAGATTCTAAGGTAGGGTTGGACTAAAGATTAGTATATAGGAGTAGTGAGTACAAGAATAGAGACAACCCCCACAATACTATAGTTCAGAAAATTGCAAAGTGGGCTGAGATCAGGTAGGGGTATTGAGAAGCATTTACAATTGTATAGACTAGGTCTTACTAGCAGTAATAGTAAAGTGACAGTCTTGTGGCAGAATCGATGAGATCTAGATAACAAGAATAAAGAGTATAGAACCTTGAGAGGTGTATTAATGGAACACAGATGAAGGATAGTAACTTATCAACACCTTGTGACTGAGATACCAGGGGGGACCTATCAAATGACAGTATAACAAGCCAAGCAAAGAAGTTATACAGAAAGAAAAAAGAATACCAAAATATTATTAAAATAAAAAATGTTGGAAAAGTAGAAAAAGATAATACAAATTTACAGTAACTTGCAAGATTAAAAAAAAGGAAAGAAAAGCAGAAGATGTAGTGCAGGAGAGCTAAATTTGGAGTGGAAAGAATAATATTAGGTTGAATGGAAGAGAAACATAAGGGATTGTGAGATAAAAATAATAAGAATTGAAAAAAAAGTCACATAAAACACAAGATAAAATCAATCAACCAAAAACAGCCAGAGAAACCAAACAAAACCAAACAAAACCAAAACAAACAAACAAACAAAAAACTAAACAGACAAACAAAAACAACCCTCTTGTTGGTTTCTAACTGGCCAGACCAGTTTTTCTGATCTTGCCAGCTTCAGCTGGCTGAGGGGCCTTTGAAATGCTTCTCTCTCTCCCAGCCAGATCTCAGCAAGTCTGTCAGGAATCCTGGGCACTCCCGAACACACTTGAGCTCGAGAGTCAGTCTTCCTGACGACAGTGCACGAGCCCAGCCATTTCCAGCTCCGTGTTCCCCTCCGAACCGCACTCTGACCGGGTGTTGGTGCCTTTACCAGCTCCCCAGGTCGGGCTGGCTGGAAATCTCTGAGCCACCACTGCAGGAACTCACCCAGCACCAGGTCCCTCCCGGGATCGCAGCGCAAGAAAGATTCCAGGATCTCAGGGTGCAATTCCGGCCTCCCTATGGGGTGCGAGCCGAGCACGGCCTGGCTCATACTCTCCACTGATCTGCTCTTCCTCCAGGCTAGAGGTGCCCCTGGTCCTGTCGGCTAGAGGCTCTCACTTCTCCCTGGTCTCTGGGTGGGTGTTCATATTCCCTGGGTGATTTTTTTTCTCAGTCCAACTGGCCAATCTGTTCCTTCTATCAACCCGTTCTCCCCTGGAGTTGCTCACCCCCGTATTCAGGGGAAGGAGGGAGCAGCGACTTCCCCATTCATTGTTTAATAGCATGCTATTTAATCTCCATGAATTTGAGTGTTTGGGTTTTTTTCTTTGAAGTTTAATTCTAGTTTCAGTCCCTTGTGATCCAAGAAAATGCTTGGTATGATTTCAGTTTTCTTGAAATTTTTGAGGCTTGTTTTGTGTCCTATCATGTGGTCTCTCCTTGAAAATGTCCCGTGTACATTTGAAAAGAATGTGTATTTAACTTCTTTGGGATCGAGGGCTATGTATATATCAGTTAAGTCCATTTCATCTAGGGTATTGTTCAATGCCTCAATATCTTTGTTGATGTTTTGTTTGGAAGATCTGTCCATTTTTGACAGGGGGGTGTTAAAATTTTCCACTATAATTGTGTTGCTGTCAATATCTTTCTTGAAGTCCTGTAAGATTTTCTTCATGTATTTGGGTGCTCCTAAATTAGGTGCACATATATATTTACAATATTTATGTGTTCTTGGTGGGTTCTTCCTTTGAGTATTACGAAGTGACATTCTGAGTGTCTATTGATGGCCCTTTTTTGGAAGTCTATTTTGTTTGATATGAGTATTGCTTCCCCGGCTTTTTCTCCCTGTTTATTTGCTTGGAAAATTTGTTTCCAGCCCTTCACTTTCAGCCTGTGCAGGTCTTTTATCCTGAGGTGGGTCTCTTGTAGGCAGCATATGTGTGGGCCATGCTTTCTTATCCATTCAGCTATTCTATCTCTTTTGATTGGAGCATTTGATCCATTTACATTTAAGATTATTATTGATAGGTACATATTCATTGCCATTTATGTATGAGTGTTCCTCTCTCTCTCTCTCTCTTTTCCTTCCTTTCCTTAAAGTAGCCCCTTTAGAATATCTTGCAGAGCTGGTTTTGTGGAGGTGTATTCTTTTAGACTTCTTTTGTCTGAGAAGGTTCTTATTTGGCCTTCTATCTTGATTGAGACCCTTGCTGGGTAAGGTAGCCTTGGTTACAGACCTCTGGTTCTCATTACTTGGAATATTTCTTGCCATTCTCTTCTAGCTTGGAGTTTTTCCATTGAGAAGTGAGCTGTTAGCTTTATTGGGTCTCTCTTGTATGTTACTTCCTGTTTCTCCCTTACTGCCTTTAAGATTCTCTCTTTGTCTTGAAATTTTGCCATTTTAATTATGATGTGTCTTGAGGTGGGCCTCTTTGGGTTCCTCTTGATTAGGACTCTATGTGTTTCCTGGATTTGTGTGACTTTTACTTTTATCAAATTAGGGAAGTTTGCATCAATAGTTTTTCAAATAGGTTTTCTATCCCTTGCTCTTCTTCTCCTTCTGGTATCCCTATTATACGGATATTATTATGTTTCATATTGTCTTGCATTTCTCTTGATCCCTCTTCATTCTTTCTGAGCATCTTTTCATCTTCTTGATCTTTCTAGGTGTTCTTTTCTACTGTGTCCTCCAATTTGCTCATCTGGCCTTCTGCTTCATCAATCTTGCTTTTCATTCCTTCTACTCTGTTCTTCAGAAATTGTATTCTTCATTTCTTCTTGGACCTTGTTGATAGTTTCTATTTCATTTTTCATGTTGACATAGTTAGCGGTGAGATCACTGTAGCTTCCCTGCAGTTTCTGGTAGCTCATTGTAAGTTCATTGAGCTTCCTGATAATCATTGTTTTCAACTCAATATCTGATAATTGAGTTGCCCCTATTTCATTTAGCATTCTTTCTGAGGCTTCCTCCTTTCCCTTCATTTCAGAATTGCTTCTTTGTTTTCTCATTGTTCATGAGACTCTTCTTGTTAGCCTGTGTTTCTTAAATTGGTCTGTTCTGATTCCCTGTGATTATGGTGTGAACTTCTGTGTAGAATACCTGTGAGTTTCAGTGGTGCAGTCTCCTGCCTGTATCCTGATGTTCACAGCTCCCCCCAGTCTTCTTTTGTGATCAGTTGGAGGAGTAAGGCAAAATGGTTTAAGAGAACAAGACAGTATTCTATGATATTTACAGGAGCAGCCAGTAGAAAACAGATGGGAGATCCTTTGGTTACATATAGTGTTATCTGTGATCTTCCACCCCACTAGCCACGTTTTAGAAAGGATGGAAAGAAGATAAGACTCTTATTGGGGATGCAAGGATTGTTAGTTGGATGTAGCAAGCTGTGAGGCTGTGGGAGGTCAGATTCTGAGGTAGGGTGGGAATAAAGAATACTAAATAGGAGTAGTGTGTAAAAAAATAGAGATAACTCCTACAATATTAGAATTCAGGAAATTGTGAAGTGGGCTGAGATCTGCGAGGGATGTTGTTTAGTATTTACAATGGTATGAAATAGGTCTTATTTACAGTAATATTAAAGCAATAATCATGAGGCATAATCTATGAGATCTAGATAACAAAAATAAGGTATATAGAACCTTGAGTGGTGTACTAATGGAACACAAATGAAGGACAGTAAATTATCAACACACTGTGAATGAGATAACAAGGGGAACCTATCAAATGACAGTATAACCAGCCAAGCAAAGAAGACTATGTAGAAAGAAAAAGAATACCAAAGTACTATTAAAATAAAAAGTGTCAGAAAAACGAGAAAATGATAAAACATATTTGCAGTAACTTGCAGGCTCAAAAATAAAAGGGAAAAAAGCAGAAGATGCAATGCAGGAGAGATAAATTTGGAGTGGAAGGAATAACACTAGGATGAAAGGAAGAGAAACATAAGGAATTAAGAGTTATAAAAATAAGAAGAATTAAAACATAAAAAGTTACTTAAAAAAACGAGTAAAACCAAACAAACAACAACAGCCAAAAAAAAAAGAAATATCCCTCTTGTTGGTTTCTAACAGGCCAAACCAGTCTTTCTGGTCCTGCTGGCTTCAGCAGGCTGAGGAGTGATTGGAATGCTTTTCACTCTTCCCAGTCAGAACTCAGTCAATCTCTGGAGTACTGTACTGGTACTGTCCCCAGGGCTAGCCATGCACTCTCCCCAGAGCTGAGCTGATGCCTTCTCACAGGGTCCTGGGTGTGGGTATGGGCACTCCCAAGCACGCTCTCCAGAGCTCACTGCCACGGTCTCCGGGCTCCAGGGTCCTGCAGGGTCCTGTCTTTTCCGGGTTCATGGTGTAAGCTCCGGGGATTGCGAGGGGTTGCACCCTTCCCCTTATTTCCCTGCTGCCGGTTCCAGGAACCCTCAAAGTACCCACATCTTTTCCAGGTTCACAGTGTGAGAAATGGGAATCCCAAAGGGGCATGTGCTTCCCTGAGTTCACCACCACAGGCTCCAGAATCCCGTGAACATCCATGCCCTTTCCTCATTCAGGGCTGTGGGGTCTGAGTCTTCCACAGAACCACACTCTCACTGGTTTGGGTGCACAGCCAGGCTACCCTTGGTCACACAGGCTGGGGTACTCACTCTTCCCAGGGCTATGTGTGGGTGCTCGCAGCCCCTGTGTGATTGTCCCTCAGCCCTCACTCCCCTCTCTGTGCCTTCAAGCAACAAAGCCTCCCTCAGTGCTGCTCAATCCTTGTTGTCCTGGGATGGAGAGGTTGACTCTGCTCTCTCCCGTGTGACCTTAGGCAGACCCTGGAGCACCGGGCTTGGGGGCTTCAACCTCCGTGCTCTCTGTGCTGATCCCTGGACCCTTATTATTCTGAAGCAGTCTCCTTACCATCTGGTTTTTCAATGTCCACTATAATTTTTGATGTCCTTTTTTCATAAATGTTGCGATATTGTTGGCCCCTTGCTCTGTTCCTCCGCAGATCAGCCAGTTTCTTTTCTGTGCATAGGGGAAGGGGAATACACTCCCTCCTACAGTGCCGCCATTTTCCCGCTCCTCTTGAGGTCTATTTTATCTGATATAAGTACAGCTTTTCCCCTGTCTATTCACTTGGAATATGTTTTTTTTCCCCTTCACTTTCAGTCTTGTATGTATTGTTCTGAGGTGGGTCTCTTGAAGACAGCATATGTGTGGGTCATGTTTTCTTACCCATTCAGCTACTCTATGTGTTTTGATTAGAGCATTTAATCCATTTACATTTAAGGTTATTATTGATAAGTACTTTTTCATTGCCTTTTTGCCACTTTGTGTAGATGTTCCTATCTCTCTCACTCTCGTTCTTCCTTTTTTAAAAGCAATCCCTTTATCATATGTTGGAGTATTGGTTTGGTAGAAGTGTATTCTTTTAGGCCTTTTTTTCTGGGAAACTATTTATTTTCCCTTATTTTTTAAATGAGATCCTTACTGAATAGAGTATTCTTGGTTTCAGGACTTTGCTTTTCATTTCTTGGAGTATTTCTTTCCATTCCCTTCTGGGTTGTACTGTTTCTGTTGAGAAATCAGCTAGTTGTTTCATCAGAGTTCATTTGTATGTTAATTCCTGTTTCTTCCTTTCTGTGATTGATATTCTGTTCTTGTCTTTGAACTTTGCCATTTTAATTATGATGTGTCTTGGAGTTGGCCTCTTTGGGTTCCTCTTGATTGGTACCCTCTGGGTTACACTTGGACTTGTGTAACTTTTTCTCTCATAAAATTAGGGAAGTTTTCCATCATTACTTTGTCAAACAAGTTTTAGAAACTTTGCTCCTCTTCTTCTCCTTCTGGTATCCCTATTTTATGGATATTATTACATTTCATGGTGCTCTGTAGCTCCTTTACCCCCTCTTTGTTCTTTTTGAGTCTTATTTCATTGTCTTGCTCTCTTTGGGATTTTTTTCTGCTTTGTCCTCCAGCTTGTTGATTTTGTCATCTGCTTCATCTGACCCACTTCTGATTCCTTCCACTGTGTTCTCCAATTCAGAAAATGCATTCTTCATTTCCTCCTGGCTCTTATTGTAGTTTCTTTCTTTTCCCATGCTGATATAATTCACAGTAAGTTCCTTGTAGCTTACCTGTAGTTTTTTTTGTAATTCTCACTGAGCTTATTGAGCTTCCTTATAACCATTGTTTTGAACCCAATATCTGATAGTTTACTTGCCTGTATTTCATTTAGCACTCTTCCTGGTGATTCTCCCTTCATTTTTCTTGGGAGTTGTTTCTTTGTCTCCCCATTTTGGGGGAGACTCTTCTTATTTGCTTCTGCTTCTGAAATTGATGTGCTTTGACTTCTTGTCCTTGTGGTGTGAACTTCTGTGGTAAGAGACCTGTGGGATTAATCGGTGAAGTCTTTATGATATCCTCATTAGTGCTCTTGGGATGCCCTTTATGCCATTTATGTTGGCTCTCTGGATGTAATTGGGTTTTGATTGTTGTTTCTCATTCTTTGGTGGGTCCTTCCCTCCAGGTGGTTGACTGAGGGTTACTCCATCCAGCATGCATTTTTTGTTGTTTTTCAGGTGCTGCAAAAACAAAACCACAAAGCCCAGGAAACAAACTGATAACCACAAAAATAATTCCCCCTGCAGTCACACTACCAAAAGCAAATGAGCCAGTATTAAAAAGGGTGTAAAGAGATTAACACTAGTATAAGAATGGAGAGCAAATATGATAAGACCTACTGAAAGAAAAATGATTTTTGAGAGGATTGAGGGAGGTGCACTAATAAGAGTAGGGAATGAGCATAATGTGCAGAGAGAATGTAAATTTTACATCATAAATAAAAAAGGGAGTGAAGAAGAAAGAATGGAATAAGAGAAGGGAAGTATATAGTACTAGGTTTAAACAGAAATTAATAAAATAAAATAAAGTGAGAGAAAGAAAATGGAAGTAAAGCAAATAAATTAAAAAGTAAGAACCAAATTGGAGAAAAAGTTCCACCACATCATCATCAATAACAAATATACTGAAATTTATATAGGTGGGATGGAAATAAGGGGGGGGGGTAAAGAGGAACAAAGTGTAAAGGAAAGAGAAGTGGTTTTGAATTTATAGAGGGAGAGGGAATACTAAGAGTGAGGAATGAAAAACAGGTCAAGACAGGAAAAAAACAAAATTTGAGATGAAAAGAAAAAGAAAAAGGAAGAAAAAAAGGTTGGATGAAAGAAGGAATGAAAAGGAAAAGAAATAAGGTAAGGCAAGGAAAAAATAAATTTGGAAACAAAAAAAAAGAGTAGGAGAGGGGAACTATAAAGTTTGAGATTTGAGATACAAAATTAATGAAGATATAGGAATAAAACTGAAGAAATTCAACAACAACTACCCAATCTAAAATCAAGGAGCAAAGATTGCCAAAGGTGGAGAGAGAATGTGGATATTTTAAGAGTGGGATAAAGAATGTGAAATGACCATTGAGAAGAAAATTGGTTTTGAGTGGCTGGATGGGGGAGAAATAATAAGAGTGTAGAATGGAAACAAGTTGTAGTAACAGAGAATGCAAAATTTAAATCGAAAAATAATAAGAGGAAAGAAGGTAAAATGTATAAGAGAAAGGAGGGGCAAATATGTGAATTGAAGTAAATTATAGTATACAATGTAGTGAGTTAATATGCACAAATTTGAGGGACAATAAATAAATGTTACAAAGCTATATAAGAAAGAAAACATTGCAAATAATGGAGAAGACCATGATGGATTTCATCTCAGTAGCATCTGGTATTTACCACTGTTTTTTTTTCTTTCTGGATCTACTTCTGGTGATGTCAGATGGCATCCCAGTGTGGCCTTAGGCAGCCTGTTTGAGACTTCTGGAGGGGAGTGTCTGCCTGAGTAAGGTGTCTGCTACAGCTTGGGGGATGACTCAGCACTGGGATCCAGGTGGCTACTCAGTGCTCTACCCAAAGCCTCCATCCCCAGTCTCTCTTCAAGTGTCTCTAGTCCACTCTGCTCTCCCCCTTTGCTGGAACCCAGGGTAAGTGACTGCAAATGAAAATCTATGTGTTGGCCTTTTAAACAGGTCTTTGTGTCTCCAGCTGTCAATCTCTGGCAGAGAGAAACCCTGCTGCTTTTTTCAGCTGGATGTATCTGTGTACTTTTTTGGCTCTGGTGCTGTAGCCTGGGGAGCCCAACTTGGGGTTTAGACTCCACATTCAGGAGTTTAGACTCCACATCCCTCAGGGGGAATCCAATGGGCCACTTAAATATCTCTCCAGTGCTTCAGCTGCAGCCTATGGTTGCCCAGCTAGGCCTTGTGCATTTCCAACACACTACCTACCAGTTATGTTGTGGTGTAGCTGTTTCTTCTGTGTGTCCATGGTTATTAGGCTTCTGTCCCACTATTGTTCAGTTGTTTGTTCCAGATGATTTTTCCACTATTTTGTTGTAGTTCTAGATTGGCCCTGAGAGGAGGTTAGTGTAATTTCCCCTCACTCCTCTGCCAACTTGGATGTCCCAAAATATAATATTAGACTTAAGGTCCACCCACAGAAATGAGCCACAGGGAATAAGGTGGCATAAGTCATAATTAGCTGACATGAAACTTCTTGGGCAGTATTTAAATTGAAAGAACACTTGACTGTGTATGTAAGATTGTCTACATGTCAATCCCTTGGCCTAACCATAGTGTGAATAGTTCTAGAGCTCTGCCAGCAGGATACCTGGGTTTCAGTCACAACTCCACTACTGATAGTTCAAGGTCTTTAGCTAAGTTAATTCACCCATTATCACCTTAGTTTCTCTTTCCTTCCTTTCCTTCCTTCCTTCCTTCCTTCCTTCCTTCCTTCCTCTCTTTCTCTCTTTCTCTCTTTTTCTTTCTCAAGCTGATAATCATTTATGCCCTACCTTTCTCAGTAAGTGTCAAATGAAAAACAGCACAACCACTTTAAATACCAAAAAGTGGCATTAGCATGCTGGTTATTGTTGTGGCTTGTTTATTATTACCTACATCCCTTATTTAATAGCTTCCAACCATGATCAATGCTTTCAAGACTTAGATTGGATTTATTGCATCATTGAAAAAGAAATGTCCTTTTCTGAGAAGGCCAAGATTACATTCTATATAATGTTGTCTTCCCTAGAAGTGACCACTTTCAAGTACTGATTTTGCAGGCTCCTGAGCATTTGGCAAATGAAGTAGAACACTTTTGAAAAAACATCATTCCATTTAGGCAATTGTTTCAAAACACAGACACATCATTTCTGATCAGTAAGACTACAAACTGTTTTCAATGGGACTTTTTGTTCTTGTTGATAAAAATGCAGTTTTCTCACAATTTGTTCTTATCTAAGGAGAATACTTAACTCCACATTTTCTCATTAGCTTTGCCTAAGACAGACTCACAGATGAAGGAGCCTTGGTGAGCCTGTTAGCTAAATGACTGATGTTTGCCTGATTATGTCAGATCTGAGGGAACTCCTGGCATTTCCCTTTATTCCCTGTCTAACACCATCAACTGAGCAGCTGCTGTGCACCCATGATCAGGCCAGTTATGAAAATGTGTTCAGGAGCCTGACAACACAAATTGTCTTTTATCTGAAGAGGCCAACTGATACTGCCTAGAGGTTGCAGTTCTGTGAATGGCAGATTTTGTTCTAGGATAGAGAGGTGAGAATCACCCAAATCTATAGGAACTATGTGTAGAACATGAAAATTAGTTTTTTTGGAAATGATTATGACATATGTGCTATAAATTTTCAAATGTAAATGATAAAATAGAGGTATGGCTTTCACTGGGAATGTCAAATTAGGTATAATAAATATTGAATTACAAAACCAAAACGTTATTTATTTATTTTTATAGACAGGGGAAGAGAGAGATATAGGGAGGGAGAGAAACACCAATGTGAGAGAAATATCAATAGGCTGCCTCCCACATGTGCCCCAACACGGGACCAAACCCACAACCCAGCTGTATGCTCTAAGAATTGAACTGTTGACTCTTTGCTTTTTGGGATAACACCCAGCCAACTGAGCCACACTAGTCAGGGAAAAATTAGTTCTGATTTATTAAAGAAGTTCCTAGAAGGGCTGATCTTGTTCCTTTTAGGCATCTTCCCATTTTCCCCTTAGAAGATTCTTTGGTCCTTTTATTTTAATTTCATGTTGTCAAGTTATTCTCAGGATTGTGGGAAGAAAGTTTATTACGCCCAAGGCCTGCTAATGGATAATATATGTATTTTTTTTTCTAAATGTACTTTTAAAAATGCAGGTAAATACTTTCTATAGACCATATAAAATTCTAGCAGTTCCTTCAATAAATTTTCCTGGATATGTGATGACAGCTTTTATACATTGTTAAAAATAAAAATGATCTGTAAGATTCTGTGATTCTGGGAGTGCTGCTCACCTGACTGGAGTGGTCTGCACATGATGGGGCTTGGGTTCCCTTAGGACCACTGGTATAAACCCCTCCAAAGTCAGCTGGATGAGGTTAGGGGCTGTGGCAAGTGGCCTCTATATATAACACAGGTAAGTGCTTCCTGGGAGTCAGCTCTACGCCCTTGGTCTCATCAACTCCATATGCTCCCAACTGAGCTCAGGCAGGGTGACCTGTTCCTGACAGATTTGACATTGAGCAAGCCTATTGCTTTTCCTTCTCTAGGCCTTTTATTCACCCAAAAGTAGTCATGTGGTATTTTCTTTGCCTCTTATCCCAGCCTCCCTTTGCATCTTTTCTTACTTGGAAAGACAGAAGTATATTTTAAATAATTTAGTTTGGAACCTCACATT
This sequence comes from Phyllostomus hastatus, assembly GCF_019186645.2. Taxonomy (NCBI): domain Eukaryota; kingdom Metazoa; phylum Chordata; class Mammalia; order Chiroptera; family Phyllostomidae; genus Phyllostomus; species Phyllostomus hastatus. Next base: position 2,895,323 of record NW_025334029.1, read on the forward strand.
GCCCTAACAGTGTTTGAAATAGATTATTCTGTAGAACCTGCAGGGAGGCCCAGGTAAACTGCACAGAAAGACCTCCCAATATATTCAGGAAAACTTGGTGAGACTGTAGCTAAAACTTGACATGCTCAATTCAAGTCATTTGTGACCAACAATTTCTTCTATAAACCAGTAAGTTCCTGTGGTAGTCAAACAGTGAGTAGAGGTAGACCAATTTTATGTTGGTTTAACACTTTTTAAAAAATAGTGTATCATGGTTGTGATTTTCTATACTGACCAGGGGTCTAGAACATGGGTGTGAAAATGGGCCTGGTGGTAGATAAAACACACAACTCAAGGCCACCTGGTAACTAAAGAGAAAGTCAGGTGAAAAGCATAGTTTAGAAACCTTGGCTTAGGATCAGAATTGCCTACAGAGCTTGGAAAACTTACTTGTGTCCAGGATCCACACTAAGTAGTTAAGTCTGAACCTCTGGGGAGTGCTCTGGCATGGCTGTTTTCACAGATCCTAGGGAATTTGTGTGTGCAGTCAGGAATGAGAGCCACTTGTGTGGTAGAGGAAGCAGAAGATGGGATATTTAAATCTAGTGTCTGTCTCTCATTGGCATTGTGAACTTGGAAAAACCACTTAGACATTCTGAATCTCAACATCTTCATATATAGAATGGGAATTCAAGTAATAGCTACTATTTATCAATTATTTCCTATGTATTAGTCATATGCTGATTGCAGTACATATGCAATCTTGTTTAATCTTTTTAAGAAATCCTCAGAATATTTGAATACAATAGTTATCTCCATTAGACAGATATGGAACCTGAGAGTCGAAGAGTTTTGGTAATTGTTCTGGGTCCTAAAAATAATGAGTATGCAAGTAAGACTCTAACCCAGGTGATATTGACCACAGAGTCTAAGTTCTTACACATTATTCTAGAAAATAAGGATGACCGCTATCACAATTTCTTTGCAAAGGTATGAATTAAATGAGAATATATATGTTAATTTTTTTTTATTTTAAACATCAATATATGTTTAAATATTCTGTAAACTGTACATGGATATGCACATAGAGGTTTTTTTTTTTTTTTTTAGCACTGGTAGAAGTATGAAGAAGACTAGGCTGGGCACTTGGGTTTATAAAATGTCAACTTCAGCTGAGAAGCTGCAGACATGTAAAAAGAACTGTGAGTAGGATGTGGCTGAATGTTCATGGACCCTGTGCCTTGGTCAGAGTTATAGGGGAGTCCTTTGGAATTGCTTAGCCCAAGCTAGTCAGGACTTACCAGGGTCTGGAATCTATTCAGAAATACATCTGAGATACCCTCCGGATGAGCTCTCTTTACCTTATGTTTATGCTTGCTAAATTTCATGTTCTTGCTCAGTTTAGAGAACTAACTGTGCACATTCAGACACATAATTGATGCTCATGAAGTGAGTCATTAGGGAGGAAGTCAACAGGGAGAGAGAGGGAAGGAGAGACAGACAGACCAACAGGTGTTACATTTGAATTAGACACTTTGACTTGGTGGTAGATTGGTCACATACACCTAATCTCACTCCCAACCAAAATCACACCAAAACTACAATTAAAGGACTTTTAAAAGATATAAACCCAAAGTATTTGGAAAAGTGAAGAGGAAGTACAATTTTGGTAGTTGGAAATCATTTGGACAAATAATAACTGTATAGCAGATTTAGAAAACCAAGTCCTATGCCCAATTTATGGCATAGGCCCTTCAAAAGCCACAGGAATTGATGGTGCTGGTATCCCTGGAAGTGGTAGTGAATAGGGTCCAAAATATAGAGGATTGGTTGAAGGTTGTGTAAGGAGGTGTTAGATCCATAATCCCCCTTCCTCATTCTTATACTCCTTCATTTTCCACTCTTGCAGAAAATGGGAGGTTTATTCCCTATAAAGGGTAAAACAAAGTTGCTATCCTGGGGTACTTTCCTGGAAACAGGGATGCTAAATGAAAACAGGCATGTATCAGCAACTAAATTCAGGGACCACTAGTCTAGTCTGCTTTCCCCAAGAATGCTGACATCCAGGAGAGAAAGAGAAATTTCCACAACTTTCTAGTGGGAGGGAGGAAGGGAAGGAAGAGGGAGAGGGTGGGGGAAGAAATCGGGTGTCATACAAAGGCATAGAAATCAAAATGGGCTTGAACTTTAGAGCAACACTGGAAGATAGAATACAGTTCTTAATTCTAAAAGAAAATTACTTCCACCTTAAGATTTCTACCTAGCCAAATTATCAGTCAAGTGGGATGGTATAATGAAGACTTCTTCAGATATTCAAGATCTCAAACATTGTCTTCAAGCAGTCCTTTCTTGGTAAGCTACCAGAAGATATGCTTTATTTATCAAAGTGAAGGAATAAATCAAGGGAGAGAATGACATCCATATAGGGAACAGGAACACCAACACAGGAGAGAGGAAAGCTTAGGTTGCAGGATGATGGTTATGAGGTTCCCAGATATAGAGGGGAGCAGTCTAGGTTGGAGTAGATCAGAAAGCTCCAAAAGAAATATATAAAAAATATGAAACTGGTAGTTGATGTAAGTGAATGTATTGATGGTATTTTCACAATTGGTAGAGAGTATGGGGTTGCATTAGTGAAAAGTGCATAGAGTATTAAGCCAAACAAAAATAAAAAGCAAAGACTATGATTAACTCCAAAGAGTTGTGCAGAAAAGGAAAAATCATAGTTTGGTATGTACTTAATGTTGAATGGCATATATAATCACAAGAATTTGATTTTTTATGTACTTAAATTTTTTATATAAATATGTTGGAAATATGTAAGTACTTAATAGATTTTGGTTATTAACACCTTATCAGATGTATTGGAGAATATGTTCTCCCAATCTGTGGGCTGTCTTTTTATTTTGTTGATAATTGCCTTTGCTCTGCAAAAACATTTTATTTTGATGTAGTCCAATTTGTTTATTTTTTTCATTTGTTTTCCTTGCCTAGGGAAATATATCTGATAAAGAATAGCTATGAGCAATGTCCGAGATTGTGCTACCTGTGTCATCTTCTACAATTTTTATGGTTTGGGGTCTAACATTTAAGTCATTAATCCATTTTGAATTTATTCTTGTGTATGGTGTAAGAAGGTTGTCCAGTTTCATCTTTTTGCATCTATCTGTCCAACTTTCCCAACACTATTTATTGAATAAACCATCTTTAGCCTATTGTATGTGCTTGTTTCTTCTGTCAAATATTAATTGACTATAAAGGAGTGGGTTTATTTCTGAGCTCTATATTCTGTTTCAATGACATCAACACAAAAAAAAACAATTTAAAATATGATCAAAAGAACTGAGTGGACACTTCTACAAAGAGGATATACAGATAGCCGATAGACAAATGAAAAGATGCTCGATGTCACCAATTGCTAGAGAAATGCAAGTTAAAACCACAATGAGATACCATCTCAAACCAGTCAGAATGATTATCATTAATAAATCAAAAAATAGCAAATGCTGGCCAAGATGTGGAGAAAGGGGAACCCTTTTGTAGTATTGGTGGGAATGCAGACTGGTACAACCACTGTGGAAAGCAGTGTGGAGATACCTCAAAGATTTAAAAATAGATCTGCCTTTTACCCAATGATTTCACATATGGGAATGTATCCAAAAGAACCCAAAAACACTAATTAGAAAGAACATAAGCACCCCTATGTTCATTGCAGCACTATTTATAATTGCCAAGATATGGAAACAGCCTAAGTATCCATCAATAGATGAGTAGATAAAACAGGTATAGGGAATTTTTACAATGGAATACTACTAGACCATAAAAATACAATTTAACATTTTGCAACAGTATAAATGGGTCTGAAGAACATTATGCTAAGTGAAATAAGCTAGTCAGAGAAAGACAAATACCATATGATTTCAATCATATGTTGAATGTAATGAACAACTGAACAAACAAGCAAAAATGAGACAGATTCATAGATGGAGACTGGATGACAGCATGTTAGGGGGATGTTAGGGGTTGGAGGGATTGAGCAAAAAGGAAAAAAAGACTCATAGACATGGACAGTACAGTGGTGCTTGCTGGGAGGAAATGGGTATAAAGGGACTAAATGGTTATGGAAAAACACAATAAAGATGAGATTTTTTTAAAACACCCATATGGAAGTTTCCAGTCAAGATGGAGGAATTGATAGAAACCCTTTGCTTTCTTGCAGAACCAAAAGAAGGCTAACAACCAATCTAAGATCAATAAAGAACCAGAAGTGCCAGAAAATCAAATTGCATGGAACTCCAAAAACTAAGGGATTAAAGAAACAGACAACCAGACCAACCAGACCAGTAAGACAGGCGGATGGAGAGAAACCATCGCAAGGCAGTGGACCATATGGGTGGGGCTAGCTAGCGGGAAACAGACTCAGAGCTGACTCTGGACTACAGCAGGGATTTCCATGGTGGGAGAAACTCCCAGTCTCACATGAGAGTTCTTTGGAAAGGGGGCATAGACCCAGGCAAGTGAGCTGCATTGTTCCTTCTCCTGCCCCTCACCCAAAGTCAGAACTGCAAGGAGGGTTGCCTTGCCCTGGTGAATACCAAAGTTCCCATCCCCTTAGAACTTAACAGGTGTGCCAAGACAAAGAAATAGGGTCCAAATGAGAGACCAGAGAAAAACTCCAGAAAGAGGCTAAGTGATGAGGAGATAGCAAACCTACTTGATAGAGAGTTCAAAGCCCTGGTAATCAAAATGCTCATAGAACTGATTTAGCTTGGTCACAAAATGAAAGAAAAAAAATGAAGGATGCCCAAAGTGAAAGAAAGCAAAATATTCAGGGAACCAATAGTGACAGGAAGGAAACCTGGACTCAAATCAATGATCTGGAGCAAAAGGAAGAAATAAACATCCCACTGGAACACAATGAGGAAACAAAAATTCAAAAAAGAAAATGAAGAGAGGCTTAGGAAACTCTCAGACAACGTTAAACACTCAAACATCCAAATTATAGGGATGCCAGAAGGAGAAGAACAAGAGCAAGAAGTTGAAAACTGCCCTGGCTGGCGTAGCTCAGTGGATTGAGCGCGGGCTGGGAACCAAAGTGTCCCAGGTTCGATTCCCAGCCAGGGTACATTCCTGGGTTGCAGGCCATAAACCCCAGCAACCGCACATCGATGTTTCTCTCTCTCTCTCTCTATCGCCCTCCCTTCCCTCTCTAAAAATAAATAAATAAAATATTAAAAAAAAAAAGAAGTTGAAAACTTACTTCAACAAATAACGAAGTAAAACTTCCCCAAGCTGGTGAAGGAAATAGACTTCAGGAAGTCCAGGAAGCCCAGAGAGTCCCAAAGAAGTTGGACCCAAAGAGGTACACACCAAGGCACATTATCATTAAGTTACCCAAGTTTAAAGGTAAAGAGAGAATCTTAAAAGCAGCAAGAGGAAAGGAGAGAGTTACCTACAAGGCAGTGCCCATAAGGTTATCAGTAGATTTCTCAAAAGAAACCTTGCAGGGAAGAAGGTGCTGCAGAGAAGTATTTGAAGTCATGAAATGCAAGGACCTACATCCAAGATTACTCTATCCAGCAAAGCTATCATTTAGAATGGAAGGACAGAAAAAGTGCTTCCCAGATAAGGTCAAGTTAAAGGAGTTCATCATCACCAAGCCATTATTATATGAAATGTTAAAGGGGCTTATCTAAAAAATTGAAGAAGATCAATAACTACAAACAGTAAAATGATAACAAACTCACAACTACTAGCAAATGAACCTAAAAAAAGAAAAATAATGAAAACAAAGACAAAGCAAACAACTAGAACAGGAACAGAATCAGAGAAATGGATATCACATAGAGGGTTTCAGTAGGGAGGGGAAGGGTAGGGATGCAGGGGAAGGTACAGGGAAGAAGAAGCATAATTTGTAGGCAGAAAATAGATGGGGAGAGGTCAAAAGTGGTATAGAAAACAGAGAATTCAAAGAACTTATATGTACAACCCATGGACATGAACTAAAGGGAGGTGCTGGAGGGTTGTGGGGGAAGGATGGAGGGGCATAAAGGGGAATATTGGGAAAACTGTAATAGCATAATCAATAAATTATACCTTAAAATAAAAATAAAAGATTAAATAAAAGTAAACATGTTGGAAATTTGGAGGGATAGGAAGTATTTCAGTATGTGGTGAGAAAGGGAAACGTAAGAAGGATTAATGCTCATCTTCCTTAGAGGGGAAGCAATAGAAAATATTTGAAATTGGCAAATCAAGAACTGTAATACAATTGTGTTATTTGGAGAAATAGGGATAAGTTCCCAAAGAAGCAACTGAAGAATAGTTGCAAGTAGTTTACTCTTGAGGAAGGGGAAGAAGATGGGGGTGAAGTGCAGAGCTGGAGATTGCTGTTTGTTTTAAATCTTTTGGAACTAGTTCACTCTTTATAATTAAGTACATATACAAATTTGATACAACTTTAAGTATCTGCTGTTCTCTTTGCAAACACAACCATGAAAAATGCACTGAGATAGAAACTGAACTAAGTGGAGATTGGCAAGATGGTGGAGAAGTAAGTGGAAGCCACACTAACCTCCATGTAATTCCAGGACCAATCTGGAATTACAACTAAATTGTGGAGAAATTACTCAGAACAAAGAACTGAACAATAGAGAGAGATAGCACTTACAAACTCAGACAGACAAAAGAATCACCTTCAGCACAAGCTGTCTGGTTAGGACTGTGCTGGAGACATGAGAGTGCTGTCTGGGCACCTGAGATGGAGACTCAAGAGGGCTGGCTGGGTGCTGGAGGGATAATTAAGCAGCAGGTTCATTCTCCCTGAGAGGAATGGGGTCTAAACTATAAGCAGGGATCCCCAGTCTAGAACACCAGAGCCCCAAAAGTACACAGATAACAACCAGCATCAAAAAGCAGTAGCATTGCTCTCTGCCAGAGACAGACAGCTGGAGATGCAAAGAGTCGTTTAAAGGGCCAACACAAAAATATTCAATTGCTGTCACTTACATGGGGTTCCGGCAAAGGCAGGAGCAGAGTGGGTTGGAGATGCCTGAAGAAAGACTGGAGACAGAAGCTTCCTGGAGAGAGCAGAGTGAGTAGCCACAGGGATGCCAGTGCTGAGTCACCCCCCAAATGGTGGCAGCCATTGTGCTCAGGAAGAGCACTCCCCTCCAAGTGGCAGCAGCCTGAAGGGAAACAACAGCCTCACCACCAAGAGAGACTCTTCCCCAGCTCTGTGGTACTTAAGCCTAACTGCTGGGTACAGAGTAACTAGATTAATAAATGAAGGACATAGCCACAAATGTAGATCCTGGCAAAGGAAGGGCAGAGTAGACTAGAGACGTGTGAGGAGAGGCTGGGGACAGAGGCTTGGGGGAGAGAACTGAGAGAGCAGCCACCAGCATCCTGGTGCTGAGTTACCACCCCTACTGCAGCAGCCATCCTGCTCAGCCAAACCACTCCCCTCCAAGCAGCAGCAGCCTGAGGGAAAACAATAGCTCCAACCCCAAAAGGAATTCTTCCCTGCCCTTTGGGGCTTAAGCCTGACTGCTGAGTGCAAAGTAACTAGATTAACAACTGAAGGAGACAACCATAGACAACCGATCTCTGGCAGTTTCAGAGCAAGCTGCCTAAGGTCAGATGAGATCAACATCTGACATCACCAGAGGTAGATCAAGAAAGAAAAAAACAGTGGGAAATGCTAGAGGATACCAAGAAAAAATCCACTGTGGTTTTCACCATGATTAACAGTATTTTCCTTCCTGCATAGATTTTAACATTCATTTCTTGTCTAGCAACTTGGTGCATACTAAGTCACTAGAATTTATACTATAGTTTATTTCTCTTCTTTCTTATAACTCTCTTAATCTCTTTATACCCTTATTAATACTGGTTCATTTGCTGTTGATACTAAGATTTGGGGTAGAAATATTTAGAAAATGTGGGTTTGTTCCTTGGGCCTTGTGGTTTTCTTCTGGCACCACCAGTACAACAGAATACAAGACATGGTGCACAGAGTGACCCTCAGTCAAACAGCCTCAGTGAAGGACACACCAAAGAAAGATATCAAAACAATAAAAACTCAGTGACCAAAGAGCCAACATAAATGACATCCCCAGATCACCAAGTTCAGGACACCAAAGAGACCGCACCACCAAATACCACAGGTCTCCTACCATAGAACTTTACACCACAAACCCAGGAAGTCAGAACCGATCAATTTAAGATACAGAGGCTAACAAGGTGAGTATCACAAAAATGGGAAGACAAATAAACAAACCCTAAATGAAAGGAAAGGAAGAAGCCTCAGAAAGAATGCTAAATGAAATAGAGGCAAGTCAACTATCAGATACTGAGTTCAAAGCAATGTTTATATTAAAGCTCAATGAGCTGACTGAGAATTACCAAAAACTACAGGGAAACTACAATGAAATTACTATAAACTATATCAACAAGAAAAAGGAAATTAAATTATCAACCACCTCCAAGAGGAAATGGACAATACATTTCTGAATTGAAGAACACAATAAAAGGAATTGAAGGCAGGCTAGATGAAGCAGAGTTGGAGGACAAAGTATAAAAAAATTCCCAGGAAGAGCAAGAAAAGGGAAAAAGACTCAGAAAGAATGAAGAGGTGTTAAGGGAACTGCATGACAACATGAAATGTATAATATCATTAAAATAGGCATACCAGAAGGAGAAGAAGAACAAGGGATAAAAAACATGTTTGGAAAAGTAATGATGGAAATCTTCCCTCATGTGATGAAAAAAATGTCACACAAGTCCAGGAAGCACAGACAGTCCCAATCCAGAGGAACCCAAAGTGCCCAACTCCAAGACACATCATAATTAAGATTGCAAAACACCAAAACAAAGAGAGAACCTTAAAGGCAGCAAGGGAGAAACAGGAAGCAACATGCAAGGGTGTCCTGATAAGGCTAGCAGCTGACTTCCAATGGAAATGCTCTAAGCAGAAAAGATTGGTAAGAAATATTCCAAGCAATGAAAACCACAGGCCTGCAACCAAGACTACTTTATCCAGCAAAGCTGTCAGTTAAAATGGAAGGTGAAATAAGAAATTCCCCAGACAAAAGAAAGCTCAAAGAATACATCTCCACCAAACCAGCACTGCAAGATATGCTAAAAAAGAAGAAAAATAGTGAGAGACAGAGGAACACAGGTACAGGAAGTAAAATGGGAATGAATACATATATATCAATAACAACCTTAAATGTAAATGGATTAAATTCTCCAATCAAAACACAAAGAGTAGCTGAATGGATATCATGACACACATATATGCTGCCTACAAGAGACCCACCTCAGAACAAAAGACCTACACAGACTGAAAGTGAAGAGTTAAGAAAAAAAATTCCAAGCACATGGACAGGAAGAAAAGCTGGGGTAGCAATATTTATATCACACAAAACAGACTTCAAAATGAGAGCCATAAAAAAAGACTCAGAAAATCACTTCATAATACTAAAGGGAAGAATCCATCAAGAAGACATAAACATTATAAACATATATGCACCCAACATAGGAGCACATAAATACATAACGAAAATCTTGGAGGATGTCAGGAAAGATATTGGCATGAACAACAATTATAGTAGGGGATTTTAACACCCCACTGTCAAAAATGGATAGATCTTCCAAAAATATTAACAAATATGTTACATCATTAAACAATATCTGAGATCAAATATATGGCATTTTATCCCAAAGAACCAAATACACATTCTTTTTAAATGCACATGGAACACTTGCAAGGATAGACCACATGATAGAACACAAAACAAGCCTCAACAAATTCAGGAAAATTGAAATCATATGCACTCTCTACAACCACAAAGGACTGACACTAGACACTAACCTCAAGGAAAAAACTCAAAAACACTCAAATTCATGGAGAGTGAATAGCATGCCATTAATCAATGGATGGGTTAAGAGTGAGCTCAAGGAAGAAATAAAAAAGTTTCTGGAAACAACCGAAAATGAATTCACAACAGTCCAAAATATATGGGACACAGCAAAGACAGTCCTGAGAGGGAAGTTCATAGTGATACAGGCCTAGCTAAAAAAGATAGAAACATTTCAAATAAACAACCTAACCCTATACCTACAAGAACTTGAGGGACAACAATAAAACCAGCCCAGAGCAAGTAGAAGGAAGGAAATAACCATGGTCAGACAGAATTAAACAACAGAGGGTCTAAAACCACAATTCTAAGGATCAATAAATCCAGGAGCACTTCCCTTGAGCAGATAAACAAAGCTGGCAAGCTTTTAAGCAGACTCATCAAGAAAAGAAAAAGAGAGGACCCAAATAAACACAATCAGAAATGAAAGAGGAGCAATTACAACTGATACCACAGAAATACAAAGGATTGAGAAAAAAATACTAGTTAGAACTATATGCCAAGAAATTTGAAAATATAGGTGAAATGGACAAATTTCTAGAAAAATCTAATCTTCCAAAACTTAATAAAGAAGAAGCTGAAAGCCTGAACACACTTATAACAGATACTGAAACCAATGCAGTAATAAAAAAGCTACTGTCACACAAAAGCCCTGGACTGGAAGGTTTCACAGGAGAAATTTACAAAAAACTTAAGGAAGAGCTAACCCCTATACTTCACAGACTCTTCCAAAGAATCCAAGAAGCAAGAACACTCCCAAACTGTTTGTATGAAGCCAGCATCATCTTTGTCCAAATACCAGATAAATACACAAGGAAAGAAAACTACAGGCCAATATTGCTGATGAACATAGATGCTACAGTGCTCCAAAAAATATTGTCAAACTGCATTCAGCAATACATTAAAAAAATTGTACAGCATGATCAACTGGGATTCATTCCAGGGATGCAAGGATGGTACAATATTCGCAAATCACTAAACATAATACATGACAAACAAAAGAAAAAGACAAAATCACATAATCATGCCATTTGATGTGGAAAAAGCATTTGGTAAGGTGCATCATCCATTTATGATAAAAACACTCAGCAAAGTGGAATAGAGGGAGGATTCCTCAACATAATAAAGGCAATATATGAGACCTGCAGTCAACTTCATACTAAATGGGCAAAACCTAAAATCTTTCCCACTAAGATCAAGAACAAGACAAGGATGTCCACTTTCCTCACTTCTATTCAACATAGTATTGGAAGTCCTAGGTACAGCAATCAGACAAGAAAAAGAAATAAAAGGCATCCAAATTGGAAAGTATTTAGCAAAATTGACACTATTTGCAGATAACATGATAGTGTACATAGAAAATTCTATAGATTCCACCGAAAAACTACTTGACCTAATAAGTGAATTTGGCAAAACTGTGGGATAAAAAGATAATGTTCAGAAATTAAAGGCATTTTTGTATACCAACAATGAAATGTCAGAAACAGAAATCAGGAAAAAATCAAATTTGCTAATGGAAACAAGAAAAATAAAGTACCTAGGAATACACCTAACCAAGGAGGTAAAAGACCTGTACTCAGAAAACCACATAACACTGAAGAAATAAATTAAGGAAGACACAAACAAATGAAAACATGTACCATGTTCATGGATCAGAAGAATTAACATCATCAAAATGTCCATAGTACCCAAAGCAGTGTATAGATTCAATGCAATCCTTAGTAGAGTTTCAATGATATATTTCACAGATATAGAAAAAACATTTCAAAAATTTATATGGAGTCATGAATGACCCCATATAGCTGCCCTAATTTTGAGAAAGAAGAACAAAGTAGGAAGGATCACAATACCTGACATCAAACTATGTTTTGAGGCCACTGTAATCAAAAGAGCCCGGAACTGGCATAAGAACAGACACATAGAACAATGGAACAGAATAGATATCCCAGAAGTAAACCCAAGACTCTATAGTCAATTAATATTTGACAAAGGGGACAAAACATAAAATAGAGCAAAAAATAGCCTCTTCAACAAATGGTGTTGGGAGATCTGAACAGCTACATGTACAAAAATGAAACTCGATCACCAACTTACACAAAACACAAATATAAACTCAAGATGGATATTAGATTTAAATAAGTTGTGACACCTTAAAAGTCCTATTCCATGCAGCAATATTTTCACCAATATGCCCTCTATAGAAAAGGAAATAAAGGAAAGAATAAACAAATGGGATCTCATCAAAATAAAAAGCTTCAGCACGGCTAAAGAAAATAACATTAAAATAAAAAGAGAAGCAACCTTATGGAAAAACATATTTGCCAATTATACCTCAACAAGGGCCCAATTTCCAAAATATATAAAGAACTCACACGACTCCTCTCCAGGAAGACAAATAACCCAATTAAAAATGGGCACAGGTCTTAAACAGACACTTCTCTAAAGAGGACATACACAGAGCTCAGAGACATGAAAAGATGCTCAGCATCACTTGTCATTAGAGAGGTGAAAATTAAAACCACAATTTGATACCATTTCTCACTGGTGAGAATAGCCATCATAAACAAATCAAGAAACAACAAGCATTGGAGAGGATGTGGAGAAAAGGGAATCCTAATGCACTGTTGGTGGAAATGCAAACTGGTGCAGCCACTGTGGAAAACAGTATGGAATTTCCTCAGAAAACTAAATATGAAAGTGCCTTTAGACCTGGCAATTGTATGGCTGGGACTATATCCTAAGAACCCTGAAACACCAATTCAAAAGAACCTACCCACCCCAATGTTCATAGCACCACAATTCATGAAGCCAATTGTTGGAAACAACCTAAGTGCCTATCAGAAAATGAATGGATCAAAAATCTGGTACATTTACAGGATGGAATACTATGCAGCAGAAATAATGAAGGAGCTCTTACCTTTTGGGACAGCATGGATGGATTTGGAGAGCATTATACTAAGTGAAATAAGCTAGGTAGTGAAAAACTAATACCATATGAGTGGACCCTAATAAGTGGACCCTATAAGTGAACCCTATAAGTGGACCCTAATCAACAAAACAAACAAGCAAGCATAATATAGCCAGAGACCTTGAAATTAGAACTGACAGTAACCAGAGGGGTGGTGGGAGGGGATAATGCAAGGAAAAGGGGGAAGGGTTTTCTGGAACATGTATAAAAGACACATGGATAAAATCAAATGGGGTTATGATCAAGGGTGGGAATTGGGGATGGCTGGGTTGGGGGGTATTATTGCAGAGAAAATTGAGTCAACTGTACTTGAAGAACAATAAATTTTTTAATGTGAAATTTCATACTTATCAATGATGAAGCCCCCTTCCAAGAAACAATTACAAAGCACAAGAAAACTGTAAGCCAACAGTGTAAACAGAATTAAGTATAGTCAAAAATAATTTTCATAAAAAATGGCATTTGAAGAAATGAAAAACTACCCTCAATCAAAAATGTAAAAACTAACATTAAAATGTATAAGAAAAATGAAATGTATTAAAAAGTGAGTTGATAAAATACATGAAAGAAATTGAATAATCAAAATTACTTGAAAAATAAAGAATTACATGGTGCACAAAAGGAGAAAACATTTAAATAAAATGTTGTAAAAGACATTGAAGAAAGGTCAAAAAACAACCAAGAAAATGAAAATTACATTCCAAAAAAGAAAAAGTGTCAAAGAGAAAGTAGTGGAAATGAAAGGAAGGCAAGGAAGGAGTAATATTCATACTACTGAAGTTCCTGGAAAAGAAGAACAAAATACTGAAACAAAAAATGTTTAAAATCAGTATATATGAAAATGTTCCCTAAATAGAGAAAAACCTGAATCAATTCATTGGAAGGGCTTATCCAGAATAATCACCTTAAAGGTATATGATAATAAAACTATTAGATTGAAAGATAAAGGCAAAACTCCCAAGGCCTCCATGCTAAAACCATCAAATAATTTACAAAGGCAAGACAATGTGACCCACATTAAATTTACAAAATAAAAGCAACAATGGAGCAGCATTTTTAAAAATTTCAATGAAAAAAGTGGCTAATTTTATATTTAGCCAGTCTATTAGTCTATATCAAGGTTACAAGGGGAATAAAAAAAAAAAAACTAGCATATACACACATAGGGAATTCTTCATTCATTAGTTCTTTCTGAAGTTTTTTTCATCTCTCTTTTCTGATTGGAAAGTGTAATATTAGAGCAGGGGTTGGGCAGAAGCATGACAGCATGCATGGGGATTTGGTAACTTTTCCCTTTTTACTTACAGTTATTTCACAGTTTTGGTATTCTCTATCTTCCAATTATGCTGAGCATTTGGTTTTACACAGAATTTACTCCTCATTTGCTGTGATTTCTATAGCTTGGGGGGATCTTTCAAGATAGCCAGCTATGCTACTGATGTTGCCCATAGTTAACTGAAATTTCTGGTTTGATTGTTTAATGTATCTAATCAGAAATTTCACATGGGGTGATTCCTTTCAGCTATTAAATAAAAAACTTACACAAAATTCCAAAGTCATCTGATTCCTAGCACTCCTTTGTAAGGGTTTGCTGAGCATTTACTATTTATGATGCACTGTGTGAAGTATTTTACTGGCCACTAAAAAAGTCTACGAAGTAACTATTATCCCCCTTTTACAGATGAGAAAAATGAGGCATATAGAAGCAGAGTAGTTTGCTCAAGGATCAAAACTAAGGCTGTTCCATTCCAAAGTTGGAACTCTTAACTATGACTCTATATTACCTATTTCTCCTTTATCCTCTTCTCATTATATTTCCTGAGTAGCCACTCATATCATCCTTGATTTCTCACATTCACTCAGCACCATGAGCAATTTTCATCTGTCTATCCCCCAAAATATGTTCCCTTCACTTCATCTATAATTCTATGACTCTGGTTTAATCCAGAATCAACTCTTCCCTGGAAAACTGCCATAATAGCCTCACTCTTTTCACTATCACCATACCATCACCAATGCATTCCCCACACAGAAACCTGAGAAAATTATTAATAAAATACAAATCTTATCTTGTCACTGCCTGACTTAATTTCTTCAATGGATTCCCACTACACTCAATGAAATATACCTGTCCTTGCCTACTTCTTTCCTTTAAAACTGCATATCATTCCACTCTCCAACTATATTACTTTATCCATGTAAATACTGACCTCCTTTCTCTTACTCAAACTTGCATAACTTATTCACACTTCAGAGACTTTGCATTTGCTGTACAATTAGTATGGACTACTTTTTAAAACCTTTTTTATTGTTGTTCAAGTATAGTTGTCTCCATTTTCCCACCACCAGTTTCTCCTGCCCCATCCACCCCCAACTTCCACCCTCAATCCTACCCTCTTCAGCTTTGTCCATGTGTCCTTTATACATGTGCCTTGATAACACTTTCCCTTCTTTAGTATGGAATATTGTTATCCTGGTACTTCCTTCAGATCTCTGATCAAATGTCACTCCCTCTGAAAGACTCTTTCTGAGCCCCCTATCAAAGGTAGACTCAGATTAACAATGGTTAATTTACCATTTAATGGGATCTGTCCTTATCTCATTAGTCAATGAGTTTTTATTTGTGGCAGCCATTGTTCTTTGCTTTGTCTTGTTGTTGCTACTATCCTCAAGCATCTAGAACATATATCACATGGTAGCCATTCAGTAGAAATGTATTGAAAAAATAATGAAAAATATATTGGCTATATTTTGTGTATCAATAATGAGGATGTAAGTTCTAACAAGACATTTTTATGTTGCTTGATGAAAGAGGCATCTAGAGTTTGTCAGTGGCACCCTGAGATGTTTAAATTTCTAAAGGCACTTTGATGGCTTATGGGACTTAGGTAAAATATTTTAGAATGAACTGTTTGTGGTATATGTGGATTCCAAGTACAAAAATCATTGCCTTAAGAAGTTCCTACTCTATAGTTGGAAGGGGAAAAAAGAGATGACTATATTACATGCATATGTAATTTATACTGAATGTCAAGTGAAGGTCATGAAGTTAAAGGCCGAGGGAGTGTAAAAAGCTGGAGAGTCCTTAAGGAGGATGAACTGAAAGGGAACTTGAAGGATGGAAAAGGGTTAGAAAGTTTTTCATTATAGTTTTGTTCATTAAGATTGCATTTGGAATAAACCCATGGAAGATTTGCATATAGGCCAGATTTGTCTAAAATGGAAACTCTTCTCTGACTCTGAGATATTTTAATAACCTCAGAAAGTCTTTTCCCTCACTGGGATACAATTTTAAAATATGAAGCAGATACCTTACTAAACAGTACCACTAGTGGTCTCTAAGAGTTCTTTCAGCTTCTTAAGATGCCTCATTCCCTAGGCAAGGTGTAGCTTCACAACACTAAAACATCATTCATTAGCTACATACAGGGGTGGGCAAAGGTAAGTTTATAGTTGAGAGACTGTGAAACACAATTTATTCCTGCATTATTATTTATCTATTAATTACTATACTACTTATTATTGTTATTAACATACTTTTGCCCACCTCTGTAAGTGCTATATCTGTAACTACAGTTAGTACTTAAGTTGCAAGTTCCTCCCACAGAACGTAACAATGACCAAATAATAGAAAAGAAAAATAAAATACTTCCAAACATTTTTTAAATTGTGCAATCACAATCTCTTTGGTGGAGTCTCACTCTAGTAAATAACTCTTGGGGTGTTGGCAGGGAGTTTAGGGTGACAGACACATGGAGAGGGAAGGAGGTGAATTCCAAGAAATAACTGTTGAGGAACATGTAAGAATCTGTTCCACCACATTAGAAAATATGGTGAATTTTTGGCAAATATTTCCTACACCTGGTATCTTTTATATGGCAAGCTGCACATTTAATAAAGAAGCAGCTGCCACTATTGAACACTTAATCAATACTGGTAAGCTGACATCCCAAGAACTGCCAAACTGAAGCTTTTCCTTCCCTTCTACATTTACAAATAAAGTGCTCAAGATTTGACTAAAGCCTGACAACCTGAACAGAAAAATATCAAGGTGCTACTTAAACGATATTTTCAGAGGATGCGATTTTCTTCTGAGCAAAGTTTATTATCACTAATAATAACATCACATTAGTGGATTTAGATAGGCAGAGAAGCAATGACTTTTCTGACCGCTTCTTAAAGCTGGCTTTTCCATCTATCTTGCAAAGCTGTACCCCTAATTGTTTTGGCCAAAGATCAATTTTTTTTTATTTTATTTTAATCATTGTTCAAGTACAGTTTTCTCCCTTTTACTCCCATTCCAGCCCATGCACCCAACCTTCCCCACTTCCCTCCCATTACCACCCTCCCCCTAACTTTTGTCCATGTGTCCTTTAAATTTGTTCCTGTAAACTCTTCCCATTCACCCCTGAAATTCCCTCTTCTCTCCCCTCTGGTCACTGTCAGTCTGCCCCACATTTCAGTGTCTTTGGTTGTATTTTGCTTATTTCTTTGTTTTGTTATTTAGGTGCCTGTTAAAGGTGAGATCATATGGTATTTGTCTTTCACTGACTGGCTTATTTCGCTTAGCATAATGCTTTCCAGCTCCATCCAAGCTGTTGCAAAGGGTAGGAGCTCTTTTTTTCTTTCTGCTGCATGGAATTCCATTGAGTAAATGTACCATAGTTTGATCCATTCATTTACTGATGGGCATCTAGGTTGCTTCCAGCACCTAGCTATTGTAAATTGTGCTCCTATGAACATTGGGATGCATAGGTTCTTTTGGATTGGTGTTTCAGTGTTCTTAGGATAGAGTCCCAGCAGTGCAATTGCAGGGTGAAAAGGCAGATCCATTTTCAGTTTTCTGAGGAAGTTCCATACTGCTTTCCATAGTGGTTGTACCAGTCTGCAGTCCCACCAATAGTGCAATAGGGACCCCTTTTCTCCACAACCTCTCCAACACTTGTTGTTTGTTGCTTTGTTTATGATGGCCATTCTGACTGATGTGAAGTGGTATCTCACTGTGGTTTTAATTTGTGTCTCTCTGATAGCTAGCAATATTGAAAATTGTTTCATGTGTCTTTGGATCTTCTGTATGTCCTCCTTGGAGAAGTGTCTGTTCAAGTCCTTTGCCCATTTTTTAATTGGGTTGCTTGTCTTCTTAGAGTGGAGTCGTGCAAGTTCTTTATATATTTTGGAGATTAAACCCTTGTCTGAGGTATCATTGGAATATATGTTTTCCCATACAGTTGGTTCTCTTTTAATTTTGATACTGTTTTCTTTAGCTGTGCAAAAGCTTTTTATTTTGATGAGGTCCCATTTGTTTATTCTTTCCTTTATGTCCCTTGCTCTAGGAGACATGTCAGTAAAAATATTTCTGCGTGAAATATCTGAGATTTTCCTACCTGCATTCTCTTCTAGGACTTTAATGGTGTCACATTTTATATTTAAGTATTTTATCCACCTTGAATTTATTTTTGTATATGGTGTAAGTTGGTGCTCGAGTTTCATGTTTTTGCATATAGCTGTCCAGTTCTCCCAACACCATTTGTTGAAGAGGCTATTTTTACTCCATTTTATGTTGCTGTCTCCTTTGTCAAATATAAATTGACCATAGAGACTTGGGTTTTTTTCTGGGCTCTCTGTTCTGTTCCATTAGTCCATGTGACTGTTTTTATGCCAATACCAGGCTATTTTGATTACAGTGGCCTTGTAGTATAGTTTAGTGTCAGGTATTGTGATCCCTCCTACTTTACACTTCTTTCTCAAAATTGCAGCAGCTATTTGGGGTCATTTATGGTTCCAAATAAATTTTTGAAGTGTTTGTTCTATGTCAGTGAAATAACCCACTGGTACTTTAATAGGTATTGCATTGAATGTGTAAATTGCTTTGGGTAGTATGGACATTTTGATGATATTAATTCTTCCAATCCATGAACATGGTATATGTTTCCATTTGTTTCTGTCTTCCTTGATTTCTTTCCTGAGTGTTATGTAGTTTTCTGAATACAGGTCTTTTACCTCTTTGGTTAGGTTTATTCCTAGATATTTTATTTTTCTCTTTGCTATTTCAAATGGGATTTTTTTCTTGATATCTGCTTCTGCTGTTTCACTGTTGGTGTACAGAAATGCCTTTGATTTCTGGATATTGACTTTGTATCCCGCTGTTTTGCCAAATTCATTTATTAGGTCAAGCAGTTTTTTGGTGGAGTCTATAGGATTTTCTATGTACACTATCATGTCATCTGAAACAGTGACAGTTTTGTTTCCTCCTTTCCAATTTGAATGCCTTTTATTTCTTTTTCTTGTCTGATTGCTGTGGCTAAAACTTCCAGTACTATATTGAATAGAAGTGGTGAAAGTGACATCCTTGTCTTGTTCCTGATCTTAGTGGAAAATATTTTAATTTTTGCCCATTGAGTATGATGTTGGCTGTAGGTCTGTCATATATGGCCTTTATTATGTTGAGGAATGCTCCCTCTATTACCACTTTGCTGAGTGTTTTTATCATAAATGGGTGCTGTACCTTATCAAATACTTTTTCCACATCTATTGATATCATCATGCGGTTTTTGTCTTTGCTTTTGTTTATGTGATGTATTACTTTTCCTGATATGTGAATATTGTACCATCCTTGCATCCCTGGAATGAATCCCACTTGGTCATGGTGTATGATCTTTTTAATGTACTGTTGGATGTGGTTTGCCAGTATTTTGTTGAGGATTTTAGCATCAATGTTCATCAGTGATATTGGCCTGAATTTTTCTTTCTTTGTGGTGTCTTCATCTGGTTTTGGAATTAGGATTATGTTCGCCTCATAAAAACAGTTTGGGAGTCTTCCATCCTTTTGGATTTTTTGGAATATTCTGTTAAGGACAGGGGTTAGTTCTTCCTAAAATGCTTTGTAGAATTCTCCTGTGAAACCATCTGGTCCAGGGCTTTTGTGTGTTGGGAGTTTTTTGATTACTGCTTCAATTTATTTTGTTGTTATTGGTCTCTTCAGGCTTTCTGCTTCCTTTCCAATGAGTTTTGGAAGACTATATTTTTCTAGATATTTGTCCATTTCATCTAGGTTGTCAAATTTCTTGGCATACAGTTCTTCATAGTAATTTCTTACAATCCTTTGTATTTCTGTGGTATCTGTTGTAATCTCTTTCATTTGTGATTGTGTTTATTTGGGTCTTCTCTCTTTTTTTCTTGATGAGTCTGCTTAAAGGCTTGTCAATTTTGTTGATCTTTTCAAAGAACCAGCTCTTGGATTCATTGATCCTTAGAATTGTGCTTTTAGTCTCTATGTCATTTAATTCTGCTCTGATCTTGGTTATTTCCTTCCTTCTGCTTGCTCTGGGCTGTCTTTGTTGTTGTTCCTCAAGTTCTTGTAGACATAGGGTTAGGTTGTTTGTTTGGAATGTTTCTAACTTTTTTAGGTGAGCCTGTCTCGCTATGAACTTCCCTCTCAGGACTGCCTTGGCTGTGTCCCATAAGTTTTGGGTTGTTGTGAGTTCTTTTTCATTTGTTTCCAGGAACCTTTTGATTTCTTCCCTAATATCATTTGTGACCCATTCATTGTTTAATAGCATGTAATTTAATCTCCATGATTTTGAGTGTTTTGGGGTTTTTTTTTCCTTGGGGTTGGTTTCTAGCTTCAGTCCCTTGTGATCCAAGAAAAAGCTTAATACGATTTCAATTTTTTTGAAATTGTTGAGGCTTGTTTTGTGTTCTATCATGTGGTCAATCTTTGAAAATATTCCATGTACATTTGAAAAGAATGTGTATTTAGCTTCTTTGGCATGGAGGGCTCTGTATTTATCAGTAAAGCCCATTTCATCAAGGGTATTGTTCAATGATACAATATCTTTGTTTATATTTTGTTTGGAAGATCTGTCCATTTTTGATGGTGGAGTGTTAAAATCCCCCACAATAATTGTTTTGCTGTCAATATCTTTCTTGAAGCCCTCTAAGATTTTCTTTATGTATTTGGGTGCTCCTATGTTGGGTGCATATATATTTACAATATTTATGTCTTCTTGGTGGATTCTTCCCTTGACTATTATGAAATGACCTTCTGGGTCTCTCTTTATGGCCTTTCTTTTGAAGTCTATTTTGTCTGATATGAGTTTAGCTACCCCAGCTTTTTTCTCCCGTCCATTTTCTTGGAAAATTTGTTTCCACCCCTTCACTTTCAGCCTGTGCAGGTCTTTTATCCTGAGGTGGGTCTCTTGTAGGCAGCATATGTGTGGGTCATGTTTTCTTATCTAATCAGCTATTCTATGTCTTTTGATTGGAGTATTTAAGCCATTTACATTTAAGGTTATTATTGATAGGTACTCATTCATTGCCTTTTATGTATATGTGTTCCTCTCTCACTCTCTTTTTTCCTTTCTTTCCTTAAAGCAGTCCCTTTAGCATCTCTTGCAGAGCTGGTTTAGTGGAGGTGTATTCTTTTAGACTTCTTTTGTCTGGGAAGCTTCTTATTTGGCCTTCTATCTTGATTGAGAGCCTTGCTGGGTAAAGTAGCCTTGGTTTCAGACCTCTGGCTCTCAATACTTGGAATATTTCTTGCCATTCTCTTCTGGCTTAGAGTGTATCCATTGAGAAGTCAGCTGTTAGCCTTATTGGGGCTCCCTTGTATGTTACTTGCTGTTTCTCCCTCGCTGCCTTTAAGATTCTCTCCTTGTCTTGAAATTTTGCCATTTCAATTATGATGTGTCTTGATGTGGATCTCTTTGGGTTCCTGTTGATTGGGACTCTTTGTGTTTCCTGGATTTGTGTGACTTTTTCTCTCATCAAATTAGGGACCTTTTCCATCATTACTTTTCTAATAGGTTTTCTATCCCTTGCTCTTCTTCTTCTCCTTCTGGTATCCCTGTTATATAGATATTATTACGTGTTATATTGTCTTGCATTTCTCTTAATCCCTCTTCATTCTTTCTGAGCCTCTTTTCCTTTTCTTGCTCTTTCTGGGTGTTTTCTTCTACTTTGTCCTCTAGCTCACTGATCTGATCTTATGGTTCATCAATCCTGCTTTTCATTCCTTCTACTGTGTTCTTCAGTTCAGAAATTGTATTCTTCATTTCCTCTTGGCCCTTGTTGATAGTTTCTATTTCCTTTTTCATGGTGATGTAGTTTTCAGTGAGTTCATTGTAGCTTCCCTGTAATTTCTGGTAGATCATTGTGAGCTCATTGAGCTTCCTGATGATCATTGCTTTTAACTCAATATCTGATAATTGAATTGCCTCTATTTCTTTTAGCATTTTTTCTGAGGCTTACATTTTTCCTTTCATTTGGGGATTGTTTCTTCGTCTTCCCATTGTTTGTGAGACTCTTCTTGTTAACCTCAGCTTGTTAAATTGATCTGTTCTGGCTCCCTGGGTTTGTGGTGTGAACTTCTTTAGTAGAATAGCAGCGAGTTTCAGTGGTGCAGTTTCCTTGATCTTCCAAGCTCACTGGTGTTGGGCTGTCATTTATGTTGGCTTTGTGTTTGCCTTTGGGTTTTGATTGTTGTTGCGTCTTTCTTTGATGGTTCCTTCCCACCAGCTGGTTAAATGAGGGTCACTCTGTCGACCACCTCCTGTATTTTGTTGTGCTAGTCAGGGCAGATTGTATTGAAGCTGGTTCTTCTGTGTGTAAGGTTTAAAGAATTTTGTCTTTCTCTTGTTCAGTTGTTTGTATTGGGTACTGTCTCTACTGTTTAGTTGTATTTCCAGATACGTTCTGGATTGAGGTTTGTGTGGTTACCACTTTCTCCTTCACTTTCTTCTGTTGTTATCTGTTAGTGGTTCCTTTGTTGTTGGGTTTCCTCTTCCAGTGGGTATCCTGGTGTTCACCACTTCCACCTATTCTTTTTTGTCATCAGTTGGAGAGGGAAGGCAAAATGGTTTAAGACAGCAACAGGGAATTCTATGATATTTATAGTAGTGGCAAGTAGGGAAGTGATAGGAGATCCTTTGACTATGTATAGTGTTAACCATGATCTTTCACCAAGCTAGCTGCTTTTTAGAAAGGATGGAAAGAAGATAAGACCCTTGTTGGGAAGGAAGGATTGTGAGTTGGATCTATAAAGCAGGGAGGTTGTGGGAGTTCAGATTCTGGGCTAAGGTGAGAGTAAAGGATAGTAAATAGGTGTAGTGTGTGAAAGAATAGAGTTAACCACTACAGTAATAGAGTTCAGGGAACTTTAAAATGGGCTAAGATCTTGGGGGGAGTGTTGTGAAGTAATTACAATTGCATGGAGCAGCAGTTATTTACCATAATATTATGGCAACAATCATATGACAGAATCTATGAGATCTAGGTAACAAGCATAGGGAGTACAGAACCTCGAGTAGTGTGCTAATGGGACACAGGTGAGCTAAAGGATAGTAGATTAGCAATACAGTATGGAAAGATATATCAGGGGAATGCTGTCAGGTCATATAATATATCCAGCCTAGCAAACCAGACAATACAAAAAGAAGAGGGATACAAAAATCCTACATCCTAAAAATGGATGTAGGAATACTGGAAAAATAATAATAATACAAATATGCAATAACTTGCAGGTTCTCTGTAATGGCAGAATGAAATTTATCTCACTGTCCCAGCTGTTGTGATGCCCCTTCTCTGGGTTCAAGTTTGGTTTTTCCACAGATCCAGGATTTTGTCTCACTTGTAGGTATTTAGAAAAAATTTTAAAAAGTAAAAATAGAAAATGCAGATGAAGGAAGGGGTAAAATTGGAGGAGAGGAAGGAGGAAGGAATAAAACAAGAAATCAGGAAAGAGAGGAAAAAGAAATCAAAAGAGAATAAAAACAATAAAAATTAAAAAATTAAAAATTGTTTAAAAAGTAGAATCAAATTAAGAAGTCTCTTGGTTTCAAAGTGGCCAAACCAGTTTTTCTGCTCTTGCTGGCTGTGGCAGGCTGAGGGGTGATTGGTATGGCTTTTCTTCCTTGGCCAGTGGAGCTCTCACTGGCTCCTCAGCCTTGCACCCTGCATGTGGGAATCAGGTCTTTCCCCAGGGTTACTGCTGTGGACTGGGGTGCGGGGTTGCTCTCCCTGCATGGGAGCCCATGGCTGGGTGGCAGGGAGGCTGGAGCAATTGATCACTTTTGGAGAATTCCCCAAACAGTGTCTGTCTATTCACTCCTTCCTCCTGAGAAATTCCTGCTGTTCAAGCCCGTAGCTCCCCACAGTGGCCTGTCTTCTCCCACAGCCGCCAAACTCTCCAGCCAGACTGGTGACTGTGGGATTTAGGGCCTGTTGTGTGACCCAGCCTCTCTGGTGTCCACAGCCTCCAAAGGTGCTCACAGCCCTTGTGTGTTTGCCAGCACCTGGATTCCTCCCAGTGCAGCTCAGACCTTGTTTGGCTGGGGAGGGAGCAGTTGTCCTGGCTCTCTCCCAAGGAGTCTGTGGCAAACCCAGCAGTGGGCCCTGGGCGTGGGGCTGCAGCCCCTGGACGACACGCTGGTCCCTGGGACCCTACTTTGTTTCAGCACTCTTCTTAGGGTCCAGTTTTTTGGTTCCGCCACAATCCTTGGTCCCCTATTTTCACATATGCTGAAGTATGTTGGTTGCTTGCTTCTCTACTCCATAGATCAGTCAGGATTTTCTCCTCTGAGCAGAGGGAAGCTGAATCTGCTCCTTCCTACTCCAACACCATCTTAGCCCCTCCTCCAAGGAGCAATTCTTAAAGGGCACTTCATTGATACCATGTCAGATATCTATCTAAACACTTACTGTGTTGCTAAATTCCATATGAGACTTTATCAAGTCTACTTGCCTTAAAAAATCAAAACACCTGCAATTTTTCAGGTGCAAAGATTTCTCTATACAATTGCCACCAAATGTGTATGGGTAGTAGAAATAAAAAGGAAAAAATTGACTAGTTTCAACTGATGGAGAATTTCAAATTAATGTCATTCATCAAGTAAGGTTCATCTGTCATCATTTCAATACATCAGATACAGTAAAATTTTACATTTTAGTGAATAACAAAGTCATTGTGATTGATTGCTTTTGGTGGAGAAAGTCCATGACCAAACACACATATGCAAATGTAGATGATTATTGGGAAAGATGACTATATTATTATTTTACATGAATTGTGCAAGCTCAAAAAATGCATATGATTTAAAAATCTAAATGCCAGGTCCCCAAAGAACAAATCTAGGTATTTCGAAAGCTCTATCATAAATAACTAAACCTAATGTATTTTTCAGCATTTGACACTTTAAAATCCCTTTTATAATTCAAGCCTATGCTACTTAAGTTACTGATATTTCCTTCTCATAATGCATAATGTAAGCCTGAGTACTACTGTGAACCTGATATAAACCAGGAAACTGGTATATACAGTATGAAGCCAATGTTTCAAGGTCATACTGATCACCTATCCCCTGTGCTTATTTTGTGTTCAATAGCATTTTGATCATTCTTAACCATGACCAAAAGCTTTATTACATGTTAGAAAATCTCATGCCAAGCACAGCCACATGGAAGCAAATTGTTTGACTTGATCAAACCATATGGCTTGAATTGAATGTTTAGTAAAGTTAAAACTGAGACTGATTTTTTAAAAAATAGCAGTCACTGATGCTTGAAGGAAAAACCTTGAGTGTAGTGTTCAACTGTTTTACTTATATATTTTTCAATATATCACGCTGTCAACAACATTACATTAAAAACACAATGTAAGCAATGGGAGGATGCTATTAAGGAAGGGATGTACTCCACTGTCAAATTATGCATGTCATATTGTCAGTAATGTATCTTGCATATGACACAATTTGTCTTTATTTCAGAGTCACAATAAGTACACAGCTACATTTCCTTTGGAAGCCCACAGATGCTAAAACTAAGCATACTCATTTTGAAACAAACCCAGCCAACTTGGATGAATATCTTTAAGAATCAAAAACTATTTAAATTCTCTGTCATTGTTCTAGGGTCAAAATTGGGGGGAAAAAAACACATGTGTTTGAGAAAGGTCTAATTATTTTTGCCAAAACAGAGGTGGGGTAATATAAAAAGAAATAAATATGATCATTTTAAGTATAACTCGGATATAGAAATTAATCATAATATAAAATGAAGTTTAGTTGATCAAGAGAAATATTGCAAGGCATTCATTTACAATGAACAAGAATAAATTTATTTTGGGACTTCCAGCCAAGATCCTAATATAAGTAAATATCACTTGCTTCCTTGAACAACCACATCAAAATTACAACTAAAATATAGAATAACCATCAACAAAAACCATCAGAAATTAAGTTAAATGGAAGTCTGACAACTATGGAATTAAAGAAATCATATCCATCAGGACTAGTAGGAGGGGCAGAGACATGGACCTGGCTGGTCCCACATCCACGTGTGGTGGATAAAAATTCAGGAGGGATCTCTTGGGAACATAGAGTACCAACTCCACACCAGAACCCCTAGCCCAGAGTTCCAGTGCCAGGAAGGTAAGTCCCCGCAACTTCTAGCTGCAAATACCAGTGGGCATTGTGTCAGTGGAAGGAACTTTGGAGTTCTATGCAGTTCCCCTTAAAGAACCCACACATGGACCTACTCAGACTCGCTCCCTCTGAGCTCCAGCACTGGAGTGCAGTTTGAAAGGCACCAGTGACATATGGGAAGGAACTAAAGTTTCTGGAATCAAGGTAAGAGCTTGTGGACAGCTTTGTCCCAGACAGGATGGTGGGCAGAGGGCATTGTCTATTTTCTGAACCCACCCCTACAGAGCCACATACCTGACAGGTGGGCATTATATCTGAGATGCCATCATCTGGCTAATACAGTTTGCCCCACACTGGAGATCCCCCGAGACTCCTTCCCACCCAACATACTGGCCTACCCAAGCTGTTAATAGTGACTTTCCCATATGACTAGCTGGTCTTGGCTCATGCTTCCTAAATCCTATCAAACAAGTAACAGCTGGCCTCAGTAAGAGGCCAAGCCCCATACCACTTGTTAAGTGGTCCCAGGCATGGCACTAACAACAGCCATCCCAGATTCACAGCTTGGCTTCACCTGGGAATCTCCAAGCTCAGCACAAGTAGCAGCTGTCTCAAATTACTTTACGCCTCATACAGGGTAGCCCTAGATAGAACACAGGTGGTGATGGCCTTGGTCTGAACCACCTAGGAAACCCAAGAGCCTGTGCACCCAGTGGACAGCTACAGACCACATTGGAGCACCACCACCATGCCCCTGCACAGCTTATCCTCAATGGAGGGCAGAGGTTGGTGGTCAGTAGTCACAGCAAGTCTTTAAAATTGAATGGCCTGTGTAACCCCCCCCCAACTAACCTGCCAATAGCAACCAAGTCTCAACTACAAGAGGGTATACTCAGTCCACACAAAGGGCACACCTTGAGTACCCAGGTTGGGTGATAGAGGAAGATGTGCCACTGGGCCCTACTGGGCACTTACTACATTAGGCCATACTACCAAAACAGAGAGTCATAACAGCCTTACCTAATATATAGAAACAAACACAGAGAGGCTGCCAAAATGAGGAAACAAAGAAACAAGGCCTAAATGGAAAAAAAAAAAACAAAACATCAAAACTGCAGAAAAAGAACTAAAATAAATAGAGATAAGCAAACTATCAGATACATAGTTCAAAACACTGGTTATAAGGATGGTCAAGGAACTTTGTGAGGACCTCCACACCATAAAAAAGATCCAGTCAGAAACAAAGGATGCACTAATTGATATAATGAAACAATTTACAGGGAAACAACAGTAGAGTGGATAAAGCTGAGAGTCAA
Source organism: Phyllostomus hastatus (assembly GCF_019186645.2). Lineage (NCBI taxonomy): Eukaryota > Metazoa > Chordata > Mammalia > Chiroptera > Phyllostomidae > Phyllostomus > Phyllostomus hastatus. The sequence goes on from NW_025334029.1 coordinate 2,922,927, forward strand.
ATCAATGATTTGGAACACAAGGAAGTAAAAAACAACTAATTAGAGCAAGAATAAAAAAGAATCCAAAACCTGGAGAATAGCATGAGCAGTCTCTGGGAAAACTTCAAGCTTTCCAACATTTGTATCATAAGTGTGTCAGGAGGAAAACAAAAATCAAGAAATTGGAAATCTATTTGAAAAAGTAATGAAGGAAAACTTTGCTAATTTAATGAAGGAAATATACATGCAAGTCCAGGAAGTACAGAGTCCCAAACAAGATGGATGCAAAGAGGCCTACTCCAAGACACATCATAATTGAAATGCCAAAGGTTAAAGATACAGAAAGAATCTTATAAGAAGTAAGATAAAAGCTAAAGTTACTTACAGGGGAGTCCCCATAAACTGCCAGCTGATTTCCCAAAAGAAACTTCAAAAGCTAGAAAGGATTGACAAGAAATATTCAAAGTCATGAAAAGCAGGGCCTTATAGCCAAGATTGTTCTGTGCAACAAAGCTACTATTTAAAATTGAAAGGCAGACAAAGAGCTTTCCAGACAAGAAAAAACTAAAGGAGTTTCTCATCACCAAACCATTATTATATGAAATGTTAAAGGGACTTTTAAAAAAAGACTTTATTTATTTATTTATTTATTTATTTATTTATTTATTTTTAGAGAGATGGAAAGTGAGGAAGAAAGAGAGGGAGACAAATATCAATGTGTGGTTGCCTCCCATGTGCCCCCACCTGGGGACCTGGCCTGCAATGCAGGCATGTGCCCTGACTGGGAACCAGTGACCCTTTGGTTTGTAGACCTGAACGCAATCCAATGATTCACATCAGCTAAGTATAAAATGTTAAAGGGACTTACAGGAAAATAAAAGAGGATCAAAACTACAAACAATAAAATGGTGATAAATGCATATCTATCAACAACTGAATCTAAAAACCAAACTGAGCAAATAAGAAAAGAAGACAGAATCATGGATATGGAGAGAGTTTTGATGGCTGTGATATGAGAGGGGGCTTTGAGCAAATGGGTGAAGAGGTGAGGGAATTAAGAAGTAAAAATAGGTAGTAAAAAAGAAAATTTTAAAATAAATGACCTACCCCTACATCTACAAAAACTTGAGGAACAACAACAAAGAATGCCCAGAGTGAGTAGTAGGAAGGCAATAATCAAGATCAGAGTAGAGTTAAATGACATAGAGACTAAAAGAACAATCTAAAGGATCATTAAATTCAGGAGCTAGTTCATTGAATGTAAACAAAGTTGACAAGCCTTTAAGCAGACTAATCATGAAAAAAAAGCGATGACCCAAATAAATAAAATCAGAAACAAAAGAGGCAAAATTACAACCCATATCACAGAAACACAAAGGATCATGAGAAATTACTCTGAACAACTATATGCCATGAAATATGAAAACCTGGGTGAAATGGACAAATTTCTAGAAACATATAATCCTCTAAAATTAAGTCAAGAAGAAACAGAAGACCTGAATACACTGGTATCAGCTAGTGAAATTGAAGCAGTAATAAAAAAAAAATCCTCCTGCACACAAAATCGATTGGCTGAATGGCTTCACAGGAGAATTTTATTAAATATTTAAAGAAGAGCTAACCCCAATTTTTCTCAAGAGCTAACCCTAATTCTTCTAAAAAAAAACAGACAAAAAACCCCAACAAAACAAACAAAAAAGAGGGAAAGCTCCCAAATTTTTTATTGTTGTTCAATTATAGTTGTCCCCATTTATCCACATTACTTTCCCCCACCCTATACACACCCACTTCCTGTATTCAATCCCCCCATTGTCTTTGCCCATTGGTCTTTTATATATGTTCCTTTATGACCCCTCCCCTTATTTCTCCCATCATTCCCTCTCCCCTTCCCTCTGGTTAATCTCAGTTTGTTCTTTATTTCCAATTCCCTGGTTCTATTTTGCTTGCCTGATTGTTTTGTTGATTCAGTTCCAATTACACATGAGATCATGTGATATTTTTCTTTCAACACTAGGCATAGTTTCACTTAGTATAATGCTCTCCAGCTCCATCCATACCATTGTGAATCATAGGAGTTCCTTCTTTCTTTCTGTTTCATAGTATTCCATTGTGTAAATTAGGCCAGTATTATCCTAATTCCAAAACCAGATAAAGATGACAACAAAGAAAACAATAGTCTAATATCACTGATGAACATAGAGGCTGAAATACTCAACAAAATACTGGCAAAACACATCCAGATAGATTAAAAAGATCATACACCGTGATCAAGTGGAATTCATTCATCCCAGGGATGCAAGGATGGTACAATATTTGCAATCACTAAACATAATACATCATATAAACAAAAGGAAAGACAAAAATCATATGATTATATCAATAGATATGGGAAAAGCATTTGATAAGACACAACACATATACATGATAAAAACACTCAGCAATGTGGGAGTAGAGGAAGCATACCTAAACATAATAAAGGCCATATACAACAAACCTACAGCCAGTATCACAATCAATGGGGGGAAAATAAAAGCTTTACCACTAAGATCAGGCACAAGACAAGGGTGTGCACTTTCACCACTTCTATTCAAAATAGTATTAGAAGTTCTAGCCACAACAGACAAGAAAAATAAATAAAAGGCATCCAAACTGGAAAGGAAGAAGTAAAATTGTCACTGTTTGCAGATGACATGATAGTGTACATAGAAAACCCTGTAGAGTCCACCAAAAAAACTATTCGACTTAATAAATGAAGTTGGCAAAACAGCAGAATACAAAGTCAATATTCAGAAATCAAAGGTATTTTTGTACACCAAAAATGAATTACAAGAAACAGAAGTTAAGGGAAAAAATCTCATTTACTGTAGCAACAACAAAAAAATAAAATAAAATATTTAGGCATAAAATTAACCAAGGAGGTACAAGACCTGTACTCAGAAAACTATATAACACTAAATAAATAAATTAAGGAAGACACCAAGGCTGGTGAGTCTCAGTTGATACAGCTCTGACCTGTGGACCAAAGGGTCGCTGGTTCAATTCTCAGTCAGGGCACATGCCCAGGTTGCAGGCAAAGTACTCAGTGTGGGGCACATGAGAGGCAGCCACACATTGATGTTTCTCTCCCTCTCTTTTTCCCCACCCTTCCCCTCTGTCTAAAAGTAAATAAATAAAATATTTTTAAAAAAGAAATTAAGAAGACACAAATAAATGGAAGCATGTATGGTGCTCATTGATTGGAAAAATCAACTCTATTAAAATGACCTTACCACCCAAATCAATCTATAGGTTCAATGCAATCCCTATCAAAAGACATATTTTAATGACATGGTATTAAATCCAGATATTTCAAAAAATTTAAGGAAACATAAACAAGTCCAAACAGAGATTTTGAGAAAGAAGAACAAAGTAGGAGGGATCACAATATCTAATATCAAATTATATTACAAGGCCAAAGTAATTTAAAAAGTCTGCTATTAGCATAAGAACAGACACATAGACCAATGGAACAGAATAGAGAGCTCAGAAATAAACCCAGGTCTCCATGATCAATTAATATTTGACAAAGGGGGCAGCAACATAAACTGGAGTAAAAATAGCCTTCTCAATAGATGGCGTTCAGAGATCTGGATACGTACATGCAAAAAATTAAACTAGACCACCAACTAACATCATACACAAAAATAAACTCAAGATGGATAAAAGACTTAAATATAAATTTAAGACACCATAAAAGTCTTAGATGAAAACACAGGCAACAAAATTTCAGCTATTCCACACAGGAATATTTTCACCTATGCTTCCTCTGGGGCAAGAAATATAAAGGAAAGAATAAACAAATGGGAGTACATCAAATTAAAAATCTTTTGCATGGGTAAAGAAAACATCAACAAATGGAAAAAGAAGAAAACACATGGGAAAACATGTTTTCCAATGACACTTCAGGCAAAGGCTTGGTCTCCAAAATATATAAATAACTCACAAGACTCCATACCGGGAATACAAACAATCCAATTAAAAAAACTGGGCAAAGGACCTGAATAGGCACTTCTCCAAGGAAGACATATGGAGTGACCATAGACATGTGAAAAAAATGCTCAACATCAATAGCCATTAGAGAGATGCAAATTAAAACCACAATGAGTTACCACTTCACACCACTCAGAATGGCCATCAGTAGTAAAGAAACAAACAACAAGTGCTGGCGAGGTTGTGGAGAACAGGGAACACTAGTACATTGTTAGTGGGAATACAGATTGGTGCAGCCACTGTGGAAAACAGTATGGAATTTCCTCAAAAAATAAAAATGGAACTGCCTTTTGATCTAGTGATCCCACTGCTGGGACTATACTCTAAGAATACTGAATCACCAATTCAAAATAACTTATGCACTCCAATGTTCATAGCAGCACAATTTACAATAGCCAAGTGCTGGAAGCAGCCTAAGTGCCCATCAGTAAATGAGTGGATCAAAAAAATGTGATACATTTACACAATAGAACACTACATGCAGAAAGAAAGAAGGAACTCCTACCATTCACAACATCATGGATGGAACTAGAGAGCATTATGCTAAGTGAAATAATCCAGGAAGTGAAAAACAAATACTATATGATCTCACCCATAAGGGGAACCTAATCAACAAAACAAACAAATGAACAAAATATAACCAGAGACCTGAAAATAAAGAACCAACTGACAGTGAGCAGAGGGGAAGCAGGAGGATGATAATGGGAGAAAGAAAGGGAAAGAGCAAGCAAAGGAACAAGAATAGAAGACTCATGGGCATGGACGATGGATGTAGGGATTGACTGTGTGTGTAGGGAGTATAGGGTATGGGAGAGCAATGGGAAAAAAGGCAGAGCAACTGTAACTGATTAACAATAAATATAAAATAAGAAGTACAAATAGGTAGTTACAGCATAGCTATGGGGATGTAAAGTACAGTATAAGATGAAGTAGGCAAAGAACTTATATGCATGACCCATGGACCTGATCAATGATGGGGCGATTGCCTGAGGGAGTGTGGTGTGCTGGGTGTAGGGGGGAAAGGAGGAAAATTATCACAACTATAATAGCATAATCAATAAAATATAATTAAAAAGAAATTATTCTGAACATTAAACACAAACACCATGCCACCAGGCATGTCAACCCTAGGTGTTAGTCCACACTCTTTATTGTTTAGAAGCTGCTAGTGAAAGTGGCAGGGTTTTGTTTGTTTATTTGCTTTTCTCCTGTGTAACCTCTGTTCTAACTCCATTAGTGTTTCTAAATGGAGAAATGACTTGGTCTGATGGCTGGGGTGAATTCAGGTTTCCTATAGCATACATTGCACAAGCAGGGCTAAAGAAACTAATGCCATGGGACAGTGGCATCAAAGTGAGAAAGCGCTTCTCACCATGCCAGTTGGCCTTGGCACAGGAAGGATATTATTGGTCACTTTGCTTTGCTTTTGTCTCCATGGGTTTGATTATTTCTTCATCCCCTTTTTCTTTGGATGAAATGGAGAGGAACCATGTCTTAAAAAGAGCTAGAAACCTCTCCACTATTTAAGTGGATGTAGCTTCCAATTGTCACATCCGGAGCTCTGTAGGGTGTAGAAAAAGTTTTGGAGCTGGAAATGATCTTATACATCATGGCTGATTGTGGTAAAGGTATTTTTCCTCTTTTTTAGGCTTTGGAAATGAGTTACTATTTTTATGATGATGGAAGAGCTTCCTAATTATATGAAAATTAATTATTAGGAGCATGAACATTTGAAGATTATGTTTCATACACTCAATCCACCAAATGTATGCGCTCTCCAGTGTAAATAATAAATTTAAAATATTTACAATATTTACCATGGTCCCCAACACCTAGAGATAATGATTGATTATTTAACCTTTTAAAACACAAATTAATGTTGTCACTATTGATAGATGAAACCTTTATACTGTATTGCACCATTTCTTGTGATCAAAGTCATTTTTCCTAAATTTATCTCTGCATAAAATTAAAATAATTTTCAATTACCAATAAGGTTTTCACAGGAAATGTGCTTATCTGAAGGTAATCAGTGCCCTGTGGGAACAGAGGTACTTTATTATACCTTTTGCTTTGTGACTCCTCAGGGGGGTGATTATCTTATGATAATCATATACCCCCACCCCATTGTGCCTTATTGCTTAATTAGCTACTGTATGAAATGTAGTTCTGTTAGAGTCAACTTTATGTCTCTATAATTGCCCTAAGTTGCAGTTCCAAGATGAAAAAGATGGATCAATTAACTACATATATTTTGTTTGATTAATCATAAAAAAATCATTAAGGGGTTAAAGTGAAACCATTTTACTCCTGCAGATCATGTTTAGCAATTTAAAATTATTTTATGATCCTGATCAATGTAATTAATGAGAATGGCTATTAATTAGTTACATTAGCAGGTGAGCCATGAAAAATTTATTCACTTAATAATACCATAGAACAACATGAATTAAGTGTTCTTGTGTGGATTTTACCTGATGCACTGAAAGGAAGTCCCTGGCTAGCTCATATTGCTCTTTGAAATTACTTCTCTTCTTTCTTCATCCACATCTGCTTTCCCAACTCTTTCTAGGGCCTTTCCTAGGGCAACACACAAAAGCAGCAGGGCTGAGATTTTAAATGCTATTAAACAGTTTTCAGCTTAAAAGCTCTTTTCTTTGTCGCAGTGCCCTGCAAGTAGAGGTCTGGTACACTCCACTGAGGCACTATCCATTTCACATTCACAAACTAGAGCTTCACCTGAGAGAATATGGTAATTCAGGATGCCCTCATTTTCATCTGCCCCATCTGATGTTGCTAACCCTTTCTCTGGCTTCATAGTGAAAGACAGGAAGTGTTGATATAGCTATATTACTGAGTTCTTAATTAGTAATGCTGAGCAGTTATTGGGAAGTTTTGTCATAAGGTGTATGTTCCCTGGGGAGTTAGTCAATATATACTGTCATCACCACAATTATATTATGCAGAAATACAAAAGGAGGTAAAAACAGTAACAAATAATTCCAGTAATCTCCTTGTTAAACTAGTGAGTCACAATGGTTATCTAAATATCCACAAATACCTGTTAATAAGGTTTTCCTATGCACTGAGCTCCTAGATTTCATTAAACCCTGCTAACTGGCATTTAGGTTTTGCCTCAGTGTTCACCCTAATTGAAAGACTTGAAATACTAAAGAGTGATGCTAAAGTCAGGGGAAATCCAAATTCCTAGACCAAGGAGATTGTAACATAGCAGTGTCACTTCATGTTCTTTTCAGAAGCTATCTCTTCAGTGCCCATTGAATTTGGGTTAGTTCCATTGGATTTGTAGGCAATTAAAGACAGACTAGACTAGATGAAAGGGTCTTTGTGCAGCTTTTCTGGCCCCTTGGCTAGGTAGCTACACCAATGCACAAGTTGCCATCAACTGGTAGGGGGTGGGCTTTTATTCCTCCTGATGCACTGTAGCCCATTTTGTTGGTGTTAACTTATCTTTCAGAATTAACAATTGAGGAAGGTTTTGCTTCTTTAATGGTGAACTTAATTCTTTATTTTTGTTGTGACAATCACCACCTTGGTAATTTTCTGTTATTACTTTATTCACTTTCTTTTTTCACATTTTTTTTGTCATTTTACCACAGTTGCATCCATTTTCTCTCCACCCCAGCCAGCCATTCCCACTTCCCACTCTTGATCCTACCCCCTTTGGTATTGTACATGTGTCCTTCATACATGTTCCTGAAGCTCCTCCCCACTTTTCCCACCATTATCCCCTCCCAACTTCCCTCTCGTTACTGTGGCTTAGTTCTTAATTTCAAGGTGTCTCGTTATATTTTGATTACTTGTTTATTTTGTTGGTTATGTTCCACATATACATGAGCTCATATGGTATTTTTCTTTCACTGTCTGACTTATTTCATTTGTCATAATGCTCTCCAGAACCCTCCATGCCTTTGAAAAGAGTAGGAGCTCCTTCTTTCTTTCTGCTGCTTAGTATTCAATCATGTAAATGTACCATAGTTTTGGGGTTCTTTTTTTGGTCCATTCATTTTTCTGATGGGCACTTATGTTGCTTCAAACACTTGGCTATTGTAAATTGTGCTGCTATGAACATTGGTGTGCATAGGTTCTCTTGGATTGGTGTTTCAGGGTTCTTAGGATCTAATCCCAGCAGTGGAATTGCTGGGTAAAAAGGCAGTTCCATTTTTAATTTTCTGAGGACATTCCATACTGTTTTCCACAGTGGCTGCACCAGTTTGCATCTCCACCAACAGTGCACCAGGGTCCCCTTTTCTCCACAACCTCTCCAACATTTGTTGTTTGTTGCCTTGTTTATTATGGTCATTCTCACTGATGTGAAGTGGTATCTCATTGTGGTTTTCATTTGTACCTCTCTGATGGATAGTGATGCTGAGCATCTTTTTATGTCTCTGGGCCCTTCGTAAGTCCTCCTTGGAGAAGTGCCTCTTCAAATCCTTTGCCCATCTTTTAATTGGGTTGTTTGTCTTCCTGGAGTGGAGTTATGTGAGTTCTTCATATATTTTTGAGATCAAGCCCTTGTATGAGGTATCATTGGAAAATATGTTTTCCCATATAGTTGATTCTTTTTTCATTTTAATGCTGTTTTCTTCAGCTATGCAGAAGCTTTTTTAATTTGAGGAAATCCCATTTCTTTATTCTTTCCTTTATGTCCTTTGCTCTATAGGATATATTGGTGAAAACATTTCTGTGTGGAATATATATTCTCCTACCTATGTTCTCTTTTAGGACTTTTATGGTGTCATGACTTATATTTAAGTCTAATATTCATCTTGAGTTTATTTTTGTGTATGGTGTAAGTTGGTGATTAAGTTCAGCTTTTTGCATGTAGCTGTCCAGATCTCCCAATACCATTTGTTGAAGAGGCTATTTTTGCTCCATTTTATGCTTCTGCCCCCATTGTAAAATATTAATTGACCAGAGAGACTTGGGTTTATTTCTGGGTTATCTATTCTGTTCCTTTGGTCTATGTGTCTGTTCTTATGCCACTACCAGGCTGTTTTGATTATACTGGCCTTGTAATATAGTTTGATGTCAAGTATTGTGATCCCTCCTACTTTGTTCTCTTTTTAAATATTTTTTTTATTTATTTGTAGACAGAGGAGAAGAGAGGGAGAAAGAGAGGGAGAGAAACATGGATGAGCAAGAGGTACATTGATTGGTTGCCTCTTGCATACCCCCAATTTGGGACCAGGACTACATCCCAGGCATGTGCCCTGAGTAGACTGGTGAACCTTTGTTTCGCAGTCCAGCACTCAATTCTCTGAACAATACCAGCCAGGGCTAAAATTTCTCTTCTATGCAATGACACATTCACAAATTTTGATATCATATTAGGCCACAAAGCAAACATCAAACTTTTTTATGAGGTATAAACAGTACAAATATCACTCTCCAATCACAATGTAATGAAACCAACAATCACTAAAGAAAATAAGAATTAGAATGTCACTTTGATATAGACAGTAAAGAAGCTCCAGTTAAACAACTTCCACATGAAAGAGGAAATAGGAATTGGAATTTAGATCAAGAGATGGGGATAAAAACAGTGCATATAAGGATCTATGTTATGCTACTTGACTGGTGTGGCTAAGTTGGTTGGGCGTTGTCCAACAAACTAAAGTGTTGCCATTCGATTCTCAGTCAGGGCACAGGCCTGGATTGTGGGTTCTGCACCCCAGTTGGGGTGCATGGAAGAGGCAACCAATCCATGCTTCTGTCTCAATCTATGTTTCTCTTCTCTCTTTCACTTTCCCTTCCCCTCTTTCAAAGAATGAAAAAATAAAATGTTTTTTTAAAGAATCTACAGGATGCCCTGGCTGGCGTAGCTCAGTGGATTGAGCGTGGGCTGTGAACCAAAGTGTCGCAGGTTCAACTCCCAGACAGGGCACATGCCTGGGTTGCAGGCCATGACCCCCAGCAACTGCACATTGATGTTTCTCTCTCTCTCTCTCTCTCTCTCTATCTCCCTCCCTTCCCTCTCTAAAAATAAATAAATAAAATATTTAAAAAAGAATCTACAGGATGCATTTAAAACAATGATCAGAGAGAAATTATTTGCAGTGAACCCTTTTACCAATAAATGTGAAAAGCTGGAAATAAATGAGAAAATATCCAGAGTGAGAAACTAGAAAATAACAACTTACTCTTAAAGAAAACAGGAGGAAGAGTCTCTGGACAAAGATGGAGGCATACGGAAATACACTTTATCCCCTCAAACAACAAAAAGAAGGACAACAACAAATTTAAAAGCAAAAAATAACCATAACTGTCAGAAAATTGAACTGTATGGAAGCCATACAACCAAGGAGTTAAAGAAACATTCATCCAGATGGGCAGGAGGAGTGGAGACAGGCAGATGGTGTGAAGAAGACACGTGACAAGGCAGTGGTGTTCCAACATTTGAGTGCAGATACACAAAGAGGAACAGCTTGGGGACAAGAAAGACCATGCAACCCAGGGTTCCACAGTGGGAAAATAAAGCTTCAAAACCTCTGATTATAAAAAAAACTGAAAGGGTTACGGTGGGGAAGGGAGAAACTCCCAGCCTCATAGGAGAGTTTGCTGGAGAGACTCACAGGGTCCTAGAATATATGCAAAACTACTGACCTGTGAATCAGCACCAGAATGACACAATTTGCTTGTGGGTGGTGGGGGAAGTGACTGAAAACCAGCTGACAGTCAAGAAAAAGGCATTGTTCCCTCTTGGATCCCCCCCGCCACATACAGTGCCATAACACAGCAACATGGATTGCTGTGCCCTGGCAAATACCTAAGACTCTGCCCCTTACTATGTAATAGGCAGCACTCAGACACATATATATATATAAAATGAACGAAGAGATCAAAGCTCCAAAAATAGAACTAACTGATGAAGAGAGAGCCAACATATCGGATGCAGAGTTATAAAAATAAAACAAAACTGGTAATCAGGATGCTAACAGAAATGGTTGAGTATGGCCATGAAATAGAGGAAGAAATAAAGACTATGCAAAGTGAAATAAAGGAAAATGTGTGGGAAACCAACAGTGATGGGAGGGAAACTGGGAATCAAATCAACAATTTGAAGCAGAAGGAAGCAATAAACATTCAACCAGAACAGAATGAAGAAACAAGAATGCAAAAAAAAAAAAATGAAGAACATTTGAGGAATCTCCTAAACAACTAGAAACATTCCAACATCTGAATCATAGGGGTGCCAGAAGGAGAAGAGGAAGAGCAAGAAAATCAATACTTATTTGAAAACATAATGAAGGAGAACTTCCCCAATCTGGCAAAGGAAATAGGCTTCCAGGAAGTCCAGGAAACTCAGAGAGTCCCAAAGAAATTGGACCCAAGGAAGCTCACACCAAGGCACATCATAATTACATTACCCAAGATTAAAGATAAGGAGAGAATCTTAAAAGCAGCAAGACAAAAGGAGACAGTTACCTACAAAGGAGTTCCCATAAGACTATCAGCTGGTTTCTCAGAAGAAATCTTATAGGAAAGAAGGGACTGAAAAGAAGTATTCAAAGTCATGAAGGGCAAGGACCTACATCCAAGATGTCTCTATCCAGCAAAGCTATCATTTAGAATGGAAGGGCAGATAAAGTGCTTCCCAGATAAGGTCAAATTAAATGAGTTCATCTTCACCAAGCCCTTATTGTATGAAATGTTAAAGGGATTTACCTAAGAAAAGTAAGATTATAAAAATATGAACATTAACATGACAACAAACTCACAACTATCAACAACTGAACCTACACACACACACACACACACACACACACACACACACAAGAAAAAATACAGAAACAAACTAATCAAACAACTAGAACAGGAAAAGAAACACAGAAATTGAGATCACATAGAGGGTTATCAGTGGGGAGGAGGAAGGGGGATAATGTGGAAGAAGGTATAGGAAATAAGAAGCATAAATAGTAGTTACAAAATAGACAGGAGGTGGATAAAAAGAGTATGGGAAATGGAGAAGCCAAAGATTTTGTATGTACAACCTGTGAACATGAACTAAGTTGGGGGAATGCTGGTGGAGTGAGGGTAGTGCAGGACAGAGGGGACTAAAGGGGAGAAAAAATGGGACACCTGTAATATCATAATCAATAGCATATTTTAAAAAATCACAAGGAAGAAAATAATAAAAATAAAAATGGAAAATAATGAGATATTGAACAAAAATGTAGATCTAATCAATAAATCAAAATAGTGTGTTTTTTAAAATTACTATGAATAGAGAAATTGCTAGCTAACTTATTTTTAAAAGTTAGCTTATTATAAAACTTTACATGACCTGGCTGTTGTAGCTCAGTGGATTGAACGTGGGCCTGCAAAACAAAGGGTTGCCAGTTTGATTCCTAGTCTAGGGCACATGCCTGGGTTGTGGGCCTGGTCCCCATTGGAGGGCTCTCAAGAGACAACCACACGCTGATGTTTCTCTCCCTCTCTTTCTCCTTCCCTTCCTCTCTCTCTAAATATAAATACATAAAATCTTTAAAAACAACTTTATGAAAGAAAGGATGGGGAGGAAATATCCATTTGAAAAATAAGGAATTTAAAAATTCACAAAAGACTACTTTTGAGATACAAATGCAAAAGTTGAAAACTTAGATAAAAATTAATATTGGTAAATACATGTTGCCAAAATTTAGATAATTTGATCTGGAAAGCTTAAACAGAACATCCATGAAAGAAATAGAGAAAATTATTAATGAACTACCTCACAAAAGTTCACTAGGCCTTAAAGAAGGTCCCCACCATAACTGAGCCAAGCTGACATTCTGACCTCAAACTTCTATCCTTCAGAACTATAATCAGTAAATATATGCTGTTTAAGGCACCTGGTTTGTGTTTTTCATAGATTAGCCTTAGCAGACTAAAACACTTAAGAAGCCTCTATAACAGATTTTTCAGTTTCTATAGCAATCACTTAATACTAAGCCTAAATTTTATGTAATTGAAGATTTGAATAGGTAGGACATACTTCTAGATTTTGTAGCACTGCCCGGTCATGATTATGAACATCCAATTATTATTTCAGAAAAGAGAAATGTGAAAGTAACAGAGGTTTTTGGTTGATACAATGCCACATAAATAAGTTTTTTCCTGATTTAGGCCTGAATTCATGAGAGTGAAATAAATAACTTGTTCTGTTTTTTATTAAGGCATTAACTCTGAGTGCACTTGATGATGTTTCTGGCATTCCACATGTTTGTTGTCCTAATACCAAAATAAAAATTTGGCTTTTTGTGTCAAACTTCATATTTACAGTCATAATAGGTAAAGAAAAACATTGAGGTCCTGATGTGGATCCTGGCTGGCAGGATCCGTGTGTCATGGCTGCAATGAACAAATTCACATGAACTACAGAAATCCTGTGGAGAAAAAGGGATAGCATGGCTGTTATCTAAGTGAGAGAGAGGGCCCTGGCCCCTGCCTGGACAGGTTTTTATTACTTTTCTGGGCACAGTACATTGAGGATGGTCCTCATTTACTATGCACAAGTTTGCTGTAGGTGATTACCTTTTACAGAAAACAAAGGAAAGAATGTTGCCAATTACTTCAAAGAGAAGGATGTTACAGATCAAGGGGAAAAGTGGTTGAACTGGTTACAGTCCATACTTGGGAGGTTTAGCTCAGATTTTAGGAAGTTACAGTAAGCACTTGCTGCCTCAACTCAGGGTGAGGGAGTTTTAGCCAAAGAAAGCCTCATAGCAGCCTAGGTACAGTGCAGGCCTGATTCCCCATGGGAAAGCCTATCCATGGGTATGGCTCCCGTGTTCTGACTCATCCCCACTGGCTTTTCTGTGTGGGTACTGAGCTACATTCCCACACTATGTAAAACAATTTCCTATAAGGTCCTACTATGTGCTGAGTATTTCAAGATGAAGAAATAAGATCTCAGAAAGGTAGAGTAACTGGCTCCTATGTTCACTCAGCTAATAAATGCTTAGTAAATGGATCTATCATCCAAATATTCCAGATGGTACAGTTACACAATGGAATACTACACAGCAGATGGAAAGAAGGAACCCTTATCCTTTGTGACAGTATGTATGGAACTGGAGAGCATTATGCTAAGTGAAATAAGCCAAGAAGTAAAAGACAAATACCATATGATCTCACCTATAAGTGAACTTAATCAACAAAACAAACAAGCAAACAAAATATAGCCAGAGACATTGAAATAAAGAATAAACTGACAGTAACCAGAGGGGAGGTGGAAGGGGATAATGGAGGGAAAATAGGGGAAGGTCCATCAAGAAACACATATAAAGGACAAATGGACAAAACCAAAGGGGGTAGGTTTGAGGGTGGGAGGTAGGGATGGGTCGGGTGGGGAGCCGAGTTGGGGTGAAAATGGAGACAACTGTACTTGAACAATTAAAAAAAAAACATGTTCTTTGCATTATTTCTGGTTGTCCCTAGAACAAGAGTACAAAATCATTTGAGGACTTGGTCTGTCTTAACTAAAGTGCAAAATTAAAGCACCACACAGAACTTTGTACAAATTCTAGAAGAATTCCCTGTACATCATAGATATGTGACCTACTACAAACTGTTTCTTTCATCATCTGAAGACTTGTAACAGTGAATTCATGACATGGACACTTTGTTTTATATTTAATTATAAGTAAATTTTTCTTCTTAGATAAGTTCTATAGCAGTAATGTGCCCAGAAGACCCTTGCTAGCTGATCAAATTTACAATGGGATTTGGACTCAAAATGTTTCCTATCTGCCATTCCAGTAAGAATAATAAAATGAATATTTTAAGAAGTTGCTGATAACCTTGCCAACTTTAGAACTCCTGCTAAAAATGTAATATTAAATATACACTATAAAGAGACAATTGTGTAATGTGCACTAGAAATCAACATTAAAAAATCTGCAATATACCTTTATTGCCTTTCCTGAGGCCCAGAACTGAATATGACCCGTAAGATTAAGGTCTTTTTTTGCCACTGATGTCTCTCTCTCTACATATATATCTGATATATGATTAGACACATTTACAACAAAGTCTTGATTGTTTATTGGTTTATACAGTCTTGCAATGTTTATTCCCAGATTCACAACCCTGAATTTGAAATGCTCCAGTACATCACTGAATTGGTCCAGATGGTGTGATAAATCTACTGAAAAATTCTCAAAGCAAAATTAATTTTAATTAGTTTTTCTTAAAAAAATAGAAACCATTCAGTATGTATCTATAAAAGATGAGAAGGGTTTCATGGAGTCCAAGAAACACAGAGAAGGAATTACCTTTTCAGAATCAGTAGAAAATTGTGGCTGTCGTGTGACTTTTGAGAAGTTGCCTGTGGATGAGGCAAAAATTTTTTTGTGTGTTTGTTTTTCATTTTTGTTTTGGTATGGGGGTTGGTGAAACATTTTAAATTCTTCTGAAGACGTCTATGGAATCTGCATCATTTTCGTCCTGATATTCAATATTAGTTTGTAATGGCATATATGTAAAAGCACTTTCAAAAACAGGAATATTTAGTGCTGTGTAGAAAGTCTTTGAGCCAAATTCTGCCTTCAGTGTGTACTTGTTTCCATTAAAAGAGAGTGATAACTATGCTTGCAGAGCTGAGGGAAAAAATTTAAATTCTGCCTCAGGGTATTAGGAGCTGGGGATTTGAATTTCACTTTTCCCCAATGTTGACACTGACTTTCTTCTGGAGCATCACTAAGTAGTGATATCTACTTAAGTTCGATAATTTTTTAAAATTTCCCTCCACTAACCCAAATCCAGAGATACAAATCTAGGGCTTAGGGGGTGTCATATAGATTCTCAATATTCCTGAGGGTCTATGTGATCTTAATCACTTTTATATTTTATTTAAAAAGCAAGTGCTTCATGACATTGAAACATTAAATGGATTATACTCAGTCATGTGCAATGTATAATTTTTAAAATCTCTGATTAGTTTAACATGGATGATTTTCATTCTTTGATATGAACCCTTGATATAATTTATAGAAGCAATAAATACTTGAAATACTGTGTAAATGGTTTAGGAAATAGTATTAACACCTGTCTTATATGGTAGTTGGGTTATATGAAGCTCTGAATATATATGTGTATGTTTCTGAAAATTGATTTGTTTTATGTTCCATCTAAATTGGTGTATGTAGTGACTAGCTGGATTATAAGGGGTTGTCACTATTTTCTTAGCTTTTGATCCAAAACCAAATTTAAATTTTGGGGAGTTTTATAGCAGCATTCTTTCTTTTCTGCACTTTTTAATTCTTGTGGAAGCAGCACTGCCAAAGTACTTCCCTTGCTAACTCTTCCCTTATTACCCCCACACATTTACCAATTCAGTCTGGACATTGTAACCAGGAAATAAATAACAAAATCTCTGCGAAAACCTGTACCCTGAGACAAAGACATAGGATGTGGCCTTGGTGACATATGTCCTGTCAAGATATGGCACAGCCAATCCATGCTAGGACACAAGGATGAGGATTGTCAACAAATCAGATCTTTCCCTGCTTCTATGGAAAGGCAGCCTCTAGCCCAGGGGATCAGACTTTTCTCTGATATGCATGGTCTGCCCTTTACCCCTCCCACATCCAGCTTGTCTTTGTGAAAGCAACAGTGAGTGTAAAGCAGAACATGTGAACGCTTTTGGCTCTTCCCTAAGCATTTCCTGGGCCCCACTGCTGAGTAATTGGAACCTTGCTAAACCTCACTTTCCTTTTCTGGAAACTAGAATTGTTTCGAGAATTAGGGAATAGAGAGAGAAAGCACATACCTGAGCTAGTGTAGGTGCATCATTATGATCACTGTTAATTTCTCTGCTATTAATAACCATAATTATAAATAACTTGGTATTGAGTCACAGGTGGTAAAAATGGTCTGTTTGTTGATCTTTTTGGTGACTTGTGTTAATAGCCAATCCATTAACAGAATCTAGGATGCTTGAATCCTACTTCAGGGCTTCTTCTACTGAGTCATGATGCTCTTACCCTCTCAATATCCCATGACAGATGATGTCTATGTCTTTACTAATTTATTCTCCAAACAATAAAAAAGTAAAAAAAAAAAAAACAACAAAAAGGCACCTAATTAGCATTTAGGGAGGACAGAGCAAGTTGTATTTCCATTTTCTCTTTTTCCACTTTCATTTTTGAGGGAGCCATAATATTTCTCTTTGTTTCTCATAATGTTTCTCTTTTATTCTGCAAGATGAGTGATTTATGGAGTCAACTAAGGACCTATGCCATCAACTGAATTACTGCAATTCCCAGCGCATTTCTAGTGGCTAACATGCTTGGAGAGGCTTGCAACTTGATGTGGCTGACATGTTGGGTGCTGCTGTAACCTGATATTTAGGAAATGGTATCAGATTACCTCCTTATTGAATGACACTGGTCTCGACTGTTTGTTATAAGCCTTCACAAAGCTCACTGTGTTAAGAGTTAAAATGTATCTTTCATATATTTCATTTTCCCATGTAAACAATAAATCCTTCTTAAAAGGTAATTTTGGGAGCTTGTTAAATGGGAAGTAAAATTAAGAAGGAAATAACACTTTGAATGACCTGTATTAATGAACATGAAAAACAGCAGCTTATTGACATGTTTTATAATTCTTGTTACTCAAAGTAACAAATCTTAAAAATATTGTCCTGTACTCCTAGTGTTCATAGTAGGAATGTAAGAAACAGGCCCATTTATGAACTATATAATGTAACTTTGGTTAGACACAAAATTGGAGCTTGGGTGCTCAGAGTTAAGTATATTGGCCAGTAGGGAAGCCCCTGGGTAAGTAGCTGTTGTTTTAGGTGGTGGAGTATATTCTATGGTGCATTTTTGTCATGTATCATTATAATTTATTAAAATTGTCAGCAAGTGCCCTGGCCAGGTGGCTCAGTTAGTTGGAATGTCATTCTGTACACCAAAAGATTCCAGGTGCAATTCCTGGTTAGGGCACATACCTAGGATGCAAGTTCAACTGATCCATGTTTATCTATCACAACCATGTTTCTCTCTCCTCCTCTCCCCTCCTCTCTCTCTAAAATCAATAAACATGTCCTCAGGTGAGGATTAAAAATAATAATAATAGACAACAAATGATGCTCTGAGAATGTTGTGATTTTGAGAATGATATGCCTTGGAAAGAAGGTGACACTTCCAGGAAGGCATTTGAATTTTGGAAGGTGCTCTCTTGGGAGAAACTAGCTTGTTGCCTGCTGATTCTGGGTAGTTCTCTTTTTTGTTGTTGTTATTTTGTCTTCAATTTGTTAAAATTAAATACAAAATTCAGGTAGTATGGTCTAAGAGTTAGTATAAATCTATAAGAATGAAAAGTATATGTGTATATTAGTTTCCCAAGGCTGCTATAACAAATCATTACACATTTAGTGGCTTAAGAAAACACAAGCCTGTCATTTGAAGAATGGAAGTCTAAAATGGGCCAGCAGGGTTGGGTTCCTTCTAGAGGTTCTAGGGATGAATCCCTTCTCTTGTCTTTTCCACTTTCCAGAGTCTGCCTGCATTTCTTGGCTATTGGTACTATATAACACTGACCTCTGCTTCTGTTGTGTCCTCACCCCTTCACCTTCCCTGACTCCACCTCCCCTGCCTCCTGCTTACAAGAACCCCTGTCCTAACATTGGACCCAACCAGATAATCCAAAATAATTTTCACACATCAAGATACATAACTTAATCCCTGTTGCAAAGTCCACTTTGCTACATGAGGCACACAGTCACAGTGTCCAGGGATTAGGATGTGGACATCTTTGGGGGCACATTATTCAACCTACCATAATATGATTAACCTTCATGTGCCTCATTTACTTCATTTGTGAAAGACTGATAAAATGCCCCTCCATCTTCTCAAACCTATTAACAGTTCCACTCTTGGGAGCTTAGTGAAATACTTACTCCAAAGTTCTTTAAACACCTTGGGAGATGGTTTCTATATGAATAAAATGTGGCTAACAATGATATGCTAGTTAAAATGTGAAACAGATGAAACTCAGACATTTCTTATTTATTTTTTTTTACATTTACAATTGGTACATTTTATTTTGCTCAAGTGATGCAGTTATAAACCCAATTTAATTAATTAATTCATTTATTTTAAAATTTACTTATTGATCATGCTACTATAGTTTTCACATTTTTTCTCCCCTTTACTCCCCTCTGCGCTGTACCACACTCTCTCCAAAATACCCACCCTTATGTCATGTCTACAGGTCACAAATATAAGTCCCTTCAAGTTTTCATTTCCTATACTATTCTTAACCTCCCCTACCCATTCTGTACCTACCATTTTTGCTTCTTCTTTAAAAAATATATTTTACTGATTATGCTATTACAGTTGTCCAATTTTTCTCCTCTTTATTCCCCTCTGCCCTACAACACCTTCCACCAGCATTTCCCCACCTTAGTTCATATCCATGGGTTGTACACATACGTTCTTTGGTTTCTCCATTCCTCACACTATTCTTAACCTCCCCCTTTCTATTTTGTACCTACTATTTATGCTTTTTGCTCCTTACATCTTTTCCCTCATTCTACCCCCTCTCCCTCTCCACTGATAACCCTCCATATGATCTCTATTTCTGTGATTCTGTTCCTGTTCTAGTTGTTTGTTTAGTTCATTTTTGTTTTTTGTTTTTTGTAGGTTCAGTTGTTGATAGTTGTGAGTTTGTTGTTGTTTTACTGTTCATATTTTTGATCATCTTCTTTTTCTTAGGTAAGTCCCTTTAACATTTCATGTAATAAGGGCTTGGTGATGATGAGCTCCTTTAACTTGACCTTATCTGGGAAGCACTTTATCTGCCTTTCCATTCTAAATGATAGTTTTGCTGGATAGAGACATCTTGGATATAAGCCCTTGCCCTTCATGACTTTGAATACTTCTTTCTAGCCCCTTCTTGCCTGTAAGGTTTCTTTTGAGAAATCAGCTGATAGTCTTATGGGAACTCCTTTCTAGGTAACTGTATCCTTTTTCTCTTGCTGCTTTTAAGATTCTCTGCTTATCTTCAATCTTGGGTAATGTAATTATGATGTGCCTTGGTGTGTGCTTCCTTGGGTCCAACTTCTTTGGGAATCTCTGGGCTTCCTGGACTTCCTGGAAGTCTATTTCCTTTGCCAGATTGGGGAAGTTCTCTATTATTTTTTCAAGTAAGTTTTCTATTTCTTGCTCTTCCTCTTCTCCTTCTGGCACTCATATGATTCGGATGTTGGAATGTTTCAAGTTGTCCAGGAAGTTCCTAAGCTTCTCATTTTTTGAACCCTTGTTTCTTCATTCTGCTCTGATTCAATGTTTATTTCTTCCTCTTGCTCCAAATCATTGACTTGAGTCCTGTTTTCCCTCTCTTCATGGTTGGTTCCCCACATATTTTTTTCTTTATTACACTTTGCATAGCCTTTAATTTTTCCTGTATTTTGCAACTGTACTCAATATTTTCTGTGATTATCCTGATTACCAGTGTTTTGAACTCTTCATCTGATAGGTTGGCTATGTATTCACTTAGTTCTATTTTTGGAGCTTTGATCTGTTTTTTTAATTTGGGTCATATTTCTTTGTCTCAGCATTCCTGTTATTTTTTAAGGTGCAGAGCTTTTTGTATTCACTAAGGCAGGACAACCCAGGCCACTGCATTGTGGCACTGTCAGTCTGAATGAATGTTTTTTCTTTAACTCTTTGGTTGTTGGACTTCCATACAGTTTGATTATCTGGCAGTCTTGTTGTTTTTTTCTTTTTAAATTTGTTGTTGTCCTTCTTTTGGTTGTGCAAAGAGGAAAAGTGTATCTACATATGCCTCCCTTTTGGATGGAAGTCATTCCTTCTGTTTTCTTTTTTTTTAATATTTTATTTATTTATTTTTAGGGAGGGAAGGCAGGTTGAGAGAGAGAGAGAGAGAGAGAGAGAGAGAGAGAGAGAGAAACATCAATGTGCGGTTGCTGGGGGTTATGGCCTGCAACCCAGGAATGTACCCTGGCTGGGAATCGAACCTGGGACACTTTGGTTCCCAGCCCACACTCAATCCACTGAGCTACGCCAGCCAGGGCCATTCCTTCTGTTTTCAATAGTTAAAGAAGCCAGATCCACACAGTTATTAATTGAGTGTCCAGAGATCACACAGCTAGTAGTTGGTGGAAGAATTAGAGTCCAGACACTAAATGTGGCCCAATGTGGTTTATCTAATAAATTAGCATAACTAGTGGGAGACTCAAGATGGAGTTTCAGTTAGACATAAAGGAAATTGATGACCCTGCCCTCTATTTCATGGGAAGGGTTAGAGAAGGCAGACAGAAGGAGAGAACAAGGCAAGTGTGTCACTTTTTGTTTGTGTACTTGGATAAATGAATTAACACAGGCAGAGAGAAGTTTTTAGTCTGGGTTTCTACAATGCTAGATATCTGGATGACGTTTAACAGTTTAGCCAAAACCCAATATATTTCAAAATACATTTTTAATAAAATATTGGATTGTGCATAAACAGAACTTTAATGTAGGTAAGTAGAAAACAGAAAAATTCAAATCCATGATTGAGTGAATTATTGCCTTCAGCTGCAGAGGGAGGCAAGGAGGTATGTTCAGCATTCATGAAGTTCTTTGAGATATTTGCTGTGGTGGATATTTTTAAACTTTTTCTAGCCATACACAGAATGTAGAAATTAACACAAGAATGTCTTAATTTGGCTTATTTTATATACAAAAAGAATAATGGGCTAAATAGATTGGAGTGAATGCCATGTTTCTCCTTTATGGGAGAGAAGACATGATGATTCACAGAAGGCAAAGTCAAGCTCATTGAGACTTCTTATGAGCAGAATAAACATATGTCTTTTCATAATATTCTGCCTTCTAGTGGTCTTTAAAGGTTCCATAAAGTCACAAATATAAAAGATACAGAAAAATCAGAGATGATTCCTTATAGTTTCACACACAGTAATTTCTTTTAGGGATTACAATGCAGAGCCACATTAATGGTTTGGCAATTTTGTCTAAACTTTAACACACCAAGAATGACACTGGTAATATAAAATTCCATTAGAACTCTTCCCAACTTATCACATGCCTCCTTTATGAGAGGTGATTATGGCAAAATTAATCAACTAAGGTGCATGAGCTAGGGACAGTTTTTCCTTGGCTTCTGAGAGCATTCTTGCATTTCATGATTCTGGGTATTGTGTATTAACTTTCTTAACCAAAAATGAGCTTGAATTCCATCAGCATAAAATGACTGGAGAAAGAAGCAGAAACAATTTGTGCTGGGTGGCAAAGGTCATATAATCTTGTTTCAGAAACTGAAGAATTGATGACAAAATTTTTAGAGCAGACCAAAAATCTATTCTAGTTAACAGAAATATACTTGCATTTTGGGACTTTAAATGTATGGGAAAATTATGCATAGGATCTCTTGTATAGAGTAATTCTTTCAGAAAATCTGGTTAGTCCTTTATCTTTGCCCAGAAATAAATCTAAGAGTGAAGTTCAATAAAATATGAATGAAAAATATGGAAGAAGTACCCTGCTACATAAATTTGGATTCTGGTGACTCTGGAGGTTAGTTTCTACAAGTTCTGCTTGCTAAGATAGGGCCAAAGTGTTCATCCTGCCAAGCAGCGATCACTCCTCACAGTGCTTAAAAACTGAAATATTGTATCTCGCTTGTTTAATCTGGCCCCTAGCATTACATCCACTCATGGCATTAAAAGACATCACTGTCCTTCAAAAAGATAATTTGACTTTCCATCTAATTCTACAACAATGCCTGGGATTTTAGAAAAGTGTGGCAGGCTAAAAACAAATAAAACACAGTTTGTCAGTATCACAGGTGTGTGTGACAAGTGTGTTATTGCAAAGTTATGTGTAAATTAAGCTATCAACAGTCAATTCCCACTTTCTCATTGACTATTATTTCTAAATGGTTTGTCTTCATTTCCAATTGATCACCAATTGACAGTTTATCTTAAAAATTCAGCTCCCTGTCTCTGATGGTTCCCTAGCCTCTCCATTAAATTGTTCACAAGCTCTACCAACCCTTTATATATCTTATTTAAAGAAATGTGCTGCCCTGGCTGGCGTAGCTCAGTGGATTGAGCGCGGACTGGGAACCAAAGTGTCCCAGGTTCGATTCCCAGCCAGGGTACATTCCTGGGTTGCAGGCCATAACCCCCAGCAACCGCACATAGATGTTTCTCTCTCTCTCTCTCTCCCCCTCTCTCTCTCTCTCCCTCCCTCCCTCCCTTCCCTCTCTAAAAATAAATAAATAAATTCTTAAAAAAAAAAGAAATGTGCTAATGTTTTCTTATGTCAAGTTTTTCCTAAGATAAATATATGGCTGCTATTTTTAAATTATATTTTATTGATTATGCTGTTACAATTGCCCCGATTCCCCACCTTTGCCTCCCTCCACCTGGTGCCACCTACTCACTCAGGCAATCCCCTTACCATTGTTCATGTCCATGGGTTATGTGTATAAGTACTCTGGCTACTCCATTTTCTGTACTGTACTTTACATCCCCATGGCTACTCTGTAACCACCTATTTGTACTTCTTAATCCCCTCACCTCTTCACCCATCCTCCCCTTCACTCCTCAGACAAGGTTTTATAGGAATATACAAATAAATTAGACATAAATCACTCTACTCAGGCCTAAGTACAAAAAAAATGTACAAAATCCTAAATGAATGTGGTGGACAAAGGTTTACCTTTGACCAGAGGATCTGAAAAGTATGTTAGAAGTGATGAGGATTTGAGGTGGATCTTAACAGATTAGTTAAGGTATATCAAGCAGTATAAGGCATTTCATAGAAAGGGAACAGCCTGAGTAAAAACAGCATACTAGAACACAGGGTTCCTGAAAGTGTGTTATGGGAGACAAAACTGGGGTACAAATTGTTCTGGAGCTTAAATTCCAAGTCCAAACATCTTGCCTTGATTTTGAATACAATGGAGAGGGGTGGCAAGCTGTGACATTACTGAACTATTACAGGCAGATGGTAAGGATTGAATATACCTCTAAATATCTCAATTCTCACCATATTCTTTGCATTTCTATTGTAAAGGGCTTAGGGTGAAGAGTCTCCTTTGCCTAATCAATTAAGGTCAATGCTCAGATAATTCTTTCCTGGGACAGCATCTGTTTCCATTTAATATTATTTACAAGCATCTCCTCACAAATCCTGCATCTTAGTGCATAACAAAGGATCCATTTCTTAAGGAGATTCCCACCAAAACCTCCCTATGGATGCCTTCAAGACTTTGCACCTGCAATTGGCTAATTGCCAGCACAACAGGTCACTTGAGCCCTCAAAATTAAATAGTTAACTGTAAGTGGGGAACTGCAATGATAAATGGAAGGTTGAATTCACACTTGTGATTTCTATGGCCTCAAATATTAGAGAATGAAAATGAAGGAAGGCCACACAGAAGCCTAAAAATGAACCTTATGGTCGCCATTGTGTCTCTTGAGAAGAGTCTCTCCAATTTATCAACTAGACTGAAAGACTGCCTTAAAATCTGTGATGTGATAATTATTATAGCTTCAAAAGGCAGCTTTGACACAAACACAGTGATTATTTTATAACTCTGTGGAAGACTGACTCCCTCCTCCTCTTTCTCTCCCCTTCCTTTTCAAGGGCTAAATAAAAGGTGGGGGGAGAGAAAACGAAAACCACATTCTCCATCACCTCAAATCACTTGGAAATTTTCACCAAGGCAGTCATAAATATTTGCACATTGTTTATCTTCTCTTATTAATCTGAATATCTCTTTGTACCAAATGTCCAGTCCTAGTTTCTTCATATTATAAGGAATTTACATCACCTTTCCTTCGTATTATACAAGGAAAATAACCAACTCATAAATCCAACTCTTAAAGAACCCACAAACCTTGGACAGATCTGATGACACTGTTTCCTTTTTACTTTGAAAGCTTCTAGAAATATTTTTCCCTACATGTTCAGTGTCTATCTCTGCAAGCATCTTTGTTTGCTAATATGGCTGCATAAATTTCTCAGTTTATGAATAATAGTGGTGGTTGGTGGCAGGTATAGACTTGCATATTGGGAAAGCAGTGCATATTCAATAGCTTTGGTAGAGTTTAATTCCTTATATTGGGGCACCCTTGCAGGAAATCACAAAGACTATACCTTACAAAACCAGTGAACATGAGAGAGGGTTTTGTTAATAACAGCTTCTAATATATTGTGTAGGGGAAAGGTCTTCTTAGAAGAGAACTCAGGTTGGACAGACTTGGTCAGATATATAGAATGAAGCTTAGGAAAAAGTCCTTAACTTCAGAACTGTACAATGTGTCTATGTACCTTACCATAAAACTTACATCAACTTTTGTATAGATTTTTAGTCATAAAAATGAGCCAGTATATAATTTTCTATAGCAGACAGAGAGGGGATTCATGTGCAAGCTAAAAAGTTAAATTACAATATATTTAAATGGCATAAAGTACCTGATTAATAGCACAGAAAAATAAATCCCAGAACAAAAGGCCTGCAAAGCTAATCCCTATTCACACACATACTGTTATCAAGAAATATATGAAATATATGTTGAAGACTTACTTGGAACTAAGTGCTTAGTGGAGAGCACACCAGTGTGAAAGATATAGCTCCTGATCTCAAGATTATAATTATTTAGAGAAATAAGACTACTGACACTTAAAGATAATTAAGCAAATTAGATACTACCTAACAACTGCCAAATAAGTGTCACAGATTGTAACTAGAAGAGGATTTAGAGAAAGGACAATCCTTGAATACTGGAGTCGGAAAGTGAACCTTCATAGAGGAGTTGAAACTGGAGCCTTGAAAGATAGAGAGGGTGCCAAAGGAGCCTAAGGAATGGAGGCAACATGAGACTCTGGGATAGGAGTGCACTAAGCCCACCGAAAGGATAGTGAGTGTCTGAGACTGTTTGAAGAAAGACCAAATTTAGGGAAGTAAAGGTAAATAAGTATGCAAAAGTAGTTTGGGGACATCGAGGAAGTTATGAGATATAGGCTGAGGAGTTTAGACTTTAGGCTTAGGGAAGAAGTAATTTGTGTCAAGGAATAGGATGTAAACTGGATTGATGGGGAATTTACTACACATAGGAAAAAAACAATTGCATTTGGTCAGTGGGAGACAGTGAGGGTGCATATGAAATAACAAATGAATGGTCAGGTAATAAAATAAGGTGATGTAAAAAATGTTGAAGTTTCAATACTTCTGGCCAAGATGGAGGTGTAGATAGATACACTTTGCTTCCTCACATAACCAAAAGAATGATAACAACAAATTTAAAAACAAAAAAAAAATAACCAGAAATGCCAGAAAATTGAATTGTATGGAAGTCCAACAACCAAGGAGTTGAAGAGGAAACATTCACCCAGACTGGTAGGAGGGGAAGAGAAGGATAGCTGGGTCAAAGAGGACTCCAGGCAAGGAGGCAGCTAGAGGACCAGGGCAGGTGAGGCAGCTGCTGGCAGACTGGGTGGTCCCACATTTGTGTGTGAATAAACCAGGAGGAACAACTGGGGAGCTAGACAGATGGCTCAACCCAGGCTTCCAGAGCTGGGAAATAAAGTCTCAAAAGCTCTGACTGTAAAAACCTTTAGGGGTGGAGCTGGGGCTGGAGAAAGTCCCAGCCTCACAGGAGAGTTCATTGGAGAGACCCACAGGGTCCTAAAATGTACACAAACCGACCCACCCAGGAATCAGCACCAGAAAGGTCTAATTTCCTTGTAGGTAGTAGGGGAAGTGACTGAAAATCAATTGAGAGTTGGGCAAGTGACATTGTTCCCTCTCAGACCCCTCCCCCTGATACAGTGCCATAACACAGCAACATGGTTTGCCCCACACTGGTAAATACCTAAGGCTCCACCTTCTACTGTGTAGCAGGAGCCATGGAGACAAAAACATGGCCAAAATGAAAGAACAGATCAAAGCTCCAAAAATGGAACTAAATGATGAATACATAGCCAACCTATCAGATGAAGAGTTCAAAAAAAAAATGGTAATCAGGATGCTCACAGAAATGGTTGAGCATGGTAACAAGATAATGGGGGAAGTGAAGTCTATGCAAAGTGAAGTAAAGGGAAATGTACAGGGAACCAACAGTGACAGGGAGTAAAGTGGGACTCAAATCAACGATTTGGAGCAGAAGGAAGAAATAAACATTCAACCAGAGCAGAATGAATAAACAAGGATTCAAAAAAACTGAGGAGAGGCTTAGGAACCTCCTGGAAGTTGTCCAGGAACCTCCTGGAATGTCCAGGAAGGCATTCAAGTTTGAAACATTCCAACATCTGAATCATATGAGTGCCAGAAGGAGAAGAGGAAGAGCAAGAAATAGAAAACTTACTTGAAAAAATAATAGAGAACTTCCCCAATCTGGCAAAGGAAATAGACTTCCAGGAAGTCCAGGAAGCCCAGAGATTCCCAAAGAAGTTGGACCCAAGGAAGCACACACCAAGGCACATCATAATTACATTACCCAAGATTAAAGATAAGCAGAGAATCTTAAAAGCAGCAAGAGAAAAAGGATACAGTTACCTAGAAAGGAGTTCCCATAAGACTATCAGCTGATTTCTCAAAAGAAACCTTACAGGCAAGAAGGGGCTAGAAAGAAGTATTCAAAGTCATGAAGGGCAAGGGCTTATATCCAAGATGTCTCTATCCAGCAAAACTATCATTTAGAATGGAAAGGCAGATAAAGTGCTTCCCAGATAAGGTCAAGTTAAAGGAGCTCATCATCACCAAGCCCTTATTACATGAAATGTTAAGGAGACTTACCTAAGAAAAAGAAGATGATCAAAAATATGAACAGTAAAACAACAACAAACTCACAACTATCAACAACTGAACCTACAAAAACAAAAACAAAAATGAACTAAACAAACAACTAGAACAGGAACAGAATCACAGAAATAGAGATCATATGGAGGGTTATCAGTGGAGAGGGAGAGGGGGTAGAATGAGGGAAAAGATGTAAGGAGCAAAAAGCATAAATAGTAGGTACAAAATAGAAAGGGGGAGGTTAAGAATAGTGTGAGGAATGGAGAAACCAAAGAACGTATGTGTACAACCCATGGATATGAACTAAGGTGGGGAAATGCTGGTGGAAGGTGTTGTAGGGCAGAGGGGAATAAAGAGGAGAAAAATTGGACAACTGTAATAGCATAATCAGTAAAATATATTTTTTAAAGAAGAAGCAAAAATGGTAGGTACAGAATGGGTAGGGGAGGTTAAGAATAGTATAGGAAATGAAAACTTGAAGGGACTTATATTTGTGACCTGTAGACATGACATAAGGGTGGGTATTTTGGAGAGAGTGTGGTACAGCGCAGAGGGAAGTAAAGGAGAGGAAAAATGGGACAAATGTAATAGCACAATCAATAAAATATTCTTTAAGGAAAGAAAACAGAAGGAGTCCTGGGAAGAATTGGGACTTGTAATCACCAAGACTGCTTTGCAACCAAAAGTTCTGTGAATTCCTTTAGCTATGCCTTGTTTGTGAAAATTAATTATTAATGAATATTATTTTGCCAGTGTGTCTTTTTTCATCCTTTAGTCCACTTTTAGGTTGTTCTGACCTCTTGTAGGCAAGTTGGTAGAGGATATAATAGCTAAACACATAGTTTTCAAAACTCTAAAATAAAAAGACAGCATTTTTAATGCCCCTTCTATTTTTAATGTTGATGCAATGCACTGTTACCTTATATTAACATGTACTAAAATCTTACTTGTGTATACCTTTTTAATTAGCTAATCTTGTAAGAATCTCATATAAAATATGTATCCCCAAGATGTCATAATGTTTGGTTGCTGGAAACATTTGGCTGCCAGAAGAGATTAAACAAAGTTCCTGTGCATTATGATACAAAACTTTAAATTTAAAAATATTGCTTTATTTTAAGTTAACTTATGGTAGTGAGAAAATGATAAGCTTTTAAAGACAAGTGACATCTAGTGATTATATGTAGAGTATATATAATGAATTTGCTTTTCTCTCTATATATACATATATGTATATATGTATGTATACATATATGTATATAATTTTACATTATTAGAAGAAGCTGAAAGTTATTTATAATATGAATTCTATTCTTCTTATAACTAAATCATAAAAATTCTACATATCTGTTTGAATCATGAAAAAAACTCATTTTCTTACCTGGAGGACAAGGGAAGCTTAAAACTTTTGACTGAATTAATTTTTTTAATTACAATTTTATTCCTTTATAGATCTTTAGCTATAGATGACATATAGCAGAAATTGGTACAAGGCAGATTTTACAAGAAGGTCTCATTTTAGCCGGGAAGATTTATTTAGGCATGGTTATAAGTTTCTTACTGAAGAAAACAAATTGACCAAACAAGTACATTCTGCTATTGGAATATATGGGCAGGTCCTACACAGGGACAGAGTTCTAGTCAAAATGGATGCTTATTGAACAAAAATTTTGGAACTGAAATAATTTATTGTATCTTGTGTCTTGCTTCTGACAGTAGATCCATTCACCTGTAGACAACCCTTCATGGTGAAAGAGCTAATCACACTACCAGTTGAGATTATGGCCTAACAATTTGGAAGCCAAAAATATTAAATAGGAATACCCAAGGATTCCAGGGGAATTGAGATGAACATTATTTTCTTCTTGTTTTTTCCTCAGCTTTTTAATATCCTATTTTCCTTCAATATGGCCATTTTTCTTCTTCAAAATCCCTCAAGCTTGATGTTTCGGAGAACTCCACAAATAGCTCTGCATACAATTCCTTCTATCTTTCAAAAAGACCCTATAATTTGTCCTGTACTAGTTCCTCTGGCTTCTCTTATCACAGGGCTGCAGACTTTCTTGCAAATTGCTCAGGTGTTATTACCAGTAAACCAGAGCTGTGAAAGGTGGGTGTTATTTGTGGTAGTACAGTTTTGCTGTTGAAGCAGAATGGGAATAAGGATATTTAACCAAATATAAGTTTGAACCCCTTGAGGTCTAATTATATAAGCAAAATCTCCCAGTTGCCCACCTTCAACATATTATCCCAGGTAGCTCCAATGTCTTTGGTGTACATACTTTTCAACAGAGTTCTTAAAAAATTGAGATAAAAAATGTTTTAGTTTTTATTCCTGCTACTAACTCTCTATAAGGAGGGGGGTGACCAAAAGATGAGAGCTTGGTGGAAGAAGAAATGCTGAATTAATTTAAGATATATCTGTGCTGCTTATAATAGCATATTCCATATATTCAATCTCTAAACAACCACGTGGGGAAGATTTATAATATTCTATGTATCTGAGTTCCCAGTTGCACAAGCTACATAGAGAAATCAAGAAGAAGCTACATACCTAAATATATAACCATACATTTTTTGTCATTTTAACTCTATAGGTGATTTTCCCAAGGGGCAGTCTTAGTGACTATTATTTCACACTTGACTATGTGGTTTTCTGAGTTCTGTGTTATCTACCAGCACATTTTTGTTTGTTCTAGCAATTTTTCCAAGAAATTCTTAATTGGGATTATTGTCCTAACAAAGTATTTTCCTCAGTGTGATTAAAAGTTCATCATTTGCCCTGGCTGGCATAGCTCAGTGGATTGAGCACGGGCTGCGAACCAATGTGTCGCAGGTTCGATTCCCAGTCAGGCCACATGCTTGGGTTGCAGGCCACGGCCCCCAGCAACCGCACATTGATGTTTCTCTCTCTCTCTCTCTTTCTCCCTCACTTCCCTCTCTAAAAATAAATAAATAAAATCTTAAAAAAAGAAGAAGTTCATCATTTGAGGGTTATAGTAACTACTACCTCAATGCAAACACTTTTGTGCTCAGCTTGGGAGGATTAA
This sequence comes from Phyllostomus hastatus, assembly GCF_019186645.2. NCBI lineage: Eukaryota > Metazoa > Chordata > Mammalia > Chiroptera > Phyllostomidae > Phyllostomus > Phyllostomus hastatus. The sequence continues at coordinate 2,953,772 of NW_025334029.1, forward strand.
GTCTTCAGCATGCCACTAACATGAATGAGCAGATGTAGTTATCATTGTCAAACCCTGTACATAGTACTTTAGGCAGAGCTGTCACCAAAATAGGAGTCAAGGGCATTAGTTTTTCTTTTGGAGGTGACAGGGGCAGATTGTACCTTGGGCCATTGGTTGCATAAAATAAGCCTTGTCTATCATTCCTACTCAGCGGTTTAGTTAACAATTTAAAAAAAAAAAAAGAACATACTTGATGGTTTGTGGATAGCAAATGTATGTAGAATGAACTAGGTGGCAGAAGAGTTGGGCTTGTAATAAAGATTGTTTTCATTTTTCCATGAATTCCTCTCCACCATACTATTTTTGATCATAGGCTATACCTTAAAGTTCCCAAAAAGTGTATGTCCAGGATCCTTGAAAAATCTATATGAATCTATTTATTTGGGAGACACTGAAATTATAAATTGCTGCTTTTTGCCTCAACAGATTAATTTCTGAATCACTCAGCATGCCCTGAGCTTAAAATATATAGCCATATCCTCTTTTATGGTGAGTTTTTGTTTGTAACTTATAGTGGCCTTACTCTGGAAAAGATGTCCAGATTGGGAGAGCTGGATGTTAGTCTTCCTAAGATTCTTATCATGCTTTGTGATTTTCAGAAAGTTAGTTTATACACATCTCTAAATGTGTATTAGCTGTTCTACCCCTCCTGGGGCTCTTTTTCTTTCTTTAGAAGGTACTTTATTTTCCCCAAAGGAAAAGCAGTACCTCCTTTGCCTCCAAATAATAGCCAAACTTAACAACTGCTTATTTAATGAAAACCTTTTATCAGAGCTGCCAGATTATACCATACAGGATGGATGGGCCGTTTTTACCTCTTTTCTTCCCTGGTCTGCCCTCTGTTGGTGATATCAGTGAGTATTTGCACACCCAACAACAGTCTTACAGAGCAAAATAATGATAGAAAGTACTCTCAAGGAAGAGCCTTCCAAGGTAGTAAAAGTTTATGAAACACACAAATGTATAATTTCAGAATAGGTGATCTCAGGGATCATGTCCTGGTCTGGCTGCTACAACGTAAGTGATGCATGAACTAAGGACATATAGCTTTCTGAATTATGGTGCCTATATTACAGCAGAAGCCCTCTTCTTGGATTTGGACCAGGAATTTTTTGACTATTCAGAAAGTCAATGAAAGCGGGGAATTATTGAAAAATATATTATATAAAACATTTTATTTTACCTTTACATGTATAAAATATATATTCATGTAGTAATTTTGATGGTGTTTTTGAAATATTGGATGGCTAACTAGAGTTCTATAGTGAATCTCTAGCATAATATATTTGCAGGTTATTTCTTTGAAGTGAAACAAGAGTTTAAAGGCATTTTAGCAAACCATCTCAGCCTTGACATTTTCTTCATCCTTTCCTTTTTATTTTTTGAATCCTTCACAGTTGTCTAATCCATAGTTTGATAGAAGTTTTTTAGTGATGCATTTTAATCAATTTTCTCCAGGCATTCAGCTTAGTTTTTAACAGTAACTCTGTTTTCCACTCATATTTAATCAGTTTATCTAATTTATATTATATTATATTAATTATATTATATTATATTATATTATTATGTCATGTCATGTCATGTCAATTATTATACTAATTCATGATAATGACTTACAACTACCATAAACAAGTTTGGGAACAAACTGAAAGCTTCATGGTAAGTGTATAACTCATCTAACCAGAACAGATGTGTCCAGGAATTTTATAGATGAGCCCATTAGCTATGAATATTGAGAGGTTTTTGACTAGCATGTGTTAAGACCATTCATTCATGTACTCATTGTATTTATTGATAACCAACTATGTGCTAGGAACATATTAATAAATAAAATAGAATGCCCACCCACTAGGGGCTTACATTCTATTGGGAGAGGCAGAAGGAAACAAGTAAATATGATATAGAATTTTATCTTATTTACATGAGTTTTATTTACTTTAGTATTATTTGTATTACTTTTTTTGATGTTAGACCATTAAAAGCATTAGGACTGTGCTTCTACTTTCCCCCTAGTTACTTTAATATTACCAGTTGTTTACTTAAAAGCTAGATCTTTAGTGATAAAAATATATATATATTCTAAAACTTGAAAGAGCAATGGCGAGTTGAGATGTTGTACTTACACATTAATAGTAGGTGTAAGCAACAGTTGATGTGGCAGGCCATGTCTGAAAGCTCTGTCAGTGATTTCTGTTCACTCAGTGTACACAGTTAAGTACCGTATTAGTTGGGGTTATCTAGAGAAACAGAATCAATGGGGGATTTAAGGAATTAAGTCACACAATTGTGGGAACTATAAGTCTGAGATTTGTATGGCAGACCAGCAGGCCAGAAATTTAGATGAGAATTGATATTATACTCTTGGGCCCTAAGGCTGGAAACTTAGAATTTCTATGTTGCAGTCTGAAAGCAGAATTATTTCCTCTTAGGGAAACCTGTCTCTGATCTTAAGGTTTTCAACTGATTAGGTGAGGCCCACCCACATTATAGAGGGCAGTCTCCTCTACTTAAAGTCAACTGATTGTAAATGTTGATCGCATATGCAAAATACCTTCACTGCACCATCTAGATTAGTGTTTGATTAAACAACCGGACACCATAGCTACTCAGTTTGATGCATAGAATTTATCATCGCAAGCCCCTTTTCTCTAAAGGTACAGTGGTTGGTGCTGGGAGCACAGAGCCCACAGGTTCAGTCTCTGTTCTGTGGGGCTTGAGGTCTTATAAGTCACCATTCCCTGATTTGAGTGTCAGAACCCTTTGATGGAGAAAAAAGTCTGCTATCAGTGACCTGTGGTGATGTAGTCCTAGGCTAGCCCATGTCAGAATTGTGACATAAAATTGTTTTCCTGTTCGTGTCATTCTCCCCATTTCTCTGCCTCATTCCCATTTTCTTGCTCCTCACAGTCAACACACTGTTTGGCAGCCATGGTCAGTACAATATTTCAGGTCAATTGCCACTAGCTTTCTTTCTAAGTACACTGTAAGGTCCTCAAGGACATTGTGAATTGGCATCCTCGCAAGGGAATGGATGAAATAGGGGCTGCAATGTGTAACCATTGATTCTAGCAAGAATCACCCAAGTAAAACTAAAAAATAAATAGCTCTCAAATTAGCCCTAAAGGCTTATAAAGATAGCATTGTATACTATAAAGAACAGTAGTTCTCAGGATACCCACACTCTAATATTCTGGGTAAATCACTGCCCATCTCTGGCCCTTAGTTTTCTCACATGTAAAGTGAAGGGGCCAATTTAAGTGTTATTTTTGTTCTAAATGCCAGTTATTTTAGTTTCTACCTGTGCAGAAAACTATGAATGATCTTCAATATTGAAAGAATAAAAAAGACTTGGTTTTCTAAACATTCAAGATCCATAGAGCTTGAAATAATTTTTTTATTCATATCTGTGTGAATGGGTGTACCTTAAAAAAGTGAAATGTCTTTGCATCTCCCCATTCCATTGTGCCTAGAATAGTGCCTGGCCAGAGGAGTGCATATTAAAATTTGTAGAAATAAACTGAAGGAAAAATGTAAGTATTGGGAGTTTCTTTCAGTCCTAATGTTTTATTGTTTTATATAAGTATATTATGTCTTCCACTAGGCAGAAAAAGTCCAGACGTTGTTAATATAATGAAAATGGTTTGCATGGCATTGACATAACCTAGCAGCCAGGGAGTGTTGACTGGAATGCACATGCATGAATAATGACAACTTCACTGTGCTGGTCAGTGGGAGTGGTAGAGCCATTGAGTGAGAATGTGTACTGTGTGGCCATTGCACTCAAAATGACTGAGCAAGCAAAGCAACAAATCTGCATCAAGGTTTGTGTTAAGCTTGAACATTCCACTGTAGAAACTATTCCAGTGATTCAGAAGAACACAGCTATGGGCAACTGGTGATTGGCAGCTTCATCACAACAATGCACCCACTCATGCATCACACCTCATGCAGAATTTTTTGGCAAAACATCAAATCACCCAGGTGACTCAGTCCCCTTACAGCTCAGATTTGGCACCCTGAAACTTCTAGCTTTTCCCAAAACTAAAATGACCTTTGAAAGGGAAGAGATTTCAGACCATCAATAAGATTCAAGAAAATATGATGGGGCAGCTGATGGCAATTGAGAGAACTGTGTGAGGTCCCAAGGTGCCTACTTTGCAGGAGACTGAAGCATCATTGTCCTACTTACAATGTTTCTTGTATCTTTTATCTTCTTCAATAAATACCTCTATTTTTCATATTATATGACTGGATATCTTCTGGATATATATAATTTCCTCCTGCTCAAACATCTGAATAAAGATGTTCTTTTTCACTTTTCCTAGAATAAATGAAAACATGTTTAAAACCATCTCAAATAATTTGAGGAAGAAGGAGACATAACTAGCTAAGTAAGCAAAATAATAAAAATAGATAACTTCTTTGCAGGGAAGACCTGTGTAGGTGATAGTCATTAACATAACAGAAGCTGCAGCTTTTCACAGTGCCTCAAGCTAAAAGGGTCACACCTGACCCACAGTCCCAGGTTTAAGCATCTCCTATCCAAGCTGTTTTGGAAACTTTGTCTCTTTTAACATGTGGTTTCATAACTCAATGAACAAGTGTGCCCCTTAAAGCCTACAGGACCAGGAAAAGGTCTGTGATTAGCTGACAATTTTATATTCAGTTAGTGATGTTTGGAGTGCAATATGACAAATGCTGCATTTATTTTAATTTGTGAATTATTTCAAAACCAGTAGCTTTAGATATTGCTAGCTAATGATAAATACCACAGCACTGGCTGTTTTTTAAAGGTCTGAGTTTTTAAAATTTATGATTTAGTGGGAAATTTTGAAGTGTTGAGTGATACAATACATCTTCTAAAAGTTAAGCTTTCTTAATCATCAGAGGTCTTCCAGTCCACAGACCCTCTCCTCATCACCACCTCTAAACCTCTCACCAGCCATTTGTTATTTTGGACTTCTCTAGACTACCACCAACACTTTTCAAAAATCTTATGCAAACAAAGCTGTAATCACCTAGATTTAAATACATTTGATTCCAACATAACTTTAAAAGAAAAGACATCTGGAGGCATCAGCACAGAAGTTGCATCCTCCATTTAATGCCACATTACCAGTATTATTTTACTTTCTAGAACAGTACCAATATAATCCTTAACATACCTGGACAGAACATGTTTAATTTGCTGGTCATAAAAGGATGAGTTTCGGAATCCCAGCCAAGATGGAGGTGTAGGTAGAAACCCTTCACTTACTCGGACTACAAAAAGAAGGATACCAACCAATCTAAAAAAATAAACAACCAGAAGTACCAGAAAATCAAATTGCCTGGAACTCTGACAACCAAGGAGTTAAAGAAATATTCACCAGACTGACAGCACCACAATGCACCAAAGAGGGTTGCCTCAACAGGGTGAATAGCTAAGGCCCCACCCCCTATAACATAACTGGTGTGACAAGACAAAGAAATATGGCCCAAATGAAAGAACAGATTAAAACTCCAGAAAAAGAGCTATGTGACAAGATAGACACCCTATGTGATTCAGAGTTCAAAACACTGGTAATCAGGATGCTCACAGACATGATTGAGATTAGTTGCAAAATGAAGAAACAAATGAAGGCTACCCAAAGTGAAAGAAAGCAACATATAGAGGTAACCGACAGTTACAGTAAGGAAACCTGGACTCGAATCAATGATCTGGAGCAAAAGAAAGAAATGAACATCCAACAAAAACAGAATGAAAAAACAAGAATTAAAAAAAAAATGAGGGAGGCTTTGGAACCTCTGGAACAACTTTAAACATTATGATATTCAAATCACAGGGGTGCCAGAAAGAGAACAACAAGAACAAGAAGTTGAAAACTTATTTGAACAGATACCAAAGGAGAACTTCCCCAATCTGGTGAAGGAAATAGACTTCCAGGAAGTACAGGAAGCCCAGAGAGTCCCAAAAACATTGGGCTCAAGAACACACCAAGGTACATCATCATTAAGTTACCAAAGATTAAAGATAAGGAGAGAATCTTAAAAGCAGCAACAGAAAAAGAGACAGTTATCTACAAAGGAGGTCCCATAAGACTAGCAGCTGACTTCTCAGAAGAAATCTTATAGGCAAGAAGGGGCTGGAAGGAAATATTTGAAGTCATGAAAGGTAAGGACCTACATCTAAGATTTCTCTATCCATCAAAGCTATCATTTAGAATGGAGGGCAGATAAAATGCTCCCCAGATAAGGTCAAGTTCAAGGAGTTCATCATCACCCAGCCCTTTTTATATGAAATGTTAAAGGGACTTATCTAAGAAAAAGATGATCAAAAATATGAACAGTAAAATGACAACAAACCCACAACTATCAACAACTGAACCTAAAAAAATGATAGCAAAAACTAAGCAAACAACTAGAACAGGAACAGAATCATAGAAATGGACATCACATGGAGGTTTTGAGTGGGGAAGGCGAGGGGAAGAATGGGGGAAACATACAGGGAATAAGAAAGACAATTGGTAGGCATAAAATAGACAGGGAGAGGTTAAGAATGGTATAGGAGACAAACAATTTATATATACATTAACTAAGGGAGGGGGAATGCTAGAGGGATGGGGGTGCAGGGCATGGGGGAATAAAGGGGGGAAATTGGGAAAACTCTTATAGCATAATCAATAAAATATATTTTTTTTAAAAAAGGATGCATTTCAACTGATTTTATATTTTCCCTTTTATATGTGTATACTTTTTATGGAACAATAATGACCATAACAAAAATAAGACTAGATTGTTTAAAACAAATGTTCTCATAAAAACCCTATAGACTCCCCCCAAAACTACTCAACCTAATAAGTGAATTTGACAAAACAGTAGGACACAAATTCAATATTCATAAGTCAAAGGCATTTTATACACAAAAAAATGAAATGTCAGAAACAGAAATCAGGAAAAAACATCCTATTTGCTATATCAACAAAAAATATAGAAAGTACCTAGGAATAAACCTAACCAAGGAGGTGAAAAACCTGTACTCAGAAAACTACACAACACTGAAGAAACAAATTAAGGAAGACACAAACAACTAGAAGCATGTACCATGTTAATGGGTTAGAAGAATTAACATCATCAAAAGGTCCATACTACCCAAAGCAATTTATGGATTCAACATACACTCTATTAAAATACCTAGGACATACTTCACAGATATAGAATAAACATTTCAAATATTTATATGAACCATTATTGACCCCTATTAGCCACAGCAGTTTTGAGAAAGTAGAATAAAGTTGGAGGGATCACAATACCTGACATCAATATATATGACAAGGCCACTGTAATCAAAACAGTTGGGTACTGGCATGAGAACAGACACATAGATCAGTGGAATAAAACAGGAACCAGAAATAAACCCAACTATTTCTCTGTGTTCAATTAATATTTGACAAAGGGTGCAGAAGCATAAAATGGAATAAAAATAGCCTCTTCAACAAATGCTGTTGAGAACTGGACAGCTATGTGCAAAAAGAAACTTGACCAACAACTGCAAAAGTAAATTCAAGGTGGATAACAGACTTAAACATAAGTTGCAACATCATAAAAGTCCTAAAGGAGAACATAGACAGGAAAATTTCAAATATTCCATGCAGTAATATTTTCACAAATATGTCCCCTAAAGTAAGGGATATAAAGGAAAGAATAAACAAGTGGGACTTCATCAAAATAAAAAGCTTCTGCCTAGCTAAAGAAAACATCAGCAACAGCCGCAAAGACGGAAAAGGTGCAGGTGCTCTGCAAAATCCCCAGTGCCCATGGTCATGAACTAGGGGAAGTGCGCACCCCTCAGAATCCCCGAGCCCACACCCATGAACCCAGAAAAGGTGTGGGAGCTCTGCAGGATCCACAGAGCACACAGCCGTGAATACGGGGAAGGTGAGCACACTCCGCAGGATCGCAGGAGCCCACTGCCGTAAGCTACAGAGAGCGTGCTTAGGAGAGCCCTGATCCCAAACCCAGAGCCCTGTGGAGAGGTTCCAGACTGGCTCTGGGTAGAATGCAGCTAGCCCTGGGGAGAGTACTAGAGAGGCTGTCCGAGTGCTGAACTGGAAGGAATAAAAGTGACACCAATCGCCCCTCAGCCTGCTGAAGCCAGCAAGACAAGAAAAAACAGTTTTGCCAGTTTGAAACCAACAAGAGGTATTTTTGTTTAATTGTTTGATTCTGTCTTTTTTAAGTAACATTTTATTTTTTAATTCTTATTATTTTTATACCCCTCAATTCCTTATGCTTCTCTTTCTTTCTTTTCTTTCTTTCTTTCTTTCTTTCTTTCTTTCTTTCTTTCTTTCTTTCTTTCTTTCTTTCTTTCTTTCTTTCTTTCTTTCTTCCTTCCTTTCTTTCCAAATTGATCTCTTCTTCCTTCCATCTGCTTTTTTTTTCCTTCTTTTTTTCTTTGTTTTTGAACCTGCAGGTTATCGCATATTTGTATTATCATTTTTCATTATTCTTGCATTTTTAATGTTAATACTATTCTGGTATTCCTCTTCTTTCTGTGTAGTCTTCTTTGCTTGGCTGGTTATACTGTATCATTTGACAGGATTTCCCTGTTATCTCATTCATACTGTATTGCTAATTACTGTCCTTCATATGTGTCCTATAAGTACACTACTAAAGGTTCTATACTCCCTATTCTTGTTAGCCAAATCACATAGATTCTGCCATATGATTGTTGCTCTAATATTATTATGAATAACAGCTATTTCATACAATTGTGAATACTACAAAAAAACCTTCCCAGATCTTAGCCCATTTCACAGTTTCCCAAACTCTATTACTGTAGTGGTTAACTTTATTCTCTCACACACTACATTTATTTACTATTCTTTACTGTCCCACTACCTCAGAATCTGACCTCCCACAACCTCACTGCTTTCTAGATCCAACTTACAATCCTTCCCTCCCCGACAAGAGTCTTACCTTCTTTCCATCCTTTCTAAAAAGTGATTAGTGGAGTAGAAGATCATGGTTAACACTATACATAGCCAAAGGATCTCTTATCTCTTCTCTACTGGCTGCTACTGAAAATATAATAGAATGCTCTGTTGCAGTCTTAAACCATTTTGCCTTACCTCCCAAGTAGATCACAAAAAACAGTACTGGGAAGCTGTGCACACCAGCACACCAGAAGGAGACTGCACCACTGAATCTCACAGGTATTCTATGACAGAAGTTCACACCATAAACCCAGGGAACCAGAACAGATCAATTTAAAAAACAGAGGCTAACAAGAAGAGTCTCATGAACAATGAGAAGACAGATAAACAATTCCCAAATGAAGGGAAAAGAGAAAGCCTCAGAGATAATGCTAAATGAAATAGAAGCAACTCAACTATCACATATTGAGTTCAAAGAAATTATTATCAGAAAGCTCAACAAGCTCACAATGAGCTACCAGGAACTAGAGGGAAACTAAAACGAACTCATAGAAAACTATATCAACATGAAAAAGGAAATAGAAATGATCAACAGGGGTCAAGAGGAAATGAAGAAGACAATATCTGAACTGAAGAACACAGTAGAAGGAATGAAAAGCAGGACTGATGAAGCAGAAGATCGGATCAGCAAATTAAGGGCAAAGTAGAAAAAAACACCCAGAAATAGCAAGTAAAGGAAGAGAGGTTCAGAAAAAAATAAAGACAGATTAAGAGAAATACAAGACAATATGAAACATAGTAATATCCATATAATAAGGATACCAGAAGAAGAAGAAGAGCAAGGGATAGAAAACCTGTTTGAAAAAGTAATAATAGAAAACTTTCCTAATATGATGAGAGAAAAAGTCACACAAATCCAGGAAACACACAGGGTCCCAATCAAGAGGAATCCAAAGAGTCCCACCTCAAGACACATCATAATTAAAATGGCAAAATTTAAATACAAAGAGAGAATCTTAAAGGCAGCAATGGAGAAACAGGAAGTAACATACAAGGGGCCCCAATAAGGCTAGCAAGGCTAGCTGACTTCACCATGGAATATCACAAAGCCAGAACAGAATGGCAAGAAATACTACAAGTAATGATAACCAGAGGTTTGCAGCCAAGGCTACTTTACCCAGCAAGACACTCAATCAAGATAGAAGGTCAGATAAGAAGCTTCCCTTACAAAAGTCTAAAAGAATAAACCTCCACCAAACCAGCTCTGCAAGAGATGCTAAAGGAACTTCTTTAAGGAAAGGAAATAAATGAGAGAGAGAGAGAGGAACACAGGTTTGTATATGCAATGAATAAGTACCTATCAATAATAACCCTAAAGGTAAATGGATTATATGTTCCGATCAAAAAACATAGAATAGCTGAATGGATAGGAAAGCATGACCCACACATATGCTGCCTACAAGAGACCCACCTCAGGATAAAAGACCTGCACCGGCTGAAAGTGAAGGGCTGGAAACAACTTTTCCAAGCAAATGGACAGGGAATAAAAGCTGGGGTAGCAATACTCATATAAAACAAAATAGACTTCCAAAAAAAGGGCCATAAAGACACACCCAGAAGGTTACTTCATAATACTCAAGGGAAGAATCCACCAAGAAGCTATAAACATTATAAATATATATGCACCCAAAATAGAAGTGCTCAAATACATAAAGAAAATCTTAGGACTTCAAGAAAAATATTGAAAGGAAGACAATTATAGCAGGACATTTGAATACCTCACTGTCAAAAATGGAAAGATTTTCCAAACAACATATCAATAAGGATATTGTGGCATTGAAAAATGCCGTAGATGAAATGGACTGAACTGATATATACAGAGCCCTTGATCCCAAAGAAGCTAAATACACATTCTTTTCAAATGTACATGGGACAGTTTCAAAAATAAACCATATGAAAGGACACAAAACAAGCCGTCAATAAATTCAAGAAAACTGAAGCCATACCAAGCATTTTCTCCAATCACAAGGGACTGAAACTACAAACCAACCCCAAGGGAAAACACCCAAAACACTGAAAATCATGGAGATTGAATAGCATGCTATTAAACAATGAATGGGTCAAGAATGAAATTAGGGAAGAAATCAAAAGGTTTCTGGAAACAAATGAAAAGGAACTCAAAACAACCTAAATTTATGGGACACAGGTAAGGCAGTCCTCAGAGGGAAATTCATAGCAATACAGGCATACCTGAAAAAGAAATATTTCAAACAAACAACCTAACCCTACATCTCCAAGAACTAGAGGAACAACAAAGACAGCACAGAACAAGTAGAAGGAAGGAAATAACCGAGATCAGAGCAGAATTAAATGATATCGAGATTAAAAGCACAATTCTAAGGATCAATGAATCCAGGAGCTGGTTCTTTGAAAATATAAACAAAATCTTCAAGCTTTTAAGCAGACTCATTAAGAAAAAAAATAGAGAGAACACCCTAATAAACACAATCATAAATGAAAAAGGAGAGATTACCACTGATACCACAGAATCCTTTGTATAAAGGATTGTAAGAAATTACTACAAAGAACTTTATGCCAAGAAATTTGAAAACCTAGGTGAAATGGACAAATTTCTAGAAAAATATAATCTTCCAAAACTCAATGAAAGAGAAGCAGAAAGCCTGAACTGACAAATAACAGCAAATGAAATTGAACCAGTAATAAAAAAAAACAAAACTCCCAACATACAAAAGCCCTGGAACAGATGGTTTCACAAGACAATTCTACAAAGCATTTAAGGAAGAGCTAACCACTATCCTTCACAGATTATTCCAAAAAAATCCAAAACGGTGGAAGACTTCCAAACTCTTTTTATGAGGCCAACATCATCCTAATCCCAAAACCAGATAAAGACACAACAAAGAAAGAAAACTTCAGGCCAATATCACTGAGGAACATACACGGTAAAATCCTCAAAAAAAAAAATACTGGCAAACCGCATCCAAGAATACATTCCAAAGATCATATACCATGACCAAGTGGGATTCATCCCAGGGATGCAAGGATGGTACAGTATTTGCAAATCAGTAAATGTAATACATCACACAAACAAAAGCAAGGACAAAAATCACATGATCATATCAATAGATGCAGAAAAAGCATTTGATAAGCTACAGCACCCATTTATGATAAAAACACTCAGCAAAGTGGGAATAGAGGGAGTATTACTCAACATAATAAAAGCCATATATGGGAGACCTACAACTAAAGTCATACTCAATGAGCAAAAATTAAAATCTTTTCCACTATGACCAGAAACAATACAAGGTTGTCCACTGTCACCACTTCAATTCCATGTAGTATTGGAAGTTTTATCCATATAAATCAGTCAAGAAAAGTAAATAAAAGGCATCCAAATAGGAAAGGAGGAAACAAAACTGTCACTGTTTGCAGATGACATGATAGTGTACATAGAAAATCCTATAGATTCAGGGAAAAAAACGAGCTTGACCTAATAAATGAATTTGGCAAAACAGCAGGATACAAAGTCAATATCCAGAAATCAAAGGTATTTCTGTACACCAACAATGAAACAGAAGAAGAAATCAAGAAAAATTCCCATACCATATAGCAAAAAGAAAAATAAAATACCTAGAAATAAACCTAACCAAGGAGATAACACACCTGTATTCTGAAAACTACACAGCACTGAGGAAAACAATCAAGGAAGAAACAAACAAATGGAAACATACACTGTGTTCATGAATCAGAAGAATTAACATCATCAAAATGTCCCTACTACCCAAAGCAATTTACCGATTCAGTGCAATACCTATTAAAGTGCCAATGGCACATTTCACAGACATAGAACAAACACTTCAAAAATTTATATGAAATCATAAACGATCCTGAATAGCTGCTGAAATTTTGAGAAAGAAGAGCAAAGTAGGAGGGATCAAAAATCCAATTCCAAACTTCATTACACAGCCACTGTAATCAAACCAGCCTGGTACTGGCATATAAACAGGCACATGGTCCAGTGGAACAGAACAGAGAGCCCAGAAATAAACCCAAGTCTCTATGGTCAATTAATATTCAACAAAGGGTGCAGCAACATGAAATGGAGTAAGAATAGCCTCTTCAACAATTGGTGTTGGGAGAACTGGACAGCTATGTGCAAAAAAAAAAATGAAACTTGAGAACCAACTTACACCCTACACAAAAATAAATTCAAGGTGGATAAAAGACTTAAATATAAGCCATGACACCATTAAAGTCCTAGAGGAGAATATAGACAGGAAAATCTCAGGTATTTCACACAGAAACATTTTTACTGATATCTCCCCTAGAGCAAGGGACATAAAGGAAAGAATAAACAAATGGGACCTCACCAAAATAAAAAGCTTCTGCATGAGTAAAGAAAACAGTATTAAAATAAAAAGAGAACCAACTGTATGGGAAAACATCTTTGCCAATGATACCTCAGACAAGGGTTTAATCTCCAAAATATATAAAGAACTTACATGACTCCACTCTAAGAAAAGCTACCCAATTAAAAAATGGGCAAAGGACTTGAACAGACACGTCTCCAAGAAGGACATACAGAGGATCCAGTGACACATGAAAAGATGCTCAATATTGCTAGCTATCAGAGAGATGCAAATTAAAACCACAATGACATGCCACTTTACACCAGTCAGAATGGCCATCATAAACAAAGCAACAAACAACAAGTGTTGGAGAGGTTGTGGAGAAAAGTGGACCCTAGTGCAGTGTTAGTGAGATTGCAGACTGGCACAACCACTATGGAAAACATTATGGAAATTTCCCAGAAAATTAAAAATGGATCTGCTTTTTGACCCTGCAGTTCCACTGCTGGGACTATATCCTAAGAACCCTGAAACACCAATCCAAAATAACCTATGAACTCCAATGTTCATAGCAGCACAATTTACAATAGCTAAGTGCTGGAAGCAACTTAGATGCCCATCAGTAAATGAATGGATCAAAAAGCTATGGTACATTTACACAATGGAATTTTATGTAGCAGAATGAAAGAAGGAGCTCCTACCCTTTGTGACAGCATGTATGGAACTGTAAAGCATTATGCTTAGTGAAATAAATCAGGTTGTGAAAGACAAATATGATCTCACCTTTAACAGGAACATAAACGACAAAACAAACAAAGAAGCCAAATATAACCAAAGACACTGAAATGGAGGACAGGCTGACAATGACCAGAGGGGAGAGGGAAGGGAATTTCAGGGGAATAGAGGAAAGGCTTGCAGAAACTCTTATAAAGGACAAATGGAAAATAACAAGGGGGAGTGGAAATGGGCGGGAGATGGGGAGGGCTGGGCGGAGGGCTGGAATTGTAGTAAAAGACAGAAAACTATACTTGAACAGCAATTAAAATAAAAAAAAATAGTTAAAATAATCCTCTTTATGCTTAAAAAAAAAAAAAACCCGAAACCTCATAACAATAGTAATCACCCTCCTATGAATTCCAAGTAAATGGCTAGAGTTAGTGTGTGTGTGTGTGTGTGTGTGTGTGTGTGTGTGTGTGTGTGTAAGTATGGGGTAGAGGGTGATTGGAGGAATAAGAGGTCATAATCTTTCTGGGTCTCTGTTGTTTCCTATCTGTAAATGAGGGAACAACCAATTGGCCTCTAAGAGTGCTTCCAATGGTAAACATTATGCACTCCCAATACTATGAATAGAAAAGCAACACACATGTGTAAAAGTTTGAGATAATGCCTTATTTGCTTTCAGATGGCAAGTGTTAGTTTAATTCATGAATAAAAATTTTTAAAAGTAAAATGTTTGTTTAATTGCATGATCAACCTTTTCCTATTAGTACATTGAAATAAATTATTTATTAAATTAATATCAAGTTGGTAATATGTAAATTTGCAACCCCATTATATATTTTCTTAAGATAAAAGGCACATTGATATATAGTTTGATGAGTGGAACATAGAAAATGCTAAGGAATCAGCTCAGCTGCAAGAATGATGATTTCTTACTATAGTATTTGCAAAGGGAGAGATGGGTCAAGCAACCAGACCCTCCCGGAATTTTGGAAAAGCAAGATATTTATGGAATGTAAATTTCATTGCACACTGACAGTGAGTTGGTTCATGCTGTCCTCAGATAACCTGAAAATTAGATTTTCAGCAATGTGAAGACTTCCCAAGATTATCAGGCTCTCACTCATCTTGTTTGAATCAGCAACTCTCAGTCCAGCTGTCCTACAAATACTACATGAGCCCTTCTGGTGGAGCCAAGCTCTCCCCTCTATAAGCTTTCCTCTATAGGCGCCCTGGAATATCAGCTCCCTCTTTTCCAAGACTGACTTTCAGAAATTGATAAACAGCCCCTGTGTGCTCTGAGTCTTATTTTTTTAAGGCTAAATATCCCTAGCTCTTTCAAACAGTGTCCACAGGCCAGTGTTGTGAGCCCTGTCTGCTTCCCTTGAAGCTGAGTACATCCTATTTGGCCTAGTTCCCCTGAGAGCACTGGGCCCCACAGAATACCCACTGTGGGGAGTCAGGGTGAACAAATATACTTTCTTTCAGCACACTTTTGCAAGCCTGGGAAACTCTTTGATGAGGGGGAAGTTTCCTACAAAACACTCCTAGGAAGCCATTTCCCAGGAGGGTATTTGTCCTTCACTGGGTTTTATTTGTGTTTTATATTTTAACATTTTATTATTATTGTTCAATTGCAATTGTCCCCATTTTTCCCTCATTGGGTTTTAAAATGCACTGGGTTTTTTATGAGGTGATTTGGTTTTGATTTTCTGGGTAGATGAAGGGAGGAACAATGATTGGGGATAATGTTTGCACTTTTTTTGGTAATGAGAACTTTGTGATCTTGTATCTTAGCAATTTTATTTTTTAATTTTTTATTGTTTCCCAAGTACAGCATTTTCCCACCACCACTTTCCCCTACCCCACCCACCCCTACCCTCAATCCTACCCTATCTTTGATGTTGTCCATGGGTCCTTTATACATCTTCATTGATGACCCTCCCCCTCCTTTTCCCCATTATCCCCTCCCACTCCCCTCTGGTTACTGTCAGTTTGTTCTTTATTTCAATGTCTCTGGTTATATTTTGCTCGCTTGTTTGTATTATTGATTAGGTTCCACTTATAGGTGAAATCATATGGTATTTGTCTTTCCCTGACTGGTTTATTTCACCTAGCACAGTGCCCTCCCATTCCATTCATTTGCACTTGTATTTGTAGTGTAATTACAAGGTATTTTGGGAAAGAGTTCTCTTCTTTGTTTTCCTCAAATAGTTCCATCATTCTTGAAGGTGATAAACACTGAAGGTCACCAGGGATCAAGCTTTAATGATGGACATTTATAGGGTGAGAGGCAGATTGCCCTTTCATCTATTCCCCTTTCACAGGCACTGGAGGGCAAAGTATAGAAAGTTTCTCTTGGGCACGTCCCTCTCCTTCAGCTCTTCCCATTCATGCTTGAGCCTGGGACTGACCTTACAGACACTTGACCTCTCCTACCTGTCCTGTGACCATTCTTGTCTCTGGCCGGCCTGCTCTCTTAGCTATATTTTTTCCACTCAAGTTTCTTGGCAGAAAGACAGAAAAAAATACTGTTGCTGGAGTCCTGAATAGATTCATTCTTGCTAACCTTTATGGGACCTCTCTCATTGCTGCTCAGAAAATCCCTGAATCAGTTTGATGTCTTCTTCACAATTGCCATTTCAGAGCTTTTTTCTTCTGTGAATAGATGTCCTCCTCTCTCTTCCAGCCCTTAGCAGATGCTCACTTCTCTTCATCAAAGCCATTTGGTTATTTGGCATGAGTTTCATAATCATTCTTCCTCTCCACATGTCACAGTACCTCTCAGTTTCCAACTAACTCTGAATCTTCATTTCCCTTCTTTCTACCTCAGGGGAAGAACTATGCTGCCACCTTCCCAATTTACCCCTCAGTCTAAGAACACTAGGGTTTTTCCCTGCTCTTTATGTTAGGGTTCAGGGTTCTAGATGATTATATTGGCTAAAGACTGCTTGACATAGAAGCTACACGCTGAATGAGAAAAGACCTCTCTCAGTCTAAGAATGTGCAGTGGGATTACATTGATAAATTGTTTCTGCTTAAACCCATGAAAAGAAGAGGAAAAAAGTTTCCAATCTTTCATAAGATTGTTTTAAGGAAGTTATCAGAGAGTGGAAAGAAAGATATAATCTTACCTCAGTACTCGTCAGTGTCAGAACTCATCAAATCCTGTACTCATTGCATTTGGATGAGAAAAAAATGTTTCAGCACTCAACACTTGCTCAGGACTCATCACATTGCTAGAACTTGTATAAGTCACAATGTCACCCTGCAAGAGAAAATGCTGTATTGTTTGATGCTTGTTGGTTTTGTTACTTGTTAGTTTTAGCACTCATCACAAGTTCCCTAGAGAATTAACAATGAATACCGAGGTATCACTGTATATGGTTGCTAAGCACACATGTACAAGAGAAGGACAAGGCAAAAGCCCTACTGATACAACTAGAAAATACATAGCAATATAAATTTATATTTAGTACTCATATACATAGTGCAAAGAAAGATGAGCCAAGGAGGGCATGCCTTGTCCTACTTGTCTTACACGCTTAAAAAAAAAAAAAGAACGGGCAAATAAAAGTAACCACATGAATGCAGAGGTAACCTGTGAAATATCCCATTGCTGAAGAATTTATTCTAGGCTTCAGTGAAGGCTGTTTTTATCTACAACTTCATCCAAGAGGTTTGGGGGACATGGGCCATAACTAAGAAGTTGAGGAGAAATTGCATCATGACAGTCTCCTAGAGGAGAAAAAGAGTGTTGCGCGTGGGTCACCGGCCAGCAGTGACCACGGAACGCTGTGGATGGCTCGACGATAAACACGCGAGAAAAAACAACACATGCACAGAGACAGACTAGTTTCTGTGGGGAAGTAGGGACAGAATGGCCACCCCCCCTAGTGGGGAGCGCGCTGATTTACCGTCCATACCTGCTTTTATTAGGCTCATTTTGCATAATAATTCAGGTAAAGTACAGTACTCATTAGGGGGAAGTAAGGAACTATAGAAAACAAAGAACTCTGCCGGTCTATTGAGTTGGGGGGTCAAAGAGCTGTAAGACTGAGGAACAAACTAACTTCCTCCTAAGACCCTTCTCATTCAACTGAGAGCATTCTAAACAAAGAAGGTTTCACAGTAATTTACATGTTCTTTCTTAGGCCTGATCACCCTGGGAAATCCGCACTTCTCAGTACCGAGCTGTACTACCCTGTCATTGTTTCAGGCTTAGGTGGAGCAAGGGAACTAAGGCAACTGAGAGATAAGGAGATTTTCTTCCAGACGCTGAGAACTCAGGTTATGTCAAAGCCAAGGAGCGAGGCTCCATCACCCCCTTTTGCTGCAGCCCCCCAAGTCCTTCTTTTGGGGGGCCTCCCAAAGTGATCGTGCCTGGCTTAGGTCGTTTCCCCCCGTGGGGAATCTTACCCGTCTTTGGCTAACCGACCAAGCTTTTTGGGGGGTTCAGTCATGAATAAAGCAGCAGAAGCAGCATTCCTGCCAGGGAGATAAGCTTTTGTCTCCTTGCTGGCTCACGGTTCCAAGGGCGTTCCCTTAGCCTTAGCTAGGCGGGGGTTTCAGCCTCTGATACCAGTCAGGGCGGTTCCCAACAAAAGAGGTCAGTGGGAGACGGCCTTGGAGCAGCTCCTCAAAGGTCTTCTGTCTTCTCATGTTTTGGGAGGATCACAGAGCATTCTGCCAAGACTCAGATCAGCTGTGACTCCAGCCTCTGCCCACTTCCAAGATCTCCAGGGCACCATGGCAAAACCTTGCCCCTATAGCAGTAAAGGACCAGATAAGGCACAGATGACAATGCTGTGCCTTAGTACCTATTTAAAATCCTGCCTCTACAAGATGGGGAATTCCATTGAAATGCAAATGTCACTTGGCTTTCACTGGCCCATGAAACCAGTAGTGAGAGAACAAAAACTAATTTCTATTTAACTTGAATGCTAAGTTAATAATCGTATAAATACCATCATGTTTAATGTTTAAGCAGAATTTCATTAAAATATTTTTTACATTAAGGCCATTTTGATCATGTTAATTCTTCCAATCCATGAGCATGGTACATGCTTCCATTTGTTTGTGTCTTCCTTAATTTCTTTCTTCAGTATTGTATGGTTTTCTGAGTACAGGTCTTTTACCTCCTTGGTTAGGTTTATTCCTGGGTACTTTATTTATCTTTTGCTATATTACATGAGATTTTTTCCTGGTTTCTGTTTCTGATATTTCATTGTTGGCATACAAAATGCCTTCGATTTCTGAGTATGGACTTTGTATCCCGCTGTTCTGCCAAATTCATTTATTAGGTCCAGTAGTTTTCTGGTGGAGTGTATAGGATTTTCTGTGTACACTATCATGTCATCTGCAAACATCAAATATATGGAAAACATATTTTTCAATGATACCTTGGGCTATGGTTTGATTTCCAAAAACATAAAGAACTCACACAACTCCACTCCAAGAAGACAAAACACCCAATTAAAAATGTGCAAAAGACTTGAACAGACACTTCTCCAAGGAGGACATACAGAGGGCCCGGAAACGTATGAAATGATGCTCAGCATCACTAGCCATCATAGAGATGCAAATTAAAACCACATTGAGATACCCCCTCCTCACACCAGTGAGAATGGCCATCATAAACAAATCAACAAACAAGTGTTGAAGAGGATGTGGAGGAAAGGGAATCCTAATGCACTATTGGTGGGAATGCAGACTGGTGCAACCAATGTGGAAAACAATATGGACTTTCCTCAGAAAACTAAAAATGGATCTGTCTTTTGACCCAGCAATTCCACTTCTGGGATTATACCCTAAGAGCCCTGAAACACCAATCCAAAAGAACCTATGCACCCCAATGTTCATAGCAATACAATTTAAAATAGCCAAGTACTGGAAGCAACCTAAGTGCTGGTCAGCAAATGAGAGTATCAGAAAACTGTGGTACATTTACATAATGAAATTCTAAGTAACAAAGAGAAATTAGGAGCTCCTACCCTTTGCCACAACATGAATGGAACTGGAGAGCATTATGCTAAGTGAAATAGGCCAGACAGTGAGGAACAAATACCATATGATCTCACCTTTAACTGGAACATAATCAACTAAAGAAAAAAGCAAACAAAATATAACCAGAGACATTGAAATTAGAACAATCTAACAATAGCCAGAGGGAAGAGGGGAGGGGACAGTGGGGAGAAGTATTTTCAGGAACTACTATAAAGGACACATAGGCAAAACCAAGGGGTAGGGTGGAAGCAAAAGAGGGAGGTGGGTTTGGCTGGGGTTGGGGGAAGTGGTGAGGAAAAAAAACTCCAAAAACTGCAATTGAACAACAATAAAATAATAAAATAAATAAATAAAACAACAAAGAAACTAAAATATTTTTTACATTAAGCCAAATTTTCTTTTTTGTGTGTGTGTCGTGATTTAACAAAAGCAAAGACAAAAACCACATGATCATATCAATAGATGCAGAAAAAGCATTTGATAAGGTACAGTACCCATTTATGATAAAAGCACTCAGCAAAGTGGGAACAGAGGGAGCATTCCTCAACATAATAAAGGCCATATATGAGAGACCTACAGCCAACATCATTCTCAATGGGCAAAAATTAAAATCTTTTCCACTAAGATCAGGAACAAGACAAGGATGTCCACTTTCACCACTTCTATTCAATATAGTACTGGAAGTTTTAGCCACAGCGATCAGACAAGAAAACGAAATAAAAGGCATTCAAATTGGAAAGGAGGAAACAAAACTGTCACTGTTTGCAGATGACATGATAGTGTACATAGAAAATCCTGTAGACTCCACCAAAAAACTGCTTGACCTAATAAATGAATTTAGCAAAACAGCAGGAAACAAAGTCAATATCCAGAAATCAAAGGCATTTCTGTACACCAATAATGAAACAGCAGAAGCAGAAATCAAGGAAAAAATCCCATTTGAAATAGCAAAAAGAAAAATAAAATACCTAGGAATAAACCTAACCAAAGAAGTAAAAGACCTGTATTCAGAAAACTACATAACACTGAGGGAAAAAATCAAGGTAGACACAAACAAATGGAAACATATACCGTGTTCATGGATTGGAAGAATTAATATCATCAAAATGTCCATACTACCAAATTTTCAAGTGAATTGGTACTGGTTTGCATTTCTTAAACTGGTCTTTCTTTAGAAATAATGGAACAGTGTGAGAGCCTTGTCCAAATACCAATGAGTGTGACTCAACTGTTAAAGTTAAATTTTAATATTTACACATTACATAGCATAATATTTAGGCAACAGACTGGCAGTGTAGAATTCAAAATAGCATATACTTTGACTTGGAATTACAGTATGCACTAAAAAAATTGTGTGTTAATTAATACTGACACTGGGGCAGCTTGAGCAAAGGATTTTGAAATATAAACACTATTAAGCATGCAGTTCTAGCTTGTTTTCATGTGCTCGGTTTTGTGGCAATGGCTGATTATTGACACTGTTATTGCGATACTTAGGGGAAAGCTGGCTAATACACAATACCATCTACTAGTCTGGATGATAATGGAGTCAGTGAAGCCATTGGTGAGCTGTCCTGAACATGCCCAGAGCTGGGGCGACATAGGGCTGGTGCAAAAGGAATAAGCTTACAATTAGAAAAGGTAGGGGAAGTTACCAAACAGTGAACACAATGATAGAAGGACCCTGAGAATTATCCAATACAAACTCTGTGTTTTACCTGTGAGGAAACTGTTAAATAAATTTGCTTGAGGTCACCAAGCTATGTGGTAATAAATTTGAAATGGAATTTTGGGTCTCCAGACTCAATCCAGAGAGCTTTGCCACTCCCGGATATAAACCCACATGCACTTACCTGTGGTTTGTTTATTTGCAGATATATAAGTAAATAATTGGATCTAACATCCCTAGATTTCTTGGAAACAATGCTGTAAAGAGCACTCAATAGTCACTTGGAGAGTGGAGTGCAACTGAATTATATATCCGTTCCTTTCAAAACCCTCAAAGTCAGGATTTCAGGTATGCTGTGAAAAATAGAAGTAAATATTATTCAGTGTAGTATCAAGCTCTCAGGTCTTGGGTAGAAAAGGGAAAAATTCAATCCAACACCCTTACTCAGTCATAACTTTGTAGAAGCAGATCTTTGGGCCAACTTGTGAAAACATGAGTGTCCTAAAACTGAACTTGCTACTTCTAAGAAGGAGGATTTTTTTTTATATATTGAGAAGGCTAAACAGTTGAAACAGGTGACTCCTGTGGTCTCTTCTGAGATTCTATAATATAAATCTGCCACATCCCTAAATTATGGATATGCAAGTGTCTACACATACACCCCATGAACATTCACTGTACCCCAATATTTAGCCAGACAATTGGTTTAAAAGCCTCCAGTTATGTCTATAAGACAACATTCAGACAACCAGTTACAAAGAAAGCATTCTGTCACTCAGCCATTTAGTCCACACCTCTTTATTTAATAACTCTGCCTTGTGCTAAACAATGGACTTTTCTTGGAGAGCATCTAAGTTACTTCTCTCCTAAATGAATCAGACAGTCTGCAATATTAGATCCTTTTTCTATTTGTACAATTTCTTTAATTTTTTATATTTTTAAAATAATATTATCATTGCTCAATTAAAGTTGTCTGCATTTTCCCCCACAACAACCCCCCCCCAACCCAGGCAAGTCCTGCTCCTTCCCTTGTTTCCACCTTCCCCCTTGGTTTGTCCATGTGTCTTTTATAGTAGTTCCTGAACACCCTTCCCACCTTTATTCCCTCCCACCTGCCCTCTGGGTAGTGTCAGAGTGTTCTTACTTTCAGTGCCTCTACTTATATTTTCTTTGCTTTTTCCTCTGGTGATTATGTTCCAGTCAAAGGTGAGATCATATGGTATCTGTCCCTCACTGCCTGGCTTATTTCGCTTAGCATAATGCTCTCCAGTTCCATCCATGTTGCAAAGGGAAGGAGCTCCTTCTTTCTGCTGCATAATATTTCATTATGTAAATGTGCCATGGTTTTTCGATCCACTCATTTACTTATGGGCACTTAGGTTGCTTCCAGCAAATTGTGCTGCTATAAACATTAGGAGGATAGGTTCTTTTGGATTGGTGTTTCAGGGTTCTCAGGATATAATTCTAGCAGTGGAATTTCTGTCAAAAGGCATTTCCATTTTCAGTTTTCTAAGGAAATTTCATTTCCCACAGTGGCTGCACAACTCTATATTTCACCAACAGTGAACTAGCATCCCCTTTTCTCCACATCCTTTCCAACACTTGTTTGTTCATTTGTTTATGATGGCCATTGTCACTAGTGTGAGGAGGTATCTCTCTGTGGCTTTAATTTGCATCTCTCTGATGGCTAGTGATGCTGAGCATCATTTCATATGTTTCTGGGCCCTCTGTATGTCCTCCTTGGAGAAGTGTCTGTTCAAGTCTTTTGCTCATTTTTTAATTGGGTTTTTTATCTTCCTGGAGTGGAGTTGTGTGAATTCTTTATATTTTTTGAGATCTAACCCTTCTCTGAGGTATCATTGGCAAATATATTTTCCCACGTAGTTGCTTCCCTTTTCATTATGGTGGTTTCTTTAGCCATTCAGAAACTTTCTTATGTGTGGAGGTCAGATTTGTTTATTCATTTTGTTATGTCCCTTGCTCTAGGGGGACATAACAGTGAAGATGTTGCGGTGTGGAATGTCTGAGATTCTCCTTCTGATGTTTTCCTCTAAGACTTTTATGGTGTCATAAATTATATTTAAGTCCTTTATCCACTTTGAATTTATTTTTATGTATGGTGTAAATTGTTGGTCTAGTTTCATTTTTTGCAGGTACCTGTTCAGATGTCCCAACAACATTTGTTGAACAAATTATTTTTACTAAGTTTTCTGCTTCTGCACCCTTTGTCAAATATTAATTGATCATAGAGACTTGGGTTTATTTCTGGGCTCTCTATTCTATTTCATTTGTCTATGTGTCTGTTCTTATGACAGTGCCAGGCTGCTTTGCTTACAGTGTCTTGTAATACAGCTTGATATAAGGAATTGTGATCCCTCCTACTCTGTTCCTTTTTCTCAAATATTTTTTTATTTTAATCATTTTTAAGTACAGTTTCCTCCTTTTATTCCCATTCCAGCTCGTCCACCCATCCCTCACAACCTCCCTCCCATTACAACCCCACTCTTAGTTTTTGTCCATGTGTCCTTTATATTTGTTCCTATAAACACTTCCCCTTTCCCTTGAAATTCCCTCTTCTCTCCCCTCTAGTCACTGTCAGCCTGTCCTCTATTTCAGTGTCTTTAACTATATTTTGCTTGTATCTTTGTTTGTTTTTTACGCTCCTTTTAAAGGTGAGATCATATGGTATTTGTCTTTCACTGCCTGGCTTATTTCACTCAGCATAATGCTCTCTGGTTCTATCCATACTGTGGAAATGGTAGGAGCTCCTTTTTTTCTGCTGCATAGAATTTCACTGTGTAAATGTACCATAGCTTTTTGATCCATTCATTTACTGATGGGCATCTAGGTTGCTTCCAGCACTTAGCTATTGTAAATTGTGCTGCTATGAACATTGGGGTGCAAAGGTTCTCTTGGATTGGTGTTTCAGGGTTCTTAGGATATAGTCCCAGCAGTGGAATTGCTGGGTCAAAAGGCAGATCCATTTTTAGTTTCCTGAGAAATTTCCATAATGTTTTACATAGTGGTTGTACCAGTCTGCAATCTCACTAACACTGCACTAGGGTCCACTTTTCTCCACAACCTCTCCAACACTTGTTGTTTGTTGCTTTGTTTATGATGGCCATTCTGACTGGTGTAAAGTGGCATGTCATTGTGGTTTTAATTTGCATCTCTCTGATAGCTACCAATATTGAGCATCTTTTCATGTGTCACTGGATCCTCTGTATGTCCTTCTTGGAGACGTGTCTGTTCAAGTCCTTTGCCCATTTTTTAATTGGGTAGCTTTTCTTAGAATGGAGTCATGTAAGTTCTTTATATATTTTGGAGATTAAACCCTTGTCTGAGGTATCATTGGCAAAGATGTTTTCCCATACAGTTGGTTCTCTTTTTATTTTAATACTGTTTTCTTTACTCATGCAGAAGCTTTTTATTTTGATGAGGTCCCATTTGTTTATTCTTTCCTTTATGTCCCTTGCTCTAGGGGAGATATCAGTAAAAATGTTTCTGTGTGAAATACCTGAGATTTTCCTGTCTATATTCTCCTCTAGGACTTTAATGGTGTCATGGTTTATATTTAAGTCTTTTATCCACCTTGAATTTATTTTTGTGTAGGGTGTAAGTTGGTTCTCAAGTTTCATTTTTTTTTGCACATAGCTGTCCAGTTCTCCCAACACCAATTGTTGAAGAGGCTATTCTTACTCCATTTTATGTTGCTGCACCCTTTGTTGAATATTAATTGACCATAGAGACTTGGGTTTATTTCTGGGCTCTCTGTTCTGTTGCACTGGACCATGTGCCTGTTCATATGCCAGTACCAGGCTGGTTTGATTACAGTGGCTGTGTAATGAAATTTGGAATTGGATTTTTGATCCCTCCTACTTTGCTCTTCTTTCTCAAAATTTCAGCAGCTATTCGGTATTTATGATTTCATATAAATTTTTGAAGTGTTTGCTCTATGTCTGTGAAATGTGCCATTGGTACTTTAATAGGTATTGCACTGAATCGGTAAATTGCTTTGGGTAGTAGGGACATTTTGATGATGTTAATTCTTCTGATTCATGAACACAGTGTATGTTTCCATTTGTTTGTTTCTTCCTTGATTGATTTCCTCAGTGTTATGCAGTTTTCTGAATACAGGTTTTTTACCTCATTGGTTAGGTTTACTCCTAAGTATTTTATTTTTCTTTTTGCTATTTCAAATGGGATTCTTTTCTTGATTTCTCCTTCTCATGTTTCATTGTTGGTGTAAAGAAATGCCTTTGATTTCTGGATATTGACTTTGTATCCCGCTGTTTTGCCAAATTCATTTATTAGGTCAAGCAGTTTTTTTTTCCCTGAGTCTACAGGATTTTCCATGTTCACTATCATGTCATCTGCAGGCAGTGACAGTTTTGTTTCCTCCTGTCCTATTTGAATGCCTTTTATTTCGTTTTCTTGTCTGATCGCTGTGGCTAAAACTTCCAGTACTATATTGAATTGAAGTGGTGAAAGTGTGCAGCCTTGTCTTGTTCCTGATCTTAGTGGAGAAGATTTTAATTTTTGCCCATTGAATATGATGTTGGCTGTAGGTCTCTCATATATGGCTTTTATTATGTTCAGTAATACTCCCTCTATTCCCACTTTGCTGAGTGTTTTTATCATAAATGGGTGCTGTACTTTATCAAATGATTTTCCTGAATCTATTGATATGATCATGTGATTTTTCTCTTTGCTTTTGCTTATGTGATGTATTACATTTACTTATTTGTGAATATTGTACCATCCTTGCATCCCTGGGATGAATCCCACTAGGCCTGGTGTATGATCTTTGTGATGTCTTCTTGGATGCAGTTTGCCAATATTTTGTTGAGGATTTTAGCATCTATCTTCATCAGCGATATTGGCCTGAACTTTTCTTTCTTTGTTGTGTCTTTATCTGGTTTTGGAATTAGGATGATGTTGGCCTCATAAGAAGTGTTTGTGAGTCTTTCACCTTTTTGGACTTTTTGGAATAGTCTGTGAAGGATAGGGGTTAGTTCTTCCGTAAATGCTTTTTAAAATTCTCCTGTGAAACCATCTCGTCCAGGGCTTTTGTGTGTTGAAAGTTTTTTGATTACTCTTTCAATTTATTTTGCTGTTATTGGTCTGTTAACACTTTCTGCTTCTTTTTCATTGAGTTTTGGAAGATTATATTTTTCTAGAAATTTGTCCATTTCACCTAGGTTTTCAAATTTCTTGGCATACAGTTATTCGTAGTAATTTCTTACAATCCTTTTTATTTCTGTGGTGTCTGTTTTAATCTCTCCTCTTTCATTTCTGATTGTGTTTATTTGGGTGTTCTCTCTTTTTTTCTTGATGAGTCTGCTTAAAGGCTTGTCGTTTTTTTTTAAGATATTATTTATTTATTATTAGAGAGGAAAGGGAGGGAGATAGAGAGAGAGAGAGAGAGAGAGAGAAACTTCAATGTGCAGTTGCTGGGGGTTATGGCCTGCAACCCAGGCATGTACCCTGGCTGGGAATCGAATCTGGGACACTTTGGTTCCCAGCCCACGCTCAATCCACTGAGCTACGCCAGCCAGGGCAGGCTTGTTGTTTTTGTTTATCTTTTCAAAGAACCAGCTCCTGGATTCATTGATACTTAGAATCGTGCTTTTAGTCTTTATGTCATTTAATTCTACTCTGATCTTGGTTATTTTCTTCCTTCTACTTGTTCTGGCCTGTCTTTGTTGTTGTTTGTCGAGTTCTTGTAGATGTAGGGTTAGGTTGTTTGTTTGAAATATTTCTGTCTTTTTCAGGTATGCCTGTATTGCTGTGAACTTCCCTCTCTGGACTGCCTTAGCTGTGTCCCATAAGTTTTGGGTTGTTGTGAGTTCCTTTTCATTTGTTTCCAAAAACCTTTTGATTTCCTCCCTAATTTCATTCTTGACCCTTTCATTGTTTAATAGCATGCTCTTCAATCTCCATGATTTTGAGTGTTTAGGGTTTTTTTTTTAAGTTTTCTACTTTTTTAAAAAGATTTTATTTATTTTTTTAGAGAGGGAAGGGGGGGAGAGAGAGAGAGGGAGAGAGAGAGAGAGAGAGAGAGAGAGATCAATGTGTGGTTGCTGGGGGCCATGGCCTGCAACCCAGGCATGTGCCCTGACTGGGAATCGAACCTGGGATGCTTTGGTTCACAGCCCGCGCTCAATCCACTAAGTTAAGCCAGCCAGGCTGTTTCAGCATTTTTTTCCTTGCCGTTGGTTTCTAGTTTCAATCCCTTGTGATCCGAGAAAATGCTTGGTATAATTTCAATTTTCTTGAAATTGGTGAGGCTTGTTCTGTGTCCTATCATGTGGTTTATCTTTGAAAATGTGCCATGTACCTTTAGAAAGAATGTGTATTTAGCTTCTTTGGCATGGAGTGTTTTGTATATATCAGTTAAGTCCATTTCATCTAGGGTATTGTTCAGTGTCTTAATATCTTTGTTGATATTTTCTTTGGAAGATCTGTCCATTCTTGATGGGGGGGGGGTAAAATCCCCCACTATAATTGTGTTGCTGTCAATATTTTTCTTGAAGTCCTCCAAGATTTTCTTTATGTATTTCGGTGCATATAGATTTACATATTTATGTCTTCTTGGTGAGTTCTTGCCTTGAGTATTATGAAGTTACCGTCTGGGTCTCTCTTTATGGCCCTTTTTTGGAATTCTATTTTGTTTGATATGAGTATTGCTACTCCAGCTTTCTTTTCCCTTTTCTCTTGGTTGGAAAATTTGTTTCCAGCCCTTCACTTTCAGTCTGTTCCGGTCTTTTATCCTGAGGTGGGTCTCTGGTAGGAAGCATATGTGTAGGTCATGTTTTCTTATCCAATCAGCTATTCTATGTCTTTTGATTGGAACATTTAATCCACTTATGTTTAAGGTTATTATTGATAGGTACTTATTCATTGCCATTTACATACCTATGTCTCTCTCTCTCTCTCTCTCTCTCTCCCCCCCCTTTCCTTAAAGCAGTCCCTTTAGCATCTCTTGCAAAGCTCGTTTTGTGGAGGTGTGTTCTTTTAGACCTCTTTTGTATGGGAAGCTTCTTATTTGACCTTCTATCTTGACTGAGAGCCTAGGTAAGATAGTGTTGTTTGCAGACTTCTGGTTCTCATTACTTGGAATATTTCTTACCATTATTTTCTGGCTTGGAGTGTATCCATTGAGAAGTCAGCTGCTAGCCTTATTGGGGCTCTGTTGTATGTTACTTCCCGTTTCTCCCTTGCTACCTTTAATATTCTATCTTTGTCTTGAAATTTTGCCATTTTAATTATTATGTGTCTTGATGTAGGCCTCTTCGTGTTCCTCTTGATTGGGACTCTCTGTGTTTTCTGGATTTGTGTGACTTTTTCTCTCATCAAATTAGGGAAATTTTGCATCATTACTTTTTAAAATAGGTTTTCTATCCCTTGTTCTTCTTTTTCTTCTTCTGGTATCCCTATCGTATGGATATTATTATGTTTCATATTGTCTTGCATTTCTCCTAAACCCTCTTCATTCTTTCTGAGCCTCTTTTCCTTTTCTTGCTCTTTCTGGGTGTTTTTTCTACTTTGTCCTCCAATTTGCTGATCCCATCTTCTGCTTCATGGATCCTGCTTTTCATTTCTTCTACCGTGTTCTTCAGTTCAGAAACTGTATTCTTCATTTCCTCTTGGCCCTTGCTGATAGTTTCTATTTCCTTTTTCATGGTGTGTAGTTTTCAATGAGTTCACTCTAGCTTCCCTGTAGTTTCTGTTAGCTCATTGTGAGCTCATTGACCTTCCTGATAATCATTTCTTTGAACTCAATATGTGATAGTTGAGTTGCTTCTATTTCATTTAGCATTCTTTCTGAGGCTTCCTCCTTTTTCTTCATTTAGGGATTGTTTCTTTGTCTTCTCATTGTTCGTGAGACTCTTCCTGTTAGCCTCTATTTCTTAAATTGATCTGTTCTGACTTCCTGGGTTTTTGGTGTGAACTTCTGTCATAGAATACCTGTGAGAATCAGTGGTGCAGTCTCCTTTGGGTATCCTGGTGTTCACAGCTTCCCCCTACTCTTTTTTGTGATCATTTGGAGGAGTAAGGCAAGATGGTTTAACACGGCAAGAGAGTATTCTGTGATATTTACTATAGCTGGCAGTAGAGAAGAGATAGGAGATCCTTTTTCTATGTATAGTGTTAATTGTGATCTTCCACCCCACCAGCCACTTTTAGAAGGGATGGAAAGAAGATAAGACTCCTATTGAGGAGGAAAGGACTGTGAGTTGGATCTAGAAAACAGTGAGGCTGTGGGAGGTAAGATTCTGAGGTAGCGTCAGAGTAAAGAATAGTAATAGGAGTAGTGTGTAAGAGAATAGAGTTAACCACTAGAATAGTAGAGTTTGGGAAATCACAAAGTGGGCTCATATCTGTGAGGGATGTTGTATAGTATCTACAATTGTATGAAATAGGTCTTATTTACAATAATATTAGAGCTACAATCATATGACAGAATCTATGAGATCTAGATAACAAAAATAGGGAGTATAGGATCTTGAGTAGTGTATAATGGAACACAAATGAAGGACAGTAAATTAACAACACACTGTGAATGAGATAATAAGGGAAACCTATCAGACAATACAGTATAACCAGCCAAGCAAAGAAGACTATACTGAAAAAAAAAAGGAATTCCAAAATAGTATTAAGTTAAAAAATGTAAGAATAATGAGAAAAAGATAATACAATTTTGCAGTAACTTGCAGGTTCAAAAGAAAAAGTAAAAAAGCAGAAGATGGAATGCAAGAGTGATAAATTTGGAATGGAAGGAATAACACTAGGATGAAAGGGAGAGAAATATAAGGAATTGAAAGATACAAAAATAATAATTAAAAAATAAAAAGTAACTTAAAAATGACAATATCAAACAATCAAACAGCATCAATTACAAAAACAAAAACTGTTGTTGTTTTCTTACTGGCCAAGACAGTTTTTCTGGTCTTGCTGGCTTCAGCAGGCTGAGTGGCACTTGGAATGCTTTTCACTCTTCCCAGTCAGAACTCAGCCAGTCTCTCATGCCCTTCTCCCCAGAGCTGGTCTGGTGCCTTTCGGCAGGTCCCTTAGTGTGGGTCTGGGCGCTCCCAAGCATGTTCTTTGGAGCTGACTGCTGCGGTCTTCTCGGCTCCGGGGCCCCGCAGAGCACCTGCATCTTTTCCGGGTTCATGGGGTAAGCTCCAGGGATCGCCAGGGGGCACGCACTTGCCCCAATTTCCCCGCCAGGATTTCTAGGTTCCCGTGAAGCGCCCACATCTTTTCTGGGTTCACGGTGTGAGATCCGGGAATCCCGAGGGGGTGTGCACTTCCCCAAGTTTACCACCACGGGCTCCAGAATCCTGTGAATGCCCGCGCCCTTTCCTTGTTCAGGGCTGTGGGGTCTGGGTCTTCCACAAAACCACACTATCTCTGGTTTGGGAGTGAGGGTGCATGGCCAGGTCACCCTTGGTCACACAGGCTGGGGTACTCACTCTTCCCAGGGCTATGCATATGTGCTCCCAGCTCCTGTGTGATCATCTCTCAGTCCTAACTCCCCTCTCTGTGCCTTCAAGCAACAGGGCCTCCCCCCAATGCTGCTTAATCTTTGTTTGGCCGGTGAGGAAGCTGTTGACTCTGCTCTCTCCCAGGTGCCCTGAGGCAGACCCAGGGGCACCAGGCTTGGGGGCTGCAACCTCACTGGTCCTCGCGCTGATCGCTGGGCCCTTATTATCCTGAGGCAGTGTCCTTACTGTCAGGTTTTTCAATGTCCACTATAATTTTTGATGTCCTATTTTCATAAATTTTGCAATATTGTTGGCCCCTTGCTGTGTTCCTCCAAAGATCAGCCAGTTTCTCTTCCATGCATAGAGGGAAGGGGAATACACTCCATCTTACAAGGCCACTATCTTCCCGCTCTCCTTCTTTCTCAAAATTGTTGCAGCTATTTGAGTTCATTTATGGTTCCATATAAATTTCTGAAATATTTGTTGTATATCTGTGAAATATGTCATTGGTACTTTAATAAGATTGCATTGAATCTATCATTTACTTTGGGTAGTATGGAAATTTGATGATGTTAATTCTTCCAATCTAAGATTATGGTACATGTTTCCATTTGTATGTGTCTGCCTTAATTTCTTTCTTCAGTGTTGTGTCGTTTTCTGAGTACAGGGCCTTTACATCCTTGGTTAGGTTTATTCCCAGGTAGTTTATTTTTTCTTGTTGCTATAGCAAATGATATTTTTTTAATAATTTCTGTTTTTGATATTACATTGTGTACAAAAATGCCTTTGATTTCTGAATATTGACTCTGTTTCCCGCTGTTTGCCAAAATCACTTATTAGATCCAGTAGTTTTTTGGCGGAGTCTATAGGATTTTCTATATGCGCTATCATGTCAAGCTATTACAGTTTTGCTTCCTCCTTTCCAATATGGATGCCTTTTATTTCTTTTTCTTGTTTGATTGTTGTGGCTAGGACTTCTGATACTATGTTGAATTGGAGTGGTGAAATCAAGCATCCTTCTCTTCCTCCCAATCTTAGTGGAAAAGCTGTATGTTTTTGCCTTTTGAGTATGATGTTGACTGTCCATCTCTCATATATGGCATGCTTTATTATGTTCAACAATACTCCCTCTATTCCCACTTTGCTAAGTGTTTTATCATAAATGGGTGTCGTACCTTATCAAATGCTTTTCCTGCATCTTTTGATATGATTATGTGATTGTGGTCTTTCAGTTTGTTTTGTGATGTATTATGTTTGTTGATTTGCAAATATTGTACCATCCATGTATCCCTGGGATGAATCCCACTTGATCATGGTGTATGATCTTTTTAAGGTACTGCTAGATGTGGTTTGACAATATTTTTTTGAGGATTTTAGTGTCTATGTTCATCAGCAATATTGGCCTGACATTTACTTCTTTGTGGTATCTTTATCTGGTTTTGGGTTAGGATGATGCTGGCTGCATAAAAAGACTTTAGGAGTCTTCTACTTTTTGGGATTTTTTTTTTAATAATTTGGAATATAGGTTAGCTTTTCCCTTAAATGCTTTGTAAAATTCTCCTGTGAAACCTTCTGGTCCAGGGCTTTTGTGTCAGAAGCTTTTTGATTACTGCCTCAATTTCTTTTGCTGTTATTGGTCTGTTCAGGCTTTCTGCTTCTTCTTCATTCAGTTTTGGAAGATTATATTTTTCTAGAAATTTGTCCATTTCACCTAGGTTTTCAAATTTCTTGGCATACAGTTCTTTGTAGTAATTTCTTACAATCCTTTGTATTTCTGTCGTATCAGTTGTAATCTCTCCCCTTTCATTTCTGATTGTGTTTATCTGGGTCTTCTCTGTCTCTGTCTCTCTCTCTCTCTCTCTCTCTCTTTATGAGTCTGCTTAAAGGCTTGTCAACTTTGTTTACCTCTTCAAAGAACTAGCTCCTCGATTCATTGATCCTTAGAATTGTGCTTTTAGTCTCTATGTCATTTAATTCTGCTATGATCTTGGTTATTCCCTTCCTTTTAATTGCTCTGGGCTGTCTTTGTTGTTGTTCCTATAGTTCTTACAGGAGTAGGGTTAGGTTGTTTATTTGAAATGTTTCTATCTTTTTTAGGTAGGCCTGTATTGCTAGGAACTTCCTCTTGAGGACTGCCTTCACTGTGTCCTATAAGTTTTGGACTGCTGTGAGTTCATTTTCATTTCTTTCCAGAAACTTCTTGATTTCTTCCTTAATCTCATTCTTGACCCATTAATTGTTTAATGGCATGCTATTTGATCTTTGACAGTGGGGTGTTAAAATCCCCTACTATATTTGTGTTGCTGTCAATATCTTTCTTGAGGTCTTCCAAGATTTTTTTTTAATGTATTTGGGTGCTCCTATGTTGGGTGCATATATATTTACAATGTTTATGTCTTCTTCATGTATTCTTCCTTTGAGTATTATAAAGTGACCTTCTGGGTCTCTCTTTATGGCCCTTTTTTGGAAGTCTATTTTGTTTGATATGAAGATTGCTACCCTGACATTTTTTTCCTTTCCATTTGCTTGGAAAATTTGTTTCCATCCCTTCATTTTCAGTCTTTGTAGGTCTTTTGCTTTGAGGTGGGTCTCTTGTAGTCAGCATATGTGTGGGTCATGATTTCTTATCCATTCAGCGATTCTATGTTTTTGATTGGGGCATTTAATCCATTTACATTTAAGGATATTATTAATAGGCAGATATTCATTGCCTTTTTTTTTGTACCTGTGTTGTTCTCTCTCTTACTGTTTTTCTTCCTGTTTTTAAAAGAGACCCTTTAGCATCTCTTCCAGAGTGGATTTGGAGGAGGTGTATTATTTAAGGTTGCTTTTGTCTGGGGAGTTCCTTATTTGGCCTTTCATTTTAATTGAGAGCCTTGCTGGATAGAGTAGTCTCAATTGCAAGTGCTTGGTTTTCATGACTTGTAATATTTCTTGCCATTCTCTTTTGGCTTGGAGTGTTTTCATTGAGAAGTAAGCTTCTAGTCTCATCGGGGTTCCCTTGTATGTTACTTCTTGTTCCTCTCTTTCTGCCTTTAAGATTCTTTCTTTGTCTTGGAATTTTGCCATTTTAATTATGATGTGATTTGAAGTGGGCCTCTTTGGGTTCCTCTTGATTGGACTGTCTGTGTTTCCTGGATTTGTGTGACTTTTTCTCTCATCAAATTAGGAAAGTTTTCCATCATTACTTTTTCAAATAGGTTTTCTATCCCTTGCTGCTGCTGCTCCTCCTCCTCCTCCTCCTCCTCCTCTTCTTCTTCTTCTTCTTCTTCTTCTTCTTCTTCTTCTTCTTCTTCTTCTTCTTCTTCTTCTTCTTCTATCCCTATTATATGTCTGTTATTATGTTTCATGTTGCCTTGCATTTCCCTTAAGCCCTCTTCATTTTTTCTGATTCTCTTTTTCTTTTTCTTGTGTTGTCTGGATGTTTCTTTCTGCCTTGTCCTCCAGCTCACTGATCTGATCCTCTGCTTCATCTAACCTGCTTTTCATTCCTTCTACTGTTTTCTTCAATTCAGAAATTGTATTCCTCCTTTCCTCTTGGCCCTTGTTGATAGTTTCTATTTTCTTTTTTTTATGTTGATATAGTTTGCAGTGAATTCCTTTTAGTTTCCTTGTATTTTCTGGTAACTCTCTCTGAGTTCATTGAGGTCCCTGATGACCATTGGTTTGAACTCAATATCTGATAGGTGACTTGCCTCTATTTCACTTAGCATTCTTTCTGAGGCTTTCTCCTTTCCTTTCATTTGGGGTTGTTTCTTTGTCCTTCCATTGTTTTGAGACTCCTCTTTTAGCTTCTGCTTCTTAAATTGATGTGTTGTGATTTCCTGGGTTTATGGTGTGAACTTCTATGGTAGAAGACCTGAGAAATTCTGTGTGCAGTCTCATTGGTCTCCTGTGCTCACTGGTCTTGGGCTGTCATTTATGTTGGCTCTGTGCATGTTTTTCAGTTTTTATTGTTGCTGAGTCTTTCTTTGGTGGGTCCTTCCCTCCAGCTGGTTAACTGAGGGTCATTCTGTCCACCACATCTTGTATTCTTTTGTGCAGGTGTGGGAAGGTTGTGTTAAATCTGGGTCTTCCATATGTATGAGGTTTTGAGGCTTCTCTCTCACTCTTGTTCCATTGTTTGTTCTGAGTAATTTCCCCACCGTTTAGTTGTAATTCCAGATTGTTCCTGGGTGGAGTTTAGTGTGGCTTCCACTCCCTCCTTCCCCTTCTTCAGTTGTTATCTGTTGGTGGTTCCTTTGTTGGTCAGTTTCATATTCCAGCAGGTATACTGGTGTTCACAGTTCCCACCTACTTGTCTGATTTTTCAATGTCCTCTACAGTTTTGACTTCCAATCTTCATATATGCTGGGAATCCATTGACTGTTCATTCTGTTCCTCAGAATATCAGTTAGGTGTTCCACCTGTGCACAGGGGGAAGTGGACTCTGCTCCCACATATCTTGTTGACATCTTTCTGTCTCCTTTGTAACATCTGAGGCACTGCTTCTGAAGCTTTATTGTGTATATGAATACCTGAAGATGCTTAAGTGCAGAGACTGAACTCATTCTGGTAAATGCCTAGATATTCTGCACAAATAGCTCCACCAGATGCCAGTGTTTCTAGAGCTTTTTCATATGGAATATGTTTCTTCCAAACAATAACCTTTGTTAAGTTTTAGTTATTCATGAGCACTTTAAAAAATAACTTCCCAAATACATTTTATCTGTTCAATCTCCTGTTTAAAAATCTCTGGAGTAGAGGAATCCTCCTTTCCTTCCCTTTTTGCCTTCCATTTCTTTTACAAAGCATTGAGTTCAGAGCACTGGATAAGAGTCAATAAACCTAGTGTGTGACAGTTACAGAGAGAAGAGCATTAAATTAAGAGTCAGAAAACCAGGGCTCAAGTCCAAAGCCATGCTACTGTCCAGCTGGGTGACATTGGGCAAGCCACTTCCTCTCTTTGTACTTGATCTTGCCAATAATTAAAAATGATGGCTTTGATCTCCATACCCTCTAAATACCCTTTGATTGAAGGTTGTTTTCATGCTCAGATTTGAACTAGAATAAAGTGTTATTTCAGGTGTGTGGTGCCTTTCAGGATAAATTTTCTTCTATTGGAAGATGTAGTGTCATCTCCGTTGCTGTAATGTCATGGGACCTGCTTATTAATCAATAAAAATAATGGGGTAATGTGTAGGGCTTTACAAATGAGTAGCCACAGATTTAATAATCTATAATATGTAAACTTGATAAATCTATCTTTTATTGTTGTGCTTAAGTATAACATAAGGTGACAAATGTTGCCCCACTTATCTTGAGCAACTGAGCATTTAGTTATTTGACATAATTTAAATGTTTTGCATCAGTCTCTTAAGCTACTCGCATATGAATAAGAAACATTTCAGGTCACTTTCAAATGGTTATTTTTATTTACTTTTACTGAGTAATGATACTCTAAATCTCTATAAAAGAGAGACATTTTCCCTTTTGTCTCCCTTTCTTAAATATCTAGTGACTCTTCTCTTAGTGATAACAAGGACAATGCTAAATAAGATAGTTAAAGCAATTTACCATCACAGACATTTTCACATACATTATCTTATTATTTGAGGGTCACAGCGATTTCTGGAGATACTGGTGAGAAAAGTCAAGCCTTAGAGAGCCAAACTGGCATTAAATGACAAAGCTCTTGTGGATGAATCCAGGCCTTCTGGTTTTGCCCTGCTTCACTCATTAGGCACTTTTCAAGTGTGAGATACTTTTCAGAGGGAGCATTTGAAAGTTTTAATCAATTATTCTCAAGCATTAATCAATCACTTCTGCTAATAATAGTGAAGCCCTACTATATGCTATGTAATGCCCTTAGGCACTGGGGAGATAAAAGTGACTAAACTGTTGTATTTTCCATAAGCAGAATAATGGTCCCCAAAGATGTCCATGTTCTAAGCCCCTAAACCGGTAAATACAATACTTACAAAGCAAGAGAGACTTTGTAATGTGATTAACTTAAAGATCTTGAGCACCAGAGATGATCTTTGCCAGGGTGATCTGCTGACCAAGATTGTACAAGTGGACCCTAAAGGTAATCACAGGGTTGTTTTGTAAGGTGAAGGAGGGTCAGAGTCAGAAGAGATGTGATGACAGAAGCAGAGGTGAGAAAGAGATTTGAAGATGGTATGCTGCTAGCCGTGAAAGTAGAGGAAGAGGTCACAGGCCAATGGAGGTAGGTGACCCATAGAAGCCAGAAAAAAAAAAACACAATTGTCCCTCAGAGCCTTCAGGGAATGCAAATCTGCTATCACCTTGATTTTAGATGAGACCCATTTCAGTCTTCTGATGTCCAGAACCAAAAGAATAAATCTGTTGTTTGAAGCCACTGAATTTGTTCTAATTTATTACAGCAACCACGGGAAACTGATACGGTGGCTGTCTCAAAGGACTCACCTTCTATTATAGTAAACAGATCAGTCGGGGTAAGTGAGGGCAAAGAGGCACTGTGGAGTGCTGGGCAGTGGAGACAAGAGGCTCTGAATCCAGCCTGGAGGGAAGGTGCACAGTGAGGATTCCTCAAGAAAGTAACAGGAAGATGAGCCACAAACATCTGAGTACAGTTTTTCTGTGTGTCACTGTGCCCAAGGTAGGGTTACTCCAACAGGAAATGAACCTTCCATTTATCTTGAAGGGTGAGGGACAAAGCACTAGAGGACCTATTGTTCCTGATGATTCTGTACCCAGACCCAGTCTATTTGGAGTCCTTGGCAGAGGCATCCTATCTGCTTCCATGGAGCACACTGGTTGGTTATCGATTATACATCTGTGTGCAATCTACATACATTTGATATATGAATATATATGTATATACACACACTTATATATCAGCATACTATTCAATAACCATGAACTTAGAGACTTGCTGTGGAATTTGAAACAGCTGAAGCTTGAAGTTGATCATCTTTCCAGTATGTGTTAGAGCATACATTACAATGAATGGAAGTAATTATAGGCAGATTAAATGACGGTGCCATGGTTTATTAGAGTATGATTTCTCAAGCCATTCAGTACTCTAAATAACAATAAATTATATTAGATTTCTGATATTATTTGAGCATGTAAAGGGCTATGGATCTATGGGTATCTGATACTTGAAAAGCTTCAGCATTCAGTTTTTGTTGAATTTGTAATTAACAAATGAAACTAAGCTAATCATAGTAAATTGTTCATTTGACAACATTCTTGTTGTTGAGAACACTGTGTGCTGAGGAACAAGGATGTGAAGTGCTGCAGAGTGTGGGCCTATGTGTGCTCTTGTATGTCACAATACCGATCAACAAATGAATGCCTCTATCACACCATATCCAAATGGTGTGTTACTGTGATAAAATGCTTCATCCTTGCAGGCTGCTGATTCATCTGGCTTGAACAGTATATGTTCATCAATTATTGCTTTATATTGAAAGGCACAGTTTAATTTTGCTCAAGATTGGCTGGCACTTTCCCAAGAAAATATCAGTAATCTGAGGAGTTTTAAAAGTAATGTGTGAAATGTATGTGAAACAGGTAGAAAGAAGCTGCTGGTGGCTTATGCTAATCAAAATTCCTCCTAGTAATTGCAAGCACCTTAGAAAGAAAAAGGCATTAAAGGCTTCAAAACTGCACAGAATTTAGATTCAAAGACACAGTAACTGGTAGATTGTCACACTCTATCATTTATTCCCTTTAGTTTCTATACCTAAAAAAAGTACTCATCTTGTATAATGAAATTTACAATAAGCCAAGAGTAGTGCTTAGGTTCTTTTGATGTTTCAGAAAAGGGCCCTTCTGGACAGTGTGCATGTTGGTTATTAAGATATTAGGGACCACAATGTCAGTGACTACTTAATATAATTTTGTTTTACTAGTTTAATGTGCACTAGTGATACTCAGTTGAGTCTTAGCATCAATACACTCATAATATATGGTGCAGTGCCTTCATATAGTGCATTGGGTATAAGCATATTAAACATATTACACAGAGCTCAACACCTCACATATTATTGATAAATAATGCACCAATTAGGTAATACAGCAGTCATAAAAATAAACACTGGCATATGTGTACAAGGTCTAAATGAAAATGATATTGAGGGAACAAGTGAGAATAGATAATTGGAGTTAATAAAATAGGACCAACATAGGATATACTGTTACAGTAAGCTCCAAAGCACAAAATCTTTTATTGGTTTGAAGCAGAGCACTGAAACCAATATTGTTTAAGCCAAGTGGGTGATTAAGTAGATCTAGACAATCTCTTTTTAGGCTAGTACTGCCCAACAGAAATATGTGAGCCACAAATGCAAACCAGATATGTAAGTTTAAATTTTCTAGTTTCCATGTTAAAAAAGTGAAGAGAAACAGGTGAAATTAATTTTAATAACATTTTATTGAACTCACTGTATGCCAAATACCATTTCAACTGCAATCTGTGTAAAATTATAAATTATGTATTTAATACTATTTTCATATGCTTTGAGATCTGGTGTGTCTTATGCTTATAGCATATTTCAGTTCAGACAAGCCATTTTACAAATACATAGTTTGGCTGGTGGCTACCATTTTAGACATTGCAGTTTTAGATTATTGCATTATAATCTCTTTCCTCTTCTTCCTATATTGTATACTCCTTTGGATAAGTGGTTCCTTAGAAGGTTGTGACAGTGAGATTGAATGTGTTAACTGAAGGGACTGAGATTCAGAGTGGCCTATGACTTGCTCAAGGTCACACACCTTTAAGTGGCAGAATCACTCTCTGAGGCCTTTCCACTATGTGGTCTCCTCCTTTCAAAAGGCCATCTTATATGTATCCCTCTATTTCATTGTTTTCCAAAAAAAATCATCTTTATTGACTATTAGCTAGTCCATTCATAATGATAACCCATAGAAAGCTGTTTTCAAAAAACCTTAAAATTATCTCACTTTGCTTCTAACACTTAGCAACTTTTCTCATATTCTGAAAGAATAGAAGTAGCAAGCATTTTGCAATTAGAGCACAGGATGATTTAATAGAAAAGAAGAGTGCTCTTGGACACAAACAGCTAGCCCTCATACATGACTCTGCTGACCATTAACTGAGTGACAGTGTGAATATTAAGCAGTTAGCCCTTATGGGTCTCAGTGTCTTCCATCTGTGAAATGGGAGATTATAGTGCCTGTCTAACCTATTTCTCAGGGTTGACACAAGTCTCATGCAAGATTATACTTGTGTAAGTGCTTTGTGAAGTGAAAAGTACCATGCAAGTATAAAATTCTGTTGCTTTTCTAAATAGGAGCAACATTTTAAAAATCCTGGTATGTACCAGATTCAGTTATTTAATTTGTAATTACATTAACAACATGGGAATCTACTCACCTTGAAAAAAATATACCACTACAGATAAGGCTAAGTTTTCCTAAATTAACCCTGAATTTCTATTCCTTCCTTTTAACCACCCACTGCAAGTCCACTTTATATAAGCATTTTGTCAAGATGTGAATATTTATGTTAAGGTCCAAGACTAGATATAACAGAAGCAATCAGCATACCCATAATTGTGAATGACAAGCTGGACTGGCAACCTCAGGTAAAGAGACACCCCTCCACAGCAGAGTACATC
Source organism: Phyllostomus hastatus (assembly GCF_019186645.2). Taxonomy (NCBI): domain Eukaryota; kingdom Metazoa; phylum Chordata; class Mammalia; order Chiroptera; family Phyllostomidae; genus Phyllostomus; species Phyllostomus hastatus. The sequence goes on from NW_025334029.1 coordinate 2,994,599, forward strand.
TGTACCAATACTGTTGCTCTGTGCTGCCACATGTAATATACTTATCACATGTGTAAGGGAGTATGTGTATGCACTATGCCAAGACACAGGAATGAATTTTGCTTTTGTGGATAAATCGACTGGATCCATACTAGATTCCTGGGATAAACCTGCCTCTCATATTGACTCAAAGATTCTTTTTATAAGATCTGGAAAAAATAAAAGCTAGAACTTTTTTCATATCATCTGACAGGAATATTGGCTATTAACTTACTATGGCAGTAGCTGCAGTAGAAAATTTTCTCTTTATTCAGTGAGAGCAGTAGAGGAGAAGAAAAGCTGCCAAACACAACCATGGCAACTTAAATAATGATAATATTATAATGATGATAGAAATAAGAACTGCTATCTGATCAAGTAATTTTTGTTTAAAATATGAAATTTTACAGTATTTAATTGCAAGGCAATATCCACTTTTATTCACTGTTCTTCAGAAAACAAATACAAAATAACAGAAGATTTTAATAACAATAGTGAGAATAGCTAAAATAAACATTGTCAACCAGGTTGTTATCAGGGATATGATTAACATTTGTCTTTTCAAAAGATGAACATGTTGTTTTAATTTCCTTTTTAAATATCCACAACAGGATCTCCAAGTATTTAAATAAAGGAGAGACAGTTTATTAGAACAGAAGGAAACTATCTAGATATATTGGTAACACCTTCCTTGCAAGCATTTCTGACAGCAACCCTATGTTGAAGAGATAATTGCATAAATTGACAGTTATTATCATTTTTAATAAATAACCCTTATTTTTTTTCCTTCCCTCCCTCTGATGCTTCTACACAATTGTGTTCAAAAAGCATATTTTCTGTGGGACCATTTGTATTACAGAGTGATTGAACTCTGATTTGCACATCAATTACCCACCTTTATGGAGATTTTCATGCTCTCCTAGCTGACATCAATGAAGCGTAACTGCGTAAATGCTTTATTTCATACCAGTTTTGGATAACTGAGACTGATAACCAATCATATCGAGAAACAATATGCTATAATACATGAAACAATAACTGTTTCCCTTTGAAATCTCATCGATTCTTTATGAGTTCACCATTCATATGCTTATCTCAATAATCAATTTCTTTCTATAAGACTCTTCCTATCAGTATCACAAGTGCAATTCGATGTTTATACTTGAATATAAGCATTCGTAAAACCAGAGTCTCATTTTTCAGCTTCCCTAAAGAGCAGAAAATCTTGCTGTTTCTTGACAGTATGGTAGACCAGTTTCAGTGAAACATGAACAATCCAAGGAACTGAATTTGTGTGCATCTTTAATCTATCGTTCACTTCTCCATGTTTGTCCCATGGGATCATCTTAAGTGTCACTTGGTTAGTGTGTACCTGAGCTATCTGATAAGCAGAATGTGAACTCCTTCCTTGTTCAAGGTCCATCTGGAACAGCTGCCTGATTTTCTTCCCACCGCATGTCAACCTGAGGATGTTCCTACAGCACTTTGTTTCCGTAGTCACAGCATTATTTTAGAGTGGATTTACCTTTCCTTCTGGGCTGTGAATTTCTTGAAGGCTTATGCTATGCCTTATTCTTTTTCTCAGAACCAAACTTTGTATTTCATGTGATGTAAGCACTCAGTAAATGTTTGTTGATTAAATAGATAAATAAATTAATATATAAATTAATATCTTTGTCAATATGTGTCACTGAACTTGGGAAGAAGAAATACATTTGCCTGTTCTTTCTTCTTTCAGTCAGTCAAAACATATTTTTGATACCGGAACACTAAATTTGACATGTTTCCAGATAAATGGGAAGCAGAAATGTGTTATTCCTTTCTGGTGACACTTTCATTTAACACTCACAGTTCTCTATCAGTCAGAGCAGGAAAGGCAGAAGGAAGGATGGTTTAGAAAGCCAAAAGAGAGTTGCATTGGGGTAGAAGGAAGATGAATGGATAACATGTAATTTGGAGTAAAAAAAAGTTTAATTCTAAGAACTTAGTTATCTATATTCACTGTGATGAAGCTCAGCATTTTCATTGTGAACTGGCTCAGAAATGCAGTGTGGGTGTACTAGTTTTCTAGGCATGCTGAAACAAAGTACCACAAAGTACTTTGGGAGGTTTAAATAACACACTTACTTTCTCTGTTCTGTAAGCTAGAAATTTGAAATCAAGGTATCACCAGGTTTGGTTCCTTCTGAGGGTTGTGAGGGAAAATCTGTTCCAGGCCTCCTCCCAAGATTCTGGCAGTTTTCTGGCAATTATTGATCTTCCTTGGTTTATAGCAGCATCACCCTGATCTCTGCCTTTATTTTCACTTAGCATTTTCCCTGTGTGTGATTGTGCTCAAATTTCCCCTTTTTATAAGGTCACCTGGCATATTGGATTAGGGGCTCACCATACTGTATTAGGACCTAATCTTATATAACTATATTCACAATGACCCCATTTTCAGATAAGGTCACATTCTGAGCTATGGGGGGTCAGGACTTCACCATATGAATTTTGAGGAAAAATTCATATGGGGGGCACATAGTTAGGCATCCTGTCAAGGGAGAGAAGTGTAACTCAGGAAGAAGTCATAACTATAGGTCCATGTGACACATGAGAAAACAAGCCTGACATCATGGGAGTGTGTATAGGGCAGCAGGAGCAGGCTTTGCCTGTCAGTTTCTTGCTGCAGTATTGATTTCAGGATCCTGAAAGTATTCTTAGGCCATAGTTCTGTGGGGTTGATTATGACATGGACAGTCAAGGGCTGAAAGGGTAAGCCTTAAAGAGATAGAATTTGTGAGGTAAAAATTAGTGAAAACAGGCATATCAAAGACTTTGGTGGGACATGAAAATAGAATTAGCTTAAAACTGTCAACTATAAACTGCTCATTAAGGGTGCTAATTTCCTCAGTTTAAAAATAATTAAGACAGAGTATTCAAGATGGCGTCGGAGTAGGAAGGAGCAGATTCGGCTTCCCTCTGTTCAGGGGAGAAAATCCTGGCCTATCTATGGTGTAGAGAAGCAAGCAACCAACATACTTCAGCATATGTGAAAATAGGGGACCAAGGATTGTGGCAAAACTGAAAAACCAGACCCTAAGAAGAGTACTGCAACAAGGTAGGGTCCCAGGGACCAGTGCAGGGTCCGGGGGCTGCAGCCCCAGGCCCAGTGCTTCCTGCTAGGTTTGCCACAGAGTCCTTGGGAGAGAGCTGGGATAACTGCTCCCTCCCGGGCCAAACAAGGTCTGAGCAGCACTGGGAGGAATCCAGGTCCTAGCAAACGCACAAGGGCTGTGAGCCCATTTGGAGGCTGTGGACACCAGAGGGGCTGGGTCATGCAGTGGGGCCCTGATCCCCACAGACACTGGTCTGGCTGGAGAGTTTGGCTGCGGAAGAAGCCAGGCCATTGTGTGGAGCCACAGGCTTGAACAGGAGAAATTTCTCAAGAGAAAGGAGTGAAAAGACAGATACTGTTTGGGGAATTCTCCTACAGTGATCAATTGCTCCAGCCTACCTGCCACCAAGCCTAGGGCACACAGACACTTGCAAGTGCGCTCTGGGAGAGCATCCCCGCAACCCAGTCCACAGCAGTAACCTTGGGGAAAGGCTTAATTCCCACACCCAGAGCACAAGGCTGAGGAGCCACATTATCTTCCCAGATAGTGCAAGAGCCAGTGCACGCTCCACTGACCTAGGAAGAAAAGCCATACCAATCACCCCTCATCCTGGCACAGCCAGCAGGAGCAGAAAAACCGGTTTGGCCACTTTGAAACCAAAAGACTTTTTAATTTTATTCTATTTTTTAACAATTCTTAATTTTTTAATTTTTATTGTTTTTATTCTCTTTTGCTTTCTTTTCCCTCTCTTTCCTGATTTCTGGTTTTATTCCTTTCTCCTTCATTTCCTCCAATTTTATCTCTTCTTCCTTCATTTTCCCTTTTTTATTTTTATTTTTAAAATTATTTTCTAAATACCTACAAGTGAAACAAAATCCTGGATCTGTGAAAAGACCAAAGTTGAACCCAAAGAAGGGACATCACAACAGCTGGCACAGTGAGACAAATTTCACTCTGCTACTACAGAGAACCTGCAAGTTATTGCATATTTGTATTATCATTATTTTTCCAGTATTCTTACATCTTTTTTTAATAGTATTTTTGTATCCCTCTTCTTTTTGTATAGTCTGCTTTGCTAGGTGGGTTATATTGTATGACCTAACAGGTTTCCCCTGATATCTCTTTTATAGTGTATTGCTAATCTACTGTCCTTTCATCCACCTGTGTCCAATTAGCACACTACTCGAGATTCTGTACTCCGTATTCTTGTTACTTAGATCTCAAAGATTCTGTCATATTATTGTTGCCCTAATATTATTGTAAATAATTATTGTTCCATGCAATTGTAATTACTTCACAACACCCCTCCCAGACCTTAGCTCATTTCAAACTTTCCTGAACTATATTAGTGTAGTGGTTAACTATATTTTCTCACACACTACACCTATTTACTATCCTTTACTCTCACCTTACCTCAGAATCTGACCTCCCACAACCTCCCTGCTTTATAGATCAAACTCACAATTCTTTTGTCCTCAACAAGAGTCTTATATTCTTTCCATTCTTTCTAAAAATCAGCTAGCTGGGTGGAAAATCACAGTTAACACTATACATAGTCAAAGGATCTCCTATCTCTTCTCTACTGGCTGCTACTGTAAATATCATACAATATTCTCTTGCTGTTTTAAATCATTTTGCCTTCCCCCTCCAACTGATCACAAAAAAGAGTAGGTGGAAGTGGTAAACACCAGGATACCCAATGGAAGAGGAAACCCAACAACAAAGGAACCACTAACAGATAACAACAGAAGAAGGTGAAGGAGAAAGTGGTAACCACACAAACCTCAATCTAGGACGTATCTGGAAATACAACGAAACAGTAGAGACAGTACCTAATACAAACAACTGAACAAGAGCGAGAGAGAACTCTTAAAACCATACACACAGAAGAACCAGCTTCAACACAACCTGCCCTCACCAGCACAACAAAATACAAGAGGTGATGGACAGAGAGACCCTCATTTAACCAGCTGGTGAGAAGGAACGACCAAAGAAATACCCAACAACAATCAAAACCGAAAGGCAAACACAAAGCCAACTTAAATGACAGCCCAGGACCAGTGATCTCAGGAGATCAAGGAAACTGCACCACTGAAACTCACTGTTATTCTACTACAAAAGTTCACACCACAGACCCAGGGAGCCAGAAAAGATCAATTTAAGATGCTGAGGCTAACAAGAAGAGTCTCAGAAACAATGGGAAGACAAAGAAACAGTCCCCAAATGAAAGGAAAGGAGGAAGCCTCAGAAAGAATGCTAAATAAAATAGAGGCAATTCAACTATCACATATTGAGTTCAAAGCAATGGTCATCAGGAAGCTCAATGAGCTCACAATGATCTACCAGAAACTACAGGGAAGTTACAATGAACTCACTGAAAACTACATCACTGTGAAAAAGGAAATAGAAACTATCAACAAGGGCCAAGAGGAAATGAAGAATACAATTTCTGAACTGAAGAACACAGTAGAAGGAATCAAAAGCAGGATCGATGAAGCAGAAGATCGGATCAATGAGCTAGAGGACAAAGTAGAAGAAAACACCCAGAAAGAGCAAGAAAAAGGAAAAAGAGGCTCAGAAAGAATGAAGAGGGATTAAGAGAAATGCAAGACAATATGAAACATAATAATATCCGTATAATAGGGATACCAGAAGGAGAAGAAGAAGAACAAGGGATAGAAAACCTATTTGAAAAAGTAATGATGGAAAACTTCCCTAATTTGATGAGAGAAAAAGTCACACAAATACAGGAAACAGAGAGTTCCAATCAAGAGGAACCCAAAGACGGTCACGTCAAGATATATCATAATTAAAATGGCAAAATACCAAGACAAAGGAAAATCTTAAAAGCAGCAAGGGAGAAACAGGAAGTACCATACAAGGGAGCCCCAATAAGGCTAGCAGCTGACTTCTCAATGGAAACACTCTAAGCCAGAAGAGATTGGCAAGAAATATTCCATGTAATGAGAACCGTGGTTCTCAGAGGTCTGCAACCAAGGCTAATTTACCCTGCAAGGCTCTCAAACAAGATAGAAGGTCAAATAAGAAGCTTCCCAGACAAAAGAAGTCTAAAAGAATACACCTCCACTAAACCAGTGCTGCAAGAGATGCTAAAGGGCCTGCATTAAGGTAAAGATGGAAGAGAGAGAGAGAGAGAGAGAGAGAGAGAGAGAGAGAGAGAGAGAGGGAGAGAGAGACAGGTACAAAAATGGCAATGAATAAGTACCTATCAGTAATAACCTTAAACGTCAATGGATTAAATGCTCCAGTTAAAAGACATAGAATAGCTGAATGGGTAAGAAAGCACGACCCACACATATGTTGCCTACAAAAGACCCACATCAGGACAAAAGATCAACACAGACTAAAAGTGAAGGGCTGAAAACAAATTTTCCAGGAAAATGGACAGGAAAAAAAAGCTAGGGTAGCAATACTCATATCAGACACAATAGACTTCCAAAACAGGGCCATAAAGAGAGACCCAGAAGGTCACTTCATAATACTCAAGGGAAGAATCTACCAAGAAGACAAAAACATTGTAAATATATATGCACCCAACATAGAAGCACCCAAATACATAAAGAAAATCTTAGAGGACTTTAAGAAGGATATTGATAGCAACACAATTATAGGAGGGGATTTTAACACCCCACTGTAAAAAATGGACAGATCTTCCAAACAAAATATCAATAATGATATTGTGGCATTGAACAATGCCCTAAAGGAAATGGACTTAACTGATTTATATAGAGCCCTTCATCCCAAAGAAGCAAAATAAACATTCTTTTCAAATGCACATGGAACATTTTCAAAGATAGACCACATGGTAGGACACAAAGTAAGCCTCAACAAATTAAAGAAAATTGAAATTGTACTAAGCATTTTCTCTTACCACAAGGGACTGAAACTGGAAACCAACCACAAGGGAAGAAACCCAAAACCCTCAAAATCATGGAGATTGAATAGCATGCTATTAAACCATGAATCGGTCAATAATGAAATTAGGGAAGAAATCAAAAAGTTTCTGCAAACAAATGAAAATGAACTCACAATAACCCAAAATTTACGGGAAACAGCCAAGGCAGTCCTGAGAGGGAAGTTCATAGCGATACAGGCCCACCTAAAAAAGGTAGAAACATTCCAAACAAACAACCTAACCCTACATCTACAAGAACTCGAGGAACAACAACAAAGACAGCCCAGAGCAAGTAGAAGGAAGGAAATAACCAAGATGAGAGCAGAATTAAATGACATAGAGACTAAAAGCACAATTTTAAGGATCAATGAATCCAGGAGTTGGTTCTTTGAAAAGATAAACAAAATCGAAAAGCCTTTAAGCAGGATCATCAAGGAAAAAAGAGAAAGGATCCAAATAAACACAATCAGAAAATAAAGGGAAGAGATTAGAACTGACACCATGGAAATACAAAGGATTGTAAGAAATTACTATGAAAAACTGTATGCCAGGAAATGTGAAAACCTAGATGAAATAGACAAGTTTATAGAAAAATGTAATTTCCCAAAACTCAAGAAAAAAGAAGCAGAAAAGCTGAACAGACCAATAACAGCAAAATAAATTGAAGCAGTAATCAAAAAATTCCCGACACACAAAAGTCCAGGTCCAGATGGTTTCACCTGTGAATTCTACAAAGCATTTTAGGAAGAGCTAATCCCTATCCTTCACACACTATTCCAAAAAAACCCAAAATGGTGGAAGACTCCCAAACTCTTTTTTTTGAAGCCAGCATCATCCTAATCCCAAAACCAGATAAAGACACAACAAAGGAAGAAAACTTCAGGCCAATATCACTGATGAACATAAATACTAAAATCCTCAACAAAATATTGGCAAACTGCATCCAACACTACATTAACAAGATCATGCACCCTAACCAAGTAGAATTCATCCCAGGGATGCAAGGATGAATCAGTATTCGGAAATCAGTAAATGTAATACATCACATAACCAAAAGCAAAGACAAAAACCACATGATCATATCAATAGATGCAGAAAAATCATTTGATTAGGTACAGCACCGATTTTTGATAAAAACACTCAGCAAAGTGGGAATAGAGGGAGCATTCCTTAACATAATAAAGGTTATATATGAGAGACCTACAGCCAACATCATACTCAATGGGCAAAATCTAAAATCTTTTCCACTAAGATCAGGAACAAGACAAAGTTGTCCACTTTCACCACTTATATTCAATACAGTATTGGAAGTTTTAGCCACAGTGATCAGTCAAGAAAAGGAAATAAAAGGCATCCAAATTGGAAAGGAGAAAACAAAACTGTCAGTGTTTGCAGATGACATGATAGTATAGATAGAAAATCCTATAGACCCTGCTATAAAACTGCTTGACCTAATAGACGAATTTGGCAAAACAGCGGGATACAAAGTCAATATCCAGAAATCAAAGGCATTTCTGTACACCATCAATGAAACAGCAGAAACAGAAATCAGGAAAAAAAAATCCCATTTGACAGAGCAAAAAGAAAAATAAAATACCTAGGAATAAATCTAACCAAGAAAGTAAAAGACCTGTATAAACAAAACTACACAACAATGAAGAAATAAATTAAGGAAGACACAAACAAATGGAAACATATACCATGTTCATGGATTAGAAGAATTAACATCATCAAAATGTCCATACTATCCAAAGCAATTTACACATTCAATGCAATACCTATTAAAGTACCAATGGCATATTTCACAGACATAGAACAAACACTTCAAAAATTTAGATGGAACAATAAACGACCCTGAATAGCTGCTGCAATTTTGAGAGATAAAAGTAAAGTAGGAGGGATCACAATACCTGATACCAAACTGTATTACAAGGCCACTGTAATCAAAACAGCCTGGTACTCGCAGAAAAACACGCACATGGACCAATGGAACAGAACAGAGAGCCCAGAAATAAGCCCAAGTCTCTACAGTCAATTAATATTTGACAAAGGGGGCAGCAACATAAAATGGAGTAAAAACAGTCTGTTCAACAAATGGTGTTGGGAAAACTGGACAGCTACATGCAAAAAAATGAAACTCGAGCACCAACTTACACCATACACAAAAATAAATTCAAGGTGGATAAAAGACTTAACTATAAGCCATGTCACCAATAAAGTCCTAGAGGAAAACATAGGCAGGAAAGTCTCAGATATTTCACACAGCAACATTTTTACTGATACGTCCGCCAGAGCAAGGGACATAAAGGAAAGAATAAACAAATGGATCCCCATCAAAATAAAAAGCTTCTGCACAGCTAAATAAAACAGCATTAAAATAAAAAGAGAACCAACTGTATGGGAACACATCTTTGCCAATGATACCTCAGACAAGGGTTTAATCTCCAAAATACATAAAGAACTTACATGACTCTACTATAAGAGGACAAGCAACCCAATTAAAAAATGGGCAAAGGCATTGAACAGACACTTCTGCAAGGAGGATATATATAGGATCCAGAGACGCATGAAAAGATGCTCAATATTGCTGGCTATCATAGAGATGCACATTAAAACCACAATGAGATACCACTTCACACCAGTCAAAATGGCCATTATAAACAAAGCAACAAACAACAAGTGTTGGAGAGGTTGTGGTGAAAAGGGGACCCTAGTACACTGTTTGTGGGATTGCAGACTGGTACAACCGGTATGGAAAACAGTTTTGAACTTTCTCAGAAATCTAAAAATGGATCTGCCTTTTGACCCAGCAATTTCACTGCTAGGATTATATCCTGAGAACCCTAAAACACCAATCCAAAAGATCCTATGCACCCCAATGTTCATAGCAGCTCAATTTATAATAGCCAAGTGTTGAAAGCAACCTAGATGCCCATCAGTAAATGAATGGATCAAAAAAACTATGGTACATTTACACAATGGAATTCTATGCAGCAGAAAGAAAGAAGGAGCTCCTACCCTTTGCGACAGCATGGATGCAACTGGAAAGTGTTATGCTAAGTGTAATAAGTCAGTCAGTGAAAGACAAATAGCATATGATCTCACCTTTAAGAGGAACCTAAACAACAAAACAAAGAAACAAGCAAAATGTAACCAAAGACACTGAAATGAAGAGCAGACTGACAGAGTTCAGAGGGGAGAGGAGAGTGAATATCAGGGGAATTTCAGGGGAAAAGGGGAAGGGTTTACAGGAATGAGTATAAGGACACATGGATAAAAACTAGGGGCAGGTGGAAATGGGAGGGAGGAGAGGAGGGTTGGGAGGTTGGGATGAGAGTAAAAGATAGAAAATTGTACTGCAACAACAATTTAAATAAAATTTAAAAAATAAAAATAATTAAGTATATTATTTCTGAGAAAATATTGTTTTAAGTTAGGTAGTTATGGAAATTGTCTTACTACAGCTAACTGAAAATAAAACACTGTTTATGAGTGTCATTTATGAGAGGCTGAGTTATATTAAACGTTTACTTGGAAAAGAATTCCTAATACTTAATGGACATAGAGATGAAATCCTTTGGGTTGTTTTTTCCAAGTTTGAAATCAGTTTTTCTTTGTAGATTGACTGCAGAGGCAACAGGTGTGGAGCTGGAGATGTGGCACATGGAATAGAGCAAGAATACATTGGGGCTGGACAAGAGATCATCAGGAGCAGAGGGCCAAGCCAAACTTTGTACAGCCAAGCAGGATGTGCCAAAAGACATAATTAAAACCAACCAGAGAGTCTTTTTAAGCCACCACAAATACTCAAAGTCCATCATTGCTTCTTCTTGTATCAATACATGAAATAATTTCTGATTATGAAAAGTTTACATCTCCTTGAAGTAGATCAAGATTTAGATATAGCAGCTTTTTAAAGCTTAACATTAGCACTGATTATTTTTTAATATATTTTATTGATTATGCTATTACAGTTGTCCCATTTCCCCCCTTCTCTCCCCTCCACCCTGTACCCCCTCTCCCACCCACGTTCCCCCCCCCCTTTAGTTCATGTCCATGTGTCATACTTATGAGTTCTTTAGCTTCTACATTTCCCATACTATTCTTGCCCTCCCCCTATCTATTTTTCAACCTACATTCTTTTCTACTTATTCTCTATACCTTTTCCCCCCTCTCCTCCTCCCACCCCCCCCCCTGCTGCTAGCCCTCCATGTGCCCTCCATTTCTGTGGTCCTGTTCCTGTTCTAGTTGTTTACTTAGTTTCTTTTGGTTTTGCTTTAGGTGTGGTTGTTAATAATTGTGAGTTTGCTGTCCTTTTACTATACATGTCTTTTCTTTATCTTCTTTTCTTAGATAAGTCCCTTTAGCATTTCATAAAATAAGGGCTTGGTGATGATGAACTCCTTTAATTTGACCTTATCCGAGAAGCACTTTATCTGCCCTTCCATTCTAAATGAGAGCTTTGCTGGATAGAGCAATCTGGGATGTAGGTCCTTGTCTTTCATGACTTGGAATATTTCTTTCCAGCCCCTTCTTGCCTGTAAGGTCTCTTTGGAGAAATCAGCTGACAGTCTAATGGGAACTCCTTTGTAGGTTACTGTGTCCTTATCTCTTGCTGCTCCCAGGATTCTCTCCTTTGTTTTTACCTTGGCTAATGTAATTATGATGTGCCTTGGTGTGTTTCTTCTTGGGTCCAGCTTCTTTGGGGCTCTCTGAGCTTCTTGGATTTCTTGGAAGACTGTTCCCTTTGCCAGATTGGGGAAGTTCTCCTTTATTATTTGTTCAAATAACTTTTCCACTTGTTGCTCCTCCTCTTCTGGTACCCCTATAATTCGGATGTTGGAACGTTTAAAGGTGTCCTGGATGCTCTTAAGCTTTTCCTCGATTTTTTTGAATTCTTATTTCATCATGCTTTCCTGCTTGGTTGATTCTATCTTCCTTCTGGTCCACTGTATTGTTTTGAGACTCAGATTCCTTCCTTTCACTATTGGCTCTCCTCCGCGTATCTTCCTGCATCTCTTTTATGGTAACCTGCATCCTTTCATCTAAATTGTGCCCAAAGTCAACCAATTCCATGAGCTTTCTGATCACCAGTGTTTTGAACTGTGCATCTGATAGATTGGCTATTTCTTGGTCGCTCAAAAGGATGAGTCCTGGAGGACTGATCTGTTCTGTTGGAAACATTTCTTATGCCTTTCCCTGTCTATCCTTTTTTTTTTTTTGGTCTGGTCGCTCTTGTTAAGGTGGGGGGGCAGAGCCTTAGGTGTTCTCGAGGCTGGGCACCCCAGTCGCTAGATTGTGACGTTGTATATGGGGGCGGGAGTGGGGATGGGAGGGAAGAGTGGCGGTAGTTCTGTTCTCTTGGGCTGAGCCCTTCTTTGGGATCCTGGGCTGCGAGCTCTGCCCTGGTCCACAATCGCTGCCTCACTGGGTCCCCCAGCCAAAGCTTGTGCACTCAGGGATCACCACTGCGTTCTTGCGCCCCAGATGGCTGTCGCGCCGATTTTGCGCCAAATTTTCCCCCGACCTCCGCGCTCCGCCGACCCGCACCAGCCCCACGCCCACCCAGCTCATCATCCCCTACCAGCCTGGATGTACAGGTCTACTTCAACTTCTTGGCTGTCCGACTTCCATTCAGACAAGTCATCTATCAGTTCTGAGTGATATTCTATCTGTAAATTATTGTTGTTCTATTCTTGGTTGTGCGAGGAGGTATGGTGCGTCCACCTATTCCTCCATCTTGCCGGAAGTCTGATTATTTTTTTAAAGATTTTATTTATTTATTTTTAAGAGAAGGAACAGAGGGGGAAGAGAGAGAGAGAGAGAGAGAGAGAGAGAGAGAGAGAGAGAGAGAGAGAGAGAGAGATCAATGTGTGGTTGCTGGGGGCTTGTGGCCTGCAACCAAGGCATGTGCCCTGACTGGGAATCGAACCTGCGACACTTTGGTTCGCAGCCCGTGCTCAATCCACTGAGCTACACCAGCCAGGGCTGATTATTTTAAAGAGAATCATAAATAAGAAAATGTCAAATTGACACTGAAGAATACTTGAAGAAACACTGCAAGAATAAACAAGAAAATAAAAGTTGTTATCTCCAATTGGCAATGGGGAAGAGAGTAGATTATGACAAGAGTGGAATCGGGAACAGTTTATATAATTTTGATTTTATATCATTTTAATTTTTGAACTGATTCAGAAGTCATAAATATATAAAAATATACATATACTATATTCACTCTCTGAATGTATATTTTATTGGCTTGTGGTAACCATTCCAGGACTGTACTAGTCTTCAGGAAGTATATTTGAAAGCTTCTGAGTAATGAAATTATTTGCAGCTCTCTCTGTTTTGCTGCATTGAATGTGAGGTGTTTGTAAGTTATTGGTTTATGTTGCCAGTGGGTCAGTGAACCAGGAGGAGTAATAACAAAGTCTCATTTTTAATGAATGTGTCAAAACTAGAGTTATTTTGTAATGATTTTTATAAAAATGGAAATTAGACACTAAACCTAAGAAAATGTTGCCAAAGTAGAAAAGAAACTCAGGGATGCTTGGATGTTTATCGTGCAGTGGAGTTTTCTTGTAGTGGAGCACTCAGTATGACAGAAAGAGGGGATGCTTGACATAAGGTTGAAGGAGATAAATATGGGTGGTTGCAGAGGTATAGCTAACACATTCTCAGCTGTCTAGGAGAGGAGGGAAGTAACACTTGGGGAGACAGACACTTCTCTCTAACAGCGAGGAATATTGGAGCATGTCTCTTAGCCAACAGTTATATTGTGCAAGAAAAAAGAATTTAATTTCGCTGGAAAGACTGCTTTTTTAATACATTTTGACAGGTTTCTAGAAAGTTGCTGATATATTGACTACCACTGCAGGCTGGGAACATTTGAGCTGCCAGAGTCATGCTCATTCTATGTAAAAGGAGAACTTTCATTAAAATTGAACTCTAAAAAATGCAATTTTTATGCACTCTTATAATTGTTGGTAATCAATATCCACTTGAGTGTCTACTTGTGCTTGCTCTTCTGAGATCTATACCATGCTCCAAAAATCCCTTCTAAGCTGAGATATTCTGCAGGCAGTTCAGATTTTAGAAATATCCTTAGATCGAGATCACCATGTTTGTTGTGTGAGCAGAGCTTAAATATGTGGATGTGCTTTCTCTTCTACCTACCAGAATCTTCTTTCTGGCTCAGAGGAGGAAGTCTGGATTCTGGCAGCCTCAGCAGTTATTCTTTCTGCACCACTTACTAATTTTGTGACTTTGAGCATGTTAACCTGTCTGTGTCTCATGCACCTCAGTTACCTCATCTGCAAAGGGAGGATGAGAGTACTTTATCACAGGTTTTGTGAGGATTAAATAAGAGAAAATAAGATGTGAGAGTACTTTATCACAGGTTTTGTGAGGATTAAATAAGAGAAATCTGTTGGTTCTCTGCTCTATGCCAGGAACAATGTTAGAGCAGAGAACCAACAGAGTAAATGCCAGTGTTATTAATGTTATTCTTCTGCATGACATGTCTCTTTTCACAATAACTACTTTTTGCTTTCAAGATATTTGTTCCAACATATACCAGTAATGCAGATTTCTGCATAATAGAATACATCTGTTCTCTAAAAGGGCCTGGTTTCTTTATTTATCTTCATGTTAAGTCCATCATACTTTGGTATGCACAAATGGGTCCAATAGAAAGGTTTATATGTGAATGATTCTATCATGTGTGAAGACCAAAGTTGTTTTATAGTGCATGTCTGAGACTCACCCCTGGAAATTCCAATGCAATTGATCTGCCATGTTGGCATGTGGCCCAGGGAATGGGGATTTACAATTTCTTTCTTGGGTGATTCCCATGTGCAGCCAAAATTGAGAACCAGATTACAGAATGCTGGCAATATTTAGAAATATTTAAGAAGTTATTATTTTAAATTTCATACAATATTAATTTGTGAATTAAGTCCATTTATTGACCAAATCGGTGCCTCTATCTCAAAAATAACTTTTGAACCTGTAGAGAAAAGTCTTCAGCGGACATCTAATGAAATATCCTTTACCCTCATCTGTTATTAGAATGACTTTAGACCTCAGTAATAATACATTTTTGTCATATTTTTTTGGAGTAAAGAGAAATTGTGAAAGCTATATGTGAATATCTTCGGCATAGGCAGGTCTTGTCATAGTATCTCCACTTTTTGAAAGAACACTGGGTTGGAATGCAGCTCCCATAGGCTGGAACATTTTTCAAAGCCTCAGTTTTCCATCCTTAAATGGAAATAATAATCCCTGTCTTGCTAATTTACTAGGTGGTGTTAAGGAGTGCACAAATTGGTGTACAATAAAGCTTTGTGTGATGAAGGTATAGCATGATCTGGTTGCCAGTAAGTGCAGCCTGTGAGCAACAATTAGTTTACAAAAGCCTTCCTATCAACTATCATATTTAACGTTTACACCAACTGCATGGAGAGGGAAGGGAAAGATTATTCCCATTTTACAAATAAGGAAACTGAGGCTTAGAAAGGTAAAGTGATTTATAAATGACCAAGCAACTTATAAGTGAAAGAGTTAGAGCCCCAGCTCATATCTCAATTTAGATACCATAATTTCTGGACACACTGCAAAATTCTTTAGAAACAACAAAACTTGTTTATTCAGTTACCATGAAGTAGGTTTTCACCATTCCTTGATGCATGAAATTATCTTTGCAGATTGAGTATTTAGTATTTGTTAAAGATGTTCCAACATCATTTGGGCAGTTTAGGTAGTCTGAAGAGAGTGGTTGTATATAGATGTCTCAGTGAATCCTACTGCTGTCTAAATATGACTTAGAGGTTCTGATTTTAGAAACTTCTTTGAAGGCCTTGTTCACATTTCTAGATCCAAAGTTCTCATGTGTCTTCCTTATATGTATAAAATAATTATGACCTGTTTTTAGCTTTTTAAAGATAGTTTTCAATTTAGGACTTCACACTTAAGTGCTCATAGATATTAGCAGATAAACATAAATGCATCACTGGGGTGTGATTTTGAAGGTATTGAGTAGCAGAGCTTCTCTTTTTTTTAACTATTAGAAGGTTTTACAAGATTAGGTCAATGTTAGTAAATAAAAACATCTAGGCATTTTATAAAAAGCAGAAATTCATTCAGTAGACCCACATGAAGAGAGTTATAGCTTATATTTGTAATTCAGATGAACTAAATAGGCATTTTTATGTTTTTACAAAGATAGCCAAAATGAAGGTATTTTAGTGCCAGTTGGATATAGAAACCAGTGAGATTGAATTATGTGCCTTCATGTATATCACTACTACAGTAAATCTATATTAGTTAACAGTATTTTTGAACAAACTTGTCATTTTAAAATGTCAGTGTTTTTTAATCTTTCTTCAATTAGTTTCTAAAATGACCTAATTAAGTAAACAATGATTATTAAACTTCATGATATATACAAACCAGATAAATTTAAACTGATTTGTAGGCTCTCTCACTCAGCTTTTCCCCACAAAAGTAGTTGATTTTTACTATCCCTTTAGGGTCTGTACATTTTGATGAAAAGAAACTAATGGGTTTTCTATATTGGAATTCAAATTAAATTCCCAAAGTTTCTCCCTACTGGTGATCTCTAATAAAATATAATCCTAAGGAAAGTTAACCAACAGAGTGTAAATGAAACAAATATTTATTTTTGAGTGTGATGGAAACCTGGGAAGCAGAAAGGACAAAGAATGGGGTAGTAGGAAGAGAAACAGTTTGGGAATTGGAAGACCTAGGATCCTGCCTCCTAGTTCTGTCATACCTGCTGTGAGGCCCATTACCTTTCTCATTTTAGTTTTCTCATTTATAAAATTATGTTTCAGAACTAGATGGTTGCTAAACTCTCTTCCTGTTCCAACAGTCTCTGTTTTAAGAGACTATCCTGCATTGTCAGTCTGAGGGTGCTACCACTGTGAGGTAATGAAGATGGCATAATTGAACCTTTTCAATCTCAGTGAATCTACATGTGTCCTCGCTAAATGCACCTGTGACTTATAATGATGAAAATGGGGGTTGCCTGTGTCCAAGATCAGGTTTAAGGTAAAGAAGAGGAAAGTATCTGAGAAAAGGAGAAGATAGGAAGAAATCACTTGAATTTGATGATGGAAGAGGCATGGGTCCCTTTCTTCTTTTGTCATTACCTTGATGAAGGCTTTGGACAGCTCCCCTCATTTCAGGAGGGCCTTAGTTTCCTTCTGTGTTAACAAGAGCATTTTCTCTGTTATTGGAGGTCAAGGACAGACAGGTGGGTAAAATCAGATCTAATATAAAAGCCCCATTCTAGAGAGAAACTTCTCACCATCATGCATTACATTGAAATAGCAGAGTTCGAACATACCTTGTTTTATTGTGCTTCATTTTATTGTGCATTACAGATATTGCATTTGTTTTTTTCCAAATGAAAGGAGACTTTCCACCAGAAAAAAAAGATTACAATTCACTTTATAAAGATACTTTATAGACACTTCTCCAAAGAGGACATATGGACGATCAATAAACATGAGAAGATGCTCAACATCACTAATAATCAGAGAGATGCAAATTAAAACTACAATGAGATACCATCTCACACCCATCAGAATGGTTATCATAAATAAATCAACAAACAACAAGTGCTGGTGAGGATGCAGAGAAAAGGGAACCCTTTCCCACTGTTAGCGGGAATGCAGACTGGTGCAACCACTGTGGAAAGCACTAAGGAGATACCTCAAAAAAAAAATAAAATGGATCTGTCTTTTTACCCAGTGTTCTCACTTCTGGGAATATACTGGAGAAACATAAAACACTAATTCAAAAGATCATAAGCATCCCTATGTCCACTGCAGCATTTTTTACAATCACGAAGATATGGAAGCAGCCCAAATGTCCCTCAGTAGATGAGTGCATAAAACAACTATGAGACATTTACACAATGGAATACTACTCAGCCATAAAAAGAAGAAAATTTACCCTTTGCAACAGTATGGATGGATCTGGAGAACATTATGCTAAGTGAAATAAGCTACTCAGAGAAAGACAAATACCATATGTGGAATCTAATGAACAAGGAAAATGGGGACAGATTCATAGATGGAGAGCAGGATAACAGCTACTGGGTAGTTATGGGGTGGAGGGGTTGATCAAAAAGGAAAAAGGACTCATGGACATGGACAACAGTGTGGTGACTGCAGCGGGGAGTGGGATATAAGGGGATTAAATAGTAATGGGAAAATATAATAATTTTTAATAGATACTTTATTGCTGTGCTTTAGAATCAATCCCATAGTATCTCTGATGTATGTCTGTAGTTAAATTGAATTTTTGCTTCTTTCTGTCCTTTTCTTGTCAGCTAGGGCATATGTCAGTGAAGCAGGGATTCCATAAATATAAGCTGGAGAGAGAAAAGCCAAAGATCTTTGGTTAATTAGGAATAAATTGAGTTTTGACTGTTCAGTGATTTTTATATCACCACAATGTGACAAAGTTCATTATATCTGGGAGAAACATATTGAAAGAACATCTTAACTTGCTAAGAGTGGAGAGTCCTTGAGTTGAGCTTTTTGGCTCAACTTCCCAATATGAAAATGAGTTTTCACACTGATAGGACCAATTCACCCTGTTCTCATCAATGTGAATAAACTAGAATTATTTAGACAAGTAGCATGATGATTAATTCATATTTCTGGCTTGAGCATTTCTTCATGGGTTGTTGGAGTCTTTTGTTCCTTTGGAAAACAAGCTTGGGAGTGTGAAGGTACATCAGATCATTAGGTGATAGACATGTGCTTTCCTTTGGCCTCTGAAGGACTCACAGATTCAAACACAATCTGCCTGAATCATAAGAACTTTGATTTCGTAGATAAAAATGTCATCATAATTATAAACAGCCATAGATATAATGGGAGGGTAAATACCTAGCTGTGATTTTAATTAGCTGGTGCTTCAAATTAGTAATTTTGGTTTCAGTCATAAATCAGTAATGTTCTATACACTATGAAAGCCACATGTAGTTTATTCTTTGTTATACCTTGCTCTGTGACACTTTCAATACAATGCCATGCTGAGTGAAAAAGAAAAAAGTTGGACAGATTTTTTGCCTTCCAAGAGCAGTAGAACTTTCTAGAGGTTAAATCATTCTCCTCAGAGATATGAGAATTCACTATTCTTTGTTTTATGTGTTTTAAAATGTAATAGGCAGTTTTCTTGCAACAGATAACACCCAGATGCACACTCAGTCTGCTCTTCAGATTTTCATCTGGATTTTGGTAGCTAATGAACTAATGCAAAATGCAGCCAAGTGCCTCCAACAAATCAACCTCAGGTCAAAAGCATGCAAAGCGCCTTGACTGTTGGCCACTTGATGAGTTGTCTTATAAGTTGAAACATGTTTCTGTTTCTTCTCCTTTTTTCCCTTCAAGTGTTTAATTATATCTATGTCTCAAAGGAGGTAATTTGCAAATTCAAGAGACCAAAGTACTTCAGTGCTCTTCATGGGAGAATCAAATGTGATCTATAGGTATGGGTCTCTTATTCTGGGCTGTTAGGTACACAAAATGAACAGATAAGTAGGAAACTGACATCTTGCTCACGTTTCTCAGAAGCAGGAGACTTTGGCTCTTATTTTTACATTCTTTTTTGTAACAAAGCCTCCTCCCACCATGACTAAATATTGCTTTAACTTGTTCCCTCCACCTCAACCTCTGGCATCCAATCTTCCTTAGATTTTCACAAATTAATGATGGTCTTGGTTACCCATGCTCAATATATGGTGCTGAGGTCAAATCTCATGCTCCTCACTTCTTGGACTGAAGATGTTACTATCCCTGGGTGATTCCACATCAACCTCTAATAAATACATTGTGATACATGGCAACTGTTCGAGGTTCTGAACCCAACTTGTGAATGGAAATGAGAGATAATACTAGCAAATGTAATACCTGTGGATATCATTTGAGACTGAAAATAGGTAGACTGGCTTTCAGTATCTGGGCTTGGCATCTTTCTTGACCAGGTAGGACCCAGATGTGGGGCCTCAGCTTTGGGTAGAGTTCTAGAGGTTCTTTTTTGTTTTTACAGACAATGATAACATTTGTTGAGCATATACATGAGTAACCCAGTGAGCTCTCATGTATCTGACACTGTTCATATTATGAAAGCATACTGTATGTTTAAATATCCTATAAGTGTTGCCACTATTTTTCAAATCAAGAAATGAAGTGTTGTTTATCCAGAGGATAAGACTGTCAAAGTCACTTTGAACTTGTCAGTTCAAGGATTCCTGTGGAGAAAGGTGTTTGATTAAGCATAGTGACAGCTTACTCTCCATGTGTATCAATATCTAGATAAGTTCCCATTGATATTTCACACTCCTGGGCTCCTATTTTGTAAATTAAATGCATGGTACTCATAAGCAAACTAGGCTGCCACTGATGGGCATTAAGACTTCAGCTGCATTCTAAACCTGTCAACTGCACATTTATATCAGTGTAACTCTTGTACTTTCTTTAGCTATTAAGTTCATTTATATGCCAATTGTCTAATTAAGTCTTAACATGAAAATATTAACATGAAGAAGAAAAGCAACATTTATCTAGCACCTACTAAGCATTTTACATAAGTCATATAATTCAAATTTGTGCAACATATATGTACTCACTGAGCTGGTGAGACTCAGTTGCTTGGAACATCATCCCACAAGACAAAAGGTTACCAGTTCAATTCCCAGTCAGGGCACTTGCCCATCTTGTGGGTTTGGTCAGAGTATGTGCAGGGGCCAGCTGGTTGATGATTCTCTCTTACACTGATATTTCTCTCCTTCTCTTTCTTCCTCCCTTCCTCCCTCTCTAAAAATAAATAAATAAAGTCTTTAAAAATAAATAAAGAAGCATTTTTGTTCTATAATATCCAAAGCCCCAGAATATATCTTAGTCATTGTCTAAAAGCTTTTCTACTGATCCTCCAATGGGCAAACCTGAAATGTGATTAGTCAGCCTCACAGAGATACTCGTATTTATAAAACATTTATGTGTTAAATTTATTTAAGGTTTTTACAACTTTTTTTCATTAACAGAAGTTTGTTGTTCAAGTCAGACTCCATGCTTTGTGAAATGTTTACCAAAAAGGCTTTCAGTCACCCTAGCTAAAAATTATGCTCTCAATTCAGTATCAATTTGATAGCCTTGACTTGTACTTTTTCTCCTTATTGATAAGGGAATGGGAGCAGAGAAATCAAGAAGTCCAGCAAGAAGATGATCTCTTTTCTTCAGGCTTTGATCTTTTGGGGGAGCCCTACAAGGTAGTTGAATATCTATGTAATTTATCTTTCTGGAAAATAGTTACTTATTACATCTTTGAATGCACTAATCAACATTTAATCTATATTTAAATCACTCAAATCATTTTCAGGATAATATATTTTACAAATGAATTATATACATGTACTGTATTTGGGGGCAATTGCAAGGTTATGAGGAAGTCTTCAAAGGCAGATGCCATCTTCTTTGGTGAGCATAATAAAATTTGAAAGGGACTTTTGAGACTTTCTGTCTCCAAAGAGTTCTTTATTGCCTAACACTTTCTACAGCAAGGAATGCTCTCATGATACTTTCTCCCACTTTGAATATCAGCAAGGCAGCCCCTGAAAACTTTTTGGAATGTCAATATACATGTCTATTTGTCTTCCCTGTGAGTGCCATCCATTGCAAGGCTACTGAATTCCTTTTCCATTTTAGGTTTTTAGCATCTGTTCATTTTTTTTATTAATAATCATGGTTTTGGAGACTGCTTCAATCAGACTGGGTAGTGTAGCTAGGCTGATTTTCTAGTGGTATTCTAACTAGTGTGTAGCTCCAATAACTATCATAATTTTATGTTTAAGTATTGATTTGACGATAACTGGCTCTGAAATTTCCATTTGGAGTGGAGTTTGGTGAGAGAATCTTTTCAAACTGCTGGAAGCTGGTTGGTTTTTATTGAAATTTCACAGCAGTGTAATTTTCTATAATAAAACAACAATTATGTAAGAGGTGAAACAAAAATAGAGAATTTTTATGTGTTCTGATTTTAGAAGAGCACCATTGATAGAACAGTGACTTCTTGAAAATGAAACTTCTTAATAAGGATTGCATGGGTACAAATACTACTATTAGGTAGAGAGTATGCTGTTTGGATTTATGACTAGTGAAACTAGACTCTTACTGCCTTGATTAGAATAAATAAGCAACTCTTGATCAAAACCCTCAAGTGTCTTCCAAGTTTACTTACCTCTGACAAAGAGACTTAAGTCACTTAAAGTACTAGTTTTAATTTGTAGGTAATGATATTATTTGAAAATGATTTTTCTATCAATTGATTTAATTTTTATACTAATTTTGAATGTGCATATTTAGACATATGATTAGTTTAACAAGCATTTATTGAAGGCCCATTATTTGCAAGTCATGTCTTAGACTAGTTACAAAGGGAAATATGGCATAGTTCCTGACTTCAAGGAATTTCTTGTATAGTGGCAGAAATCATAATGAATGAGTGAGTGCCTGACTGCACAACATCTGCTAGAGAGATAGGGTAAGGTTTAGTGAAGACATGGCACCCCATTTGAAGGAGTTTGGATATGATTCTCTTCATGGAGAGAAATTATTACGAGTTTTCAAGTCAGGACATGACCAGAACTTAGAATTATAAAAGATAATGTTGAAAATGTGGAGAATGGATTGGAGGGAAGGCAAACTAGAGGCAGATAAAGAAGCTATTATAGTTTGCTAAGGGGAGTTCATGGCAAACAGGATTTAAGGTAGAGTAAGGCAGTTGCAATGGTGAGCCTAGTGTCTGGATGTGGGGAGAGTGATATAGGAATTATTTCCATCTGACTTGAGAGGATGGTGGTACTAATAGGTTGTTCAGGAGGACAACAGGGTTAATACTTGTAGGAAAAATAATAATATCTTGAGTGTGTTGGTTTTGAGATACCAGTTGGATATTAAAGGAGACATATCCTCTAGGCATTGGATATGTGTATCTGGAGCTAATGAGAGTTGCCAAGAGAGAGAGCTAGATGTTATCTTATAGGTGGCAATTGAAGCTGTGAGAATGAATATCACTGAGTAAGATTACTGAGTAAGGACAAAGAAAAAATCTCTGGGAGTAAAATATTTTAGGGGTAAAATAGCTGGTAAAAGCTGAGTCCATGAAAGGAACTAAAAGGGAGTAAATGATCAAAGAGGTAGGAAGGGAACTAGGAGAGAATCATTTAATAGAACCAAATAAGGGATTTATAGAGGAAGGATTTGCTGGTTACATATGTTAGAGAAGTCAGGAAAGGTAAGGACTGGAAAATGGCTGTTGGGTTTTGCAAATTAGAATTAATTATTGACCTTAGGGAGAGTTGTTTTATTTGTTGATGGTTGTGGTCATTGTGGGAAGCCAAATTGTGAGAGGTTGGAGAGTAAATAGGAAGTAGTAAAATAAAGAAAGAGAGGCAGTAAAAGTAGAAAAGGTCTTTCAGAGAGATTTTGTATTGAGGGAGACATTAAAGAATCCAGTTAGAATGCAAACAGAGAAATTATATGGAAGAAAGGCTTTTTTAAAGTGAAAGAAACTTGAATGTGTTCAAAGATTGATGGGAAGAAACTGATGTCATTGGAGATGGAGAGGGTGAAGAACATACAAGATGGTGAGATGAGGATAAATAAAATAAGATTCCAGAGGTGATGAGAAAACACAAAATCAAGAACATGTGAGCTATGGGAATAAAGATGGGAATGGAATATTAGATTGAGAACAAAGCAAGAGAGTGGAAGGAAGATTGGGTTCAGGACAAGCAGTTGTGGCTTACATTTTTTACAGGCAATGGAAGAGAGATAAAAGGATGATAGATGCCTCATCCTTTCTTGAGAAAAGAAAAAAACCACATAAGTTTTACAAATTATATTTGGATAGGTTAAAAAATGAACTTTACACAAAATGTGCATCCTTAAAATTCAATACTCTGTATTCAACACTCTTATGAGGTGTAGCATCCTTGGTTTATTCCCCTTTTGTAAGTTCAAGTCCTTTTCAATTAGTGGTCTTATACCTTTAAGTTAAACATCATCTTTTGTTTATAAGGACTATTTTATATATGTATACACATTTATTTTTAGATGTAAGTGTTATTTTAGATGTAAGGCAATTAAAAATATGTTATCAACATTGTTAGAAGTTTTAAAAAGCCATCTTGATATGTCAAAGGCATATTAGATAGAGACACTGACAGGAACATTAGTCTAGTACAGGGCTAGGCCTATTATGTGATTAGCAGCCTATTACCTTTATGCTTCTTGATGAAGAAGAGCCTCTGTTTTTGATAAAGACTGTGAAGGAAAAGAATAATGTTAACAGTTGATGACCTAGTAATTTTCTTTCACCATTACTTTTATGATTAGCTGCCATTTTACACTATGTCCATGTTCAGAGTTCTCTAGGTGATCACTGGAGCATAGGTCTGTCCTTTTCCCCATATTAGGATACTAAAACTGATGTGAACCTCCAAAAACTCCCCATAACTTGACTGGTGTGGACATCCCTGGAGTAGCTTGATATGTTATTGGCAATGGGAATTCTAGAGCTAGCCCATGAGCTACTGGTAGAGATGAAGGCATACCACATCTCTTTTTGAGTGGGAATGCTTATCAAATTAAAAAAAAAATTAAAATCCCTGGTGATGGACCAGGACTTTCAGGAAACTTTTTGCCACCATAAACCCTAAAACATTGCTTGATCACTTGTCCAACAGTGTCAGTGATAATAAACTAGCCAATGAACATCAGTCCCTAGGACTGACTGCCCCTTCTAGGCAGAAAGAAGAAACAGTGATTTCTCATATTCTTGGCTGATCTCTTTCCTTTCTTTGCCTCATCTATACCACTCCCAGAATGGTAAGAATATCAACCACACCTAGATTTGATAGGTAGGTAATCTCTGTGTGTGGCTGCTTTTGTTGCTTATGTCTTTCAAATTTGAGTTAGTTTGTGCTATGCTGTGGAGAGGGATGTCTTTAAAAGTGATTGAAAAGTTTGACATGTCTAGATTAGTATGAAAATATTGAGAGAGATAAGAAACTAGAATATACCAAGTGTGCACTGTTTGCCAGGTACTGTGCTGGGGCTTTATATATGTGTGTGTTTAGTTTTTTAAACAACTGGAGTAGGCATCTTCCCCATGTTTTCCATGAGGAATTTGAGACTAAGAGAGGTGAGTAGCTTCTCTGAACCTTATATATCCATATAAGTGGTAAATAGACCCAGTTCTGTTAGATTCTGTATCTGTAACAGGAAGCTGTTCATATACTCTGAAAGGAAGTTAGAAGAAGCTTACCTCCTATGTGACTTCATTTCTCTGACCTATAGTTTCCTCTCCTCTGAAGTGAATAAAACCTGATAACAATAACAACTAACATTTATAGCTCTTCACAGCTCAATAAGAATAAGAAAACAAGGACTGGGGCACAGAGAAGTTAAGTGGATTATCTTAGGCCATTTGTATTGGAACAATTAGAAGCCAGATTGAGAATACAGCTGCTTCACTGACTCTCATGGTTGTAAAGATCAAGGCAAACAACCTGGGAAACTATGCCCTGAAATCTATAAAGTACTGGACAAATTCAAGTTATTATCATTAAAGAAATAGCTATTTACTGCTTAGAGACATTAATTGAAAAATATTAGAATTAGAAAAAAATGTATTACTAAATCACATACATTAGCTAAAATGAAATAAAAGGAAGAAATGAACCTCAAAACTTAAGTTATTTAGTTATCTTTATTAAAAAGAAATACTATGGTACAATTACCTTCTAGCACATTAGTTCTGCAATGAAATTATACTACTGATTGGTAGATAACATTAGAAGCAAACTGAGGCAACTTTGCATTTCCTAAAGTAATGAGAGGCAAAAAGCTTAAATGAAGGAGTGCTGTTAGTCATGAGCCACAAACCAGACATGTAATTCATTCCTGAAAATACTTGGAAAATGCATTTCCTTGATAATGGAGAAATTGTGGTTACCCAGAAAGTAATGGCTGGAGAGGTTACCTTTAAAGAATCAACCAATTAACTAGAATGGGAAGTAAAGAATTGGCCAAATTGAAAGAAACCTATAATTATTAAATTGACCAGATTTCATTTGTTTCCAGTTTTATAATGTTGAATCAATACTGCCCAGAATATCTTGTTCTTAATAGGATTGCTAAAACTCTGTAGGGTGAAAAACAAATTGCTATTGTGTATAATGAAAGTACATTGTGTAGGTGTACATAAACGTATTTCAGGCCTCGCTGAGTTTTCTATCCAGTGAATAGCATATAAGCATCATGAGAAATTTAAAAAGTGGTTGTCAGTTACCCACCTCCAATGATGGAGAGGCAGAGACTTCACTCTGTCCATGTGGACTGTACTATTAATTATTGGAGATTGATAATGATGGACTTCTGAGGCTATGTGTCTGTGTGCCCTCCATGTCTATCTCTGTCTCATGAGTGTTTTCAGCTTACCAGTATATGTCTTAAAAATGACCACAGTAATTCCTACTTGTAGCCACAGCATGTCTGTTATACAAATCATATGGATCTTCCTTCAATCAGCAACACAGAAAGTGTTGCCAAAGAATTCAATCTTGAACTGTCTTTCTGGTTACAATTCTCTCTGAGACAATTCCTCTCTAAGGAAGTTAGTCTAAGGGAGCTGACATCCCTCCATTCCTTCAGGTTGCCCCAGCTCCATTCTTATACCATTAGTGCACAGGAAAGCCTCACAGTTGGAGATATTAGTCTAGTCTCGTAACTCCACGTGCAGACTTGCCTTCTCTGAGTTGGATTTTATTTTTTATTTTGGGGGGCACAGTGTTTTATTTTTTCATTTTTCATTTGTTCTTTTTATAGCTGTTTGAAAAAAGTTGTCTCCATTTCCCCACCACCACTTTCCCACACCCTACCCACCCCCACATCTCACCCGCTATCCTTCCCCCCTTTGACTTTGTCCATGAGTCATTTACATATGTTCCTTAATAACCCTTCCCCCTTTCCCCCCATTATCTCCCTCCTCACTCCCCTTTGGTTACTGTCTGTTCTTTATTTCATACAATGATCTTTCTTTTTAGTCATTGGAAGGAAAAGCCACATGAGGTCATCTTTGCATTTTCTGTAAAAGTGGTACTAAAGACTATTTTACTGTTCAAAAATGTTGTGGCTGAATTTAATCCAATGAGAGGAATTTCTTTTCATATTTTAGTACCTGGCAATCATTTGTTTTATTTAATGAATTAAGGTAAGCTTCTCTCCTTCTGACAAAAATTATTCTATAAGCTATGAGCTTTTCCTTATTGCCTTAGCTACAAAGAAGCTCGCAATTCAATTTCATGTTCAATCACAGTAGCCAACTTAGCTCCTCTTTTGCTTTTCTATTTATGTAGCTTTTACCCAAAATACATTATTTTGATATAGACAATGTATGAATTATAATTTGATCCTGTTTATTTCAGCAACAATTTATTGAGTGTCTATATGCACTAGACATATTGCTAAGTCTTAAAAATAGAAGAACAAATAAAAGGTGGTCTCTTATTTTGAAAACTTTATACTTTTGTGCAGGAAAAGAAATCATAACTGTTTATGTAATAGGAGGTAGATTTTCTAGACTTATTTAGAAAGCTTTCAATTTTCCTCCAATTTTATTCATATAGACAGAGTTTTATACATTGACTAATTTATTACTTCTCCTAATTTCAAGCATATGTTAAAACCTAGAGATGGAAAAGATACCTAAGCATGTAACACAATTCCAGATCTTTATAACTGTAGACATAAATGAAGAGACAATAAAACACAACCAACGTTTCCTCCATTGAAGTAAAGATGAGCCTGTTCCTTTTATTTACTGCTGAACAGGACCAGGAATGTGACTCCTGATGTGGCTGGCCTAGAGACAGAAAATTACTTCTCAGGGCTTTGAGGTATTGTGGTGGTCTTTGTGACATCATGGGACATGGTTTTGATCCCACAGAACTCTGTTTTAATGAAAGTTCAATTAATTTTAAATGAAATACAAGTGAAGTTTCAATAAAAGTTCAATAAATTTAACTTTGAACATCCTGGTAGTTATGGCAATAAGGAAAAGTTCATAGGCTATAGAATTTTCTTTGATGGAAGGAAGCATGTCCTAACTCAATGAATGAGACAATGTAAAATGAAGGCATTTAAAATGGGAATGAAGTGTTTTTTCTCTTTGTTGTGTAAGATCCTTGAAGCTAGCAAGGTATTAGTGTTCTTCAGGCAATCTTTAACCCTAGAAGTAAACAGTTTGAGGGACCAGTACAACAACGCCTCGCATTAAATTCTTATGGGGCCCTCAGCTCAATGAAATATCTTTGTCTGAGTTTAGGGATTGAATAGAGAGACTGGTTTTGGTTGCTGCCCAAATTGTTCATTGTCCAACTTGCGTGAAGAGGAGACAGAGGGTTTATCTTTGCCTTAGCTGAAAAGTAATTGCTGCCATTAAGTTGGATAAATTCAGGGCCTTTAGAGAATAAAAGTAATCTCTACCCATCTCTATTAAATATGTCTTTCAAATATATTTCTGAAAATGGAACATTCATTCTGTGGAGGATTATATGAAATGTTAATTGTTTAATCACTACTTCAGCACCAAGTTTATATGTAATACAGTATAACATGTTCTTGAGGGTAAGAAAACTAAATTGATATATGTATATTGATTTCCAAAATCCCCCATTCCTGACAGACCTCTCTTAGCATATATTTAGCATAATTTCCCTTAATCTTTAAAATCATATTTTCTAAACTGCCCTAATTTTTTGAAAGTTTCTTCTATGATTTAACACATGGTACGAGTTGAATACTATATACAATATATGGAGATCATGCTAATAATGAACCCAAAGTTTCCAGTTTGAATCCCTCTCTGGTTGTTCTTACCTGGTATCTTATTCTGGCTCCTCTCCTTCTCTTAGTCAAAGGTTGATATTTTCCAGGGTTCTCATTAATCTTCCCATTCTACATTTTTCCCTGGGTGATTTAATCTGTTTTTGGCACTTCACTCTCCATTCATTTCCATATTCTCCCATCTTCACATACAAAAAACAGCACACAATCATACAACCTAGGTTTAGACTAAATTTCAGATCAGCATACTCTCTGTGTACACTAGGATACTGGGCTGTGGTAAAGGCATGTGAGAAATCTTAGATGTTAAACATCTACCTTCAGTAGAGTCTGTACCAGTGGGGAGGTGGTTACTCACTCCTGTGCATGGAAAACAAGCTTTTGGTTTCCAGAATATAAAGGTTACATATGGTGGGTGTCTTCTCTATCCAGTTGCCCTACTGCCACATGCCTTCATGAGTGACAGTAACCTTGTTTTATTCCAACATCTTGGGCCAGAAGAGTATAGCCTAGGCACTAAGAAGTATTTTGCCCTTCTGAATTCAACATCTTATTTTGATAATATCTTAAGCAGGTAAAGAGAGTAAAAAACTCACTTTTGAAGTTGAAAAACTGAGCTTTCATCAGTAATTTCCAAGTATATAACTCCCTGCCAATGTTAGTTATAAAAGGCTGTGCTTTCTATATTAGAAAAAATATGTAGAAAGTTAGCTATTTTTAAAATGATCACAGCCATTTAAATAAGATTGGTATATGTTATAGGGAATAGTAGAGCTAGTATGTTGGCTCTCCATAGAATGATTCAGTTGCCAACATTGCTTTGGAAATCTGATTTTTGATTTACTTAAACAACAGTTAAAATTCCTTTAAAAATATTTATTTATTTATTTATTTTTTATAGAGAGGGGAAGGGTAGGACAGAGAGAGGGAGAGAAACATCAATGTGCAGTTGCCTCTTGCACACCCCCTACTGGGGACCTGGCCTGCAACCCAGGCATGTACCCTGACTGGGAACTGAACCAGTGACCCTGGTTTGCAAGCCAGCACTCAGTCCACTGAGCCACACCAGTCAAGGCTAAATCCTTGAATAAATTTTCTAAATAATTGAAAAGACAAAGGAAATCTTGAGTCACTGTTGATTTTCCTTAGCTACCATTTCAGAATAAACAAGTATGAATCATCAATATGTAAACACTATTGTCCCCAGAATATGTAGTAGACACCAGTAATTTATATTTCTTTGATTAAAAGGGATTAGGTTTGCTTTAGTCATAAATTAGCTCAGTTAGCTGTTACTTAATCCCATGCCTTTTCTAAACTGAAAATATTTATGATACTATAGTTTAACTGACTTTCTTATCTAACGAGCTAAGCCTCTGTCATGGTATAATGTAATGCAAAGGGCTAACATGCCAAGAACATCTACAAGTCAAATGATCCTTTATAATTCCAATGATCAGTAAGCAGAAGTTGTGAATCACAACATAGAATATAACAGTTCAGCTCATCTGACTTAAAGTTAGTTATTTGACTAATAAAATTCATAAATGAAGTGATTTAATACCTTCTCCCAATGAGCATTTTTAAGGACAGGCCAGGAGTATACAAACTTTAACCAACCATCTCATTCCAAGAGGCTATTTCAATAGCATTATTGATTTTTTTCTTAGATAGCACATGAAAAGTGTGAAATTCTATAGCAGCATAAGAATTCAGAGAACCCTATATGCTAGCCTACTTAGAACATGTTTGAAACATAAACATTAGGAAACACAAACCTATTCATTCTCTCTCCTCCCACCCCCATCTTTTTGTTATTTTAGACAAACAAAGGTGATGCACTTGCCAACCGAATTCAGAACACACTGGGAAACTATGATGAAATGAAGGATTTGTTAACTAACCATTCTAATCAGAATCATTTAGTGGGAATCCCAAAGAATTCTGTGCCCCAGGCTTCCATCAACAAAAACAGACCAAGTATTTTCCCAGAACAAAAGAACCAAATGATTCCACCTTACCAGGATAACACTCACCCCCCAGCACCAATGCCTCCACCTTCTGTTGTGATACTGAACTCAACTCTAATACACAACAGGAAATCAAACCCTGACTGGCCACGAGGTAGTCATAACACTAGCATTCTACTGGCAACCCAGGCAGGTAGTCAGTCAAACAAGATGCAGCCATCTTCACAGGACCAGCCCCAAGCTAGAATGGAAGACTTCTTTGTTGACCCAGCTGAACAGCCTCAAGTTGGAACAGTTGAAGAGTCAAACCCATCAGCAAAGGAAGACAGTAGTCTCAAATGCAGTGCAGGTGATACATTCAAAGAAATATTTCAATCCAACTCACCAGAAGAATCTAAATTTTCAGTGCAAGCACCTGGGTCTCCTTTAGTTGCATCCTCTTTATTGGCTCTCAGCAGTGGCCTTTCAGTTCAAAACTTCCCACCAGGGCTTTACTGCAAAACAAGCATGGGGCAACAAAAATCAACTGCATATGTCAGACCCATGGATGGCCAGGACCAGACACCAGACATCTCTCCATCACTGAAACCTTCTATTAAATTTGATAATAGCTTTGGAAATCTGTCATTTGGATCCCTCTTGGATGGAAAACCCAGTACAACCATTTCAAAGACTAAACTACCAAAGTTTACACTTCTCCAGACAAGTGAAGTAAGTAATTTTTAAGTTTTGTTTTACTTTTTTTTTTTTAGTTTACTGCTCTAGCCTCTATAATCAAGTGTTCACAAGCAGCTCTGTTTACCTTTTCAAGCAATAAATGAGACTCTTCAATCTCAAAGTCTAAGTTTTGATGTTCTGTCACTTGTGACTTGACTGATTAACACTCTGCAAATAGAGTTAAAACTTCATAATTTGGAATGACAAAAGAGAAGGTCACTCTAAGTGAATGAAAGGTCGGATTATGAAGTAATTCCAGACAATACATTTTCAGTATTATGTACTGCAGATTTAAATTGGTCATAAACAATGTGAGGCCATGAAAAGATTGTGAGTCATGATAGGTCTTGACTAGCCAATAGCATATAATAAACATAAAACACAAAAGTTCCTTAATATACAAGAATGTGCCAGTGGTGATTTGCTGGAACCTGAAGTAGAAGGCTTCTTTAATAACCTTGGCTTCTTGAGTGCTTGCAGGGCTATTCCTTGGTAAGATCTTATGTTATCTTCCATACTCCTTAGTCTTCCCTTTTGCATCACCTTCTCTCACCAGTATCTATATAGCCCTCTTATACTACTCTTATACTACCTTGAGCCCTCCTGTGAAAGCCAAAGACATTATGCTCAACCAAAATGACATTGGGTTTAGAAAGACTAAATGCTCTACCCATCTCAGAAATTATTGCCTTGTAAAAGAGAAGTCCTGAGGGACCAAAGCCTCTCTTTAAGGAACAAATCACTAATGATTGGATCTCAGGCCTTCTGACTGCTTGGTGTGGTACATATATTGGGTGCCCCTCATATACCACCATGTAAGCTACTACCTACTTAACCTTAAGCGCTGGAAGAAGCCACTGCTTTTAGACAGGATTCCTGTTACTGGTGACTAAAAGCTCAAAAAGACATGGAAGAAGAAAGTAGGTTGAAATTCTTAATAAGAGTCACGGATAGTCTATATTGTTGGAGATTCCAAGTTAGTGGTATCTGAATTAGAGAAGTCTGACCATATGTGCCCTCTGTTTTTTTCTTCCTTTGTTCATACTCAGTAGGTGGGGTGATTTCAGAGAATGATGAGAACACAAAGTAAAGGGAGATTTAGGCTGTTGGTTGTATTTTCTGAATGCATGTTTTTAATTTTTTTTCATTTCTGAGGCAGTTTTGCTTTTAGTATAATTCAATGTCTTGTCAAGCTTCTTCCTAAATATCTCCCCCATCTGTCACCTCTTCACTGTCACTACCTCAGAAGTACCCTTGAGCATCTCTCACCTGGTCTTCTGTGATAGCTCTTCTTGTTGTGTCTGTCTCCCTCTAGTCTTACCTCACTTCCAAACCATCCTCCATAAAGGCTAATCTACTGGGAAAATCTGGTCATGTCACTCCCTGTTCTGGATTCTTCAATGTCTTCTCATCACTTCCAGGAAAAAAGTCCAGAGTTCTTTGTCCTGCATACAAAGATATTCTCTCTCTGACTTCATATTTTACCACTTCTTCATACACAGATGAAATCCTAGCCCTAGAGAACTATGTGTAATTTCCTGTTATATAATGTATTGTACTTCCTTGTTTTTGTACTTACTGTCTTTTCAGCATACAGTGTCTTTTCCTACTCTACCCTGTCTTCCTGGTGAAGTCTTGTTTCTCTTTCAAGCCTACTCAGTTGTCACTTTATGAAAGCTTCCCCGATTTTCCCAATCTTAATAAAAACCACTTTTTCTGGGCTCATCTAGTGCTATATATCTATATCTAATCTATATCTGTATCTATATCTATATCATCTATACCTATATCATCTATATCTATATCATCATCTATATCTATATCTATCTATCTATATCTATATCTATCCATATCCATATCATATCTTTCATCCTCTGTGTTATATATATATACATATATATATATATATATACATATATATATACATACATATATATATATCAGTGTCCTTGATGGGCACCCTTTTCATTGTATTATACTTGCTTATATGTCTGTCTCTGCTACTAAACTTTGAGCTCCTTGAGAGTAAGGTATGTCTCATTCTTCTCTGTATCCTGAGTGCCTAGCAAATACCTGACATATAAAAAAATACTCAATGAATGTTTGTCAAATGAATTAGTTTCAAAAATGGTTACTTGATTACGTTTTCTAAGCCATAATATTAATCAAATAACATGAACAAAGGTAAACATTTGCTAGAAAATCCATCCTCTATTAAACATTTTATTTATACTCTGTCTTCCTGTATCTTATTTCACTCTTCTTCTGAACAGCATTTGGAAGCCCAGATCCCAATTTCCACTGGATGACTTAATACAGAATTGTAATACTTATAAACCAAGAAGAAACTGGCTTTGAAAGAGGAGTATAATGAGAGGCTTGGATATCATCTTTGTCTCTGCACTTGCCCTGGTATCCGCTATTGTTCCCTCCTTACACAGCAGTGCCTTCAACCAGGACTGGTCTAGAAATAACAATGGTCCATTAATAGGTCTGTCAGCCTTGTGCATACCTCATTAGTGGAGTGACAGGTAACAGTTCCCACGAGATCCATTCTGTTGTAATCCTCTCTTTTATACATTCACAAAATGGCTGACCTTGATTCAGAAATGACTTCATGTTTTTGCTCAATGCTATGATACACCATTGAGAGTTACATTTCCAGAGTCTCAGCAGTCAACTCTAGAGATGATGATCCAAGAAACAACATATGCACACTGAACATAGTGTTCAGTGATGCACAGAACAAGTAGGCTTTGGTAGAGCCTTGTAGAAAAATGAGCCAGGTGCGATAAAGTCATCATAAGAGATCATTGAAGGAAGAACTAATTTTAAAATATAGGTTTCAAGGAAGCACATAAAAGGTGGGTAAAGAGAAGCTTAGCACCCTAAAGTCATAAGAATAAACAGACTCTAAGGGTAATGTGAAAACCAAAAACAGAGGGAAAGGAAGTGTGAGGTTAGAAAGGTGTAGATCAAACATAGGTGAAGGGGAAGGTTAAGAATAGTATAGGGAATGTAGAAGCCAATTAACTTATATGTATGACCTATGGACATGAGCTAAGGTGAGGCAATGTGGGTGGGAGGGGGTGTGCAGGGAAGAGGGGAACAAAAGAGGAAAAATGGGACCACTGTAATAGCATGATCAATAAAATCTATTAAAAAACATGGGTGTAAGTATAGATAGGGTGGAACATTATGGAGCTTTGAACAAAATAGCATTTATGTGGCTAAAACTCTGATCAAGTCTGGAAATTCACCTTATTAAATCTTAATGAACTTTTCAAAAAACACTTATCATTACATTTAAGCCCCAGTCCCTGGCACCAAGAGTTCTAATCATTGAGTTCTAGGTCCCTAGTCAAAGTAGTTACCTTTAAGGAGTAGTAGCATTATTTTATTACTAAAAAAGGCTTCTCAGGAGAGTAGCCACTGTATTTTTTTTTTTAGCATTCCCAACTCTTACCCTGGTTTGAGTGACAAGAGGCTGATATATGTGTTAGTTAAATGTATTTGGGAGGAGTGGGGAGTGAATGATCAGGAAACACAGTATTCTAAAATGTACAAATACACTTGATCTTAGCCAAAAGGCTAAGATGTGATACTAAGATATACAAATAATGTATGATTATATTTGTGAATTGAGAGATCATAAACTATTATAAAAATGAAATGTGCATGTGTGTGCACCCATGTTTATGTGTCTATGCTTATGTGTATAATGGAGAAATTTCAATTATATCCTATCCTTGAAACATTTCCCTGATTCTTAGAATTTCTGTACCAATACTAAGGATACTAGATGTCTAACCAACTTTACTGCAAAATGCTAGTTTCTAAATAGAAGAATGCTTTTTAAACAAATAATTTTTTGTGTAAAAAACTTAGTATTACAGAATTTATTATCATTCCAGGCAACCAAAAATAGACTGATGTCTTCTACCGAGGGGCTTAGAAAAATTTTCTGGCAACTATATTTGAAAACAGTAAAAGACCTATTTATATAACAAGTGGAAACTGAGGGTTGCTTGCAGATGGTGTTTTATTAGGAAATGGATTTGTTAAGAAATGTAGCTTTCTACATGGTTTTATTACAGATGTCTTGTTTATTTTGCCAATAGGAGGAGAATCTTCTGGTATAGATAGGTTTGCATTTTGGTGCAATTTGTTATTAGTATTGTTTGAGAAGTAGATAACTGCATACAAATGAAAAGATTAATAACATGTATTGCGTCTCCATCC
Organism: Phyllostomus hastatus; assembly: GCF_019186645.2. Lineage (NCBI taxonomy): Eukaryota > Metazoa > Chordata > Mammalia > Chiroptera > Phyllostomidae > Phyllostomus > Phyllostomus hastatus. The sequence goes on from NW_025334029.1 coordinate 3,030,504, forward strand.
TAAGTCAATAGTTTTCATGAATACCCTCAAAACTCTGAGTATCTCAGAAATGTTTAATGGAACTGATATGATTCATGGCATTTGGCTTTAGCTTATTTTAGTGACTAGTTTTGTCAACAAGCTGAAAAGTTATTGCTCACATTTGTGACTATTTTGCTTTATATCCTATGCAGTGAACATTGTGAGTATCATTAGCTTTATTTATTATGAAGTAGATAAGAAGCTCAGATCCCTTGTATGAGAATTGCAGAGAATGTTGGGAACTTACCATTCACGGGCTGGATGTGCCCAGTAGAGCATATAGAAACCAAAGAATAGAAGTCTATTGTGCTGCTTTGTAGAGCCCATGCTAAGCATTTTTCACTTGATGCATATTACACTTATTTACACATTCTTAGGGAAATAAAATAGTATTCAGTCTAAGGCTATAACCCATCTAATTTCAACCCCATTGGAAATGAATGGAGATACCTCTGAATGTTTTAATAGTTTTAGGGCACTGGCAGGGGCATTGACCTTAGCATTTATTCCATAAAAGTGTGGGATCCAGAAAGTTTTGTATATCCTCTTTCAGTCTATCACCAGTGGCTGCTACTTGTTTGTGGTTTTTGACTATCCCAACTCTTTCATCTCATTCATAATTAAACTTTATTTTCTTTATCACACTTCTTCATCTCCCAATTTTTAGTGTTTCCCTGAACAGAGTGGCCCTAACAGAACATCTGAAAAGGATAATTAATAATACAAGTAGAATAGGGAGCCCTGAACTCTTTGTGATGGAGAGGTCTGAGATGCTAGGTTAGGATTCAATTGAAGTTGCCACATTGTGGTGATTAGGAAAAGTGTTTTGGGTGGGCATGGCTGAGACAATCCTTACAATCATAGGGCTGTTTCACCATGCACAGAAGTAACCCTGGAAAGCTTCGTGGATAATAATGGAATAAATTTTGAACCTGACCTTGAAAACTGGGTAAAATTACAATAAATTAAAAGGGTCTGAAGTACAATTCATTTATGCACAAATTAGTGATGGGTGAATAGAATGGTAAATACAAAAATAGAGATGAGCCTTGGCCAGGTAGTTCTGTGTATAGGAGAGTTTCCTGTACACTGAAAGGTTGTGGGTTTGATCCCTAGTCAGGGCACCTACCTAGGTTGTGGGTTTGATTCCAGGTTGGGATGCATATGAGAGGCAACTGATCAAAGTTTCTCTCAAATTGATGTCTCTGCCTCTGTCTGTCTGTCTTTGTCTCTCTCTCTTCCCTCCTTTTCTCCATTCCTCTCTTTCTAAAATCAATAAACATATCATTGAGTGAAGATTTAAAGAAAGGGGAAGTGAGAACATGCAAGGATATTCTGAGGACAGGCCAGTTTGTCTGAAGCTGTATGTTTGTAGGATCAAAGTGAGATAAGTCTCCAAAGGCAGATTATTAAGTGTCTTGTCTGCTCAGGCAATGTCACAGCCAGATTGAGATGCTGAAGTCAAGGCTTCACTTTCTCAATGGCTTCACGGGTGATGACTTAGGAACTCAAATGAATTTCTCTCACCAATTCTAGCAGTATTTTTTTTAAACTCCTGTATTTGGTACTCCCTTATAAGAAAGCACATCTAATTTCTTGGTCTGTAGGCATCAGCTTTTCCTGAATATGTTTTCCCTAAGCTCTTTGTAAATCTGTTCTGAAGTGGTTGTTCTAAACCATGCTCTCCTTCCCTGGGAGTCCTTATATTTCTACTTCCTGTCCTTCTGTTTTCTCATTAGCTCTAGTCAAACTCAGGAATAGATCTCAACTTTGGTTTAGTAAAGATTATCCAAATACCTGTGCTTTTTGTTTCCTCCTTATTTCCTCAAGTCCTGTTCATTTGTGTGTGTATTTCCTTTCTTTTCAAAGTGGTATGGAAGTGATTCTAGCAATCAGCATCCTGAAACAATGTCAGGTATTTCAATATTCCATTTTTTTAAATGAATTAGATTAATTTGTTTCAGTGCAAGTGTCTTGGTGTTCTTTGCTTTTTGCCTCCCATATCAGTTTTAACATTTTGAGGTTGGAAAGAAGTCAAAAGATTGATTTATTCTTATACAGAAAAAAACCACTTCAATTTTCATATTATGCACATTTAAGTCATCATTAATGAAATGTTTTATTTTTGTGTGAACATGTTTTTATTTCTCTTAGTTATGTATCTAGAAATTGAATTGATAGGTCATATGGTATCTCTATGTTTAATAATTTGAGGAAGTGCCACACTGTATTTACAAAGAGGCTGCACCACTTTACAATGGCAGCAATGTATTTACATCACAGCCAACACTTACCATCTGATGTGTTGATTCTAGCTATCCTAATACATATGAAGTGGTATGTCATTCTGGTATTGGTTTGCCCTTCCCTGGTGATTGATGATATTGAGCATCTTAAAAACATCACTATTTATTAAGACTTTTAGAAAGTCTTTATGAGATAGCTGAAAGTAAATCTTATGTGAGGAAACATATTGTGTATTGATTACTAAGTATAGTTTGGATGGTGTCTACTGAGATGTGAGTTCCTCTTCTGGCCAGAACTTGCTTTGTGAACTTGAGAGAGATTTTAACTCTCTCAGCTTTTTCTTTCATGGAGAGATTAGACTAATTTATTGGTGAGGTTTCTTCCAGTTGAAAATCTCTAAAGGTGTGCTATTGCTTTATGATGAAGCCCAAAACCACATTGTTTGTAAAGTAACTTTGGCCATTGCCTCCCTCACTCATACACCTCCAAGAGTATGGGCATTAGACTAGTATGAAGGGATATGAGCCTGGCCTGCATGATTCTCAGTACCATCCCTTTAGAATAGTTGAGAAAATTTTAACACTAGGTAAATATGGGAAAACTAGAATTAGATCTCCTTTTGGGATTAGATACCAATTCATCTTGTAGTATTATTATATTCAAACTCATTTTTAAAAAAGATAAATATATGCAGCATTTCAATAGTAAATGCTAAGATATGGACTTGGAAAATAGCCTTCTAATATTTTTGTCACCACCCACTAGAATAATGAAAGACAGATAATTTCTATTTTCAAATTATTTCTAGGAAAATATTTTGACAGGTTCAGCATGCAGTGAAGTGATAAGCTTTTGTTAACTGTGTTCTAAATCATACTGTTATATCAATGGATATATTGATTAGCTTAATACATTCTGAGCTAGTCATAAAAACAGACTGCTCATATTCTGTGTTAAAGAGTAAGAAAAATCAACAGGTAGATAACCATATTATTTCAAACCAAATAGTGAACATGAAGGGCTTTAGGGAGGAATTACAAAAGTTTTTATGGCTGTTGTAATCTCTTCAGTATTTTTTAATTGATGTATTTTCTTTTGTTATTTTTGTTCAAATACAGTTGTTTCCATTTTCCCACTACATCTTTCCTCTACCCCACCCACCCCCACCTCCCACAACTATCCTTCCCCACATTGGCTTTGTCCATGGGTCCTTTATACATGTTCCTTGATGACCTTTTCCCTTCTTTCCCCCATTATTCCCCTCCCCCAACTCCTCTGGTTACTTTTGGTTTGTTCTTTATTTCAATGTCTCTTAAATATCTTTTTAAAAAGTGCTATGATTTTTTTTTACCAAATAGAGTTTATAATATAGGTTACATTTAAAAACCTAGCCTTTATAATTTATAGTTTACAAGTGCTTTCACATATATTATCTTGTTCTTTACAACGTTACTGAGGTATAATTTATCAATAACAATTGTGTATGTTTCAGGCACAAAACTTTGTTTTGAAATACATATAAATTGAGAAAATGTCTCCACAATAAAGGTAATTAACATATCTTATATAGCTACTGTATTTTGTATGTGTGCTAAGAACACTTAAACATACTCTTTTAGCAAACTTCAACTATTCACTAGAGTATTGTTAACTACAGGAACATGGCTGCATATTAGCTGTCCAGAACTTGTTTTTTATTTATTGTTGTTCAAGTACAGTCATCTCCATTTTCCCCTCACCACTGTCCTCACCCCACCCATCCCCACCTCCCACCCTCACTCCTACCCACTTTGGCTTTGTCCATGTGTCCTTTATACATGTTCCTTGATGATCCTTCACCTTGTTTTCCCCATTATCCCTCTCCCGTCTCCCCTCTGATTACTGTCAGGTTTGTCTTTATTTCAATTTCTCTGATTATATTTTGCTTCCTTGCCTATTTTGTTCATTAGGTTCCATGTACAGGTGAGATCATATGGTGTTTGTCTTTCACCGCTTGGCTTATTTCACTTAGCATAATGTTCTCCAGATCCATCCATGCTGTCACTACAGGTTGGAGTTCCTTCTTTCTTTCTGCTGTGTAGTATTGTATTATGAAAATGTACCAGTCTTTTTTTTAATTAAAAAAAACTCATTGTTCTTAAAGTACAGTTGTCTGCCTTTCCCCCCCATAAAACCCCCACACCAGCCATCCCCCCCACTCCCCTGATCCTATCCTACCTGGGTTTTGTCCGTGTGTCCTTCATAGTTGTTCCTGAGAGCCCTCCCCCTTTTCCCCCATCCCCTCCCACTTCCCCTCTGGTAACTGTCAGTTTGTTCTTAATTTCAATGCCTCTGGTTATATTTTGCTTGCTTTTTTCTTTTGTTGATTAGATTCCAGTTGAAGGTGTAATTATATAGTATTGTCTTTCAACTCCTGTCTTGTTTCACTTAACATAATGCTCCCCAATTCCATCAATGTTATAGAAAATGGTAGGACCTTCTTCTTTCTTTCTGCTGTGTAGTATTCCATTGTCTAAATGTACCATAGTTTTTTATCCACTCATTTACTGGTGGACACTTAAATTGTGTGCAGCACTTGGCTATTGTAAATTGTGCTGCTATGAACATTGGGGTACATAGGTTCTTTGGATTGGTGTTTAGGGGCTCTTAGGATATAATCCCAGCAGTGGAATTGCCAGGTCAAAAGGCAGTTCCATTTTTAGTTTTCTGAGGAAATTCCATCATTTTCCACAGTGGGTGCAGCAGTCTGCATTCCCACCAACATTGCACTATGGTTCCCTTTTCTCCACATCCTCTTCAACACATGTTGTTTGTTGATTTGTTTATGATGACCATTCTCACTGGTGTGAGGTGGCAACTCATTGGGGTTTTAATTTGCATCTCTCTGATGGCTAGTGATTCTGAGCATCTTTTCATATGTCTCTGGCCCTCTGTATGACCACCTTGAATAAGTGCCTCTTCAGATCTTTTGCTCATTTTTTCATTGGGTCATTTGTATTACTTGAATGGAGTCATGTGAGTTCTTTATATATATTGGACATCAAACTCTTGTCCTAGATATCATTGGCAAATATATTTTCTCATACAGTTGATTCTTTTTTCATTTTAGTACTATTTTCTTTAGAGGTGCAGAAAATTTTTTTATGAGATCCAATTTGTTTATTCTTTCCTTTATGTGCCTAGCTTTAAGGGACATATCATTGAAAGTATTGCTGCATGAAATATTTCAGATTTTCTGCCTATGTTCTCCTGAAGGAATTTTATAGTGTCATGACTTATATTTGTCTTTTATCCACCTTGAATTTATTTTTGTGCATGGTGTAAACTGGTGATTGAGTTTCATTTTTTTACATATAGTTGTCCAACTCTCCCAACACCATTTTTTGAAGAGGCTATTTTCACTCTAATTTTATGCTGCTGCCTTCTTTGTCAAATATTAATTGACTGTAGACACTTGGGTTTATTTCTGGGCTCTCTATTCTTTTCCACTGGTCTCTGTGTCTGTTCTTATGCCAGTACTGGGTTGTTTTGATTACAGAGGCCTGTGATACAGTTTGATATCAGGTATTGTGATCCTTCCTACTTTGTTCTGTTTCAAAATTGCCACAGCTATTGGGGGTCACTTATGGTTCCATGTAAATTTTGAGGTGTTTGTTCTGTATATGTGAACTATGTCATTTGTACTTTAATAGGGATGGCATTGAATCTATGAATTGCTTTGGGTAGTATAGTCATTTTGATGATATTAATTCTTCCAATCCATGAACATGGTACATGCCTCCATTTGTTCGTGTATTCCTTAATTTCTTTCTTGAGTGTTGTGTAGTTTTGTGAGTACAGGTCTTTTACCTCCTTGGTTGGGTTTATTCCTATGTTCTTTATATTTCTTGTTGCTATAGCAAAATTGATGTTTTTTCCCGATTTCTTTTTTTTTGATATTTCATTGTTGGTGTACAAAAATGACTTTCATTTCTGAATATTGACTTTGTATCCCACTGTTTTGCCAAATTCACTTAATTAGGCTGAGCAGATTTTTGGTGGAGTCTATAGGAATTTCTATGTACACTACTATGTCATCTGCAAACAATGCCATCTGCAAACAATGCCAAAGACTTCCTCCTTTCCATTTTGGAAGTCTTTTATTTCTTTTTCTTGTTTGATTAATGTGGCTAGGACTTCCAATATTATGTTGAATAGGAGTGGTAAAAATGGACATCCTTGTCTTGTTCTTGATCTTAGTGGGTGTAAAAATTTAGCTTTTAGTTTTTGCCCATTGAGTATGATGTTGGCTGTAGGTGTCTCATATATGGCCTTTATTATGTTGAGGGATGTTCCCTCTGTTCCCACTTTGCTGAGTGTTTTTTTTTTATCATAAATGGGTGTTGTACCTTATCAAATGATTGTCTTCTTTTATTATGCAGTCATGGGTTTTTTTGTCTTTCCTTATGTGATGTACTATGTTTATTGATTTGTGAATATCAAACCATACTTGCATCCCTGGGATGAATACCACTTGATCATGCTGTATGATCGTTTAAAAGTATGGCTTGATGCAGTTTGCAAGTATTTTGTTGAGGATTTTAGCATCTATGTTCGTCAATTATACTCGCCTATAGTTTTCTTTCTTTGTTGTGTCTTTATCTGGTTTGGGGATTAGGATGATGCTGGCTTTATAAACCGAGTTTGGGAGACTTCTCTCTTCTTGGATTTTTAAAAATAGTCTGTGAAGGATAGAGATTACCTCTTCCTTAAATGCTTTGTGTAATTCTCCCATGAAACCATCCTGTTCAGGTCTTTTGTGTACTGGAAGTTTTTTGATTACTGCTTCAATATCTTTAGCTGTTATTGTTCTGTTGAGGTTTTCTGCTTTTTGTTCATTCAGTTTTAAAAGATTACATTTTTCTAGAAATTTATCCGTTTCACCTAAGTTTTCAAGTTTCTAGGCATATAATTCTTCATTGTAATTTCTTACAATCTTTTTGTATTTCTGTGGTGTCAGTTTTACTCTCTCCCTTTTCATTTCTGATTGTGCTTATTTGGGTTTTCTCTCTTTTCCTTCTTAATGAGGCTTCTTCAAGACTTGTTGATTTTGTTTATCTTTTTAAAGAACCATCTCCTGAATTTGTTGATCTGTATTTTTTGGACTATAAGATGCACTCCCCCCCCCCAAATCTGGGAGGAAAGGGGGGTGCATCTTATAGTCTGAATGTAGCTTACCTGGCTCGCAGTGGGGTGGGGGGTGGCGGTGGAGTTAGGTCACAGGTTATTAAATATTTTACCACACTTTTTGCTTCAATTTTTTTCCTATTTTTCTCCTCTAAAACCTAGGTGTGTCTTATGGTCCTAAAAATATATTGATCCTTAGAATTGTGCTTTTAGTCTCTGTGTTATGTAATTCTGCTCTGATCTTGGTTATTTCACTCCTTCTTCTTGCTGTAGGCTGTCTTTGTTGCTGTTCTTCCAGATATTGTAGCTGTAGGACTAGATTCTTTATTTGAAATATTTCTTTTTTAATTAGGCTTGTGTTGCTATACATTTCCTTCTCAGGACTGCCTTTGCAGTGTCCCATAAGTTTTGGATTATAGCGAGTTCATTTTCTATTGTTTCCAAAAACTTTTTGGTTTTTTTCTTGATCTTATTATTAATCCATTCATTCTTTAATAGTATGCTATTCAATTTCCATGAGTTTGAGAGTTTCTGAATTTTTTTCCTTGAGGTTGGTTTCTAGTTTCAGTCCCTTGTGGTCAGAGAAAGTGCTTGATATGATTTCAATTTTCTTGAATCTTTTGAGTGTTGCTTTGTGTCCTATAATGTGGTCTACCTTTGAGAATGTTCCGTGTGTGTGTGTGTGTGTGTGTGTGTGTGTGTGTGTATGTTATTCCATTTGATCTCAGGCATTGTTCAATGCAAAAATATCTTTGTTGATATTTTGTTTGGAAAATCTATCTATTTTTGACAGTGGGATGTTAAAATCTCCTACTCTAATTGTGTTGCTGTCAATATCTTTCTTGAAGCCCTCCAACATTTTCCTTATATGTTTGGGTTCTCTGATGTTGGGTGAATATATATTTACAATGTTTATGTCTTCTTGAAGGATTCTTCCCTTGAGTATTGTGAAGTGACCTTCTGGGTCTCTTTTTATAGTCCTTGTTGTGAAGTCTAGTTTGCTTTATAGGAGTATTGCTACCCTAGCCTTTTTTTTTTCCTGTCAATTTGCTTTGAATATTTGTTTCTAGCCCTTCACTTTCAGTCTGTGTAGGTGTTCTGTTCTGAGGTGCATGTCTTATAGGCAGCATATATGTGGATCATGATTTCTTATCCATTAGGCTATTCTATGTCTTTTGATTGGAGCATTCATTCAGTTTACATTTATGGTTATTATCAATAGGTACTTAATCACTGTAATTTAACTTCCTTCGCATGAGTGTTCCTCCCCCTCTATTTTTTTTTCTTTCCTTTCTTAGAGCAGACCCTTTAGCATCACTTTCAGAGCTGGTTTGTAGGAGGTATATTCTTTGAGGTTTCTTTTATCTGGGAAACTCTTTACTTGGCTGTTCAATTGAGAAGTCAGCTGCTAGTCTTATCATGGTTCCTTTTATGTTACTTCCTCTTTCTCCCTTGCTGCTTTTAAGATTCTCTCTTTGTTTTGGAATTTTGCCATTTTAATTATGATGTGTTTTAAAGTGGGCCTCTTTGGGTTCTTCTTAATTGGGACTGTCTGTGTTTCCTGTATTTGTGTGAGTTTTCTCTTAGCAAGTTAGGGAACTTTTCCATCATTTCTTTTTCAAACAGATTTCCTATCACTTGCTCTTCTTCTCCTTCTGGTATCCCTATTATATATATATGCTATTATGTTTCATGTTGTCTTGCATTTCCCTTAATCCCTGTTCATTCTTTCTGAGTCTCTTTTCTTTTTCTTGCTTTTCTGGGTGTTTCATTCTACCTTGTCCTCCAGCTTGCTGATCCAACCCTCTGCTTTATCTAGCCTGCTTTTGATTCCTTCTACTGTGTGCTTCACTTCAGAAACTGTGTTCTTCATTTCCTCTTAGCCCTTGTTGATAGTTTCTATTTATTTTTTCATATTGATATAGTTTGCAATTACTTCATCTAAGTTTCCTTATAGCCTTTGGTAATTCTCTGTGAGCTCATTGAGCTTCCTGATAACCATTGCTTTGAACTCAATATCTGAAAGTTGACTTGCCTCTATTTTATTTAGCATTCTTTCTGAGGTTTTACCTTTTCTTTCTTTGGAGTTTGCTTCTTTGTCCTTCTATTTTTATGAGGCTCTTCTTGTTAGTGTCTGCTTCTTAAATTGATCTGTTCTGACTCCCTGGGTTTGTGTTGGGAACTTCTATGGTAGGAGACCTGTGAGATTCAGTGATGCAGTCTTCTTGATCTCCTGATCTTGATGCTCTCGGGATGTCATTTATGTTGGCTCTGTGTACATATTTCAGTTTTGATTTTTGTTGGTTCTTTCTTTGGTGGGCCCTTCCCTCCAGCTGGTGAATTGAGGGTCAGTCTGCTCACCCTGTCTTTTATGCTGTTGTGCAGGTGCAGGCAGGTTGTGTCCAAGCTGGTGCTTCTTTCTGTCTGAGGTTTTGAGGCTTCTTTCTTTCTGTTGTTCAATGGTTTGTTCTGGATAATTTCTCCACAGTTCAGTTGTATTTCCAGATTGGTCCTTGGTGGAGGTTAGTGTGGCTTCCACTCACTCCTTCACCATCTTCCTTTATTATCTCCCAGTGGTTCCTTTTTGGTGGGTTCTGTCTTCTAGCAGGTGTATTGGTATTCACAGCCTACCTATTCTTCTATGTGATTAGTTGAAGGCAGGGAGGTGAAATGCATTAAGACAGCAAGAATGTATTCTGTGGGATTTAAAGTACCAACTAGTAGAGAAGAGATTGGAGATCCTTTGGATAAGTATAGTGTTAACTGTTGTATTTCACCTAACTAACCACTTTTTATGAAAGGTGGAAAAAGAATAAGACTCTCTTGTTAAGGGGAGAAGGGATTATGAGCTGATTCCAGAAAACAGAGCACTTGTGGGAGGTCAGGTTAGGAGATATAGTGAGAGCAAAAGATGGAAAACAGGTGTAGCATGTGAGAGAATAGAGTTAACCACAACAATGATAAAGCTCCAGAAGACAGTGAAATGGGCTGAGATCAGGGAGGGGTGCTGTGTAGTATTTAAAATTATATGGAACAACAGTTGTTTACAGTAATACTGGAACAACAATCATGTGACAGAATCTACATGTTCTGAATAACAAGAATAGGAAGTACATGATGTAGAGTAAGAGTAGTGTGCTATTAGAACACAAGTGAAGTGAAAGAAGGATAAATAAAAATACACAATGAAGGAAAGAATGAGGAAAACCAGTCAAATAATGCAATGAAACAGATAAGCCAAAGAAAACTAAACAAAAAGAAGAGAAAGAAAAAATACTAATAACATAAAATAAATAAGAACAATGACAAAATAATAATACAAATATACAATAACATTCAAGTTCTCTGGATTAGCAAAATGAAATTTGTCTCAGTGTCTCAATTGTTGGGATTAGCCTTGTGATCCCTGTTTGGGTTTGATTCTGTTCCTTTCATAGCTCCAGGTCTTATTTTCTTCCTTGAGGAAAAATAAAAATAAATAAAAATTATATATATATGCCCTCTGGTGACCTTAAACCTGCCAAGCCAATTCTGCTGGTGTTCCTGGCTCCAGCAAGCTGAGGGGAGTTGGGTTTCACTTTTCTTTCTTCCTATGGGTTATTAAGATGGGAGCCAGGTCTAGGCTACACTCTTCACAGTTGCCCAGCCTCCAGCCCCATTCCTCCAGCCCCATTCCTCAGTTTGCTGCCAGGCCCCCAGTGCCCTTCTTTGCCAGGCTGGTACTTTTAATCCACCAGCTGTGGTATCCTTGAAGTGCACCAGTTAGGGTAAACTCACACACCACCTCCTTGCTCTTTGCTGTCCTAGGTACTAGGGACTCTCAGAATCTCTTCAGGGTAGTTCAGCTCCCCCACTGAGTTAAGTCTTTCTGGGGACTGCTAACTCCCTGCTGCTCTACTCTGCAGGGGGCAGCTCCTCCTTCCTCTTAGTGAGCCAGCCCAGGGCTGGGGCACCACCCTGCTGCAGCAATGGGGACAGGAACACTGCCACTGCAGCAGCAGGTGTCCCTCCACCTCTGCTGGTCAAGCAGGGGACAGGAGTGTGGCTTCCCTCCTGGCTGAAAGGGTGGAGGCTGTGGCTGCAGGGACAGGCATGCTGCAGATGCTGCTGTGGCTATAGGCATGTGGCTTCCAGCACTGCGGTGGTGGGGGTGCTGCTGAGGCTGTGGCTGAGGTGGCTGCAGGAGTAACTGCTGTGGGAGTATTCCTTAATCTTCCATTGAGCCTCATTTTCAAACAAAATCCTCCTGTTCTAGCCTGCTGCTCCCAAAAAGCACCTGGCTTCACACAGCCCAACATTCCAACCAGACCAGAGACTATCTGGCTCAGGGTTCATCATGGGGCAACTCTTTGCTCTTCTCCAGGCATCACCTGGCTCCCCAATTTCCCTAGTAATAACCCAGCCTGTGTCCACAGTCCCAGTGGGTGAACACTGATCCTGTGCGTCTCCCACTTCATGTTTATCCCCCCCAGCAACTTCAAGCATCCAGGTTCATCCTGGTGCCACTTTATCTTCCCTGTTTGGCAGAGGAAAGAACTGTTGACCTGGGTCTCTTCCAAGACTCCTGTAGCAGGCCCAACAGGCACAGGGTATGGGGCTGCAGCAACCCTGGTCCCTGCACTGGTCCCAGGTAGCTTATCATCACAAAGCAATCTCCTTACCATCTGTTTTTCAATGTTCTCTACAATTTTGACCTCCAACCTTCATATATGCTGGGATACTATTGTCTGTTCACTCTGTTCCTCAGAAGACTGGCCAGGGGTTCCAGTTGTGCACAGGCAGAAGTGAACTCCACTCCTACCTACCTCACCATCATTCTCTGAAATCTGAACTCTGCATTTTTAAATCAAAATTTTATATAAAATTATCCTAACATGTATATTTGAGTATTTTTCCTTGTTTTGGGAAATTCCAAAATGTTGATGATTTGGATAATTCCTAAATCTCAGGTCTTTGGTAAGGTATATTAGAAGACTGTGATGCTAAGGAAATGGTGTATATTATTATTTGCATTTTTGTTTTCATTAAAGGGACAATAGAGGGTTAGAATGACAGTGGATACATGTTTTGCTATACCACAGCTTTTCCTGAGATGAACCAAGTGGAGAGATCAGAAAATAGCTTGACTACTATCTAGCTGATAGGAGTTGCAGTCTTGTGTTTTCTTGTATTGAATACACACTGAGCAAGTCACATATATTCACAAGCCAAATATTTCTCAGCTATATCAGAAGAAGTCATCCCTACGTTCCTTAAAGTGTTATGAAAATATAGAGAGGTTATGGATGTCCAAGTGCTGTATAAATTCTAAATGCATTGTTCATGCAAGATGAGAGCTTCCCAGATTTTTTTTTTAATCTGGCCAGTGGAATTACATGTGTTATTCTCAATCACTGGTTGTGAACAGGAACGTATCAGTCTACATAGTACTCAGACTGAATGGATTGACAATTGAGGTTAAATTATAATGTTTTAAGCTCTAATTTTTAACACTATCAACTTCGAGATTGCCCATATAGAATTGCCTTTTTCTATTTTGCTTTCTTGTGGGTGAAAGGGTCTGTAGTGGTACTGGATTACTGCTATGTTAATTTTATTCATGTTGATGTTAGATGAGAGATTTGTCTTTTCAAGCATAGAGTTTATATTCATGGCCTATTTCTCCCCTCTCATCCATAAGTTGTAACTGAAGTTCTTGTTTGTAAGCTTTCCAAACCTGGCTATTCTTCATTCCACTCAACCTTTCTCTTGACAAGATACCAGCCCCAAATGTTTACATATTCCTGGTCAAAGTGTAGACTCGAGCTCTTCCTGAGTGGTAAGAGACTTTCAGTTGGTTTGTTGCCTCTCAGAGGACTACTTTTGTGGGATCACTGACTTTTGTTGGGTTTTGAGACTTGCAGAACTATTTAGAGTATTTCTTTTAGTGAGACACCATTCCATGACATAAACTTGCTTTCTGTTGAATTTTCTTCATTAAAATGACTGTGTACCTGCTATACATTAACTTGATTTCACTCATACCTAATTGCCCAGAAGTTTAAGAGATTATGCTTTACATTTTAAATGGAGATAGGTGGGTGTACAATCTAGATCTTTAAAGGCATTAACAAATTCACAAGCATTTTCACTGGAGAAAAATTAATGTTGGCTACTTTTAATGAATAGGAGAATTATTGTTATAAAATAATTAATAAATATATCAATATATACCTCGACACCTATATACCTCCTTGATTTTCTTAAATATCAGAGCAGAGATCCTAAGTTTAAAAGTGAACTTCAGTAGCACATATCCATAAACAGAATAAGCACCCCAGCAACTAAGTTGAGGTATGCAATTGTAATTATTTGGTGAAATAGAAATCAGTTTATTGCAAATGCACATTGTACAATAGTCTCAAATGACAAGTATCTTCATTTTGACTAACATTGCCATCTTTTAACCTCAGATTTGTTATAATTTATTTTTCTATGGGTATTATCTCTACAGTATATATTTAGGAACCAAAGCAGCTCTTAGGCTCCAATGGCTAAGTGGAAATAAATGTGTACTTGTTGAAAAGCTTTTCTAGTATATAAGGAGAAGTTATTGCTTTTCTGATGTAAGTAGCCTAACTTAGAACAGGATTCCAGGTTAGACATTTATTTTTTATAAAATAATTTTATTGTTCAAATACAGATGTCTGCATTTACCCCCTGCCACTCCTCTCACCCCAGCCAAACCCACTTCCCTCCATTTCTTTCACCTCTTTGGTTTAGTCCATGTGTTCTTTACAGTTGTTTCTGAAAACCCTTCCTCCCTTCCCTCTATTATCCCCACCCACCTCCCCTCTAGTTACTCTCAGACTGTTCTTAATTTCAATGTCTCTGGTTATATTTTGCTTGTTTTTTTTTTCTTTTGTTAATTAGGTTCCTGTTAAAGGTGAGATGATATGGTGATATGGTTTTTGTCCCTCACCACCTTGCTTATTTCACTTAGCATAATACTTTCCAGTTCCATCCATGCTGTGTCAAAGGGTAGGAGTCCTTCTTTCTGTCTGTTGCATAGTATTCCATGATGTAAATGTGCCATAGTATTTTGATCCACTCATTTACTGATGGGCATTTTGGTTGCTTCCAGCACTTGGCTATTGTAAACTGTGCTGCTATGAATATAGGTTCTTTTGGATTGGTGTTTCAGGATTCTTAGGGTATAATCCCAGTAGTGTGATTGCTGGGTGAAAAGGCAATTCCATTTTTAGTTTTCTGAGGAAATTTCATACTGTTTTCCACAGTGGCTGCACCAGCCTGCATTCCCACCTACAGTGCACTAAGGTTCCCTTTTCTCCACATCCTCTCCAACACTTGTGCTAAAGATATTTCTGTAGGCATTCTAATTGAAATTAAATGTGTTAAACCCAAATTTAGAGTCAAATTTGATGTGAGCCAATTAACTCTGAACTATATAGTCTTAAGCAGTGAGAAGTGATCTCTTAGGTCAAAGCTTAGCTGAGATCTTGGCACTGACTCCATTGGGGAGGGTAAGGAAATGGGAGATAAAAGAATAATGACCAGTTGTTAAAGCAGTTTAATAATTAGCTCTGCACATTAGTTAGTTCTTGCATTTATTTAAACAAAATCAGGAACATTTCAACCTAGTTGTTTTGTCTGTCCTTTGGCAAAAATGATTAGAGGGTACCAAAGGAATATGCTGGGTCATCTGCATAGCAGTTTTGAGTTTTCATTCCTGACTAACAAAAAGTTAGCACCATGGTGACATTATTTTCTTATGAGTTTGAAATTTTGTATAAAATATTCAGAATTATGAATACCTAAATGAAAGGTCCAAACTCTAGAATAGGAGAATAAAATCCTATGGTCAAATAGCTGTTCTTCTATATAATCAATAACAACAATTCTGGTGAAATAATATGTGCCATTTCAGAGTTTATATACATGCATATGTAAGGGTTTGGGAATTTAATGCTCAAAATTGTCAAATATTGTTTTCCTGCATAGCTCCCTCCCAGCCTACTACCAAAATATCCTTGTTTTCATATTAAAAATTACTGGATTTTTATTTTCAGAAAACATTTATTAGCATTTTCATTGGAAGTAGGAAAGAGTATATAAGTAACAATCTCTATAATGCTCTATATCACAGCATTTTTATTTGTAAAAAACAAAACAAATGATCAGATTTCAGTTTCAACTACTTAAAAAGTCTTGCCATGAGCTTATTTTAAAACTTGCAATTTTGTTAATTTTGAAATGTGTCTGGATTTTTTTACATTGTTAAAATAACTTATGGAAATTAAAAAAAAACTAGAAATTTTTCTCATGGCAGCAGTCTGTTTATTTTTAATTAATGTCAATTAGTTGCATATCAATGTGTGAATTTGCTGCAGCAAAAAATTTAATAGTGTTTTTCTTACTAAAAATGTTAAAAGGCATATTTTTGACTGTCATTTAATTGATGAGATTTAGAGTTTTGTACATGTTTAGTTTGTATCAAGATGATATTGATACTTAGATAACTGCTCATTACCTTAAGACTTTAGTTTCTATTGTACTTGACCTTGCTGTAGAACCAGAAGTTTGGTTTCTCTCTGTATATATAATTTTTCTTTGTGGCAAGACACAGGATGCAGGAGGCTTGCTAATGTGTTAATAGACATTGATGTTTAAACATTTATAGTTGTTAAAGAAAACTAGCTGGGTAAAGAATTTGGACTTATGTATCATAAATCTCATTACCTTCTGCTTTTCTCTTCCTCCCCCATCTCATTTCCTTTTTTCTATACTGAATAACTACTATACAGTAAACATCAGACACTCATATGCAGCTGCCTTCTAAACATGTGTCTTTTTATATTCCCACAGGCACACCATACTCAACATAACTAACACTGAATAGTTAATGGTACTACCATTAGTCCCAGAAATCTGAAATCACCTTAAGATTCCCTCCCATTCCCTTCTTCTCTATTCCCTACCAATCATCAAGTCCTATTTTCCTCATTTACTTTGAAATTGAAGTTTCAGCCCTTTGAAATTGTAGTTTCACCTTGTGCCAGATAAGCATTATGTCTCACCTGATTTCTGCACCTTATTTTCTTGCTTCTGTTCTTGCCCTTTCTCACCATGCCTTCACCTTTTATCTAGGATGACCTCTAAGTGCCCCCTATTGCCTAAATATATAGCCAAAACCTCTGGAAAAACCCCTTTTAACATGGCCTTGGCTGCAATTGTCAGTTTTCTCTCTCAGCACTTCCTCACGCACTGCTTTCCAAACCACATGAGATGTGCCATGCTCCTCTAACCTTCTGCTTTTGGTTTACACTTCACATTCTTTAGGAAGACTTCCCAAGCCAGGTATCCCTCTTCTCCATCGCTGGGGAACCCATGTTTTTATTCCATTGGAAACCCATTTCACATTTTCCAATAGCCCAAAAATTCTTTAAAAGGCAGAGGATATAGACAAATGTATTTATCAGTGTATCCCCAGCACCTAACAGAGTATATCACACTTAACTTGATGTAGTGTTACTTGCTGTATTAGTTTGCTTGGGCTGCTGCCATAAGAAAGTTTCACAGACTGAGTGGCTCAATGAACATTTTATTTTCTTGCAATCTCAAGGCTGAAAGTCAAGGAGTAGGCAGAGTTGATTTCTTCTGAGGATTCTTTCCTTGGCTTTTAGTTGCCATCTTTGGGACTTCACATGGTATCCCCTATGTGTCTTTGTGTCCTAATCCCATTTTATAAAAAAAATGCCACTCTTATTGGATAAGGACCTACCTTATTGACCTCATTTTAACTTAACTATTTTAAGGCCCTATCTCCAAATACAGACACATTCTGAGGTACTAGACATGGAAGCTTCAATATATGAATTTTGAGAGGACACAATTGAGCCCATAATACTTGCCTTTTAGGTACTGTTAGTCAAGTAGACAATAGTCCTACTTAAGGCCTATCTTACTACATATGGGAAGACATATTGAAAGTGGGATTCTCACAGTGGACTCCTGGGGAGTTAGGGAATCTCCAAGTTTTAAGTATGTGAACTTTGCAAGACCAATGCTTAGCAGTTTCTTTTTCTAGTTCATGGATTCAGTTGAGCTGAATCCATTGTTGACATCAAGCAGTGATGCCAATAATCTGTTCAGGGTACCAGAGGTGAGTGGATGTCCTTTGGCAATGCCAGTTGTACTGCCAGAGCCCAAGGACTTTTACCTTACTATCAGTAACAAAGCTACTTTAACTATTTAATATGAGCCCATCTGCAAAATACCAAGTTTATGTGATCAAATCTAATCATTCACTTTTTGCATGCATATTTGGAAAACTATATCCTTAGCTCCTCTGAGTTGACTTGCTACCATAAAGTGAACTTAGATACTCAGAAAGTAGTTGTCTGACATTGGCACATTTGCCACTTTGTAAGTGAATGTAATCTATTGGTAATTTTTCATTCAGAAACATATAAATTATCAGTAGCCTATCTTCTCCCTGTTATGAGGGGTTAACTGGCATTGCTTGCAGTGTCTTAGGTTTTTTTTTTGGTATATAAAATTCCAGAGCATGTTAGGTCAAAATATGAAATTAAGATTTTACTGAAAGACTTGGGCTTTTTTTTTTTTTTTGGCCAGGTCTAGCAGCTCATCTATCAAAAAGCTCATTTTGATAGATGAAACCTTGATGTCATCAAACCCAGAAGGGTGTGCTAATCAAAGGGATGTCCTTCAGATTAGCTTTTTTTCTTCACCATGTTAGAGTGATTAGACCTTTTCCAGCCACCTCAACTTTTAGAGGGACTTTGACTGACCATCTCACTTGAGAGGCAGTAGAGCTTACTGGTTAAAAGGTATTTCTTGTATGTATTAGTTTGCTAGGGCTGACATAAAGTGTGTCACAGACTGGGTGGCTTAAGCAACATAAATTTATTTTCCTTACAGTTACAAAGGCTAGAAGTTCAGGATCAAGGTGTTGGCAGGTTTGGTTTCTCCTGAGTGCTTCTTGGCTTTTTAATGGCAATTTAATTCTGGTGTCTTCACATGATCCTCCTTCTCTATGTATCTGCCCCAGTCTCCTCTTCTTAAAAAGATACTAGTCATATTGAATTAGGGCTTGCCCAAATAATCACATTTTACTTTAATTACTTCATCAAAGACCTTATTTCCAAATACAGTGTGGGGTAAAGGTAGGTTTACAATAGTTCATATGGAAAAATAATACAATAATTAATACATAATAAAAGAATAAACTATTGTTTTGCATACGCAACACTGTAAGTCTACTTTTGCCATACCCCATTTAGACACATTTTGAAGTACTGGTGGTTAGGATACCAACATATGAATTTGGGGCAGGCACAATTCAGACTATAACTATAACTCTAGGCCTTGTCTATCTTAACCACAGAACAGGAATCATAATATATCTTATCCCAAAAGGGTGGGGGGATTAAATGATTTGGTTCAATGTAGAGTGCTTAGAACAACACTTAGTATGTGGTAAGCCCTTATGAATTCTTAGCTAATATTTTGTAAAATTAAGTTCAGAATAGTTCTGAGGCTGTTTTGTTGTTTACTGGACAGACCCAGTAATAGTACATTCTTCATTTTTAATAGATCTTTAATTCATAAACTGACAAAAAGAGTTTAAAAACCCTTTGTTAAATCAAACTGTTCCAAATGGATCAAGATAACTTTAAATACATTGAACCTTCATACAGAAGATTCTGAAAGCTAGAAACATATTATGCTTAAAGAGACAATCCTAGATAATGTCCCTGAAAAGTAAAAATACATAACAAAAGATTGAATTTGATGGAATTTTGTCATTCTGTTTGTGCTTTTAGTCCTATGGGCTATTATTTAATAAAACCTTCTTTTCTGATAATTTGAATAACACTGGAAATATATTTTTGGCCTACCATCTTAGTGGATGAAACATTAAATTCAGATTTTTTTTAAATGTAAGTGCATTCTCCAACTTTTATTCATTTATTCAATGAATTGTTATTTTTTCTGTGAGTATCTTATATGGGGTAGGTGTCATCTCACACATCAAGAAACCCATAGTCTAGTAGGGAGATGCATGACTACAACATAAGTGAATGAAATGAAATAGATATGAGCTGGGATCCACTAACTCAGAAAAATGAATTTGGCCAAAGACAGTCTGAATGGCTTCCTAAAGGATATGAGTGAAGAGTTAAATTATGGACTATGAGTAGGAATTGGCCAGCAAGCCACAAGAGGGGAGAAAATTAGGGCACAATATGCATAAAGGCCGAGGAATTAGAAAGAGCATGGTGGAGCACTTTTGTTTGCTATGGACAGAACATCAGATGTGCTGGATGAAGTGCAATGACACTGGACATTGTGTTGTTCTTAGGAGGTTAGACTTAATATTCTTTAAGTTGGAGTTGGCTAACAATGAAGGACAACAGTATTAATTGATAGCAACACTTAATCCCTTGAGCCTGAATGAAGTGTTAGAGTCCATCTCAGCACAGCCCTTATTAAGCAATTGAAGGGGAACTTTATTCCACCTGTAGCCAATAACAATTGTTAATAAAATTACATTAGAATCACTTGTTTTGTCTAAAAACAATTGGTCTTGGAAACAGTACTCTAAAAGTACATAATATTTTAGATGTTCAAAATGTTCTATCTTGCCTGATTTGTAGATGTGATAGAAACATTTCTCAGAAGAAGTAAGAGTAGATCAGATACAGAAATTTGAGTTTACAAGGGTTTCCTGGAAAAAATAAAAGATAAAATTGTTCCTATATGTTCATCTGAATGTACATGGTCCTTAAAGTTCAATAAAATTTTCAGATACCATCATTAATGGTCATGGAAATCTTGGCTTAAAACTCAGCATTGGAAAGTATTGAAGAATGAGTCATCTTAGTAGTTTTGCTTTTAGTCTAAGGGTTAAAGTATTTTTCTCACAAATCCTAATGAAACAGAATTCCTGTGATTACCCTCTATTGTAATAAGGTAAGAATTTAGACACAGTATATTGGTCAGCATTACCAATTTGTATCACAAGGAACCATGATCTGCACATGATGTTCTGGAAAACTTGTTCTGCTTTCTGTGTGCCATTTTAATACTCACCTTTTTATTCAGAAGAGAAAAGAAGTTGTGGTTAAGATAAATTTAACTTAAATAGCCACTTTTTATTTTGGTGAGTTTTGTCCAAATTTCAGAAATCATGTACTATTGATGTCTTCCAGTCAAGATAGCAGTGTAAGTAAATTTCAGTACTTGAATCTTCCCAGGACCACACCAAAATTACAACTAAACTGCAGAAAAATCATCATTAAGGACCACTTGAAATCTTGCTACACAGAGGTTCTACAACTAAGGATGTGAAGAAGAAGCCACATTGAGACTGGTTGAAGGTGCAGAGATGAAGAAAGGGATAGTCACACACCCATGTGTGTGGGATAAAAATCAGGGATATCTTAGATGCTCCCTGAGGAGTGAGGGGTCCCAGCCCCACACTATAGCCCCCAGCACAGGGTTCCCCCCAGTCCAGAGTTCCATTGCCAGAGAGAGAAATTCCCATAATTTCTAATTATAAAAACTAGTGAGTAAAATGGCTGAGATGGAAAGCTTTTGGAATCTCAGGCATTCCACTTAAAATGCCTGAACATGGACTGACTTGGACTCATGGACTCTGAGCTCCAGCACTAGGGTAGCAGCTTGAAAGGAACAAGGGACATATGGGAAAGAACTGAGCCATCTGGTACTAGAACAAGAGGGGCAGCTTTCTCCCAGAAAAAGGTGCTGGCAGAGGCCATTGTTCATTTCCTGGACCCTCTCTTCATAGAGCTGGGAGGAGGGAAACACATCTGAGTCTCCATCAACCTGACCAGCACTATTCCCCCTCACCTTAATGATTCCCTGAGACCCCATCCCACCCAATTTGCAGGCCTGACTAAGCTGTTTCCAGCTTTGCTTTTCCATACAAATGGTTGTCTTAGCATGTGCTTCTGACATTCCTAAAATCTCTCAAATCAGCAGCATTTGTACTTGGTATACCTTGTACCTCTAGCTACATTGTCCCAGGTCTGGCACTAGTGGCAGCTGGCCTTTGTTCACAGTTTGGCCCCTTCTGGCCATCTGCAAGGCAAGCAAAAATAATAGCCATCTGTGGATTCCTTTGTAGCTCATGCCAAATGGCTCTGGGAAGGGCACAGGTTGTGGCTAACATTGGCCTGCACCTCCCAGGAGGCCCCAAAGTCTGCACACCCAGTGGAGAGCACCACCCAACCACCTCCACAAGTGACACAGTCAAGGCACAGACTCAGTAGGTACCAGACGCCTGCTGAATTAAGTCCTGCTACTTGGGTTTTACACCTGCATAACAACCTGCCATAATGGTGGCAGCCAGTCCTAAATCATCCTGGGGGAAAATCCCTCCCATTGGCATTCCAACAGCAATGAAGGCTCAACCACAACAAAAGGGTATACTCAAACCACTTGGGAGGCACACTTTGAGTGCCCAGCTCAGGTGATTGTGGAGGCTGTGCCACTGGGCCCTACAGGACACTTACTACATAAGGCCACTCTACCAAACTGAGGACATGTAGCAGGTCTACCTAATGCATAGAAACAAATACAGGGAGGCAGACAAAATGAGAACATAAGGGAACATGTACCAAATGAATTAACAGAACACAACTCCAGAAAAAAAAACTAAACTAAATGGAGACAACCGACCTACTAGATGCAGAATTTAAAACACTAGTTACAAGGATGCTCAATGAACTTAGGGGAAGAGTAAATGAACTTAGTAATAATTTCAACAAAGAGATGGTAAATATGAAAATGGAGGTGGAGAAAAACTACAATGAATATAATAGAAACAAATAAAGGAAGCATAATTCACACTGAATAAAAAACCAAAGGGGGATTCCTTTATTTGTTCCTACTATATTCACCACAGCTTCTCTCCTGAAATATGGTACCCCCAAAGTTTAACATACATAAAATAACAACATGATCAAAATATCAGAATTTTATGTAGAAAGTATAATCAGAAAACCTTCATAGGTTTATTTCTTAAAAATTGTTTTGCGTGTGTAGTATAAAAATGTCAATTCTTTAATCATATTTATTCATTTAAAAGTAAATTCAGTATTTATATTCTAGGCTTGGTATCAAACATTGGATTGTAGATATTTTCCAAATTAAATGTCCTCATCTATCTATCTATCTATCTATCTATCTATTATCTATCTGTTATTGACCACTTTTCTCCCCTTCCTTTCCTTCACCTAGCCCCACTCTCTCCCTACACCAAGGCAATCCACACATTGTTTTCCATGTCCTTGGGTAGTACATAAATGTTCTTTGATTAATCCCTTCACCATCTTTCACCCCATTCTCCCTTCCTTTCTGAAAGCTCTCAGTCTGTTCTATGTATCTAAGCTTCTGCTACTATCTTAGTTCATTAATTTATTATGTTCATCAGGTTCCACGTATAAGTGAAATCATGCAGTATTTTTTATACTTTTCTTTCACTGGTTGACTTAATTTCTCCTATAGAACATCCCTTTGGTTCTTTATTCATTGTGACATACTGCTCCTTTATTTGTCCCTATTGTGTTTGTTGTCATTTTGCTCCTGTGGTATGGTACTATGAAGCTTTATCATGTGTAAAATAATAACATGGTTAGAAATCAGTCCCGGCTGTTGTGGCTCAGTGGATTGAGTGCAAGCCTGTGAAGCTAAGGGTCACTGGTTCAATTCCCAGTCTGGGCACATGCCTGGGTTGCTGGCCAGGTCCCCGGTGGGGAGCACACAAGAAGCAATCACACATTGATTTTTTTCTCCCTCTCTTTATTCCTCCCTTCCCCTCTCTCTAAAAATAAATAAATATTTTTTAAAGAAATTAGCATTTTATTTAAAGGTATACATTTACACAATGGAGTACTACTTGGCCATGAAAACAGGAATTTTACCCTTTTCTACAGCATGGATTGACCTGGAGAACATTATGCTAAGTGAAATAAGTCAGTCAGAGAAAGACAAGTGCCATATGATTTCACTCATATGTGGAATCTAATGAACAAACTGAACTAAAAAGCAAAGTAGAGACAGACTCAAAGATAGAGAGCAGGCTGACCACTCTGGGTGAGCAGGGGGTATGAGTGGAGGGATTGAGCAAAAGTGAAAAATGAGGAAGAACTCATGGACATGGATAACAATGTGGTGATTGTAGGGGGAAGAGGGTGGATAGAGGTGCAAAAAGGTATGGGAGGGATAAATGTAATGGAAAAATACAATAAAAATGTTGTAATACAATCATAAAGGGGTAAAGGGCAAGAAAAAAGAGGTGGAAAACATTAGAAAGAATCATTCAGAAATGAGGAATACACAAACTGAAATGAAGAATACACTACAAGGAATCAGCCATAGAGTAGAAAAGAAGATCAAATCACACATTTGGATGATAAGGAAGAAAAAATCACCCAATTAGATTAGCAAAAAATAATTAATTAATTAATTACAGATAGTATAAAGAACCTATGGGATAACAACAAGTTTGCCAACATTTGCATCAGGATGGTGTCAGGAGAAGAGAGAGCAAAGAATTGAAAACTATGCAAAAAATAATAAAAATGACAGAAGACTTCCCTAACTTAATGAAGGAACTAGGCATTCAAGTGAAGGAAGAGAGTCCAAAACAATAGGAATCTAAAGTGGCCCACACCAAGACACATCAAAATCAAAATGTTAAAGGTTAAAGACAAAGAGAATCTTAAAAAGAGCAAGAGAAAAGAAGTTAGTTAACTGAAAGAGGGCTCCCAGAAGACTGTCAGCCGATTTCTCAACAGAAACTTTGCAGGTCAGAATGTATTGGCAAGAAATATTCAAAGTGATGAAAAACAAGGGCCTAGAACCAAAAATGACTCTACCCAGCCAATCTTTCATTTAGAATCAAAGGGCAAATAAAGTTTTCCAAACCAAAAAAAAAAAAAAAAAAAGGCTAAAGGTGTTCATCATCACCAAACCAGTATTACAAGAAGTCTTAAAGTGTCTTTTTTAAGGGGAAGGCAAGGAAAGATAAACGTATAAATAATAAATTGGCAATAAATACATATCTATCAACATTACTTTATTTTTAAATATTTATTTATTTTTAGAGAGAGGGAAAGGGATGGACAAAGCAAGAGAAACATCAATGTGTGGTTGCCTCTCACAGGGCTCCCACTGGGAACCTGGCTTGTAACTCAGGCATGTGTTTTGACTGGGAATTGACCTGGTGACCCTTTGGTTCACAACCCACCCTCAATCCACTGAGATACACAGCTAGGGCTATCAACATTACTTTAAATTCAAGTGGATTAAATGTTCCAATCAAAAGACATATAGAGGCTGATGTATAACAGAAGAAGATGCTTACATATGCTATTTACAAGAGACTCACTTTTGATCACAAGACACACAGAGACTGGAAGTACAGAGATGAAGATGATGTGTCATGAAAGTAGAAACAAACAAACAAAAAACTCTTGGGGTAGCTATACTTATATCAGACACAAGAGACTTTAAAACAAAGACTATATAGCAAGAGACAAAGAAGGACCCAGCAATTCTACTTGTGGGTATTTATTCAAAGAAACCAAAATCAATAAATCAAAAAGACATATACATCTACATGTTCATTGAAGCATCATTACAACATCCAAGACATAGAAGCAATCTAAGTGTCCATCAGTAGTTGAAAGAGCAAAGAAGAAGTGGTACATAAATACAATGAAATATGACTCAGTTGTAAAAAGGAATGAAATCTTGCCATCTACAACAACATAGATAGACTCAGAGGTTATTGTACTGAGTAAATAATTTAAGCAGAGGGAGACAAATGCCATGATTTCACTTATAATGAAATAAGTAAACAAGTAGAAAAGAATCAGACTCATAGATACAAAGAACATTTTAAGTTGCCCAGTGAAAGGGGGTGGAGGGAATAGTGAAAAAATTGAAGGAATTAAGAAGTATAAGTTGGTAGTTATAGAATAGTCATGGGGATGTGAAATATAGAGAATATAGTCAATAATATTGTAATAATTATATATGGTTCCAGGTGGGTACTGGAAATATTGGGGGATCACCTCATAAATTATACAAATACCTAATTGTTGGGATATAAACCTAAAACTAACATTATATTATATATCAACTATAATTGAAAAAATAAACAAATTAAAGTAAAAATAATTCTGAGGTAAAAAGAAGTCACAAATAAACTGTATCTAGTGTTTATTTTATTTGTGTCATAAAAAATAATTGTGTACTATTAATTTCTGGCAGGGTAATGCCACATTTATTTTAAAGTCATACATATTATATATAAACATCAGAAATTTAAGATATAGATACATGTTCTGTTTAATTTCTCTCTTTTCCTTTTTTAATTTTAATTGTTCAAGTACAGTTTTCTGCCTTTTACTCCCATCCCAGCCCAACCCCTAGCCCTCCCCACTTCCCTCCCCTTTTCATCCCCCCCCTTGCTTTTGTCCATGTGTCCTTTATACTTGTTCCTGCAAACCCTTCCCCTTTTCTCCTGAAATTCCCTCTGTTAATTTTGTTACATATGTATGGAGAGACACAGGATGCTATTACTGTATAGTGATGCAATTTAGGAAATTAATTCTACAATGGGGATTTTTATGTTGGAAGCTTTTGAGGAGAACTTTTAGGGAAAACAATTGTAAAGGACTAAAGAATCTGATATAACCCTTTAGAATCCAGGTGCCAGGCCTTTAAACCTCTACATCAACCAGATATGGGATATGGGCTGTCCCCAGGAAGTAGATGCAACTTTGTGTGAGGGGCACTCTTAGGCAATTCTTTAAAAGGTGACTCAGTTTTAACAGTCAGCAGCCAACTTTTCCAGTATTGGAGGAATGAGTGCTTCTTTCTAGAATATGGGAAGGGATCTGGGACACTACATGGACACATGCATCTACACAATTATGCATATCATTTGCATCTCATGGAAAGTGGTCTTTACATTGATGGTAGTACATTTAGTAGATGTTTAGCTTATGACTTTTCATTCCTATTTTTAGTTCTTCCACTACTCCTCTCTGCAGTGGCTATATATATATATATATATATATATGAAGAAGATATAAAAAGGAGATCCAAGGAAGAAGATATAAAAAGGAGTGGCTATATATATATATATATATATATATATATATATATAACTTTTTATATCTTCTTCAGTTGACTCAACTCAATATTTCTTTGAGGCTTCCTGGAGCAAGCCACTTGAGGAAAAGTGATCATATGCTGTATATTGACATAATTATTTATTTTGTATTCATGTGAGGACCAAAGCCCATTGGTTGTACTTTCCAAATGAGAGGAAGTCATGGGATTGCCAAGAACAAATCCATTGTTTCAATGGCATAACTGTCTCTGGCCTCACCTTGCTGTAAGTTATATGGTATAAACTTACATAGACTTAAAGTTGGTCTCCTCATGCCACCCATCCAAAATAAAAGTAAAAAAGCAGAGTTCTATTAAGAATAAATAAACTTCAATTAACATAAAATAAGTCAGGCAGTGAAAAACAAATACCATATGATCTCACCTATAAGTGGAACATAATCATCAAAAGAAACAACCAAGCAAAATAGAACCAGAGATACAGAAATAAAGAACTAACTGACAAAAAGCAAGATGATGAAGGAGTGAATGGAAGCCACACTAACCTCCTCCCTGGACCAATCTGGAATTACAGCTAAATTGTGGAGAAATTACCCAGAACAAACAACTGAACAATAGTGAGAGAAAAGCCTTATAACCTCAGACAGACAGAAAACCACCTTCAGCACAACCTATTTGACAAGGAATGTCGGGGAGACTAGAGAGAGCTGGTTGGGGTCTCACAAGTGACAGTGTCAGAGGGATAATTAAGTGGTGGGTTGGATCTCCTGAGAAGAATGGGGTCTAAACCCTAAGCAGATATCCCCATCCTAGAACAACAGAGTCCAAAAAGTACACAGATAACAATCAGTAGTGAAAAGCAACAGGGTTGCTCTCTGCTAGAGATGGACAACTGAGATGAAAGAGCCATTTAAAGGGCCAACACATATTTTCATTTGCTGTCACTTACTTAGGGTTCTGGCAAACACGGGATCAGAGTGGGCTAAAGATGCCAGAGGAGAGGCTGGGGACTGAAAATTTAGGGAGAGTGCTGAGAGAGTAGCTGCTGGGATCCTAGTGCTGAGTAATGCCCCATACAGCAGTAACCATCATGCTCAAGCAGACTACTCCCCTTCAAGCAGCAGCAGCTTGAGGGGACACAATAGCACTGCCCCAAAGAGAGACTCTGCCTCAGATCTGTGGGGCTTAAGACTGTTGAGTGTTGAGTGACTAGACTGACAACTCAAGGAGACAGACAGAGAGTAGATCCCTAGCAAAGGAGGGAGCAGAGTGGACTAGAGATGCTTGAGGAGAGATTGGGGACAGAGGCTTGGGGGAGAGAACTGAGAAAACAGCCACTGGCATCCTGGTGCTCAGTTGTCACCACTTACTGAAGCAGACATCCTGCTCAGGCAAACTACTCTCCTCTGAGAACCAACAGCCTGAGGAGACACAATAGCCCCAACCCCAGGAAAAATTCTGCTTGGCTCTATGGGACTTAAGCACACTGCTGAGTGCAGAGTGATTAGCTTAACAACTGAAGGAGACAACCATAGACAGAGATCCCTGGCAGTCTCAGAGGAAGTGGCCTGAAGTCAGACAGGGTCAACATCTAGCATCACTAGAGGTGGGTCCAAGAAGAAAAAACAGTGGTAAATATTAGTGGCTACCAAGACAAAATCCACTGTGGTCTTCTCCATGATTAACAATATTTTCTTTCCTGCATAGCTTTTTAACATTCATTTCTTGACTAGCGATACTGTGTATATTAAATCACTATAATTTATGCTATATTTTATTTATCTTCTTTCTTATAATAGTCTTAATCTCTTTACACCCTCATTAATACTGGTTCATTTGCTGTTGATACTGAGATTGTGGGTTGGGGGGAGGGATATATTTTGCAGATGTCCGTTTGTTCCCTGGGCTTTGGAGTTTTATTCTGGCAGCACCTGCACAACAATATACAAGATGTGGTGGGCAGACTGACCCTCAGTCAAAGAGCCAGAGTGAAGGACTCACCAAAGAATGACCCAACAATAATCAAAACTGAATAACCAGAGAGCCAACATAAATAACATCCCAAGAGCATCAAGTTCAGGACACCAAGGAGATTGCACCACTGAATCTCACAGATCTCCTACCATAGATGTTCACACCACAAACTCAGAGAGTCAGAACAGATCAATTTAAGAAGCAAAGCCTAACAAGCAGATTCTCACAAACAATGGGGACACAAAGAAATAAACCCTGAACATAAGGAAAGGAGGAATACTCAGAGTGCTAAATGAAATAGAGGCAAGTCAACTATCAGATATTGAGCTCAAAACAGTGGTTATAAGGAAGCTCAATGAGCTCAGAGAGAATTACCAAAAACTACAGGAAAATGATGAAGAACTTACTGCAAACTATACCAATATGAAAAAGGACACGAAAACTATCAACAAGAGTCAAGAGGAAATGAAGAATACAATGTCTAAATTTAAGAACACAGTAGAAGGGATTAAAAGCAGGCTAGATGAAGCAGAGGATCAAAATAGCAAGCTGGAGGACAAGGTAGAAAGAAGCTTCAATGAAGAGCAAGAAAAGGAAAAAAAGACTCAAAGAATGAAGAGGTGTTAAGGGAACTGCAGAACAACATGAAATGTAATAATATCCATATAATAGGGATACCAGAAGGAGAAGAAGAGGAGCAAGGGATGGAAAACCTGTTTGAAAAAGTAATGATAGAATATTGCCCTAATGTTATGAGAGAAAAAAATTACACAAATACAAGAAGCACAGAGGATCCTAATCAAGATGAACCCAAAGAGGTCCACTCCAGTATACACTATAATTAAAATGGCAAAATTCCAAGATAAAGAGAGAATCTTAAAGGAAACAAGAGAAAGAAGAAAAAGAATACAAAGGAGCCCGATAAGACTAGCATCTGGCTTCCAAATGGGAACACTACATGCCAAAAGGAAATGACAAGAAATGTACCTAGTAATAAAAAACAAAGCATGCAACCAGGACTACTCTATCCAGCAAGGAACTCAATTAAAATGGAAGGTGAAATAAGGAATTTCCCAGACAAAAGGAGGCTCAAAGAATATACCTCCACCAAAGCAGCCCTGCAAGACATGATGAAAGGACTGATTTAGGACAAGGAAGAAAAACAGTGAGAGAGAGAGGAACACAGATATAAAGGAAGTAAAATGGCAATAAGTACCTAACAGTAAACGTGAAAAAACAAGGAAGAAAAAGTACATGAATCCATAAATGTGATAGCATGGCATATAATTAAATGCACATGAATACACACATGTAAAACCAGTAAAACCTGAATAAAGTCAGCGGGTTATACTAATGTCAATTTCCTGGTTTTCATATCATACTATAGCTATGTAGGATGCAGTCACTATGGGGAAATGAGTGAAGGAAAACTGTGGCCTCTCTCCTACACTTAGAATTTCCTGTGCATCTATTATTATTTCAAAATAAAAAAATTAAAAGTTGAAGAACAATAACCTAAACAATAAATTGATTAAATGCTCCTATCAAAAACATACAGTTGCTGAATGCATAAGGAAACATGACTAGCACATATGCTACCTTTAAGAGACCCACCTCAAAACAAAGCACCTACACAGACTGAAAGTGAAGGTTTGGAAAAAATATTCCAAACAAATGGACAGGAAAAAAAAAGCCAGGGAAGCATTACTTATATCACACAAAGTAAACTTCAAACGAAGGCCATAAAAAGAGACACAGAAGGATATTTTATAATACTCAATAGAAAATCCATCAATAAAACATAAATACTGTAACTATCTATGCACCCAACACAGGAGTACCCAAATATATAAGGAAAATTTTGGAGGACTTCAAGAAAGGTATACACAGAAACACACTTATACTAGGTGATTTTAACACCTCACTGTCAAAAATAGAAAGGTCTTTCAAACAAAATATCAGCAAGGACATTGCAGCATTGAACAATGCCCTAGATCAAATGGACTTAACTGATTAGACCACATGACAGGACACAAAAAAAACCTCAACAAATTCAAGAAAAATTGAAATCATATCACACATTTTCTTTGATAACAAGGGACTGAAATTAGAAACCAGTCTCAAGGAAAAAACTCCAAAGCATTCAAACTCATGGAGGTTGAATAGCATCCTATTAAAAAATGAATGGGTCAAGAATGAGATCAGGGAAGGAATCAGAGTTTCTGGAAACAAGGGAAGTTAACTCACAACTGTCCAAAACTTATGGGACACAGCAAAGGCATTCCTGAGAGGGAAGTTCATAGCGATATAGGTCTACCTAAAAAAAGAGAGAGAGAGAATTATTTCAGATAAAACACCTAACCCTGCATCTGTAAGAGCTGGAGGAACAACAACAAAGGCAACCCAGAGCAAGTAGAAGGAAGGAAATAACTAAGATCAGAGCAGAATTAAATGACATAGAGACTAAAACAACAATTCAAAAGATCAAAAAATCCAGAAGCTGTTTCTTTGAAAAGAAAAACAAAATTGACAAGCCTTTAAGCAAACTCATCAAAAAAGAGAGAGGGAGGGAGGGAGGGAGGGAAGGAGAGTGAGAGAGAGAGAGAGAGAGAGAGAGAGAGAGAGAGAGAGAATATGAGGGAACCACATAAACAAAATCAGAAATTACATAGGAGAGATTACAACTGATACCAAAGAAATCCAAAGGATTGTAAAACATTACTACAGAAATAAATGCCAAGAAATTTGACAACCTACATGGAGTGGAAAAAATTGTAGAAACATATGAACTTCAAAAACTGAATGAAGAAGAAGCAGAAAGCCTAAACAGACAGTAACAACCGACTGAATTGAAGCAGTAAGCAAATAACTCCCAACACACAAAAGCCCTGGACCAGATGGTCTCACAGGAGAATTTTACAAGACATTTAAGGAAGAGCTAACCCCTGTCCTTCACAGACTATGCAAAAAAATCCAGAAAGGTGGAAGACTCCCAAACTCTTTTTATGAGGCAACATCATCCTAATCCTAAAACCAGATAAAGACACAACAAAGAAAGAAAACTTCAGGCCAATATCGCTGATGAACATAGAAGCTAACATCCTCAACAAAATATTGGCAAACCACATCCAGCAATACATTAAAAGATCATACACCATGATCAAGTATGATTCTTCACAGGGATGCAAGGATGGTACAATATTCACAAATAAATAAACATACTACATCACATAAACAAAAAGAAAGACAAAAATCACATGGTCTTATCAATACATGTGGGAAAGCATTTGTTAAGGTACAGTACCCATTTACAATAAAAACACTCAGAAAAGTGGGAAGAGAGGGAGCATCCCAGAACACAATAAAAGCTATATATGAGAGACCTACAGCCAACATCATACTCAACAGGCAAAATCTAAAATCTTCCCCACTAAGATCAAGAAAAAGACAAGGATGTCCTCTTTTCACCACTTCTGTTCAACATAGTATTGGAACTCCTAGCCACAGCAATGAGACTAGAACAATAAATAAAAGGCATGAAAATTGGAAAGGATAGCAAAACTGTCATTGTTTGCAGGCGATATGATTATGTACATAGAAAACCCTATAGTCTCCACCAAAAAACTACTCAACCTAATAAGTGAATTTAACAAAACATCAGAATACAAAGTCAATATTCAGAAATCAAAGGCATTTTTGTGCACCAACAATGAAATATCAAAAACAGAAACCAGGAAAAAACCCACTTGCTATAGCAACAAGAAAAATAAGATACCCATGAATAAGAATATTGCTTTAAAGGAAAGAATAAACAAATGGGATCTCATCAAAATAAAAAGCTTCTGCATGGCTAAAGAAAACATCAGCAAAATGGAAAGGGAATCCAACCGTATGACAAAATACATTTGCAAATGATGCCTCAGACAAGGGTTTGATCTACAAATATATGAAGAACTCACACCACTCCACTCCAGGAAGACAAACAATCCTATTTAAAAAATTGGCAAAGGCCCTGGACAGACATGTCTCCAATGATATACAGGGGTCCCAGAGATATATGAATGGATACTTAACATCACTAGCCATCAGAGAGACACAAATTAAAACCACAATGAGATACCACTTCATACTAGACAGAATGGCCATCAGGAAATGAACAAACAAGTACTGGTGAGGTTCTGAAGAAAAGGGAACCCTGGTACACTGTTGGTGGGAATGCAGAATTGTGCAGCCACTGTGGAACACAGTATAGAATTTCCTAAAAAAAATAAAATGGAACTGCCTTTTGACCCAGCAATTCCACTGCTGGTGTTATACCCTAAGAATCCTGAAAAACCAATTCAAAAGAACCTATGCACCCCAGTGTTCATAGCAACGTTATTTACAATAGCCAAGTACTAGAAACAGCGAAATGATCATCAGTAAATGAGTAGATTAAAAAATGTGGTACATTTATGCAATGGCATAGTACCCAGCAGAAAGAAGAAGGAGCTCCTACCTTTCACAACAGTGTGGATGGATTTGAAGAACATTATTCAAAGTGAAATAATCCAGCCAGTGAAAGTCAAATACCATATGATCTCCCTTATAAGTGGAACCTAATCAGCAAAGCAAATAAGCAATCATAACTACAGTCATTGAAATAAAGAAAAATCTGACAGTAACCAAAGTGGAGGGGGGTGGTAATGGTGGTGAAAAGAGGAAGTGTCATCAAGAAGCATATATAAAGGATGCATGGACAAAACTGAAGGGGAGTGGGATTGAGGGCTAAAGAAGGGAATGGATGGGCCAGTGGGGAGTCGTTGGGGGGAAAATGGAGACAATAGTACTTTAACAACAATAAAAAAAAGAATGGATAAACTTATCTCTACTTCAAGTTCCTCTCCTCTTGCCACCCCTTCAAAATAAAAGTAAAAAGCAGAGTGTTATTAAGGATGAAATACCTAGAGCCAGAAAACTGTGCAATTGCATAGATGTGGGCTATTGATGATGTCTTTTAAGGAAGGCTCTATACGGAGTAGATTGTTAACTCAAGGGTGTGTGTTCTAGGGCACAACTCTTTTTACACTTAAAGGGACCATTGCATGCAATCTATTGTCCATCAACTTTTCCTAGTAGGGAATAGAGTGAAGGGAACGAAATTCATAAAGTTTCAAAGCTACTCTTGAGGAAAATGCTTGAGTATTTTCAAACTTAAAAGAAAATATTGGCTTTTGAGAGCTAAACCACCTGGAAGTCTTTGAATATTACACTGCTCTAAATCCAGAATCATATGGGCACATAAACCTTTTATATTCGTACTTCAACTATCATGTAATTATAACAAATGGGTTTAGGAAAATTATATGATTAACCATTTCTAATAAGGGTTTGGAAATTTTGATTCAATATTATATGAATTCCAGTAAATTTTAAATTTATTTTATTTATTTTTGTTAAAGCACAGTTGTCTCGATTTTCCCCCAACACATTTCCCCACCCTAAACACCCCCACCAACCAATCTCAGTCCTACTGACCTTTGATTCTGTCCATATGTCCTTTATAGTTATTCTATGATGACCTATCCCCTTCTTTGCTTCATTATCACCCCCCCCCACCATCACTTCTGGTTACTGTAAGTTTGTTCTTTATTTCCATGCCTCTGGTTATATTTTATTTGCTTGTTTTTTTGTTGATTAGATTTCATTTATAGGTGAGATCATATAGTATTTGTCTTTCACCACCTGGATTATTTGGCTTAGCATGAGGCCCTCCAGTTCTACCCATGCTGTCGTGAAGGGTAGGAGCTCATTCCTACTTTCTGTTGTACAGGATTCCATTGTGTAAATGTATCACAGTATACTGATCCATTCATTTACTGGTGGGCACTTAGGTTGCTTCTAGCACTTGGCTATTGTAAATTGTGCTGCCATGAACATAGGGGTGCCTAGGTTCTTTTGAATTAATGTTTCAGAATTGTTAGGGTATAAGCCCATCTGTGGAATTGCTGGGTACAAAGGCAGTTCAATTTTTAGTTTTTTGAGGAAATTCCATACTCTTTTGAACACTGGTTGCACCAGTCTGTATTCCCACCAACAATCTACTAGGGTATCCTTTTCCCCAGAACCTCACCATCACTTAATGTTTATTGATTTGTTTATCATGATCATTCTGACCAGTGTGGAGTGGTATCCCATTGTGGTTTCAATTCGCATCTCTGTAATGGCTAGTGATGCTGAGCATTATTTCATATGGCTATGGGCCTCTGTATGTCCTCCATGGAGAAGTGTCTGTTCAGGCCCTTTTACCATCTTATAATTGGGTTATCTTCCTGGTGTGGAGTCATGTGAGTTCTTTATATATTTTGGAGATCAAACCCTTGTCTTATGTATCATGGTAAATATATTTTCTTATACGTCTGATTTTCTTTTTAATTCTGTGATATTTTCTTTAGTCATGTGGAAACTTATTTTGATGAGATCATATTTTTTAATTTTTCCTTTATATCCCTGACTCTAGGGAATATATTGGTAAAAATGTTGCTGAGTAGAATATCTGAGATTTTTGTGCCTATGTTCTCTTCTGGAAGTTTTATGGTTTTATGATGTATTTAAGTATTTTATCCATCCTGAGTTTATTTCAGTGTATGGTATATGTTGGTTGTCAAGTTTCAATTTTTTCCATATAGCTGTCCAGATCTTCCAACACTATTTGTTGAAAAGACTATTTTTTATTCCATTTTATGCTTCTGCTCCCTTTGTCAAAATTAATTGGCCATGGAGACTTGGGTTTATTTCTGGGCTCTCTATTCTATTCCATTGATCTATGTGTATGTTCTTATGCCACAAGCAAGCATTTTGATTGCCATGATTTTTAAATGTTTTAA
The DNA here is from genome assembly GCF_019186645.2 of Phyllostomus hastatus. Taxonomy (NCBI): domain Eukaryota; kingdom Metazoa; phylum Chordata; class Mammalia; order Chiroptera; family Phyllostomidae; genus Phyllostomus; species Phyllostomus hastatus. The sequence continues at coordinate 3,065,972 of NW_025334029.1, forward strand.
TTATTATTATTATTTTTAAATATTTTAAAAATTTATTTTAAGAGATGGGAAGGGAGGGTGAAAGAGAAGGAGAGAAACAACAATGTGTGGTTTCCTCTCACTCACCCCCTACTGGGGACTTGGCCCACAACCCAGGCATGTGCCCTGACTGGGAATTGAACTGGTGGCCCTTTGGTTTGCAGCCTGGCACTCCATCCACTGAGCCACACCTTGGACCATGGTGACAAAGGGCACCATGGTCTTATAGTATAGTTTGATATCAGATATTGTGATCCCTCCAATTGTGTTCTCTTTTCTCAAAATTGCAGCAGCTATTCCCAGTCATTTAGGGTTCTATATAAATTTCTGAGATTTTTGTTCTATATCTGTAAAATATGTCATTGGTATTTTAATGGCAATTGCATTGAATCTATAAATTGCTTTGGGTAGTATGGACCTTTTGATGATGTTAATTCTTCCAATCCATGAACACAGTATACGCTTCCATTTATTTGTGTCTTCCTTAATTTATTTCTTCAATGTTCTGTAGTTTTCGGAGTACAGGTCTCTCACATCTTTGACTAGGTTTATTCCTAGATACTTCATTTTTTGTTATTGTAATAGCAAATGGGATTTTTCTCCTGATTTTTGTCTCTGATATTTCAGTGTTGGTGTACAAAAATGCCTTTGATTTGGAATAATTGACTTTGTATCCTGCTGCCTTGCCAGATTCACTTATTACTTTGAGCAGTTTTTTGGTGGAGTCCGTAGGGTTTTCTATCTCTACTGTCATGTCATGTGCAAACAAAGGCAGTTTTACTTTCTTCTTTCCAACTTGAATGGCTTTTATTTATTTTTCTTGTCTTATCACTGTGGCTAGGACTTCCAATAATATGTTGAACATAAGGAGTGATGTAGAAAATACTTGTCTTGTTCCTGGTCTTAGTGGGAAACCAATAACAAGTGTGTTTTCTGCATCTATTGATATGATTATTCATTTTTGTCTTTCATTTTGTTTATGTGATGTATTACATTTATTGATTTATGAATACTGTACCATACTTACATATCCAGAATGAATACCACTTTATCATAGTGTATGTCCTTTTTATTGTATTGCTGGATGGGGTTTACCAATATTTTGTTGAGGATTTTACCTTCTATATTTATCAGTGATATTGGCTTATAGTTTTGTTTCTTTGTTTTGTCTTTATTTGGTTTTGGGTTTATGATGATTCTGGCTTCATAAAAAGAGTTTGGGAGTCTTCCTTCTTCCTGGATTTTCTGTAGTGGTTTGAGGGGGTTAGCTCTCCCTTAAGTGTTTTTTGAAAATATCCTGTGAAATTATCTGGTCCAAGTCTTTTGTGTGCCTGAAATTTTTTGATTACTGCTTCAGTTTCTCAAGCTATTATCAGTGTGTTCAGCCTTTCTGGTTCTGCTTGATTCAATTTTGGAAATTTATATGCTTCTAGAAATTTGCCTATTTTTCCCAGGTTTTCAAATTTCTGTGTATATTGTTATTGGTAGTAATTTGTTACATTTCTTCATATTTCTGTGGTATCACTTATAATTTCTCCTCTTTCATTTCTGGTATTTTTAAAGATTTTATCTATTTATTTTTAGCAAGAGGGGAAGGGATGGAGAAAGAGAGATAAAAACATCAATGTGTGGTTGCCTCTCATGGGGCCCAACTTGGGACATGGCCTGCAATGCAGGCATGTCCTGACCAATAATCAACCCCACAACCATTTGTTTCACAGCCTGCAATCAATCCACTGAGCTTCACTAGCCAGAGCTCATTTCTTATTTTATTTTTTGGATCCTCTCTCTTCTTTCCTTGATAAGTCTGGTGAACAGCTTATTGATTTTGTTCATCTTTTCAAACAACCAGCTCCTGAATTTATTATTCCTTTGAATTGTTCTCTTAGTTTCCTTGTCATTTAATTCTGCTCTGATCTTCATTATTTACTTTTTAATATTAGCTCTGGGCTTTGCTTGTTGTTCCTTCAGTTCTTGTAGAAGCCCAGTTAGGTTGTTTATTTGAAATGTTTCTCTTTTTAAGGTAGGCTTGTATGACTATAAACTTTTCTCTGAGGACTACCTTCGCTGTGTCCCACAGGTTTTGCACTGTTATATGTTCATTTTCATTTCTTTACAGAAATATTTTTATTTCTTCCTTGATCTCATTATTAACCTATTCATTGTTTAATAGCATGCTATTCAGTCTACATGAGTTTGAATGTTTTTAAGTATTTTTCCTTGAGGTTGGTTTCTATTTTTAGGCCCTTTTGGTCTATGAAAGTGCTTGATATGACTTCAGTTTTATTGAAATTTTTAGGCTTGTTTTGTGTCCCATCATGTAGTCTATCTTTGAAATGTTCCATGTGCATTTGAAAAGAAAGTGTGTTCTGCATTTTGTCTCTTTTGGATGAAAGGTTCTATGTACATATTACTAAAGTTCATTTGATCTAATGCATCATTCAGTTCCACAATATCCTTGTTAATATTTTGTTTGGAGGGTCTATCCTTTGTTGACAGTGGGGTTTTAAATTCCAGTATTATAATTCTGTTAATGTCTATATCTTTATTGAAGTCCTCTAAGATGTTCCTTATATATTGTGTGCTCCTATGTTAGGTGCATATATGTTTACAAGATTTATGTCTTCTTTATGGGTTCTTTCCTTCAGCATTATGATGTGTCCTTCTGAGTCTCTTCTCATGGCCTTTGTTTTGAAGTCTGATTTGTCTTATACAAGTATTGCTACCCTAGCTTTTTTTATGTCCATTTGCTTAGAATATTTTTTCCAGCCCTTCAATTTCATACTATGTATGTATTTTGTTCTGAGGTGGGTGTCTTCTAGACAGCTCATGTGTGGGCCCTGTTTTCTTATCTATTCAGCTACCCTATGTTTTGATTGGTGCACTAATCCATTTACATTTAAGGTCATTATTCATAGGTACTTATTCATTGCCATTTTACCCCCTTTGTACATGCATTCCTCTCTCTGTCTCCCTTTTTATTCTTCTTCTTAAAGCAGTCCCTTTAACATGTTTCATAATGCTGGTTTGGTGGAGGTGTATATTTTTAGCCATCTTTTGTCAGAGAAAGTCCTTATTTCATGTTTCATTTTATTTGACATTCTTACTGGGCTGTACTCTTCTTTGTAGGCTTTTGCTTTTCCTTACTTGAAATACTTCTTGCCATTCCCTTCTGTCTTGTAGTGTTCCTGTTGTGAAGTCAGCTGCTAGCCATATCGGGGATCCCTTGTACGTTACTTCTTGTTATTCCCTGCTGCCTTTAAGATTCTCTGTTTGTCTTGGAATTTTGATATTTTAATTATGATGTGTCTTGGAGTAGGCCTCTTTGGGTTCATCTTAATTGGGTCCTTCTGTGCTTCCCAGACTTGTGTGACTTTTTCTCTCATAACATTAGGTCACTATTCTATCATTACTTTTTGAATCAGATTTTCTCTTCCTTGCTCCTTTTCTCCTTCAGGTATCCCTATTATATGGGTATTATTATGTTTCATGCCATTCTGCAGTTGCCTTAACCCTTCTTTGTTCTTTTTTTAGTCTTTTTTCCCTTTTCTTCATGTTTGCAGGAGTTTTTGTTTGTTTGTTTGTTTTTCTACCTTGTCCTCCAGCTCATTGATTTGATCCTTTGCTTCATCTGGCCTGCTTTTGATTCCTTTACTGTGTCTCTTCAATTCAGACATCTTAGTCTTCATTTCCTTTTTACTCTTATTGATTATTTTATATCCTTTTTCATGCTGATGAAACTTGCAGTATGTTTCTTGTAGTTTTCCTATAGTTTTTGATCTTACTGAGCTTCCCTGTGACCATTGTTTTGAACTCAATATCTGATGGTTGACTTGCTTCTATTTCATTTAGCTCTCTTTCTAAAGATTCATCCTTTCCTTTCAATTGGAGGTTTTATTCTATGTCTTCCCATTATTTGTGAGACTCTTCTTATTTGCTTCTGCTTCTTAATGATATCTGTTTTCACTGCTTGAGTTTGTGGTGTGAATATCTATGGTAAGAATCCTGAAATTCAGTAGTGCAGCCTCCTTGATCTCCTGAACTTGTTGCTCTTGGGATGCCATTTATGCTGTTTATGTTAACTCTCTGAATGTATTTGGGTTTTGATTGTTTTGAGGTCATTCTTTGGTAGGTCTTTCCTCCAACTGGTTGCCTAAGGGTCACTCTGCCCACCACGGCTTGTATGCTGTTGTGCAGGTTCTGCCAGTACAAAACCACGAACTCAGGGAATAAACCCGCATCCATAAGAATAACTCCCCTCTGCAATCCCACTATCAACAGCAAATGAACCAATATTAATAAGGGTGTAAAGAGATTAAGACTATTATAAAATAGGAAAGCAAATGTGAGATGACCTTCTGAAAGAAAAATGATTTTGAGAGGGTACAGGGAGGAGCACTAATAACAGTTGGGTGTCAGAGCAATGCAAAGAGAGAAAGTAAAATTTACATCCTGCATAAAGAAGGCAATGAAGAAGGTGGAATATGCACAAAATTGATGGAAAAGAAATGAATGTTAAAAAGCTGTGCAAGAAAGACAATATTGCAAATTATGGAGAAGACCTCAGCAGATTTCATCTTGATAACTTCTAGTATTTACCACTGCTTTTTTTTTTCTTTTTGGATCTGCCTCTGATTATGTCAAATGTTGACCCTGTCTGATCTTAGGCAGCCTATTCAAAATGACCAGGGATCTGTTGTCTGTGGCTGTTTCCTTCAGATGTTAATCAAGTCACTCTGCACTCAACAGTCAAGTTTAAGCACCACAGGGTGAGGCAGAATAACTCCTTTTGTTGGTGCTATTTTTCCCCTCAGGATAGTGCTGCTTAGAGGGGAGTGGTCTGCCTGAGCAGGATGGCTGCTGCCATATGGGGGATGACTCAGCACCAGGATCCCTGTAGCTACTCTCTTTTTTCTCTCCCCAAAGCTTCTCTCCTTACCCTCTTCTCTGGCATCTGCAGCCTACTCTGCCCCTGCCTTTGCTGGAGCCCAGGTTAAATGGCTTCAAATGGAAATTTGTACATTGGTCCTTTAAAGGGCTCTTTACATCTCCAGCCATCTGTCTCTGGCAGAGAGAAACCCTGCCGCTTTTCACGGCTGGTTGTTTTTTGTGTACTTTTTGGGTCTGGTGCTCTAGGCTGGGAATCCCAGTTTAGGATTTAGAACCCACTCTTCCTGGGGGGATCCAACCAGCTGCTCAATTATCCCTCCAGCATTTCCACCTATGGGCACTCAGCCAGCCTTCTGAAGTCTCCACCTCACTCCTCACTAGTCAGGTTGTGCTGAAGCTGATTCTTCTGTCTGGCAGAGATTTTTTGTATGGCTTCTCCCTCACTATTGTTGAGTTGTTTGTTCCTGGTTATTTCTCCACAATTTAGTTGTAATTCCAAATTGGTCCTGGGAGGAGGTTAGTGTGACTTCCATTCACTCTTTTGCAATATTGCTATATTGTGTTTCATTTCTAAATGTAAAAATAGAATACCTGTTTTAAACTTTGAATGTAATATCATAATGTATATTATTAACAACCATCCAGCCTGTCTTCTGAGTTACCATTTCTGTGGTCTAAGTTTTACTTATAGCTTCATTTCAACTTTACATATATCTATCAAGTGCCTACTAAGCAGAAAGCAGTATTTGTCTGACAAAACCCCATCTGGTGACAGGTAGTAAGGTTATGCATTTTGATGATGCTGACACCTTGTCTTTATGGAATCAGTGCCACTGGAGACAATACCCCAGCTATGTCTGAGGTAATGACATTCTATTCTAACACACATATATAGAATCTGAATACAGGCTTGGTGAATAAAAATCCTATCTGAGAGCAAATAATTGATGCCAGAAATTTGGGCCACAGCAGCTTTCTTGATTTTTACACTGTTAAGGTTAATTGGTCATTCTCATCACCCTTTATTTAAAATCATTTCAGAATTAATTGGTATTTGTTAATGAAAGTCTTTGTGGTGGTATTTCAAAAACAGTCATTATTTAGGTAATAAACATAAAAAATGAAAATTGTCCTATTACTGGGTCCCTATATGCTGTTAACTAACATTTTGAATAAGAAAGCATAAATATAAATTCAACATTATTCAAACTGCTAAGAATATGGGAATTTCAGATGGTGGTCTGTAATAATCCTTTGATCTAATTTTTTCCTTTAAAGAAAGTGTACTCCGGATAAAATGATTCTGGTTAGAAATCACCTTGAGCGGTCTCTCAGAGAAGCCAGGCAAGGGAAGAGGTAAGCCATCATATAAAGCAGTATATTTTACCTAAATATACCACCTTCTAGTGTAAGATAAGAGCTCAGTCTCACATAATGGCATTATTTGACCACCTAGTAGATTCCTAGGGTAAGTACCTTAATGAGATTTAGAGAACAGACTCATTCTACAAGAGACAGGAACAAATTTCTGTTTTTAGGACTAAGTAATACTTTCTCAACCATGTGCCTCAGTTGTGGTTCATAAGAGTTATAATGCCAAATCTTCAACCACATCTCATGAGAACAAACTCCAGGAAACATCCACATTATTTTGGAATAATGGAAGGATGCTGACCTCTGTTTCTACCCAAGGGCCAGAGACTAGGACTTGTAAGTATTTTCAGGTGAACTTTCACCTGCATCTCTGTATATCTTTATATGCGCAGCTCCAGTTAACTTCAAAAGGCACACCATTTTAGAAGTGATATGAAGCCAGGCTACAGAATTCATCAAAAACTCTCATTCTTATTCTGTGACACAAACAATTTCTAAATATCTGAATGGAAATGGAAAAACATACATATAATTTAAAAAGGTCACTTCACTAGTCAAAGGGTATTTGTGTCTTGTGGCAGTTCTGTGTTTAAAAAAAAACAGAAAGAGAAATGGGAAAAAGGAGAACCTTTGATTTAACATAAAATACCACAGGAGTTCTCTCAAGTTACTTGTTCCCAATGGGAACTTGCAAGATTAACCAATACTCTCTAAGCACTGTGGGAAATCCATTGGCTATAGACTATAACACATACACTGATGGGATTGGTAACTTTTGAGTATACCTGATATTTCACCTTCCACAAGTAGAATTGTATGGTTAGTGGGGTTAGTATTTTTAGGCCCCAATCATGTTAATGCTATTTGTGCTTAGTATTGTACTTACGTAATTTCATTCAATATTGCATAAACCAAAGAAAAATGAGTGTGAAATAAGGAAATTTTCTCCTAAAGAATGAAACTGGATGATTTGATAAAACTCATCTCTTTCTTAAAATATATTTTATTGATTATGCTATTACAATTGTCCAATTTTTTTTCTCTCCTTATTCCCCTCTGCCTTGCACCCCACATCCCACCAGCATTCCCTGCCCCCCTTAGTTCATGTCCATGGATCATACATATAAGTTCTTTGGCTTCTCCATTTCCTATACTATTCTTAACCTCTCATGTCTATTTTGTATCTACCATTTATGCTTCTTATTCCTTATGCCATTCATCCCATTCTCCCCCATCCTCCTCCCACTAATAATCCAAGTGATTTCCATTTCTGTGACTCTGTTTTTATTCTAGTTGTTTACTTAGTGTTTGTTTTTCTTTAGGTTAAGTTGTTAATATTTGTGAGATTTTTTGTGTGTCATTTTACTGTTCATAGTTTTGATCATCTTCTTTTCCTTAGATGAGTCTCTTTTACATTTCATATAATAAATGTTTGGTTATGAGTTCATTGGAGAGACACAGAGGATCCTAGAGAGTACATAAACCCACTCACCCAGGAATCAGCACCAGAAGGGCCCCGTTTACTTGTGGATAGCAGGGGAAGTGACTGAAAACCAGTAGAGAGGAGGCACTGTTTGCTCTCAGATCCCTCCCTCACATACAATGTCACAATGCAGCTTGGGTTGTCCCATGCTGGAGAACACCTAAGGCTCCACACCTTACTACATAATAGGCCCACAAGACAAAAAAAAAGCCCAAATGAAAGAACAGATCAAAGCTCCAGAAAAAATACAATGATGTGACAAAAAGATAGCCAACTTATCATATGACCAGTTCAAAACACTGGTAATCAGGATGCTCACAGAATTGGTTCAATATGGTCACACAATGGAGGAAAAAAAAAGAAGGCTATGAAAAGTGAAGTAAAGGAAAATGTACAGGGCACCAACAGTGACAGGAAGGAAACTGAGACTAAAATCAATCATTTGGAGCAGAGGGAAAAAAGAAACATTCAACCAGAACATAATGAAGAAATAAGATTCAAAAAAATGAGGAGAGGCTTAGGAACCTCCAAGACATCTTTAAATGTCCCAACATCTGAATCATAGGGGTGCCAGAAGGAGAAGAGGAAGAGCAAGCAATTGAAAACTTATTTGAAAAAAATAATGAAGGAAAACTCCCTAAATCTGGCATCAGAAATAGACTTCCAAGAAGTCCAGAAAGCTCAGAGAGTCCCAAAGAAGTTGGACCCAAGGAAGCACACACCAAGGCACATCATAATTACATTACCCAAGATTAAATATAAGGAGGGAATCTTAAAAGCAGCAAAAGGAAAGGAGACAGTTACCTACAAAGGACTCCCCATAAGATTATCAGCTGATTTCTTAAAAGAAACCTTGAAGGCAAGAAGAGATTGGCAAGAATTATTCAAACTCATGAAAGGCAAGTACATACATCCAAGATGACTCTGCCAAGCAAAGCTCTCACTTAGAATGGAAGGTCAGATAAATTGCTTCCCAGATAAGGTAAAGATAAAGGAGTTCATCATCACCAAGGCCTTATTATGTTTAACTCATTTCAATTGATTTTCTATTTCTGATGTAACAAATCACTACAAATGTAGAGGCTTAAAACAACAGAAAATAATTATCTTAGATTTTAGGATTTCATAAATCTCAAATGGGAATTATAGGGCTAAAATCTATGTGAAAGTAGGGCTGTATTATTTCTGGAGAATTTGGGGGGAAATTTTGGTCCTTGTCTTTATTTGGCTTCTTTAGGCCACATGAATTCTTTGAATTATAAACCCTTCTAACATTTTCTAAGCCAACATGGCACTATCTTCAAATCTTTCTCTCTTGTATTTCTGCTTCCATCCTCACATACTCTATTATGCTTCTCCTTTCATTGTCAAATTGCATTCTATGACACTGACACTTATGCCCCTCTTCCACATTTGAGGACTCTGAGATTATAATAGACTGGGATAGTCCAGGACATTCTCCCCATCTCAGTATTCTTAACTTTTAATCACACATTAAAAGTCCCATTTTCCATGTAAAGTAACTCATTCAAAGGTTCTAGGTATAGGGAATTGGGCATCATTTGTGGGACACTATTTTCTTTACCACAGACCAATCTCTGGTCTTCAATGATTCACCTCCATCTCACATGCAGGATACATTAACCACATTCCAAAATACCCACAAGTCTCAACCTTTTACATAAGTAAAGTTTAATTGGTTAAAAATGTAATCAATGTAGGTGTTGATGAATAACATACATATGGAGACAGAGTAAGTGGAAGCTACACTCACTTCCTTCCAGGACCAAACTGGAATTATGACTAAACCATAGAACAATCAGCCTGAATAACCAACTGAATACTAGCTAAAGAAAACCCTTATAACCAAGAAATAACAGGAGAAGTCACACCAAGACTAATAGGAAGTGTGGAGACAAAAAAATGCTGGCCTACTCCCATGGGCAGTAGCTGAGTTTCTGCAGGATTATTTCACCTGTGGGAAGGTGGTTCCCTCTGAGAAGCTTGGGGTGTAAATTCCACACTAAGCTCCCAATCCCAAACACCAGAGCCTAGAAGATGTGTCCATATAATCTCTGAATGTGAAAATCAGTGGTATTTCTGTTCACCAGAAAGAGGTGACAAAAGACACAGGCACAATATTAAGGACCAATACACAAAAATTCATTCATAGTCACTCACCCTGGATTCCAGTGGAGGAAGGGTGAAGCTAAATAAAGAGGCACAAGGAAAGTCTGGAATTGTGGCTCTGGGGAGGGAGCTGAAGGTATAGCCACCAGGGTCCATGTGGCCATTCATTCTCTGATACCGCAGGCACCATTTTTCTTGTATGGAGCACTATTTTCTCTTTTTTTTATTAAATACTTTTGAATTTTATTGTTGTTCAAGTACAGTTTTCTGCCTTTTCCCCTCACCCTTCCCCACCACCTCAGCCATCCCACCCCCCCTTGTTTCCACCCCTTTTGTTTTTGTCCATGTGTGCTTCATAATATGAAACACTACCTTCAATGTAGCATCAGCCTGGGGGAAAGCCATAGCCCCACCATCTGGACTTACTCTTGTTCTTTCAATGACTGAACCTAACAGGCAACCCACAAATAGAGACCAGTGGAGGTGGATCTTAGAGTGACCTGGGACTTTAGCAGACCTGCCACCCTGCCCACTGCTGGTAAAAGACAGCCATAGTGCAAAGTTTGGGCCCCCTCATGTGAACCCAGGCTGAGAAGAGACAGCTAAAAACTATGGATCACTGGTATGTCCAAAGAGGTTGCCCAGGGTGAGTGACAAGCAATGTCTTATATTGGTATGAACCAGAGTCCCTCTCAACAGGCCCAGGGCCCACATACTCACTGGACAGATTCAGATAACAACAGAACGTGTTCCAATAAGTTTCACAGGCTACACATCTAAAGGGAGATTTCAGCAGGGAACAAACCTTATTGAGGCTAATTCAGCTTCATAGGGACATGATCTGCCAGCAGGTCATATGCCATGGATAGGGTTGAGCTTCACAGTCAGCCAGCCTGAAGGCTGATCTCACAAACAAATGAACCAGAAACAAGACTCAATTACAAGAGAAGGACCCACATAACCCACACAAGAACATTCCCAGAACACCCATCTCAGGTAATCAAAGAGTCTTTACCACTGGATCCCACAGGACACCTACTTCATAAGACCACAGCATGAAGACTGGCAGTCACAGAAGGTATGACTAATACATAAAAACAAATACAAAGAGGCAGCCAAAATGAGGAGACAAAGTAACAGGTCTCTAATAAAAGAATAGGAGACATCTCCAGACACACACACACACACACACACACACACACACACACAAGCTAAGTAAAATGGAGGCAAACAATTGATCAGATACAGAGTTAAAGGTAATGGTTATAAGAATGCTTAACAGCATGAAAAAGGACATAGAAACCATAAAATGTACCAGTCAAAAATGAAGAATACAGTGTCTGAAATGAAGAATACGCTGGAAGGAATAAATATTAGATTGCATGAATCATAGGATTAAATCAGTGAGTTGGAGGATGAGGTAGCAGAAAATATCCATTCAGAGAAAGTAAAGTAAAATTAAAATAAAATAAAAAATAAAATAAATAAAAAATAAAATAAAATAAAAATTAAACTAAACTAAAATAATAAAATAAAAATAAAATAAGGGCAGTTTTCCCTGGCTGGTGTGGCTCAGTGGATTGAGCCTAGACCTGTGAACCAAAGTGCCACTGGTTTGATTCCCAGTCAGGGTACATGCCTGGGTTGCAGGCCAGGTCCTCAGTAGGGGGCACACAGGAGGCAACCACACATTGATGTTTCTCTCCCTCTCTTTCTCCTTCCCTTCCCCTCTGTCTAAAAATAAATAAATACAATCTTCAAAAAATGAAGATATTTTAAGAGAATTTTAGGACAGTATAAATCATAACAACATCCACATTATAGGTGTACCAGGAGGAAAAGACAGAGAGCAAGTGACTGAGAACCTATCTGAAAAAATGACCAAAAATTTCCCTTACCTGGTGAAGAAAAAAAGACAGACATTTCAAGAAGTGCAGAAAATCCCAAACAAGTTGGGCCCAAAGAGTTGCACACCAAGACACATCATCACAACTAAAATAGCAAAAATTAAAGCAAAAGAAAGAATCTTAAAAGGTACAAAAGAAAGACAGTTAGTTACTTACAAGGGAGTTGCCATAAGAATATCAGCTGATTTCTCAACAGAAACATTTCAGGGCAGAGGAGACTGAGATGAAATATTCAAAGTGATGAAAAGCAGGGAGTACAACCAAGACTACTTTACTCAGAAATGCGATCATTTAAAATTGAAGGCAAAATAAAGAGCTTTACAAACAAGGAAAGGTTAAAGGAGTTTGTTACCATCAAGGTGGTATTACAGGAAGTCTTAAATGGCATGCTTCAAGAAGAAGAAGAAGGAAGTGGAGACAGAAAAAAGGAGGAGGAGGAGAAGAAGAAAAGTAGGCCATAGTTAAAGGACAATAAATATGTACCTATTAATATCACTTTAAATGTTAATGGCTTAAGTGTTCCAATCAAAAGCATAGAATAGCTGAATGGATAAGAAAAAGAAGGCCCATATGTATTCTGTCTGCAAGAGACCCATCTCAGAACAAAAGATGCACATAGACTAAAAGTAAAGGGAAAGAAAAAGGCACTTCATGAAAATGAATAGGAAAAAAGCTGGGGTAGCAATACTTATAAATGACAAAATAGGACTTGAAACAAATGCTATAGTAAGAGACAAAGCAGGACACTAATAATCATAAAGGGAATAATCCAACAAGAAGATATAATCCTTGTTAACATTTAAACACCCAACATAAGTGCACTGAAATATGTAAATCAAATCTTCATGGACATAAAGGCAGAGATTAACAGTACTACATTCCCACGAACAGTACTTGAACAATAAAATTATTAAAAAATAAAATAAAATATTCAAGAGACAAAAAATTCAATACGTTTTGATGAAACAACTGTTGATAATTAAAGGAAAAAATCATTAAAATCTAAAAGGCCCTGCACTCAGATTGCTTCTTAAATGTCTTCAGATTTGTAGTTCACTTTCAAGAATCTCAAATGAGAAATCCTATAGGATACATTATAGGTGTGGTTTATGTAAGAAGTATATCGTAGAAATCCAGTCTGTGATCTATAGTCAAAGGCCTTGGCCTTGGATTTAAAATTTTGTGAACAAATTAACAATTCCAGGAGGCGGTGCTAAGATGGCGTCGGAGTAGGAAGGAGCAGATTCAGCTTCCCTCTGCTCAGGGGAGAAAATCCTGACCTATCTATGGAGTAGAGAAACAAGCAACCAACATACTTCAGCATTAGTGAAAATAGGGGAGCAAGGATTGTGGCGGAAACGAAAAACTGGACCCTAAGAAGAGTGTGGCAAAAAGGTAGGGTCCCAGGGACCAGCGTGTGGTCTGAGAGCTGCAGCCTCAGGCCCAGGGCCGACTGCTGGGTTTGCCACAGAGTCCTTTGGAGAGAGCCAGAGCAACTGCTCTCTCCCCAGCCAAACAAGGTTTGAGCTGCAATGGGAGGAATCCAGGTGCTAGCAAACACACAGGAGCTGTGAGCACCTTTGGAGGCTGTGGACACCAGAGAGGCTGGGTCGAGCAGCAGGCCCCGACCCCCATAGTCACCAGTCCAGCTGGAGAGTTTGGCAGCTGTGGGAGAAGCCAGGCCACTGTGGGGAGCGGCAGGCTTGAAAAGGATGAATTTCTCAAGAGGAAGGAGTGAATAGTCAGACACTGTTTGGGGAATGCTCCTAAAGGGATCAGTGGCTCCAGCCTCCCTGCTACCCAGCCATGGCCTCAAGGGTGCAGGGCATACTAGCAGGGAGAGCATCCACACACCCCACCCCACAGCAATAACCCTGGGAAAGACCTGATTCCCACACCCAGGGTGAAAGGCTGAGGATCCAGTGAGAGCTCCACTGGCCAAGGAAGAAAAGGCATACCAATCACTCCTCAGCCTGCTGCAGCCAGCAAGAGCAGGAAAAACTGGTTTGGCCACTTTAAAACCAAGAGACTTTTTAACTTGATTCTTTTTTTTCAACAATTTTTAATTTTTAAATTTTTATTGTTTTTATTCTCTTTTGATTTCTTTTTCCACTCTCTCCTGATTTCTTGTTTTATTCCTTCCTCCTTCCTTTCCTCCAATTTTATCTCCTCTTCCTTCCTTTGTCTGCCTTTTCTATTTTTACTTTTTTAAAATTTTTTCTAAATACCTACAAGTGAGACAAAACCCTGGATCTGTAAAAAGTCCAAAGTCAAACCCAAAGAAGGGGCATCACAACCACTGGGACAGTGAGACACATTTCACTTTGCTACTACAGAGAACCTGCAAGTTATTACATATTTGTATTATTATTATTTTTCCAGTATTCCTACATCCTTTTTAATAGTATTTTTGTAACCCTCTTCTTTTGGTATAGTCTGCTTTGCTAGGCTGGATATATTGTATTATCTGACAGCTTGATATCTCCTGAAATCCCCTGATATCTCTTTCCATACTGTATTGCTAATCTACTATCCTTTAATTCACCTGTGTCCCATTAGCACACTACTCGAGGTTCTGTACTCCCTATTCTTGTTACCTACATCTCACGGATTCTGTCATATGATTGTTGCCATAATATTATTGTAAATATGTGCTGTTCCATGCAATTGTAATTACTTCACAACACCCCCCCCCAGATCTTAGCCCATTTCAAAGTTTCCTGAACTCTATTACTGTAGTGGTTAACTCTATTCTCTCACACACTACACCTATTTACTATCTTTTACTATCACCTTAGCCCAGAATCTGAACTCCCGCAACCTCCCTGCTTTATAGATCCAACTCACAGTCCTTTTGTCCTCAACAAGAGTCTTATCTTCTTTCCATCCTTTCTAAAAATCAGCTAGCTGGGAGGAAGATCATGGTTGACACTATACATAGTCAAAGGATCTCCTATCTCTTCCCTACTTGCTACTACTGTAAATATCATAGAATTCTCTGTTGCTGTCTTAAACCATTTTGCCTCCCCCTCCAACTGATCACAAAAAAAAAAAAAATAGGTGGACGTGCTGAACACCAGGATACCCACTGGAAGAGAAAACCCAACAACAAAGAAACCACTAACAGGTAACAACAGAAGAAGGTGAAGGAGGGAGTAGTAACCACACAAACCTCAATCCAGGACCTATCTGGAAATACAACTAAACAGTAGAGACAGTACCTAATACAAAAAAACTAAACAAGAGCAGGAGAGAATTCCTTAAACCTTATACACACAGAAGAAACAGCTTCACCACAATCTTCCCTCACTAGCACAACAAAATACAGGAGGTGGTGGACAGAGTGACCTGCATTTAACCAGCTGGTGGGAAGGAACCACCAAAGAAAGACCCAACAACAATTAAAACGCAAAGGCAAACACAAAGCCAACTTAAATGACAGCCCAATACTAGTGAGCTTGGGAGACCAAGGAAAATGCACCACTGAAACTCATTGCTATTCTACTAAAGAAGTTCACATCACAAATCCAGGGAGACAGAACAGATCAATTTAAGAAACAGTGGCTAACAAGAAGTCTCACAAATAATGGGAAGACAAAGAAACAATCCCTAAATGAAAGGAAAGGAGGAAGCCTCAGAAAGAATGCTGAATGAAATAGAGGCAATTCAACTATCAGATATAGAGTTCAAAGCAATGACTGCCAGGAAGCTAAATGAGCTCACAATGAGCTGCCAGAAACTACAGAGAAGCTACAATGAACTCACTGAAAACTACATCAGCATAAAAAAGGAAATAGAAACTATCAACAAGGGTCAAGAGGAAATGAAGAATACAATTTATGAACTGAAGAACACAGTAGAAGGAATGCAAAGCAGGATCAATGAAGCAGAATATTGGATTAGCGAGCTAGAGGGCAAAGTAGAAGAAAACACCCAGAAAGAGCAAGAAAAGGAAAAGAGGCTCAGAAAGAATGAAGAGGGATTAAGAGAAATGCAAGACAATATGAAACGTAATGATATCCGTATAATAGGGATACCAGAAGGAGAAGAAGAAGAACAGGGGATAGAAAACCTATTTGAAAAAGTAATGAAGGAAAACTTCCCTAATTTGATGAGAGAAAATGTCACACAAATCCAGGAAACACAGACAGTCCCAATCAAGAGGAACCCAAAGAGGCCCACTTCAAGACACATCATAATTAAAATGGCAAAATTTCAAGACAAAGAGAGAATCTTAAAGGCAGCAAGGGAGAAACAGGAAGTAACATACAAGGGAGCCCCAATAAGGCTAACAGCTGACTTCTCAATGGAAACACTCCAAGCCAGAAGACAATGGCAAGAAATATTCCAAGTAATGAGAACCAGAGGTCTACAACCAAGCCTAATTTACCCAGCAAGGCTCTCAATCAAGATAGAAGGCCAAATAAAAAGCTTCTCAGACAAAAGAAATCTAAAAGAATATACCTCCACTAAACCAGCTCTGCAAGAGATGCTAAAGGGACTGCTTTAAGGAAAGAAAGGAAAAGAGAGAGTGAAAGAGGAACACACATACATAAAAGGCAATGAATAAGTACCTATCAATAATAACCTTAAGTGTAAATGGATTAACTGCTCCAATCAAAATACATAGAATAGCTGATTGGATAAGAAAACATGACCCACACATATGCTGCCTACAAGAGACCCACCTCAGTATGAAAGACCTGCACAGGCTTAAAGTGAAGGGCTGGAAACAAATTTTCCAAGCAAATGGACAGGAAAAAAAAGGCCGGGGTAACAATACTCATATCTGACACAATAGACTTCCAAAAAAAAAAAAAGACATAAAGAGAGGACATTTCATAATACTCAAGTGAAGAATCCACCAAGAAGACATAAATATTGTAAATATATATGCACCCAACATAGGAGCACCCAAATACATAAAGAAAATCTTAGAGGATTTCAGGAAAGATATTGACAGTAGCACAATTATTGTGGGGGATTTTAACACCCCACTAACAAAAATGGACAGATCTTCCAAGCAAAATATCAACAAAGATATTGTGGCATTGAACAATACCCTAGATGAAATGGGCTTTACTGCTATATACATAACCCTCCACACCAAAGAAGCTAAATACACATTCTTTTCAACTGTACATGGAACATTTTCAAAGATTGACCACATGATAGAACACAAAACAAGCCTCAACATTTTCAAAAAAATTGAAATCATACCAAGAATTTTCTCGGATCACAAGGGACTGAGGCTAGAAACCAACCCCAAGGAAAAAAACCCAAAACACTCAAAATCATGGAGATTATATAACATGCTATTAAACAATGAATGGGTCACAAATGATATTAGGAAAGAAATCAAAAGGTTTCTGGAAACAAATGAAAACGAACTCACAACAACCCAAAACTTATGGGACACAGCCAAGGCAGTCCTGAGAGGGAAGTTCATAGTGATACAGGCCCACCTAAAAACGTTAGAAACATACCAAACAAACAACCTAACCCTACGTCTACAAGAACTCGAGGAAAAACAACAAAGGCAGCCCAGAGCAAGCAGAAGGAAGGGAATAACCAAGATGAGAGCAGAATTAAATGACATAGAGACACAAAGCACAATTCTAAGGGTCAATGTATCCAAGAGCTGGTACTTTGAAAACATAAACAAAATCGACAAGCCTTTAAGCAGACTAATGAAGAAAAAAAGAGAGAAGACCCAAATAAACACAATCAGAAATGAAAGAGGAGAGATAACAAGTGATACCACAGAAATACAAAGGATTGTAAGAATTACTATGAAGAACTGTATACCAAAAAATTTTAAAACCTAGGTGAAATGGACAAATTTCTAGAAAAATATAATCTTGTAAAACTCAATAGAAAAGAGGCAGAAAGCCTGAACAAACCAATAACAGCAAAAGAAATTGAGGCAGTAATCAAAAAACTGCCAACACACAAAAGCCCTAGACCAGACGGTTTCACAGGAGAATTTTACAAAGCATTTAAGGAAGAACTAACCCCTGTTCTTCACAGACTATTCCAAAAAATCCAAAAAGATGGAGGACTCCCAAACTGTTTTTATGACGCCAACATCATCCTAATTCCAAAACCAGATAAAGACACAACAAAGAAAGAAAACTTCAGGCCAATATCGCTGATGAACATTGACGCTAAAGTCCTCAACAAAATATTGGCAAACCGCATCCAACAGTATATTGAAAAGATCATACACCATGACCAAGTGGGATTCATTCCAGGGATGCAAGGATGGTACAATATTCACAAATGAGGAAATGTAACACATCACATAAACAAAAGCAAAGACAAAAACCACATGATCATATCAATTGATGCAGAAAAAGCATTTGATAAGGTGCAACACCCATTTATGATAAAAACACTCAGCAAAGTGGGAATAGAGGGAGCATTCCTCAACATAATAAAGGCCATATATGAGAGACCTACAGCCAACATCATACTCAATGGCCAAAAATTGAAATCTTTTCCACTAAGATCAGGAACAAGACAAGGCTGTCCACTTTCACCACTTCTATTCAATATAGTACTGGAAGTTTTAGCCACAGCGATCAGGCAAGAAAAAGAAATAAAAGGCATCCAAAACAGAAAGGAGGTAACAAAACTGTCACTGTTTGCAGATGACATGATAGCGTACACAGAAAATCCTATAGACTCCACCAAAAAACTGCTTCACCTAATAAATTAATTTGGCAAAAAAGCAGGATACAATGTCAATATCCAGAAATCAAAGGCATTTTTTTACACCAACAATGAAACAGCAGAAGCAGAGATCAAGAAAAAAATACCATTTGAAATAGCAAAAAGAAAAATAAAATACCTAGGAATAAACCTAACCAAAGAGGTGAAAGACCTGTATTCAGAAAACTACACAACACTGAGGAAACAAATCAAGGAAGGCACAAACAAATGGAAACGTATACTGTGTTCATGGATTGGAAGAATTAATATCATCAAAAATGTCCATACTACCAAAAGCAATTTACACATTCAATGCAATACCCATTAAAGTACCAATGGCTTATTTCACAGACATAGGACAAACACTTCAAAAATTTATATGGAACCATAAATGACCCCGAAGAGCAGCTACAATTTTGGGAAAGAAGAGTAGAGTAGGAGGGATCACAATACCCAACACTAAACTATACTACAAGGCCACTGTAATCAAAACACCCTGGTACTGGCATAAAAACAGGCACATGGACCAATGGAACAGAACAGAGAGCCCAGAAATAAACCCAAGTCTCTACGCTCAATTAATATTTGACAAAGGAGGCCGCAACATAAAATGGAATAAAAATAGCCTCTTCAACAAATGGTGTTGGGAGAACTGGACAACTACGTGCAAAAAAATGAAACTCGAGCACCAACTTACACCTTATATAAAAATGAATTCAAGGTGGATAAAAGACTTAAATATAAACTGTGACACCATTAAAGTCCTAGAAGAAAACGTAGGTAGGTAAATCTCAGATATTTCACGAAGAAGCTTTTTTACTGACATGTCTCCTAGAGCAAGGGACATAAAGGAAAGAATAAACAAATGGGACCTCATCAAAATAAAAAGCTTCTGCACAGCTAAAGAAAACAGTATCAAAATAAAAAGAGAACCAACTGTATGGGAAAACGTATTTGCCAATGATACCTCAGACAAGGGTTTAATCTCCAAAATATATAAAGAACTTACACGACTCCACTCTAAGAAGACAGGTAACCCAATTAAAAAATGGGCAAAGGACTCGAACAGACACTTCTCCAAGGAGGACTTACAGAGGCTCCAAAGACACGTGAAATGATGTTCAATATCGCTAGCTATCAGAGATATGCAAATTAAAACCACAATGAGATACCACTTCACACCAGTCAGAATGGCCATC
This sequence comes from Phyllostomus hastatus, assembly GCF_019186645.2. Classification (NCBI taxonomy): domain Eukaryota; kingdom Metazoa; phylum Chordata; class Mammalia; order Chiroptera; family Phyllostomidae; genus Phyllostomus; species Phyllostomus hastatus. The sequence goes on from NW_025334029.1 coordinate 3,085,687, forward strand.
ATAAACAAAGCAACAAACAACAAGTGTTGGAGAGGTTGTGGAGAAAAGGGGACCCTAGTGCACTGCTGGTGGGACTGCAGACTGGTACAACCACTATGGAAAGCAGTATGGAACTTCCTCAGAAAACTAAAAATGGATCTGCCTTTTGACCCTGCAATTCCACTGCTGGGACTATATCCTAAGAACACTAAAACACCAATACAAAAGAACCTTTGCTCCCCGATGATCGTAGCAGCACGATTTACAATAGCTAGGTGCTGGAATCAACCTAGATGCCCATCAGTAAATGAATAGATCAAAAAACTATGGTACATTTACACAGTGGAATTCTATGCAGCAGAAAGAAAGAAGGAGCTCCTACCCTTTGCAAAAGCATGGATGGAGCTGGAAAGTATTATGCTAAGCAAAACAAGCCAGGCAGTGAAAGACAAATACCATAGGATCTCACCTTTAACAGGAACCTAAACAACAAAACAAAGAATCAAGCAAAATATAACCAAAGACACTGAAATAGAGGACAGACTGACACTGTCCAGGGAGGAGAGAAGAGGGAATTTCAGGGGAGAATGGGAAGGGTTTACAGGAACAAATTTAAAGGACATATGGTCAAAAGCTAGGGGGAGGGTGGTAATGGGAGGGAAATGGGGAGGGTTGGGTGGGTGGGCTGGAATGGGAGTGCAAGGGAGAAAACTGTACTTGAACAATGATTAAAATAAAATAAAAAAAAACAATTCCATGGGTGAAGTTATAATATCATTTTTAATGTACCAAATGTTATGATACCTCTTTTGCACAACATTCTTTGATTCAATGGCCAAGTAAGGTTTGTAATCCAGCCCAGTTGAAAGAACTTGTCTAACTATAGCATGTCATCATTTTAGGCTAGTTTACTGACTCAGATGAATGAACAAAGTTGGAAATTATGGATTCTGCCTTTGTCTTGCCACTACCTCCTCCATAGCTACAATATTGGGCTATTCACTAACCCCAAACTCCTCAGGCACATTTCTTTTTTCATGTCATTGTTCATGCCACTTTGCCTTGCTTTCAATGCCTCCTTCTTTCCCCATTTTTAAAAATTATTCCTCTTTCTCTTCAACAGGAGAACTTTATCTTATCTCTAGTTCCATTTAAAAAGGAGCCAGTTTAAGATAATTTACAACTCTTAACTTTGGCAATTTGATGAATAGTCTTCATCCCTGGATAGCTGAGTTCACTGAGTCTGCAAGGACCTGGTGGGGGGTATTGTATATGTGATACAATGGAGTCCATCCCAGGGACCTGCATCTTTCGTATATTGAAAATGATTTCAGAGCACCTGAATGATAGGACTACAGCTGGTTCATAATCCAGTTTATAACTTTAGCCCATGGAAATATTTTGCTAAATTATTTAAACATAAAACACCAGGACAGGTAATTTGTAATGAGATGCTCATACACTTTTAATAAATGTCAAATTTCCTCAGAAGTGAAAATGTTGAAAATATTGCCAAAAACACACCCAATTTTGTCATGGCAATAAACATACACTTGTGTTTCTAGAGTATACATGAAATTCAGGCAGCATAGTACAGGGGATTTAATATTTAACTCTTAATTACAACTAAAGTTGGCTTTGATGTAATAAGGAAAAATTGTATTAGCCTTTGATAATTAGAATATAAAACAAGGAAGACTAAAAATTATTAGTGTAACTTTTGTTTATTGACTAGAGCATCTAAATGGTTTAGGCATAATAAAATAATAAAAAATGTCGCTTCCTATTGAGGCTTTTGATCCATTTTAATTTATTTTTGATGCTGTATGCAGTGTCTGAATATCTTTTGTGGCTTGTAATAAAATATACACAGTGCGATTTTGAATGCATGTAAAGTGATACATGACCTGCTATACAAATTTAATACCAAGTTGCCAAAACTGAGTTCATAATGTTTCCCAGCTGCAAAGCTATTTAAGGTAGTTTAGAAATCAATGAATATATAATATGTAGGTGATAAGACCTAAATAAAACCCTGTTTATCTACTATGAAAAACTATTTATATACACAATACTTAACAGAAGCATAAAATGGACAATTTCCAATTATATACTTTGCATAAACAAATGTTAAACTATGTACTTTACATAGATAATAATGTAAGCAGTCTTTCTGCATTATACTTTAAACTTCAAAAATGGTTACAGATATGTTCCCCCTCTTGGGTTATAAATAAAATGAAACATACAGCTGAAGATGTGGATGTCTTGAGTTCCAGTATTTCTTCTACAGCACTCAAGCAAAATGAGGTAGAAAGTACGTAGTATTTTATGTGATATAGGACTAAATTTCTTATTTCCAAGATAAGCAGATATGTTCTTTGTGAAGTCCTTGCAGTTTATTTTGCAGTGAGAGAGATAAATTGACAGAAATTGATAAGCATGAGGGCATCTTTTTTCCTTGTTTATTTTAGAATGTATAATATTATATGGGTCTCAACTTTTGATATGTCACTATTCAAGTTGATATCATGTGATGTCATAATTCAAGTAAACATTTTAGGAGTTTTCTCACTCGTCCTTGTGTAGAAACTGGCTCTGTCATAAGAAGAGATGGCTGGTGGAAGACAGGGTTTGATTGATGGGACTCAATCCTAGTTTTTTATCATGAGAAAAAAAATATATATATATATTCCTCTCTAGAGAGAGTTAGAAAGCAAGCTAGTGAATATGTGCATAAGCAGTGTGTTTGCACACATGAATATGTTGGTGTGCATATGTGTCCATGCCTGTGTATACACAGATACACACACATATATATATTCAATCTGCTTTGCTTTATGCCATCCCTGCCAGTCATATTCTAGACATATTTATATCCTTTGGCTTACAGTAAGCTGCTTCAATAATGACTAATAGTGAGCACAGCACTCAAGCAAAATGTAGGGGTGAGGCTTAAAAAAGGCATCTAAAATACCATATGGGTGGTGCTGGTATGTGGAGGTGCAATACACCTAGTGGACCTGGGATAACACTTACACTAGAAGCCAAGTGCTATCATAAAGTCATAGGAAAGTCCAAGTGATAGAAGAAGTAATGCCTCTTGGTAGATAATGAACTGTTGCACTGGGTCTTTGTTTGGGTCTTTAAGCAGTTTCTGAAAATTTAGCATTGTAAAAGCCACCATTTAGGTAAGCAGCCAGAATTGATACTACAGCTAGAAAACCGATGTGTCCCTGCCTTTGAAAGGGACACATGTTTCTTTTGGAAAGCAATATACTCAATAAAAATGATTAAATATCAGATAGTTATTCAAGGAAAGTAAAATAAAGACTAAGTGCATCCAATATAATCTACGTATTTTAATCAAATTTTATTTGTATTGGTCTTAGTCATTGTATTTTCTGTCAGAGCTTATGCACATAGTAATTTATCCATTTTGCCTGAAGGTTATATATTATTTTCTAAATGAGATGTGATATCAGGCACTATTCACCTTGTTTAACAAATGATGGAACTGTCAAATAAATTATGTGATCCTCAAAAGACTGTTGACATATTTGGATGGTGGAGACTAGGTGAGATGGAGATTTGGCAATTAGCTAGGTCATTTCATTAACATAGACAGACAAACTTTATAATTAAGACAAAAATAATCTACCTTGGCCACTTGTAGTGAATGGATGAACTAAAAAATTACCAAATCTATATTTCTTGATGCTCTGTTCAAACTAGCCTTCTGTGCTGCAAAGCCAGGTGAGCAGGTTAACCTCCAGGGAAGGCTCTTGTTCTACTTAGCTTAATTAAATGTACTGGGGCCCAAGGTGATGGAGTTACCCAAGGGAGTATTTGAGCCCTATATTGATTCAAAGACAGCTGTCATGTTGAATTGGGGAGGTGCCATTCTTAGTGTCCACCATGTTCCTAAACACACCCTAGTCTTTTTTTATTGTTATTCAAGTACAGTTGTGTCCATTTTCACCCTACCATGGCCCCCCGCCCCACCTATCCCCATCTCCCACTATCAAACCTATCCCCTTTGGCTCTGTCCATGTGTCCTTTATACATGTTCTGTGGTGGCCCTTCCCCTATTATCCCCCATTATCCCTCCCCCCCCTCCTCTCTGGTTACTGTCAGTTTGTTCTTTATTTCAATGTCTCTGGTTGTATTTTGCTTGCTTGTTTCTTTTGTTGACTACACTTAAGTTCCCTCAGCCTCCACAAACTCCCCTCGCCTGATATATTCTTCCCAATAAGCTACTCTGAACTTGGCCTTTTGCTGATGCTTTCAGGAAGAAGAAGCTCATGAGGGGTGTTTTTGTATAGAACAGCAGAGAAGCATTAGTTTTTGTTGTTTGGAAAGAACATCTGTGGACTCGATTATATTTTAAGATTCTAATTTACTGCTGTACAAACAACTTTCCAAATTATAGTATCTATATTAGCCCCGCTCTGTTGATGTATTTCTGAGGATTTAATAGGCAAGTAAATGTTCTTTCAAATTATTCTCTGATCCTGGAAATCTTTCTAGCTCTTAGAGATTATAAAGCTCAAATTTAACTAAAATTTATAATAAAATTTCAGGTTGCCATTTATGGACTTTGTCCTTTGTATTCCTTTTTTTAACTATGTTTTATTGTTCAAGCACAGTTGTCTCCATTTCCCCCCACCAACACTCCCCTCTACCCCAGACATCCTCACTTCCCACCCTTGATCCTACCCCCCTTTGGTATTGCCTATGTATCCTTTATAGATGTCCCTGACAACACTTGTCCCATTTCTCTCCATTACCCCCTCCCACCTGCCCTCTGGTTACTGTCAGTTTGTTCTTAATTTAAATGTCTCTGGTTATATTTTGTATTCTTGGAAACATTCTTTTGTAGGTACAATGACACAGAGGAAGTATGTGTGTACATGTGTGTGTTTTGTGCCATGTGCACATGTGCCCAAACCATTATGGTAAATTGCCTTGGTGGATTCCTTTCATCTGTGTAAAAATTTATAATGCCATCAAGAGCAATTATATTATGTCCATAATATTGAAATAGACCTTCCAGGTTTATAAAAAAGTGGTTTTTGAATGGACAAGAAAAATTGTGTTCTATGTTTGTTTAGCCATTTAACTATACAGTATTTATATAATTAGTATATATACATATGTATCTCATTGACTGACGAAGACCCATTATTTCTTAAATTTGATTCTAAATTACAGGTGACATAATATTAAATGAGTTTCAGATGTACAACATAGTGGTTAGACATTTTTACTAAAGTTGGACATTCAATTTTTGAATTATATTTATTTATTTTTAGACAGAGGAGAAGGAAGGGAGAGAAACATCAATGTATGGTTGCTTACCACACGCCCCTACTGGGGACCTGGCCCGCAACCCAGGCAAGTGCCCTGATCTGGAATTGAACCTGCAACTCTTTGGTTCACAAGCCAGTGATCAATCCACTCAGCCACACCAGCCAGGTCTGGTTAGACATTTTTATACCTTATCAAGTAATCACCATAATAAGTCCAATACCCATCTGATACCATACATAGTTATGACAAAATTATTGCTTATATTCCCTATGTTGTGCTTTATACCATCATGATTTTGTAACTAGCAGTTTGTACTTCTTAATCCCATCACTTTTTTGCCCTTTCCCCATCTATCAACCATCAGTTTGTTCTCTGCATGTACAAGTTTGTTTCTGTTTGTTTTATTCATTTATTCTGTCTTTTAGATTCCACAAATCAGTGAAAATAATCAGTATTTTTGTTGGACTTATTTCACTTACCATACACCCTCTAGGTCCATCCGTACTGTCACAAATGACAAGATCCCAGTTTTTATGGATGCTTAATACTCCATTGTTTATATGTACTGCATCTTCTTTATCTTTTTGTCTACTTATGTATGCCTAGGTGGCTTCCACATCTTGACCATTGTAAATAATACTGCAATGAACATATGGGTGCATATATCTTTTCAAAGTAATGTTGAATACAATAAATAAGTAATATTGAATACAATACAATAAATTTTTATTGTATTTTTTTCATTACCATTTAGTCAACTTATAGCCACCTTCTCCCTAATTGGAGCTTTTTATTTCATTTCTTTTTTAAATTGTTGTTCTATTACAGTTGTCTGAATTTTCCCCCACTGCTCTCTCCTCCCTGTCCAACCTCTGATCCCACAGTCAATCCCCACCCTAGTCATCCTAGGGAACTTTCAACAAATGTGGTTTCATATACAATTATAGTGGATAGAGCAGAGAGTTTGCAGTAAAGATTTGGATTGTTGAGAAACAATAGCATAAGATCATACTTTTAGCTTGTTTGCAGAGCTGTAGTGAACTGTTGGCCCAATATTCAACTTCAGGTAAATGAGCCTCTCTAGGCTCACTTGGAAAAGGCCAGTAAACTCACTGAAGCTCTTTTCCTGATAGGCTCAGGTTGAAAAGTGAAGCTCAAAGCTGCCAATACTTTATATAGTATTTGATATGGTTCTTTTAACTTGTAGTAAAACTAGTCAGGGGAAGATTGAGACTTTGAGAGACCAGATCAAACAAAAGTACATATGAAAATATTTATTTAATCAATGCATAGTGTCAAGGCATTTAGACTTTTCGGTCCTATCATTAGCATTTTATGTTGTCTTTAACAGTGTGCTACTTTTCTACCCTATGTCTACTGCAATATCCTAGTTCAGGAGCACATTATTCACCAAAGTTATTTTCATGTCACATGGCCATGAACACAAAGTTATACTAAACCTTGACCAGAATATTTCAGATTATGATTATTTTTTTGCCACTCAGTCATTAAAAATGAACTGCCTCCCCCATTCTGAAACAGAGAATGCGTGTCATGTCAAATGGGTCCTTCAAATGATGCCCCATATTGTGCCATATTTCCCATATTATGGCTGGACACATATACCAAGGAAAATGATTCTTATTATTTCCATGCAGCCGCCAAGGTACATTCAACTTGGAATGTAAAACAGTAGGTTTATTCTAGGGGGGTTATGGATTTTGAAATTTAGTTTTTGTTTCATAGCTGTTTGAGGGTAAATCCCTTGCTTAGTAATTACTGATCCAATGGGATAGGCATCATGCCAATGCTCAACTCTAAGCTAGTAGAATTTAATGATGTTATCTGTATGGTTCCCAGCCTTTATGCACCTCTTCCTGCCCCATATGCTGATGATGCCCTGCTCGTATCTCCTGTCTACACTCAAATTTCCAACTTATATTTATACCTGGAATGCTTTGCACATACAAAAAAACTATTTTATTCTTAAGAATTACACTTATAACATGAGATATAATCATTAATGGAACTTTAAAATAAAGATGGATCTGGAGAGTATTATGCTAAGTGAAATAAGCCAGGTGGTGAAAGACACATACCATATGATCTCAAGTGGAACCTCATCAACAAAAGAAAACAAGCAAAATACAATCAGAGACATTGAAATAAAGAACAAACTCACAGTAACTGGAGAGGAGGGGGGGAGGAATAATGGGGGACAAAAGGGAAAGGGCCATCAAGGAACATATATATAGGACACATGGACAAAGCCAATAGGAGTAGGTTCGACAGTCAGAAATGGGGATGGATGGGGTGGGGCAGCATGGTGGGGTAAAAATGGAAACAACTAGACTTGAACAACAATAAAAAAAAGTTTAAAAATGCGGGTAGTGCGGGTGTCAGGGAAGAGGGGAATAAAGGGGGAAATGGGACAATTTTAATATCACAATCAATAAAATATATTAAAAACAAAAAATATGTTAGAAATGCAGAGCTTTAATTTCTTCTTTTTTCACTTTTGTCTGCTGGAAGACCATGAATCCAGGCTCAATCCCCAACATCAAATCATATAATGTCTGTCAATTTACTACAGTGACTTTGCCCCCAGCCACCCTCCTCTCCATTCTTCATCTTTTGTCTGAATTATTGCAATAGCCTCTCAAACTGGTGGTCCTGCTAGCAATTTCTACTTTCTCTTTTAACTCATTTTCTACATTATTTACTTGAGTGATTTTTCAAATGCACATTTTTCATTATTTCTTTTCTCCAAAACCTAGATACTATGGAGTTTACTAAAGAATGAAGTCCAAGCCCACCCAAACCCTCAGCCACAAGCCCATCTTCCATTACTCCTCCATAGCTTCATCCACCCAAGAGCCTTGTCCTCCAGCCTGCAATGTTCTTGTTTGCACCAAATTCTTTCTCACCCCTGTGTTATGGCATGGACTTCCTTTGCTAGGAATAAGCTTCCTATCAAAACCTTATTCATCATCTAAAGTCATCCACAAACATTCCTCCATCTTCTGGGACATTTTTAGTGCTCCAAAAGCTCCTAAGCAGAATTTACAATGCCTTCCTCTTTGGACAATTTTTAATATTTTAATTATAACACATATCACACTTTAATTTTTATTTTAGTAGTTCTGTTATTTTCTTCTAGGGTGTGTGTTCCCTGAGTAGGTCATTTCTTGTATTCATCATGGTAGTTCCTAACAGTATTGTTCACACAGTAGGTGCTTCATAAAAGTTTGTAAGTTAAATCTACTAGAATCAAATGAAATCCAAGTAACTAGCAGAAGGTCAAGTTGCAACAGGCATGACTTCCTGACAGATAGTATACTTCTTCGTGGTTAGCATTGGATATCATGTTTTGTGATCAAAGCAACAAATAGGCTGTTAGCAAACAGCAAGTATAATATCTTGCAAAGGGCAGTGATCATTGCAGTCAACTTTATTTTTAAGACTATGACATGAGAGTTTCATTGGGGACTGGGTGATACAATTAAAGTGACCATAAACTGAAATGAGTTCAGAAGAAGGGGAGAGAAAGATGCCAAACTTTATAGTATGAAGCAGAGTCAGTGAACATAGGATGTTGGGGTCCACCCTGACTGGTCTCAGGAAACTGTTACTGCTGTGGCCAAGGCTGAGTAAGAGGCCTCCAAACCAGGAGACACTAAGGAGACAAAACTTATTTCCCTGGCATGAACGCTGCCTGTTCTGTGCCAGCCCCGAGTGCTTCATCAGTTAGCCAATAACGGGTAAGATTTCCCATGGGGGGGTCACCTAAGAGAGGCATGATCATGTGAAGGCCTGAGGGAAGGACTTGGGGGGCTGTAGAAATGAAGGGGTGATCAACATTGGCCCCTGCCTCCTCAGCTTTGTCAAAGTCTGAGTCCTTGAGAAATCCAAGTCTCCTGGCTGCCTTTGTCTCCTCTGCCCAACTCAGGCCTTTGGAAATAACAGGGACAGTGCAGTCCAGACCAGAGTCAGTGGATCCCGGGGTAATCAGACCTGAGACATAGAATGTGGAAGATCCTGGAAGATCTGCTTGCTGGAGGATGCTCTTTAATTAGAATATGAAGGCATGGGCAGGAAACAAAACTAGCCTTTTAGGTCCTGTAGTCTTTTTAAATGATAAAATCCCCAAATCTCAGAATCCCAGTGGGAGGTCTGCCACTCCCTTTCAAAGCTAACTACTTGTTTTATCTTCCCGGCCAAACTGTATCTGCATTTTTTAATAAAAACCTACTCAGGCAAGAGAGTGGGGAGCACTCCACTAGAGAGGGTGGCCAAGGTGCTCTCCACTAGAGAGAGTGGCCATTTCGTACCTATTTCTCCACAGGACTCGGTTGTCCATGTGTATGTTTTTCTTGTGTTTCAACGAGCATCTGCAAGCAATGGATACTACTGGCCAGTATCCGTCTCAATATGAGAAAGAAGAGATTTCATCATATTTCTGACAGCCTGATGAATGAAAAGAAAGCTAAATTAAGGTTGTTCTATGTGGCTATAATGGGTGGAATCCAAATCATCTTACAAAAGTTTCAGGGAGATCATTTTTGACTGAGTGTTCAATAACATATTTATCATTCCGAGGAAGAGGAACTAAGAATTCCCTGTCACAGAAAGTGTGAAGAGAGGCTAGAGAGCTCCTTGATAAGAGAAGGTACATAGAGGTGTCAAGTATCAGATGTGGATTTCAACTAGATGACTATAATTAAAGGGTATTTCCAACTCTGCAAACCTATTGTCCTATACATTTGGGAAGAACTCTCTTTATCATCTCATTCAATATTTATGGACTCAAGTTGTTGATGTACATTTTAATCCTCTATCAAACAAATAGATTTCTCAAACTCCTTAACTGATTAACTTGGTTTATTTATCTAGTTTCTGATGTCACTTTCTTAATTTCATTATAAGAAGCAACTTTGACCTCCAATTAATTCTGAAAACATATTTTTCAAACCTTTCACTACAGTAGCAATTTCAGGGGTAAGCACTTCTTGTGGTCATCCTAGCTACAGTTATTCCTAAGATGTCATTTTGGACACTGTCCATCCAACAAGGAAACAAGTCCTAAACCTTGGCATATGAAGCAATAGAATTGTCAGCAATAAGGAAATGACAAGACATAATCTCTGCCCTCAAGGAGCTGATGGACTACCGAGAGAGGTAATTTGACTCTAAAAGCAGACAGGTGAAAGCATGTTATCTTTCCTAAAATAAGAATCTTATGTTTATACATAAATCAGATGACACATTTTTAGACAGTTACTATTTAAATTAACTGGTGCTTTTTCCCACTACACTCATTAGTGTGTTTCATTCATCCATAGTGAAGATGAAATAGAATCACAGAAAGCCATATTCATTTTGGACACTGTCCATCAAACAAGGAAACAAGTACTTAACCTTGGCATATGAAGCAGTGGAATTGTAAGCAAGAAGGAACTGTTTATGGTTTTGTAAGGATTTCCCATTGTTGAATTCATCAGAATTACACTTAGCATAAAAGCTACATGTCGTGGTAAGCTCAGATATTAAAAACATTGAGAAATCTATACATTATAACACATTAGTGGTGCACACAAAATGAGAACTAACACTGCTGTAATGCTTGCACTTTAATTGAATTATCCCAGACATATTTAAACATTTGTGTGTTTCAATTTCCAGACCAAGAATTTTGAAATTAGGACCTCAGAGTGTGTTGATGTCATATCTAGCCCAGAATCCAAGGATACTCTTTCTTTAATTCATAGAAATAATATTTGTAAAGAATATGGCTTCTTGTGTTTCTATTTCATTTTCACTGTGGATGAATGAAACTCACTTATGAGTATAGTGGGGAGCATAATCACCAATTTATTTTATTTTATTTATTTATTTTAAAGAAGTGAAGAGAGGGACAAGGAGAGGTAGAAAAAAATCAATATTAGTTGGCTGTCACACATCTCCTACTGGGTAAACCCAGGTATGTTTTATTTTACTTTTTAAAGTATATTTTATTGATTATGCTATTACAGTTGTCCAAATTTTCTTTCCCCTTTATTCCCCTCCACTTACACCCCCTCACCCTCCAGCATATCCCCCCTAAGTTCATGTATATAGTTTGTACATATAAGTTCTTTGGCTTTTCCATCTATACTATTCTTAACCTCCCCCTATCTATTTATGCATACTAATTATGATTCTTATTCCCTGTACCTAGTTCCCCCATTCTCCCCGCCCCCGCTTCCTCACTGATAATCCTCCATGTGATATCCATTTTTGTGATTCTGTTACTGTTCTAGTTGCTTGCTTAGTTTTTGTTTTTTGTTTTTTTAGGTCAGTTCTTGATAGTTGTGAGTTTGTTGTCTTTTAACTGTTCATAGTTTTTTATCTTCTTTTTCTTAAGTTCCTTTAACATTTCATATAATAAGAGATTCAAGATGATGAGCTCCTTTAACCTGACCATGTCCAGGAAGCACTTCATCTGCCCTTTCATTCTAAATTGCAGCTTTGCTGCATAGAATGATCTTGGATGTAGATCCTTCCTTTTCATGACTTCCAAAACTTTTTCCAGCCTCTTCTTCCATACAAGTTTAAATTTATTTTTTAATGTGCGGATTCTTTGGTTCGCAGGCAGGCACTCAATCCACTGAGCCACATCAGCCAGGGCCATGCAATGTTTGTGAGAAATCAGCTGACAGTCTTATGGGCACACCTTTGTAGGTAACTCTCCTTTCTCTTGGTGCTTTTAAGATTCTCTCCTTATCTTTAATCTTGAATAATGATATTATGATGTATCTTGGTGTGATTCTTTTTTTTAATAGTATTTTTTTGGGGGTGGATGATTCTTCCTGGATCCAATTTTATTAGGACTCTCTGAACTTCCTGGACTTCTTGGAAGCCTATTTCCTTCCCCAGATTGTGGAAGTTCTCCTTCATTCTTTGTTCAAATACATTTTCAATTTCTTGCCTTTACTTTTCTCCTTTGGGCACTCCTACGATTTGGATGTTGGAATGTTTAAAGTTGTCACAGAATTTCTTCAGCCTCTTCTCATTTTTTTTTGAATTATTGTCTCTTCATTATATTCTGGTTATATGCTTATTTCTTCCTTTTGTTACAAATTGTTTATTGGAGTCTCAATTTTCTTCCATTCACTGTAGGTTTCCTGTATATTTTCCTTTATTTCACTCTGTATAGCCTTCGTTTCTCCTGTCATTTTGCAACTAAACTCAATCATTTCTGTGAACACCCTGATTACCTGTGTTTTGAACTCTGTGTCTGACAGGTTTTCTATCTCCTCATTGCTTAGTTCTTTTCCTAGTGATTTGATCTTTCTTTCTTTCTTTCTTTCTTTCTTTCTTTCTTTCTTTCTTTCTTTCTTTCTTTCTTTCTTCCTTCCTTTCTTCCTTTCTTCCTTTCTTCCTTCCTTTCTTTCTTCCTTCCTTTCTTTCTTCCTTCCTTCCTTTCTTCCTTCCTTCCTTTCTTTCTTTCTTTCTTTCTTTCTTTCTTTCTTTCTTTCTTTCTTTCTTTCTTTGTATGGCTCAGATATTTCACAAAGAAACTTTTTTACTGATTTCTTTTTTTTTCATTTAGGCCATGTCTTTGCTTAAGTGCACCTGTTATGTTGTAAGGGGTGTATTTGCCAGGATGGGCCAACACTCTTTGCTGCATTGTGGTGCTATCTGTGAGGGAGGGGTCAGAGAGGGAACAATGCCACTTGCTTGCTTGCTTACTCAGTTCTTGGCCCACTTTCCATCACTTCCCTTCCTTCTGAAATGCAGATTATGCCCTTTCAGGTGCTGATTCCCAAGTAGGTGGGTTTGTGTACATTCTAGGACCCTGTGGGCCACTCCAACAGATGTGTCTGTGAGAGTGGGAGTTTCTTTACTACCACAGGTAGTAAACTACTACCACAACTACCACAGGTTTATACGGACAGAGGTTTTGAGTCTTTAGCTTCCTATGCAGAAACCCTGGGTTTTGTGGTCTGTCTCATTCCCTAGTTGTTCCTCCCGGCTTATCTGAACATGAATGTGAGACCTCCCAGTCAGCCAGCCCCAGGCTCATCTACACAGTCCAATGCCTCGCCATGCATCCTCTCTGCCCTACAAGTCCATCTCTGCCCCTCTTAACAGTCTGGATGAATGTTTCTTAAACTCCTTGGTTGATAGACTTCCATGCAGTTTGATTTTTTGGCAGCTCTGTTTTTTTTTTAATTTGTTGTTATTTTTCTTTCGGTTGTATGAGGAAGTGAAGAATTTCTACCTATGTATCTGTCTTGGTGGGAACCTCCATATATAGATTCACTTCTTTTTTAGGCCAACCAATATTCTGTCGTGTAAAGGTACCACAGCTTGTTTGCTTGCTTGCTTGCTTGCTTGCTTGCTTGCTTGCTTGTTTGTTTGTTTGTTTGTTTAAATTGGTGTACAGTTACAGTTGTCCCAATTTTTCCCCTATTGCTTTCCCATAACCAGTCCCCCACCCACTCCCACAGTCTCTCCCTCCACTCCACTGTCCATGCCAATGAATTCTCTAATCATGATCTTTGGCTTCCCCTTCCCCTTCTTTCCCCTACTATTACTCCACTCCCCTCTGGTCACTGTCAGTTTGTAATGTATTTCCATGTCACTGGTTTATTTTGCTCATTTGCTTGTTTTGTTGATTAGGTTTCACATATAGGTTATGTCATATGGGATATGCCTTTCACCTATTGGCTTATATCATTTAGCATAATACTCTCCAGTTTCATCCACGCTGTCATGAAGGGTAAAAGTTTCTTCTTTCTTTCTACTATGTAGTATTTCATCATGTAAACATACAGCAGTTTTTTGATCCAGTCATTTGCTAATGGGCACTTAGGTTGCTCCCAGCACTTCACTATTTAAATTGTGCTGCTATGACTAGTGGTGTGCATAGAGTTTTTGTTAAAGATTTTTAAAAGGTTTTGTTTATTTATTTTTAGATAGAGGGGAAGGGAAGGAGAAAGAGGGAAAGGGATAACAATGTGCGGTTATCTCTTGAGTGCCACCCACTGGGGATCTGGCCCATGACCCAGGCATGTGTCCTAACTGGGAATCAAACTGGTGACCCATGGATTATATACGCCAGTGCTTAATCCACTGAGCCACACCAACCAGGTTTTTTTTTAATATTTTATTTATTTTTAGAGACAGGGGAAGCAAGGGAGAAAGAGAGGGAGAGAAACATCAATGTGTGGTTGCCTCTTGCATGCCGCTAACTGGGGGACATGGCCCGCAATCCAGACATGTGCCCTCACTGGGAATCGAACCAGAGACTCTATGGTTTGCAGGCTGAAAACCAATCCACTCAACCACACCAGGGTGTGGTGCATAGGTTATTTTGAACTGGTGACTCAAGATTCTTAGGGTACAACCCAGAAGTGGGATCCTAGATAGACTGAGAGTTCCATCTATCATTTTTTAAGACATTCCATACTTTTTTCCATAGTGGTTGCACCAATCTGCATTCCCACCAACAGTGTACTACTGTTCCATTTTCTCCACAGCCTCCTCAGAACTTGTTGTTTGTTGATTTATTTATGATAGCTGTTCTGAGCAGTGTGAAGTGGTATCTCATTGTAGTTTTAATTTGTACCTCTCTGATGGCTAGTGATGTTGGAGTGTTTTTTATTGCTGCTCAAGTACAGTTTTCCTATTTCACCTGACTTCAGCCCCACACCACAACCATCCCTGCCACCTGCCCTCAAACCAACCCACTTTGGCTTTGCCCATGTGTCCCTTTTACATGTTCCTTGATGGCCCTTCTCCTATTATCCCTCTCCCCATTCCTCTCTGGTTACTGTCAGTTTGTTCTTTCTGTCATTGTCTCTGGTTGTATTTTGCTTGATTTTTTCTTTTGTTGATTAAGTTCCACTTATAGGTGTGATGATATGGTATTTGTCTTTCACAGCCTGGCATATATCACTTAGCATAACACTCTCCAGCTGTCACAAAGGGTAGGAACTCCTTCTTTCTTTCTGTTTTTCAGTACTCCATCATGTAAATGTACCACAGTTTTTTCATCCACTCATTTACTAATGGACATTTAGGCAGTTTCCAGCACTTGGCAATTGTAAATAATGCTGCTAGGAACATTGGGATGCATAGGTTATTTTGAATTGGTGTTGTAGGAGCCTTAGGGTATAATCACTCCAGTGGTGTTGCTGAGTCAAAAGGCAGTTCCATTTTTAGTTTTCTGAGGAATTTTTTCATGTGTCTGTGGGCCCTGTGTATGTCCTCTTGGAGAAGTGTCTGTTCAGGTCCTTTGCCCATTTTTAAATTGTATTGTTCGTCTTCCTTATGTAGAGTCATGTGAATTCTTTATATATTTCAGATAAAACCCTGGCCCAGGTATTATTGGCCAATATGTTTATAAATACACTTGGTTCCTTTCCATTGTGTTGATGTTTTCTTTAGCCATGCAGAAGTGTTTCATTTTGAAGAAGTTCCATTTGTTTATTATTTATTTTATATCCCTTGCCCTAGGGGATGTATCACTGAAAATACTGCTGTGTTGGGTATCTGAAATTTTCATGGCTATGTTCGAAATTTTTCTGCCTATGGCTTTCTACTTCTTCTTGATAGTTTTGGAGGATTATATGTTTCAACAAATATGTCCATGTCATCCAGGTTTTCAAATTTCGTAGCATATACTTCATGTTTTCTTTTTAATGACCATTTGTACTTCCATGGTGTCATTGTTATTTTTCCCCTTTCATTTTTTATTTTATTTATTTTGTTCCTTTTTATTGTTTTCTTTATGAGTCTGATTAGAAGCTTGCCTATTTTGTTTATCTTCTCAAGGAACCAGCTCATGGCTCTGTTAATCCTTTGGATTGTTCTTTTAGTCTCTATGTCATTAAGTTCTGTTCTGATCTTGATTACTTCCTTCCCTCTACTCACTCTGGGCTTTGTTTGTTGTTGTTCCTCCAATTCTTGTAGAGGTAGGGTTAGGTTGTTTATTTGAAATGTTTCTATCTTTTTTAGGAAGGCCTGTGTTGCTATGAAATTCCCTCTGAGGGCTGCCTTCACTGTGTTCAATAAGTTTTGGACTCATTTTTATTTATTTCTAGAAACTTTTATTTGTCCCATGATCTCATTGTTTATACTTTCTTTTTTAAAAAAATATTATTATATATAATCTATATATTAAATATATATATATATATAATCAATTATATATATATATATATAATTGATTATGCTATTACAGTTGTTCCCTCTTCAGTCCCCTCTACCCTGCAAACCCCCTCCAACCCGCATCCCCCCCCCCTTTAGTTCATGTCCATGGGTTGTACATATAAGTTGTTTGGCTTCTAAATGTCCTATACTATTCTTACTCTTTCCCTGTCTGTTTTCTACCTACTATCTATGCTACTTGTTCTCTGTACCTTTTCCCCCTCTCTCCCACTCCCACTCCCCTGTTGATAAGCCTCCATGTGATCTCCATTTCTGTGGTTCTGTTCCTCATCTAGTTGTTTACTTAGTTTGCTTTTGTTTTTGTTTTAGGTGTGGATGTTAATGATTGAGAGTTTGCTCTTACTTTCTGTTCATATTTTTATCTTCTTTTTCTTAGATAAATTCCTTTAACATTTCATATAATGAGGGCTGGGTGATGATGAACTCCATTAACTTGGCCTTTTCTGAGAAGCACTTTGTCTGCCTTTCCGTTCTAAATGAAAGCTTTGCTGGATAGAGTAACCTTGGATGTAGGTCCTTGCCTTTCATGACGAAATACTTTCCAGCCCCTTCTCGCCTGCAAGGTCTCTTTTGAGAAATCAGGTGACAGTCTGATGGGAACTCCTTTGTAGGTTACTGTCTCCTTATCTCTTGGTGCTCCTAGGATTTTCTCCTTCATTTTTATCTTGGGTAATGTAATTATGATGTGCCTTGGTGTGTTCCTCCTTGGGTCCAACTTCTTTGGGACTCTCTGAGCTTCCTGGACTTCCTGGAAGTCTATTTCCTTCGCTAGATTGTGGAAGTTCTCCTTCATTAATTTTTCAAATAAGTTTTCAGTTTCTTGCTCTTCCTCTTCTCCTGGTACACCTATGATTCGGATATGGGATTGTTTAAAGAAGTCCTGGAGGTTCCTAAGCCTCTCCTCATGTTTTTAAATTCTTGTTTCTTCATTCATTTCTGGTTGGATGTTTCTTTCTTCCTTCTGGTCCACACCATTGATTTGAGTCCCAGTTTCCTTCTCATCACTATTGGTTTCCTGTACAGTTTTCTTTATTTCACTTAGTGTATCCTTCACTTTTTCATCTAACTTGTGACCAAATTCAACCAATTCTTTGAGCATTCTGATTACCAGTGTTTTGAATAGTGCATCTGATAGATTGGCTAGCTCTTCATCACTTAGTTGTATTTTTTTCTGGAGCTTTATTCTGTTCTTTGGTTTGAGCCATTTTTTTTTTTTGTCTGGACATGCCTATTTTGTAGTGAGGGACGGAGCCTTAGGTATTCACCCAGGCAGGGTAA
Organism: Phyllostomus hastatus; assembly: GCF_019186645.2. NCBI lineage: Eukaryota > Metazoa > Chordata > Mammalia > Chiroptera > Phyllostomidae > Phyllostomus > Phyllostomus hastatus. Next base: position 3,103,474 of record NW_025334029.1, read on the forward strand.
CCCACGTCACTGTGTTGTGATGCAGTATTTGGGGGAGGGGTCCGAGAGGGAACAATGGCGTTTTCTCTGCTCTCAGCCAGATTTCAGTCACTTCCCCCACTTCTTATAAGCAAATTGGCATTTCTGGTGCTGATTTCCAGGTGATGGGTTTGTGTATGTTCTAGGACCCTGTGGGTCTCTCCAAGGAACTCTCCTGTGAAGCTGGGAGTTTCTCCCACTGCCTCAACCTCCACAGGTGTTTCCAATCAGTGATTTGAGGCTTTATTTTCCCACACCGGGGCCCTGGGTTGTGAAGTCCATCCTGCTACCCAGTTGTTTCTCCCACTTTATCTGCATGTGAATGTGGGACCGCCCAGTCTGTAATCCACGACCTTGAGGGTTCTGTCCACTGCTGCCTTGCCAGCTAGCTGCAGCCTTTCATGTCCCGCTCCACAAATCACCCCCTCACTGGGTCCATCATCCGCCATTTTGCCTGCCCCAGTCCTCCAGCTACCATCTTGCTGCTAGTCCTCCCTGCCCGGCTGCCCCTGTCTGCCCCTCCTATTGGTCTGGATGAATGTGTCTTCTTTAACTCCTTGGTTATTGGACTTCCATACAGTTCACTTTTCTGTCAGTTCTGGTTGCTTTTTGTTTTTAAATTATTGTTGTCCTTCTTTTGGTTGTGCGAGGAGGCACAGTGTGTCTACCTAAGCCTCCATCTTGGCCAGAAGTCTGTTTATACTTTCATTGTTTAATAACATGTTATTCATTCTCCATGGATTTGATTGTTTTTTAGGTTTTCTTGAAGTTAGTTTTTACTTCAAGCCATTTTGGTCCAAGAAAATGCTTATATGATTTTACTTTTCTTGAATTTTTGAGGCTTTTTATGTGTGTGTCCTATCATGTGACCTATCTTTAAAAATGTTCCATGTACATTTGAAAAGAATGTATATTTTGCTTCTTTGGGGTGAAACTTTCTGTATGTGTCAGTTAAGTCCATTTGATCTAGCATGTCACTCAGTGCCACAGTATCCTTGTTGATGTTTTGTTTGGAAGGTCTATCCTATGTTGACAGTAGACATCATGAACCTCAGTTCATGGGGTCCACAGCATTGTAGCTGAAACAAAAGAAATTCACACGGACTACCGAATCCTGTGGAAGTAAAGAGCACATAGTATCTCTCTCCAGGGGAGCAAAAGCCTCAGCCCTTGCTCCAATGAGCTTTGATTGTCTTACTGGGCACATTACAAGAAGATGCTCATTAACTATGCACAGGCTCACTTTAGGTGGTTACCTTATACAGAAAATAAAGGAGAGGATGCTGGTAATCACATCACAGAAGAGGGATATTTGCAAATGAAAAGGCAAAAGTGGTTGAACCCATTACACTGGTCCTTGGAAGGTTTAGAATGATTTTTAGGAAATTATTTTGCAGTAAATATTTGCCACTGAGGGCTGGGCCCATGGCACGCAGGATAGCCTACTACAAGTAGGGTGTTCAAATTCCCTACTATATATGTTGTTGTCTATATCTTTCTTGAAATCCTCCAAGTTTTCCTTATATATTTGTGTAGCCCTATGTTGGATTCATATATGTTTACAATGTTTATAGCTTATGGTGGATACTTCCCTTTATAATTATTAACTGACTGTCTTTGTTACTTTTCATAGTCCTTGCTTTGAAATCACTTTGTCTTATGTAAGTATTGCTACCCCAACTTTTATTTTCCAGTCTATTTCCTTGGAATATTTTCCAACCTTTTACTTTCAGTCTGTGTAGGTCTTTTGTTTTAAGGTGGGTCTCTTATAGACAGCATATGTGTGGGTCATGTTTTCTCAACCATTCAGCTACCCTATGCCTTGTGTTTGGATCATTTAATTAATTCACATTTAAGTTGTTTTTTTTTTTTGATAGGCACTTATCCATTGCCATTTATACCTTTTGTTCCTGTGTTTCTCTCTCTCACTCTATTCCTTCATCTTAAAGCAGTTCCTTCAGCATATCTTTCAGTGCTGGTTTGGTAGAGGTATATTCTTTCAGCCTTCTTTTGTCTGGGAAACTCCTTATTTCACTTTCCATTTCAAATGAGAGCCTTGATGCATAGAGTAGTCTTGGTTGAAAGGTGTTACTTTTTATCTCTTGGAATATTTCTTGCCATTTCCTTCTGGCTTGTAATGTTTCTGTTGAGAAATCAGTTATTACCCTTATCAGAACTCCCTTGTATGTTACTAGCTGTTTTTCCCTTGCTGCCTTTAAGATTCTCTTTTTCTTTAAAATTTTGCATTTTCATTATGATATTTCTTGGAATAGGCCTCTTTGGGTTCATCTTGATTGGGACCATGTGTGCTTCCTGAATTTGCACGGCTTTTCCCTACCCAGTTAGGGAAGTTGTCTGTCATTATTTATTTCAAACAGGTTTTCTATCCCTTGCTCCTTTTCTTCTCTTTCTGGTATTCCTGTGATTTGAATGTTGTTGTGTTTCATGTTGTCCTGAAGTTCCCTTAAGCTATCTTCATACTTTATGAGTCTTTTTTCATGCTGTTGCTCTACCTGGATATTTCTTTTTACCTTGTCTTTCAGCTCACTAAGTTGGTCCTCTGCTACATCCAGCATGCTTGTAATTTCTTCAGGTGTTTTTTTTTTTTTAATTTTAGACATTATACTGTTCCTTTCTTCCTGGTTCTTATTTATAGTTCCTTTTCCTTTTCATGGTGTTGTAGTTCCCACTCAGTTCCTTGTAGTTGTCACTGAGTTTCTTGAGCATACTTATAAACATTTTTTTTCAAATTCTATATCTGATAGATCATTTGCCTCAATTTAATTTAGTTCTTTTACTTGGGATACTTCCATTCATTTCATTGGGAGTTCTTTATTTGTCTCCCCATTTTAGGTAGCTCTTTTTGCTTGCTTCTGCATCTCAGGGTGCTCTGCTTTGCCTTTCTGTCTTCATGGGATGGATTTCTGTGGTATTCAGTGGTGCTGTCTCTTTGATCTCCTCATCACAATGTTGTACAGTTGTTCTTTCTTTCATTTGTATGGGCTCTTTTGTTTTACTTGGGCTTTACTTGGTGACTTCTTTGATGGTGTATTCTACCTTCTAGTGGGCTTACTTGTAGTCACAACTCCTGCCTTGTCTTGTATGCAGTTATAAAGGTGTTGGTTAACAAAGCAGTATTACCAGATCACCAAACCTATACCAGCAAAAAGAACACCTTTAACACATCAGCTATCTCAACTGTAATTGAGCAAAAATTAATAAAGGTGAAGAGAGATTACAAATCTTGTAATATAGGGCAAAGGGAATATGAGATGACTAAAAGAGGGGAAATGTTTTTGAGTGGGAAGAGGGACGTGAATAGATAAGTGTAGAGATAGAACTGAGTCAAATAAAGAGAGAGAACAAAATTTAAAATGCAAGTAAAACAAGAAAGGGCAATGGGGAGAATGGGGTAAGAAAAGGGAAGAGTGCACTATAAGGTTTGAAGTAACATTAAAGAGGTATTTAACCAATGGTTGCTAAATTACAGAAAAAAACCACAGCAGGGTCAATAGCAAGTATGACTAAATAAAGTTTATTAAAGTGGAACAGGAATAAAAATTTTGTATGGAAGAGAAATGTAAACATAGGTGTCTACAGTAAAGAAAAATGTTTTGGAGGGGGAGGGGAAAGCAAACTAATAAGAGTAAGGAGTTTCCCCAGGTTGAGAGAGGGGGAAATTTTGAAATAAAATTCCTCACTCAACTGATCAGGGAAAAAGGAAGGCAAAATGGAGTAAGATGGGGGAAAGTGTTCTATAGTATTTAAAGTAAAAACAAATAGTAAACAAGTAGGAGTTCCATTGGAGAAGTACAGTAATAGTCATTGTATTTCTCCCAGCTAACCACTGTTTATAAAGGTGGGAAGGAAATTAGAGTCTTATAAGAGAGAGCAAAGAATGTGAGCTGAAGTAAGAAAGAAGAGCACTAATGCAAGATTGGATGGAAGAGAAATAGTGAGAGTAATGGATAGGTATATATGGCTTACTGTGAAAGAAAATTAAGTTTACATCAACAGTAAGAAAAGTCAGAAAGATGGCAAAATGGAGTAAGACCAGGGAAGGGCGCTATGTGGAATTTGGAATAATACTACAATGACAAAAGATATAATCTGAATAAAAAGAATAAAAAATAAAGGAGCAAAAGTAGTGAGTTATTTGGAATACAAGTGAAGTGAAAGAAGAAAAATTAAAATGCAAATGAAATGGAACAAAACAAACAAAAGCCAAGAAAACAAAAATTTAAAAAAAAAGAAGAAAGAAATTTAAAAAACACAAGTTCTGATGAAGATCTAGGTGAAGTTTGTCTCAGCTGTTGGTTTTCACCTTCTTACTTCTTTCAGGACCCATCTCTGGTTTTCTGTAAGCTCCAGGTCTTGGGTGGGTCATCCAACTTCTGGCAACGAAGCTTGTATCTCCTTCCACTGCATCTAGAGGGAGCTTCCTTTGAGGTTTCTGTGTCTTCCCTGGGAGGCACTGTTCAGTCTTCTGAGAAAATTGTGGGTGCATTTCCTCTGCCCCTACACCTACGGTCTTAGTCTGTCCCAGTTTACTTCCAATAATGTATAGTCTCTGCTTAAATAGCTGTCTATTTCACAGGGGGCGGGGGGGTAATCTGTGTAAGAGGGCCAGATCTCTCCTGCATGGTGTAGTCTGCAACTCTGTGTGTGAGCTAAGTCTGGACAGCACCTTGAATCCCACTTGTTTTACCCTTAACTTCCTGTTTTAATGGCCTCAGTGAGATAGGGCCCTAGGGCCTAGTGTACTTTGTCTCCCTGTGGGGAGTTAAAAATTGGCCCTTTTATGCATTAGCCTTGCTTTCTTACTCTTGCAAAAAAAGAAAAAGAAAAAGAAAAAAGAAAAGAAAAGAAAAGAAAAGAAGGAAGGAAGGAAGGAAGGAAGGAAGGAAGGAAGGAAGGAAGGAAGGAAGGAAGGAAGGAAGGAAGGAAAGGAAAGGAAAAGGAAAGGAAAGGAAAGGAAAGGAAAGGAAAGGAAAGGAAAGGAAAGGAAAGGAAAGGAAAGGAAAGGAAAGGAAAGAAAAAAGGAAAGGAAGGAAAGAAATAAAAAAGAAATAAAAGTCCCCCTGTTGTTTGTTAAATCTGCCCAGCTGGTTGTGCACATCTTCCCAGCTCCTCCAGGTGTGGGGGGGTTGGGTTCAATTTTCCCCTTCTGGTGGTTCCACCAAGGCAGGGGGCTCAGTCTAGCCTACAATAATCAGAAGTACACAGTTCCTAGCCCACTTCCCTCAGAGCATTCTGCAGCCCACACTCTCCACTCTTCACCATTGCACCAGCCTGGGGCTGAGAAACCAACTCATTTTGAACCCTTTGATAAATCTGCCAGAGGCAATGAGTGGGAGCAAATTGCACCCACAATCCCTCTTTGATGGCCAGGCAGCTGCCCATGTGAGGTGTCTGCCCAATGTGCTTCAGCTGCCTTTTTGAAAAAAGTCCCTGTGGGCACTTCTACCACTCCAAGACACTTCCCAGTTTTCCACACATTCCAGCTCTCTGGAAATTTAAGAGTCTACATTTTTCATGGCCAGTTGTAATCCTCCTCTTCTCCAGCTCCAGATGCAGCCAGAATTTCCCCTACTCTCTGTCACTGCCCCGGCTGGTGACCACTGACCCAGCTTGGGTGCACCAGTAACTGTGTGCAGCCTGTTTCTCCTCAGCAACTTTGTGCATTCAAGTCATTCCTGGCACAGGTCTGTGGTTTCACTGCTCTGGAAGGGGAGGTAGCTGCTAAGCTGCTATCCGTGACCTGGCTCTTCTCTGATGTTGTCCACACTTCAGCAGTGGTTTCTGGTGACACATCTCAGGACTTTCCCCGTCCACTTATAAAACCTCTTTACTGCCTATTTTGAGGCATCCTCTACACACTTTGGCTTCCATACCTCATAGCAGCCAAGATTGTGTGACTGTTCAGTTTGTCTTTCAGAAGATCAGCTAAGAGTCCCAACTGAGTTCACAAGCAAGTGGGCTCAGCTCCCACCTACTTCACAGACATCTTCTGCTGCCTGCCCACGGCGTTTTTATTCATTCATCTACTGATGGACACTTGGGCTGCTTCTAAACCTTGGCTATTGTAAATAATGCTGCAATGAATATAGGTGTGCGTATATTCCTTCAAATTTATGTGTCAGGTTTATTTTAATATACTCTCAGAAGTGCAATTTCTGGGTCATACAGGAGTTCCATTTTTAATTTTTTGAAGTAACTTCATATAGCTTTCCACAGTGGCTGCACCAATCTGCATTTTCACCAACAGTACATGCAAGTTCACTTTTCTCCACATCCTAGCCAGCACTTGTTGTTTGTTGATATATTGATCATCACCATTCTAACAGGTGTGTGGTGGTATCTCATGGTGGTTTTAATTTGCATTTCTCTGATGATTAGTAATATTGTACATTTTTCATATGTTTATAGGTAATCTTTATGTCTTCTTGGGGAAGTGTCTATTGAGGTCCTTTGCCCATTTTTAATAGGATTGGGATTTTTTTTTGAGTTTTATACATTCTTTGTAAATTTTGGTTATTAACCCCTTATCAGATGTATCATTGGCAAATACATTCTCCCATTCAATGGGGTTTCTTTTTATTTTGTTAATGAATTCCTTTGCTGTGCAAAAAGTCTTAGATAGATATAGTTCCATTTTTCAATTTTTCTTTTTGTTTCCCTTGTCCAAGAAAAAAATATTCCTATGATAAATGTCTGAGATATTATGCATAAGTTTTCTTCTAGGATTTTTATGGTTTCAAGTTTAACATTTCAGTACTTAATTTATTTTTAATTATCTTGCATATGGTGTAAGAAGGTGTTCTAATTTAATTTTTGCATGTGTCTGCCCTATTCTCCCAACATCATTTATTGAATAAGAATATTCTTATTCCACTGAATGATTTTTGCCTCCGTTGTCAAATATTAATTGACTGTAAAGGCATGGATTTATTTCTATGCTCACTATTCTGTTCTTTGGATCTATATGTCTGTTTTGATTTCAATACCATGCTGTTTTGATTACTATGGCCTTATATTATAGTTTGATATCAGGTAGCATAATACCTCCAACTTGTCCTTCTTTCTTTAGATGGCTGTTACTATTCAAGATCTTGTATGGTTCCATATAAGTTTGGGGATTATTGGGGATATTTGTTGTACTACTGTGAAATATGCCATTGATATCTTGATAGTAATTGCACTGAATCTATAGATTGCTTTGGGTAGTATGGGCATTTTAATGATAAGTCTTTCTATTCATAAATATGGTATATGCTTCCACTTATTCATATCTTCTTTGATTTCTTTCTTCATGGCCTTATAATTTTCCAAATACAGGTCTTTTACTTCCTTAGTTAAATTTATTTCTAGGTATTCTATTGTTTTTGAAGCATTTGTGAATGGAATATTTTTAAAGATTCCTTTTCTGATAGTTTATAATTGGTGTATAAAAATGAAATTGATTTCTGGATATTTCTTTTGTACCCTGCTAGTTTACTGACTTCATTTACCATTCTAGTAGTTTTTTGGTGGACTCTATAGGATTCTCTATATACAGTACCATATAATTTGCAAATAATGACAGTTTTACTTCTTCTTTTCAAGTTTGGGTGACTTGTATTTCTTATTTTTGTCTGACTGATGTGGCTAGGAGTTCCAGTTTTATATTGATTTTGAGTGGTGAAACCAGACATCCTTGTCTTATTCCCAGTTTTAAGGGAAACACTTCTGGGTTTTGTCCATTGAATATGATGTTGGTATTGGTTTGTCATAATAGGCTGTTATTAAGTTGAGCTATGTTCCATCTATTCCCACTTTGTTGAGAGTTTTTATCATAATGGGTGTTGGATTTTACTGAATACTTTCTCTGCATCTATTGATATGATCATGTGGTTTTTATTGTTCATTTTGTTCATGTGGTGTATAGGGATTATTGATTTGCAGAAATTGTATGGGTTGGCCAGAGGGTTCATTCAGTTTTGTCTGTAAGATGGCTTTAGTAGAGCTTATTGTCTTTAACTTCACTCTAATTTGTCAAGTTATATTTTGACAGCTGTTATATCAACATGCATTTAAAAATGCTTATCAAAATTGATTTTTGTGTAGCTATTTTAATATTGAAGATGGAAGAAAATGAGCAGCAATTCTGGCATATTATGCTTTATTATTTCAATAAGGGTAAAAGCACAACTAAAACACACCAAAAATGTGCAGAATATGGAGAATGTGCTGTGATTGATTGAATGTGTTAAAGGTAGTTTGTGAAGTTTTGTGCTTGAGATTTCTTGCTGGACAATGCTCCACAGTTAGGTAAATCAGTTGAAGTTGACAGCAATTGAATCAAGACATTAATTGGAAACAATCAATGTTATACCATGTAGGTGGCCTTGGCTGGTGTTACTCAATGGATTGAGTCCTGGCCTTCAAACCAAAAGTTCGCCAATTTAATTCCCAGTCAGGGCACATGCCTGGGTTGCCATCCAGGTCCCCAGTAGGGGGTGTATAAGAGCCAACCAATGATTGATGTTTCTATCCCTCTTTTTCTTCCTCCTTCCCCTTCTCTCTAAAAATAAACAAATAAAAATCCTTTTAAAAATGGTTATAACTAGTTCCAGTCAAGATGGAAGTGGCATAAGTAGAAACCCTTCTCTTCCTCACACAATCAAAAGGAGGATAACAACCAATCTAAAATCAATAAACAACCAAAAGTGCCAGAAAAACAAACTGCAGGGAACTCCAACAACCAACTAATTAAAGAAAAATCAACCAGAACAACCAGACTGGTAATATGGTCAACACTGTAGGCCATGGAGGCAGGGCTGGCTGCCGAGCTCCATGTTGTACAGGAGGGGCTGACTTAAGGGGAAAACTGAGACTCAGAGCTGACCGTGGGCTACAGGTGGGGTTGCCACTGTGGGAGAAATATCCAGTCTCACACAAGAGTTTGTTGAAAAGTGCACTAGAGACTAGTGGACCACACAGTTCCCTCTCTGCCCCCTCCTCCACAGGCAGGGCCACAGCGCAACAAAGAGGGTTGCCTGGTCCGAGTGAATACCTAAGGCCCTGACCCCTTACAACACATCAGCTGCACCAAGACAAAGAAATATGGCCCAGATGAAAGAACAGAGAAAAGCCTCAGAAAGAAAACTAAGTGAGGAGGAAGTTGCCAACCTATCGAATGGAGAGTTCAAAGCTCTGGTAATAAAAATGCTCACAGAACTGATTGAGCTTGGTCAGAAAAAAAAATGAAGGATATCCAAAGTGAAATAAAGCAAACTATTCAGGGAACCAACAGTGACAGGAAGGAAACCAGGACTCAAAATAACGATTTGGAACAAAAGAAAGAAATGGACATACATCCAAAAGAAAAAGAAGAAACAAGAATTCAAAAAAAATGAAGAGACTTAGGAATCTCTGAGACAACTTGAAACATTCCAATATCTGAATTATGGGAGTGCCAGAAGGAGAACAACAGCAAGGAATTGAAAACTTACTTGAACAAATAATGAGGGAAAGCTTCCCCAATCTCGGTGAAGGAAATAGACTTCCAAGAAGTTCAGGAAGCCCTGAGAGTTCCAAAGAAGTTGGGCCCAAACAGGAACACACCAAGGCACATCTTAAATTACCCAAGATTAAAGGCATAGAGAAAATCCTAAAAGAAGCAAGGAGAAAGGAGAGAGTTACCTACAAAGGAGTTCCCATGAGGATATGACCCAATTTCTCAAAAGAAACACTGCAGGCAAGAAGAGGCTGGGAAGAAGTATTCCAAGTCATGAAAGGCAAGGACCTACATCCAAGATTGCTCTATCCAGCAAAGCTTTCATTTAAAATGGAAGGGCAGATAAGGTGCTTCCAAGATAATGTCAAATTAAAGGAGTTCATCATCACCAATCCATTATTATATGAAATGTTGAAGGGACTTATCTAAGAGAGATAAAAAATATGAACATGAAAATGACAACAAACTCACAGCTATCGACAAAGGAACCTAAAAGAAAAGAAAAACAACAAAAGCAAAAACTACGCAAACAACCAGAATAGAAACAGAAACATAGAAATGGACATCACATGGAGGGATTTCAGTGGGGAGGGAGAAGGAAGGAATAGGGGAGGGAAGGTACAGGAAAGAAGAAGCATAATTAGTAGGCATAAAATATATGAGGAGAGATAAAAAGTGGTATAGGAAACAGATGACTCAAAAAATTTATATGTATAACCTATGGACATGAACTAAGGCAGGGAAATGCTGGAGGGTTGGGGGTGCAGGGTGGAGGAGGGATAAAGGGGGGAATATTGGGAAAACTATAATAGCATAATCAATAAAAACTTTAAAAAATGGTTATACCATGCAGAAGGAGATAGCTGGCATAGCCAAAATACCCAAATCAAGCATTGAAAATAATTTGTACCAGCTTGGTTATGTTAATCACTTTGATGTTTGGGTTCCACATAAGTGAAATAAACCTTCTTGAAGAGTAAGGGTCAAGTCAAGGAACATGTATAAAGGACCCCTGGACAAGGACAATGGGAGGGGAGTGGGCAAGGCAGAGGAAGGTAAAGGGGGAAATGGGGACAATTGTAATTGAACAACAATAAACAAATAGATAAATAAATAAATTTCTATTAAAAAAAACCTTCTTGACCTTATTTCCACATATAACTCTGTACTTAAATGTAATGAAAATGTTCCATTTCTAAAACCAAATTCTTATGGGTAATGAAAACTGGACACTTTACAATAATGTAGAACAGAAGAGACTGTGGGGCAAATGAAATGGACCATGACCAATCACACAAAAGATTGATCTACATCCAAAGAAGGTGATGTTGTGTGTATGGTGGGATTGAAGGGAGTCTTCTATTATGGGCTCCTTCTGGAAAACTGAACAATTAATTTCAACAAGTATTGCTCTCATAGACCAAATGAAACCAGCAATTGTTGAAAAGCATCCAGAAATAGTTGTCAGAAAATGCATAATCTTCCATCATGATAAATGCAAGACTGCATGTTTTCTCATTGCCGGGCAAAAACTGTTACAGCTTGGCTGGGAAGTTCTGATTCATCTGCCATATTCACCAGACATTTGCATCTTCAGACTGCCATAAATTATACTCTAGAAAATTCTCTTAATGGGAAATATTTCAATTCCCTGGAAGACTGAAAAGGGCACCTGGAACAATTCTTTGCTTAAAAGATAAAAATTTGGGGGCAAATGGAATTATAAAGTTGCCTGAAAAATAGCAGAAGGTAGTGGAACAAAATTATGAATTTATTTCTCAATAAAGTTATTGGTGAAAATGAAAAATGTGTCTTATTTTTACATAAAAACCAAGCAAACATTTTGACCAACCCAATACCAACTTTCCATCTCCAAGATAAATCCCACTTGATCATGGTGTGTGACATTTTTATGTATTATTGGTTCAGGTTTGGTAATATTTTTTGAGGATTTCAGCATCTATGTTCATCAGGGATATTAGCTTATAATTTTTTTTAATGTAGTGTCTTTATTTGGTAGTGGAATTAAGATAATGCTGGTCTCATAAAATGAGCTGGAGAGTTTTCCCTCCTCCTGAATTTTAGAATAGTTTGAGAAGGATAGGTGTTAGTTCCTTGAATTTAGGTAAAATTCAACTGTGAAGCTCTCCAGGAAGATCGTATGTTTATTGGAATTTATCAATTTCATCCAAATTCCCCAATATGTTGGTACATAATTATCCATATTTTCTTATACTCCCCTGTATTTCTTTTTTAAATTTTTTAAATACTTTATTTATATACTTCTTAGAAAGAGGGGAATGGGGGAGAAATAGAGGGGGAGAAACATCAAAACGCAAGAAAGACATTGACTGGTTGCTTCACTCACACCCACAACCTGGAAAACAGCCTGCAACCCAGGCATGTGCCCTGACAAAGAATCGAACATATGTCCTTTTGGTTCAAAGGCCAGTGATCAGTCCACTGAGCCACACCAACCAGGGATCCTTTGTATTTATTTGGTGCCAGTTGTTACTCTTCCTCTTTCATTTCTGATTTTATTTATTGGGGTTCTCTATCTCATTTTTTTCTAGATGAGTCTTGTTATAGGTTTGTCAACCATGTTGATTCCTTTTTTTAAACCAGCTCTTGGTTTCATTTATCTTTTGCATTGTTTTTTAAACTCTATTTCATTAGTATCTACTCTGATATTTCTTAATTCCATTATTCTGCTCACTTTAGGCTTTGTTTGTTGTTCACTTCTAAGTTACTTTAAGTGTAAAATTTACATTGATTATTTGAGATTTTTCTGTTTTTGGGTTTTTTTTTGAGATAGGACTGTAATGATATCAATTTCCCCTTTAGAACTTCTTTTACAGTGCCCCATAGATTTTGGGTTGTTGTGTTCTCATTTTCAATGTTTAAGGTATATTTTTATTTCTTCATGGATCTCATTTTCAACCTATTTATTGTTTATTAAAATATTATTTAGCCTATATGTCTTTGTATTTTTCAGGATTTTTTTTTCTTGTGATTGATTTCTAGTTTCATACCATTATAGTTAAAAGAGATATTTGATACAATTTCAATATTCTTAAGTTTATTGAGAAATTTTTTGTGTCCTAACATGTGGTCCATCATAAAAAATATTTCTTGCATATTTGAAAAGAATACATATTTTTCTGCTTTGGTTTGAAATATTCTGAGGATACCAATTAAAGCCATCTGATCTAGTGTGTCATTTAAGGAAACTACTTCCTTATAGATTTTATGCCTGGAAGATTTATTCTTTGATGTCCTTCGGGTGTTAAAAATCCCTACTAAGACTATTACTATCAGTCTTTCCTTTTTAGTCAATTAACATCCATTCTAAATATTTAGGTAGTCCTGTTTTGGGTGCAGAAATATTAACAAGGGTTATATCCTCTTATTGGATTGCACCCTTTGTCATTATGTAGTGTCCTTCTTTGTATCTTATTAAATCTAGGAGGGAAATAATCAAGATCAGAGCTGAATTAAATGACATAGAGACTAAAGGAAAAATTCAAAGGATGGATAAATCCAAGAGTTGGTTTATTTAAAAGATAGATAAAATTGACACACCTTTAACCAGACACATCAAGAGAAAAGAGAGAGAGGGCCCAAATGAATAAAAACAGAAACAAAAGAGGAGAAATTTCAACTGATACCATGGAAATACAAAGGATTGTAATAAATTAATATGACCAATTATATGCCAAGCGATTTGAAAGCATGGGCAAAATGGATAAATTTCTAGAAATATATAATCATCCAAAACTGAACCAGGAAGAAACAGAACACATAAACAGACTGATGTCAGCTGATGAAATTGAAGCAGTAATCAAAAAACTCCTGGCAAACAAAACCTCTGGCCCAGTCGTTTTCACAGGAAAATTTTACAAAATATGTAAGGAAGAGATAGCCTTTAAACTTCTCAAACTATTCCAAAAAAATCCAAGAAGAGGAAAAGTTCCAAAAGTCTTTGTATGAGGCCAGTGTTATCCTAACCCCAAATCCAGAGAAAGACACAACAAAGAAAGAAAACCACAGGCTGATATCTCTGATGAACATAGATGCTAAAATCCTCAACAAAATATTGGCAAACCACATCCACCAATATATTAAAAAGATCATACAGAATTATCAAGTGGAATTCATCACAGGGATGCAATGTTCATACAATATTCAAAAACCAACATAATACAATGCATAAAGAAAAGGAAAGACAAAAATCACATGGTCATATCAATAGATGCAAAAAAAGCATTTGATAAAGTACAGTACCAATTTATAGTATAAAGACTCAACCCCAGCTAGTGTAGCTCCATGGATTGAATTTAGGCCTGCAAACCAAAGGGTTACTGGTTTGATTCCCAGTAAGGGCACATTCCTAGTTTGTTTGCCAGGACCCAGTGGTGGGCGGTGCTCAGGAGACCCCACACATTGATGTTTCTCTCTTCTCTTTCTCCCTCTCTACCCCTCTCTAAAAATAAATAAATAAATATTTAAAAAATAAAAAATAAAAACAGAAATGAGGGAGTAGAGGGAACATACATACCTCAACATAATCAAGGCCAAATGCCAGAAATCTACACCCAACATCATACTCAAAGGGCTAAATTTATAAGCTTCCCCTCTAAGATCAGGAACAAGACAAGGGTGTCTGCTTTCACCACTATTATTCAACATTGTATTGGAAGTTCTAGTCACAGTGATCAGAGAAGAAAAATAAATAAAGGACATTTAAATTGGAAAGGAGGAAGTAAAATGGTCATTGTTTGCAGATGACGTGATATTGTATGTAGAAAACTGTATGGACTCCACCAAAAAACTACATGACACAATAAATAAATTAGTCAAAAAAGTGGGATACAAAGTCAATATTCAGAAATTGAAGGCATATTCATATACCAACAATGAAATATCCTAAACAGAACTTAGGAAAAATCACATTTGCTTTAGCACCAAGAAAAAATGAAATACCTAGGTACAAACCTAACCAAGTAGGTAAAAGACCTATACTCACAAAACTACACAACACTGAAAAAAGAAATTAAGGAAGACACAAAGATATGGAAACATGTACTACATTTATGGACTGAAAGAATTAATACCATCAAAATACCCATACTCCTCAAAGAAATTTGTAGATTCAACATGATCCCTATTAAAACACCAGTAACATATTTCACAGATCTAGAACAAATATTTAAAAAAATTTACATGGAACCAAATATGGTCCTGCATAGCCTCAGCAATTTGAGAAAAAAGAACAAAGTAGTAATGATCATAATATATGATATCAAACTGTATTACAAGACCACTGTAACCAAAATGGTTTGGTACTAGCAAAAGAACAGACACCTGAATCCATGGAACAGAATAGAGAGCCCAGACATAAACCCATGTCAACATGGTTAATTAACATTTCACAAAGTGGGCAAGAGAATAAAATAGAGTAAAAATAGCCTCTACAACAAATGGTGTTGGAGGATCTGGACAGGTACATGCAAACAAACAAACAAAAAAAGAAACCGAAGCAGCGAATTACACCATACACAAAAATAAGGTCAAGAAGGATAAAATGACTTAAATATAAGTCATGATACCATAAAAGTCCTAGAGGAGAACATAGGCAGGAATATTTCAGATATTCCATGCAGCAATATTTTCACTGATGTGTTCTCTAAAACAAGGGACATAAAGGAAAGAATAAACAAGTGGGATTTCATAAAAATATAAAGCATGTGCACAGATAAAGAAAACATCAACAAAACGAAAAGGAAATCAACCATATGGGGAAATATATTTGCCAATGATACCTTGAACAAGGGTTTGATCTCCAAAATATATAAAGAACTCACATAACTCCACTTCAGAAAGACAAATAACCTATTTAAAAAAATGGGTAAAGGACCTGAACAGACACTTCTACAAGGAGGATATACAGAGGTCCCAGAGATATATGAAATGATGCTCAGCATCACTAGTCATCAGACAGATGCAATTTAAAACCACAATGAGATACAACTTCACACTGGTGAGTATGGTGATCATAACCAAATCAACAAACAAGCAAGTGCTGGCAAGGTTGTGGATAAAAGGGAACCTTAGTACACTGTTGGTAGGAATGCAGACTGGTACACCTACTATGGAAAGCAGTATAGAATTTCCTCAAAAAACTAAAGTGGAATTGCCTTTTCACCTGGCAATTCCACTGCTGGGATTATAATCTAGGAATCCTGAAATACCAATTCAAAATAACTTATTCATCCCAATGTTCACAGCAGCACAATTTACAATATCCAAATGTTTGAAGCAACCTAAGTGCCCACCTATAAATTAGTGGATCAAAAAATTTTGGTGCATTTACACAATGGAATACTATGCAGCAGAAAAAAGAAAGAGTTCCTACCCTTTATGCCGTTTATGACAGCATGGATGGCTCTGGAGAGCTTTATGCTAAGTGAAATCAGCCAAGCAATGGAAAACAAATACCATATGATCTTATGTATAAATGGGACCTAATCAACAAACAAACAAGCAAGCAAAATATAACCAGTGACGTTGAAATGAATAACAAACTGACAGTAACCAGAGGGGAGGTGGGAGAGTATAATGGGAGGGACAGGAATAAGGGTCATCAAGGAACATCTATAAAGGACACGTGGACAAAGCCAATGTGGGGGTAGGATCAAGGGTGTGAGGTGGGAATGGCTGGGGTGTGGAAAAATGGAGACAACCTACTTGAACAACAAGAAAAAAAATCAACTGTGGTACATTTACAGAATGGAATACTACACAGTAAAAAGAAAGAAGGCACTCCTACCTTTCCCAACAGCATAGGTGGAACTAGAGAGTAGTATTGTGACTGAAATAATCCTGTTACTGAAAGACAAATGCCATATGATCTCACCTATATGTGGAAACTAATTAAGAAAATGAACAAGCAAACAAAATAGAACCAGAGACAGGGAAATAAAGAACAAACTGACAGTGACCAGAGAGGAGGGGGAGGGGATTCTGAAGGAAAGAAGAGTAATGGCCAAATCAAGGAACAGATAAAATGTACCCATGCATAAGGAGAAAGGGTAGAGGATTAAATGTGGGTGAGAGTCGTTGGGCAGGGCAAGGAAGAGCAATGGGTGAAAAAATGGGGAAAACTGTAATTGAACAACAATAAATAAATTAAATAACACTTTTGTTTACATTCTCTTTTCTCATATATGAGTATTGTTACTCCAGCTTTTTTCCTGTCCATTTGCATGAAATATTTTTTCCATTTTTTCACTTTTAGTCTGTGTGTATCTTTTGTCCTGATGTGGGTATCTGGTAGACAGCATATATATGGGTTTTATTTTCTTATCTTCTCAGCTACCTTATTGCTTTTGATTGAAGTATTTAAGCCATTTACATGTAAAGGGATTATTGATAAGTACATATGTATTCATTGCCATTTTATTTTTTAACTGTGTTTTTATGTGTTTCCCCTCTTTTAAAAGGAGTCCAGTTAACATTCCTTCTATACTGCTTTGGTGGTAACACATTCTGTTAGCTTTTTGTCTGGGAAGCTCTATCTTCTCCTTTCATTTTAAATGTGCTTTGCTGGGTAAAGTACTCTTGGTTGTAGGTTCTTGCTTTTCCACACTGCAAATATTTCATCCCAGTCACTTCTGGCCTCAAATGTTCCTTGTGAGAAATCAGCTGACAGTCTTACAGGAGCTCCCTTATAGGTAACTCTCTGTCTTTATCTTGTGGCTTTAAAATTCTGTCTTTGTCTTTAAACTTGGCTGTGTTAATTATGATGTATCCTGTTGTAGGGTTCATTGAGTCAAACTTGTTTGTGACTCTTCCTTCACTAGGTTAGGGAAGTTTGGGGTTATTATTTCTTCAAATAAGTCTCAGGTGGCAAACACAAGGTCTGTGGGCCAAATCTGGCCCTCTACCTTGCTTTATCTGGGCAGGCACCTTGTTTCTACCTCGTGGTAGTGCCAGGTAGAGCTCCTTGCCCCTTATTAAGGAGTAGTTGCATTTATGCAGTCCTAAGATTACATTCAGCCCTTTGAAGGCAACTGTGAGTTTGATGTGGCACCCAATGAAAAAGAGTTTGACACCTCTGAAATAGGTTTTCAATCGCTTGCTCTATCTCTTCTTCTGGTACCCATATGATGTAGACATTTTTATGCTTCATGTTGTCCCAAAGGTCCCTTAAACCATCCTCTTTTTTTTTTCTGCTCTTCTTGGATGTTTTCTGCTACCTTGCATTCAAAATTGCTGATTCAACCTGCTACTCATCCAACCTATGGTTTATTCCTTTCAGTGTGTTCTTCATTTCAGATATTGTATTTTTTATTTCTGTCATATCTTTTTTGTGGTTTCTATGTCCTTTTTCATGCTGTTGAGCACTCTTATTACCACTAATTTGAACCCTACATCTTATAAGTTGATATCCTACATTTCACTTAGCTCTTTTTCTGGAGATTTCTTCTGTTCTTTAATTTAGGGCCTGTTTCTTTGTCTCCCAATTTTGGCTGTCTTTTTGTGTTTGTTTCTACATATTAGGGAGATCTGATATGTCTTGCAGTCTTTGTAAGGTGGCCTAATGTAGTAGGTGTCCTGTGAGGTCCAGTGGTGTAATCTCTTTGATCAACTGCACTGGGTGCTCCAGAAATGTCCCTTGTATTATTTATGTGGGTGCTCCTGTTGCAATTGAGTCTTTATTGCTATTGGCCCATTTGGGTGTGGGAATTGACCCTCAGGTTGGCTGACTATAAGGATCAACCCTGACCTCAACATGGGAACTGCTGAACAGTTGCTGACCACATGAAGTAGAATTCATCTCAGCAGTGATTGGTTCCTGCAAAGATGTCCTTTTTGATATGCTACTTTTGCGACTTATTTGGATCCTACTCTGATGTTGTCTGAAACTGACTACTGGATATGTTGGTTTTGGGCCTCTTGAGAGGCACAGTGGTGTAGGCTAATGCCAGTCACAGCCCATGACTGACCCTGGGCAAATTGTTTGGAACTACAAATGATCCAGAGCTTGTAGGTGCCTCTCCTGGGCCCACACATGCATGGGAAGGACCAAATGGCTCACCAAGTCTGGATCTTACCAGTTGTGGATCCAAGGGTAAGTCCTCAAAAGTCTCAAGGTACCCTGAGATCTACCTCCACTTACCTCTGCATACCAGTTGCCTGTTAATCTCTGTCACATAAAGAGTCTCTGGCTGTATATGAGTTGCATGAGTGGCTCACAGTGAGTCAACAGGCCGAGTATAGCGGTATTAACCAAACTGATACAGGTCCAGCTCAACACCAGTGCTGAGTCTGAGACCAGTCAGTAAATGTGCCAGGTATACCAAATCTAGCTGCCATCCAATGGGTACTTACACACCTTTGTGTTGGTCCTGGGTCTCAGGAGTTGTCAGGTAGGAGTCTGCAGAATTTACCAGTTCCAAACAGAGTAAGATTTGAATATGTGAAAGAAGGGCTCTGATTCTGTTGATCTTTTCAAGGAAAAATGTCATCTCTTTGAGAGCCACACTGTCCCAGATTCTGCTGGGAGGAGATAGAGCTCATCATGGTGGGGTTTCTGGGAGTTGGGAGGATGGAGATCTCCCATGATGGGGGGGTGCCAGCTAGCTTTGGGGAAGGTGGTATGTGTAGCCCCCACCCAAGTGTTGCACTGCTCAGTCTGTCCTTGATTTTTCCTAGACCTCAGTAAGGCAGAGAATGTAGGATTTGTGTAGGAATTACCTCCAGAGCCAAAGAGAGCCCAGAGGATGAATACACCAAAAGCCTAGATTGTGGTTTTAGCAGATTTCCTGTGAAGGGGAAGTGCCAGTCAGATTCACAAGAAGATAGTGGGGATGGTCCCCACCTCAAAGACACACAACTCAGTCACTCACACCCCCTGAATCTGCACAGACTTCTACATCCTGGCCAAGGCAGCTGCCTCCTCAGCATGGTGTACACTGCAGGGTAGGGATGGAAGTATTTCAGAGTGTAGGGTTTCTATTTTCTCCACTGTGATGCCTCAAGGAAGGGAGTATTCCACCCAAGAAAGATGGCTTTTGCAGTATGGGGGAATGACTCAACACAGGATTCTGGTCACTGTCCCTTTAGCACTCTCCTAAGAGCCAGAAGCCTCATATTTTCCTCAGAAGATTCTATTCCACTCTGCCCTCCCTCTAATGGAGCTCAGGGTGTCTATAAATGAAATTTTGTGTGTTGGCCCTTAAAGACTGTGCCACAGAAACTCCTTTGTGTTTCACAGCCTGATTTTATGTGGGTGCATCTTCCTGGCTCTGGGCTGGGGAGCTCATGTTAAAGTTTAGACCCCACAGTTCTCAGGGTGAACCCCCAGCAGCTGAGAAAACTCAGCCCACAAATCATGGGTGTTGGGCCATCCCTTTTCATATCTCTTCTCTTCCCACCAGTCTCAATGTAACTTCTGCAAATATTTGGTAATAAGACCTCTTCAGATAATCCTCAGTTGATTATTCTGAATTATTGTTCTATAATTTAATTTTAATTCCAGTTTCCTGGGGAGAGATGAGTGTAGCTTCCACATACTCTGCCACCATCATGGATCTCCTTAGCATTATAGTCTTAACCCAATGTCACCATTAGGGCTTTGAAATACTTGTCGATTATTCCAAGAATAGCTAAGATATAAAGGGATTCAGAAAGGATAGTTTCTCAAAATGTAATGGTGGTAAGGGATTTTAAATGATTAAGATATAAAATAAACCAACTCTTAAATAAAAAGGACATATCATTTTGTCAGAATTTCTGTGGAGCCTTCTAGAATCTTTCAACCTCTGTTTTTTTTTTTTTGACATTGGTATTTCTTCTTTTTTTTTCTTTTTTTTAATTCAGCATAATCTTTATTTACAGGTGAATAAGTGAGGATAATCTCCTTCCATACGCCTTCTTTTTTTATTATTATTATTTTTTAATCATGGTTCAAATACAGTTTTCTCCTTTTTACTCCCAATCCAGTCCCCCCTCCCACCTTCCCCACTTCCCTCCCATTACCACCCTCCCCTTAGTCTATGACCATGTGTCCTTTAAGTTTGTTCCTGTGAACCCTTCCCACTGTCCCCTTAAATTCCCTCTTCTCTACCCTCTGGTCACCATCAGCCTGTCCTCTATTTCAGTGTCTTGGGTTATATTTTGCTTGATTCTTTGTTTTGTTGTTTAGGTTCCTGTTAAAGGTGAGATCATATGGTATTTGTCTTTCACTGCCTGGCTTGTTTTGCTTAGCATAATACTTTCCAGCTCCATCCATGCTGTTGCAAAGGGTAGGCGCTCCTTCTTTCTTTCTGCTGCATAGAATTCCACTGTGTAAATGTACCATAGTTTTTTGATCCATTCATTTACTGATGGGCATCTAGGTTGATTCCAGCACCTAGCTATTATAAATCGTGCTGCTACGATCATCGGGGAGCAAAGGTTCTTTTGTATTGGTGTTTTAGTGTTCTTAGGATATAGTCCCAGCAGTGGAATTGCAGGGTCAAAAGGCAGATCCATTTTTTAGTTTTCTGAGGAAGTTCCATACTGCTTTCCATAGTGGTTGTACCAGTCTGCAGTCCCACCAGCAGTGCACTAGGGTCCCCCTTTTCTCCACAACCTCTCCAACACTTGTTGTTTGTTGCTTTGTTTATGATGGCCATTCTGTCTAGTGTGAAGTGGTATCTCATTGTGGTTTTAATTTGCATCTCTCTGATAGCTAGCGACATTGAACATCGTTTCATGTGTTTTTGGATTTTCTGTATGTCCTCCTTGGGGAAGTGTCTGTTCAAGTCCTTTGCCCACTTTTTAATTGGATTCCTTGTCTTCTTAGAGTGCAGTCTTGTAAGTTCTCTATATATTTTGGAGAATAAACCCTCGTCTGAGGTGTCATTGGCATATATGTTTTCCCATACAGTTGGTTCTCTTTTAATTTTGATATTGTTTTCTTTAGCTGTGCAGAAGCTTTTAATTTTGATGAGATCCCATTTGTTTATTCTTTCCTTTATGTCCCTTTCTCTAGGGGACACATCAGTAAAAAGTTTCTTCGTGAAATATCTGAGATTTTCCTACCTACGTTCTCCTCTAGGGCTTTAATAGTGTCATGTTTTATATTTAAGTCTTTTATCCACCTTGAATTTATTTTTGTATGTGGTGTAAGTTGGTGCTCAAGTTTCACTTTTTTCCACGTGGCTCTCCAGTTCTCTCAACACCATTTGTTGAAGAGGCTATTTTTACTCCATTTTATGTTGCTGCCTCCTTTGTCAAATATTAATTGACCATAGAGACTTGGGCTTATTTCTGGGCTCTCTGTTCTGTCCCATTGGTCTCTGTGCCTGTTTTTATGCCAGTATCAGGCTGTTTTCATTACAGTAGCCTTGTAATATAGTTTAGTGTCGGGTATTGTGATCCCTCCTACTTTACTCTTCTTTCTCAAAATTGCAGCAGCTATTCGGGGTCCTTTATTATTCCATATACATTTTTGAAGTGTTTGTTCTATGTCTGTGAAATATGCCATTGGTACTTTAATAGGAATTGCATTGAATGTGTAAATTGCTTTGGGTAGTATGGACATTTTGATGATATTAATTCTTCCAATCCATGAACACAGTATATGTTTCCATTTGTTTGTGTCTTCCTTGATTTCTTTCTTCAGTGTTGTGTAGTTTTTATGAATACAGGTCTTTTACCTCTTTGGTTAGGTTTATTCCTAGGTATTTTATTTTTGTTTTTTGCTATTTCAAATGGGATTTTTTCCTTGATCTCTGTTTCTGCTGTTTCATTGTTGGTCGACAGAAATGCCTTTGATTTCTAGATATTGACTTTGTATCCCGCTATTTTGCCAAATTCATTTATTAGGTGAAGCAGTTTTTTGGTAGAGTCTATAGGATTTTTTATCTATACTATCATGTCATCTGCAAACAGTGACAGTTTTGTTTCCTCCTTTCCGATTTGAATGCCTTTTATTTCTTTTTCTTGTCTGATTGCTGTGGCTAAAACTTCCAGTACTATATTGAATAGAAGTGGTGAAAGTGGACAGCGTTGTCTTGTTCCTGATCTTAATGGAAAAGGTTTTAATTTTTTGTCCATTGAGAATGATGTTGGCTGAAGGTCTCTCATATATGGCCTTTATTATGTTGAGGAATGCTCCCTCTATTCCCACTTTGCCGAGTGTTTTTATCATGAATGGATGCTGTACCTTATCAAATGCTTTTTCTGCATCAACTGATATGATCATGTGGTTTTTGTCTTTGCTTTTGTTTATGTGATGTATTACATTTACTGACTTGCGAATATTGAACCATCCTTGCATCCCTGGAATGAATCCCACTTGGTCATGGTGTATAATCTTTTGAATGTATTGTTGGATGCGGTTTGCCAGTATTTTGTTGAGGGTTTTAGCGTCAATGTTCATCAGTGATATTGGCCTGAAGTTTTCTTTCTTTGTTTTGTCTTTATTTGGTTTTGGAATTAGGATGATGTTGGCCTCATAAAAAGAGTTTGGGAGACTCCCATCTTTTTGGATTTTTTGCAATAGTCTGTGAAGGGTAGGGGTTAGCTCTTCCTTAAATGCTTTGTAGAATTCTCCTGTGAAACCATCTGGTCCCGGGCTTTTGTGTGTTGGGAGTTTCTTGATTACTGCTTTAATTTCTTTTGTTGTTATTGGTCTGTTCAGACTTTCTGCTTCTTTTTCATTGAGTTTTGGAAGATTATTTTTTTCTAGAGAGTTGTCCATTTCATCTAGGTTTTCAAATTTCTTGACATACTGCTCTTGGTAGTAATTTCTTACAATCCTTTGTATTTCTGTGGTATCTGTTGTAATCTCTCCTCTTTCATTTCTGATTGTGTTTATTTGGGTCTTCTCTCTTTTTTTCTTGATGAGTCTGCTTAAAGGCTTGTCAATTTTGTTTATCTTTTCAAAGAACCAGCTCTTGGATTCATTGATCCTTAGAATTGTGCTTTTAGTCTCTATGTTATTTAATTCTGCTCTGATCTTGGTTATTTCCTTCCTTCTGCTTGCTCTGGGCTGCCTTTGTTGTTGTTCCTCGAGTTCTTGTAGACGTAGGGTTAGGTTGTTTGTTTGGAATGTTTGTAACCTTTTTAGGTGGGCCTGTATCGCTATGAACTTCCCTCTCAGGACTGCCTTGGCTGTGTCCCATAAGTTTTGTGTTGTTGTGAGTTCGTTTTCATTTTTTCACAGAAACCTTTCGATTTCTTCCCTAATATCATTCTTGACCCATTCATTGTTTAATAGCATGCTATTTAATCTCCATGATTTTGAGTGTTTTTGTGTTTTTTTCCTTCGGGTTGGTTTCTAGCTTCAGTCCCTTGTGGTCTGAGAAAATGCTTGGTATGATTTCAATTTTTTTGAAATTCTTGAGGCTTGTTTTGTGTCCTATCATGTGGGCTATCTTTGAGAATGTTCTGTATACATTTGAAAAGAATGTATATTTAGCTTCTTTTGGATGGAGGGTTATGTATATATCAGTAAAGTCCATTTCATCAAGGGTATTGTTCAATGCCACAATATCTTTTTTGATATTTTGTTTAGAAGATCTGTCCATTTTTGATAGTGGGGTGTTAAAATCTCCCACTATAATTGTGTTGCTGTCCATATCTTTCTTGAAGTCCTCTAAGATTTTCTTTATGTATTTCGGTGCTCCTATGTTGGGTGCCTATATATTTATAATATTTATGTCTTCTTGGTGGATTCTTCACTTGAGTATTATGAAGTGACCTTCTAGGTCTCTCTTTATGTTTTTTTTTTTTTTTGGAAGTCTATTGTGTCAGATATGAGTATTGCTACCCCGGCTTTTTTTCCCTGTCCATTTGCTTGGAATATTTGTTTCCAGCCTTTCACTTTCATCCTGTGTAGGTCTTTTATCCTGAGGTGGGTCTCCTGTAGACATCAGATATATGGGTCATTTTTTCTTATCCAATCAGCTATTCTATGTCTTTTGATTGGAACATTTAATCCATTTACGTTTAAGGTTATTATTGATAGGTACTTATTCATTGTCTTTTATGTACGTGTGTTCCCCTCTCTCTCTCTCTCTCTCTCTCTCTCTCTCTCTCTCTCTCTCTCTCTTCTCTCCTCCTTAAAGCAGTCCTTTTAGAATCTCTTGCAGAGCTGGTTTGGTCGAGGTGTATTCTTTTAGACTTCTTTTGTCTGGGAAGCTTCTTATTTGGCCTTCTATCTTGATTGAGAGCCTTGCTGGATATAGTAGCCTTGGTTGCAGACCTCTGGTTCTCATTACCTGGAGTATTTCCTGCCATTCTCTTCTGGCTTGGAGTGTTTCCATTGAGAAGTCAGCTGTTAGCATTATCGGGGCTCCCTTGTATGTTACTTCCTTCTTCTCCCTTGCTGCCTTTAAGATTCTCTCTTTGTCTTGAAATTTTGCCATTTTAATTATGATGTGTCTTGAAGTGGGCCTCTTTGGGTTCCTCTTGATTGGGACTGTCTGTGTTTCCTGGATTTGTGTGACTATTTCTCTCGTCAAATTAGGGAAGTTCTCCTTCATTACTTGTTCAACTAGGTTTTCGATCCCTTGCTCTTCTTCTCCTTCTGGTATCCCTATTATGCGGATAGTATTACGTTTCATATTGTCTTGCATTTCTCTTAATCCCTCCTCATTCTTTCTGAGCCTCTTTTTCTTTTCTTGCTCTTTCTGGATGCTGTTTTCTACTTTGTCCTCCAGCTCGCTAATCCGATCTTCTGCTTCATCAATCCTGCTTTTCATTCCTTCTACTGTGTTCTTCAGTTCAGAAATTGTATTCTTCATTTCCTCTTGACCTTTGTTTATAGTTTCTATTTCCTTTTTCATGTTTATATAGTTTGTAGTGAGATTGATGTAGTTTCCCTCTAATTTCTGAAAGCTCATGGTGAGTTCATTGTACTTCCTGGTAATCATTGTTTTGAACTCACTATCTGATAGTTGAGTTGCCTCTATTTCATTTTGCATTTTTCCTGAGGCTTCCTCGTTTCCCTTCATTTGGGGGTTGTTTCTTTGTTTTCTCATTGTTCGTGGGTTTCTTCTTTTTTCTTCTTGTTTGTTAATTTGAACTGTTCTGATTCCCTGTAATTATGGTGTGAACTTCTGTGGTAGAATATTTGTGTGTTTCAGTGGTGCAATCTCCTTCGTGTATCCTGGTGTTCACAGCTTCCCCCTACTCTTTTTTGGGATCAGTTGGAGGAGTAAGGCAAAATGGTTTAAAACAGCAAGACAGTATACTATGATATTTACTTTAGCAGCCAGTAGAGAAGAGATGGGTTATCCTTTGGCTCCTTATAGTGTTAACCATGATCCTCCACCCCACTGTCCACATTTTGGAAAGGATGGAAAGAAGGTAAGACTCTTATTGGGGCCAAGAGGATTGTTAGTTGGATCTAGAAAGCTGTGAGGCTGTGGGAGGTCAGCTTCTAAGGTAGGGTTGGACTAAAGATTAGTATATAGGAGTAGTGAGTACAAGAATAGAGACAACCCCCACAATAGTATAGTTCAGAAAATTGCAAAGTGGGCTGAGATCAGGTACGGGCATTGAGAAGCATTTGCAACTGTATAGACTAGGTCTTACTAGCAGTAATAGTAAAGTGACAGTCTTGTGGCAAAATCGATGAGGTCTAGATAACAAGAATAAAGAGTATAGAACCTTGAGAGGTGTATTAATGGAACACAGATGAAGGATAGTAACTTATCAACACCTTGTGACTGAGATACCAGGGGGAACCTATCAAATGACAGTATAACCAGCCAAGCAAAGAAGATTATACAGAAAGAAAAAGAATACCAAAATATTATTAAAATAAAAAATGTCGGAAAAGTGAGAAAAAGATAATACAAATGTACAGTAACTTGCAAGATTAAAAAAAAAGGAAAGAAAAGCAGAAGATGTAGTGCAGGAGAGATAAATTTGGAGTGGAAAGAATAATATTAGGTTGAAAGGAAGAGAAACAAGGGATTGCGAGATAAAAATAATAAGAATTGAAAAAAAAAGTCACATAAAAAACAAGATAACATCAATCAACCAACAACAGGCAGAGAAACCAAACCAAACAAACAAACAAACAAACAAACCTCTTGGTTTCTAACTGGCCAGACCAGCTTTTCTGATCTTGCTGGCTTTAGCTGGCTTCAACTGGCTGAGGGACCTTTGAAATGCTTCTCTCTCTCCCAGCCAGATCTCAGCAAGTCTGTCAGGTACCCTGGGTGCTCCCAAACACACTGGCGCACGAGAGCCAGTCTTCCAATGGTGCGGGAGCCCAGCCGTTTCCAGGTCTGCATTCCCCACCATACCGCACTCCGACCGGGTGTTGGCACCTTTCCCAGCTCCCCAGGTCGGGCTGGCTGGAAAACTCAGAGCCACCACTGCAGTTACGCACCCAGCACCAAGTCCCTCCTGGGATTGCAGCTTGCGATTCCGGCCTCCCTGTGGGGCGCGAGCCTAGCGCGGCTGGCTTGTGCTCTCCACCGATCTGCACTTCCGCCAGGCTAGAGATGCCCCTGGTCCTGTTGGCTAGAGGCTCTCACTTCTCCTCAGTCTCTGGACGGCTGTTCATATTCCCTGGGCGATTTTTTCTCAGTCCAACTGGCAAATCTGTTCATTCTAGCAACCCGTTCTCCCCTGGAGTTTCTCACCCCTGTATTTGGGGGAGGGAGGGAACAGTGGCTTCCCTCTCCCGGGAGCCCTGGGGCAGAGCCTGGAGTACTGGTGGGCCCGGGATCTGCACACCCCCAGGCCCCACGCTGATCGCTGGGCCCCTTTTGTCCTGTATCAGACTGCTTACCTTCTGGTTTTCCAGTGAGTGCAATAATTTCTGATGTCCTGCTTTCAAAAGTGATTCGGCAACCCAGCCCACTTGCTCTGTCTCTCCACCGATCCGCGAGTTTCCCCCCTCTTCACAGAAGGCAAGAAAAACGCTGCCTAGAGTAAAGCCGCCATCTTCCCTCTCCCAACCTCTGTTAACTTATAGCTACATTTGTTTGCTGATCATCATTACCACTTCTGTAGTTTAGTTATTTTGTTAATGTATGCCCACTCACATTCTCCAAAATTGTCTGATAATTACGTCTTTTAAAAAATATTCAGGGTATGATATATGAACTTCTCTATAAATTTATATAGATTAATACCTGAATTGTGTATTTTAACCAACACAAAGAGATATTTACAACATCCTCAAAAGTTATGCTATGGAATAAAAAGTTAAATTGAATATTTAAACTTCCCCATGTTACTCTATTAGAGACAACTGCTCACATGTGGCATTGTAGTGCAAGTGAAAAGTGATTTTTATAAGTGAAAACTTTATTCTTATATTATTGATCAGCTGAACTCAAGAAGTTGGAAACTGAGCAGCAGTAAAAACAATGGAATTCTATGCAGCAGAAAGAAAGAAGGAGCTCCTACCCTTTGCAACAGCATGGATGGAGCTAGAAAGCATTATGCTAAGCGAAACAAGCCAGGCAGTGAAAGACAAATACCATATGATCTCACCTTTAACAGGAACCTAAACAACAAAATGAAGAAACAAGCAAAATATAACCAAAGACACTGAAATAGGGGACAGACTGACAGTGACCAGAGGGGAGAGAAGAGGGAATTTCAAGGGAAAATGGGAAGGGTTTACAGGAACAAATTTAAAGGACACATGGTCAAAAGCTAGGGGGAGGGTTGGGTGGGTGGGCTGGAATGGGAATAAAAGGGAGAATACTGTACTTGAACAATGATTAAAATAAAATTAAAAAAAAAACATGTCCAGTAGGTTAACTTTGTCTTTCTTCTAATCCAAATGAAAATATTATAGATACTTTGGTCTGAATGAAAAGTCTAGAAAAAGGACAATACAAATTGAACTACTCAATCCAAGATTTCATGGGTCAGCATTTATGGTTAAACTTTAGGGTAATTAATTTTTGGATTATGTTGGCTGCCTTAGTAAAATGTGCTGGAGTCATTTTAGGACCTCCCTGACTACATTAACTTAAATGTGAAAAGATGGAAGAAAATGAGTACAATGACTATCCTGAAAATATGTCTTTTACACATCCTTGACACCTAGAAGAGTGGCTGACAGTAAATAGTAGGCACACAATAAATTTCTATTTTTAAATGTTTGAATTGGTGCCTTTAGTGTGAGCAACTCCCCAGGAAAAACACAATATATTATGTATCATATCAGCAAAATTATAATTGTCCTGATCTCATATCATTGGTGTAATGCTAAAATTATATAATCATGTAAATTCTCTTGGATAGTATGTAGTATATTGTAATCTCTCAATAAGTATTAGTGTATAAAGTATATAGTAGAGTAGTGTCTTCTTACAATGACTGCTGTTGGAAATTCCTATGAGACATATACACATGTACACATATGTGTGCTCACAGAAAAACAGTGTTGCATAATAGAAAGGGTAACTTATCAGTGGCCTAAAGAACTGAGTTCTGATACTGATTTCAAAGTTTGTGTGATCTATGACCTCAGGAAGAATCATTAACTATCTAGCTAGCTTCAATGTCTCACATGTAAAATGGGAATTATAATTCTTGAACTGCTTGAAGGCAAGATTTTAAAACAAACCTTCTATAGAGTGCTTTTCTAAGATTTTTTTTTTAGTATAAAAGATTCTTTTTTTCAAAGATTTTATTTACTTATTTTTAGAGAAAGGAGACAGGAGAGAGAAAGGGAGTGAAATATAAATGGGTCTCTTATGCACCCCCCCGGGAACCTGGTCCACAACCCAGGCATGTGCCCTGACTGGAAATTGAACCAGTGACCCTTTGGTTTGCAGGCCAGTGCTCAGTCCACTGAGCTACACCAGCCATGGCCAAAAATTCTTAAATGCCACCAGTAAATGATAATCTTAATATAAACTGCTGAAGTCTGATATCAGAACAAATTTATGATGCATAAACACTTAATCCAAAAATTGTCATTGTGGTGATGATCAGAGACTTTAGAAAAGTCATGGATTATTTGAACTGGAAGGGCTTCTTACACAACAGATTTGGGAGTGGAGATTGAGTTAAAGAAAGTAAATTCCCTAAGGCCAGTCGCAATTTCTAATGAGAAGATTTCAGATTAGAAATTACTTATTTAAATGGTGATGAGCTTGAGCAAGGTTTTTATTGCATCACTGACTTAGATGGAAAAAAATGGCACAACAGAACTAGAGACAAATAATGCTGTTAAAACATATCCTGAGATAAAATATATCTTTTTGAAAATGGATGATTACATATACCCTACATCTCTGCCTCCCTTGATAGCAATTTCTACCCATCATATAGGCAATATAGATCTGAGAGAAACATTTATAATTTTTCTAGGGTTCTGTTCTGTCTTCCCGGTTAGAAAAATAGAAACATTTAAATTTTATGATTGTATATATAACATACAATTTAAATTTTTCATTGTGGTAGAATAAATATGACATGAAATTTACCATTTTAACCATTTTTATTAATTGTTTAATGGCATTAAGTACATTTGAAATGTTGTAAAACCAGAATCATGATCTATGGATATTTCCAAAACTTTTATTATCCAAAATGTAAATGCTGTAGCATAGCATTTTGTGAAATGAAGTAATGTCTTGATCTTTGAAAAATTGTGTTGGGATAATGTTTTATCTCTACATAGATAATTTCTACAGTGGCTTTATTTTATGCTTTTTTTCTGCTAAATTCTATTTAAATAATTGGTTTATTTTCTAGGTATATGCCATATTCCTCAGAGACAATTTTCACATTTTTGCATCTCTGAAATCTTAATAGTTCTATAGGATAGGATGAGGCACTGGTTTCAGGTTAATTAGTTAGGTGAGTTATAATCATTACCTATCTTATAAATAATGGCAGGGCTTATTTTATTGTCCTTAATACTGATTGATCTTTTTATATGTGGTCTAATTATTTACAAATTATTTTTTCAGTAACAAATTATATCTGAAGTTACTAGTATTCACATGTACTTAAATTTATCAACCATAATCAACCACAGACATTGAAATGCATAATATGCCAAATTTAGACAGCAAAGTCAAAAGCAAATGAATAAGCAAGGAATGAAGATGTTGTTACTATATAGAATAGTTTTTGTCCTTGTTTGCATATATCATAGTTTAAAAATATTTTCCAAGCAAGAACAAAGTCTTCAATCCATTTGGGTCTGAGGAAAAAAAATCATTCTGTAAAATGGATAAACTGCCATTTTCCTTATTCAATGATTCATCATGTATTTCTAAATGCTGATAAAAAATTGTTACAAGTCTTTTATGTATTATTATTTGAAACTCTACTTTTATGTATGACAGACCATGTCAAAATAATTATGTGTGGGACTAGCCTGGGTTAAAGAGAAGCACATTTGA
This sequence comes from Phyllostomus hastatus, assembly GCF_019186645.2. Taxonomy (NCBI): domain Eukaryota; kingdom Metazoa; phylum Chordata; class Mammalia; order Chiroptera; family Phyllostomidae; genus Phyllostomus; species Phyllostomus hastatus. The sequence goes on from NW_025334029.1 coordinate 3,134,383, forward strand.
TGTTACTATTTTTATATTATTTCACCCATAAAAATTCTTATAGCAGTAAAAGTTTTATTGTACTGTATTTCAGTATCTAATTTGTTCATGGAATAAATGTTTCATATAATGAATTTTCAAGTAAATGTTTTCTGAGATTCATGCATGTCCATGGCTTCTGTAAAACCATAAAATTTTGGTTAAAATTGAGGCTACTCAATTCTTCTTGGAAAGTGTAATGGGGAGGCTGGGAAATTTTATGCTAATAAAGACAATATTGTTCAGCTTTCCATTTCATCCAATATACCCTTTTTATTGAGTTCAAGCTATTATTGCAATTAATAACTTTAAATGGAAGCACTCCATCAACTGTATCAAGCCACTACTGCTGCTAAATGGTAGCATGTGCTAGGGCTATTTTGTGCTATTGAATACATGCCCTTGATAGAGAAATGCTTTTTTATTGCCTTTTGAATATTTTGTTTGGTATTAGTTCAAGAGCCCTATGCCATTTGGGTTGGTACCTGCCCTTCTCCTCTCACTACCTCCCTGCCCCTCTACACCTTTGGATTTGTGGTGGTTGCTTAAATCTTCTTCAAACTACATCCTATGGATATCTACTTTTTGTGATCTACCTGCAATAAACAAACATCAATAAAAGTGTTAATTTCAAGTACTCAGTCACACTTACCTCCATCCTCACTTAGGAGAGTAGACTCAAATTATTTCACCAGGAATTTTATTCTAGTATTTTTCAATTCACAGATGTAAGAGGTAATTGTAGTATTTGGAAAAATAGAATCTGTGTTTATCACTAATCTCAAGATTCCTTATGACTGACATGGGAATATTGCTGCATGATAAACCCAGGAAATTATATTTAAAGATTAAGTTCACAGAGATAACTGATTTTGAAAGCATAACATTATATTGCACTTGAATTTTTTTAAATTAGAATTGCATATCTTTAAAAATTTGAAGTTCACTCTCCTCAAGATGTTAAGGAGGTCACTTTTCCCTAAGGACATGGACAATGCAAATTTTAAAAGTCACACAGTACACGTCCCTCTGTCTAGACAGCTTCTTTGGCTTGGAATCCTTCCCTGAAACATCAGTCAGAATAAAATGTGTGATTCCTTCCTCAACTAAGAAAAAGAAAAATTGGCTATAAAATATAGATTTATATGAGTATAATCAGAAATTCAATATGTAATTATTTTTATCCTTTAAAAAGAGGAACTTTTATGCATTCATATTCATCCATTCAACAATATTTACAGTTTACCTCCTATATGTCAGTCACTTTTCTAGGCACGAGCAATATAATAATGAATAAAACAAGCCAAGTTCCCTTCTTCATTAACCTTATGTTTCATGGAGGGGAGGAGATGGGAGACAGAAAATAAACAAAATAAGTATGCAACATATAGAATATGCAAACGGTAAAAAGTGCAAAAGAAAATAGTAATGCAGGAAGAGGTTTGTGACATAGCTCAGGAAATCAACTTTATATTTTATTTTGTAAAGATTTTGTTTATTTATTTTTAGAAAGGGGAAGGGAGGGAAAAAGAGAGGGAGAGAAACATTGATCAGTTGCCTCTCATATGTACCCTGGGGACTGGGGACCAAACAAACAACCCAGGCATGTGCTCTGACAGGGAATTGAACCAGCAACCTTTTGCTTTGAATGTCTATGCTCAAACTGACCACACTGATCAGGGAGGGGTTCAATTTTTAAAAGACTGTTCAATAGACTCCTCAATCAGAAGATATGTGAGCACTGGCTACAAGAAGTTGAAGAAACAAGCAATAGGATTCTCTGTGGGAAAAGCCTTCCAGATAAGGGGAATAGAAAGTGCAAAGGTATGTATGAAAATACACCTGAAACTAATAGAAAATAATGTTGAATGTGAACTGCAATTGAAAAATAAAATTTTTCAAGAGTCTGAAAATATAAAGCAGGACACTGAGGCTGGAGCAGAACATGTGATGGGAAGAATGGCAGGAGATGAGGCAGGAAGGTGGAGGTTGAGTTTGGGATAGGTAGACAGCAGCTTGTGTTTAAATATTTTTTACATATTTATTTATTGTAGAGAGAGGGGAAGGGAGAAAGAGAGGTAGAGAATAATCCATGTAGGAGAGAAACATCAATCAGTTGCCTCTCAAATGCCCCCAACTGGGGACCTGGCCTGCAATCCAGGCAAGTACCCTTACTGGAAATCAAACCAGGGATGTTTTGGTTTGCAGGCTGGCACTCAATCCACGGAGCAACACCAGCCAGGACTCATGGAGCATCTTGCTAGATATGTGTAGGGCCCTGGATTTTACTCTAAGTGACATGTAGTGTTTTGAGCAGTGTGAATTAGGCACCCTTGTGTGACATTTTAGTGAATAAAGAAATGCATCAAATTTAGTCCTTTCCCTTGAAATGACAATGTTTCACTTTGGTAAGATAATTTTACAAATCTGTGCGTCCTAGAGGTATCATCTTCAGTAATGAGGAGAAGTTGGCCTTGCAGAGAAGGATACACAGTTTGATTTCATAGTGAATGCCTCCAATATAGAATTTTTAGTACTACCTTTTCCACCCAACAAGAAAATCTTGTTACAATAAACTACATTCCAAAACCACTAGCAGGATTTCCAGCCAAGATGGGGGCATAGGCAGATACACTTTGCTTCCTCACACAACATTAAGAAAGACAACAAAAAAATTAAAACAAAAACAAAAAACAACCAGAACTGCCAGAAAATCAAACTGTATGGAAGTCTGACAACCAAAGAAATAAAGAAGAAACATTTATCCAGACCAGTAGGAGAGGTGGAGACAGGCAACAGGAGTGGAGAGAATGTGCTGCAAAATGGCAGCTGGAGGACCAGGTGGATGAGGCAGTGGCTGGCATAATAAGTGGTCCCACATTTGCATGTGGATAAATTGAGGGGTGGGAAACTGGGGAGCAAGACAGACCATGCAACCCAGGGTTCCAGCAAAGGGAAATAAAGCCTAAAAACCTGTGGCTGTAAAAACCTGTGGGTATTGTGGTGGTGGGAGAAACTCCCAGCCTCACAGGAGAGTTCATTGGAGATACCCACAGGGTCCTAGAACATACAAAAGCTCACCCACCTGGGAATCAGCACCAGAATGGCCCAGTTTGCTAGTGGGATGCAGGGTAAATGACTGAAAACCAGTTGAGAGTGGAGCAAGTGAAATGGTTCCCTTTAGGTCCCTTGCCCCACATCTGTGCCACAATGCAGTGACATGTATTGACCCACCCTGTCAAGCACCTAAGGCTCTGCCCCTTACTAAATAACTGCAGTGCCAAGACAAAAAAATAAGGCCTAAATGAAAAACAGATCAAAGCTCCAAATATAGAACTGTGATAAAGAGATAGCCAACCTATCAGAGGCACAGTTCAAAACACTGGTAGTTGGGATGCTCACAGAAATGGCTGAGTGTGGTCACAAAATAGAGGAAAAAATGAAGGCTATGAAAAGTGAAATAAAGGAAAGTGCATAGGGAACAAACAGTGAAGGGAAGAAAGCTGGCACTCAAATCACTCGTTGGGAGCAGAAGGAAGAAACAAACATTCAACCAAGACAGAATGAAGAAACAAGCATTCCAAAAAAATGAGGAGAAGCTTAGGAATCTCTGGGACAACTTTAAACATTCCTACATCTGAATCATAGGAGTGCCAGAAGGAGAAGAGGAAGAGCAAGAAATCAAACGCTTATTTGAAAAAAAAATAAAGGAGAACCTCTTTAATATGATAAAGGAAATAGACTTCCAGGAAGTCTAGGAAGCTTAGAGAGGCCTAAAGAAATTGGACCCAAGGAAGCACACATCAAGGCATATCATAACCACCATTACCCAAGATTAAAGATAAGGAGAATATCTTAAAAGCAGCAAGAGAAAATGAGACAGCTGCACACAAAGGAGTTCCCATTAGACTATCAGCCAGTTTCTCGAAAAAACCTTATAGGCAAGAAAGAGCTGGAGAGAAGTATTGCAAATTATGAAAAGCAAGGACCTACATCCAAGATTTCTCTATCCAGAAAAGTTATCATTTTAGAATGGAAGGGCACAGAAAGTGCTTCCTAGATAAAGTCAAGTAAAGGAGTTCATCAAATCCAAGCCCTTATTATATGAAATGTTAAAGGGACTTATCTAAAAAAAAGATCAAAACTATGGACAGTAATATAACAACAAACTCACAGCTATCAACAACTGAACAAAAAAAAAAAAACAAACAAACTAAGAAAACAACTGGAACAGGAACAGGATCACAGAATTGGAGATCACCTGGAGGGTTATCAGCTGGGAGGGGAAGGGGGAAAATGGGGGAAAAGGTACAGGGAATAAGAAGCATGAATTGTAGGTACAAAATAGGGGAAAGTTAAGAATAGTACAGGAAATGGAGAAACCAAAGAACTTATGTGTACAACCCATGCACTTGAACTAAGGGAGGGAGTATGCTGGTGGAAAGGGGTGTTCCAGGGCCAAAGGGAGTAAAGAGGAGAAAAAAATGGGACAGCTGTAATAATAAATCACATATATTTAAAGAAACCACTAGCAGTCAGCATAATTATAGACATCTAAACAATTCTATCTATCCATTGGAAGAAATAAACTTGAAAAGGCCACCCAGATATACACTCTGAGTCCAAAAAGCAATGTGAGGTAGTCTGTTCTCAAATAAAAAAAGATGAGAAGAATGCAGGAAGAGCATTGAGTATTTAGCCTTTTCAGAAATTAAGGAAGAGGACATTTGCCATCTTAATGGGGACACAATTCCCAGGAGCTCTCTTATTGGGACTCTTTTCAGGTAAATTAGTTAATTTTATCCTGCTCAAAAATTCTGTTATAATGGCTCCTTCAGAGTATGAAACTGCAAAAAAAGTGAATCTTTGAATAAACAGATGCATGGAAGTATGTTTTAAATGACTATTATGTAATTGATATATGCTACCATCCATTGTGACCCAAGTAATAGTGGAGCTAAAACAATTTCAAGTGAGTCAAGACATACTTGGAGTACTTGCTGCAGTGATATAAAGATCTCACAGAAATTTGTATTAAATCCTGTAAATCATGTTAGACTTGATGTAACCTTTTGTAAGAACATCCCATTTCTATGATGCATTTAACTACAGTTATTGACACGGTGTATCTGGATTGAAGAAATATGCATTTTTTAATTTATTTCTGTGATATTATGGACATAAAATATGTGGATCACTAATTTATTTGTGTACTATTCAGGGCATGTTACTTTATGTATAATTATTCCCTAACTATTTAAAACATACTCCCTTAGACTCTGTCTTCCTTTTCAGAATAGTATTTGCAATTCTACTATGTGAGTTTAGTTATAATGCACATTTTTAAGATGGAAAACTTTGGTACTTAACTCTGAATGGAGGTGTTGATCATGCTGTTTATTTTTGTTGCTTTAGCACAATTGAGTTTGATTTAAAACAAACTAAACTAACACTAGGTCAGTTTAGTTCTTTTGTATGGATTCAGTGACTGTGGAGTGCCTACTCTGTGCAATAATGTGTTTATAAAGCATCTTCACACATCATCTTCAAAATTAACAAGTATATACCACAGGACAATTACTAGAAGATTACTGAGAACCAAAATTTTATGTCAACAAACTACTAATAGCCTCATTTTCTCTTAGAATATCACCTTCTAGATTCCAAAGTCTTGACATGGACAGCTACTGCCTAATATTGAAATATCAGTCATTCTTTGGACATATATATTCAGGTGCTTCCTGTGTCTTGTTCACCTTCATATCCCTAGCCAATTTGATGCCATAAAATTAACCATCATAGTGCTGAACACTCAGTAAGTGCTTGAAAGAATGAATAAATGGAAGCACAAACATTTACTGAATACCTGTGTGCTGGTAACTGAAGCAAGTAAGTCATAGTTTCTCTCCTGAAGTACTTCAAAGGCTTGGTGGAGTAAGGAAGGTAGCCAAAGATAGAGACAGGAATAAGAGAAACAAATATAAGGGGAACAGTAGTGTGAGAATGTAGAGTAAAAGCGTGGAGATGTCTGCCAGCAGAATCTGGGAATGACTTCCATGTGGTGGTGGCCTTTAGGAGTCACCTAATTGACCTTGGATGGTAGAGGGTGGGAGAGGACAGTATAGGCTGGGAGAGTGGCACTGATAGAAGCTCCAAGATGAGATGAAAATATGTCTGCAGATCTGCAACAGACCTAGGTTACTTATTAAGCAATGTGTAAAAATGGATTTCAGTTGTCATATTCTTCTAGCACCTTTCATATCACTGAATTCAGTTTCTGGTTAGGCATACAAGCAAAGAAGAGCAAGCTCAGTGGGTATTCCACCAAGAAAGTGCAAGTTAAGCATGTGCATCTGCATTCCCTTCCCCTTCCCTGAAAAATTATACAAATCTGTGATTAGAAACACACAAACATACACATACACAGAAGCATGTGTATACCCTGGCTGGTTCTAAGACATGTTTTTCCTGACCTGGCCAGAAATTACCTCTTCTAGTGATGGGGAGCAAACCAGAGAAGGTTCTTGCACATATCTCAACAGAATCTGTATATGGTTGAGGACGACATAGGTCATGTGAACATATATATCCAAGGAGAATCTGTGAGATTCCAATTGTATGCTGTCTACATATAGATTTTTAAATCTAGGTGGATGAATTCACTAGTCTATAGCTTAGGTGTGAAATTGTTTAATCAGCACTGTATGAATCAAGATTCAAAATATGGCTATATCACCTCTTCAAAGCTTATCTTCTAGGTACAACCCCTTGTATTGTAGGTCTTACCACTGAAGTTCCCTCTTTTCTGACATTCCCCATGTATTTTAGAGTATTGCCTCAATCCTGAAAGTCTTTTGCAGCATACATTATTTGTTTACAAAATGAAACACTTTGTTATGACATAGTTAATAAAAAGTATGTAATATGTTGGAACATACTAAGTACAAAGCAAAAAATAAAAGCAAAAGAGGGAAACAGTCTGGCAGTTCTGCAAAAAGTTAGTCACTAATTTACTATGTGGTCTAGCAATTCCAAGAGAATTGAAAACATATGTTCATACAAAAACATACATGAATGCTCATAATGATATTATTCATATCAGTCAAACATTGGAAACAACCCAAATGACCATCTATGGATGAATAGATAAACAAAGTGTGATTTATACATATAATGGAATATTATTCAGCCATAAAAAGGAACAAAGTGATCCATGTTTGAGAACATTATGCTGAGTGAATGGAGCTAGACACAATGGTCACCTATTGTATGATTGCATTTATATGAAATGTAAATAATAGACAAAACCATTGAAATAGAAAACAGATTATTGGTTGCCAGTGGCTTGGGGGAGGAGAGAATGAGGAATGATTACTTAAAAGCTACAGGATTTATTTTGGGGTTGATTAAATTTAAGTGAAGTAATGACACAATCAGGGAAGAGCAGTGGACCTAGGAAAGATAAACGTGGGTTTGAGGTCAAGCCCTTGTGTTTATAATCTGTAAAACACTGGGCAAGATACTTAACTTCTGAGCTATATACTTTGTATCTTCAACCTAGAGGTGAAGATACCATCCCTCCCTATCTTACAGGGCCATCATAGGTTTCATATGAATCAAAGGTGAAAATGCATTGAAAAATGCGATTTGGTTAATAAATGGAAAGTATTATTATTAGTTGTCAAATATAAAAGCTATTATTCAGAACACCTAAAACTTTCAATTCATTCTTTATATAGAGCCTATGGGTGTTTACATGTTAATAAAGATGTTTTTATGAAAGCACATGTGGAGACTTTGAGCCCTTTGAGAACAGAGAAACATTTCTTATTTAACTCTGTGTCCTAACTGCCTAGCAACATTCTGTGAGCACTTTAGGAGTGTAGTTAAGTGTGGTTGAGTAAATGGATGGATAAGCCAATTGTATATATATATATATATATATATATATATATATATATATATATATATATATAATTTTAATCATTGTCCAAGTACAGTTATATGTCTTTTACTCCCATCCCAGCCCACCTACCCATCCCTCCCCACCTCCCTCCCATTTCCAACCCCCCTAGTTTTTGTCCATGTGTCCTTTATATCTGTTCCTGTAAACCCTTCCCCTTTTCTCCTGAAGTTATATTTTAAATAATATTAATTATGTAATTGTATAACAGTGCCCTAGGATTGACTACAAGCATTGTCTAAGAAATTCAGTACTCAAGTGCCCAAGAATTGATGGAGCAAGCTGACAATCAGGAACAAGGGTTGAGATTATATCATAATTAGTTATTTTATTATCACCTATAATAAAGAACATGGTTGAGTCCACGGCAGTTCTCAGGGCCAGTAAACCTAGGCAGTTTGGAGCAGTATATGTGAGGTTTAGTTGTGGTGACCCAGATGAAAGTCACAGTCAGAAAAATCGCTTCACCTCTTTGTTGATCCATGAAGTTCTGCAAGAGGCTCCAAGCATTTGCAGTCCTTCTTCAAGAAGGTGGGTAGTATGAGTAGGCTGTAGAAAGTCTGCAGTCATTAAATGCCTTGATACTGTGCTCTTCTCCCTCTTTACACTTAAAATAATGTCATCTGCCATAGTGAGACAAATCCTTCAGCTTAAGAGTATCGAAAACACTAGCTTAAATTTACTTTGTTGTAGATAGAATTCTGTGGATACCCTGCTCGAAAAGCAGTGAAACTTAGAAAAATACCAGTTAAGGACCTTGGGATGGTAAAAGTACTTCACTGGCTGTCTCTCATAGAACTAAGGAAAACCAAGGCATAAAGGATTGTATCTGCATCCTCAAATTGTAACAGTGGACAGAAATAAATTGAAGGTCATTCTGAAATGTCACTTCAGGATCATGTCTCTTTTCTTATCTTTCAAATAGAGACAAGAATCCCTACCTCATTCAGTGGATGTGGGAATCAAAACCAAAATCCAAACCAAACAATGCATTTATCCACTGTAAGTACTCACACATCTGATAATAAATAGAGAAAGCTAACATCATAGCATTGAGTTTGAGGTCATTATTAAGTTCTTTATTATCACCTAAATTTGTTGCTTTTTAAATAGCATCAGTGAAGATGGGAATTAAACATAGTATATGATAGTACCTAGCTGTGAACCTGAAAGTAATACAGAATATTATTGAATGTTTTTGAAACTGTATTTGAAAATTAAAAAAAAAATAAATTAAATAAAAGTACAAGGATGAGTTCCTGGCACATAGTAGAGTTTCATTGACAAAATATACACACTAGCCACAAGGCTGAATACTTGGCAGTAAACATGTAGAATGCTACAGAACACTATTTTTCCAAATTAGGTGACTTACACCGTTGCTTCTATGTGCTCTCCCTGCCTCTTCTATTACCTTCACTTTATCCCTCCTGCTTTTCCAGGATGTCTAATAGTTCTCTTCAACTCCACTTTTTCTCCCCTCCATCTTTGACTTCATTGCCCAGTGAGAGCTATGGGCACAAAATACCCCAACTACAGTAATACTTATGGCTAAACTGACTGCCGAGTTATTTTTTAAGGAAATGTATTTATTTATTTGCTGCTGGAAAATTTATGGAAATGTTTCTCTAGTTTTCTTGGATTTTTTATTGTTATTTATTTTTAACCACATGGAATTTAATTGTATTTCTTTCCATTACCATTTATCCCCCTTATACCCTCTTCCACCTCCATCTAATACCCTATCCCCCAATCACCATACTGTTGTCCATGTCCATGAGTTCTTTTTCATTTTTGCTCAATCCTTCCACCCTGAAACTAGCCTGAGCTGTCAACTTGTGCTCTATCTATGAGTTTATCACTATTTCACTTGTTAGTTCCGTTTGTTCATTAGATTCCATATCGAAGTGAAAAGATGTGCTATTTTCTGGCTTATTTCATTAGCATAATGTTCTCCAGGTCCACCCATGCTGTCACAATGGGTAAAATTTTCTTCATTTTTACAGCCAAGTTGTATTCTGTGTGGGAAAGTACTAGAGCTATGTTACCCTCTCATCTGCTGAAGGATACTTGGGCTGCTTCCAAAACTATTATTATTATTGTAAATAATACTGAAATGAAATAGGAATATATATATTTTTTTGAATTAGTGTTCTGGGTTTCTTGATGTAAACTCCAAGAAATGGAATCACTGGGTCATAGGCAGTTTCATTTTTAATTTTTTGAGGTACTGTCATACTGCTTTCCACAGTAGTGTACCAATATGAATTCTCACTAACAGTTCAGAAGGGTTTGCTTTTCTCTACATCCCTTTCAGCACTTGCTGTTTGTTGATTTATTGATGACAGCCATTCTGATTGGTTTGAGGTGATATCTCATTGTTGCATTTCTTTGATGATTAGTGACATCGAGCATCTTTTCATACATCTATTGTCCATTGATATGTCCTCTTTGGAAAAGTATCTATTCAGGTCTCTTGCCCATTTTTTAATTAGAATATTTGGTTCCTTGGTGTTGAGTTTTATAAGTTCTTTGTAAGTTTGGGTATTAAAACCTTATCAGATGTATTAGCAAAAATACTCTCCTATTCAGTGGGTTGTCTTTTCATTTTGTTGATACTGACCTTTGCTGTAGAAAATTTTTCATTTTTATGTAGTCCTATTTGTTTCTTATTTTATTTTATTTTATTTTATTTATTTTAACGTTATTTTATTGGTGTTCAAGTACAGTTATCTGCATTTACCCCCCTCCACTCACACACACACAAGACACCCCCCACCTCCCTCCCCTGCTCTACCTCCCCTTGGATTTCTCCATGTGTCCTTTATACTTGTTTCTGAAAAACCTTCACCTCTTACCCCCATTATCCCTTCCAATTTCCCCTCTGATTACTGTCAGTTTCTTCTTAATTTCCACGTCTCTGCTTATATTTTCCTTGCTTATTTGTTTTGTTGATAAGGTTCCAGTTAAAAGTGAGGTCATATGGTATTTGTCCATCACTGCCAGGCTTATTTCACTTAGCATAATGCTCTCCAGATCCATCCATGCTGTTACAAAGGGTAGGAGCTCCTTCTTTCTCTCTGCTGTGTGGTATTTCATGTGTAAATGTACCACAGTTTTTTGATCCATTCTTTTACTGATGGTCACTAAGGTTGCTTCTAATACTTACCAATTGTAAATTGTGCTGCTATGAACATTGGGGTGCCTAGGTTCTCTTGGATTCGTCTTTCAGAGTGCTTAGGATAACATCCCAGCAGTTAAATTGCTGGGTCAAAAGGCAGTTCCATTTTCAGTTTTCTGAGGAAATTCCATATGGTTTTCCACAGTACCTGCAGCAGTCTGCATTCACACCAACAGTGCACTAGGGTTCTCTTTTCTCCATAATCTCTACAACACTTCTTGTTTGTTGATTTCTTTATCTTGGCCATTCTCACTGGTGTAAAGTGGTATCTCATTGTGGTTTTAATTTGCATCTCTCTGATGGCTAGTGAAGCTGAGCGTATTGAGATCAAACACTTGTCTGAGGTATTTTTGGCAAATATATTTTCCCATATAGTTGACTCTCTTTTCATTTTAATGATGTTTTCTTGAGCCATGCAGAAGCTCTTTAATTTGATGAGGTCCCATTTGTTTATTCTCTTCTTGATGTCCCTTGCTTTAGGGGACATATCAGTGAAGATGTTGCTGCATGGAATATCTCAGATTTTCCTGCCTATGTTTTCCTCCAGGACTTTTATGGTGTCACAGCTTATATTTCAGCCTTTTTTTCCACCTTGAACTTATTTTTGTGTATGGTGTAAATTGTTTGTTTAGTTTCATTTTTTTTTTTGCATGTAGCTGTCCAGCTCTCCCAACACCATTTGTTGAAGACGATATTTTTACTCCATTTTATGCTTCTTCCACTTTGTTGAATATGAATTGACTGTAGAGACTTAGGTTTATTTCTGGGCTCTCTATTCTGTTCTATGTGTCTGCATGTCTGTTCTTGTGCCAGTACCAGGCTGTTTAGATTACAGTGGCATTGTAATACAGGTTGATATCAGATATTGTGATCTCTCATACTTTGCTCTTTTTTTTCTCTCAAAATTGCTGCAGCTTTTTGGAGTCATTTATGGTTCCACATAAATTTTGAAATGTTTGTTCTATATCCATGAAATATGTCATTGGCACTTTAATAGGGACAGCATTGAATCTATAAATTGCTTTGGCAGTATGGAGATTTCATGATGTTACTTCTTCCAATCCATGAGCATGGTACATGCTTCTGTTTGTTTGTGTCTTCCTTAATTTCTTTCTTCAGTGTTGTGTAGTTTTCTGAGTATAGGGCTTTTACCTCCTTGGTTAGGTTTATTCCTAGGTACTTAATTTTTCTTGTTGCTATATCAAGTGGGATTTTTTTCCTGATTTTTGTTTCTGACTTTTCATTGTTAGTGTACAAAAATGCCTTTGATTTCTGAGTATTGACTTTGTATCCTGCTGTTTTGACAAGATTACTTATTAGGTTGAGTAGCTTTTTGGTGGAGTCTATAGGATTTTCTATGTACACTATCATGTCACCTGCAGACAATGACAGTTTTACATCTTCCTTTCCAATTTGGATGCCTTTTCTTTGTTTTTCTTGTCTGATCGCTGTGTCTAGGACTTCCAATACTATGTTGAACAGGAGTGGTGAAAGTGGATATCCTTCTCTTGTTCCTGATCTTAGTGGGGAAGATTTAATTTTTGCCCATTGAGTATGATGTTGGCTGTAGGTCTCTCATATATGGCTTTTATTATGCTGAGGAATGCTCCTCTATTCCCACTTTGCTGAATGCTTTTATCATAAATGGGTGCTGTACCTTATCAAATGTGTTTGTTGCATCTATTGATACGATCACAAGATTTTTGTCTTTATTTGTGAGATATATTACACTTATTAATTTGCAAATATTGTACCATCCTTGCATCCCTCTCATGAATCCTACTTTATCATGATGTAGGATCTTTTTAATGTATTGTTGGATGCAGTTTGCTAATATTTTGTTGAGGATTTTACCTTCTATATTCATCAGTGATATTGTCCTGAAGTTTTCTTTGTTCATTATGTCCTTATATGGTTTTGGGGTTAGGATGATGATGGCTTCAAAAATAGAGTTTGGGAGTCTTATACCTTGCTGGAATTTTTGGAATAATCTTTGAAGGATAGGGGTTAGGTCTTCTATAAATGCTTTCTAAATCTATCTCATGAAACCATCCAGTCCAGGGCTTTTGTGTGTTGAGAGTTTTTTGATTAATGCTTCAATTTTGTCATCTGTTATTTGTCTGTTCAGGCTTTCTGCCTCTTCGTTCAGTTTTTGGGGATTATATTTTTCTAGAAATTTGTCTGTCTCACCTAGGTTTTCAAATTTCTTGGCATACAGTTCTTTGTAGTAATATCCTACAATCCATTGTATTTCTGTGGTGTGAGTTGTAATCTCTCCTCTTTCATTTCTGATTGTGTTTATTTGGGTCCTCTCTCTTTTTTTCTTGATGAGTCTACTTAAAGGCTTGTCAATTTTGTTTGTCTTTTCAAGGAACCATCTCCTGGATTCATTGATCCTTAGAATTGTGCTTTTAGTCTCTATGGCATTTAATTCTGCTCTAATCTTGGCTATTTCCTTCCTTCTACTTGCCGTGGGCAATATTTGTTGTTGTTCCTTCAGTTCTTATACATGTAGTGTTAGGTTGTTCATTTGCAACGTTTCTATCTTTTTTTTTAGTTAAGCCTATATTGCTATGGCATTCTGTCTCAGGACTACCTTCACTGTGTTGCATATATTTTGGATTGTTGTGAGTTCATTTACATTTTTTTCAGAAACATTTTTATTTCTTCCTTAATTTCATTCTTGATTCATTCATTGTTTACTAGCATGCTTTTTAATCTCCATGAGTTTGAGTATTTTTAAGTTTTTTTCCTTGGGTTGGTTTCTAGTTTCAGTCCCTTGTGGCCAGAGAAAATGCTTGATATGATTTCAGTTTTCTTGAATTTGTTGAGGCTTGTTTTGTGTCCTATTATGTGGTCTATGTTTGAAATTATTCCATGTGCATTTTGCTTCTTTGGGATGAAAGACTGTATTAAAACATACAGTTAAGTATGGTCTTTAGTTAAGACCATTTCATTTAGGACGTTGCTCAATTCCAGAATATCTTTGTCCATATAATGTTTGGAAGATCTATCCATTTTTACAGCAGGATATTAAAATCCCCTACTATAATTGTGTTGCTGTCAATATCTTTCTTGAAATCATCCAAGATTTTCTTTATGTATTTGGGTGCTCCTATGTTGGATGCATATAGATTTACAATGTTTATGTCTTATTGATGGATTCTTCCTTTGAGTATTATGAAGTGACTTTCTGGGTCTCTTTTTATGGGCCTTTTTTTGCAGTCTATTTTGTCTTATAGAAGTATTGCTACCCTGGCTTTTGTTTCCTATCCATTTGCTTGGAACATTTTTTTTTCAGCCCTTCACTTTCAGTCAGCGCAGGTCCTTAGTTTTGAGGTAGGTCTCTTGTGGACAGCATATTTGTGGGTTATGGTTTCTTATCCATTCAGCTACCCTATGTCTTTTGATTGGATAATATAATCCATGTACATTTAAGATTATTATTGATAGGTACTTATTCATTGCCATTTTTTGCATCTGTATTCCTCTTTCTGTCACTCTTTTTTTTTTTTTCTAAAAGAAGACCTTTACTCACTCTTGCAGAGCTGATTTGGAAGAGGTTTATTCTTTGAGGTTTCTTTTGTCTGGGAAATCCCTTATTTGGCCTTCCATTTTAATTGAAAGCCTTGCTGGATATAGTACTCTCAGTTTCAGGCCCTTGGTTTTCATTGCTTGGCATATTCCTTGCCATTCTTTTCTGGTTTGGAGTGTTTCCATTGATAAGTCAGCAGCTAGCCTTACTGGGGTTCCCTTGTATAGTACTTCCCATTTCTCCTTTGGTACCTTTAAGATTCTCTCTTTGTCTTGAATTTTTGCCATTTTAATTATGATGTGTCTTGAAGCAGGCCTCTTTGGGTTCCTCTTAGTTGGGACTCTCTGTGTTTCCTGGATTTCTGTTACTTTTTCTCTTATCAAATTAGGGAAGCTTTCCATCATTACTTTTTAAAACCTGTGTTCTATCCCTTGCTCTTCTTCTTCTCCTTCTGGTATGCCTATTATACGTGTGTTATTATGTTTCATGTTGTCTTGCATTTCCCTTAACCCCTCTTTGTTCTCTCCAAGTCTCTTTTCCTTTTCTTGATTTTTCTGGGTGTTTATTTCTACCTTGTCCTCCAGCTCACTGATCCAATCCTCTGCTTCATCTAGCCTGTTTTTGAGTCCTTCTACTGTGTTCTTCAGTTCAGAAATTGTATTCTTCATTTCCTCTTGGCCCTTGATGATAGTTTCTATTTCCTTTTTCATGTTGATATATTTTGCAGTGAGTTAATTTCGGTTTCCCTGTAGTTTTTGGTAATTCTCTGTTAGCTCATTGAGCTTCCTGATAACCATTGCTTTGAACTCAATATCTGATAATTGACTTGCTTCTGTTTGATTTAGCATTTTTTCTTAGGCTTCCTTCTTTTCTTTAATTTGGGGTTTATTTCTTTATCTTCCCTTTGTTTTTGAGACTCTTGTTGTTGATGTCTGCTTCTTACATTGATCTGTTCTGACTCTCTGTGTTTATGGCGTGAACTTCTATGGTAGGGAATCTGTGAGATTCAGTGCTGCAATTTCCTTGATGTCCTGAACTTGCTGTTCTTGGGCTGTCATTTATGTTGGCTCTGTAAATGTATTTGGGTTTTTGATGTATTGTTGTTTGGTCTTTCTTTGGTGGGTCCTCCTCTCGAGCTAGTTAATGGAGGATCACTCAGCCCATCTTGTATGACACATCTTGGATGCTGTTGTGCAGGTGTGGATACGTTGTGTTGAAGCTGGTTCTTCCATCTGTATGAGGCTTTGAGGCTTCTCTCTTACTATTGTTCGGTTGTTTGTTCTGAGTAATTTCACCACCGTTTAGTTGTAATTCCAGACTGGTCATGGGAGAAGTTAGTGTGGCTTTCACTCACTCCTTCACCTTCTTTCATTATTATCTCTTGGTGGTTCCTTTGTTGGTGGGTTATCTCTTCCAGCAAATATATTGGTTTTCATAGTTCCCATATACTCTTTTTTGTGGTCAGTTTTAGGGGGAAGACCAAATGGATTAAGACAGCGAGAGTGTATTCAATTGGATTTAAAGTACCAACCAATAGAGAACAATTAGGACATCCTTTGGATATATATAGTGTTAACTGTGATATTTCACTCAACTAGACACTTTTTAGAAAAGATACAACTCTTTTTAGATAGAGGAAGGATTGTGAGTTGGATCCAGAAAACAGTGAGCTTGTGGAAGATCAGACTATGAGATATAGTGAGAGTAAAGGATAGAAAATAGCTGTAGTGTGTGAGAGAATAGAGTTAACCACACAATAATAAGGTTCTGGAAGACAGTGAAATGCGCTAAGATCCAAGTGATGTGTAGTATTTACAATAGGTATGGAATAATAATTATTTACTGGAACAACAATCATATGACAGAATCTATGTGATCTGAATTTCAAGAATAGGAAGTACACAACCTAGAGTGGTGTGCTATTGGAACACAAGTGAAATGAAGAAGAAAAATTACAAATACACTATGAAAGAGAAAACAAGGAAAACCAGTCTAACAATGCAATTAAACAAACAACATGAAGAAAACTAAACAAAAAGAAAAGAAAATACTAGTAAAATAAAAGAGGTAAAAAAATAATGAAAATAATAATAATAATAATACAAATAAACAATAACTTGCAAATTCTCTAGAATAACAAAGTGAAATTTATCTCAGTTTTCAGTTGTTGGGATTACTACCCCTCTTTGGGTCTGGTTGTGATCCTTTCACAGCTCCAGGACTTATTGTCTCACTTGTGGGGGAAAAAAAAGAAAGAAAAAATACCTTCTGCTGGCTTTAAATTGGCCAAGGGAGTTCTGCTGGTCTTCCTGGCTACTGCAGGCTGAGGGTGGGGATTGGTTTCACTTTTCTCCCTTCCTGTGTTTTTGTGCAGATAGGGGTCAGGTCTGGGCTGCATTCTTCACAGTTGCCCAGCCTTCATTCCAGTTCAGCAGTTTGCTGTTGTGCCTCCAGTGCCCTTCTGTGCCAGGCCTATGCCTTCAGTCTACCACTGCTGTCCTTGAGGTGTACCAATTAAGGGCAACTCACACACCACTTTCTCGGTCTTTGTTGTCTTGTGTGCTAGGAACACTCAAAGTCTCTTCAGCATAGTTTGGCTCCCGCACTAAGTTAAGTCTTTCTGGGGACTGCTAACTCCCTGAGCCCTGGGGCCCTCCTCTGTGGGCGGCACATCCTCCTTCCTCTTATGAGCCAGGCTGGCCCCACAGGGTTGGAGTGCCACCATGGCTGTCACTGCAGGTGTGGGTGCACGCCTGTCGGGTGGCAGTTATGGGTGCACACTGCTGGAGTGGCAGGCAGATGTGGGTTCACAGTCTCCACTGCTGTGATGGTGGGGGCGGGGTGCTGCCTCAAAGATGACATGACTTCTGCTGATGCTAAGACAGGACATCGTGGGCTGACAGGGTAGGTGACCACCTTTGGGCCTTGGGTGCAGGTGAGCCTGATAGAGGGCAGGAGTGTGGTGGCAGCTGTGGCTTCAGGGGTGGCTTCCAGGCAAGGCTGTAGTGACTGTGGTGACTGCAGGTATGCAGCCGGGGAGGTGCAGGCGGCTGCCACAGGAGCACTCCCTAAACAGGCACGAAAAGCTCCCCCCTGCCCCCCTTTTTTTTTAACAAATTTATTCTCTTCAAACCTATCACTCCAAACAAGCGCCTGGTCCCTCTCACAGCCCAACTTTCCAACCAGACTGTAGAGTATCTGTGTCAGGGTCCATCACAACCCAACTCTTCACCCTTCTCTAGGTGTCACCCAGCTCCCCAATTTCTCTGGCAATGACACAGCCAGCATCCACAGTCTGAGCAGTTGTGTACCACCCTTATGCATTTGCCACTCTGTCTTTATTCCTCTCAGAGATTTCAAGCATCCAGATCCATCCTGGTGCCACTGTATCCATCCTGTTTGGCAGGGGAGGGAGCTGTTGATCTGGCTCTCTTCCAAGAATCCTGCAGCAGGCCCTTGTCTGCCTGGCCTGGGGCTTCAGCTGCCCTGGTCCCCATGCTCATCATCCCAGGGACCTTATTGTCCTTAAGCACTCTACTTACCATCTGATTTTTCAATGTCCCCTACAGTTTTTGGCCTCCAACCTCATATATGCTAGGATTTCATTGGCTGTTCACTCTGTTCCTCAGAAGATTGGCTAGGTGTTCCACCTGTGTGCAGGGGAAAGTGGACTCACTCCCACCTATCTCACCACCATCTTCAGAATATGTTTATTTTTTCTTTTGTTTACCTTCCCTGAGGAGATATATCAAACAAAATATTTCTACAAACAATGTCTGACTTTGTACTGCCTATGTTTTCTTCTAGGATTTTTATGGTTTCTGTTCTAACATTTATATCTTCAATCAATTTTGAATTTATTAGTTCCATTGATTTATGTGTCTGTTTTTATGCCAATACCATGCTTTTTTTTATTACTGTCACTGTATAGCATATTTTGATATTCTTAGCATGATTCATCCAACTTTGTTCTTCTTTCTCAAGGTTGTTGTTGCTATTTGATGTCTTTTGAACCTAATCAACAAAACAAACAAGGAAGCAAAATACAAGTGGAGATACTGAAATGAAGAACAAACTGACAGTAACCAAAGAAGAGTGGGGGCAGATAATAGGGGAAGGGTCATCAAGGAACATATATAAAGGACACATGGACAAAGCCAAAGGGGTTAGGTTCAAGGAGGGGGAGGCAGGGATGGGTGGGGTGGGGGTGTGGTGGGGTGAAAATGGAGATAACTGTACTTGAACAACAATAAAATTTTTGAGTATTATTTCTAGGTCTGTGAAATATGTCATTGTTATCTTGATAGGTATTAGCTTGAATCTATAGACTGCTTTGGGTAGCATAAGCATTTTAATTATGTTAATTATTCCTACACATGAACATGGTATTTGCTTCCACTT
The DNA here is from genome assembly GCF_019186645.2 of Phyllostomus hastatus. Lineage (NCBI taxonomy): Eukaryota > Metazoa > Chordata > Mammalia > Chiroptera > Phyllostomidae > Phyllostomus > Phyllostomus hastatus. The sequence continues at coordinate 3,153,481 of NW_025334029.1, forward strand.
GTTTGTATCTTCTTCAATTTCACTTTTCAGTATATTATAATTTTCTGAGTACACGTGTTTTACATTCTTGGTTAAATTTATTCCTAGGTATTTTACTCTGTTTTGAAGCAAGTGTGAATGGGATTATTTCTTAATTCCTCTTTCTGATAGCTCCTTATTGTCATGTAAAACTACAACTGACTTTCGGATATTAATTTTGTATCTTGATACTTTACTGATTTCATTTATCAGTTCTAGTAGTTTTTTGGTGGACTTTTTAGGGTTCTCTATATACAATATCATATCATCTGCAAATAATTACAGTTTTACTTCTTCTGAGATTTTGATGCCTCTTATTTCTTTTACTTTTCTGATTATTTTGGCTAAGACTTCCAGTACTATGTAGAAAAAGAGTGGTGAAAGGAAACATCCCTGTCTTGTTCTCCATCTTCAGGGGAATGTTTATGTATTTTTTTTCCATTGAGTATAATGCTGACAGTGGGTTTGTCATATATAGCCTTTAATATATTGAGGTGTGTTTATTCCCACTTTGCTGAGAGTTTTTATCACAATGGGTGCTGGATTTTATCAAATGCTATTTATGCATCTGTTGTTATGACAATGTGGTTTTTATGCTTCATTTTATTTATGTGGTATATTAAATTTACTGATTTGTGAATATTACCAAACTTGCATCCTCACAATAAATCCCACCTGAACTTGATGTGTGATGTTTTTATGTATTGCTGTATTTGGTTTGCTAATATTTTGTTGAGGACTGTAGCTTCTATTATCATGAGGGATATTGGTTTATAATTTTCTTTATGTGTAGTGTCTTCAACTAGTTTGGAATTAGGATTTACCTGGCCTTGTAAGATGAGCTTGAGATTCTTCCTCCCTCTTGAATTTTTTTTTTGGGGGGGAATAGCATGAAATGTGTTAGTTCTTCTTTGAATAGGAGAGGTGTTAGTTGTTCTTTGAAAGTGTGACAAAATTCACTTGTGAGTCCATCCAGTCCAGTTCTTTTATTTGTTGGGCGTTTTTCTTTTTTTAATTACTGCTTCAATTTCAGTAGTTTTAATTTATTCAGATTCTTTGATTCTTCCTGATTTAGTTTTGGAAGATTTTATGTTTCTAGGAATTTATCTAATTTGTCCAGGTTATATAATTTGTTGGCATATAGTTGTTTATAATGTTTTCTTACAATCTTTTGTATTTCTATGGTGTCAGATATTACTTCTCCCTATAATTGTTTATTTTATTTATTTGGGTCCACTTATTTTTTCAGTGAGTCTGGTTGAAGGTTTGTCAATCTTGTTTATATTTTCAAAAAAAATCTCTTGTTTTCATTGATATTTTATATTTTTAAACATTATTTTGTTTATTTCTGCTTTGATCGTTATTATTTTCCTCCTTCTACTCACTTTGAGCTTTGTTGTTTTCTTTTTTCAATTTCCTTTAAGTGTAAAGTTATATTATTTATTTAAGCTTTTTGTTGTTTCTTGATATGGCCTGTAATGATATGAATTTCCCTCTTAAGACTATCTTCCCAGTGTCCCACAGATTTTGGGTTGTTGTGTCCTCATTTTCATCAGTTTCAAGGTATTTTCCGATTTCTTCTTTGATCTCAATGTTAACCTATTCATTGTTCAATAACATGTTATTTAGCCCCCATGTCTTTATTTTTCACTTTCCTTCTGTGATTGATTTCTAGTTTCATAGCACTATGGTCAGAGAAGATGCTTGATTTATGATTTCAATCTTCTTAAATTATTGAGACTTTATTGTGCCCTAACATGATCTATCATAGAAAACTTTCCATGGGCACTTGTATATCCTGTTACTTTGGAGCGAAATGATCTGAAGATAGAACTTAAATCCACTTGATCTAGTGTGTCATTTAAGGCCACTCTCTCCTTTGTTAATTTTCTGCCTGGAAGTTCTATCCATTGAAATCAATGGCATTTTAAAAATCTCCTACTATGACTTTATTTTTGTCAGTCTCTCCCTTTATGTCCATCAAGATTTGCTTTACATATTTAGAGGATCCTACATGGGGTGCATACATGTTTACTAGGTTTATATCCTCTTGTTGGATTGTCCTTCTTTGTCTCTTACTGTAGTTTTGGTCTAAATGTCTATTTTGTCTGATATAGGTACTGCTACCCCAGCTATTTTTCCTATTTGCATGCAGTATCTTTTTCCATACCTTTACTTTTAGTCTGTGTGCATCTTTTGTTCTGAGATGGGTCTCTTGTAAGCAGCATATATATGGGTCTCCTTTGCTTACCCATTCAGCTAACCTGTGTCTTTTGATTAGGACATTTAAGCCATTTCTATTTAAAGTGATTAGTAGTAAATGCATGTTTATTGCCATTTTATTTTTAACTATTTTCCTCTTTCTTTTCCTTCTCCTCCTTCTCCTCCTCCTCCCCCTTCCCTCCCCTTCCTCCTTCTTCTATTCAACAAGCCCTATAACATTTGTTTTAATACTGGTTTGGTGGTAACAAACTCCTTTAGCTTTTTTCTTGTCTGTAAAGCTCTTTATTTCCCCTTCAATATTAAATGAAAGCCTTACTGAGTAAAGTTGCCTTGGTTGTAGGTCTTTGCTTTCCATCACTTTGCACATTTCATGCCAATCCCTTCTGGCTTGAAATGTTTCTGTTGAGAAATCAGATGGTAGTCTTATGGGAACTCCCTTCTAGGTAACTAAGTGCTTGTTTCTTGCAGCTTTTAAAATTTTCTCCTTGACTTTAAGGCTAGTCATTTTAATTATGATGTGTCTGAGTGCAGGCCTCTTTGGGTCTATTTTTTTTTTTTGGACTCTCTGTGATTCCTGGACTTGTGTGTCTTTTTCCTTCACCATGTTAAGGAAGTTTCCAGTTATTATTTCTTCAAATAATTTCATAATCACTTGCTCTCACTTATCTCATTTTTGGTTTATTTTTTTCTTTTTAAAAATATTTTATTTATTTATTATTAGAGAGATGGGAAGGGAAGGAGAAAGGGAGGGAGAGAAACATCAATGTGTGGTTGCTTCTCGCATGCCCCATACTGGGGACCTGGCCTACAACCCAGGCATGTGCCTTGAATGGGAATTGAACTGGCAGCCCTTTGGTTTGCAGGCTGGCTCTCAGTCCACTGAGCCACACCAGCCAGGGCTTTAGTATCCTTATAATGCAGATATTGTGATTCATGTTGTCCCAAGTGTCACGTAAACTATCCTTATTTTTTTTTTTGCTGCTCTTTTTTTTTCTATCTTGTCTTCCACATTACTAATTTGATCTGTTACTTCATCTAACTTCTTTTTTATCCCTTTTTATCACCCAGTGCATTATTTGTTTCAGACACTACATTTTTTTTCTGACTGGTCCTTTTAATGGGTTGTGGTCTATTTTTGTGCTCTTGAGTATTCTTATAATCATTACATTGAACTCTATATCTCAAAAATAGCTTGCCTCCATTTTGTTTAGCTATTCTTTTGGAGAATTCCCTTGTTCTTTCATTTGGGGGCTGTTTCTTTGTCTTCCCCCTTTGGCAGTCTATTTGTGTTTTTTGTATGTGTTAGGTATAAACAATGTCTGAGATTTTACTGCCTATGTTTTCTTCTAGGGTTTTTATGGTTCCAGTTCTAACATTTATGTCTTCAATCCATTTTGAATTTTTTTCTTGTGTGTGGCATAAGCAGGCGGTCTACTTTTATTTTTCTACGTGTAAAGACTCTGGTGAAGTCCTATGTCAGACACTTCCTGTGACTGGCCCTGGGAAACCTGTGTGGAGCTAACAGCAATCCATAGCTTGTGGCTCCCTTTGGTAGGCCTGTGTTCATGTGGAAGTAATAATCTGCAAAGAAAGGCCAGCTTTTATCAGCACTGGTCCCAGGGGAGGGTCAGCTAAAATCTCCAAGCACCCAGGGATCTGCCACCCTTCAAGGCTATTTGTTAGACTTAATCACTAAAAAAAATCTTCCACCTGTATACCTCAGCAGGATGTAAGCTCCACAGGGTGGGGCAAGAGGTACTTCTACAGGTGCGGCTACTGTTTTCTCCCATGCTGATGCTGCATGTATGCATGTACCCTGACTGAGAAAGATGGCTTCTACACTTTGGGGAATGACTCAGCACAGGGATTCTGGTGGCTGACCCTTCATCTATCTTCCCAGAGTCAACCCCAGGCTCTCCTCACAGGGCTCTAATTTCCTCTGCCTTCCCTCTGCCAGAGCTAAGGGTAAATGGCAGCAAATAAAATTTTGTGTGTTGGCCCTCTAAGAGGGTGTGCACATCTCTAGCTGTCTCTCTATGGCAGGCAGACACCCCACTGCTTTTCACACCTGGATATTATTTGGGTTCCTTTCCTGGTTCTGGTGCTGTAGGCTGGGAAGACCCACTTGGAGTTTAGACCTTACACTTCTCATGGGGAACCCCCCAGCTGTTGAAATATCCCTCTTTAACTTCAGTTGCTACCTTTGGGGGCCCATCCAGCCCTCTTGTACATCCACACTTCTTATTAGTCTCAGTGTAGGAGTATGGTTTCTTCTTTAAGTCCTGGGTTATAAGGCTTCTCTCCAGCTAGTATTCAGTTGGTTATTCAGGATGTTCTTTTTCTATAATTTAGTTGTAATTCCAGTTTGGTCCTTGGAGATTAGTATAGCTTCTACCTATTCCACTGACATCTTGGATCTCCTCCTTGGAAATTTGAGATTGGCCATTCACCTATGTCCCATGTGCATTGTCCCCTTTCTCTTTCTCTCCTTTCCTCCCTTTTCTTTTCAACAAACAAGTATGTATATATAATGTTTATATGTAATGTTTATATAATATATATCTTGTTTTTTCAAATATATATATTTGAAATACATATAAATATATAAAATATATTTATATTTCAAATATAAATATATAATACATACATTTGCATTATATATATTTTTTTAAAAGAGCAAGCTACAAACCAAGGCCAACTTTTCTATATCTATATCTGTATATTTGTATTTATATCAATATCTGTGTAACCATGTTCTGCTACCTAAGATACTTTCCCAGCCTCAGGAAACTTAGTTGACCCCAATCTACCAGGGTTTTCAATATGCCTAACTTCCTCTTGATATTGTAGGCTTAAAATCTAAGCATGGGGAATTATTCTCACTTCATGCAGGTGGACTTTTATCTGAGAGCATATTTCATGAGCTGTTCTACAATATGAAGAAATTTTTACATATAGGATGCAGTATAAAATTGAACAAAATTAGGCGAGGCTAAAAATGGTTATATATGAAAAAATGGAAAGTTGAACATGACAGTGAAAACCACATGCTTTGGAGTGGGCTATAACTGGCTCTACCACTTATTTGCCATGTGGCATGGGGGAATGTTTTTCTCTGTGCCAGTGTTTTCTCACCTGTAAAATAGAGATAATTGTTCCTGCCTTGTGGTGTCATTATTAGGCTTAAATGAAAGGAACACATTTAAAGTCATTTGTGAGAATAACACAAGATAATATTTTAGCAAGTATGTATCACATAAAATCACATAATAAATGGGAGTGGTTATTATTGTCCCTTCAGATTAATTGTCTTTGCAGTCTCTTGTTACAAGGACACCGTCCACCTAAAGCCAGCAATAGAGGACAGGGAAATACTGTGGGCTGATGATTATTTTCTGACTTTGAAGGATAGGTAATTTCAATTTTGAAGAAACAGGGCAAGCTTCACAGGGAAGGCATGATTTTACTTGGTTGTTTCAATTCACAAGTGTATTAGTTTGCTAGGGCTGCTATAGAAAAAAAAAAAAAAACAGTACCACCAACCAGGTGACCTAAACAACAGAAATGTATTATCTCATAAGTTTGGAGGGTAGAAGTTCAAAATCAGTGTATCAGCAGGACCCCTTCTTCTGATACCTTTAAAGGACCCCTCCTGCTTCTTTGAGTTTCTGGCAAGCCCCAGTGTTCTTGGCTTGCAGCTGCATGCATCATTTCAATATCTGCCTCCATCCAATTTCTGATCCTACAGTCATGAAGCTTTCTCTGTGGGCATGTCTTAGCCTAGGTTTCTCTCTTCTTATAAAGACATCAGTCGTATGGGATCCAAGGCTTACTTTAGTCCAGGATGACTTCCTCTTAACCTCTTTAATTACATCTGTAATGACCCCATCCCCAAATAAATTTAGTCATATTCATAAGTATTAGGTTCACCAGGGATTAGAACTTCAACATATCTTTTTGGTGGAAACAGTTCAAACCATAATGACATCTTTTAAGGTCTTACTTGGTACTGGGTGCAGATCTTAATTTGGAAGGATTGATGGGCAGGGCTTGGGGAAAAGGACATATAAAGGAGAGATTGCTTAAGGTCAAGTTCGGGAACAGAAAAGTTCAGAAAATAACATAATCATATGCTTATCACAGTGGAAGTTTCCCCCTGAGAATGATGGGAGGAGGTGCTGGGAAGATGGGCTATATGATACATGTTCAGGGCTTCTGATGTTTGGAGTCACACTAGCCCCTTTATCCTTGTTCCCTAACTCAGGCACTCCCCAACTCAGGTACTAATCCTTGCCTCCACTCAGGCTTGCAGCAACCTAACCTCTGAGATATTCTAGATTTCTTGCATCTTCCCACCTCCACATGCTTCTCTTTGGTCAATCATTACAGGCTGTCTAGCTAACTCTCCCCATATCTTTACTGTCTGGATCACAACCACACTACTTTCTAATTTATTTATCTGCCATCAGTTTCTCTCTCTAGTCAGTCCTCTATACTGCTGCAAATCTGAGTATGTCAATCCCCTGTTGAAAAATCCTTCAATGAGTCTCTACCACTTATATAACAAAATTCAAACTACTTGGTTTAGCACAAGGGTCAAATGTGCCTACCCTTTCACTACCAGGCACCTGTATCTGTTTTACTCATAAGCACCCTTCATTCCTATCACAGTGAATTACCACCACATGTAGCACCTCAACTACCCCATACCATGACATGCTCAATGCCTTTTTACACCCTATCCCTCTGAGGAATGCCCTGTTCCCTTTTTGAATTTCACTCTCTTGTTAGGCCCTTCTCAACCTTTAGCAGTCAGGTATCACCTCCTCCAGGACAGCTTCCCTGATCCACTTTGTGGTCTGTGATAGGTGCTCATTCTTCTCATGCTTAATGAATATATAGAACTATTTTCAATTATTTGTTGTCACACAGCACAGTATCACACAGTAACACTGATTAACTTGGTTTTCCACTCCATATAGTGAGTACTTGAAAAGGGCCTGTAGCTCAAGCAGATCTGTAGCTTTCATGCATAGTTGTAAGCCTAGCCCAGAGAAGGCAGCTAGGAAATGTCATTGGCTAGGAGTGGAATGGTGGATATGGGTCAACCTCAAGGCCTGTGAATTACTCCTGAGATGGCTGACCCCTTAATGTCTTCTGGAACAACTGCAGGTAGGAACATCTTCTGGACCACCTGCAAACACTGTGGCAAGAAAGGGACTTAATACAACTGAGAGATAAGGGGAGAAACTTTCTAATGTTAGAGCCCATGTGCCCTGACATTTGGCAGGGATCATATATAGGGTTTACTTTTCACTGTTTTAATTCACCATTTTCCAAAGTCTAATTACTGAGAACACATTAAGCAGAATATGGGAAGGAAAAAAAAACTTCAGTAGAAAATCACCTTGTAAACATCTTGTGATGGGGATGGCTATTAAACAGGAGTGCTCAGCACCAGCTGAAGCTCAGGTGAATTTAGCCAAGCAAATCAATGCAAGTTAATCTTTCAGTGTCAGCTGGCTGAGTTTTAGACGAGCGATGAATACCTTGACTGGAAAGATGGAATGCTGGAATGTGAGCCAGTGCTCTGACAATGACAGATGGTACCAATTACTGCCAGTAGAGCTTGTCCTGCTGTGAGCCCAAGATGTCTGATTTGTAGACACAGAAAAATAAAAGAGAGTCCTTCCAGCTGGGCCTGTCACCCATTATTTATTGTTTTATAACCAGAAATGGATTCAGATGTGAACACTTTTTTCTTCTTTTGGTAATAGGGGGGTGTCGAGCATGGGGAGGGGACATCTTAATTACACCGCCATGCTAATGGCCAAGCATATGCCTGAGAAGGGTGAGGAAAGATACTACCAAGTTTAGCTATACAGTACCTTCCCATCCCATCCCCAGCAAACTAAAAAAATTATCCTGGAATATGGACAAAGGCAAATGAAAATACCTCACATACTCAAGATTTCCATAGGACTTTGTACACACCAGCACCATCTAGTGCATTGTTTTATTGCCCTTGATAGAAGTACCACTGTGTTTCTTTCCTGTGGCAGCCTTCAGAGATATTCTCTTTCCATTTTTAGATTGTGGTGACAAATGAGAGAATGGTACATATTTGAGGTCTAATGTCCAAAGGCCCACTACTTTGCTACTTCTCTGAGAGATTAGTGTGTGCTCAGACTGGAGGCAGTGGCTAAGAATGAAACCTTGGCATAATCTACATCATAATTATAAGAGGAACACTAATAATTTTTTTACAAATAGGAATAACATTGGCAACAATAGCATCTGCAGCCATTCTCATTTACTGAGAAATTTTTATGTACTTTATCTATTTTATCCTTAATGTTCCCAACAACCTTGTCTGAAAGACATTATTACCCAATTTAAATGAATAAACTGAGTAACAGAGAGGTTTAATGGCTTGCCCAAGGCCACAAAATTACTGAGTGATGCCACCTACATTTTAACACAATTTTCCAAAACTTAAGAACAAGTGTGGCCAAGAATAGAAAAGAAGACTATTAATTTCTATGTCATATAGTTCAAGAGTAAGGTACTCAGTGAATGTTGGATGGAGTAATAAAGGTATTAATATTGGGCTGGTAAGTAGTAGTGGAATAACAAGGGGAGGCAGAGAGGTAACACTAGTAGTAGTAATTAACACATCATTTAATTTTTTCCTATCATTTTTGGCAGCCATGTTTTATTTCCAAAGGATTGTCACTAAACATCATGGTTCTGGCCTCAGAAGATGGTTAGGCATGGGGATGGTTTTCTTGAATCAGGCAAGGAGATGCTGTCAGCTGACACCCCAAAGCTTGAGTCAAAAGGAGGCACCAGCCTACTTGAGTTGTTGAGCATGGGGGTGACAACTGCAAGGATCCCAGGAGCAGTGTCACCTTCACATGGCCTGGTCCTCTGTGCCACACCAGTTCAGTTCTGTCCACCCAGATGTTGCCCTCTATTCAACATGGTTTCCTTGGAGGTAGAGTTGGCTGAGGGTTTCTTCTGGGGTCCTCTTCTCAGGATTTGTACATACAGATTCTAGGTCTGGAAGATCAGGTATTCCATTAGAAGACTCTCCACCTCAGCCTCCCACACACACCACTTAATAAAATGTAAAGCAAAATAAGACTCCATTGACTTCTGGGAAAGCCTTAGAAAATTAACACAGCACCTTAAAATGTTTTTCCTCCAACTTCGTGAGCAAGCAGAGATGGAGCTTGAGTCTCAAGAAAACTTGACTCACTAAGAATTGGCCAGTGTCTTTAAGACATTTTCACTTTTCTGACATAATGCTCATCTTTGATAAATTTCCAGTATATTTTTTTCATTTTTCTATTTTCATTTTTTCTATACTTTTCTGTATTCAACAGAAATTATCATTTGCTGAATGATTTATTTCTTTTTGGGATATTCAATGGAATTTGTCTAGACCTCTGTGACCTCTCATTGATTTTTTTCCCCAAAAGGCAATTAGTTATGAGAACTTAGGCAACTCAGAATTATTTTATTTGTAATTTTTAAACCTTTGTGGATGGAATATCTGGGCCAATTTAATTTGCCTTCCTGGTTTTTCAAGATGGCCAAGGGTATCCCTTCCAGGGGTGTCCAACCCACAGCCAATGGGCTGCATGCAGCTCAGGATGGCTATGAATGTGGCCCAATATAAAATTGTAAACTTACTTAAAACCTTTTTTTTTTGCTCATAAGTTTTTGTTAGTGTTTGTGCATTTAATGCATGGCCCAAGATAACTCTTCTTTTTCCAGTGTGGCCCAGAGACGCCAAAAGGTTGGACCACTCTATTAGAATATGTTGGAGAACTAGCAGCACATACATTTTTAAGGAAATTTTATTTAAATATAATACAATGTCTTATGGACAAAAAGCCAGTTGTCCTCAGTAATGGCCAAACAGGGAATTGTTTCAGGGATTCTCAAGATTATCCAGTGTTCATTAATTTGCTTATAAGGAGTCATATCACTCAACACATAGTCATGATAATGGTTCAGGTTTATTTTAAAGACACAGCAAGAATACACAGGCAGGTCATTAACAGAAAAGACATATCAGGAATAGTCTAAAGGAATCCATATGCAGGATTTCAGTGTTCTCTCCCTCCTATGAGGGATAACAAGAATGCTTAATCCCTAGCAGCAAAAAAAAAAAAAATACAGCAACATGTATGAGATGGTTCTGCCCAGGGAAGCACTTTTGAGACTTAGTGCCCAAGGTTTTTATTTGTTTTGGTCACCTGGGCCCACTATGCCTAACAGCTACCAAAATTTTAGATTCTCAGAATCTGAGGATATTCAGTGACCCAGGCAGGCAAAATATCCCTGTCACTTAGGGAAAGTTTCATATCTTTCTATGGAATCACAATGGCCCATCATAGAAAGCTAGGTATCTTCCTTAGGTTCCTGTATGAAGTTTTTTGACCTAGCTTGGGGCATCAGTTCAGGTATAGCACAACTCTCACAATAAGTTGGAGCTGACCTGGAAAACTTCAGGACTGAGATGAAGTCATGATAGGGCACAGAGGTGAAGTACAATCCCTGAGGGCACACATGGTTACTCAAAAAACAAACTTTATAATGTTTAGGTGACCTAGGAAGTATATATAGGTTAACAGAACCTCCAGTGTGGTCTCCCACTGAAAGAAAAAGTGGCAGCCCTAGAAGGTAGGAATAGGCTTTACAATCAGATTTAAAATTTTTAATGTATTATTTATTTAAAATTAATAATGGCCTAAGTATTACCCCTATTTAAGCATAATAAAATGCAGCTGTGCTTCTTTCTCACTGGAATTATATAACTAGAATTACCTAATTGTTAATAGTTTGCAAATTGAGATAGAGAAGAAGACATTTTGTTCTTATTTTATTAAACCTGACCTATAGGAATTGAGCTATTTTGTTCTCAACTTCAAACACAAATATTTAGCAAATTTTAGGATCCATTTAATGAGAGAAATATATCAGTAAACAAACAGCCCTATAAAAATGACTCACTACCTCTTTTCTATAGCACCTTGGAGGCAGTCAGCTGCTTTAAGATGAAGCTGAACATCTCTTTCCCAGCCACTGGCTGTCAGAAGCTCATTGAAGTGGACAATGAATACAAACTTTGTACCTTTTATGAGAAGTGTACACGGAATTTGCTGCTGATGCTCTGGGTGAAGAGTGGAAGGGTTATGTGGTTTGAATCAGTGGTGGGAATGGCAAACAAGTTTTCCCCATGAAGCAGGGTTTCTTGACCCATGACCATGTCCACATGCTGCTGAGCAAGGGGTATATTCCTGTTACAGAGCAAGGAGGACTGGAGAGCAAAAGTGCAAATTAGTGCAGGGTTGCATTGTGGATGCCAATCTCAGTGTTCTCAATTTGATCACTGTAAAAAAACGGAAGTGATATTCCTGGTCTCACTGATACTACTGTGCCTTGTCACCTGGGGCCCAAAAGAGCTAACAGAATCTGCAAATTTTTCAACCTCTCTGACGAAAATGATGTCCACCAATATGTTGTGGGAAAGCCCCTAAACAAGTAGGAAAGAAACCTAGAACCAAGGTACCTAAGATTCAGCGTCTTGTTATTCCACATGTCCTGTGACACAAACATCAGCATATTGTTCTGAAGAAAAACATACTAAGAAAAATAAGTAAGAGGCTGCATAGTATGCTAAACTTTTTGGCTAAGGGGATGAAGGAGACTGAAGAAAGATTCCAGGAACAAATTGCCAAAAGACGTAGGCTGTCCTCTCTGAGAGCTTCTACCTCTAAGTATGAGTCCAGCCAAAAAGAGGTCTTCTAAGTATAACAAATAAATAAAGATAAACATAAAAAATGACTCTAAGCATTTGAGAATCAGGTCAGAATTTCCAGATAAGCTTTTGTTTTTCCATTGCACACATGATATTTGTAGCCATGATACTGTGGAGAACTGGTAGTTTCTGCTCCAAATGACCATGAATGCTAAATTGCAGTCTCTTAAATGGCAAATTGGCTTTTCTGTTAGAACATTTGGAAATAAATATTAATGAAGAGAGTGAAAAGAGGTCAGTGGTGACAGCACTTCAGAGTTTATGAAACTTCTTCCATTGATTTTCACAACTGTCTTCTGAGGCTGGCATTTTCATTCTCACTTTATAGGTTTAAAAAACAATGAGCTTGGGACATGTTGAAAATCTCTTCAAAGAAATAACTAGCAAGGTATGGATCTAAACACAGATATTCTGACTCCCAACTCTACTCTTTTCACTTTTACCACAATGTTAGCTTTTGAACCCTCAGCCCCTCACCTTTTTATTTTTTTAACATGGAAAGCTTACATTAAAGCACACCTAGGTGGTGATTTTCTAACAATGCTGATAGCCTCATAATGTCTCAAGGCTGTTGTTTTTGTTGCAAATGTTCCTTAATTTTTCAACTCAAGAATCAATGGAGTTCCTATAGGAAGTGTTTGTAGTTTGTATGGTTTTGAAAGTTGATGGTGTTGATGTTTTAGACAGATGAGTGCTATAGAAGAGCTGATGGAACAGGAAAGAAGTTGTAAGAAAAAAACCTGGAAAGACTTACCAAATACTGCTCATTAAGAATAATTGGTTTTGTTCAGAGACATAACCTCTGGAGGCAGATGGAGTGGAGAAGATTTCAGCTGGTGAACTCTCCTGCCAACAGAGATGAGCATCTAAAAGTCTCCTGGGTTTTTCTGATTTACTAATAAAAATTGCTACTAAGGCACTACAGGTTGTAAAGATGGATGCAACTAAAGTATCCAATTCCCTCTCTTAATCATTTGATGTGCATAACTAGCTAAGTATGGAAACTGTGCAATCCTCATTCCAAACAGCACTGCTCTCATAGCATCACCGGGTTTACTGTCCATTCTTCTTTGTCTCAGGCTATTTAATGACAAATCTATACACTTGAGCCTTTCTTGGGCCTAGCTTCTTGTTAAGAGAATTTCTGTCATCTCCTGAACCCATTTTCATTTCCTGTCATCAAGAAGAGAGGGGAGAAAACTGACACAATCCTTAGGCCATAGACTCCAAGTAGACAGTTTTTTTCAGGGCTGGAGAAGACAATGGGTTGGTTTATGTAACATTAAACCAAGGTGGGCACTTACCCACTTTTCTTTGGTGTGGTCTGTCTAGGAATCAACACAAATTAGTGTGTTTGTGTTTTATTCCACTTGGCCACTAGCCAGTGGAAATACTCTATTTCCATTTCCATCATGAAATTTCACTTGGCAGACCCTTAAAAGTCATGAGAGAAATTTTCCTGAGTAATAAAAAGTATCTTTTATTGAAAAATATGTCAGCTATTTGAAAATGTTCTGGTCACATTAAAGCATATTTTAATAATGTGCTTACAAATGCAGATCCAAGAGTAAAATCCTTTTTGATGGTAACTCACAAGTGCTTTATTCCAAAATGTCTCTAAGCCTAGTCCCATGCAGGTCTAGAAATCTAACAGAAAAAAAATGTCCACTGGTTAAGCCAATTATTTGGGAAATTGGCAAATATTCTAACTTGAATACATAACTTGTAGTGTTTTTTCCTTAGGAGCTCAGGCAGTCAAAATGAGTGTAGATTTCATTCATTGAGCAGTTTTAAATTTTTAGAAGGAAATGCAATCTAATGACTTGGGAAGGTTTGGGTTATTCTCAGTATACTTGGTTTTGTGTGTTTCATCACTGGGACACTGTATATTTTTGCTATGTGCACACACATGGTTGTTGATTGTTCCCTGTGTTCTAGATTCCACACTAGCCACTGGGATGTTTATAAAACATTAGATGAATTAGATATTACCTCTGCCTGTCAGGAATTTATAGCAACATGAGGTTAATCAGAAGAGGGGCAACAAAGGTAAACAAGCCAGAATGAGGTATATGTAAAATAGAGGTATAAAGGATAACTTGAGCAAGCAGACCCTGCTGTATATTCTGACTGAAGGGACCAAAGAAGAACATGATAGAAAAATGACTCTTTGAGTGAGGCCTTGAAGGATAATACCATTGATAAGTAAAATATGGAGAAAGGTCATTTCTCATTGAAGGAAAAATAAAGTCAAAGTCATGAAGGCGTGGAAGCACATGGTTCATAAGGGACAGTGTAAAAGGAACAGATGATAGAAGGTCCAAATGTCACACTACAGAGGTTGTTCTCTTTTCTGTAGAGGTTTGTGAGAAGAGAGATGAATTTGTTCTCGATTGAGAATAGGTGCGCAAAGGGGACAAGCATGTTCAGACTTCATTTTAATTCTGGTGGAGAGTGGAGAATGGATTGAAATGACATGAGTCTGGAGACATGGACACAGATCAGTTAGGAGCTACTGCAGTAGTTCAGGGAAGGGTTGATGAAGGCTTCAAAGGGTCATTAAAACAATTATCCAGTGAATTTAATCAATGCAGAGAGTGATCTGGCTGATTCAGGGATGGTGGCAGGAAGAGAAGCACTTTACTCTCAATCACTTTTTTTATGTTTTATTTATTTATTTTTAGAGAGGGAAGGGAGGGGGAGAGAGCGAGAGAGAGAGAGAGAGAGAGAGAGAGAAACATCAATGTGCGGTTGCTGGGGGTTATGGCCTGCAACCCAGGCATGTACCCTGGCTAGGAATCGAACCTGCGACACTTTGGTTCTCAGCCCATGCTCAATCAACTGAGATACACCAGCCAGGGCTTCGATCACTTGTTTTTATTGGCTTGACTTGGCCAGATAATTTTCTTGACTCCACACTTTGAATTGCCGATGTCACAGCCACTGTATGGTTGGGCAAGCTGCTTAGTATCTCTGGGTTTTCTTTTCATTATCTATAAATTACAGAAAATAATTCTTACCATCCATGGTAATTGCCTCAAGGGAATGATATATGCATTGTTGTGAGGGCTAGAATATTCTTTGCGTGAAGTGATCATTAATAACACTTCTTTTTTACTTTATTTTTTAAATTTTATTTTAATTGTTGTTGCAGTACAATTTTCTATCTTTTACTCCCCTCCCAACCCACCCACCCAGCCCTCCCCTCCTCCCTCCATTTTTCCACCCACCCCTAGTTTTTATCCATGTGTTCTTTATACTTGTTCCTGGAAACCCTTCTGCTTTTCTCCTGAAATTCCCTCTCTTCTCCCTTCTGAACTCTGTCAGTCAGTTCTTTATTTCAGTGTCTTTGGTTATACTTTGCTTGCTTCTTTGTTTTGTTGTTTAGGTTCCTGTTAAAGGTGAGATTATATGGTATTTGTCTTTCACTGCCTAGCATATTTCACTTAGCATAACACTTTCAGTTGCATCCATGCTGTTGCAAAGGGTAGGAGCTCCTTCTTTCTTTCTGTTGCGTAGAATTCCATTGTGTAAATGTACCACAGTTTTTTGATCCATTCATTTACTGATTAGCATCTAGGTTGCTTCCAGCATTTAGCTATTGTAAATTGTGCTGCTATGAACATTGGGGTGCATAGGTTCTTTTGGATTGGTGTTTCAGGATCCTTAGGACATAATCCTAGCAGTGGAATTGCTGGGTCAAAAGGCAGATCCATTTTCAGTTTTCTGAGAAAATGCCATACTGTTTTCCATAGTGATTGTATCAGTCTGCAATCCCACCAACAGTTCACTAGGGTCCCCTTTTCACCACAACCTCTCCAACACTTGTTGTGTGTTGCTTTGTTTATGATGGCCATTCTGATAGGTGTAAAGTGGTATCTCATTGTGGTTTTAATTTGCATCTCTCTGATAGCCAGTGATATTGAGCATTTTTTCATGTGTTTCTGGACCCTCTGTATGTCCTCCTTGGAGAAGTGTCTGTTCAAGTCCTTTGCCCATTTTTTAAGTGGGTTGCTTGTCTTCTTAGAGTGGAGTCATGTAAGTTCTTTATATATTTTGGAGATTAAACCCTTGTCTGAGGTATCATTGGCAAAGATGTGTCCCCATACAGTTGGTTCTCTTTTTATTTTAATATTGTTTTCTCTAGCTGTGCAGAAGCTTTTTAATTTGGTGAGATAATATGTCACTTCTAATACTTCTACTAATGTGTTTGGAAATATTTATAATCCCAATGATAAATATCTAAAATATGAGGAAATATTGAGAAGTAATAAAAGGGTGACACCATTTCATTAGGCAATAATCCCTGATGTCTTCCCTTTCATTTGCAAATCCTCTCTGATACATTTACATTTAATTCACAGAACATTTTATAAAATAAATGCAGCATCCAAAGTTGTCTTGAGAAACTTTCTAGGGTTTTTGCAACAAATTGGAAGCTGCCTTCTAGCAGCTCAAATGATGTTCAAAACAATTAAGAGTATTAGATGGTGTTTGCTGTCTGTCTATAAGTAACAGTTGAAGTTCAGGGTGTTCTCAGAATTTGACAGAGTGCTTTGCCTGTGACCCAAAGAGCAAGTAACTGAAAGATTTGTTATTTTTCAAAGTGATGATGGAAACTTTAAAAAAATGCCTTTGCTAACAGACCTCAGGCTTTGTAGAGTATTAAGGAAATAAATTGGTTAAATTAGGGGAATATTTAGAAAGATATTTTCTTTCAAGAAGCCATCCCATCTTTCCTCTCCCCCCGCCACAATCAAACAAAGCAGAACTATACATTCATGAAATATTTATATCTTATGATATGTGGATGTCAGATATTTGTTCAAAACATCTGGGGTTGATTGGCCAGTATTAGCAGTGCTTAAAGAAAATTAAAAATAAAAACACCCAAATCCAACCGTGCATGTCAGTTTTACTATCAGAAAACAGGTAAAACTATTCCTAGGGTTTAAAGCTAGCTCACCAGGAAATTCAGGCAAATGGGGGCTGACCTTCCTATTGCCAAGAACTGTGGCTTTCTGATGGTGCTGAGACCTCAGGAAGCTCAGTTGTAGAAGAGAGGAGCTCCTTTGAGCCACTAACTAGCCAGATGGTGTTAAAGAACCTTACTCCAGGATGAGGAGTTTAGCAACCAAGAGGGTTCTACTCACAATTAAGGGCAATATCCTATAAGCCATTATCTCAGAAATCAGCTTTTTCTGACAAATCATTTCAGTGAGACAACTACTTCAAATTATGGCAACCAATTTGTTGAGTGGCTAAAATCTCCCCAATGCTCCTCTACCCCAAAGAGACCCCAAAATATTGGCCTCTGTGCTTTACCAGGTGTCTAAGAACAGGTTCCTCTGCATATATGCACAACTCAGGCTTCAACAGTGTTGAGACAAGTTGCATGTGTCTTTTCTCAGCTGCTTTTGGTGAAGGATCAGTCCCAAAAGTCCTAAACCGAGGTGGCAACATTTGAATCCATCTACACTGGTTTCTCTAATGTGAATGAGAAGATTTAATCTGTGAGAATGCAGGGCTGACCTTGACTTGGTATCTGACTACTGGTTCAGGTTTTAAGTTTCTAAAAAGTACATTTTCTTTCAGAGGACAACCTCTACCTTTTCTTAAAATTAACAGAAAAAAGGATGCATTTGGGACATAACAGTTACTTTTAAACAAGATATAAACCCTCCTGATTATTTTAGGAAGAGTTTAGAAAGCATTGTATATGATATCAAAAAGCCCAGGGCTCAAAGGAGACTTTGGCCAACCTTTTCATCACTATGATTATTTGAGTAAGTCACTTCAGCCACCTGATTTTCCATCTCTTAACATATAAAATGGGAATATCTAGTAGTTGCTCCACTAGCCTCTAAACATTGGTTGGAGGACCAAAGAAGATGTTCCATACACACATTATTTAAAAAATATCAAAGACTGTTTATTTAGAAGTTTCTATTTGAAATGAGGAATTTATTATGAGCAAAGGGCCTATGGTTGTCCAAGCCAATTACCTGTCACTAGAGGACGGAAGAATCCAATATTTTTTTTTTATTTTCATCATTGTTCAAATACAGTTTTCTCCTTTTTACTTGCAATCCAGTCCCCCTCCCACCCTACCCACTTCCCTCCCATTACCATCCTCCCCTTAGTTTATGACCATGTGTCCTTTAAATTTGTTCCTGTGAACCCTTCCCATTTTCCCTTGAAATTCCCTCTTCTCTCCCCTCCGGTCACCATCAGCCTGTCCTCTATTTCAGTGTCTTTGGTTATACTTTGCTTGTTTCTTTGTTTTGTTATTTAGATTCCTGTTAAAGGTGAGATCATATGTCATTTGTCTTTCACTGCCTGGCTTGTTTCGCTAAGCATAATGTTTTCCAGCTCCATCCACACTGTTGCAAAGAGTAGGAGCTCCTTCTTTCTTTCTGCTGCATAGAATTCCATTGTGTAAATGTACCATAGTTTTTTGATCCATTCATTTACTGATGGGCATCTTGGTTGCTTCCAGCACTTAGCTATTGTAAATTGTGCTGCTATGAACATTGGGATGCATAGGTTCTTTTGAATTGGTGTTTTAGTATTCTTGGGATAGAGGCCCAGCAGTGGAATTGCAGGGTCAAAAGGCAGATCCATTTTTAGTTTTCTGAGGAAGTTCCATATTGCTTTCCATAGTGGTTGTACAAGTCTGCAGTCCCACCAGCAGTGCACTAGGGTCCCCCTTTCTCCACAACCTCTCCAACACTTGTTGTTTGTTGCTTTGTTTATGATGGCCATTCTGACTGATGTGAAGTGGTACCTCATTGGGGTTTTAATTTGCGTCTCTCTGATAGCTAGCGATATTGAACATCATTTCATGTGTCTTTGGATTTTCTATATGTCCTCCTTGGAGAAGTGTCTGTTCAAGTCCTTTGCCCATTTTTTAAGGGGGTTGCTTGTCTTCTTAGAGTGCAGTCTTGTAAGTTCTTTATATATTTTGGAGATTAAACCCTTGTGTGAGGTATCATTGGTAAATATGTTTTCCCATACAGTTGGTTCTCTTTTAATTTTGATACTGTTTTCTCTAGCTGTGCAGAAGCTTTTAATTTTGATGAGATCCCTTTTGTTTATTCTTTCCTTTATGTCCCTTGCTCTAGGGGACACGTCAGTAAAAAAGTTTCTTCTTGAAATATCTGAGATTTTCCTACCTATGTTCTCCTCTAGGACTTTAATGGTGTCATGTTTTATATTTAAGTCTTTTATCCACCTTGAAGTTATTTTTGTATATGGTGTAAGTTGGTGCTCAAGTTTCAATTTTTTGCACGTGGCTGTCCAGTTCTCCCAACACCATTTGTTGAAGAGGCTATTTTTATTCCATTTTATGTTGCTGCATCCTTTGTCAAATATTAATTGACCGTAGAGACTTGGGCTTATTTCTGGGCTCTCTGTTCTGTCCCATTGGTCTATGTGCCTGTTTTTATGCCAGTATCAGGCTGTTTTCATTACAGTGGCCTTGTAGTATAGTTTAGTGTCGGGTATTGTGATCCCTCCTACTTTACTCTTCTTTCTCAAAATTGCAGCAGCTATTCGGGGTCCTTTATTATTCCATATACATTTTTGAAGTGTTTATTTTATGTCTGTGAAATATGCCATTGGTACTTTAATAGGAATTGCATTGAATGTGTAAATTGCTTTGGGTAGTATGGACATTTTGATGATATTAATTCTTCCAATCCATGAACACGGTATATGTTTCCATTTGTTTGTGTCTTCCTTGATTTCTTTCCTCAGTGTTATGTAGTTTTCTGAATACAGATCTTTTACCTCTTTGGTTAGGTTTATTCCTAGATATTTTATTTTTGTTTTTGCTATTTCAAATGGGATTTTTTCCTTGATCTCTGTTTCTTCTGTTTCATTGTTGGTGTACAGAAATGCCTTTGATTTCTGGATATTGACTTTGTATCCCGCTGTTTTGCCAAATTCATATATTAGGTCATGTAGTTTTTTGGTAGAGTCTATAGGATTTTCTATCTATACTCATGTCATCTGCAGAGAGTGACAGTTTTGTTTCCTCCTTTCTGATTTCAATGCCTTTTTATTTCTTTTTCTTGTCTGATTGCTGTGGCTAAAACTTCCAGTACTATATTGAATAGAAGTGGTGAAAGTGGACAGCCTTGTCTTGTTCCTGATCTTAATGGAAAAGATTTTAATTTTTTGCCTATTGAGTGTGATGTTGGCTGAAGGTCTCTCATATATGGCCTTTATTATGTTAAGGAATGCTCCCTCTATTCCCACTTTGCCGAGTGTTTTTTATCATGAATGGGTGCTGTACCTTATCAAATGCTTTTCGCGCATCAATTGACATGATCATGTGGTTTTTGTCTTTGCTTTTGTTTATGTGATGTATTACATTTACTGACTTGCGAATATTGAACCATCCTTGCATCCCTGGAATGAATCCCACTTGGTCATGGTGTATGATCTTTTTTAATGTACTGTTGGATGCGGTTTGCCAGTATTTTGTTGAGGATTTTAGTGTCAATGTTCATCAGTGATATTGGCCTGAAGTTTTCTTTCTTTGTTGTGTCTTTATTTGGTTTTGGAATTAGGATGATGTTGGCCTCATAAAAAGATTTCGGGATACTCGCATCTCTTTGGATTTTTTGGAATAGTCTGTGAAGGGTAGGGGTTAGCTCTTCCTTAAATGCTTTGTAGAATTCTCCTGTGAAACCATCTGGTCTCGGGCTTTTGTGTGTTGGGAGTTTTTTGATTACTGCTTCAATTTCTTTTGTTGTTATTGGTCTGTTCAGGCTTTCTGTTTCTATTTCATTGAGTTTTGGAAGATTATGTTTTTCTAGAAAGTTGTCCATTTCATCTAGGTTTTCAAATTTCTTGGCATACAGCTGTTTGTAGTAATTTCTTACAATCCTTTGTATTTCTGTGGTATCTGTTGTAATCTCTCCTCTTTCATTTCTGATTGTGTTTATTTGGGTCTTCTCTCTTTTTTTCTTGATGAGTCTGCTTAAAGGCTTGTCAATTTTGTTTATCTTTTCAAAGAACCAGCTCTTGGATTCATTGATCCTTAGAATTGTGCTTTTAGTCTCTATGTTATTTAATTCTGCTCTGATCTTGGTTATTTCCTTCCTTCTGCTTGCTCTGGGCTGCCTTTGTTGTTGTTCCTCGAGTTCTTGTAGAAGTAGGGTTAGGTTGTTTGTTTGGAATGTTTGTAACCTTTTTAGGTGGGCCTGTATACCTATGAACTTCCCTCACAGGACTGCCTTGGCTGTGTCCCATAAGTTTTGGGTTGTTGTGAGTTCATTTTCATTTGTTTCCAGAAACCTTTTTATTTCTTCCCTAATATCATTCTTGACCCATTCATTGTTTAATAGCATGCTATTTAATCTCCATGATTTTGAGTGGTTTTGGTTTTTTTCCCTTGGGGTTGGTTTCTAGCTTCAGTCCCTTGTGGTCTGAGGAATTGCTTGGTATGATTTCAATTTTCTTGAAATTCTTGAGGCTTGTTTTGTGTCCTATCATGTGGTCTATCTTTGAGAATGTTCCGCGTACATTTGAAAAGAATGTATATTTCGCTTCTTTTGGATGGAGGGTCCTGTATATGTCAGTAAAGTCCATTTCATCAAGGGTATTGTTCAATGCCACAATATCTTTGTTGATATTTTGTTTAGAAGATCTGTCCATTTTTGATAGTGGGGTGTTAAAATCTCCCACTATAATTGTGTTGCTGTCCATACCTTTCTTGAAGTCCTCTAAGATTTTCTTTATGTATTTCGGTGCTCCTATGTTGGATGCATATATATTTACAATATTTGTGTCTTCTGATGGATTCTTCCCTTGAGTATTATGAAGTGACCTTCTGGGTCTCTCTTTATGGACCTTTTTTGGATGTCTATTTTGTCTGATATGAGTATTGCTACCCTGGCTTTTTTTTCCTGTCCATTTGCTTGGGAGATTTGTTTCCAGCCCTTCACTTTCAGCCTGTGTAGGTCTTTTATCCTGAGGTGGGTCTCTTGTAGACAGCAGATATGTGGTTCATTTTTTCTTATCCAATCAGCTATTCTATGTCTTTTGATTGGAGCATTTAATCTATTTATGTTTAGGGTTATTATTGATAGGTACTTATTCATTGTCTTTTATGTGCGTGTGTTCCTCTCTCTCTCTCTCTCTCTTTTTTCTCCATTCTTTAAAGCAGTCCTTTTAGAATCTCTTGCAGAGCTTGTTTGGTCGAGGTGTATTCTTTTAGATTTCTTTTGTCTGGGAAGCGTCTCATTTGGCCTTCTATCTTGATTGAGAGCCTTGCTGGGTAAAGTAGTAGTGGTTGCAGGCCTCTGGTCCTCATTACGTGAAATATTTCTTGCCATTCTCTTCTGGCTTGGAGTGTTTCTATTGAGAAGTCAGCTGCTAGCCGTTTTGGGGCTCCCTTGTATGGTACCTCCTGTTTCGCCCTTGCTGCCTTTAAGATTCTCTCTTTATCTTGAAATTTTACCATTTTAATTATGATGTGTCTTGAGAGGGGGCCTCTTTGGGTTCTTCTTGATTGGGACTGTTTGTGTTTCCTGGATTGGTGTGACTTTTTGTCTCATCAAATTAAGGAAGTTTCCCTTCATTACTTTTTCAAATAGGTTTTCTATCCCTTGCTGTTGGGAACCGCCCTGACTGGCATCAGAAGCTGAAACCCCCGCCTAGGGTAAGGCTAAGGGAACACCCTTGGAACTGTAAGCCAGCAAGGAGACAAAAGCTTATCTCCCTGGCAGGAATGCTGCTTCTGCTGCTTTATTCATGACTGAACCCCCAAAAGCTTGGTCAGTTAGCCAAAGACGGGTCAGATTCCCCACGGGGGGAACGACCTAAGACAGGCACGTTCACTTTGGGAGGCCCCCCAAAAGAAGGACTTGGGGGGCTGCAGCAAAAGGGGGTGATGGACCCTCGCTCCTCGGCTTTGACATAGCCTGAGTTGTCAGCATCTGGGAGAAAACCTCCTTGTCTCTCGGTTGCCTTGGTTCCCTTGCTCCACCTAAGCCTGAAACAATGACAGGGTGGTGCAGCTCTGTACTGAGAAGTGCGGATTCCCTGGGGTGATCAGGCCTAAGAAAGAACATGTAAATTACTGTGAAACCTTTGTTTAGAATGCTATCAGTTGAATGAGAAGGGTCTTAGGAGGATGTTATTTTGTTCTTCAGTCTTACAGCTCTTTGACACCCAACTCAATAGACT
The DNA here is from genome assembly GCF_019186645.2 of Phyllostomus hastatus. NCBI lineage: Eukaryota > Metazoa > Chordata > Mammalia > Chiroptera > Phyllostomidae > Phyllostomus > Phyllostomus hastatus. Next base: position 3,176,753 of record NW_025334029.1, read on the forward strand.
GGCAGAGTTCTTTGTTTTCTATGGTTACCTGAATTATTATGCAGATGAGCCCAATAAAAGCAGGTATGGACTGTAAATCGGCATGCTCCCCACTAGGGGGGGTGGCCATTTTGTCCCTACTTCCCCACAGAAACTAGTCTGTCTCTGTGCATGTCGTTTTTTCTCACGTGTTTATCGTCGAGCCATCCACAGCGTTCCGTGGTCACTGCTGGCTGGGGACCCACGCATCACCTTGCTCTTCTTCTTCTCCTTCTGGTATCCCTATTATGCGGATAGTATTACGTTTCATATTGTCTTGAATTTCTCTTAATCCCTCTTCTTTCTTTCTGAGCCTCTTTTCCTTTTCTTGCTCTTTCTGGATGCTGTTTTCTACTTTGTCCTCCAGCTCGCTAATCCGATCTTCTGCTTCATCAATCCTGCTTTTCATTCCTTCTACTGTGTTCTTCAGTTCAGAAATTGTATTCTTCATTTCCTCTTGACCTTTGTTGAGAGTTTCTATTTCCTTTTTCATGTTTATATAGTTTGCAGTGAGATTGATGTAGTTTCCCTCTAATTTCTGAAAGCTCATTGTGAGTTCATTGAAATTCCTGGTAATCATTGTTTTGAACTCACTATCTGATAGTTGAGTTGCCTCTATTTCATTTAGCATTTTTCCTGAGGCTTCCTGGTTTCCCTTCAGTTGGGGGTTGTTCTTTGTTTTCTCATTGTTCGTGGGTTTCTTCTTTTTTCTTCTTGTTTGTTAATTTGATCTCTTCTGATTCCCTGCAATTATGGTGTCTACTTCTGTGGTAGAATATTTGTGAGATTCAGTGGTGCAATCTCCTTCATGTATCCTGGTGTTCACAGCTTCCCCCTACTTTTTTTTTTGTGATCAGTTGGAGGAATAAGGCAAAATGGTTTAAAACAGCAAGACAGTATACTATGATATTTACTTTAGCAGCCAGTAGAGAAGAGATGGGTTATCCTTTGGCTCCTTGTAGTGTTAACCGTGATCCTCCACCCCACTATCCACATTTTAGAAAGGATGGAAAGAAGGTAAGACTCTTATTGGGGCCAAGAGGATTGTTAGTTGGATCTAGAAAGCTGTGAGGCTGTGGGAGGTCAGCTTCTAAGGTAGGGTTGGACTAAAGATTAGTATATAGGAGTAGTGAGTACAAGAATAGAGACAACCCCCACAATAGTATAGTTCAGAAAATTGCAAAGTGGTCTGAGATCAGGTAGGGGTATTGAAAAGCATTTACAATTGTATAGACTAGGTCTTACTAGCAGTAATAGTAAAGTGACAGTCTTGTGGCAGAATCGATGAGGTCTAGATAACAAGAATAAAGAGTATAGAACCTTGAGAGGTGTATTAATGGAACACAGATGAAGGATAGTAACTTATCAACACCTTGTGACTGAGATACCAGGGGGGGACCTATCAAATGACAGTATAACCAGCCAAGCAAAGAAGATTATACAGAAAGAAAAAAGAATACCAAAATATTATTAAAATAAAAAAATGTCAGAAGAGTGAGAAAAAGATAATACAAATTTACAGTAACTTGCAAGATTAAAAAAAGGGAAAGAAAAGCAGAAGATGTAGTGCAGGAGAGATAAATTTGGAGTGGAAAGAATAATATTAGGTTGAATGGAAGAGAAACATAAGGGATTGTGAAATAAAAATAATAAGAATTGAAAAATAAAATGTCACATAAAACACAAGATAAAATCAATCAACCAACAACAGCCAGAGAAACCAAACCAAACAAAACAAAAACAAAAACAAAAACAAACAAACAAACAAACAAAAAAACCTCTTGGTTTCTAACTGGCCAGACCAGCTTTTCTGATCTTGCTGGCTTCAGCTGGTTTCAGCTGGCTGAGGGACCTTTGAAATGCTTCTCTCTCTCCCAGCCAGATCTCAGCAAGTCTGTCAGGTACCCTGGGTGCTCCCGAACACACTGGCGCAAGAGAGCCAGTCTTCCAGATGGTGCGGGAGCCCAGCAGTTTCCAGCTCTTCGTTCCCCGCCACACTGCACTCCGACCGGGTGTTGGTGCCTTTCCCGGCTCCCCCCGGTCGGGCTGGCTGGAAATTTCTGAGCCACTACTGTAGGAACGCACCAAGCGCCATGTCCCTCCCGGGATCGCAGCTTGCGATACCGGCCTCCCTATGGGGGCGTGATTCCGGCCTCCCTATGGGGCGCGAGCCGAGTGCGGCCTGGCTCTGTACTCTCCACTGATCTGCACTTCCACCAGGCTAGGAGTGCGGGCGCTCTTCCAGGCTGCCCCTTGTCCTGTTGGCTAGAGGCCCTCACTTCTCCCCGGTCTCTGGGCGGGTGTTCATATTCCCTGGGCAATTTTTCCCAGTCCAACTGGCCAATCTGTTCCTTCTAGCAATGCGTTCTCCCCTGGAGTTGCTCACCCCCCGTATCTGGGGGAGGGAGCAGCGAATTCCCTCTCCCAGGAGCCCTAGGGCAGACCCCAGAGCACCGGGCGGGCCTGGGGTCTGCACACCCCTAGACCCCGCGCTGATCCCTGGGCCTCTTTTTTCCTGTAGCAGACTTCTTACAATCTGGTTTTCCAGTGAGTGCAATAATTTTTGATGTCCTGCTTTCAAAGGTGATTCGGTAACCTAGCCTACTTGCTCTGTTTCTCCACCGATCCGTGAGTTTTCCCCCTCTTCACAGAAGCCGAGAAAAACGCTGCCTAGAGTAAAGCCGCCATCTTCCGTCCGTCAGAATCCAATTTTTTAAAAAAATATGTTTTATTGATTATGCTATTACAGTTTTTCCATTTCCTTCCTTTATTTCCCTCTGCCCTGCACACTGCCTCCTGTCCGCATGCCCCCCCCCCTTTTAGTTCATGTCCATGGTTCATACATATAAGTTATTTGGCTTCCCCATTTCCTATACTATTCTTAACCTCCTCTTGTCTATTTTCTACCTACTATTTATGCTACTTATTCCCTATATTTCTCCCCTCTCCTCCTCCCACTCCCCTGCTGATAACCTTCCATGGGATCTCCATTTCTATGATTCTGTTCCAGTTCTAGTTGTTTGCTTAGTTTGTTTTTAGTTGTTTGCTTAGTTTGTTTTTGTTTTTATCTTAGGTTCAGTTGTTAATAGTTGTGAGTTGTCATTTTACTGTTCATATTTTTATCTTCTTTTTCTTAGATAAGTGCCTTTAACATTTCATATAAGGACTTAGTAATGATGAACTCCTTCAACTTGACCTTATCTGAGAAACACTTTATCTGCCCTTCCATTCTAAATGATAGCTTTGTTCAATAGAATAATCTTGGATGTAGGTCCTTGCCTTTCATGACTTGGAATACTTCTTTCCAGCCCTGTCTTGCCTGTAAAGTTTCTTTTGAGAAATCAGCTGGTAGTCTAATGGGAACTCCTTTGAAGGTAACTGTCTCATTTTCTCTAGCGGCTTTTAAGATTCTCTCCTTGTCTTTAATCTTGGGTAACTTAATTGTGATGTGCCTTGGTCAAACTTCTTTGGGACTCTCTGAGCTTCCTGGACTTCCTGGAAGTCTATTTACTTTGCTAGATTTGGGAAATTTTCCTTCATGGTTTGTTCAAATATATTTCCAATTTCTTGCTCTTCCTCTTCTCCTTCAGGCACACCTATGATTCGGATGTTGGAATGTTTAAAGTTTTCCTGGAGGTTCCTAAGTCTCTCCTCATTTTTTTGAATTCTTGTTTCTTCATTCTGTTCTCGTTGAATGTTTATTTCTTTTTTCTGCTCCAAATCATTATTTTGAGTCCTGGTTTCCTTCCCATCACTGTTAGTCCCCTGTATATTTTCCTTTATTTCACTTTTTATTGCCTTCATTTTTTCCTCTATTTTGTAACCATACTCAACCAATTCTGTGAGCATCCTGGTCACCAGTGCTTTGAACAGGGCATGTGATATGTTGGCTGTCTCTTCATTGCTTAGTTGTATTTTTTCTGGAGCTTTGATCTGTTCTTTCATTTGAGCCATTTTTTTGTCTTGTCTTGCCTGTTACATAGTAAGGGGTGGAGCCTTATGTGTTCACCAGGGCGGGGCAATCCACTTGGCTGCTTGGTAGTGCTGTATGTGGGGGAGGGGTCTAAGGGGGAATAATGCCACTTTCTGTGTTCTGTTCCAGCTATCAGTCACTCCTGCCACTACCCACAAGCAAATTGGACCCTTCTGGTACTGATTCCGGGTGGGTGGATTTGTGTACATTGTAGGACCCTATGGTTCACTCCAACGAACTTTCCTGTGAGGCTGGGAGTTTCTCCTGCTTCCTCAACCCCCACAGGTTTTTATAGTCAGAGGTTTTGGAGCTTTATTTCCCCATGCTGGAACCCTGGGTTGTGTGGTCTGTCTTGCTCCCCAGTTGTTTCTCCTGGTTTACCTGCACTCGAATGTGGGGCTGTCTGATCCGCCAGCTGCTGCCTTGTCTTGTCCATCAGCTGCCACCATGCTGCAAGTAATCTCTGCATGACTGCTCATCTCTGTCTCTCCTACCACTCTGGATGAATCTTTCTTCTTTAACTCCTTGATTGTCAGTCTTCCATGCAGTTTGATTTTCTGTCAGTTCTTTTGTACAGTTCTTTTATACATTAAAATACAAATTCATATTTGGCAATATTTAGTAGACACATTTTTGCAACAAATCCAATCATTTGTATTTGGGAAAAGGTATACTTGATTCACTATGTCCTCTTAAAATTTAGACTTAAGTTTATTAAAATGGGGAAGGAGCAAGTAAGACTCTTGGTTCAATAATTATATTTTGTATGATTTTAGGAGGTATTAGAAATGATCAATTTCAAGTTCAAAAATTATAATAGAAACCTCTAATATTAATGTAAGCATTTCATTTTCAGTTTGGTGAGGCACATAGCATGTTATGGTGGAGTAATTACTGCACAAGAGTCAAAATTCATTCGGCTTTTGTTTTTCTGTCTATAAAATAAAAATGGAACTTTAATTGTCTTTAAGGTTCCTAAAATTCTAACATCATGTGGCTGGTGAATTTGCATCTACTTTGCAGGTGGGGAAATTAAGAAATATATTCTCTGTAAAAATATGTATTGGGTATTATTTTACCAAAGGACTAGGATGACTGGTTCCTAAATATCAGAGGGTCATGTTCTATGTTCCTAGACTTTGCATGTCCTTCATGAACCCATATTATTCCATCTCATCTTCCCACAGTCATTCAGGAGGTCTGTAAGTGCTCTCCAGATTTCTTCTCTTGGGTTATTCTCTATTTGCATTCTGTTCTAGCCTATATTTTCTGTTTATTCAAGTTATTTTTTCTTCTAATTTTGCTTTAAATGTCTTTTCATGACTTGCTACTATTTTGTGTTTCTTGGCAAAGGAAAATCTTGTACTGTTCATCTGTTTACAACTCTATTTCTAGCTTCCACCCCCTGCCCTCATATTCACTCTCTAATATGATCTTAAAACTTTTTTCTTTTCAATCTACAGTTGATTTTTCTCACAAATCTTTTGTAATATTTTTTTCTTTATGGGCTAAATAAGAGATTAAAAGCAAATAAGCAAATAACATTATATTATAATCATCTAATGCAATCAACTGTTACACAAATGAGCTGTTTTTCAAGGAGTAACTACTTTTGTCAGGTGAGTGTTACTCCATTTTAAATAATAGAAATAAAGCATTTGGTGTCTTTCAATAGTAATGATAGATGAAAGTAAAGATTTTTTAAAAGATTTTATTTATTTATTTTTAGAGAGGGAAGGGAGGGAGAAAGGAGAGAAAGAAAAACCTCAATGTGCAGTTGCTGGGGGTCATGGCCTGCAAACCAGGCATGTACCCTGACTGGGAATTGAAACTGCGACACTTTAGTTCACAGCCAACACACAATCCACTGAGCTATGCTAGCCAGGGCTGAAAGTAAAGATTTTGATCAAGGTTTATAAATGTGTGTGTGTGTGTGTGTGTGTGTGTGTGTGTATTTAAAGGTTTTATTTATTGATTTTTAGAGAGGGGAAAGACAGGGAGAGAAACATCAATGTGTGGTTTCCTCTCAAGCACACCTACTGGGGACCAGACCCACAACCCATGCTTGTGCCCTGACTGGGAATCAAACCAGAGACCCTTTGGTTCACAGGCCAGCACTAAATCTAATGAGCCACACCAGCCAGGGCTCAAGGTTTATATTTTTTACATCACTACTGAAAATAGTAGCTGTGGCAAGTGTTTAAATATAACAAAGGAACACCTTTGGAGACATACAGACACACACACACACACACACACACACACAAATACTTTTACTGTGAATGGATATTTTGTACTTCATGTCTTACTAAAGGATACAAACTAACATTCAGAAGTGAATCATTGAACTCCGAGTGAGGTGTGGGTATATTGTAAGTATGAGTGTGTGTGTGTGTGTGTGTGTGTGTGTGTGTATCATGGTGAGAGGGTGCAGGTGATAAATTTCCTATTATATTCTTTCTGCTCTTTGCATTTTCCTGGAGGGCCCTGAAGTCTTTATTCTTGTAACTATGCCTGCTTACTAAACAACAAAGAACATTGACTGAGAGCATACCCAAATAGAAAAGGTGAGCATTATAATGTAGTCTAAAAATAAAAACAAAAAAAACAAACAAACAAAAAAAGAAACTCTGGGGATTAGAATAGGGAATACTAGTTATCTGATTAAAAATGAACCCCTTGACTTCCGGCAAGATGGAGGAATAGGTGGATGCACCATACCTCCTCATACAACCAAGATTAGAACAACAATAATTTACAGATAGAATAACACTCAGAACTGATAGAGGACTTATCTGAATGGAAGTCGGACAGCCAAGAAGTTGAAGTAGACCCATACATCCAGACTGGTAGGAGACGATGAGCTGGGCGGGCGCGGGGCTGGCGCGGGTCGGCAGCGCGCGGAGGTCGGGGAAAATTTGGCAGGAATTCGGCGCGACAGCCATCGGGGTGCAAGAACGCAGCAGTGATCCCTGAGTACGCAAGCTGCGGCTGGCAGACCCAGTGAGGCAGCGATTGTGGACCAGGGCAGAGCTCGCAGCCCAGGATCCCAAAGAAGGGCTCAGCCCAAGAGAACAGAACTACCGCCACTCTTCCCTCCCATCCCCACTCCCGCCCCCATATACAACGTCACAATCTAGCGACTGGGGTGCCCAGCCCCGAGAACACCTAAGGCTCTGCCCCCCCACCTTAACAAGAGCGACCAGACCCAAAAAGGATAGACAGGGAAAGGCATAAGAAATGTTTCTAACAGAACAGATCAGTCCCCCAGGACTCATCCTTTTGAGCGACCAAGAAATAGCCAATCTATCAGATGCACAGTTCAAAACACTGGTGATCAGAAAGCTCATGGAATTGGTTGACTTTGGGCACAATTTAGATGAAAGGATGCAGGTTACCATAAAAGAGATGCAGGAAGATACGCGGAGGAGAGCCAATAGTGAAAGGAAGGAATCTGAGTCTCAAAACAATACAGTGGACCAGAAGGAAGATAGAATCAACCAAGCAGGAAAGCATGATGAAATAAGAATTCAAAAAATCGAGGAAAAGCTTAAGAGCATCCAGGACACCTTTAAACGTTCCAACATCCGAATTATAGGGGTACCAGAAGGGGAGGAGCAACAAGTGGAAAAGTTATTTGAACAAATAATAAAGGAGAACTTCCCCAATCTGGCAAAGGGAACAGTCTTCCAAGAAATCCAAGAAGCTCAGAGAGCCCCCAAAGAAGCTGGACCCAAGAAGAAACACACCAAGGCACATCATAATTACATTAGCCAAGGTAAAAACAAAGGAGAGAATCCTGGGAGCAGCAAGAGATAAGGACACAGTAACCTACAAAGGAGTTCCCATCAGACTGTCAGCTGATTTCTCCAAAGAGACCTTACAGGCAAGAAGGGGCTGGAAAGAAATATTCCAAGTCATGAAAGACAAGGACCTACATCCCAGATTGCTCTATCCAGCAAAGCTCTCATTTAGAATGGAAGGGCAGATAAAGTGCTTCTCAGATAAGGTCAAGTTAAAGGAGTTCATCATCACCAAGCCCTTATTTTATGAAATGCTTAAGGGACTTATCTAAGAAAAGAAGATAAAGAAAAGACATGTATAGTAAAATGACCGCAAACTCACAATTATTAACAACCACACCTAAAGCAAAACCAAAAGAAACTAAGTAAACAGCTAGAACAGGAACAGAACCACAGAAATGGAGGGCACATGGAGGGCTAGCAGCAGGGGGGTGGGAGGAGGAGAGAGGGGGAAAGGTATAGAGAATAAGTAGCATAGAATGTAGGTTGAAAATAGATAGGGGGAGGGCAAGAATAGTATGGGAAATGTAGAAGCTAAAGAACTCATAAGTATGACACATGGACATGAACTAAAGGGGGGAACATGGGTGGGAGAGGGGGGTACAAGGTGGAGGGGAGAGAAGGGGGGAAATGGGACAACTGTAATAGCATAATCAATAAAATATATTTTTAAAAATGAACCCCTTAATGTATTCTATCACAAATAGATTTCTAAATAATTATGAACCTGACATTTGGACAAAGAATGGAGAAAAGCTGCCAACTATAAAATGGATTTCTTTGAATAGCTTCCCACCTCCCACCCTCCATCCTAATCCTCTTTGGCTTTGTACATTTGTCCTTTACATTTGTTCCTTGATGACCCTTCCCTTTCTTTCCCCTGTTACCCCCCCCCCTTTCTGGTTACTTCCAGTTTGTTCTTTATTTTAATGTCTCTTGTTATATTTTGCTTGCTCATTTGTTTTGTTGATTAGGTTCCACTTATAGGTGAGATCATATGGTATTTTTCTTTCACTTTCTGGCTTATTTCACTTACCATAGAGCTCTCCAGATCCATTCATGCTGCCACAAAGGGGAGGAGCTCCTTCTTTGTTTTTGCTGTATAGAATTCCATTGTGTAAATGTGCCATAGATTTTTGATCCACTCATTCACTGATGGGCATTTAGGTTGCTTCCAACACTTGGGTATCATAAATTGTGCTATGAATATTGGGGTGCATAGGTTCTTTTGAATTGGTGTTTCAGGATTCTTAGGATATAATCCCAGCAGTGGAATTGCCAAGTCAAAAAGCAGTTCCATTTTAGTTTTCTGAGAAAATCCCATACTGTTTTCCACAGTGGCTGCACCAGTCTGCATTTCCACCAACAGCACCCAAGGGTTCCCTTTTCTTCACAAAATTGCTAGCACTTGATGTTTGTTGATTTGTTTATGATGGCAATTCTGACTGCTGTGAAGTGGTATCACATTGTGGTTTTTAATATGCATCTCTCTGATGGCCAGTGATGCCGAGCATCTTTTCATATCTCTCTGGGCCCTGTCTATGTCCTCCCTGAAGAAGCATCTGTTCAGTTCCTTTGCCCAGGTTTTTATTGGGTTGTTTGTCTCCCTGGAGTGAAGTCATGTGAATTCTTTATATATCTTGGAGATCTAACCCTTGTCCAAGGTATCATTGGCAAATATGTTTACCCATATACTTGGTTCCCTTTTCATTTCGCTGATGTTTTTCTTTAGCTATGCAGAAGCCTTTTATTTTAATGTAGTCCCATTTGTTTATTCTTTCCTTTATGTCCCTTGCTCTAGGGTACATATAAGTAAAAACATTGCTGAGTGGAATATATGAGATTTTCCTGCCTATGTTCTCCTCTAGGACTGTTATGGTACCATGACTTATATTTAAATCTTTTATCCATCTTGAGTTTATTTTTGTGTATGGTGTAAGTTGATGGTCGAGTTTCTTTTTTTCTTTTCTTTTCTTCATCTTCTTTTTGCATGTAGCTGTCCAGCTGCTCCAACACCAAAATATGGCCATTTGTTGAAGTGGCTATTTTTACTCCATTTTATTCTTCTATCCCCTTGTCAGATATTAATTGACCATAGAGACTTCAGTTTATTTCTGGGCTCTCTGTTCTGTTCCACTGGTCTATGTGTCGCTTCTTATGCCAGTACCAGGCTGTTTTGATTACAGTGGCCTTGTAATATAGTTTGATGTCAAGTATAGCAATCCTTTCTTCTTTGTTCTTCTTCCTCAATTAACTGGCTTTAAGAGATGATAGAAGCATAAATAAATGTGTATATAAGTAATATATAGAAACAAATGTGTGCTTATATTATTGTTGTTTTATGTTGGGGTTTCCATATAGAAACAGCCTAAGAAATCCTATCTCTAATTGCTTACATATATGTGTTCAAACAAAAGGGTAAGTAATGGTGCAAATGACCCAAGAGGATAGCCTTACATTTTTCAAATCATCACCTTTTATCTTCTTTTCTTCAGTGTTTGAAAATAATCCTGTTTGGGAGAAGCCCCTATTAGGGTATTTATTTGGGGACTCAGCAAGGTGAAGTAGCAATCTGCTATGGGGTGCACTGCCAGTAAATGGCAGGGCTAGGACTCAAACCTGACTCATAACCAAGTTTCTTATTTGTACTGATAAAATTTATTATTGTACAATGTTAAGAACTTTGCATGGATGTAAAAGTAAAAATAAAATATCCAATTATTTTACCAGTAAAAATGTATTTAGAAATTCAGGATATGCAAGTTATTACACACCATACACAAGTCCAGAGGACAAAGTAGAGAGACTTTATAGATCAAAAGTAGTATGCAGAGAAAAGAGGGCAGAGAAGTGAATGAAAGTCACATTGACTTCCTCCCAGGGCCAATCTGGAATTACAACAGAATTGTGGAGAAATCACCTAGAACAAACAACTGAGCAATAGCTAGAGAGAAGCTATATGACTTCAGACAGACAGAAAAAACAGCTTTGGCATGACCTGTCTGGTAAGGAGTGTGGTAGAGACTCAAGAGAGCTGGCTGGGTGTCCATAGACAGCAGTACCGGGGGATAATTAGGTGGCCCATTAGATCCCCCTGCAAAGTATTGGGTCTAAACCCTAAGTTAGGACTCCCAGGATAGAGCACCAGATCCCCCCAAAATACACAGAAAACAACCAGCAGCAAAAAGCAGCAAGGTTGCAGAAACAGATAGCTGGAGATGCAAGAGCTATTTAAAGGGCCAACACAAAAATTCTCATCTGCAGCCACTTACCCTGTGCTCTAGCAAAGGTGGGCACAAAGTGGTTTGGAAGCACCTGAGGTGAGACTAGAGATGGAAGCCTTGGGGAGAGAACTGAGAGAATAGACACTGGGATTCTGGGGCTAAGTCATCTTCCATATGGCAGTAGCCAACATACTCAGGTAGACCACTCCCCTGCAAGGGGAAGTAACCTGAGAGGAAAAAATAACCCCAACCTCAGGAAAATCTCTGCCCTGGCTAGGTGGTGTTTAAGCCTGACTTCTGAGTGCAGAGTGACCAAATTAACAACCAAAGGAGAGAATTAGGGACAGTAGATCCCTGACAAAGGTGGGTCAGAGTAGACTAGAGAGACTTGGGGAGAGACTGGGGACTGAGACTTTTAGGGGAGAATTGAGAGAGAAGCCGCAGGGATCCTGGTGCTGAGCCAACCCCCATACACAGCAACTGTCCTGCTCAGGCAGACCATTACCCTCCTCTCTGAGCAGCAGCAACCTGAGGGGAAACAATAGCCTCCACCCCAGGAGGGATTCAGCTCCACCCTACAGTGCTTAACCTGATTGCTGAGTGAAGAGTGACCAGATTAAAAATTGAAAGAGACATACAGGGACAGCAGATCACTGAAAGTATTGAACAAGCTGCCTAAGGTCAGACAGCATCAACGTCTGATATTACCAGAGGCGGATACAGAAAGAAAAATAAAAACTAGTAAATACAAGAAGCTACAGATACAAAAGCTGTGATCTTCTTCATGATTTGCAATATTTTCTTTTTTGCATAGCTTTTTAACATTGATTCCTTGTCCAGCAAGTTTATGCATATTAAGTCAGTAGATTTTATACTATAGTGTATTTCAATTAACATATTTTGACCCTCCCTCCTCTTAGCCCATTTTACATCTTTCCTAACATAATTTTTATTTCAAATTTTCTTTTCTCTCTTGGTACAACTTGTCTCCATTCCACACTCTTATCATTTCTCTCCCATCCAAACACACAAAACCAACTTTTTTTTTTTTGTCAAGGGTCATTTCAGATCCTTTTCCCCTGCTCTTAAAGTAACCTTGTTCTCTCTCCACCTTTAACAATCTTTGCTAGTTGGTTGTGGGTAGGGTACTTGTTGCATTGTTTTTTTTTTTTCAGTTTTATCTTTAGAACTTCACTAATTCTGTACTTCAAATATCAAATTTTACTGGTCCTCTCTTCTACTCTTTTTTTCTGTCTCAAGTTTTAATTTTGCCATCTTAGCCTGGCTATTTTCCTTCCCTTTGTTTTGTCTTTCTTCTATTTCTATTTCATCCTGCTCTTTTATTTTTCTTTATTCTCATTTTTTTCTTTTTTCTTACATCCCAAATTTTAATTTTTCCCTCTCTTAGCCCGATTATTGTTTCTCACTCTTAGTATTCCCTCTCACTCTATTACTTCAAAATCACTTCCCATCCTTCTAAAAACCCCTTGACTTAGCTTTGTTTCTTTTTTCTCTCTTATTCCTATACCACCTATATAAATTTTAGCTCCTTTTTTTGTTGATAGTGTAACAGGTGGGCACAGGTAACCATGTTTTTGGTGACCATGGACAAAGAATTGAACTGAACAGAGAGAGTTTATAGCATAAAAGAGAGAGTAGGGTTATTAAGTGATAGTACACTCCACAGAACATGGGAGTAGGCCAAATCTGAACAGAGGTTGATCTCAGGGACTGGAAGAATTTTGATCTTATAGGGTGGATATTTCCTGGCTAGTTTTGGTGGGTTTTTGTTGTGTATGTACACGTAGTTGTATTACTTTAAAGCTACTGTGCATGTGGTCTCCCATGATTTTCCTTAATTGGCCACCAGGGAAGGGAGTCATACAATGTTAATTTATTATAATGCTATTATAATGAAGCAGGGGTCATGTATCATCTTCTTTTTCTTTTTTAATATGAAAAATAGAGACATTTATTGAAGAAACTACAAGATACAAGAAACATTGTACATAGGATAATGATGCCTCAGTCCCCTTCAAAATAGCCACCTTGGAACTTCACACAATTATCCTAATTGCCATCAGCTTCCCCTTTGTATTTTCTTTTTCTTTTTTTAAAATATATTTTATTGATTATGCTATTACAGTTGTCCCATTTCCCCCTCTTTATTCCCTTCTGTCTTGCAACCCAGTCCCACCAGAATTCCCACCCCTTAGTTCATGTCCATGGGTCATACAAATAAGTTCTTTGGCTTCCCAAATCCTATGCTATTCTTAAACTCCTTCTGGCTATTTTGTACTTACCATTTATGCTTCTTATTTGCTGTAGCTTTTCATCCATTCTCCCCCCACCCCCTCCCCACTGATAACTCTCCATGTGATCTCCATTTCTGTGATTCAGTTTCTCTTCTAATTGTTTGCTTAGTTTGTTTTTGGTTTTGTTTCTAGGTTCAGTTGTTGCTAGTTGTGAGTTTGTTGTTATTTTACTGTTTAAGGTTTTCATCACCTTCTTTTTTCTCAGATAAGTCCCTTTAACATTTCATATAATAAATGTTTTGTGAGGTGCATTCATGAGTCACCATGATTCAGCACTTTTCCAGAAATTGGGATCAACCTGTCTTAAAACAGGGTCTCTGTCCTATAAGGATGTCCTTTATCATAGTTCTGGGACACCTCCAGAATTTCCACCTTCCTGACTATCTACTGCCTCAATAGTACTGTGATGGATCTTTCCCTCCAACTTGGCTCCTACATTTTTATTAATTATTTACTATTTTTCCTTCTTTTTTCTATCTCTCACTTTCATTTCATGTTATTTTAATTTCTATTTAAGCCTAACCATATATGCTTCCCTTCTCATACCCCATTCAACTTTCTTCATTCCCTTTCTTTTTCATGAGGTAAGTCTAACATTCTCTGTTTCCATCACTCCAGCTCCCAACTCTTATTAGTGCTTCTCCCTTTACTCTCTCAAAAATATTTTTCTATCAGTAGGTCATGTCATATCTGCTCTCCTTTCTTAAAATAGTCTTAATCTCTTTATACCCTTATTGATACTGGTTCATTTGCTGTTGATAGTGGGATTGTGAGGGGGGTTCTATTTGTAGGTGTGAGTTTGTTTCCTAGGCTTTGTGGTATTGTTCTGGCAGCACTAGCAAGCAAACCAGCACACAAGACATGGTGGGGAGAATGACCCTCAGTCAACCAGCTGAAGGGAAGAACCCACCAAAGAAAAACCCAACAACAATTGAAACTCAATTACATCCAGATAATCAGCATAAAAAGCATAAAGGGCATCCCAAGAGAATCAAGTTCAGGTGATAAAGGAGACTGCAGCACTGAATTTCACAAGCCTCCTACCATAGAAGCTCACACCACAAAGTCAGAAAGTCAAAACAAACCAATTTAAGAAGCAGAAACAAACAAGAGTCCTACAAATAATTGGAAGACAAAGAAACAACCAATCAAAAGAAAAGTAGGAATCCTCAGAAAGAATTCTAAATGAAATAGAAGCAAGTCAACTATCAAATACTGAGTTCAAAACAATAGTTATAAGGAAGCTAAATCAGCTCAGTGTAAATTACAAATGAATACAGGGAAACTATAAGGAATTTACTGAAAACTATATCAGGGTAAAAAGGACATAGAAACAATCAACAAGGGCCAAGAGGAAATGAAGAATACAATTTCTTAATTAAAGAACACAGTAGAAGGAATAAAAAAAAATATGCTAGATGAAGCTGAGGATCGAATAAGTGAGATGGAGGACAAGGTAGAAAAAAACTCCCAAAAAGAACAACAGAAGAGAAAAAAGACTCAAAAAGAATGAAGAGGAGTTAAAGGAAATGCAGGACAACATGAAGCAGAATAATATCTGTATAATAGGGATACCAAAAGGAGAAGAAGAGCAAGGAATAGAAAACCTGTATGAAAAATTAATGCTGGAAAACTACCTTAATTTGTTGAGAGAAAAAGACACAGAAATCCAGGAAGTCCAGAAGGTCACAATCAAGAGGAACCCAAAGAGGTCCAATGCAAGACACATCATAATTAAAATCGCAAAATTTAAAGACAAAGAGAGAATCTTAAAGGCAACAAGAGAGAAAGAGGAAGTAACATATAAGGGGACCCCAATAAGGCTAGCAACTAATTTCTCAACAGAAACATTACAAACCAGAAGGGAATGACAAGAAATATTCCAAATAATGAAAAGCAGAGGACTGCAACTGAGACTACTCTATCCAGCAAGGCTCTCAATTAAAATGGAAGGTGAAGTAAGGAGCTTTATGGACAAAAGAAGGCTAAAAGAATGCACCTCTACCAAACAAGTATAGCAAGATATGCTTAAGTGACTGCTTTGAGAAGAGGAAGAAAAACAGTGAGAGACAAAAGAACAAAGGTACAAAGGGAGGAAAATGACAATGAATAAGTACCTATCAATAATAACCCTAAATGTAAATTGTTTAAATCCTCCAATCAAAAGCCGCAAGGTAGCTGAATGGATAAGAAAACATGATCGGCACATATGCTATGTACAAGAGACCCACCTCAGAAAACAATATCTACACAGATTCAAAGTGAAAAGTTGGAATATTCCAAGTGAATGGAAAGGAAAAGGAAGCTGGGGTAGCAATACCTATATCTGACAAAACACACTTCAAAAAAAAAGCCATAAAAAGAGACACAGGAGGACACTTCATAACACTCAAAGGAATAATCCATCAAGAAGTCATAAATTTTGTGAACATATATGAACCCAATATAGGAGCACCCAAATATATAAGAAAAATCTTGGAGGACTCCAAGAAAGATACACACACCAACAGAGTTACCTAGGGTTTTTAACATACCATTGTCAAAAATAGATAGATCTTCTAAACAAAATATCAAAAAGGATATTGCAGCATAAAACAATGCCTTAGACTACATGGACATAACAGATTATATATATAAAGAAGAAGCAGTATATATATAAACTTTCATCCAAAGAAGCAAAATACACATTCTTTTAAAATGCACATAGAATATTTTCAAAGATAGACTTCATGATAGGACACAAAACAAGTCTCAATAAATTCAAGAAAGTTGAAATCATAGTAAGCATCTTCTCAGATCACAAGTGCCTGAAACTATAATCCAACCTCAAGGAAAACCTCAAAAACACTCAAATTCATGGAGATTGAATAGCATGTTGATAAACAATGCATGGGTTAAGAATGAGAACAGGGAAGAAATCAAAAAGTTTTTGGAAACAAATGAAAATTAAGTCACAACAATTCAAAACTTATGGGGCACAGTGAAGGCATTCCTCAGATGAAAGTTGTAGTGATGCAGGACTACCTAAAAAAGGATAGAAACATTTCAAATAAAGAATCTGACCATACATCAACAAAAATTGGAAGAACAATGACAAAGAAAGCCCAGAGCAAGTAGAAGGAAGGAAATAACCAAGATCAGAGAAGAGTTATATGACATAAGAATAAGAGAACAATTTTAAGGATCAATAAATCCAGGAGCTGGTTCTTTGAAAGGTAAACAATATCCACAGGACTTTAAGAAAGCTCATCAAGAAAAAAAGAGAGAGAACCAAAAAAAAAAAAAAAAACAAAAACAGTCAGCAATAAAAGAAGAGAGATTACAACTGATACCCCAGAAATACAAAGGACTGTAAGAAATTACTACAAACAACTATATGCCATGAAATTTGATAACCTAGGTGAAATGGAAAAAAAAATTCTAGAAAAATATAATCTCCCAAAACTGAATGAAGAAGAAGCAGAAAGCCTGAACAGACCAGGAAAAGCTGATGAGATTGAAGAAATAATCAAAAAACTCCAAACACACAAAAGCACTGGATAGGTTTCACACAAGAATTATGGAAAGTATTTAAGGAAGGGCAAACCCATATACTTCACAAATTATTCCAAAAAAATCCAAGAGGATGGAAAATTCCCAAACTCTTTTTTTTATGGTGCCAGTATCATATCTTAATCCCAAAACCAGATACAGACATAACAAAGAGAAAAAAAAAAACTTCAGGCCAATATTGCAGATGAACACAGAACCTAACATCGTCAACAAAATATTGGCAAACCACAATAAGCAATACATTAAGAGACCATACATCATGATCAAGTGAGATTCATCCCAGGGATGCAAGGACAGCACAATAATTGCAATCAATAAATGTAATACATCACATAAACAAAAGCAAAGACAAAAATCACATGATCATATCAGTAGATATGGAAAAGCATTTGATAAGGTACAGAACCCATTTATGACAAAAACACTCAGCAAAGTGGGAATAGAGGGAGCATTCCTCAACATAATAAAGGCTGCATATGAGAACCTGACAGCCAACATCATACTCTATAGGCAAAAACTTAAAGCTTTCCCACTAAGATCAGGAACAAGAGAAGGATGTCTGCTTTCACTACTCCTATTCAACATCATATTGGAAGTCCTAGCCAAAGCAATCAGACAAGAAAAATAAATAAAAGGCATCCAAGTTGGAGGGAGAAAAACTGTCATTGTTTGTAGATGACATAATAGTATATATAGAAAGTGCTATAGACTCTACCAAAACACTACTTGACCTAATAAGTGAATTTGGCAAAACAGCAGGATACAAAGTCAATACTCAGAAATCAAAGGCATCTACACCAACAATGAAATATCAGAAACACAAATCAGGAAAAATATCCCATTTGATATAGCAACAAGAAAAATAAAGTACCTAGGAATCAACCTAACCAAAGAGGTAAAAGACCTTTACTCAGAAAACTACACAACCCTGAAGAAAGAAATTAAAGAAGACACAAACAAATGGAAGCATGTACCATGCTCACAGACTGGAAGAATTAACATCATGATATGTCCATAATACCAAAGCAATTTATAGATTCAATGTAGTCCCTATTAAAGTGGCAATGACATTTCACAGATATAGAAAAAACATTTCAGAAATTTATATGGAACCTTAAGTGACCCCAAAAGCTGCAGCAATTTTGAAAAAGAAGAGCAAAATAGGAGGGATCGCACTATCTGCTATCAAACTGTATTACAAGGCTACTGTATTCTAAACAGCCTAGTACTGCCATAAGAACAGACACATAGAAAAATGGAACAGAATAGAGAGCTCAGAAATAAACTCAAGTCTCTATGATCAATTAATATTAGACAAAGAAGGCAGAGGCATAAAATGGAGTAAAAATATCCTCTTCAACAAATGGCGTTGGGAGAGCTGGACAGCTATATGCAAATAAAATAAAATAAAATAAAATTAAAATAAAATAAAATAAAATAAAATAAAATAAAAAAATAAAACTTGATCACCAACTTACACCACACCCAAAAATAAATTCAAGATGGATAAAAGACTTAAATATAAGCTTTGACAGAAGAAATGTCCTAGAGGAAAACATAGGCAGGAAAATCTCAGATATTCCATGTAGCAATATTTTTGCCAATATGTCCCCTAGAGCAAGGGACATAAAGGAAAGAATAAAAAAATGGGGCCTCATCAAATTAAAAAGCTTCTGAATGGCTAAAGACAACAGCATTAAAATGAAAAGAGAACCAACTATATGGGAAAACATATTTGCCAATGATATCTTGGACAAGGGTTTCATATCCAAAATGAATAAAGAATTCACATGACTACACTCCAGGAAGATAAACAACCCAATTAAAATGTTGTCAAAAGATTTGAACAGACTGTTCCCCAAGGAAGACTTACAGAGGGCCCAGGGAGATATGAAAAGATGCTCGGCATCACTAGCCATCAGAGAGATGCAAATTAAAACCACAATGAAATACCACTTCACACCGGTGAGAATGGCCACCATAAACAAAGCAACAAACAACAAGTGTTGGAGAGGAAATGGAGAAAAGGCAACCCTAGTGCACTGTTAGTGGGAATTCAGACTGCTACAGCCACTGTGGAGAACAGTATGGAATTACCTCAGAAAACTAATAATGGAAGTACCTTTTGACCTGGCAATTCCACTGATGGTATTATATCCTAATAACCCTGAAACACCAATCCAAAAGAACCTATGCACCCCAATGTTCATAGCAGCACAATTTATGATAGCCAAGTGCTGGAAGCAACCTAAGTGCTTCCTAGTAAATGAGTGGATCAAAAAACTATGGTACATTTACATGATGGAATACTATGCAGTAGAAAGAAAGAAGGAGCTTCTATCCTTGGCAACAGTATGGATGGATCTGGAGAGCATTATGCTAAGTGAAATAAGCCAGGTTTTAGTGTAACCTAATCAATAAAACAAAGAAGCAAGCAAAATATAACCAGAGACATTGAAATTAAGAACAATCTGACAGTAACCAGAGGATACCTGGGAGGGGATAATGGGGATAAAGTGGGGAAGCATTTTCAGAAACAAGTATAGAGGACATGTGGATATAACCAAAGGGGTTAGAATGAGGGGAGGGAATGGGTGGCTGGGTTTGGGGGGAGTTGTGGGGTCAATACCAACAACTTTAGATGAACAACAATAAAAAAAAAACTCCTAAGTTTACGTGCTATGTGTTTCTAATTGCTGTGTGAGCTTAACACAGTCATTTCCTCTCTGTGGCTTCATCTCTAAAATGTTGGAATCTCTAAATGTTGAACTAGCTGATCTCTCCATGCCCATAAGTTCTAAAATTGTTATATGTCTGTCATATTTTGTACAATCCATGGACGACCAAATATGAGCCCTCTATATGCAGTTTGGTAGGAAAGGATTAGGAGGTAGAGGATACCTTCTAATTTCCATTAACCTTGCCCCATGTACCTTCACCTCAGGATTTCTTTCAGAAGTTAAATGCTTCTTGGCTTCTTGCAAATCAGTTTTTTGATGAGTTAATTTAAAACGGGTCAGAAACATATGGATTGTGTTTAACTTGAAATGCCCACTGGTTTAAAAATTAGACAAACAGACTTCCCTCCAAGATGGAGGTGTTGGTAGACACACTGTGCCTTCTTGCACAACCAAAAGAAGGACAGCAACAAATTTAAAAACAAACAAACAAAAAAAACCCCCACAAGAACTGACAGAAAATTGTACTGTGTGGGAGTCCAGCAACCAAGGACTTTAAGAAGAAACATTCATCCAGACTGGGCAGAGGCGGGGAGATGGGCAGTCGGGCAGAGATGACTTGTGGCAAGGCAGCAACTAGTGAACCAGGCTAGGCAGCAGCTGGCAGATAGGACAGTCCCACATTTCAGTGCTGATAAACTAGGAGGAACACCTGGGGAGCGAGACAAACCACACAACCCAAGGTTCCAGTGCAGGGAATAAATCCTCAAAAATCTGACTGAAAAACCTTGTGAGGGTTGAGGAAGCAGGAGAAACTCCCAGCCTCATAGTAGAGTTTGTTGGAGAGACCCACAGGGTTTTAGAATATACACAAACCCACCCCGCCCCCAGTAATCAGGACCAGAATGGCCAAACTTGATTGTGGGCAGCAGAGGAAGTGACTGAAAGCTGGCACAGAGCACAGCAAGCGGCACTATTCCTTCTCAGACCCCTCCCACACATACAGCCTCACAATGCAGCAATGTGGAATGCCCCACCCTGGGTGCAAACTTAAGGCTCCACCCATTACTACATAGCAGGTGCAACCCAGACAAAAAAAGTGGTCCAAATGAAAGAACAGACCAAAGCTCAGAAAACATACAACTCAGTGATGAAAAGATAGCCAACCCATCAGATGCATAGTTCAAAACACTGGTAATCAGGAAGCTCACGGAATTAGTTCAATATAGTCACAAATTAGAGGGAAAAATGAAGGCTATGAAAAGTGAAATAAAGGAAAATGTACAGGGCACCGATAGTGACGGGAAAGAAACCGGGACTCAAATATAACCAGACGGGACTCAAATATAACCATATAATGGTTTGGAGCAGAAGGAACAAAGAAACATTCAGCCAGAACAGAATGAAGAAACAAGAAATCAAAAAAATTAGAAGAGGCTTAGGAACCTTGGGGAGAACTTGAAATGTTCCAACATCCAAATCATTGGGGTGCCGGAAGGAGAAGAGGAAAAGCAAGAAAATGAAAACTTATTAGAAAACATAATGAAAGAGAACTTCCCTAATCCCACACAGGAAATACACTTCCAGGAAGTCCATGAAGCTCAGAAAGTCCCAAAGAAGTTGGACCCAAGGAGGAACACACCAAGGCACATCATAATTACATTAGCCAAGATTAACGATAGGGGAAGAATCTTAAAAGCAGCAAGAGAAAAGGAGACAGTGACCTACAAAGGAGTTCCCATTAGACTATCAGCTGAATTTTCAAAAGAAATCTTGCAGGCAAGAAGGGGCTAGAAAAACTTATCCCAAGTCATGAAAGGCAAGGACCTACATCCAAGATGACTCTATCCAGCAAAGCTATCATTTAGAATGGAAGGGCAGAGGAAGTGCTTCCCAGATATGTCCAAGTTAAAGGAGTTCATCATCACCAAGCCCTTATTATATAAAATGTTAAAGGGACTTATCTAAGAAAAAGAAGATAAAAAATATGAACAGTAAAATGACAACACACTCACAACAACCAACAACTGAACCTAAAACACAAAAACAAAACAAACTAAGCCAACAAGTAGAACAGGAACAGAACCACAGAAACGGAGATCACATGGAGGGTTATCAGTGGGGGAGTGAAACAGAGGGGGGGGAAGGTACAGAGGATAATTACAGTAAGTGGTAGGTAAAAAATAGACAGGGGGAGGTTAATGATAGTATAGGAAATGTAGAAGCCAAAGAACTTATTATACGTATGACCCATGGACATGAACTAAAGTGGGGGGATGCAGGCAGGATGAAGTGTGCAGGGCAGAGAGGAATAAAGGGAAGAAATGGGACAACTATAATAGCATAATCAATATATGCTATTATATATTTTTTAAAAATGTCACAATAGGCAGGACCCTCCTCTTATTGTTGTTACATCAGTACAAGTGTTGGTTTCTCTAAAGGGACCAATGCAGTTTATCTGTTGGAGCATATTAAACATCTGCCTAAAGAATTTAGGGTAGTGTTTTCCCTTCTAGAAAAAGAAATTACCACAGTGATACTGTTACAGAACAGAACAAGGGGGGCCTGAGACAATATACTATTATTGAAAGAAGGCCCCGGGTCCGTTATGTCCGCCGCCAGAGGAAAGACGTCTCTCAATGCCAGAGATTCGTGAAAAGGAAAGGAAATGTTTATTTAATGCTATTCAAACTTAAAGTAGTGACCTAATGTCTTTATCAAAAATCCCAAAGTCCCTTAAAACACCCACAAACAGACACAGTCCTTCCTTCCTCCCCCCTTTGCCCAGTCCAGAGTACCGTATCTCAGGAAAGGAAATAGAAGTCCATGGCTCAGGCAGTCCTCTGGTTCTTAGTTAGTCCTCTATGTCGACTGGGAGACCTCCCTGGGTTCCCGGCACCCTCGGCTGAGTCGCCGGGATCTCTGCTAAAACCAGGTGGTGGTTCCCCTTCTGAAGCTGTGGGGGTCCCCACTCTGTCCAGGCCGCGTGGTTCTCCTCCTCAGGGCTGCGGGAAGGGGAGAGTCCCCACTCTGCTAAAGCCGTATGGTTCTCTCCTTCTCAGGGCTGCACATGGCTCTCCTTCCTAAAGCAGCATGGTTCTCCTCCTCTCAATGGCCGAGGTCCTCCCCATTCTGCTAAAGCCGCATGGCTCTCCTTCTCAGGGCTGCGCATGGTTCTCCCCTTCTCATGGCTGTGCATGGTTCTCCTTCTCAGGGATGCGGGAGTCTCAACTCTGCTAAAGATGCATGGTTCTTTCTCTTAATGGCTGCCAAGTCTGGGTTTTAAATCCCCGCGGCCAATCTTCTTCTGCAGCCTCATTTCCGACTCCTCCCACACTCGGCTTCACATGCCAGAACTCATATCCTTCCAGCTTTACTGGGCTGCCATCATGAGTCTGGGCAGGTGTGGCCCATGTCCTGGAGCCAATCTTCTCCGAGCTCCCACGCAGGCGCTGTAGCTTGGGGGGATCTGCCCCCAGTCACATCTTGGTGGGGAAGTTACTTCCATTCCCCTAGCTCAGAAATGATCACAGCTATTTAACATATCTAAGTGACCAGCCAAAGGCTATAGATATGTTAAATGACCACGCCAGAGGGTAGCTGCAAGGCTGTTGCTATGCAAAACAGATCTCAATGGCCCTGCTCCATTTGTCCCTTCCCCCAACCCACACCCTGGGTGGGGGGTTAGAGACATCTTAAAATCTCCTGGACACCTTAAGTTCTGGACCCCATTTCAAATGCCTATTTGGGGTCCCCCCTCTTGGCTGCACCCTGTAACAATACATATCAGGGAGGTTAAAGTTATTTTATTCATTTACTCATTCATTCACTCTGCATTACCTGCTACTTTCTGTCTTATGTAGGAGACAGACAAGTAAATGAGCATTGGCAATACCATGCCATCTAATAGAGAAATGTCCAGGATACTGTGGCAACTGGAGCAAGAAAGGACTGACTGACATCAGAGAAGGATTTTTCTTAGAGTGAATTTTCTTATTGAAAACTGAGGACCACTGGTAGAAATTTGTTGGGAACAGCATCACAGGAGGTAGAAACAGATTGTACCAAAGCACAGAAATGTGAAAGGGTTTCTGACTTTGAAAAGAAAGAAATTCAGCCTGTGTAATCATTAGCATGGTGGCAGAAATATGGACATTCTGGGGATGGGGACTCTAGACACAAGGGGGGCATTAGAGTAATACAGATCTTTATTCAAATACATCTTTCATGATGACTATATGACTTCATGATGACCATATGACTTCATGAACCCTTCCTGACTCACACATGCAGAGACATAGGTATCAATAAAACTTATTTTGGGCAATAACATAAACTATTCCCCATGAATTCCTTCAAAACATAGGTGAAATGGTACTTTTAAAAGGAAGTCTCCCTTGATCCCTGACTGCTGGTATCTTCATATAGCACTTACCATACATTATTAATGTTTTCTTTTTAAATTCCCTATCTTGCTCACTGCTATACCTCAAGCCCCAACATAGTGTCCAGTACCTATACAGAGCTTAGTAGTTAATTTTGAATATATAAAAATATACATTAGGCCCATGAAAACTCTCTTAAGGATACAGGTACAACCTTGAGCATATTTGGAAAAAAATGTTTTAAATTAGATAGCAAATTGAAGTAATACAGTTTGAACCTTCTCACAACACATGAACTGTTAAGCACCAAGTTAAAGTTTTTTGGCTTTTCATTTGCCTTTTATGGCCCAAGGTCACTTGCCAAATATTTCTGCCTGGGACTATTTTGCTGTTTGTAAGTTTCTTTTCTATTATTTTCATCAATAGTACACTTTAATATGATGCTACACTGAGCTATATTAGATCAGCTAGAAATATTTTAGGCTTTCAAAGCATGGACAATACATATTAAAAACAGGACCTAATATTTCAGAGCTTCATATTTACTATGATTATATGTTTTGATGCAAGTGATTATATCTCTTCTTCAGTAGTGGGCTGAAAATCTTGGTTTGCTGGTTCCTTCATAATTTACTGCCTATGTATAATAGGCCAGTCTTGCAGGGAAAAAATATGATAAATTATGCTAGCTAGGATTGGTAGATTTATTAAATTTCTATCAAACACTGGAACAAAAATCAGCTTAAGTTAGAAATGGGCTCAAATTTTTTAATCAAAATTAATGAGTCCTGATGCTTGGTTCAGTAGGTCCAAGGAAGACTTGAATTGAAGACTGACTAAAGAAAATAAAAAGCTCATTTAAAGTAATTTTTCAATGATGGCCTTTAATTGGATGTTAAATCAAATTATTATCTGCTTTTCTACAGAAAGCACACTATATAAAATATAGTTAGGGGAATAACCACTGTAACAGATATACTGAATAACAATTGACTTCTCACTTTACGCTGAAAGGGGAGAAGGGCTGTGGTTGTCAGCCTGTCAGAAATTAAGTATGTAAATTAATGCTTAAGTGTATGAGTATGAATATGATTTACAAGGGGCTCAGAGTGTTGTTGGGAGAAAATACTAAGGATTTTCTTTCTCCTTCAAGATTAACAAGTGTTTGGTGATGTTGAAAGATTGTATATGGTGGGTATGGATGCATTAGCAGGGTGCCCATGTGAGCATTTTGCCACTGAGCACTGGCAGGAAACAGAAATACTCCTGAAGAGCAAATATTGAACTCATTCTCTAATGTTCCTTTCTGACATCCATGAACATCAGCCCATAGAAGCAATTTCATTAGTGTTTCCTCAATTTCCAATATGAGCAGTTAGTGTGGCCTAATAATGGGCCCTTATACATCCTTTGTAGAAGCTGAGTTCTGTGCCTCTGGGAGGGAGGGGTCTTCCAGGACTGGGGAGCTTGGAGAGTACCTTGGCTAGCAAATGGGAGCACTAGGAGCCCTATTTTCAAACAAAGGTGGATATTCCTGGAAAAGTCTGCTGTCTTTTTTCTTAATTCTTATTTATTCTATTACAGTTGGCCCAGGTTTTTCCCACCTTTGCCCTCCTC
This sequence comes from Phyllostomus hastatus, assembly GCF_019186645.2. Lineage (NCBI taxonomy): Eukaryota > Metazoa > Chordata > Mammalia > Chiroptera > Phyllostomidae > Phyllostomus > Phyllostomus hastatus. Next base: position 3,202,321 of record NW_025334029.1, read on the forward strand.
TGCCCAGCCCATCCTCCACTCCTACAGCCAATCCCCATACTATTGTCCATGCCCATGGGTCATTTATACATGTTCTTTGTGTAGACCCTTTCCATTATTTCTCCCATTGCCCCCCTCTCATCTGGTTACTGTCAGTCTGTTCCATGTTTCCATGTCTCTAGTTATGTTTTGCTCATTAGTTTATTGTGTTCTTTAGATTTCTCTTATAAGTGATATTATATGATACTTGTTTTTCACTGACTGGCTTATTTCATTAGCATAATTGTCTGCAGTTCCATCCAAGCTATCACAAAAGGCAGGGATTCCTTCTTCTTTCTTTCTGCTGTGTAGTATTCCATTGTGTAAATGTACCACAGTTTTTTCAATCCATTCATCTACTTATGGGCACTTAGGCGCTTTCCAAAACTCAGCTATTGTAAATAGCACTGCTATGAACATAGGAGTGCATAAGTTCTTTTGAATTAGTGTTTCAGGATCTTAGGGTATATTCACGGCAATGAAATTGCTGGATGAAAAGGCAGCTCTATTTTTATTTTTTAGGAAATTCCATACTGTTTTCCATAGTGGCTGCACCAGTCTGCATTCCCACCACACCAACAGTGCACTAAATATGAAACTAGACCACCGACTTACACCATACACCAGATAAACTCAAAATGGATAAAGCACTTAAATATAAGTTGCAATACCATAAAAGTCCTAGAGGAAAGCACAGGCAGTAAAATTTCATATATCCCATGTAGCAATACTTTTGCCAATATATCTCCTAGTGCACGGGAAATAAAGGGAAAATAAAAAAAAAATGGGACTGCATCAAACTAAAAAGCTTCTGCAGAGCAAAAGAAACCAAGATCAAAATGAAAAGGGAACTCACTGTATGGGAGAACATATTTGCCAATGATACACTGAACAGGGGTTTAATATCCAACATATATAAAGAATTCGTATGACTCAACACCAGGAAAACAAACAATCCAATTTAAAAATGGACAAAGGACCTGAATAGACACTTTTTCAAAGAGGACCTGAATAGATCTGAATAGACAGACACTTCTCCAAAGAGGATACACAGATGGCATCAGAATGACTATCATTAATAAATCACAATGAGTACTGGTGAGGATGCGGAGAAAAGGGGAAGTCTGCTGTCTTTTGGAGGTGGTTGGTGCAGAGAGGGTGGAACACATGTCTCTTTCACAGCTGACTGGGATGGTGTTGGTTTACCAGAGTTAATGGAACTTTTTGAAGTGACGAGTTAACTCCCAGAATAGAGTTTACATATTGAAGGAATGGAGTGGGCATAAATTAGTTTTCTCATATACATTTTTAATAGTAGATCTTTAATAGACAGCTCATTAGTTTCATGGTTCTTTATAACCAAGTATAATACCCTTTAGGCTTGGGAAAAGTTTCTGCCATTTTTGTTCTAATTTTCAGAAGAACTGTAAAGACTATGCATCACAGAATTTTAAAGTGGGAAAACCTAGTACATAGCTCAGATCCAAATGCATCTTCATTTCCCTGTTACCCTAAATAAAATGGCATCTGTATTGGCTTCCCATGTTTGAAATTACACATAATGTAATCATTTTGCTGCTTGAGAATTACCAAACCTAGTGAAATGTATGTCACATGACTAGATAGTCTGTTTCATTGCATATTTTGTTGACCTTTTTATTTTTAAAAGATTTGATTTATTTTATTTTTAGACAGAGTGGAGAGAGGAAGAGAGGGACAGAAACATCAATGTGTGGTTGCCTCCAGTGTGACCTCCACTGGGGACCCACCCCAAAACCCAGACTTGTGCTCCAGACCAGGAATCGAACCAGCAATCCCCTAGTTCAGAGACCAGCACTCAATCCACTGAGCCATACCAGCCAGGGCTTGCTGACTTTTTAAAAGGGTAGTCTTTAGTTTAATTGCCAGATCATAAATTTTATTAATAATAACACATATCTGTACATATTGTGCACCTTCTTTGGGCTAGTCACTTTATATTGATGGTGATCAGTGGTGAGTGATGGAGCACCTGCTGAATGGCCCAAGGCCACATGGCTGGAAGTGACCAAGCCTGCACTGCAACACTACTTGGACTGACCTCAGATACATTGTGCTACAGCACACAATGCAGCGTGCTTTTCTCCCTCAAAATTTTACAGCTCTTACAAAGTAGCTGACATTAAGCACATTCTAGAGGTAAAGAATCTGAGGCTCAGGAAGGCTAAGTTATTAAAAGCATAGAAATTAAGAGGCTGGTGGGCAATTTGTTCCATGATCTTTCCATTTCCTCCTTTCACCCCTTCCTTCTCACCTCCTTACACTTCCAGGCACTTTCTCTACCATGATGCTGAATGCCTACTCTCCCAGTGTGCATTCAGAGCCTCCTAAGTGGTGATTCTTTCCTTATTTTGCTTTTGTTAATGTAAGGAACATCCAAACCTATAAGAATTTTTAGGAGTTTATTTGAACAAAACTGATGACAACTGCTGAGAAGTAAAGCCTCAACATATTGAGAAAATTCTCTGGAAAAATTACAATCAAAAGAGGAGACATAAATGGGTTATATGAACTCCATTGGTGATAGATTAGGGAGGTGGGAGAAAGTGAGGTGAAGGGGGGAACCTTTGGGAATGGATAAAAAGATAAAATTATAGTCGCGTATTTCTTTTACACAGGTGTGTAAGGGATAGTTAATAGTCAACAATTAACACATTAACAACAATGATGGGATTTGTAGTCTCTTCTGTGGTGTGGTGGTTTTGCCTCAAGGGTTTGGAAAAAAGGAAAGTTACCTGACATTCCAAAGGTATGTTATCATAGATGCAAAAAGACAATAGACAGGCTCAATTAAGGTACAAATTGACTTTTTGTCACAAAAGATTCTAGCCAAGGGCAATGACTGACCACCATGACCTGGTTTTAGTTAGTAAGTTTTAATTTTAGACCATCCTTGATGGTTACTTTAGGTCTCTAAGTTTGTAAGGCTGTTGTGCAGGCCTCCCCTAAACTTGTCAGATTTTATATGTGGCACCCTTTCATCCACAATTTTTGAGGAAGATCATTTGCCAGTGTTCCCCATACTTGTTTCAAAAACTATTTTCCTGATATTGTATTCTTTTGGTTCTCTTCCTGTTACTGAACAGCAAGTGGGGTCCTGCTTCCCACCACCACCATCATCTAGGCAAAATTGTAGAGACAAACTTTGGTGATAAAGGAAAGGACTCTTTATTCAAAACTTACACAACTTTGGAATAACAGCTTTCCACATGCATTAGTCATTTACAGCTTTAATCACTTAACACTATCAATTAAGGCTACACTATATAACTTGTTATAGCTTTAATTACTTAAGCTTATCAATAAGACTAATCTCTTTAACACCTGAATTCTCTTATAATTCCCTGTTTTTAATTATGTTGTTTCTATAGGGTTAGTTTACAAACTAGAACAACATAAGATACAAAAGCTACACAATTTTGTAAGACTGGCAGGCTTCTGCTTCAGAGCCTGTCCCCACTTGGACACCTAAAGAATAAACCTGCTACCCTCTTCCAGGCCAGCCCTATTCAAAGCTGTGCCTGGAGTTCCTTTCCATCCAAAATACATCTGTTGGGAAATGCAGGCAGCTGCAGCACAATCATCTAAGCATCCTTTCCAGGCATCCTTGAGGAAGAAAGCCAGAGCCAGCCAGTCTGAAAGCCAGAGAGCCCAAACATATTTATTTTATTCCCAATCTTCTTGCCCATAATTCCATGTGCTCTGGAGGCATTCAACTTTTCAGCCAATTCTGTCCTAGGCTACTTACCTTTACTTTGGGCAACCTCCTCCTACAGCACCTTTCTACTCCTCAGTGATCTGATCAGATCTCTCTGTATCAATTCTACCTCCCCATCTGCCATTTGATGTCTTTCCCTTCCATGCTCTGGCCTGGAGAGTCATTTTAGTGTTTTGACCTTTGACTAACTAATCAGATTTATTCATTCCCAAAGTTTTAATTCTATCAACTAGGTGTTTCTATCCGTGCCAGCTCTCCCAAACTCCCCTCTCAAACATCTATTTGTCTGCTGCTTGCCTGAGATTTTGATTTAAATCTGATTTCTGTGAAGTACTTGTTGTATAAACTTGGGAAAGCCAATTAACACTTCTAAGCCTCAGTTTCTCATTTGTAAACTGGAAATAATAATAGTCCCTCATAGAGTTTTTGCAAAGATTAAAAATGAGATAATGAAGAGAAAGGACAGAGCACAGTACTTGGAACACAATAAGCACTCAGAATGGCACTAACAATGGTAGTTATTGTTACTATTACTACCACCCACCATTAGGTCACATATCACAACCTGCCTTGTATTGTCATTCTTAATGGCCTTGTCCTCCCAAGAGACTGCGAACAACTTAAGCTATATATATCTGTCAATCTATGTCAATAAAAAGACACACTTTTGACTCTTTTTATGATAAGCATTTACAGTAGTTCATTTTCATTTTATGTGCTGAGTATAAGAATTTATGCTTATTTCCAAATTTTCTAGAATTAGACTATAACTGAAACCATATAAAGATATCATATTTACAACATAAAGCTAATATTATTTTTTGCTAACAATACTGTCTAAATATTTTAACCAAGCTATCAGTTTCTGTAGAAAATTGTTGGTCTCACCAATGTTGTTGATGAAATTACTAACTTGGTTTTTTAACATGTACATAATTCATGATACTGTATTTGAACTGTTCATTAGCTTCATCTTGTTGTATGTGAGAGCTAAATCCTTCTTTCTAAGCCATTGTGGTGTTTTCTAAAGGAGAAAGCTGCCTTTGGAATGAGGGGAATGTGGTGCTTGCAGAGCATTCTGGGATTCCTTGGTTCATAAAGAAGTTATGCACAACTCTGATATCACCTACTGAGTGACAGAAGACATGTGGCTAGGGGAGATTTCCTATAGGAGAAAGAACATTAGAGCATACAAAGGTGGTGAATAGGCTCTGGGAAACAGAACATGTGCTCTGGGAAAATCACTGTATAGGTGTTTATGAATGAAGGCCAGAAGCTTCTGAGTAAGAACTCATCTTGTCCTGGGTGGCCAAATGTCAGGTGTCTAAAGGACTGTGGTATTAAACTCCTCATCATTCCTTAACTAGGCCTCTTTGGTTCTTCCTGCTTTCCCTGTCATTAACTATTTGTTCATTTTCCAAGCTTTTACATGTATTCCTTCCACTGCTAGGAATACCTTTTTTGCTAATTCATAGCCACCTACACTTTCCAAATACAACAGAACCAACAACTTATTATTTGACTTAGTGAGCCCTTGTCTTATATCCACTGCTAGGCTGTCTACCTACTTCTTTATGTCCAGTACTGAGCACAATGTCTTGAACTTAGGATGAGTTGTCTTAATGTTTATAGTTGGAATGAAGAAAGAGAGTAGAAGAGGAAGGGCAGAGAGAGGAAGGAAAGAAGGCAACAGGGGCCATTTAGTCAAATTACTGGGGAATCAAACAACTCATTAATAATCTAGCTATGGAGTATACAGCCCTACTTTTATTCCTGAATAGCTGTACAATTAAAAAATTGGATTTCAGCCCTGGCTGGTGTGGTTCAGTGGATTGAACACTGACCTGTGAACCAAAGGGTCTCCAGTTCGATTCCCAGTCAGGGCACATGCCTCCATTGACGGCCATGTCCCCAGTAAGGGGTGTGTGAGAGGCAACCACATGTTGATGTTTTTCTCCCTCTCTTTCTCCCTCCCTTCCCCTCTCTAAAAATAAATCAATAAAATAAATAAAAATTATTTATTTATTTTATTTTATTTTAATTGTTCTTCAAGTACAATTTTTTTACTCCCATCCCAGCCCACCCACTCAGTCCTCCCCACCTCTCTCCCATTTCCACACCCCCTAGTTTTTGTCCATGTGTCCTTTATACTTGTTCCTGTAAACCCTTCACCCTTTCCCCTGAAGTTTCCCTGAAATTCCCTTCCCTCCCCCCTCTGGACACTGTCAGTCTGTTCTCTATTTCAGTGTCTTTGGTTATATTTTGCTTGTTTCCTTGTTTTGTTGTTTAGGTTCCTGTTAAAGGTAAGATCATATGGTATTTGTCTTTCATTAGAAAATTTTAAAAATGAGCCCTGGCTGGCATAGCTCAGTGGATTGAGCACGGGCTGCGAACCAAAATGTCGCAGGTTCGATTCCCAGTCGGGGCACATGCCTGGGTTGCAGGCCATGACCCCCAGCAACCACACATTGATGTTTCTCTCTCTCTATCTCCCTCCGTTCCCTCTCTAAAAAATAAATAAATAAAATCTTTAAAAAAATTTTTTTAAATTGATTTCAATTGAGAGAATGTCATGGTCACATTAGTATTGAATGGAGTCACAGTATATCCCTGATTTAATTATGTTATGTGAAAATTTAAGTAGTGATGTAAGCACATTTCCCTTTTGCAGCATTTGCTGTTTTTCTAATTTAACCTCATAGCAGCTAAAACCATCTCCTCAATGCAGTAGTATTATCTAGTGAAGACTCGAACTTTGGCAGAAATTCATATTTTTCAATTAATCATATAGAATAAAAATAATATGTTACTTGCACAGGTATGTTTCTAATTATAGTTTTACATTATACTATTTTGATTGTCTTTTTGTTTTTAAATATTTTTATTGTCATTCAATTACATTTGTCTGCATTTTCTCCCCACCCCTCCCCCCACACCATCCAAACCCACCTCTCTCCCTTACTTCCACCCTCCCCCTTGGTTTTGTCCAAGTGTCCTTCATAGTAGTTCCCAAAAACCCTTCCCCGCACTGTCCCCACACCAACAGTGCACAAGTGTTCCCTTTTCTCTGCATCCTCTCCAACATTTGTTTGTTGATTTGTTTATGTTGGCCATTCTGACTGGTGTGAGGTGGTATCTCATTGTGGTTTTAATTTGCATTTGTCTGATGGCTAGTGATGCTGAGCATCTTTTCATGTGTCTCTGAGCCCTCTGTATGTCTTCCTTGGTGAAGTGTCTGTTCAAGTCCTTTGTCCATCTTTTAATTGGGTTGTTTGTCTTCCTGCAGTGGAGTCATGTGAGTTCTTTATATATTTTGGAGATCAAACCCTTGTTGGAAGTATCATTGGCAAATATGTTTTCCCATATACTTGGTTCTCTTTTCATTTTAATGCTGTCTTCTTTAGCCATGCAGAAGCTTTTTAATTTGATGAGGTCCCGTTTGTTTATTCTTTCCTTTATGTCCCTTGCTTTAGGGGACATATCTGTGAAGATGTTGCTGCAAGGAATGTCTGAGATTTTCCTGTGAATGTTTTCGTCTAGGACTTTTGTGGTATTACAAATTATATTTAAGTCTTTTATCCACCTTGAATTTGTTTTTGTGTATGGTGTAAGTTGGTGATCGAGTTTCACTTTTATTGCATGTAGCTGTCCAGATCTCCCAACACCATTTGTGGAAGAGGCTATTTTTGCTCCATTTTATGCGCCCCCCCCTTTGTCAGGTATTAATTGACCATACAGACTTGGCTTTATTTCTGGGTTCTCTGTTCTGTTCCATTGGTTTATGTGCTTAATTGTCTTTTAAATGTAGTGTTTTACATTCTGTCAAGAATGTCTTAATTTCTTCATTGAGAGGAGGATTTTTAGATATTGAATGCATTTCTTAAGACTGTGAATTTTAACATTAAAATTCTCCCTTTTCCTCAAAGTCACATTGCAACTTATACTCCTCCTTTCCTAGGACACCTCATCCCTGTGTCTGAATGTGAACACCAAAGTAGGGAGAGCCTGAGAAGCCATTTGTAACTCTCACTTCTCGTTTTTCAGCTCTAAGATGTTGGCGATGTTGTGATACTATAGCTCTTTGTGGAGGAGGAAATAGAATAAATTGATATCAAACCATACCAGATCACTCAACTCCACATTGTTACAGTATGCATAATCTGCTTTTTTTCCCCTGGAAGTCATGAAAGATGTTCTTTATTTCTTGTTTTATAAAAATAGCTGCCTCTAGGTGTGGATAATGTTAGTTTGATTTCTTCAAAAGAATATGTGAATTATAACTGCTTTGAGAGTTCTGCAGCTATTTTAAAGTTTGTGTTTTTGCTCAGAAAAGCATACACCATGGGGTAAATTTATGTGCAACTAGAGGAAACTTTTGAGACAATAGAATAAATGGACTTATGAAACAACCTCCCGATAATGTAGCTCAGCTGGTTTCCTAACATATGCATTGGTCTTATATGCTTTGGCACATCTTCATTTATCTCATTAAACTTATTCTGACAATTTTTTCATGTATTGGCTTTCATAATTTCTTTGTTTGGCAACATATCAACATTGTATCTTTTGAGGGAAGATAATACTTTCTCTGCTTTGGTGTCCCGGAGCTCTAAGTACTCATATATCCTGCATTTTGCCTAGTGGCAGAAGGGCCACTTGTCATTGATTATGAACAGGGTAATTTGTGGATGTGAGATTCTCTCCAGTGCTCTGAACTGAAAATTTTTCCATAGATAAATGACAGAAGATAACATATGGAGCCCATATTTTTTGAGTTTGGCTCTAAATCCCATGGAAGCCTTTGCTACCTGGTCTGCCACTTAGCATTCTGAACATCTCTCTCACTCTTTCTGGAAAAGTCATTATCTCTCAATCTTGCTACTTGTGTCTAGCTAAGGTGTACATAATACAAACTGCAGAATTTTCCTATAGTTAAGCAAACTCTTCTTTTGCCCATGAAGGAACAAGGGATAGTGGGCCTTTTGTTTCTCAGCAAGATCTTTTCATCAAATAAATCAGGGTTATGATCCAGAGTAGACCAGGACAGCAGAAAGCACAACCAGAACCCTCCAAAATCACTGAACCTAGTAAATTTATGTTCAAAATCCTATTCAAGTTCACTAATGTACAATACACATTGATTATACAGGAGACCTCATTATGTTCAATATGATATTCAACACACTCATGCAACCATACTATTAAGACTTCTACCCCAGCTGGTGTGGCTCAGTGGACTGAGTGCTGGCCTGTTAACCAAAGGGTCATCAGTTTGATTCCCAGTCAGGGCACATGCCTTGGTTGCAGGCCAAGTCCCCACTAGGGGGTGCATGAGAGGCAACCACACAGTGATGTTTCTCTCCCTCTTTTTCTCCTTCCCTTTCCCTCTGTCTAAAAATAAATAAATAAAATCTTTACAACAACAACAACAAAAAAAGAATTTCATCTCTATTAATCTGATAAGCATTCATTCAATATTTACTTACCAATACGTGTGTTGTCTTCTTAGAATTTTAAGGAAGTTTTGGGAATGGATTTGGTTTCCCACAACTTTTAAATGTCATTTTCTGGTGAACAGATATCTATTTTTTCTCTTAATAAATTTTCCTATATCAAAGACTACCAGGATCATTTCCTGAAGAGTAGAACTGCTTTTTTTATGTGTACCCATTCTTTAGAAATAAGAATTGTAATATCAAACACCCTGAAGATCTTACAAAGGATTTCATGATAAAAATCTGGGGACCATAATTTTCTCGGTCCTTTTATCTTCTCAGTTTTGAATCTTCCCTCCCCTCCCCACTAAAAACAACTCCATAAAAAAAATAAAGTTTATCTCTGAATTGACCAGATCACAAAATGTCAAATGATTGTGGTAGTGGAAGCCAGTATGAAAAGGGGGAAGATTTATTCGTTTGCCTAGAGGACCCAAGGGCTGTTATGGGCTGGATCCCTGTATAGGTCCAACCATCTGACCTTGCTTTCAGTTTTCCTTTCTTAAATTTATTTTTAATATATTTTATTGATTAAGCTATTACAGATGTCCCATTATTTACTCCCCTTTATTCCCTTCTACCCTGGATCATGTCCACTCCCACCAGCATTCCCCCACCTTAGTTTATGTCCATGGGTTCTACATATAAGTTCTTTGGTTTCTTTATTTACAATACTATTCTTAACCTCCTCCTGTCTATTTTGTACCTACCATTTATTTATGCTTCTTATTCCCTATACCTTTTGTCCCATTTTCCCCTTCCCCTCCCCTGTGATAACCCTCCATGTGATCTCTATTTCTGTGAATCTGTTCCTGTTCTAGTTGTTTGCTTAGTTTTTTTTTGTTTTTGTTTTTATATTTGTTCTTTTTAGGTTTGGTTGTTGATGGTTGTGAGTTTGTTGTCATTTTATTGTTTATATTTTTGATCTTCTTCTTTTTCTTAGATATATTCCCTTAACATTTCATGTAATAAGGGCTTGGTGATGATGAACTCCTTTAACTTGACCTTATCTGGGAAGCACTTTCTTTGCCCTTCAATTCTAAATGATAGCTTTGCCAGACAGAGTGATCTTGGATATGGGTCCTTGCCTTTAATGGATTTCAATATTTATTTCCAGCCTGTTCTTTCCAGCAAGACTTCTTTTGAGAAATCAGATGATAGTCTAATGGGAACTCCTTTGTAAGTAACTGTCTCCTTTTCTCTTGCTGTTTTTAAAGTTCTCTCCTTAACTTTAATCTTGAGTAATGTAAATATGATATGCCTTGGTATGTGCTTCCTTGAATCCACATTCTTTGGACCTCTGAGATTCCTGGACTTCTTGGAAGTCTATTTCCTATGTTAGATTAAGGAATTTCTCCTTCATTATGTTTTATAATAAGTTTTCATTTTCTTGCTCTTCCTCTTCTCCTTCTGGCACTCCTATGATTCAGATGTTGGAACATTAAAGTTGTCCCAGAGGTTCCTAAGCTTCTCTTCATTTTTTGAGTTCTTGTTTATTCATTCTGTTCTGGCTGAATGTTTATTTCTTCCTTCTGCTCCAAATCATTAATCTGAGTCCTGGTTTCTTTCCCATCACTGTTGGTGACCTGTACATTTTCCTTTATTTCACTTTGCATAGCCTTCAATTCTTCCTCTATTTTGTGACTGTACTCAACCAGTTCTGTGAGCATTCTGATTACCAGTGTTTTGAACTGTGCACCTGATAGATTGGCTATCTCTTCATCACTGAGTTGTATTTTTTTTTCTGGAGCTTTGGTTTGTTCTTTTATTTAGGCCTTTCTTTCTTTCTTCTTTCTTTCTTCTTTCTTTCTCTTTCTTTCTTTCTTTCTTTCTTTCTCTTTCTTTCTTTCTTTCTTTCTTTCTTTCTTTCTTTCTTTCTTTCTTGTCTTGGAGCAACAGTTATGACGTAAGGGGTGAATCCTTAGGTATTTACCTGGGAAGGGCATCTCAAGTTACTGGTTTTGGCATTGTATGTGTGGGAGGCATCCAAGAAGGAGCAATGCTGCTTGCTCAGCTCTCTTCAGCTTTCAATCACTTCCCCTGCTACCCACAAGCAAACTGGGCCCTTCTGGTGCTAATTCCCAGGTGGGTGGTTTTGTGTATGTTCTAGGACCCTGTGAGTCTCTCCAACGAACTCTTCTGTGAGGCTGGGAGTTTCTCTCACTGCCTCAACCCCTACAAGTTTTTTCAGTCAGAGGTTTTGAGGCTTTATTTCCCTGCATTGGAATCCTGGATTGTGAGGTCTGTCTTGCTCCCCTGTTATTCCTCCCAGTTTATCTGCACACCAATGTGGGACAGTGTGGTCCACCAGTCACCACCTCACCAGCTCTGCTAGCCACAACCTTGCCCTCCCTGGTCTTCTAACCACTGTCTTGCCATGAGTCCTCTCCACCCCGCTGCCCCTCCCTACCCCTCCTACTGGTCTGTATGAATGTTTCCTCTTTAACTCCTTGGTTGTCAGACTTCCATACAATTCGATTTTCTGGCAGTTCTGGTTGGTTGTGTTTTTAAATTGGTTGTTGTCCTCCTTTGGTTGTATGAGGAGGCAAAGTATTTGTACTTTGCCTCTATTATGGCCAGAAGTTCATATAATCACATCTGACCTTTCTTAATGCCAACTAATAGAATGAGTCACCTTTGAGATTTTCTTCCTGCTTTGCCACTCTCCCATTTTCCTTTCCCAGCATAAGCAGGATAGAGCCTAGCTAGGAATTCATTCATTGTTTGCATATTGATTATACATTGTTGAAAGAACAATTCATTGTTGTGAAAGAAGGTGTGTAAAGTGCTGAAAAGTGATAACTTATGAGTAGAGACACTTCTCTTCTTTCCTGTTAAGATATTATTCAATTTAAATGTGCCATTATAGAATACATGAAGAATAATGTGTAACCCCTGCTCTCCAAAAGCTCATCATCTAGTCAGAAGGCTAAGTGAAATATACAAAGAATTGCAATGAAATAAGTAGCAGGGCTATTGTAGAGTCTTTGTGGGCTGTGGATAAATCAGATGAAAGCATGAACATACAGATTATGTTCACTCTCTCATAGATGGGGGAGTTTTTCCAAGTTGGTTGTACTGTCAATTATGTTTTTATAATTGCCTGAATGAGTTTAGGGGTTAAGGAGTTAGAGTAATATTTGAAAGTTTCTGATTACTTTCTATCTTGGCATCAGGTTATCAATTTACATGCATTTACAACAGAAAGTCCCATGTTCAATCAATTCTTTGCAACTTATATAGTTAGACCTATCTCCATCATAACAAAAACTGCTCTTGTCACTTTTGTTTTCAAGTCGCTGTGACACTGAGGCAGTTCAGTGCTTTCTCTGTGCTTCATTATGATATTTAGTTGCATAAAAACATTTCCTTTTTTCAATTTACTTTAATCAGAGCACTTGGTCTGACCTCCCAGTTATGGATCATATTGTATTTTTTCCTCATCAAAATAGCACAGGTGTTCCTGTTCAGGTTACACTAAATCATACACTTATGAGAGGTGACAAGTTCTGGAGTAAGTCATTCTTTCATGTTTGCCCCTATGGGCCAAATTTCGACAGAAAGAATGACAGATAAGATCACTGTATATATGCAGGTAGTCTGAAATGAGATCACACCACCACAGTGAGAGAATCTTATTGCATCTTACTCTTTAGGTAAGGGAAATACATAGAATTTATGTAGAATTTTCTAACAACAAAACCCAAATACTCAAACATTTTTAAAACTATCATACAGTAAAATATCCAAGTATGTAATAATATTTATACTTCAATGGTTTATATATGTGCAGTTATTATTTATATTACTAATTATATAATATATTAATTGTATCTATATATCTGTCTCCTTCTGTCGAGCAAGCCATCTTACAAGATGTTTCCTAAATTTTATATGAGATATTCCCTAAATTTTGCTTGGAACTCCCAAATACCCTCCCCAAAACAAACATTCTGTTGGTCACCTGAGTTCTTTGCTCCTTTAAGGAAAATCCATAAAGCAGAACCCCTGAATTTGAAGCATTATCTAGTTTCCTTGTTTATGATTACCATATTTTTCAGACTGTAAGACACACCTCCCAAATTTGGGAGGGAAATGGGAATGTGTCCCATAGTCCAAATGTAGCTTACCTGGCTCACTGTGGGGGGGCAGTCGGGGAGTGGGGTCACAGGAGGCAGGAGCAGGGTCACTGCTGCAGGAAGCTGAGGCGGCAGGTGTGGAGCAATGCTACAGGACCTGGGCTGGGAGGAGGGGGTGATGTGGCTATATGAAGCAAGGGAGGCAGGAGCAGAGTCCCCGCTGCAATATTCTATATTGCAAGGGAGGAGGGTACAGTCAGTGCAGTCACTAGGAGAAGAAAGCCTTCAGCACTCATACATGCCTCCATCATGTGACTGGTGTGTCCCCCATTAACATTAACATAGGCAAATTCCACTGCAGGGTGACCTGTAAATGAGACCCTGCAGCTGTTACAAAACTACAACTCCCATCATGCTTGGATAGGTTAGGATGATTGGAGCTGTAATTTGGCAACAGCTGCAGAGCCACACAGGTTGTGCAAAACTGCTGTACCCATACAAGAGTGTAGCAGCAGATCTCCCTCGTAACAGTGTCAGCAGCAGATCTCACAATAACAGTGTCAGCAGCAGATCTCCCCATAACAGTGCATCATCCACTGATGTTCTCAGCCACAGGGTCCCCAAAACTATGGAGGACACAGTGCTGATAGTTCTGTCATTATTGTATTTTGTTGTAGAAAGATACAATAGCGTACCGTAGTCTCCTACTAAATCTACTGCAATTGTGGAAAGATGTCAAAGCACAAAAGGATTTCATGTAAAATCCCTTTTAAACTGGAGGTAGTGAAATATGCCAAAGAACATGGGAACAGAGCAGTGGAGAGACACTTTGGGCCACCTCCAACTGAAAAAAAATGACACAGGAATGGAGGAAACAGGAGGATCAACTGCAAAACACACACAAAATAAAACAATGTTTTTGTGGGCATGCTGCAAAATGGCCACAGTTAGAAGTGAATATGAAAGAGTGGATCACACATCACAGGAATAATAGCTTTTCATTATTTACAAAAATGATCATATATGAAGCCAAACATCTTCCTGCAGAGAAAGGCATTGAGGACTTCACTGGATCATCATCATGGTGCCACAGATTTATGAAGAGATGTGGCCTTGCTATGCACACCAAAACTAGAATTGCACAAAAAATGCCTATAGAATATGAATCCAAGATTGTGTTTTTTCACAAATTTGTACTAGATGCAAGAAAGAAGAATGGATTTGAAACAAGCCAGATTGGGAACATGGATGAAGTCCTGTTAACCTTTGATGTTCCATCAAACAAGACTGTTGATGTGAAAGGTGCCAAAACCATAATGGTGAAAACCTCAGGGCATGATAAAACCCATTACATGGTTGTGTTGTCCTGCTGTGCAGATGGCACCAAACTGCCACCAATGCTGATTTTCAAGAGAAAAAACATGCCAAAAGAGCCAATCCCAATAGGAGTTATTGTTCATGTTCATGACAAAGGATGGATGGAAAAAACTGGCCTGAAGATATGCATAGAAAAAGTGTGGTCCAAACATCCTGGAGGGCTTCTGAAAAAAACTGCTCTATTAGTGCTTGATCAGTTAAGGGCACATATCACTGAAGCCACAAAAAAAGAGATTTAAAGAAGAGAAAACCCATCTAGCCATAATTCTTGGGGGGCTTACCAGCCACTTACAACCATTGGACATTTCTGTGAACAAGCCATTTAAAGTTTTCATGAGAGAAAAGTGGAACAAATGGATGGCTGCTGGAAATCATGATCTGACACCAACTGGACAAATGAAGAGGCCCACTATTACCCAAGTTTTTTGAGTAGGTGAAAACCTCATGGCAATCAGTTAAGGATGAAACCATTGTGAGGTCCTTCAAAAAAGGTGGCATCAGCAATGCCTTAGACAGCTCTGAAGATGGCATCCTCTATGAACAGAGTGAAGACAGTGAACTAGTGATTCTGAGGAACTGAGCTTTATAAATGTGGACAGTAGTGATGAGGAGTTCTTGGGGTTCCCTGCTGATTAGAGGAGCTTCCATACTTAAAGCTTAAAGTCAGTAATAATGGTTGTTAATGCTGCTGTTGAGTTCTGTTTACATTTACTTTGGTGAAATGTTATTGATGTTATTAAATATTTTACCACATTTTTTCTTCTAAATTTTTTTTTCTTATTTTCCTCCTCTAAAACCTAGTTGCAGCTTATGGTCTGAAAAATATGGTAATGGTTGTTTACAAGTTTGATGGATTGACCAACAAAATATTTAAAGACAGTGGACTTGTATCAATGAGGAGCAGTATAGTGGATTAGTACATAATAGTCTAGATTATAACAGCCTGCATTTATATTCAGGAGCTGTCTCATATTAGTGTGGGCAAGGTATTTAACTGCCCTTATTATAATTTTCATTATTTATAATATGGAAATAATAATATTGCCTACCTTAGATGGTCAGTAAGGATCACATGAAATAAACTGTATAAAGTGCTTAGCACAAAAGATTAGCTTTGCTGTATATGAGCTAACATTCAATTGGAGCTGTTTTGGCTGAGAAATAGAGCTGGCTAAGGTTAGCAGAAAACAAGAAGAGTTAACAGATTAATGCAGTGTCTCTTCTTATTGTACTATGTACCTTGAACTAGGATGATCTCATGTAAAAGAGTTACCTATGCCTTCCTCTTTACTGAAGTATGAGAATTCTGAATTTTATGCCTTTAAGATGCAAATGAACCATTTGGTAGCGGTTGTGTCCTTCATAATTCATAAACAATTAACTTATCTATTTGAAGTTTTTATTTCAAGAACTGATATATTTCCCTCTGATAGCTCTATATTAGTAAATTTGAGTCTTCGTTCACCATGTATGAATAGTATTGAAACCTGCCCAGGCACAATGACCAAAGGATGATTTTGAATTTTAAAAATAAAATAAATAAAATAGATGATTTTCAGTGAAAGCTTCTTTACTCTCTGGATGATTAGATTTACATGATGCAAAAGGAGTATTTTGATGGCTTAGGGCAGCTTAACACAATGTGTTCTTGAAAGTTATGTTTCAGAAATCAGTTAGCACTTAAGAAACTGAGACACATAAATGTAAGGAGTGAATGAAAAGGAGCTAACTCTTGATTTCTGAAGTTATTACATTTGACCTGTCAACTTCTGGTCATGGTGGGTATTAACAAATGGCAGGGTACAACCACATGATCTGAGCATATGGAGTCCAACAAAAGGGTCCTCTAAAAGGGAAAATAATATAATGAGGTTAAACTGTAAAAGCCTATCCAATTAAATTTCAATCTGATATATAATATTTAAGGGATTTTGTTCTATAACAATCTTGCCTCAGGGTATAACTTTTTGGTTGTGCCCAGTACTACATTGAGTTTTATTTGGTGTATAGCAGGGGTTTACAAACTATGGACTCTTGATTTTTGTAAATAAAGTTTCATCAGCACACAGCCATGTCCATTTGTTTGTTTATATTCTATAATTGTTTTTCTGCTAAAAGGGTAGTGTTGAATAGTTGTGACAGAGACCATACAGCCTGAAAAGTTGAAAATATTTACTCTATGGACCTTTATAGGAATAGTTTGCTGACTTACATACATTATATGCATGTACTATATACATATATGTATATGTGTGTATATATAAGTATATACATTTTAGAGTATCATACATGCATATTAATTAGAAAGTATAGATTATTATGCCATGCTCCTAGCATGGTGGTTGGCTGTCACTGGATTTTCATTAGGTTCCCAATAATTGAGAGTTATGAGTAGATTCTTAAAATAAAAAACTACTCAAAGACTTGATGGTTGTTATTGTGGTCTTGCTTTTTTTGTGGTTATTCTTTGGCAGACATTTACAATAACTTGTTTTAAGAAAAATGATAGATGTTGTTTGTATAAAATTGGGAAAGTAATGACCACTGTAGACATCTCAGTGAAATCTATCTTGGCAGGTTATTTATCTCCCCCAAACAAAATCATACTGTGTATACTGTTTTCACTCTTTGGCATCATTTCATGCATGTCTGTTTTTTTTCCCCCTTAGGATAAATTCAAGAAGTAGACTTATTAGTTCAGATGGTACAAACGCATTTAAGTCTGTTAATACTTGTTGCTCAATGTCTTCCAGCAGGATTAATGAATGTCAATATACCCTACTCCTTCTTGCTTGGCAGCACTAAGTAGAATCACTTGAAAAGTTTTGGTGTTTTGAAAGTTTAAATGTGTCATTTTGAAATGTTTTTTTAAAATATTTAATTTATTTATTTTTAGAGAGGGAAAGGAGGGAGATAGAGAGAGAGAGAGAGAAACATCAATGTGCGGTTGCTGGGGTTATGGCCTACAACCCAGGAATGTATGTATGTTTGTTGAGTTCTGAGTGGCGCCATTTCCCAAACACTTTCTATTTTCAATGAACAAGAAGAGATTACTACAGTGCAGGGTTAAGTTGCTATTTTCCACTTCCTTTAGCCTGATTATTATTTTTATGAAATAGCAAGATAAGAAATTAGTAAGAGATATTGAGGATGAATGGATGGATGCTCAATTTCTTCAACCTAGATAGACAGCTTTGATTCCCAAAGAATTAAATTTTTTGACACTTCTTTTATAGTGGTGCCAGTTGGAACCATAGCATGCAAGTGTCACCTAAAAAAAGAAATGTGCTCAGGAAATAAACTAACAACTATAAGATTTTCCTGGGAGAAGAGGGGATAATCAACGCAATAAATTTTAGAGACTACATGTCAGAAAAGTTAATGCTTTAATATTCAAATAATAATTACATTAATCTTTAGATTAGTCAGCTGAAATGTTAAATACTTTGGTACAGGCTTAATGAAAACAGTCATAATGATTCCAAAAAGAAATCTGATGGTCACCTTTTAAATACCAGAGAAATTCCCTATTGTGATAAAATACAGGTGTGGCTTAGAAAGAAACTTGCATACTGAGCAGATATTAATCAGAATATATAATTAAAACAAAGAGACCTTAAATCAAATTAATCTTCATTTGACAGAAACAGTTTTATTTACATCATTCAGTTTCAAATGTACCTGAAACTGAAATTAGAAACCAATAATTTTGGTAAGAGAGGACACTTATGCTGACTTTTCTCATGCATAACTGGAAAGCATACAAAGTGCAATGCTTGCTTGAATTAGTTTTGATGAATTCCGGGTTTTGCCATAAAATAAGTTGTTAAAATGCTTGAACTATGAACATGCAACTGTATTTGCCTGTTGGTTCAAGATGACAGACATCAGGAAGCCAGTTTAGGAACATAACTTTAATAGTGGTGATGAAATGAATTATATTAATTTCTTCTATCAATTGCATCTTATAATTGTGTTGGCTTTGTTTTATTTGTTTCTATTTCTTTTTTTTTAACAAAGTGGTTCTTTCTTTTAAGATTTCATTTATTTATTTTTAGAGAGGGAAGGGAGGGAGATAGAGATAGATAGATAGAGAGAGAGAGAGAGAGAGAGAGAGAGAGAGAGAGAGAGAGAGAGAGAGAGAGAGAGAGAAACATCAATGTGCGGTTGCTGGGGGTTATGGCCTGCAACCCATGCATGTACCCTGGCTGGGAATCGAACCTGGGACACTTTGGTTCCCAGCCCGCGCTCAATCCACTGAGCTACGCCAGCCAGGGCTTGTTTCTATTTCTTTTGATAATCTGATTTTATCCTCATAATTTGCCTTTCATTTGCTTTTGCAATTTTTTTTATTGCATATGTACCTACATACACACATGCCTAATACAGTTGATTACTTGTAAGAAGTGTTTAATGGCAGGATCAGAAGTGTAGATATCAAAAGACCTTGTGATATGGTCCTGCTATTTCATCTTGAACTTCAAATTTGCTATTTCTGAGTGATTGTACTCGAGCGTAAAATTTGCTCCCCATTGACAGATCCATTTGAAATATTTGCCCCTGAATTCCTCACTAGAATCAGTATCTTTGCTGACATTTCCAGTGATTGTGGCAGTTGAGAGAGGTATGGTAAGGTATAAGCTGGCATTCTGGGGCTTTGAATGGGGGCCCAGAAGTCATTACTCTATGGAAAGTGTTTTGCCACCCTGTATCCTTTGCTTTTCTTGATTTCATGTCCTATTTCTCTTCTCTTATTTGCTTTTTTTCTTCTTTCTCTTTCCTTCTTTGAAAGTTGAAGTTCTGGCCAGATCAGTAGCAGCAGTGGTCCTAGCTGCCTAACTAAATCTTCAGGGACCCTTGGACCCATAATTTTACTCTTTTCAATTAGATTTCTTCTATCACACCATTATTCATATTACTGTAAATTACAAAACTCCTAATTGCATCTATGTTGGAAATATATGTGTTTCTATCAATACAGATGGATATAGACATACCAATGGACACAAAGTGTACCTTAGTTGCTTTCTGAAAATAGATGGATTAAGGTTTATAGAATCCCTTTTTGCATTGCATGCAATATTTCTATTTAGGGTAACACTGAATGCCTTACCAATCACAATTTGGCAGAGGATTACTAAGTGAAGTTATAAAATTCCCTGAGTCCTCAGTGCTTAACAACTCTGGAGGCCTGGCTGGAGGAAAGAGTTGGTCTACCAGTGACCACAGGAGGTATGGTCAAAGCACAGACTCTGAATCAGGATTGTACAGGTGATGTCACTTCAAGATACTCTTCTTCCTCTCTAGAGTTTTGACATACCATTTTGTAGCTTTCTTTTCAGACCATCAACATTTTTTGTTCTTTCTTTAATGTTGATAGCCACTTTGGAATTTGTGATAACATTGTTTTTCCTATAACACAGATAATTATCCTCTCATTTTGGATGGGAACCTTCATTAATTTTTTAAAAATATTTTACTTATTTTTTAGAGAGGGAAGGGAGGGGGAGAGAGAGAGAGAGAGAGAGAGAGAGAGAGAGAGAGAGAGAGAGAGAGAGAGACATCAATGTGCGGTTGCTGAGGGTCATGGCCTGCAACCCAGGCATGTACCCTGACTGTGAATCAAACTTGCGACACTTTAGTTCACAGCCAGCGCTCAGTCCACTGAGCTACGCCAGCCAGCGTTGAACCTACATTAAATTTTATGAACTTGGCTCCTGAATTCCTATGGCTTTAGTAGGAACTTTGTAAGTCTATGTTTATAGACCAGCAGCATGAAATCATGGAAGATATGTTGGATTGAGTAGCTGAAACCCTGTGAGACTTAGTTTTTACCATAAAAGTTCAGATAACTCATGTGACTTTTTGAAACCTCAGTTTTTAAAATCTTTAAAATGAAGCTCATTCTATATTCTTTGCTCACTTTACAGGGATTTTGTGGGGAAAGAATGATAAGGGTGGGGGCAGAGGGAGCATGGTATAGAGAGGATGTAAAAGGACTCTGTAACCTATTAGGACTCTAAATTTATGAGGGATTATTTGTATAAGCATTGGTCTTAGTAGCAATAATAATAGAGAGATTTTAAATCTTACCCTCATGTAAATGTTCTCATTCCCTTTTGTATTCATATGCCACCAGGGTGCTATTTTTAGAGTTTTGAATTAAGATGTTAATATCTTTACATTATGGATTTAGGAAATCTCACTTGGGGTTAAGTGATCTTTTATAGAGAAGATAAACTGAGGATGTTGAAAATGTTAATTGGAAAGTATATCGTCACAATTAGATAGCTGGTGCTGCTTAAAAACATTGTAGCATCCTGATAAGGTATCACATTTTCTTTTTGAGCATGAATTGTGAAACAAAGGAATAACATTTAGAAAATATATTTTTATAATTACACCTAAGTGCTAGACTGGATACTATCAAAACCAGTATGGTCATAATAAATTTTTATTTACATAGACCCTCAGCCAGAGCCTTGTGGGTACCCAACTAAATGTACATTAATTATTAGTAATTTCATCATTTAAATTGGTACATTATTTCAAATTTTGAAACTCCCTCTTTTATGATAATCCATTTGAATGAAGAAAGATCTTGAAACTGATTCTAAAGATATTCAAATAACACTTTCTATTATAATATATATTGATTAGTTTATTTATCTTGATTTGGGAGCTTTTATAAATTCCAGCTACATATGTTTGTCACAAATTGTGTTGTTTGTGCTTGTGACATCAGTAAGAATAAATGGAAGGTGTAGAGTCTGTGAGGGCCACTAGAGGGAAGTTCCCAATCTCCTAATATACAAGTGTCTCTTTGTGTCTGTTTCTGATGTGGTCCAACAGCAGGTCAACATCCTTAGGTAAAGAAATGCTTCCTAAGAGTGAACAGCAGCCACTGAAAGTAAATTAATTAAGGCCAACAATGGCTGATCTCTTTGGCAAGAAACAGTTCTTGCTGCCAACATTTACAGACCACTGGAAGTGGTCTCCATTGGAAACCATGTTTTGACTTTCTGCCCTGTGCTGCCAAAGGTATTACAGGAGAAAATGGGAAAGTATGTTGAACTTTGAATTGTAATTTCAATGGCTGTCTAGTGAAATGAATTCATGCTACCACACAGCACCTTTGAGGCTTTGGGTTGATTTGCAAAAGATAAAAATCTGTGTGGTCTGACAGTTGAAAAGGTTGCAAGCACACTTGATGTCTGATGGTCTCAGTACATTACCAAATATTGACTGATAAAATGATGTAGGAACTATCATGGGATTTTTCAAAATAATCTTTTCAAACAGAGCCATTTCTACATATTTTGGCTTCTAGTTTATTGATTTAGCCAGGTATAGAGATTTTCAGTATCATTCAACAATAACCTCTAACAACAAGAAACTCTCACATGACTGAGGCACTTTGGCTTTTTTTTTTGAAACTGACATCTAATAGTCATTGTGGTCTTCCTGATGTTCAAAATCAAACTGTCCATATTTTAATGCTTCCATTGAAGTTCTAAAACATACTGTTTTTCTACTTCATTTTGAAACTACCTTCTGGAATGACTTTTTACTTCTCTGCATCACAGGGGCTCTGTACCTGTGAAATGTATAGCTTTTCATTTTAGATTGGAGGTGTGTATTAAAGATCAGCCAATGAACACAAGTTGAAGTTTTGGAATTAATTTGCTTTGGACAACAAATTGATAGACTTGAGACACTTTTATATATTAGATTCTAGTTCAATCCCTTTGTTCTATATCTGGAGAAACTGTGACTTGCCCAAGGTCATACAGTGCCATAGTTACTACCTATTTGAATCTTTTCTCTTATTCAAAGTTAAATTCAAGTCTCACTTCCTTGCCTCACCCCCTCAGATTCATGGACAACTTTCTCTTTTACAACTCCCTATTATAGTCATTGTCAAAGCCATTCATCTATCTTTTAAAAGTAGGATCACCACACATTTTTGGATATCTAGAATAGTCACTTTCATTCTCTCCATATTTGATATTTGGGAAATTGACATATTTGGCCATCTAAGTCATATAATCCAAACTAGTTCCCATACTCACTCAAAGAAAAATCCTCCTTTTGTTTGTGTGCCTGATTCAGGGATCAGAAAATATGTGACAACTTTCATTTTCACTTACTCATTTTAAGTCTGTAGGTCTTATTTACTCATCTAGAGTGGATGTTCCCTGTGGACATTTATCCTTTTTCTTCTACTGAATTTCCCAGAAAACTTAGTACAGTTTACTGTGCATAGTGGGGATACATACAATGTATATTTTCCATATTGGAAAATTTTCTTAACATGAACAAAATTTCCAAGCTTCAAGTTTGAAAGTACCCCAAACACATTGATTCTGATCAGGAATAAGTGTAATTATTTCAATTTTCACTGAGTTTATTTTATTTGTATCAGTAATGTGTTGTAACTATACTTGTAATTATGAACATCTGCCAGGTGTCTGTTTATCCTGTGTAATTTCACAGCTAAGAAATAATCAGTCACTTGGTTTCATGTGGATGTAGCACAAGCTAGGATCATTATTGCCATGCATATGCTGACCATGCTAATTAGCATGGGTTCCATAAACCATTGGTTTCCGTAAACCATGGTATACCATGCATCACTCCCTCTTTATTATTTATTGTAGAGTACAATGTGTTCAAGACACTTTGCAGAGTGGGATCACACTTAATGAATGCTACAGGCCTTCTTTGGGACACTGTCAAAAATTTCAGTTTGCAGTGATTTTCTGGAAAACTGCCATGCTCTTCCATTAGTCAGGTGTTTTAAGAGTGTCCCATAAATGCTGGGCAGATGGGGCCTTGGGGCCATCTCTCCAGCTAACTGGAGATGCTAAGTAAGACCAGGGGGAAGTTTTATAAACAGAAACTTCTTGTATTTGTTTTATTGATTTTTCTGGCAACAACAACAACAACAACAACAACAACAACAAAAAAGCATTATCAAATTGTGGTCTTTTCAAATAAAAGCATCCGGAATAAATTCTAATTTTAGAGAATGATTTCCTGGATACACATGCAGATGTATTTGGGGAAAGGCTGGATATAGCAGGAGATAGGTAACAATGCCAGATCATTTAACAAAGCAGGAAGGATAAGGGCTAGGGTTGTAAGTCATTATTTATAATAGAATAAGGTGGTAATTATAGCAACTTTCCATTTTCAAATATGAAACCATCTTCATAGTAATCAAATTGTTACTCTGACACAGTTTGATTATCAGGAGACAGATTTGAGATTGTGACCTGAAAATGATAAGATGTCTTTCAATTCATTTGGATGGCAAATGGGGCAGAAAAATCTATAGCTACTGTGGCATATTTTTAAAAATGCAGTCAGGCACCTACATTGACCTCCTATTTATATGTCTTTCAGAAGAAAAAAAATCACACTAAAGCTATCAAGAAACACATTCACAGCAGGCAAATTAATTGTTTTACAGTATTTGAATGGAGGATTTGTCAAATAAACGTGTATTGACAGTTAATAGTGTCATTTAGAGCCAGAAAAGCATTGGCTTATTTGTTACTGAATACAAAAGATAGCAAATATTTTGATTAGGAAGTTTTAATGTGTTTAAAATCCTCATTAGGGATTAATGGACATGCTTACTTAGCATACCTCCTCATTAGTTTGAGGTTAAACAGTTACTTAGGTATTTCAATCTCTGTGTTGTTTCTTAACTTTTTTTTTTACTTCTCTTTAATTAAATCTTATATTTGGGTTTGGTCTCTACATCATTTGAGATGTAGAATTAATTAATGAGATGTATAATCTCATTAATTAATGAAGTGAGTTATTCTTAGCTATAATTTCATTTTAGTGAGCAGTAAAACCACATGTAAGTAGGAGCACATCTAAGAGATTTAAGAAGTATAGAAAAATGTGAACTTTCTTGAACATATTTAGCACTGTCACTTGGCATTAATAGATAAAATTGTTTTAATTGGAGTTATAAATAATAGGCGAGCTGGCTAGAATTCACTTCCCATGCACACAGCTTGTTCTTTAGAATAATCACTGCCAAAGAACAGTAATTGGAAGTCTATCTCTGTGGAATTGCAGTATTATCCACTGGCAATTAAGACCATCCCAGTGCAGGGTATAGAGAGTCAAGACAGCGCCAAATTCTTTAAAGGTTAGTCTGAAAGTGGAGCTACTTTCTATCAAATATATTCTGTTGTCACATTTTTATTGACAGAATGTTTGGGCACAGCTTATAAAGCTTATTACACTTACACTGCTTTAAGGAAAATTTAGCTAGTACAAAGTCAAACTGAGGTCTGGGTTTGTTTGTTTTTGTATTAAATCAGACATTTAAATCAATACCTATGTATTTAGAAGAAGTCTTTAAGTTGAGGGATTGTGAATATCAAGGATAGAACTTTCTTTTCTAGAAGATTTTCAAAAAATAAGAGCCAAAGATATATATTTAAAAGGTTATTTTATAAATGGGGTTACAGCACTTAAAGACCCCAGAATAATACCTGTGGCAATGTCTTCAGAGGCTACCAGTAAATCCTGAACTCCCACTTCACTCCCCCCACAACCATAAGGAAGTCCTTTTATCTTTAGAAACCATAAATACTTTGAAGAACTTGTGAGAGGTATATTATAAAAGATAATCATATTTTAAAATGTTTCATGCTAACAATCACATAGTAAGTATGTAAGATGTTTGCTTAAATAAAAATCATTTAAATGATTAAAAATAGCTCTTCTTTAATCAATTTGGAAACTACTTCCAATGTTATACAGGAATGATCTCTCTCAGGAAGATATGGGTTAATCACATTCTCTGTTTCCTTAGAGAGAGAGTTGAATTCATTTAGCCCCAGAAAGGAGATCTTCAAACCCTGGAGCCATATTTGGCCTTGGGAATAATTTCATCTCCTTCAAGATAATATGAAATTCACCACTGTGGGATCCCAGAAAATCATTACTCCTACTCTTGGGCTCTCTGCTTATTCCATTCAGAATGAAACCTCTTATACTTAGTGCAGTTGGAGAACTACAAACTGTTTAATTAGCTAATCATTGTTGGAAAATCATAACTAACATTTGGGAGCAGAGTGTTACCTCCTTCTAAATCACCAGAGGTACTTGGACTCCAACTTTCACTTTTCCTCTGTCTCCTCCCCACTTTGTCTCCATACTCGCAGTATATACAGCATTTCCTTTTGTGTTTCAAACTGTAGCTAGCTCTTTCTCATTCTCCCTTAAACATTGCCAATTCTATTATGCTTCCTTAGCAAATTAATGCCCCTGTTCTTGAAGACAACTATTTCCTACTTTTCCATTCTCCTTATATTTCCAATAACCACCTCTCATTCTCAGCTGATGACCTTGACACATACTTTATAGAGAAAAGTAGATACAATTAGACAACTACCACCTCATTTTAAATTTCTCCAACCGAACTGGTTATGTACCTAGGCACTCTGGTTTCCTTCCTGTTACAGTGGAAGTAGTATCCAGAAGTGTCTGTGCTCTTATTTCAGGCCAACCTCTCCAATCGTTTCTCAATCCACTCTATCTTCTCAAGGATTTTGCTTTTACTATCACCCACATTCTCTTTTGCAACGCTTTACCCCTCTTCACTGAGTTATGTCCAACGGTATATAATTATGCCTTAATATTATCCCTCTTTAAAAACAAAGAAAAGGCCCTGGCTGGTATGGCTCAGTAGATTGAGTGCAGGCTTGTGAACCAAAGTATCACTGGTTTGATTCTCAGTCAGGGCACATGCCTGGGTTGTGGACCAGGTCCCCAGTAAGGGGTGCACCAGAGGCAACCACACATTGATGTTTTGCACCCTTTCTCCCTTCTTTACCCTGTCTAGAAAGAAAGAAAGAAAGAAAGAAAGAAAGAAAGAAAGAAAGAAAGAAAGAAAGAAAGAAAGAAAAAGAAAAAAATCTTGACCTCCACATTACTACTTCCTATCATCCATTTCTCTGCTCCCTTTCACAGTAGAAGTTTTTTTTTTTTTTTAATTTGGTTTGTCCATTAACCCCTTTCATTCTCTATTCAACACACTCCACTCAGGTTTGCACTCACTGCATGCCACTAAAACAACTCTTACCAAGTTTATCAATGACCTAGATATTGCCAAACCCAATGGCAAAATCTGCACCCATATTTTAAGGGCTACTTTCTCCCTGAAGCGCTTTGTTCTCCAGGCTTCTAGGACATTATGCTTAACTGATTTTCCTCCTGTCTTTTTAGACACTAAGAATTCATGTGTGACTTTGGAATATATGGCATATGACATATAATATATTATGCTCTATGGAATGTGAACTCCTAGCATGAGGTACGTTAAATGGTCTTTTGGTTCAATTTCATCTAAGGATGATTAAGGTATGAAACTACTTTTATAGATTAGGCCCATAGTACACATATGGTACATGTTTTATATGATTTTTTTATGTAATTGTTGCCTTCTTAATTATGTTCATATTGGTTAGTACAAAAATTAGTTTGCATTTCCCATGCATTAAAAAAAATCCATAAGGGAAGAAAGAATGTATCTGGGATTTGAAAATCAGCATTAATAATCCACAATGAAAATAATTCATGTGAGGAGATAGAGAATTGAATGTTGAGAAGTAGACTACTACATAGAATATATATAATACAATAGAATAAACATAAAATCACAGAATCCAAGAGATACCTCAGAGATCATCTTGCCTGGCAACCAATCAGTCCAATGTGAAGGTGCTGTCATTCTGTGGCAAAATGGGAAATATGGAAACAATGATACATGTGAATGTATTTGATGTTGCCATAAGTTTGCTGTCATATTTGCAAAAAAGTCCTTTTTGTGTGTGTGTTTTTGTAATGTCCTTTTATGACAAAATAAAAAGTTAATAATCATGTACATTTCCCCTATTATTTTTGTACTGCTCTGTGAAATGCAAAACACTGGGAATTTTAATATACTTCCATGCCTTTGCTGCATAAACTGAAGTGTAATGAAGTGAATTGTCCAAAATCATAGAGTTAATTCACAGTAGACCATGTATGTGAAACTACTGTTTCCTGACTATATGTTTTCTTTTTCTTTTACTACTTTAAGTATATTTTATTGATTATGCTATTACAATTGTCCCCTTTTTTCTCCCCTTTATTCCCCTCTTCCCTGCACAACCCTTCCCATTATCATTCCCTCCTTGTTAGTTCATGTCCATAGCTCATACGTATAGGTTCTTGGGCTTCTCTATTTCCTATACTATTCTTAACCCCCTTGTCTATTTTATACCTACCATTTATGCTTTTTATTCCTGGTACCTTTTCCCCAGTACTCCATCTCCATCTCCACTGATAACTCTCCATGTGATTTCTATTTCTGTGAATCTGTTCATATTTTATTTGCTTGCTTAGTTCATTTTTGTTTTTGTTTTTAGGTTCAGTTGTTGGTAATTGTGTGTTTATTGTCATTTTTCTGTTCATATTTTTTATCTTCTTCTTTTTCTTAGTTAAGTTCCTTTAACATTACACATAATAAGGGCTGGGTGATGATGAACTCCTTTAACTTGAGCTTATCTGGGAAGTGCTCTATTTGCCCTTCCTTTCTAAATGATAGCTTTGCTGGATAGAGTATTCTTGGATGTAGGTCCTTGCCTTTAATGACTTTCAATAATTTTTTCCAGCCCCTCTTCCCTGCAAAGTTTCTTTTGAGAAATCAGCTTGATAGTCTTATGGGAACTCCTTTGTAGGTAACTGCCTCCTTTTCTCTTGTTGCTTTTAAGATTATCTCTTTATCTTTAATCTTGGACAATGTAATTATGATGTGCCTTGGTGTGTTACTCCTTGGGTCCAACTCCTTTGGGACTCTCTGTGCTTCCTGGAGTTCCTGGAAGTCTATTTCCTTTGCCAGATTTGGGAAGCCATTACTTTTTCAAATAAGTTTTCAATTTCTTGGTCTTCCTCTTCTCCTTCTGGCACCCCTATGATTCAGATGTTGGAATATTTAAAGATGTCCCAGAGGTTCCTAAGCCTCTCCTCATTTTTTTTGAATCTTATTATGTTCTGAATGTAATGAATCTTCATTATGTTCTGGTTGAATGTTTCCTTTTTTCCTTCTGCTCCAAATCATTGATTTTAGTCCCAGTTTCCTTCCTGTCACTGTTGGTGCCCTGTACATTTTCCTTTACTTCACTTTTCATAGCCTTCTCTTTTTCCTCCGTTGTGTGACCATATTGAACCAATTCTGTGAGCATCCTGACTGCCAGTGTTTTGGACTGGTCATCTGATAAGTTGGCTATCTCTTTGTCACATTGTTGTATTTTTTCTGGAGCTTTGATCTGTTCTTTCATTTGGGCAATTTCTTTTTTTTTTTTTTGTCTTGAGGGCCTGTTATGTAGTAAGGTGTGGAGCCTTAGGTGTTCTCCAGCATGGAGAACCCAAGCTGCATTGTAACATTGTATGTGGGGGAAGGGTCTGAGAGCAAACAGTGCCTCCTCTCTACTGGTTTTCAGTCACTTCCCCCACTACTCACAAACAAATTTGGCCCTTCTGTTGCTGATTTCCAGGTGGGTGAGATTGTGTATATTGTAGGACCCTGTGGGTCTCTCCAGTTAACTCTGCCATTAAGCTGGGTGTTTCTCCCACTGCCACCTCAACCCCCACAGGGGTTTTCAGTCAGAGATTTTAACGATTTCCCCATACTGGCACCCTGGGTTCTACCTATTTTGTTCCCCAGTTGTTCCTCCCAGTTTATCTGCACATGAATGTGGGACTACCCAGTCTGCAAGCCACCACCTCACCTGGTCTACCAGTTGCTGCCTTGCCACAAGTACTCCCACCCAGCTGACTGCCTCTGACCATCCTACCTGTCTGGATGAATGTTTCTTCTTTAACTCCTTGGTTGTAGGACTTCCATACAGTTTGATTTTCTGTCAGTTCTGTTTTTTTTTAATATGTTATTGCCCTTCTTTTGTTTGTGTGAGGAGGCACAATATGTCTACCTATGCCTTCATCTTGGCCAGAAGTCACATTAAACATTTTTAAAAGATAAAATACTCATTTGGTAGTAGAATATCATAACGTGGGTTTTAATTTTATTAGTAATTGCCATGTCAAGGGAGCTCTGTGTCTTGTAAATCAATCATAGGGATAAATATAATTTGTTAATGAGAATACAAATGAAATTAGTTTGGAAGCCACATGGGTGTCAGTCGTAGATATTAACTATATTAACTGAACCAGTGGTTGGTCACTCAGTATCCCTGACATTTGTTAGGGGAATGCAAGCATTTGTTGGATATTAACTTTACAATTTTTCAGTTCTTCTTTACAATGTATTGCCAGGATGGAATATACCTGAAATAGTGAGCTTTAATTGTCAGGTATCGTGGGACAACCTCAGGATGATGTTAGGGGAAAAAATGACCTCTCTTCTCTCACAATCCATTAATAATAATGTACTAGAGACATGTATTGGGTACAATCAGGTTAACAGTATAGTGATTTTATTCTTTTAATGTTTTACATTACTCTTCATATTTGCTGTTAGTGCTAGTTGCTGCTTATGTCTCTCAATGCCGCAGAGTATTTTTGATACATTGTATTGCACTAATTGACTAGAAGCATGCTCCAAACTGATTAATTCCAGAATGATTAGAGCATTCTATGCAATCCATTTATTGTTGCTTCAGTTAATTGATTACTCGATCATTTAAAGGTACCCTATTTTCTTTATTTTCTTTTTTTTATTGTTCAAGCAGTTGTCTCCATTTTCCACCCACCACTTCCCTCCACCACACCTTTCAGCCTCAATCCATTCCCCTTTTGTCTTTCTGCATAGGTCCTTTATACATGTAATTTGATGACCCTTCCCCTTCTTTCTGCTGTTATCCCCCCTTCCCCTCCCCTCTGATTACTGTCAGTTTGTTCTTCATTTCAATGTCTCTGGTTGTATTTTGTGTGCTTGTTTGATTTGTTGATTAGATTCCACTTATAGATAAGATCATGCGGCTTTTGTCTTTCACTGCCTGGCTTATTAAGCATTATTTCACTTAGCATAATGCTTTCCAGTTCTATCCATGCTGTCCTGAAAGTAGGAGCTCCTTCTTTCTTTCTGCTGCATAGTATTCCATTGTGTAAATGTACCATGGTTTTTTGATCCATTCATTTACTGATGGACACTTAGGTTGGATCCAGCATTTGGCTATTATAAATTGTGCTGCTATGTACATTGGAGTGCATAAGTTCTTTGGAACTGATGTTTTGGGGTTCTTAGAGTATGATCCCAGAAGTGGAATTGCTGAGTCAGAAGGCATTTCCACTTTTCGTTTTCTGAGGAAATTCCATACTGTTTTCCACAGTGGCTGCATCAGTCTGCATTCCCACCAACAGTATCCTAGGGTTCCCTTTTCTCCACAACCTCTCTAGCACTTGTTGTTTGTTGATATATTAATGATGGCCATTCTGACTCCTGTGGAGTGGTATCTCATCATGGTTTTAATTTGCATCTCTGTGATGGCTAGTGATGCTGAGAATCTATTCATATGCCTCTGGGCCCTCTGTATGTCCTCCTTGGAGAAGTGTCCGTTGAAGTCCTTTGCCAATTTTTTTCTTTTAAAAAATATTTTGTTTTTTATGCAATTACAGTTGTCTTGGTTTTTCCCCCAGACCCCTCACTCCATCAAGTAATCCCTACACCATTATTCACATCCATGAGTCTTAAGTTCTTTGGCTACTCCATTTCCTATACTGTACTTAACATTCCCATCGCTATTCTTTAACTACCTAATTGTATTTCTTAATCTCCTCACCTCTTCACCTATTTCCCGACACTCCCCTCCCATCTTTTTGCTGATTTTTTAATTAGCTTATTTGTCTTCCTGGAGTGGAGTCATGTGACTTCTTTTTGGAGATGAAACCCTTGTCCGAGATGTCACTGGCAAAAATAATTTCTCATACAGTTGGTTCCCTTGTCATTTTGCTGATGTTTTCTTTAGCCATGCAGAAGCTTTTAATTTTGATGAAGTCCCTTTTTTATTATTTCTGTTATGTCCCTTGGTCAAGGAGACATATTGGTGAAATTTTAGGTGCATGGGGTGTCTGAGATTTTCCTGACTATGTTCTCCTCTAGGACTTTTATGTTGTTGTGACATATATTTAAGTCTTTTATCCATCTTGAGTTTATTTTTGTGTTTGGTGTAAGTTGGTGGTCGAGTTTCATTTTTTTTTTTCATATAGCTGTCCACATTTCCCAACACCATTTGATAAACAGGATATTTTCACTCTATTTTATGCTTCTGCCCATTTTGTCAAATATTAATTGACCATAGACACATGGGTTTATTTCTGGGCTGTCTTTCATTTTTTATTTATTTCTAAATATATTTTATTGATTATGCTATTACAGTTGTCCCATTTTCCCCCTTTACTACCCTCGGCCCTGCATACCCCTCCTACCCACATTCCTCCCCTTTAGTACATGTCCATGGCACATACATATAAGTTCTTTTCACTTCCACATTTCCTATATTAGTCTTATCCTCCCCCTTTCTACTTTCTACCTACTATCTATGCTACTTATTCTCTGACCTTTCCCCCTCTCTCCCCCTCCCTCCCCCTCCCCCTCCCCTGTTGATAAGCCTCCATGTGATCTCCATTTCTGTGGTTCTGTTCCTGTTCTAGTTGTTTGCTTAGTTTGCTTTTGTTTTTGTTTTAGGTGTGGTTGTTAATGATTGTGAGTCTGCTGTCATTTTACTGTTCATATTTTTCTTCTTTTTCTTAGATGAATCCCTTTAACATTTCATATAATAAGGGATCAGTGATGACAAACTCCTTTAACTTGACATTTTTTGAGAAGCACTTTATCTGCCCTTCCATTCTAAATGAAAGCTTTGCTGGATAGAGCAATCTTGGATGTAGGTCCTTGCCTTTCAGGACTTGGAATATTTCTTTCCAGCCCCTTCTTGACTGCAAGGTCTCTTTTGAGAAATTAGCTGACAGTCTTATGGGAACTCCTTTGTAGGTAACTGTCTCCTTTTCTCTTGCTGCTTCTAGGATTCTCTCCTTCATTTTAATATTGGGTAATGTAATTATGATGTGCCTTCATGTGTGCTTCCTTGGGTCCAACTTCTTTGGGACTCTCTGAACTTCCTGGACTTCCTGGAAGTCTATTTCCTTTGCCAGATTGGGGGAATTCTCCTTTATTATTTGTTCAAGTAACTTTTCCACTTGTTGCTCTTCCTTTTCCCCTCTGGTACCCCTATAATTCAGATGTTAGAATATTTAAAGATGTCCCAGAATTTCCTGAGCCTCTCCTCACTTTTTTGAATTCTTGTTTCTTCATTCTTTTCTGGTTGGATGTTTCTTTTTTTTAAGATTTTATTTACTTATTTTTAGAGAGGGAAGGGAGGGAGAAAGAGAGAGAGAGAAACATTAATGTGCGGTTGCTGGGGGTCATGTCCTGCAACCCAGGCATGTACCCTGACTGGGAATTGAACCTGCGACACTTTGGTTCGCAGCCTGCACTCAATCCACTGAGCTATGCCAGCCAAGGTGGATGTTTCTTTATTCCTTTTGGTCCATACCATTTATTTGAGTCCCAGTTTTCTTCCCATCACTATTGATTCCCTGTACATTTTCCTTTATTTCACTTAGCATGCCTTCAGTTTTTCATCTAATTTGCTACCAAAGTCAACCAATACTGTGAGCATCCTGATTACCAGTGTTTTGAACTTTGCATCTGATAGATTGGCTATCTCTTCATCATTTAGTCATATTTTTTCTGGAGCTTTGATCTGTTCTTTCATTTGGGCCATTTTTTTGTCTTGATTCACCTGTTATGTATGAGGGGCAGAGCCTTAAGTGTTCACCAGGGAGGGGTAACCCACGTCACTGCAAATTGACACTGTATGTGGGTGAGGGATCCCAGAGGGAACAATGGCTCTTGCTCTGCTCTCTGCTGGATTTCAGTCACTTCCCCTGCTTCCCACAAGCAAATTGGGCCCTTCTGGTACTGATTCCTGGGTGGATTTGTATACATTCTAGGACCCTGTGAGTCTCTCCAGCAAATTCTCCTGTGAGGCTGGGAGTTACTCCCACTTCCTCAACCCCCACAGGTGTTTTCAATCCATGGTTTGAGGCTTTATTTCCCCATGCTAAGGTCCTGGGGTTCACAGTCTGTCCTGCTCCCCAGTAGTTTCTCCCAGTTTATCTGTACGTGAATGTGGGACTGTCCAGTCCACAATCCCACACCTCACAGGGTTCACCTGTTGCTGTCTTACCAGCCAACCGCAGCCTCTCATGCACCACTCTGCAATCTGCTGCCTCATTGTGTCCACCAGCCACCCCCTTGCAGCAAGTCCTCTTTGCCTAGCCCGTGTCCGTCCCTTCTACTGGTCTGGATGAATGTGTCTTCTTTAACTCCTTGGTTGTCCAACTTCCAAACAGTCAGTTTTCTGTCAGTTCTTGTTGTTTTTGTTTTGTTTTGTTTTAAAATTGTTGTCCTTTTTTTGGTTGTGTGAGGAGGCATAGTGTGTCTACCTATGCCTCCATCTTGGCCAGAAGACTCTGGGTTAGCTGTTCTGTTCTACTGCTCTATGTGTCTCTTCTAATGCCAGTACCAGATTGTTTTGATTATAGTAGCCTTGTAATATAGTTTAGTGCCAGGTATTTTGATCCCTCCAACTTGTTCTTCTTTCTCAAAATTGCTGAGGCTATTTAGGGTCATTTATGGTCTGATGTAAATTTTTGAAAAGTTTGTTTTATATCTGTGAAATATATCATTGGTATTTTCATAGGAATTGCATTGAATATATAAATTGCTTTGGGTAGTATGAACATTTCGATAATGTTAATTCTTCCAGTCCAAGAACATGGAATATGGTTAGATTTATTTGTGTCATCCTTAATTTCTTTCTTCAGTGTTGTGTAGATTTCTGAGAATAGGTCTTTTACATCCTTGGTTGCATTTATTTATAGGTACTTATTTTTTCTTGTTGCTATAGCTAATGGTATTTTTTCCTGATTTCTTTTTCTGATATTTCATCATTGGTGTACAAAAATGCCTTCAATTTCTGAATTTTGCCTTTGCTTCCCACTGCTAGGCCAGATTCACTTATTAGGTCAGTGAGTTTTTTTTGTGAAATCTGTAGGGTTTTCTATGTACACTATCATGTCATTTGCAAACAATGACAATTTCATTTACTCTTTCCCAATTTTCATGCCTTTTATTTCTTGTTCTTGTCTCATTGCTGTGGCTAGAACTTCCAATACTATGTTGAATAGAAGTGGTGAAAGTGGACATCCTTATCTTGATCCTGATCTTAGTGAGAAAGCTTTTAGTTTTTGACTATTGAATATGATGTTGGCTGTAGGTTTTTCATATATGTCCTTAATTATGTTGAGGTATACTCCCACTCTACTGAGTGTGTTATTTTATCATAAATGGACCCTGTACCTTATTGGATGCTTTATCTTCATTGATTGATATAGTCATGTCATTTTTGTCTTTCCTTTTATTTATGTGATGTCTTTTGCTTATTGATTTGTGAATATTGTACCATCATTGCACCCCTGGGATGAATCTGACTTGATCATGATGTATAATCTTTTTAATGTATTTCTGGATATGATTTGCCAATATTTTTGTTGAGGATTTTAGGGTCTATCCTCACCAGTGATGTCGGCCTATAGTTTTCTTTCTTTGTTGTACCTTTATCTGTTTTTATGATTAGGATGATGCTGGCCTCATAAAAAGAGTTTGGTGGTCTTCCTTCTCCTTGGATTTTTTTTGGGGGGACAGTCTGAGAAGACTACGATTTAGGTCTTCTTTACATGTTTTGTAAAATTCTCCTGTGAAACCATCTGATATAAAGCTTTTGTGTGCCGGGAGTTTTTTGGTTACTGCTTTGATTTTGCCCGCTGCTATTAGTCTGTTCTGCTTTTGTGCTTCTTGATTCAGTTGTAAAATTATATTTTTCTAGAGATTTGTCCATTTCACCCAGGTTTTTCAAATTTCTTGACATATAGTTGTTTTGGTAATTTCTTACAATCCTTTGTATTTCTGTGGTATCTGTTGCAATCTCTCCTCTTTCATTTCTGATTGTGTTTATTTGGGTTGCCTCTTTTTTTCTTGATGAGTCTGCTTAAAGGCTTGTCAATTTTGTTTATCTTTTCAAATATCCAACTCTGGGACTTATTGATCCTTTGAGTTGTTCGTTTATTCTCTATGTCATTGAATTCTACTATGATATGGTTATTTCCTTCTTTCCACTGGTTCTGGACTTTGTTTGTTGTTGTTCCTCCAGTTCTTGTAGGTGTAGGGTTACGTTATTTATTTGAAATGTTTCTCACTTTTTAGTAGGCCTTTATGACTATTAACTTCCCTCTCAGGACTGACTTCACTGTGTCCCATAGGTTTAGGAATGTTGTGTGTTCATTTTTATTTGTTTCCAGAATCATTTTTATGTCTTCCTTAATCTCATTCTTATCCCACTCAATTTTTAATAGTATGTTATTCAATCTCCATGAGTTTGAATATTTTTGAGTTTTTTTCCTTGAAGTTGGTTTCTGTTTTCACTCCCTAGTGGTCTAAGAAAATACTTGATATGATTTCAATTTTTTTAATTTGTTGAGGATTGTTTTGTTTCCTGTCATGTGGTCTATCTCTGAAAATGTTCCAGGTGCATTTTAAAAGAAGGTATATTTTACTTCTTTGGAATGAAAGGTTCTTTATATATATCTGCTAAGCCCATTTCATCTAGGGCATTGTTCAATGCCCCAATATCCTTGTTGATATTTTGTTTGGAACATCTATCCATTTTTGACAGTTAGGTGTTAAAATCCCCTAGTATAAGTGTGTTGCTGTGTATATCTTCCTTGAAGTCCTCCAAAATTTTCCCTATATATTGGGTCCTATGTTGAGTGCATATATGTTTACACTATTTATGTCTTCTTAATGGATTATTCCCTTGAGTATTATGAAGTGTCCTTCTGTGTCTCCTTTTATGCCTTTAGTTTGAAGTCTACTTTGTCTGATATAACTATTGCTTCCTGGGCTTTTTTTCCCTGTCTGTTTGCTTGGAATATTTTTTACAACCCTTCACTTTCAGTCTGTGTAGGTATTTTGTTCTGAGGTGGGTCTCTCACAGTCATCATATATGTGGGCCATATTTTCTTATCCATTCAGCTACTGTGTGTCATTTGATTAGAGTATTTAATCCATTTACATTTAAGGTTATTATTAATATGTTCCTATTCATTGCCTTTTTATCTGCTTTGTACATGTGTTCCTTTCACTCTCTCTCACTGTTTTTATTCATATTCACAAATCAGTCTCTTTCATATATCTTGCAAGATTGGTGTGGTCCAGGTGTAGTCTTTGAGCCTTCTTTTGTCTGGGAAACTCCTTATTTAACCTACCATTTGAATTGAGAGCCTTGCTGGATAGAGTAGTCCTGGTTACAGGCCTTTGCTTTTATATTACTTCGAATATTTTTTGCCATTCCCTTCTGGCTTGTAGTGTTTCTGTTGAGAAATCATCTGCTAGCCTTATCTGAGCTCCCTTGTATGCCACTTCCTATTTCTCCCTTGCTGCCTTTAAGATTCTCTCTATGTCTTGGAATTTTGCCATTTTAATTATGATGTGTCTTGGAATGAGCCTCTTTGGGTTCCTCTTGTTTGGGACCTTCTGTGCTCCCTGGACTTGTGTGACTGTTTCTCTCATTAAATTAGAGAAGTGTTCCATCACTACTTTTTCCAACTGGTTTTCTATCTTTTGCTTCACTTGTTTTCCATCTACTATCCCTAATATACAGATATTATTACATTCCATGATGTTCGCCTGTTCCTTTAACCCCTCTTTCTTGTTTTTGATTTTTTTTTTATTTTTCTTGCTCTTTTGGGAGTTTTTCCTACCTTATCCTCCAGCTTGCTGATTTGTACCTGTGCTTTACATAGCCGGCTTTTGATTCCTTTTACTATGTTCTTAAATTCAGAAAATGTATTCTTCAAATTCATGGACACTGATGAATATAGTGAGACTTAAAGAGCATCTGTGATTAGAGAGGAAGAATAAGAAGGAATATAAAGGGAGGAGAAAATGGGAGGAGGCTGGAGTATAATGCTATCTGGAACAGAGAGTTTATATGGAAAATTCATCTAAGATACTTAATTTTTAACACCCCCCCCAACAAAGCTTTATTTAGATGTGTGTCCATTTTGGACATCATCTAGATGAATGAAAAATGTCATATTATCTCCCCAAAGATGATCCTTTCATGAATTAATATATTTGGCTTTGATAGTTAATAAACACCATGTTGAATTTAAAAGGAAAAATGTATTCTTCATTTTCTCTTGTCTCTTGTTGATTGTTTCCATATCCTTTTTCATGCTGATATAGTTTGCATTGAGTTCATCATAGCTTCCCTGTAGTTTTCAGTAATTCTCAGTGAGCTCATTGAGCTTCCTTAAAACCACTGTTTTGAACTCAGTATCTAATAGTTTACTTGCCTCTATTTCATTTAGCATTCTTTCTGAGGATTTCTCCTTTCCTTTTGATTGGGAGTTGTTGCTTTATCTTCCCATTGTTTGTGAAACTCTTCTTGTTTGCTTCTGCTTCTTAAATTGATTTGTTTTGACTCTCTGACTTTGTGGTGTGATCTTCTATGATAGGAGGCCTGTGAGATTCATTGGTGCAGTCTCCTTGATGTCCTGAGCTTGATGCTTTTGGGATGTTGTTTATGCCATTTATGTTGGCTTTCTGGATGTAATTGGGTTTTGATGTTGGGTCTTTTTTTGGTGGGTCCTTCCCTGCAGCTGGTTGACTGAGGGTCACTCTGCCCAGCATGTCTTGTCTGCTGTTGTTTAGGTGAAGTCAGGGTGTGCTGAAACTGATTCTTCTGTCTGTCCATGGCTATAAGGCTTCTCTCTTGCTATTATTCAGTTGTTTGTTCTGGGTGATTACTCCACAATTTAGTCGTAATTCCAGCTGAGTCCTGGGGTGAAGTTAGTGTGAGTTCCATTCACTCCTCTGCCATATTGCTGACACTACCCTGATTATTTTCTAAAATGGGTATTTTCATCAAGCAGATGTTCTGTGTGTAGCCTCTTTGTGACTATATTGGGTGAATGCCTACACTGTCACATGCACAGAGGATAGGCACTTGTGAGGGTTCTCAACCAACTCACCACCTGCCCAGTATGCACCTGCCTTCCTGGTCCTCAGAGGACCACATCCATGCCCAGCACAAGAGGGACTTCTGGGGCAAGGAGTGAGAAGAGCACAGTCTCCCCTGTGTGGCATGAAGCTTGCTTCCTGCTCCAGGAGGAGGGTGTGGAGAGGGGACATGCAAAAGGATGCTGCAGCTCTGAGTGGCTAACTTGATTTTTATGTACTATCTGAATACTCAAGAGTGGATTTAAAGAGAGGAAAAGGTGACTCGGGAATGGAATAGCAGCTTGGTAACTCATTGGGCAGAAGTCCTAATCCCAGTGTCACCATTAGTTTTCTTCCTCGCTCTCCCTTCACACCTGTCCAAGTGACTCCAGAATTACTACAAGAGGGATGCATGTCGGAGGGAGGGAGGGGACAGAGGGAAAGAGATGAGCCCTAGCCTTAGTCCAGGTTTCTTCCCTGGCACAGCTCTGCAAGGGGCTCAGAGGCATCTTGGGGACCTTGGCATCTGGGAGCTTCTGTCAGACATGACTCTGTCCATAAACCTGATAGGTACCCTCTTTCTGACACCTAAATCTGACCTTCTGCATGGTATTGTTAGTGTTGTCACTTTCCATTTCTCTCCCCAATTTGTGTGGAATCTTGAATACACAAATTATGTTGTCTTTAGTTCTTTAAACCCCCCCTCTTCACACCATCCTGAGCGCAGTATGCACTCAATCAGGATTTGTTGTCTAAAGAAAAAAATGGGAGAACTGATTAATAGGTGGAAGAGTGAATGAATGTCATTCTATTACCCTTGTCAGGACTACTTTCCAATGTGTGTCCCAATGGGTCTCTAATATTTTGCTTCCCTGTCTCATGTACACATGTAACTCTGAGAGAAAAACAGACCAAGTCACATAGTTATTTGTATTAGCAACCCCCAACCCCACACAGTGTTCTAGGCACTGAGGAAATATTTGCTGGTTACTTCAAAAGCACTTGCAGAGGGAAAAACACCTGTGGTTCAAATGTAGTTGTCTTGCAGTGAAAACAGCTGTGTGGCAGGGCTAGATGAGTTTGTGGAACTAGTAGCACCATGTGAATGCTGGACTCCAGTATTTCTTTAAAAATATCTGAACACTCAGTGTGGATGCATGTTTATTTGTCTGTCC
The DNA here is from genome assembly GCF_019186645.2 of Phyllostomus hastatus. Lineage (NCBI taxonomy): Eukaryota > Metazoa > Chordata > Mammalia > Chiroptera > Phyllostomidae > Phyllostomus > Phyllostomus hastatus. The sequence goes on from NW_025334029.1 coordinate 3,242,382, forward strand.
TTGTCTATAGAGTTCTTCCTAATTCTGAGTGCCAGCAAACCCAGTAAGGCATTATTAGATTTGCTGCAAAACACCAAAGTCCACACCTCTTCTATTTTGACAGGATTTCCTCCATAAGGAAATGGATATTTATAATACCAGGTGTAGAGATGATATTTGCAATTGGCAAGAGTGAATCAGTCTTACTTTGAAAAGATGAGAAGACTGGACTTACATAATAATAAAGCAGGAAGAAGACAGCAGGGCAAGCAATAATAACCTGACTGATTATGTGGGACTTTGCTAGTTAAAAAGCACATTCACATTTCTTATTTCATGTGCTGCTCACAGAAATCCTGTAAGATTCAAAAGGAGTAGGTATTATTATCATTATTTTATTTTATTTTACTTTTGGGAATAGTGGAACTTAAAAGAAGTAAAGTTACTAAGTCCTGCTCCCAAGTGGTAGGTCCAAGACTTCCATCTGACTCTTTAGACTCATAGGCAAGTGTTGTTGCTGTGTCTGCATATTGATGATATTTTTTTTCTCTTTAATTAAAAATTAACATGTATATGTTTGTGTGGAAAAGAATAACAAAAAGATGTCTTCATGAGAGTGGGCCTTACATTATTAGTCCTGGCAGGCCACACTGATACAATGCGACAATGAAATTAAAGGTTGAAGACTTTGCTATATACATTTTGACATTTATGTTTTGAGAAGGCATTTGTTAGAAGTTTAGGAATTGTTTTGAAAAATACAGTTCCTGGAGCACTCATTTGCTGTTAAGAATAATCTGTTGAATTCTGTAATCCCATAATAGACCAGCATCTCCCAGTATATATTCTGTAAATACTCACTCTATGCAATGGTAGTAATTGTTAATGGGGGGTATCAAAACTAAAATCCCAAGAATTCAGTCAAGGAAGTTGGGAATGTGCTACATTAAACCAATTAGATAGGTGTCTTAGAGCTTCTAATTTGCCTCATGGATCTCCAAGAGAGGGATAGATTGCAGCATTTTCCTCATTTATTTGGACATGAAACCTTTCATTTTGAAGAACTGGTGTCCATGGGATGATCTCCTTTGTAGCACTTACCACAGTTATAGTAGTAGTACATTAATTATGTGATTCTTTATCTGCCTTCCTTTTGATTCTCCAAACTCCATAAGGGAGAAGACTGGTTCCTTTTGCTCCCCATTTTATCTGTGTCTATTGCAATTCTGGGTGCAAGTTCCCTGGCCCTCAAACAATACTTGTTGAATAAATGGATGAATGAACAAACAAACTGTGCTAGGTCAAACAACTATGACTCCCTATCAAAAACCCGTATTTAAAGTTCTTTACAATGTGTGCCCAGCCAACTTTTTTAGCCTTTCCTTCCAGTGTTCTTTCTAACCAGTATTAGAATATGATTGTTCTTGGAAGGGTAACTATAATTTATCACCCAAACTGGGACATTTTTGAGGTGGAAAGAGGACACCATCAATTAATTATGCCAGGATAACCCAAGCTTGGTGGTTCTTCATTGTTGCTGACTCTCAGCCTGCCTCCCACACTAGTGATTTTATGCTACTTGGAGCAGGTAATTTTATATGGAGTAGGTACTCAATAAATATGACCTGAAATTTATGCATGTACAATAGCAAGTTTAATGCTAATTTTAGATTTGCTAAAGATTTTGACATATTTTTTAACATTGAAGGAAACTAGAGCCATATTTCAGTCCCCGTTTCCTAAAATATAGTTCATAAGTTCATACTCCAGTGAATCAAAGTAACTAAGGTGTTATGACTTAATTGCCCTGTAAGAAGCCTGGGAAATGTGGGCTCTGTAGAAGTGTGCTCTCTGTAAGACTGGCCTTTCACCTCCCAAGGAAATAAATCAAAGAGACCAAATCTCCTTACCAGTACTGGAGGAAGGTAGAAGTGTTCAGACTGCAATCCTGGAGATAATGTAAGTGTGAAGGAGAGTGTTAAGAATGTGTAGAGGGATTTTTAGTGTTAAAGACGGCAGCTTTGCTCCAGGGAACGTGATTCTTGGCTTCTGTGCAGGGAAGGGAAAGTCACAGATCAGTGAAGGAACAGAGCAAGTGGCCTAGGTTACTGAAACATTTTTGAAAACAGGACATCAAAAATTATAGCAGACATTGAAAAACCAGATGGTAAGGAGACTGCTTCAGGACAAAAGGGACCCAGGGATCAGCGCGGGGACCAGGGGGGTTGCAGTTCCCAGGCCTGGTGCTCCCAGGTCTGCCTCAGGGCACCTGGGAGAGCAGAGTCGCTGCTCCCTCCCCAGACAATGGGGGTTGAGCAACACCAGGGGAGACCTTGTGGCTTGAAGGCACAGAGAGGGGAGTTGGACTGGGAGACAATCACACAGGGGCTGCAAGCACCCACCCATAGCCCTGGAAGAAGTGAGTGCCTCCAGCCCGCAGGACCAGGGCGGGCCTGGAAGTGCACCCACACCCCCAGCCCAGTGGGAGTGTGGATCAGTGGAAAACCCAGACCTCACAGCCACGAACAAGGAAAGGGTGCAGGTTTTCTCAGGTTTCTGGAGCCTGCGGTGCTGAACTGTGGAAGCACCCACTGTTAAAAATAAGTCCCATCACTCTGATCAGAGATGATACTATCTGAATTATGTATATACTGGCTACTTTTGTAAGATAAGAGGCCCAGGAACCCCTTAGTCATCTCTCCCTTGGGTCCAGTGGTCTGGATGTGGGTTTGGTGATTGGTGTGAAATACACAAATATGATGTACTCTAGGAACCCAGTTGCTTGCTTTTTCCATTGGGTGGAGAAATATCAGATATACCAAATATACCAAATCCTTATCAGCGTGTTGACTGCCTTCCTTAAAGAAATATCTTACCCTGGTTTCTACAGTGGTCCTATTTTTCCAAATGATGTCAGTGGTCTTTTATCACTTTTCAAAAGAATGCCACACCCATTTCAAAATCACCACCTAATTTGTCACAATTAAAATATCTACTTAAGAGTAGCCTGGCACAGGTGCCTAGGTGGCTCACACAGTGAATAAGTGAAGGTAGAAGGTGAACACCTGTCAGGGGCTCACAACTCCAGTCTGCTGGGGAAGTCACTTAGAGAAATTACAGAATGTCACTTAAACATGGAAATAAAAGAAGCAGATTGCCTTAGTAAGCTTGTAAAACTTAGCACCCTATGGAGAGTAACAAAAGTTCTTTTGTTGTTCTTACAAGAAAGCCTATGGAAATGTCTTCTATTTTTAGGGGGCTATAGACTATATATAATTCTTTTTTTCCACCAACACCTTTAATGTGTAAGCTTCTTTTATTGAAAAATAACATGTTTCATTTGCCATGCTTAAAATAGAAAGAAGTGGAAGGGTTAAGTCAAGGAATTTGTATAAAGGACCTACGGACAAAAACAACAGGGGAGAGGATTGAATGTGGAAAGTGGGAATGGGTAGGGCAAGAGAGAGTAATGGGGGGGGGTGAATGGGGACAACTGTAATTGAACAACAATAAAAATAAGAAAATGTACAAAAATAAGCTTTCTGAAATGTGTGTCCCAAATTTTATTGCTAATTCTTAAATTCTTATAGACCATATTATATATCACAACAGAGCTCTTGCTGTATGCATATTTTTCTTATCACATGTTCGTGTTCCTATTTGCTTGAGGGCCTTGGACACCTTTGGATGGTTCCACAGTATGTTTCTTCATCATCTTGCTCCCCATCTGCCTCCTTCTTTGAGGAAGCACCTTTCTCTTTCTCTCCATCTATCTCTAACCCCTTCAGTGCTTTTCAAACTAAGCATAGTCAAGAGTAAGTGAGGTCATCTTCTCTTCCTTACTGAAGTGAAGCTATGCAGAGGAAGGAGCCCAGGGACAGAAACAGCTAGCCTCCAGTTGTTTGTGATATTCTTTCACTTCCTAGTTGTGTGGCTTTTTAGTCTTTTCAACTATAAAGTTGGGGAGTAATTATTTACCCACCACCCAACTGCAGTGAAAGAATCTTTAAAATGCATACATTGTTTGTATATATACCATGGGGATCTCAGTATGTTTGCTCTTCCAACTTTCCCAAACTCTCTGATCCACCCCCTTCTTTTCCTCTACAGCACTGCAGACAAATGCACACAAACCTACTTTATCTCACATAGGGACGGACTTCTTTTATTAACCAAAGGCAACACAAAGGACCTCTACCCCACTCTCAGCCCCTCAGTAGCCAGGCAATGGAACTACTTTTGCCTAATCCATTTCATTTTGACTCCTTTCTCCAAAATGCTGTTCAAATTCAAACTAGCTCACTTCCTTGGAAAGTTTCTCTCACCATTTCTCTGATAATGGACTCAACTTCCTTTCAGACCAGTACTTCCAACTTTCTTTGTTTGCTTGCACTCATGGTTCTCATACTAGTCTGGTTCTCATACTAGTCTGTAGCCCATCTTGTCTGCCCTTCTAGGGCTCATTTGACCTGGTATGGCAACCTTATTTCCCTATAGCACATGGCTGCCTTTCAGAATATGTGAACCTTGTTCTCTTATCTTGATCATAATATACATGGTAGTTCCTTATTATTTCTGGAAGTTGAATCCCAAAAAGGTTATAAATGACTTGCAATCAAGGGTGAGGCTAGTATAAAGCAAAGAAAAAATATAACCTTGTCTTTGATTTACACTATACCTGACTTTTAACCACACTATCACAAACCTACGGAAAGAATCATTTGAATTATAAAAAATAAACTATTTAAACTGCACTTCTAGGAAATATATATAAAGGAAGTGAAAACACTAACCTGAAAAAAAATCTGCACTCCCACATTCAAAGCAGCATTATTCTAAATAGCCAAGATCTGGAAATAACTTAAGTGTCCACTGATGGATGAGTGGATAAAGTTGTGGTATGTGTGTTTATATATGCACAACAGAATACTATTCAGCCATAAAAAATAAGGAAATCCTATTCATTTGTGACAATATGGATGGACCTTGAAGAAGACAAATACTATATGATCTCACCTATATTTGGAATCTAAAAAGAACAAAGTCATTGGAAAATAAATTAGACTTTCATTTACCAAAGGCAAAGGTAAGGAGAAGGGAAATTAGAGAAAGGTGGTCAAAAGCACTAGGGATGTTATGTAGAATATGACTACCAAAGTGACCATTACCATATGGTATATAGGAAAATTGTTAAGAGAGTAAATCTTATGAGCTCTCATCACAAGAAGACTTTTTTTCCTTTTTTACTTCTCATCTTGTCACTGTATTTATATGAGAAGAGGGATGTTAGCTGAACCTATTGTGGTAATCATTTCACAATATATAAAAATCAAACTATCATGCTGTACTCCTTGTACTTATACAGTGATGTATGTCAATTGTTTACCTGAATCTATCCTCAATTCACAAGTTACAGTCTACTTTATAATTTACATCATAATGGCATAAAGCAACAGTTCATTTCACCATTTGTTGTTTCCTTAATTTGTACAAATTCAATTATGTCAAAATAACTTCAAGCAGTTTTCAAACAAACCTGAACTTACCAATCTACAGCACCTTTCTGGCAAAATGTCCTTTTCCCACAGAATAGTTGCATAAATTCAGTTGATTTTACTACTTGTCAAAAACATTATTGCTTATTATAAATTTTACAAATCATAAACTTCAAGGTAGCAACCTGGTCAATGCAGCCCCACTTGTGTACCTGCTTTTGTCAGCATGCCATTTTTCTCTTGAAAGTCAAGTTACCTTCAAGTACAAACAGAAATGAAAAATAATAATCCTGGCCCCAGTGATGGCATTTTGCAGTCACAATTCATCACCTGAGGGATTCCTAAGCTGCTCGCATGTAATAATATGTGCAGCAGCAGAAGCTTTTCTGAAGAACATGGGGTTTTATGGGTCTTCGAGTAATCATTTCTGGAAGAGTTAAGCCAAGGAGAACAGCATGTACTAAATGGATGGATGTTCAATGATTATTAGTTTTGCAGTTGTATGATTTATTTATTCCTAGTAACAATTTGCTTTAAAATATCAACAAAGTAACAATTAAATCCTTTCTAGAGTAAAAAAATACACTTATAGTGCTTCTCGTAGATTTAACCTTGAACAGGTGTGTTTCCTACCAAAGTACTTTCAATAGCTGATAATTTCATAGGCAAACATCTGTAACAGCAACTCACTGTTTATGAGGGATATTGAATTTGCTAGCCAAGATTTTGGGAACTTGATATGATAAACTATTGTCTCACAGATCTCTCCCTACCTATAGGTCAGGTTGGTAATCACTGATGTGGGCACTTCTTATTGATTACATTATCTGTGTTTACAGCATTATAAATTATAGCAATTCTACTTAGCTCTGTGTTTAAGTTTATAGTTTCAGCATGAAAAAAAAACTTACTAAATAATTTCAGAATGACTGCATAGTACCTGCTATTTTTTCTTTTTTTTTACTTTTAAAGAGGAAAAAATGAAAAGGCACATCTTAAGAGTGGGAAAAATGTGCCAGGAAGCAAAATTGGTCAGATAATTATATTGGAAAGTTTGATTATATTATCATAACTATGAAGCATAATCAAATACCTTTCAGTACAATTTATTTGATAAGTGTAACCAATAATTTGGCAATAGATTTTATATTCTGTCAAATTAATGTATAAATAATGTTCAAATTGGAATCATACAAACAATTTTCTATATAGTTGTCTTCAATAGTAATACTTCTGGAATGTTTCAAAAAGCATCTCTCTTATACTGGGGTGAACTTTTAAAATTATAGTTCCCTGAACTAGTAATATAGTATTCCATCCAAGAAAGGCAAAAAGTGTTAAATATAATTTAGACTATAATTAATGTTAACAATGATGAAGTCAAATGAAATAAGTAATGATTGTACTCTGCTATTCTGATGACTAGATCTTACCTAATATCATTGGGAAATATGTAAAATTGTCAGTAGACGAAAATGCCCTTGGCTAGGTAAATTATTTGGAGTATTGCTGTTTCTGAAGCTAATCCAAAGCACTAATGGGCCTAATATGTAGTATATATATATGTGAGGTGAGCTAGTCATGGAACCAAATTAGCCCATAAGAGATATTACCCATTATTTGCCTCCCCATAATCATTTCCTGTCTTCTCAAACACAAATCAACTTAGAAAGATGCTAAATTTAATTATAACAATTATTATGTGAACAATATAGGTTACCCATCCTGTGTGCTTCCAAATTCACGTAAAGATTGTCAAGCAGTTTAAATATTTTCATCTGGAATTTGGGGATTTACATCTAATATATGATGTGAATTTTATTTTTTAATTATATTTTATTGTTCACGCTATTACAGTTGTACCAATTTTCCCCATTTTTCCTCCTACACCCAGCACCCCCAACACCCTCAGGCAATCTTCACACCATTGTCAATGTCCATGGGTTGTGCATATATGTTCTTTGGCCATTTTATCCCCTATTCTATACTTTATATTCCCATGAATATTCTGTAACTATGAATTTTTACTTCTTAATCCCTTCACCTTTTTCACTCACAAACCCCCTCCCTGGCCACTCTCCCATCTGGTAACCATCAAAATGTTCTCTGTATCTATGATTCGCTGCTGTTCTACTTGTTTGTTTATTTTGTTTTCCGGTTCAATTGTTAATAGATATGTATTTTTACCATTTTATTATTTATAATTTTGATTTTCTTCTTCTTAAAGAAGACCCTTTAATAATTTCATATAATAATGGCTTGACAGTGATGAACTCCTTTAACTTTTTCTTGTTTGTGAAGCTCTTTATCTGTCCTTTCATTCTAATGATAGCTTTGATAGGTAGAGTAATCTTGGTTATATGTCGTGCTTTCTATCACTTTGAATATTTCTTGTCAATCCTTTCCAGCCTGCAAAGTTTATTTTGAGAAATCAGCTGACAGTCTTATGGGGACTCCTTTGTAGATTTTTCTCTTGCTGCTTTTAAGATTTTTCTCTTTGTATTTAACCTTTAGAATTTTAATTATGATGTGTCTTGGTGTGGGCCTCTTTGGGTTCTTCTTGTTTGGGACTCTCTGTGCTTCCTGGACTTGTATGTCTATTTCCTTCACTGAATAAAGGAAGTTTTCTGTCATTATTTTTTCAAATAGGTTTCCAATTTCTTGCTCTCTCTCTCTTCTCTTTCCAACATTCCAATGACATGAAAATTGGTACACTTGAGTTTGTCTCAGAGGCTCCTTACACTGTCCTCATTTTTTTATTCTTTTTTCTTTTTGTTGTTCTTATTGGTTGTTTTTGCTTCACTGGTTTGATTCTCAGCTTCATCCACTCTACTGTTGATTCCTTGCAAATGATTATTTATTTTAATTAGTGTACCCTTTGTCTCTGACTGGATCTTTTTTATTCTGTTGAAGTCCTTACTACATTCATTGAGCATTCTTATAACCAGTGTTTTGAGCTCTGCATCTAGTAGCTTGCTTATCTCCATTTTGTTTAGTTCTTTTTCTAGGTTTTTGTTCTGTTCTCTCATTTGGGCCATGTTTCTTTGTCTCCTCATTTTGGCATCCTCCTGGTATTTGTTTCTGTGTATTAGGTAAAGTTTCTCCCAGGCTTTGTAGAGTGGCCTAATGTAATAGGTGTCCTGTAGGCTCCAGTGGCACAGCCTCTCCTATTACCAAGCTGGGTACTCAAGATGCACACACTGTGTGGGCTGTGCACACCCTCCTGTTGTAGTTGAGCCTTGATCACTGTTGGCATGTCCAAGGTCAGCCACTGCCTGTGTTCTGTCCAGAGTCACACAGCAGAACTTACAGATCTGCAGATGGCTTCAACTTGTGCTGGGCTTGGAGGTGCCCAGGCAAGGCTAAGCTGTGAATCAAGGCTGGCTTGCTGCTAGTGCTGGGACTGGAGCAATTTAGTGAGAGGTGCAGGGCTCCCTGAAGTCAGATGCTCCTTGTTTGAGAGAATTTAGGAAAACCTGAAGCATGGGACAAGACAAGCCATTCTTATGGAAAAGCCACTGGACACAGCTTGGGTTGGCCTGAAATTTGGGTGGAGCAGGGCTTCTGGGAATCACCCGGGTGGGGCAGTAATAGCCAGGTTGGTGGAGTCTCAGATATGGCAACTGCTGCTGGCTCTGTGTGGGGAGGGTTCAGAAAAGAAACAATGGTCTCTGCTATCACTTCTCTCTGGGAGAAAGCTGCTCCTTAGCTCTTGCCACGATGCCTGATAATGTACTTCCTCCCTATTTGTCTCTGATGCCTTTCAATTTGCTGTCCCCTGCTGGAGTCCAGCTCCAGCAGGTCTAGGGATTCCCAATGGATGGATGGCGTCGGCGAAGGAATGAAACGAGAGGTGCAGTTTCAAGCTCAGCGGCCAGGCATCTCTGCCTGGGCTCTTGAGTTTTTTATTTTTATACAGTTGGGTGTGTACATGTGGCATATGTGAAAGCAATAAAAAATGAGGTTTTTAGAGCATATTTGCCTTATCCTTATTCTGCAGAAAATAGGAAGCAGCTATCCATTGTATATTATTGTGCAAGCTTTTAGCTCCTAATCTTTGCAATTAATCATTAATACATTTTACCACATTATATAACACCTTAATTTCTTAAAGCTTAACTTAATTTTAATCTATATATTCTAAAGTTGCAAGCTGGGCACGTAGCTGGGCACAGGACTTTTTTAGCTCCCTGGCAAAGGCCATGCAGAAGGCTTTCGTGGTCAATGTGGTTAGTACCTGTCTCTCACTTCTCACTTCAGCACCAGAACCCTATCATCTTTTGCAAGTAATCTTTGTTTTGCTCAGTCCATTTGGCTGCCTGCCATTTACCTTGGTGTTGATGTAATTTTATTATTTGTTTCTATCTTTGATGTCTGACTTTTTAGGCAATAAACACCATGAGGGTCCTGATCGCTTAAGCATTCATAGAAAAGGAGTGTATAATAATTTTTCCAATACCCACTCTTTGAACTCTCTAACCCGCTTAGGAGGACACTCTGGTGGGGAGTCACTCTCCAATGATCTGTCATTTTCTTGCTTACTTTCAAAGAACTGTATTTCTTCTGTGGAATTGCCATTTGTCCCAGTCCCATGGTAAATCACATAGACCCTAAGCACGGGCAGTAATACAATGATTAAGCAGAGGGGTGCCAAGTACTTTCCCCCACCGTGTCTCCTATGCGGACTTTCAGCTCCCTCTGTGACTGTGTCAGACAGCAGGGCTGGGTTGGCTCTCAGCAGTCCCCCACACTGGAGCCTAGAGGGAATGAGTCTGAGTAAGTCTGTGCATGGGTCCTTTAAGAAGATCTGCTAGGGATTTCAGCAACTTCTGTTTTCCACAGTCTCAGTCTCTGCAGGATTTTATAGGTAGGAGTTATGGTGACTTCTTTTCCTGGCACTGGAACCCTGGGCTGGGGGGACTGGTATATGACTGGAACCCTTCACTCCTGAGATAGCCCTCCCTATTTTTATCTGTCACATGTGGGTGTGGAACCAGCCTGTTCCACATTTCTGCCCCTCCTACCGGTCTCAATGTGGCTTTTACTTTAATTCCATAGTTGTAGGACTTCCATTCAGCTTGATTTCTGATGTTTCTGAATGATGGTTGTTCTACAGTTTAGTTGTAATTTTGATGTGGTTCCACGAGGAAGCAAGTGCCACATTTACCTATGATGCCATTTTGATCAGAAGTACCATGATGTGAATTTTGAATGATTAAACAGATGTCATTGGGAAAATGAGTAATGTTAGTAATTAGGTGACTGGCCTAATGAATCATGGGAATCTGTAAAACATGGAAACATGTCAGAGAAGAGATGATGTCAAATACCATTAACTTAGCAACTTAACATTTAGCTGCCCAGGTAGTGAGCAAGAGTAGCCCCTTTAAAATCTAAGTAAATATATGAGTCCCTATATATCTCATGTGTGCTCTATACAAATGTCTGTTCTATGTCAATGTGTTCCTCTTTGTGAATATGGTGATTTATTATTTTCTATTGAATTGAATGAAATCAGGTGAGAATTAAAGCCATGCATAATATTAACACCTAATTTCTGTATCTTGGGTGTACAGAGAGGGAAACAAAACAATATATTCATTTGCAAAAACCACTATGCTTATCTGAAAGAATTAATAGCTTCCAATTGTTGTTTAAGAAGTAGCCTTTTATCCTGCCTATGCTTGTAGGATTGAGTTGGGGAAAAATAGATAATACAAGTACCATAACCATTCCATTTCAATCTGTGTAAAGGTAAAAACAGAATCTCTGGAAAATGTATTGAGGAAGTAGCCTCTCAAAATCAATTTGGTAGGCATCTTCCACTTTTGAAATGAAAGATAAAGCAAGGCCTGTTCCTTATCTTGTTAATCACCAAACACACCAGGGAGAATGAGGAAAAGAGGTGTTAGCTCTGTAATCGATCTAACTAGAAGACATCCATAAGTCTAAATTACAAATTATTTTGTGAAGGTCAAACAGGGAAAAATCCAAGAGATGGTTCTCATGGTAATGAATCTGGGGCATAGTTGATGAAGCACAGATTTGCAGGATATGTGGCACAGCATGAAAAGCAAAAACAATATTTCCGTAATCAGAATGAGTGTGAATGTTTGTGATGCGAGTTCCCGTGGACCAAGTCTGGACACACATATCTTGAGAATGTGAAAGGCAGAATTAAATGAGAAATTGAATAAACTAATTCACATTTGTGGAAATCAGTTTGTTTCTCAAGCAAAATGAAAGAGTTGAGATGCTGCTTTGTGAGAAGTCTGCAGGGCTTATGTCTTTTGATAAAATAGAAGTAAAGGCCAAAGTAATTGTCACACACCTGGTGTTCAGAAGAGATTCTTGCTGGTCTTAGATGAAGCTATAAACCCCACTGCCACCAAAAAATAATCCTCCAAATAACTGGTCCAGAAAGAACTCTTATCATTAAAAAATTAGTAATAATCAAAAAAGGAATCACCATAAGAGCTATGCAAAACTACACGCACAAAAAAGCATATGAGAAAAATGTAGCAGGAAAAAGTATTGCTAGGGAACAAATTAAAGCTATGACCAATGTAGTTGCATTAATTGTTTTAATTAATTGTTTTAAAAAGCAATTTTACCTGAAAAACAAGAGCCAAAGAGCTAAGAGGTGCTATTTAAAAAGTAGATAAATCAAGACCTGAAAAATGTATAAAACAATGAATAATGAAGAGAAATAACTTCTCAGCTACAGACAAAATAAAATAATCATGAGTAGCACTTTACTGGGTGCTACTCAGTTTGACTGGGAATCAAACTGGTGATAACTTAAATAACTTTCTAGGTTCAACAGCTAGTGTGACAGAGCCAAGATTTCAACTCAGGCTGTTAATCATTATGCATTCTACCTTTCACCATAAAGATACAAAGCTGAAGGAGTAGGTTTTAAGTGATTACTACAAGGCTGAGCCCCTGACCCAGTGGACAAAAGGAAGCTAGGTGAGATTGCTAATAGCATCTGTCAGAATCAGAAAAACAGTTTACCAGATAGACCAAATCTAATAAATGAGGTTCCATAGGAGTATAACTATATGGTAATGCATTTGAGTCCATCAATGTTTAAAGAAGACAAGAAAAGTTTAACAGAAACATACATTACTACCCACAAACGTATCAATAGAAAGCAAGCATCTAGAGAAAGGATCTACAAACTTTTAAAGGACCAGACTATAAATATATGCAGTTATTGAGGCCATATGGTCTCTGTCTCAATTACTCAACTTTGTTATGTTAGCATAAAGCATTCATACACAATATGTTTAAAAAATGCTTGTGACTGTATTCCAATAAAACTTTATTGACAAAACCAGTCAGTGGACCAGATTTGGCCTGGGAGATACAGTTTGCTGACCTCTGTACTAGAACACCCGAAACTGAGAAGGTAACAGATTCCCTCTGACCTGATACTTAGACCACACTTAGCATATTGTATTGGTTTTTGGTAGCACATTAAAATATTATATTCAGTAAAATTTACTGTTTTTTTAGTTACAGTCCTATGAGTTTTAACATAGCATAGATTTTATAACCCCCACCTTTAGAAGGCTACAAATCAAAATTAATATCCAAAAAATTCCTCATATTACCCTTTGGTAATCAGACTCTCCTCCCCACCTTCCAAACCCTATGTAACACTGATCTGTTCTCTGTTCCTACAGCATTGTCTTTTTAAGAATATTTTATAAAAATTACACATTATACAATCCTCCCATAGTGATTCTTTCACTCAGCATATGACTTTGAAATTCACTCAGGTTGAATTATCTGTACTGATAATTCATTCTTCTTTGTTCCTGAGTAATATTTTATTACATGGATATCCAATATTTTGTTTGTCCATTCACTCATTGAAGGACAATTGGGTTGTTTCTAGTTGTTGGTAATTTTTGTGAATAATCTTGCTACTGATAATTGTGTACAGATTTTTGAGTGAACCTATATTTTTCTTGAGTATATACCTAGGAATGGGATTGACAAATCATGTGGTTGGTATATATTTAACTTTATGTAAAAGTGCTGAATTGCTTTCTGGAGTGGCTGTACCATTTTTCATTCACGCCAGCAATACATGAAAGATTCTGTTAATTAGCATTGTTGTTAGCACTTGATCTTATTTCTATTTTTTATTTCACCTTTTCTAATAGATGTGTAATGGTGTGTCATGGTTTTAAATTGCATTCACCAAATGACTAGTGATATTGAGCATCTTTTTATATACTTATTTTCAGTTTTGTATATCTTATTTGATGAAGTGTTTGTTCAAATCTTTTACACTTTTAAAATATTAGGTGGTTTGTTACATTATTGCTGAATTTTGAGAGTTCTTGATGTATTCTGGATACATTTTTGGTCAGTTATGTGTTTTGCATATTTTTTCCAGGCTATGAATTGTCTTTTCATCCCCTTGATGATGTTTTTCTAAGAGCAAAAGTTCTCTTATGGATTGTGACAAAAGTGTGACCAAAAGTGTCAGGTCTAAGAACTTCTCTAACCCAAGGTCATAAAAATTTTCTCCCATGTTTTGTTCTAAGAGTTGTATAGTTTTATGTTTTACATTTATGTCTCTGATCTGTCTTGAATTGATTTTGGTATATGGTGTTAGGTGTAAGTTGAAGCTTATTATGTTCATTTTGTTCTTGTACCATTTGTTGAAAAGACTATCTTTCTCTATTGAATTTATTTTGCATTTCTGTATAAGTACTTTGATGTTATTTATGTGGTTCTATTTCTGGACTCTGTAGTTTATTTCATTGGTCCATGTCCTTGGCCTTTCATCAATACCATAACATGTTGAATATTGTAGCTTTATGGTATGTCTTAACTTTGTTTTATTGTTCAAGTACAGTTGTCCCCATTTCCCTCCTCATGACTCCCCCTACCCCAGCCATCCCCACTTCCCACCCTTGATCCTACCCACCTTTGGTTTTGTCCATGTGTCCTTTATAGATGTTCCTGAAAACCCTTCCCCATTTTCCTCTCACTATTCCCTCACATCTCCCCTCTGGTTATTGTCAGTTTGTTCTTAATTTCAATGTCTCTGGTTATAGTATGTCTTGAAATAGGATAATGTGAATCCTCCAACTTTTTTCCCCAAAATATTTTGGCTCTTCTAGATCGCTTTCCAGTCCATATGAGTTTTAGAAACATGTTGTCTATACTTACAAAAAATCCTATTTGAAAGATTTTTAGTATTGTGTTATATCTATAGATCAATTTGGGGAAATTTGGCAATTTTATTTACCTTGTTGCTTCTTTCAATTCAGGAACACAATGTGCCTTTCCATTTATTTAGGTTGGTCATTCTATTTTTAGAAGGACATTAATATTCTATTATTACATTTTGGGGAAAATCCAAACCCATTGAAAAACTATATGAACAAAGTTATCAATTACAACATTATTTGTAATAGCAAAAATTAAATTCTAATATACCCAACAAAAGTAAATTCTGATCTATACACCCAAAAATAATTGGCCATTAAAATGTTAGCTTTGAGTATGATTTGGTGACGTGAAAAAAATTATGATATAATATTAAATGAAATAACCAGAATATAACAATATAATTTTATAGCTATTTAAAAATAAGAATAAAAAAACTAAAGGAAATATTCTGAAATAATAATTTTTATTTTATTAGAGTGACAGGATTATGAGGTTTTTCTTTTTTAATTTTCTCAATTTTTATAATTTATATCACTTTAATAAAAATTTTTAAGAAAGATGCTGCTGAACAGAATTGCCTTTAGCAAAGTGTAAGCAGAATAGTGAATGGATTTAAAATCAGATTGGCTGGTAATAAAATAACCAGAAGAAAATTGACTTAGAAGAGGGAGCAGGTCATGAATGCCTGAGATACTTACTGTATGGAAGGTAGACTCAGAGGCTAAATTTAGGGTAGGAGGCCTGAAATGGTGGAACCCAGCCCCTCCAGGGCACTTATAGGGGGATAAGTATTTGAGCAATAAAAATAAGAATGCTCTAGGGAGACATCATCATTAAAGAAGTAAATCTTCACTCTTCTTGCCTGTTGAACATTTTTTGGCAATTTACTCACTCTAAATCTCACTTACAAAATTGTGATAATACTGCCTAATTTTCATAATTAGTGGGAAGATTGAGTGAACTGATGTATGTGAAGCCCCTAAAATAGTGCTTGGAACACTTAATAACTCTCCCCTGTTCCACCTAGTGGATTTGTCTAAGGATAGAAGGGAAGTGAAGTCTATGTCACCAAAGCTTTTCAAGAAGAGATACTGTGTTTCTAAGCACATAAAGGATAAACTTCCAAATCCTTATCTTGGCAGACAAATAAAAAAACCTTGCTTGTATGCCGTAACTAGTGCCTACCTAATCTCTTGCCACTTTTCCCAACTGCATGCTCTTTTCTCCATCTTCTAACAGACTTCTTTCCCTTCCTTAAAGATGTCATCCTCTCCCCCAAGTCACCCCCAATCTGTGTGTGTTGGCTCATCCAAATGCCTGGAACCCCATCCACTCTTGTATGCTTGGTGAACTCCTGTTCACACCATGTGAGAGCCAGCACAGAGATTACTTCTTTTCTTAAGCCCTAATACTGTTCAAATGAAATTAATCGCTCTCTTTCTCCTTCTGGGTCCTCTCAGAACTTGTTGAACACCTACACTTGTCACCTATATGTGTTAGGGGGAGGTGTCTCTCATGGTATGGTGCAATGTTCTTTAGAGCAGAGACTGTCAAATTCTGTCCTTTTGGCCTAACCCATAATCATGCTCCCCCCCACACACACATACATAAAAGTGATTAGAACAGTTATATGAATATCAGGCATTATAATGACCCAATTTCTTATTTTTCCAAATAATGTATTTAGTGCCACATTTTATGTTTTTCCATTGCCAATTATTATTTAATATAATTGATCTACCCTACTTTTAATGCCATTCCTCAAAGTACAATAATGTTAGCATTAGCACTTTAAATAATACATTGATTACAGTAGGGCCTCATATGACTGCTATAATTGGAGAAAGGAGAGACAATTCAAATCTCTCAAATAATGTTAAGGGGACTGATTTGGTATTATTCACTGTGCATATTATCATTGTGGTCAAAAGAAAGAAGCTTGCCCTGGCTGGCGTAGCTCAGTGGATTGGGCGCAGGCTGGGAACCAAAGTGTCCCAGGTTCAATTCCCAGCCAGGGTACATGCCTGGGTTGCAGGCCATAACCCCCAGCAACCGCACATTGATGTCTCTCTCTCTCTCTCTCTCTCTCTCTCTCTCTCTCTCTCTCTCTCTCTCTCTCTCTCTCTCTCTCTCTCTCCCCCCTTCCCTCTCTAAAAATAAATAAATAAAATCTTTAAAAAAAAAAAGAAAGAAGCTTTTATGAGATGTGTTTTTTCCTCCAGAGTGAGCATTCCAGACCATTTTGTGATTGAAAGCCTGTATGCTGTTTCCATTAAATACTCTCAGCCTTACAGCAAGGATTATGTTAAGCTAGTGCATTTCCCCAAAACATTCCATTACTGGGATGGACATGCTAACATGAGCAGACACATTCAGGTCTCCCCTAGCAACATGTTAATTAGAAATTGCCAAATTACAAAAAAAAAAAAAAGAACTAAGGCCCATCAAAAACAAAAGCAGACAAAAGCATCCTCATTGTCTGGGCCTCTGATAGTTTTGTATTCAGTTCCCTAACCAGCTTCTCAGGAACTGTTGGGACTGAAGGAAACCTGAGAAGCTTGCCCACCCTCAAACATTACAGCCTTTTCTCTGCTTTTTAACATAGGAGCCCCTGGCATAGTGATACACACCAAATACTCTTGATACAAAAGTGAATGGTTGTCTGATCTGGAAGCTCTACCTTGATGTTGTTAGAGCCTGGTCTGTGTTACAAAGACCACATAGCATTTCAAAGACCACTGGCCTTTGGAAGAACTAGGGTAAGAGTAAAGAAGTGTACCATTGACACTGGACTGGGCATCAAGAGACCTTAAAGTTAGTCCCAACCCTTAAACTCCTTGTTTTGTGGCCTTCAGCTAGTTTATTAACTATTATGTGCTTCAGGTTTCCCATCTATAAAACTGAACTGTTAACTACAGGGTCTGGCACAAATAATGCCCATTTTTATTATAAAATATTTTATTACAAAACCATAAGTATGTAATTCTGTAACATAACAATATCACACTCAAGCACATCATGTGACATTTTAGGTGAAATATTCAAAGCAAAACTATAAATTACTACACCTATATTATTACCCTGCCAACCACACTTAAGCAGGCCTTAATTCTGCTGGACCCTGTATTTTGCACTAATACAGTAAGAATAGCCACATGTGAGTGCTTATTTAAATATAAGTTAATTACATTTTAATAGAAGTTTAGTTCCTCAGTCCATTAGGCATGTTTCAATGTTCAGTAGCTATATAGTGCCAGTGGCTGTCATAAGACACTACAAAATGCAGTATTTCCATCATTGCAGAAAGTTCTAGTCAAGAGAAGTCCCTCTAGATTATCACTTAAGATCCATCTAGGTCTTAATTTTGAGTGCTATCATTAAATAAAACCAAATAGTTTTACCTTCTCAACTATGTACTCTCAGCCTTGTTTAGAATATATCTGAATAATTTATTTCCATTCTGAGGCTTATGTAAAGTATATTAATCTAATGCTACTCTAGCTCTGAAAAATGTGCCTACTATATAAAAAAGAACTAAAAATCTAACTAAATAGGTAGAAAGTGATAAAGTGGATGTTCTCAAAAAGGAGAGAAGACAGAAATTTAAGACATATATAACTGGCTTTGTGGGCAATGCAGGGAAGTACTCACCCTCAGTTCAAGCCTCGGGCAAGCCACCTTTCTCTGGGTACAGTAGGAGTGATCATGCCTTCATCATCAGGCTCTAAGAAGGAAGAGTGTATGAAACCCCTGAAAGGTTCTTTCCAGAAAAATCACTTGGGACTTTAGATGACAATTACTTCCTTGTGAGAGTTGGTTACCCAGGCCTTGATCTGTACTATCATAGACATTTAAGATCCAAATTATTAATCTTAGAAATGTCTAAGTCCTGAGAATAGCCATTCACTGGATTGAATTTTGGTGACAAGGCACATTTAACAAATTTAGCCCTCTCTAAAGAGGGCTGTATGACAATCATACAGAAAAGCAAAATAGAATGGTTCTGCTGCATGTTGTGCAGTGTTACCTTTATAGAGCCCATCCTCATGGAGCATGGTGGTGACAAAAGCCCAGAGTACAAACCCAGACCCCTGGACAAAGGTCATTGATCTGTCACACACTGCCTACATGACTTTGTGCCAGTGGTTGCTTTTCTTGGAGACTCAGGCATTTGATATATGAAAAAAAGAACTAAAAAAAAAAAACACTACTTTCTTGAATTCTACAGTGGATGAAATAGAATAACATAAATGAAACATTCTATTAATTCTAACCCCTATATTCATTTAATCTTCTATTGGATTTTATTGTGAGTCTACTTATTGTTGTTTAACAATTCCAAATGTATTTTTAAATTGTTGTTCAAGTACAGTAGTCTTACTTTTCCCTCCACCACTCCACCCCACCTCACCTTTCTTCCCACCCTCATAGTTACACCATTTGGATTTGTCCATGGGTCCTTTATACACTTTTTGTTGACAGCCCTTTACCTATTTTCCACCATTACCCTTTGTACCCTTCACTCTGGTTACTGTCAGTTTGTGCTGCATTTCAATGTCTCTGATTATATTTTGCTTGTTTGTTTGTTTTGTTGATTAGGTCCCACTTATAGTTGACATCATATGGTATTTGTCTTTCACTTCATGGTTTATTTCACTTAGCATAATGATCTTCAGATCTATCCATGCTGTCAGGAAGGACAGGGACTGCTTCTTTCATTCTGCTGCATAGTATCCTATTGTGTAAATGGACACAGTTTTTTAAAAAACATATTTTATTGATTATGCTATCAAAGTTGTCCCATTTTTTTCCTTTACTTCCTCTCTGCCCTATACTTCCTCTCCCACCATCATTCCCCCACCTTAATTCATGCCCATGGGTCATACATGTAAGTTCTTTGGCTTTCCCATTTCCCATACTATTCTTAACCTTCCCCTGTCTATTTTCTACCTACTATTTATGCTTCTTATTCCCTGTACATTTTCCCCCATTCTCCCCACTTCCAACCCTCAATGTGATCTCTATTTCTGTGGATCTGTTCCTGTTCTAGTTGTTTGCTTAAATTGTTCTTGTTTTTTTTTTTTAAGTTTGGTTATTGATAGTTGTGAGTTTGTTGTCATTTTGATGTTCATAATTTTGATCTTCTTATTCCTGGATAAGTCCCTTCAACATTTCATATAATAAGGGTCTGGTGATGATAAATTCCTTTAACCTTATCTGGGAAGCACTTTATCTGCCTTTCATTCTAAATGATAGCTTTGCTGGATAGAGTAATCTTGGATGTAGGTCCTTACCTTTCATGACTGAATATTTCCTTCCAGCCCCTTCTTGCCGGCAAGGTTTCTTTTGAGAAATCAGCTTGGTAGTCTTATGGGAACTCCTTTGTAGGTAACTGTCTCCTTTTCTCTTGCTGCTTTTAAGAATTTCTCCTTTCCTTAATCCTGGCTAATGTAATTATGATGTGCCTTGGTGCCTGCTTCCTTGGGTCCAACTTCTTTGGGACTCTCTAAGCATCCTGGAATTACTGGAAGTCTATTTCCTTTGCCGGATTTGGCAAAGGAAATGCCTTTTCATTCTTCTTCATTATGTTTTCAAATAAGTTTTCAATTTCTTGCTCTTCCTCTTCTCATTCTGGCACCACTATGATTCTGATGTTGGAACATTAAAATTGTCCCAGAGGTTCCTAAGCCTCTCCTTATTTTTTTGAATTCTTGTTTCTTCATTTTGTTCTGGTTGAATGCTTCTTTCTTTCTTCTGCTCCAAATCATTAATTTGAGTACCAGTTTTCTACCTTCACTCTTGGTTCCCTGTATATTTTCCTTTATTTTGCTTTTCATAGCCTTCCTTTTTCCCTCTGTTGTGTGACCATATTGAACCAATTCTGTGAGCTTCCTCATTACCAGTGTTTTGAACTCTGCATCTGATAGGTCAGCTATCTCTTCACCACTTAGTTGTACTTTTTTCTGGAGCTTTGATCTGCTCTTTCATTTGGGCCATATTATTTTTGCCTCAGTCCGTCTCTTATGTAGTGAGGTGAGGAACCTTAAGTATTTGCCAGGGTGGGTGGGTCAACCCACTTTGCTGCATTTTGGCACTGTATGGGAGGATGGGTCTGAGATGGAACAATGCCAGTTGCTCAGATCTCAGACAGCTTTCAGTCACTTCCTCAGCTACCCACAAGCAAACATGGCCCTTCTGGTGCTGATTCCCAGGTGATTGGTTTTGTGTACCTTCTAGGACCCTGTGTGCCTCTCTAAAAAACTTTCCTGTGAGGTTTGGAGTTTCTCTCACCCCCTCAATCTCCACAAGTTTTTTCAGTCAGAGGTTTTAAGGCTTTATTTCCCTGCACTGGAACCTTGGGTTGTGCAGGCTACCTACTCCCCATTTATTCCTCCCACTTTATCTGCAGGCAAATGTGGGACAGACTGGTCTCCCAGGTGTCACCTTGCCCAGTCCACCAGCGACCACCTTGCCTGCCTTCCTTCTCCAGCTGCTGCTTTGCTATGAGTATTCTCCACTCAGGCTGCCCATTCTCCACATTTCCTACTGATCTGGTTGAAGGTTTCTTCTTTAACTCCTTGATTGTTGGACTTCTATACAATTAAGTTTTCTGGAAGTTCTGGTTACTTTCTGTTTTTAAATATGCTCTTATCCTTCTTTTGGTTGCACAAGGAGGCAAAGCATATCTACCTATCCCTCTACCTTGAATGAAAGTTGTACCACAGGTACAACTCATTTACTAATCCACTCATTTACTAATGGACACTTAGGTTGCTTCCAGCACTCGGCTATTGTAAATTGTGCTGCTGTGAACATTGGAGTACATAAGTTCTTTTGAACTGGTGTTTCAGGATTCTTAGGGTATAATCCCAGCTGTGGAACTGCGGGTTCAAAAGGCAGTTCCACTTTTAGATTTCTGAGGAAATTCCATACTGTTATACAAAGTGGCCACATAAGTCTTCACTAACACAAAGAGTGCACTAACTTTCCCTTTTCTCCACAATCTCACCAGCACTTATTGTTTATTAATTTGTTTATGATGGCCATTCTGACCTGTGTGAACTGGTATCTCATTGTGGTTTTAATTTGCATCTCCTTGATGGCTAGTGATGCTGAGAAACCTTTCACATATCTCTGGACCATCTGTATGTCCTTATTGAAGAAGTGTCTGTTGAGGTCTTCTGCCCATTTTTTTTTTAATTGGGTTGTTTGTCATCCTGGTGTGCAGTCATTTGAGTTATTTATATAATTTGCAGATCAAACACTTGTCTGATGTATCATTTGTAAATCTTTTCCCATATGATTTGTTCCCTTTTCATTTTATTGTTGTTTATCTTAATCATGCAGAAGCTTTTTATTTTGATGAGGTCCCATTTGTTGACTCTTTCTTTATGGCCCTTTCTCTAGGGGATATATTGATGAAAATATTGCTGCATGAAATAACTGAGATTTTCCTGTCTATGTTCTCCTCTAGGACTGTTATGGTGTTGCAACTTTTATTCAAGACTTTTTTCCACCTTGAGTTTATTTTTGTGTATGGTGTAAGTTTGTGGTTGAGTTTCATGTTTTTCTATGTAGCTGTCCAGATCTCCCAAAACCCTTTGATGAAGAGTCTATTTTTACTCCATTTTATGCTTCTGCCACCTTTGTCAAATATTAACTGACCATAGCGACTTGTTTATTTCTGGGCTCTCTATTCTACTCAATTTGTTTATGTGTCTGTTCTGATGCTAGTACAAGACTGTTTTGATTACAGTGTCCTTGTAATATAGTTTGATATCAGGTATTGTGATCTCACATACTTTGTTCTTCCTTCTCAAAGTTTCTGTGGCTATTTGGGGTTGTTTCTATTTCCATATGAATTTTTGAAATGTTTGTTCTATATCTGTGAAAGATGTCATTGGTATTTTAATAGGAATTGCATTGAATCTGTGAATTGCTTTGGGTAGTATGGACATTTTGAGGACGTTATTTCTTTGACTCCAAGAACATGGCATATGGTTCCATTTATTTGTGTGTTTCTTAATTTCTTTCTTCAGTGTTGTGTAGTTTTCTGAGCACAGGTCTTTTACATACTTGGCTTGGTTTATTCTTAGGTACCTATTTTTCTTGTTGCTATCGCTAATAAGATTTTTTTCCTGTTTTCTGTTTCTGATATTTCATTGTTGGTGTACAAAAATGCCTTAAATTTTGACTACTGACTTTGTTTCTGCTATTTTGTCAATTTCATTTGTTAGGTTGAGTAGTTTTTAGTGGAGTCTGTATGGTTTTTGGTGGAGTCTATAGAGTACACTATCATGTCATCTGCACACAATGACCATTTCATTTACTCTTATCCAATTTGGGTGCCTTTTATATCCTTTTCTTGTCTGATTGCTGTGGCTAGGACTTCCAGTACTATCTATGTTGAATAGAAAGGGTGAAAGTGTACATCCTTGTCTTGTTCCTGTTCTTAGAGAGAAAGCTTTTAGTTTTTGCCCATTGAATATAATGTTGGTTGTAGGTTTCTCATATATGGCCTTTATTATGTTGTGCTATGCTTCTTTTAATACCACTTTGCTGAGTGATTTTATCATAAATGGGTTCTGTCCTTTATCAAATGCTTTTTCCACATCTATTGATATGATCATGTGATTTTTGTCTTTCTTTTTATTTATGTGATGTATTACATTTATTGATTGGTGAATATTACACCATCCTTGCATCCCCGGGATGGAACCCTCTTGATCATGGTGTATGATCTTTTTCATGTATTTCTAGTTGTGGTTTCCCAATATTTTGTTCAACATTATATCATCTATGTTCATTAGCAATATTGATCTATAGTTTTCTTTCTTCATTGTGTCTTTATCTGGTTTGGGGATTAGGATGATGCTGGCTTTGTAAAAAGTGTTTGGGAATCTTTCCTCTTCTTAGATTTTTTGGAATAGTCTGTGAAAGATATGGGGTAGCTCTTCCTTAAATGTTTTATAAAATTCTGCTGTGCAACAAAGAAGGTTACATTATGTGAAATAAAGAAAAATATGCAGGAAACCAATACTGACAGAAAGTACTGGAAACCAGTACTCAAATCAAGGGTTTGGAGCAGAAGGAAGAATGAAACATTCAACCAGAACAGAATAAAGAAATGAGAATTGAAAAAAAAAATGAGGAGGGGCTTAGGAACCTCCAGGACATCTTTAAATGTTCCAACATCCAAATCATAGAGATGCCAGAAGGAGAAGAGGAAGAACAAGAAATGCAAAACTTATTTGAACAAGTAATGAAGGAGAACTTCCCTAATCTGGCAAAAGGAAATAGACTTCCAGGAAGTCCAAGAAGTTCAGAGAGTTCCCAAAGAAGTTGGACCCGAGGAGGAACACACCAAGGCACATCATAATTTTAATACCCAAAATTAAAGAGAAGAAGAGAATCTTAAAAGCAGCAAGAGAAAAGGAGACAGTTACCTACAATGGAGTTGAGGAGGAAAAGGTACAGAGAATAAGAAACATAAATGGTAGGTAGAAAAAAGACAAGTGGAAGTTAAGAACAGTATAGGAAATGTAGAAGCCAAATAATTTATATGTACAACCCAGGGACATGAACTAAAGAAGGGGCATACAGGTGGGAGGGGGTGTGCATGGCTGAAGGGAATAAAGGGGGGAAATGAGACAACTATAATATCATAATCAATAAATATATTTAAAAATAATATAAGAAAGTAAAGAAACGCAAATAAAAAAATAAAAAATAAAATGCAAGTTCTGTAGAATAGCAAAGTGAAATTTGTCTCAGTTGTTGGAGTTCATCTTCTGATCACTCTCTGGGTCTCTCTTTTGTCCTTTCACAGCTCCAGGTCTTACTGTCTTACAACTGGAAAGAAAAAAGACCTCTTGCTGACTTTAAGCCCACCAAGTGGGTTCTGCTGGTCTTCCTGGATGCTGCAGGCAAAGGGAGGCTAGGCTCAATTTTTCTCCTTTCTTGTGGTTCTGGGAAGATGGGGCTTGGTCTGGGCCACAATATTTACAGGTGCCCAGCCCCCAGCCCAAGCCTTCAGATCACTGTGCACCCCACACTGTGTATACGCACCAGGCCTTAGCCTTTAATCCACCTCATTATTCCACCCTTTGATCAGCTCTTTAGGTGCACAAAGTAGGAGCAACTGGCACCTCTCCTCCTCCCTCCTTGCTGGCCTGGGACCTGTACTCACACAAAGTCCCTTCAGGGCAGTTTAGTTCCCTTCTTAAATTAAGTCTCTTAGGCACTGCTACCTCTCTAAGGCCCTGCTGCCCCACCTTGGATCAGTGTCTGAGGTGCCCTGATTTGGAGCTAATCGTGCTCCTCTTCCTCCCTCTTTGCTGGCCCTACAGCTGCACTGAAGAGGACTTTAGCTGAGTGAGCATGGAGTGGCTGAGAGCCTTTTTTTTAGTGAATTCCTCTTGGTTACCAGCAGCAGTACCTAACAAGTGCCTTATTTTTCACACATCCCAACTCTCTGACCAGTCCTGAGATTATCTGGGTCATGGCCCAACTCCCTTCCCATCTCCAGGTGTCACCTAGCTCCCCAGTTTCTCTGGTACTGTTCCAGATGGTGACCACAGTTCCAGCCAGGAAACACTGTCTGCCATGTTTCTCCCACTGTCTTTATCCCCCCAGAGACTTCAAGCATTCAGGACTCTCCTGGTACAGGACTGGCTTCCCAGCTCTTAGAGAGGAGGGAGCTGTGAAGTTATAATTGCTGACTCAGCTCTCCTCCAAAGCTCTTGCTGAGGCAGCCATGGTCCCTGGTGCAGGGCCCAGGGAGTGCAACAGCCATGGTTTCCTGCACGGGGCCCAGGAAACTTCTCATCTGCCTACAAGGTCTCTTTACCATCCATTTTTAAAAGTCCTCTGCAGTCTTTGTCTTCCAAACTTCATATAAGCTGGGATTCCATTGGCTGTTCAATCTGTTCTTCAGAAGATCAGCTAGGTGTCCCAGTTGGGTGCAGGAGAAATTGTGTTCAGCTCCCACCTACCTTGCTGACCTCTTCTGCCTTTAACAATTCCAAATATTTTAAAGTGTGATTTTGAATTCTGTGTTTCAATCATTTACAGACTCCCAATATGATTCAGCTGAGGATTTGAAATTTCCTCAGCAATGGTTTTCTTAACTATTAAATATGCAAGCCTCTTTCATGTCATTTATACAGTGCACTGCTTTGCCCCCGTTTTTCCTTTTTGACTACTTCATGGTTTATAAATCACATTGCAACTTTTTAAACTGTCACATTTGTTTAATTGGCCCAGAGACTGTGCCATGTTGATTTTTTGTCAGCTATATAGCAGTCTCTGTGGGTAACTTGCAAATTGCTGACCACATTTACTGTTTTTCAAAGCAAATGAAAGAGAGACTAGGTGAGTGACAGCCAGTGGAGGGCAGCTGTAGTGTGTTGTTGGGCTGGGAAGAAGTGACTAGAGCCCAGTATAAAACTACTGTTTGACAATTGGGGTTTGGTCAAGAGAAGCAAATTGATTACACACTATAGTCAGAAACCCAGGCCTGAGAGAACCAGGTTTATGGGGGAGAATGCTGTTTATTTACCTCCTGCCCAATGTGCCATTTGTTCACAAGAGCCTTTTTAGCAAAGGGTTTGGCATTGTTGTCTTTGAGTCTTCTCTTTGGTTCTTTACTAAATTTATAACAAGGATAAATGTATCGATTTGGTTACCCTAAAAGATGTCATAGGCTAAAAACAGATACATGTTTAAGGAGTGTTTAGAGACATCCATGGGCAAGAGATTCCCACCAGATTATTAGGGAAGCTTTGGGTAGAGGACAGTTGAAAAGCATCTCTTCCTCAGGGTGAGCAAACTCTTTAGCATACAGATGTGGGTGCTTCAAATATGTCAATGGGAAATGCTTAATAAAAGACACTTTGATAATAGACTCCAAGTGTGATCATTACCTTTTTTATTTTTTTAAAAAAAGCTAGGTAGTGAAATACAAGAATTGGATTTGATCTGTCTTTAGCAAAGCCTTAGTATATGATATCTCTGAGATAGGATTTCCATACACATATTATATCACTAGTTATTCCTAGCTTACACTGTTGGCAAGCAACTGTTTTCACCAAGGCAAAGAGGGATCTATCTTCCTGATTTTTACACAGGATTGACACTTTATAGCATGCCTATTGGGAAATATTTTACACCTATATTACCTGGCCCCTAGAGTGTTCATATTGAATTAAAATGTTGTTTTTCTCCATTAGTCAGACATCTCTTTAGAAAAAGATATGGCTCTCACTTGCTACTTATTTGATGCTCTTAATATAGAATAAATAAGTTATTTATTTCCCATTATTTGAAGTAATTGCAGGAAAAAAAAGAAAACTAATCTGGAGAGAGGAAAAACTTTCCAGGCATTTAGGAATCCTCTGCCTGTTAGGGTCTTAGGATATTTGGAGTAGGCTTTCTGAATGAGTATCCCTGGGGCTTAGTTGTGGTTTTGATGTTGTTAAATTTAGGCTACTGGAAAGAGTTTGATGCCTCTGTTGGTTTCTTGGGGGGCGATGCAGAGGGGGATCCTGGTATTCAGTAATTATGTTACAGAACAGATGGGGAGCAATTACTGCCCCACCTGGGGTGACGATATACTATTACTGAAAGGATACCCCACTAGGTTTGTTATGTCTGTCACCTTATAGGAAAGACATCTTTCAATGCCAGAGATTTGTGAAAAAGAAAGGAAATGTTTATTTAATGCTATACAGACTTAAAGTAGTGACCTAATGTCTTCATTAAAATATCAAAGTCCTTTAAGATACCCATAGATGCCCACAGTGCTTCCTTCTCCCCCTGCCCTAATCTGGGGTACCGTAACTCTGGAAAAGAAGCAAATATCAGTGATTCCAGCTGTAGGCACCATCAGCTGTGTTGCCATCCAGGCAGGATCTCTAATTAATCCAAAGCCATGTGGCACCTTCTCATGGCCTACTGGCAAGAGTTCTTTCACCCTTCTTCCAGGCAAAGTCTCTCCTGCTTCCCAGGCCACATGCCCAAAGGGAGCATCCCAAGACCACATGGTCCTCTTCTACCAAAGTTTCAGGGGTCCCCACTCTGGCCAAAACCACGTGGTTCTTCTCGTCAAAGCTGCTGGGAGTGGGGGTCACCACTCTGCCAAAGCCGAGTGGCGGTTCTCTGCTAAAGCTACATGGTAATTCCCCACTCTGGCAAAGCTGTGTGGTTCTTCTCACATGGCTGCGGGGGTTCCCATTCTGCCAGAAGTGCATGGCTCTCTTCTTCCGTGGCCACAGCCATGTGGTCCTCTCCCTTAATGGCTGCTGAGTCTGATTTTTGTTTTGTTTTTAATATTTTAACTAATTTTATTGGCACTTGTGCACACTCAAAAATGTAACTTTATAGTCTCTGTATTGTCCAGGATAACCTGAAGATGCTGAAGAAACAGATCTTTGACTTCATTGGGTTGACACTTATTTTTATCTAATGGCGTGGAGGTCAAAGGCACTCCACAGAATGGATTTGTAGCACTAGGAAGCAGTGTTCTAAACCAGAAAACAGGAAATGGTATTAATCAAAAGTGAAAAGCAGAACAGACTTGGAAAATTATTTTAAAGATCACTTGCCATGAACATGATTATTTTTTCATTGCAGTTCATGCCAAGATTTTTTAAAAAACTGATGGAAAATTTCATTATTCAAGTATGTTCTCTATATACAATGTAATCACAGTCACTCACTGGGGCAAGACAAAAGTGACATAAAGACAGAATATTTTCAAAATATAATTGTCCTGTACTGTACAATGTGAGCTTTCATTACAAATATTTATTTCTATTATGAGGTCTACAGAGGCATACTATTATTAAAATGAGAGTAGTTTCTAAACTGTATAGACTTTTATGGATATTTTAAAATATGTCTCTAAAGTGATGAATGACTGGCAATATTATTATTTCCACTTTTTTCATGCATTTTACCAGTTGAGGAAGGATCTACTTTAATATAAATTCTTTTCAGAGTCTGTAACTTCCTCTCTGTTTTCACAGTAGTAACCTGAGACTCAGCTTCAAACATGGGTAAGCCAGTTAAAGGTGTTGAAGACACAGTTTTGTTATTTTTAAAAGACACAGTCCTAAAAGAAGGAACAAGGTCGATAGATTTAAAATGAAGACTTAACCTGGCTGGCATAGCTCAGTGGATTGAGCGCGGGCTGCATACCAAAGTGTCACGGGTTCGATTCCCAGTCAGGGTACATGCCTGGGTTGCAGGCCATGACCCCCAGCAACCACACATTGATGCTTCTCTCTCTCTCTCTTTCTCCCTCCCTTTCCTCTCTAAAAAAAAAGAAATAAAATAAAATCTTTTTTAAAAAAAGACTTAAGTTACTCTGTCTCATGGAAAAATAAACATAAAGATAATTTTTTTCTTTCTCTCAAATGCCAAATCAGTGAACCACATATATGTCCCATAGGTTTCTATATAAGGCCATGAATATACATCCAGAAACATCTGTCAATTCAAAGAAACAACCAAGTTCTTATAAAAATATAGTAGTAGAATTAGGTAAGACCACTTAAGTCATTGAATGAGCATTTGTGTTTTTTGGGGGGGAGGGGAGTTTTTTGTTTTTTGTTCTTTTTTTAATTTTATTTTAATCATTGTTCAAGTACATTTTTCTGTCCTTTACTCCCATTCCATCCCACCCACCCATCCCTCCCCGCTTCCCTCCCATTTCCAACCCCCCCCCCCCAGTTTATTTCCTCCCCTCTCCCCTCTGGTCACTGTCAGCCTGTCCTCTATTTCAGTGTCTTTGACTATATTTTGCTTGAAAGAAACAAGAAAAATGAGTCTGAGTTTTGAATCTCCTCACCAATTTTCCTCTGCAGCCCCATTTCCAACTCCTCCTACAATTGGCTACACTTGCCAGCACTCCCATATCCTTCCAGCTTTCCTGGGCTGCCATAGTGAGTCTGGGCAGGTGTGGCCCCATGGTGTGGAGCCAATCATCTCCAAGCTCTCATGCAGGTGCTGTGATCAGGGGGACTTGCCCCCCAGTTACATCTTGGGTGGAAGTCATTCACTTCTCCCTGGCTCCAAGCATGGCCACAGCTATTTAACATATCTATGCAACCAGTTAAAGGTTACAGATATATTAAATGACCATGCCAGAGGTTAGCTGCAAAGCTGTTGCTATGCAAAACAGTCCTGTCTGTTCCTGCTCCATGTGTCCCTTCCCCCAACTCACACCTCTAGGGGGAAGGGATGAGGACATCCTAATATTTACTGGACACCCTGAGTTCTGGACTCCATTCCAAATCCCTATTTGGGGCCCCCTCTTGGCTGCACCCTGTAACAATTATACTGATATCTTGTGATACATTTGTTAGTTAATTTCATGTGTATTGAACAAACCAGCTCTGTTTCATCCCCCTCACTCTGTGATTCTATAATTCTAAGATTAAAATGGTAGTTTCATAGGAAAGACAACTCCATGTAAATCAAATAGGCTGGACTTTCATCTATATTAGTGGCCTGCTGCCTTATTTTTACTGAGCTCAGAAATAATGAGAGATCAAAGCTACAGTCCAGTTGTTCACTGGAGGCCTCTCCATGAAAATAAATATTATTTTTTCCTCAGAAATTGAGTGTTTGTTCCTTTTAAAAGCAGTCACCATGATCTCCTTATTACCATTTTTCTTAATGCAATAAGTGTAAACCACAAGAAAGGTATCATATTTGAAAAGCTACATCAGCCCTTATAAATGGAATACTAACACCTTATGTAAGTCTTTGAAAAGGTTTAGACTAAGGATTGTAAGAAATGTATCCATCTGCCTCTCTTTTTCTTGAGCTGTCATTCTCTAGTGGCTTTGACTTATAACATAAGCTGGCTTTCTGAATAGCATAATAGCATAAAACTGTTGTGTTGCTGCATCTACAGTGTGTTTCTGTCAAGCAATGTGAGATCAACAAATCTCTTCGGTAATTTCTGGCACATGATAACAAATTGCATGCTGCTTAATAAACACACTGAAAAGTTTATTTCAGTTCTACTTTTGAATGATAACTAATAATTGTAATTATCTTACTCTCATTACAATTGTGAACACTCTAACTACCTAGAATGTAGCAGTCTCTGTGCCTGGACCTGTTCCAGCTGACCAGCTGTTAATAGTATTGCAGAGAGTAGAAACTCAAGAAATGGTTTTTAAATGAGTGAAATTAAATGTACATTAGTAAGAATGATGCTGGGGGAGAAACCAATTAAGGTGTGCATGTTTTATTTAACTGGTTTAGCTGACTTGGAGTTAAAAGCAAATTTCAGATTAATCATAAAGAAATATCTCACACTATGATGATATAACATGTCATTCCATCTAATAAAGTGGCTTTAAAAAACCTGTGGCTGTAATATTATAAAAGCCCAGGGAATAGTTTCAAGTCGGTGTATTTTAAACAATGGTCATTTGGATATAGTTCATGTCAAAATAATTTGAAACAGAAGAGCTAGAAACTCAATAGCAAAGTTAAAATCATTTTTGAAAATAGTGTCAAAATTAGTTTATAATAAAACAAGTTCACGGGTTAGAAAAGTAAGAAATGGCCTTTGAGAAACCCTGAGAATCTTCTGATGCCTGAAGTGGACCAATGAACAGAAGTCTTCTAAGTTTCCTTTTTGCTCCTAGTCTTTACAAAATATTTATTGATGGCATATTCTTATATTTCTTACCCTTGAACCTAAGGTAATGTTGCCTTTCCCAAAGAAATCAATTTTAGTCTAACAAGATTTGCTATTTGGGTGGCCAGTTTGGTTCAACTAACTGAGGCACTGTCCTGATAAGGATTAGAATTAACAAGGCAATCATCAGGGAGTCAAACCCCTTACTTAGAGGCTCTGTGGCCTCAGGATGGTGCTGCTGAAACGTGTGGAG
This sequence comes from Phyllostomus hastatus, assembly GCF_019186645.2. NCBI lineage: Eukaryota > Metazoa > Chordata > Mammalia > Chiroptera > Phyllostomidae > Phyllostomus > Phyllostomus hastatus. Next base: position 3,273,967 of record NW_025334029.1, read on the forward strand.
AACTCTGGGTCTGGTTGAATTTTTCCTAGTATGTTGCTGTGTGGCCTGTCCCACTGTTGCTGCCTTTGGAATGTTTCATTGTAGCATCTGAGTGTAGAGCACCTGAGGAGTAACTGGTTCAGATGAAGTTGTATGGCTAGGCCTTGCACATGGCCATACACATCCCCATTATATTCAGTGGATGAAATGTAATTGATTGCATCTGGCAATAGCAAGAAAATGGATTGGTTGATTGATTGATTGAGCATACAGTAAAGCTACAGAGTCACTGACCATGATATTCCCCCATTGTAAATTAGAATTAGGCTCTTTTAAAATGGAACCTTGATTTGGGAGATGCCAGGATAAAGGCAGCCAGTGTGAGCTGGACTTTTTTCATACACTTTCCTGAGACTGATGGAGAAAATATGCAGATTCCATGAAACAACTGCCAGCCATGCAGAGTTTTTAATAAAGCAGTCAATTATTTATTTGAAGAAACATTCCCAGGGTTTTTATACCATGTCATTTATACAGATATCTGAGATATCATGATCATATGATTATGTAAGACAGTAAAACTGCTCCACAACTTCCCCTCCCCTGGCCTTCTAGGAATCCCTTTTCCAGTACCCTAGGCAAGGGCCATCCACTAGCTACCTTCTAAAGCAGTAGGCTCCAGGGTTGGGAAGCTCACATAATTGGAAATTGTTTCTTAGTTAAAATTGGTTCCAGAGAGCTAGTTCTAATCTCTTGTCCACAAAGCATTCCCCAGTTCTCTTCCATATGAGTGCCCTTCAAGTATTTGAATGCACCTCTCAGACCTTCCCTCAGTCTCCCTTATCTGCAGACTAAATTTTTCTGTTCTTTTAAAGAGGATCTATATGTGTGATGAGATTTCCAAGCTCTTATAGTTCTAGCAGCTGTCCCTTTTAAGGCATTTCATTATTCCAGTGCCTCTGCTGAAATGAGGCATCCAAGATGTCAGTTTCAAATGTGATCTGTCCGATACAAAACACTGTTGTATGATCAACTCTTGACTTCTACATTCTGAGTATCACACTTACCTTAATATTACCTGAGTTGGCCTTGGTTCTTTTGGTTGCCAATGCCCCCCACAAAAAAAATTACTTGGGGGTCAGCTAAAATCCTTGGGTGTTTCAGCCCATGAATTACAGCTAACGCAGGTAGTCTTTCTCATTATGCAATTTTACTCTTGGTTTGTGGAACATAAATACAGTTTTCACATACCTCTGTTAAAATTCATCTTATTGGCTTCAGGCTAGTTTTGCAAGTTCTTTCTGAATTTTGATTACTCATAGGTTGGTATCACCTGCATTTATGATAAGCAGACATTCTATATATTCTTAAGTTATTGATTGAATGAGTTGATGTTTCTGGAACATTTTTTTTCAACTAAGAGGTAAACAAAGAAGGACTAAAAGTGACAGAGCTCTATTGCATGCCTTTAGAGACTACCTTGTACATTGACCTTGTTTACTTAGTAATTAAAAACACCTTTTAATCAAACCAGAGACACACGTCTAAAGCCAGTGGTGGAAAGAAATAAAACTAAACCTCTCATTGATTAAAGCGTGCCCCCTAATTGCTGAAAAGAGACAACACTCTTATACCAGACTGGTGCTTACTGCCCTTTGGCTGACTCTGGTGAAATAGGACCTATATCTTTAAATGATGGGGCTAACTTTGGATAAGACTAGCCTTACACGGTACTCAAGCAATAGAAGAAAAGATGAACATTCCCGACAAGTGAATAAACAAGCTGCAGATGTCTTAGCCTAGGCAGATGTGTCAAACTCATTTTCACCAGGGGTCGCATCAGCCTCATGGTTGCCTTCAAAGGGCTGAAATAATTTTAGGACTGCATAAATGTAACTACTCCTTAACTGTTAAGGAGTTGAAATTACATTCAGCCATTTGAAGGCAACCACAAGGCTGATGTGGTTCCCAGTGAAAATGAGTCTGACATCCCTGGCCTAGAGAAAAGACAACATCAGGGGATAGAATTTCTGTTTTTCGACAGCTGAAATCTTGTCATGCTAAAGAAGAGATGTGTTCTGTGAAGGTTTAAAGGAGAGCTTTAGCTCACAACCAGGAAGAATAATCTGGTCAGGTGCTCTCAACATGGGCCAGGTTGCTTCAAGGAGTAATGAGCTCCCTGCCTGTGGCAATGTGCAAGCAGATGCTAGATGGACCTTTGTATTGTACATAGGTTTTAGGCACTAGTATAGAGCAGGGGAATGGACCTAATAACTTTAAGTTCCTCTGAAAAAAATTAAGCCAATTAAGTCAGTAAGCATTTACAAAGGGCTTACTGTGTTTAGTGCCAAGAAGGTGTTTAATTTTCTATGTTCCCTAAAATAAAGTTGGTATGTTTTTCCTTACCAGGAGATGACACATTCCTGGCCTACTCCTCTCACTGCCATGCATACTCCTGGAAACTCAGAACAGTACACATTTCCCATGCCAGCACAGGTCAGTTATCTACATTCCTACATTTTCCTTTATCTTATTTCAATTATGCTAATCTTCCAACTGGATTATTATAAATAAAAATAGACATGGCCTTCTAGTTTCATAAAATGTACACTCTTTCCCTTTGAAATGTTAATATAAATATCATTTTATTGAAAGAAAGCCTTTAAGAAAATATAAATTTTTGACATTGCTGTAACTAAATTATTTTTCCTTCTTTTTTTATTTTATTATTGTTCAAGTACAGTTGTCTGCATTTTCTCCCACCATTCCCCCAACCCCAGCCATCCCCACCTCCCTCCCCTGATTCTGCCCCTCCTTGATTTTTTCCATGTGTCCTTTGTAGTGGTCCTTAAATCCCTTCCCCACTTCCCCTCCATCATCCCCTCCCACCTCCTCTCTGGTTACTGTCAGATTGTTCTTGATTTTAATGACTCTGGTTATTTTGCCTGCTTATTTGTTTTGTTGATTAGGTCCCCCTTCATTAGCAGAACAATTTACAATAGCCAAGTTCTGGAAGCAACCTAAGTGCCCATAAGTAAATGAATGGATCAAAAAACTATGGTACATTTACACAATAGAAAACATAAAATTTGACCCTGCCACGTGTTATACTACCTAGAGCATGGCCACTGTCCATGTTATGATGCCCAGAGCTGATGAATCAGAGAGAAGAATGATCTTATCCATTAAGAAAGGACAAATAGATAATGTAATGATATCCAAATTTTTTATTAAAAAAACCTATACTCTTCATTCTAATGAATCAAATGTTATTTTTATATCAACTTCTAGTTCTTGCTCACAGAGCATATAGATCTTTACAACACACCTATACATTGCATTGACAGAAAATTATTTTTCTATATTTCTAATGTCAAATGTTTAATATAATTTTCCTCACCTGCTCCCAGTAAGAATTTTTCTCACAGTGTTTAAAGTGCTTAAGTAGACATGGATATTCTAATAACACATGTTAAAAGAAGAAATAATATCTTCTCCCTTATTTTCTTCCATCCAATTAATCATCCATCCATCCATTCAGAAATCATTTACTGAGGGCATGCAATAGGTTAAGTTAGGGATGAAGAAAAGCCCTCAGTATGTTATCAGCTAAATGACAAAACAATGTAAAAAGTGTCTTCATAGAGAATAAAGGCTCAGAGAAGTATCTAATACTCCATAGGGCATTGAAGAAATGCTCACAAAGATAGCAGCATTTGGAGTATGCTTGTGACTTTGACAGGTGGAAAAGAGCTCAGGAGAAGAACACTCCATGAAGAAGAACAGATGGGAAAATGCATGACAAGATGAGGAATCATAATATGATCCATATTGATATGATGTCCCAAGTGGCTGGTTTAGTGTTTGTGTGATGGGGAATAGAGAGAGATGAACCCTGGGAAGATAAATACATCCTTGTGAAAGGCCTTGAATGCCAGCCAAGGAATTTCACTTTATATGTAAGAGGAGAAATCAGATCCCTTAATTTTTAGGATCATGATTTCCACAGTAACATTGGCCTAAACTGTATTGATCCCCTCCCACCTTTGAAAGAGATCAGAACTAAGTGAGCAGCAACACTGTCTGCCCTTCTCTGGGTGTGTGTCATTCCCTCCTGTATCTCTACTCTCTTTCGACTGTCCTGGACCTGGAACCTTCTCCCTTTCATCCCATCCAAGGGATCAGTCCATCCATTTCAGACATTAAATCCAACACTTGTACAGTAACTGTAGTGTTTTCAGCTGTATTCCCAAATTTTGGAGATAATTTGCATGAGCTGCAATTTTGACATTTATAAGTATATACAAAGAACTATTTGTTTAAATGACTTTTGTAGTAAGTGCAAAATTTGAAATCAGGCATGATTTTCTTTTTCTGACAATTATCTGTGCTATCAACCCTATGAAAAAGATAGAAGTAAGTGGGATTAAATGGTGAAACCAGGGTGACCATATACTCACACATGTATTTTTTTTGATTCCTGCCAAAATGTTGGTTTGAAAGAAAAGTAGATTTTATTTTTTAAAGATTTTATTTATGTTTAGAGAGAGAGGAAGAGAGGGAGAAAAACATCAGTATGTGGTTGCCCCTTGACTTCCCCCTACTGGGGACCTAACCTGCAACCCAGGCATGTGTCCTGACTGGGAATTGAGTGCTGGCCAGTGACCCTTTGGTTCACTGAACCACACCAGCAAGTGCATAAAATTATATTTTAAATAACAGTAATAACATCAACAACATGTATAATGCTATGATGTATCTCACCTCATTCGAAGCAATTAATACATACTGCTAAATAATTCAATCCTCAGTACAACCAAAAGGGATTGGTCATTTGACTATCCCTTGTTTACAGAGGAGGGCGCTGAGGCACAGAGTAAACTAACGTGCTCAGGATTAACTACCTAATACATAAGGTAACCAGTTTTTAGATCCAGGTGTTCTGGCAATTTTTTTTTATTACACAGATTTAAAGATGCCCCAGTTTAAATTTCATTTTCTAAAACATTGGTGTTTCCAGTAAATACATGAAACTGGGGTGATCACCCTTCCTCGGTGCTTGAACCAGACCTAGGTGACACAATCGTCTCAGAAAGCATCCATTTCTTCTCATACCTATGAAAGAGCTTGAACAGTGGAATAGGTGCTGCCTTAGGTACTGTGAACCTGGCTGCTTTTAACTCAGGCTCTGCCATTTGCTGTCTATGTGGTTCTGATCAAGTTCTTCTGAACTTCATTTTCCTTATCTGCACTCTGTGTGTGTATCTGTATACACTACATAATCCAAATGGATTTTTCAAGATAAATACTCTAGGATTATGTAAATTTATAAAACCAGATGCAGTTAAAAATTCTCAACTTACTTACGTTTACTTATCCATCTCTGTTGCGCGTGGGTCACCGGCCAGCAGTGGCCACGGAACGCTGTGGATGGCTCGACGAAAACACGTGAGAGAAAACACACATGCACAGAGACAAACTAGTTTCTAGTAGGGGAAGTAGGGACGAAATGGCCACCCCCCCTAGTGGGGAGCGCGCTGATTTACCGTCCATACCTGCTTTTATTGGCCTCATTTTGCATAATAATTCAGGTAAAGTACAGTACTCATTAGGGGGAAGTAAGGAACTATAGAAAACAAAGAACTCTGCCGGTCTATTGAGTCGGGGTCAAAGAGCTGTAAGACTGAGGAACAAAATAACTTCCTCCTAAGACCCTTCTCATTCAACTGAGAGCATTCTAAACAAAGAAGGTTTCACAGTAATTTACTTGTTCTTTCTTAGGTCTGATCACCCCGGGGAATCCGCACTTCTCAGTACAGAGCTGCACCACCCTGTCATTGTTTCAGGCTTAGGTGGAGCAAGGGAACTAAGGCAACTGGGAGACAAGGAGGTTTTTTCCCAGACGCTGGGAACTCAGGCTATGTCAAAGCCGAGGAGCGAGGGTCCATCACCCCCTTTTGCTGCAGCCCTCCAAGTCCTTCTTTTGGGGGGCCTCCCAAAGTGATCGTGCCTGTCTTAGGTCGTTCCCCCCTTGGGGAATCTTACCCGTCTTTGGCTAACTGACCAAGCTTTTGGGGGTTCAGTCATGAATAAAGCAGCAGAAGCAGCATTCCTGCCAGGGAGATAAGCTTTTGTCCCCTTGCTGGCTTACAGTTCCAAGGGCATTCCCTTAGCCTTAGCCTAGGCGGGAGTTTCAGTTTCTGATACCAGTCAGGGCGGTTCCCAACACATCTCAACTTTAAAATGCCATATTTTATCATAGAGAATTGAAAAAATCTCCAAGGAAGGGAGTACATTGCTAAGCAGAATTGATGGAACTAATAATGTCCTCAGGGGAGGTTCAGTAAAAGCTTCATGGAGGTAAACATCCCTTAGACACAGGCTGGCAAACTATATCATACAGGATTTTAGATTTTAAGTGAGTAAGAATTTTAAAAAGAAGAATATGAATTATAAGTGATATGGATGATATTAAATATGAGTGATATGAATTTCAAATTTTAGTTTCTATAAATTATTTCTTTGGAATGTAATCACACTAATTCATTTATGTATTATCTATGACTGCTTTCACACTACAATGGTAAAGTGAAATAATTATGACAGAGACTATATGCCCACTGAAGCCTGATATATTTACTATCTGATCCTTTATAGGAAAAATTTGCTGCCCCATGCTCTGGAATTGAGATTTATAAGAGCCTCTGATTATAGGATTATAATAAAGGCTATTAATTATTTAAAGTAACCTCATATGAGTTTGTGAAAACAAGTTTGCACCATTATTTCTGTACTAAAATTACCTCTAGACATGTCTCATGTCTATGAAAAATGCACAGATCCAAGTCAGGCATTTTTTGAAAGTTTATATTATGTGTACCAACAAGTATTGCATGATCAATGAAGATGCTTTCTTTGACCAAGTTATTTCTAGTGAGATTGTATATGTATGTAAAGTAAGTTGGGTAATATCCAAAAGTGTTTCATTTGTATGGAAATTTGGTTTTAAAAATTCTTACCTAGATTAACATTAAAAACTATATCAAGAATATATAATACCAGCCCTGGCTGGTGTGGCTCAGTGGATTGAGTGCTGGTCTGTGAACCACAGGTTTGCCAGTTTGATTCCCAGTCAGGGCACATGCCTAGGTTGCTGGCCAGGTCCCCAGTGAGGGTTGTGCGAGAGGCAACCGCACATTGATCTTTCTCTCCCTCTCTTTCTCCTTCCCTTCCGCTCTCTAAAAATAAATAAACTCTTTAAAAAGAGAGAATAAATAATACCAATGACTCAAAGTTAGTAAATAACATAACCCTCCAATTTGTTTCATATATCACTGCCCTGCTGCCCTGTGCAACTGATTGTTTGAGTTCAAAGTACAAAATAATTGGATGAAGGTTAAAAATTCAGTCCAGATTTCTAGGACTAGTACAAAGCACTGGATGCATATTTCTCTCTCTAATCAGATACTTGGTTTACTTGACTTTGAAAACTTTAATTTGATTCCTAAAGGTTAAACAAGCTCAAACTTGCCCTATGCAATTGTAATGAAATCCCTTTAAAAACATAACAGATAGAAAAAAATGATATATAGTTAAAATATATAAATGTTTAACTAATCAATTATTTGGCACTCTGGGGAATGAGGTGTTTTGAATAATTAAAATTCTTGGATGACCAAAGGTTGTCCTTCAATAAAAATCATGTAATAGGTATCATTTTGAAAGGTAATTAATATTTTCCTGACTTCTTATAAAAATCATACTGAACATGTTTTATACAAAATATACATCAGATTTTAAAGATTTGAAATGAACAAAATAATGTAAAATATCACTTTAATAAGTTTATATTGATTATATGCTGAAATGATACTATTTTGTCTTTAATGGGTTGAATAAAATATATTATTCAAAATAAAAAAATTACACTAAACATGCTTTAGTCTTTCTTGATAACTTAGATATTATGAGCATCGGTTATTGTACTATGCTGTAATATTATGCTATGCTGTAATTCTACACACAGGAGTTATTAAGGTGGGTAGGAATGTTTGTCTCTATATTAAATGGCCATAGACTCTTGTACTCTTTAGTTATGAATTTTCTGTGTCATTTTCTTTGGCCCCCTGTCCTGTCAGTTTTCATGTCTCAGTGTTCCTACTAGCTGTGCCTCTAAATGTGTTTCCACTTGCTCATCATCTGTAATTTACTAAGTAGAGGGAATCAAATGGCCAAGCTTGTTAGAGTTCTTTTTGGAAAGTTAATTATTTATCAGTAAAGGTAAAGAAACTTTTCAGCAACACAACTCTTAAGTTGACAAGCCTTCTCCATCTCTTACGGACATTTTACGGTAGTCTTCTGGAGTGCTGATCTTACCAGAAGAAAAGTCTCTTGGGCAACAGAATTGTGCTAACTAGACTGAGAAGTTCACTTTTGATTAAAGCACAGTGTTATTATTCTTGTTCACTTCTTTTAAATATAAATTATGCTCTGATCCTATTTTTGCTCTATAGTGTGGTGAGAATAAGTTTAAAGAGTAGATTACTTGCAGCACTGATTGCTGTAACTATTTCTTGTATTTACTTGAATTCGTTGTCTCCAGTTTTAGGACATTTGCTTTGCAGTTGATAATTCTCTTTTCCATCCATTCAGTGCTGTGCATGCTCTGTATATCACTATAGTGTGTCTGCCTGAAAGTTGTGTCAGGATCCATACAGATATGCCATTCTCCTAGAAAGTTCTATGTGTGCAAATCCTTATTTCTCAAAAGAGTAAATGAATTGTGCATAAGGTGACTTTCACATCAAATTTAAATCCCTTTAAATAATGTGCTCCACTGCCATGTTTCAAATTCCTTCCTATACTTCACCAAATTTGTAATGAAGTTTTAAGAACACTTCTCTTGTGAAAATGAGATACATCTGTTGCATATATATCACAGTTAACAGAAAAACACATGATTATTTGTTTGTTTGAACTAAGTCCCCTTCACTTCCTTAGAGGCATGGTTGCCTAGCTCAGTGAGAAATTATAGACTTGAATTTCACACATGGAGGTCACTTGTTTTCATGTTGTGCAAATTTCTAAATAGATACCAGTCTGACATAATTCTGAGAAAATGGCAATTATTGTCATATTGCAGCAGGCTTGGGTAGACAGATGCTCAATTAATGGAACTGTCAAAAGTGATTTCCTATTTACAAACATTATTCAAGTTATAACTTCAGCAATAACACATATGCATTTCCCTCCTTTGATTCATTTACTAATGTATTGTATGTGTTCTTCCTTATAGGAATCTCAACATCTGACTCCAGGTTTCACATTACAAAGTAGGTGTTTAAAAAAATGTCTTAGTCCATACTTCATGTTCTCTCCTCTCTCTTTCTTTTCTCTTTTTTACCTAATATCAATAACACATAAAAGAACAATAACAAAAATTCATATTGTAATATATTCAAGTGGTTCCTTTTTTCATCTTTTGTTAATGGCATGATTCTGTGAAAAGAATATAACTGGAAAGGCTGAGTCCTTTGTTGTTGTTGTTGATTTTTAATAATTATTTTATTGTTGTTCAATTACAGTTGTCTGCATTTTCCCCCAGCCAAACCCACCTCCCTCCCTTGCTTCAATCCTCCCCCTTGGTTTTGTCCATGTGTCCTTTATAGTAGACCAGTGCACCCCAATATTCATAGTAGCACAAATTTACAATAGCCAAGTGCTGGAAGCAACCTAAGTGCTCATCGGTAAATGAGTGGATCAGAAAACTATGGTACATTTACAGAATGGAATACTATACAGCAGAGAGAAAGAAGGAGCTCCTACCCTTTGTGACAGCATGGATGAAACTGGAGAGCATTATGCTAAGTGAATTCTTGAAGATCAATTTAATTCAGAGGAATTATTTGATATTAGAAAACATGGGTAGTAACTGTGTGTTCCCTTTCTTTTCAGAGTGGAGTGACACAACCAGAAAAGCTTCTACAAAGTCAATATCATTCAAGTTGTAAGTACTTGGGTTTCAAAAATAGGCTTTTTCAGGGGCATTTTGCAAGGAAGTAATTTCTCAGTGCTCAGTGAAGCTTATTCCCTCTCCTCATTTTTGAAAATATGAACCTTGTCTCATAATAATAATATGGAGTTAGGTTAAAGGGGAGAACAATATTTACCACAAAAAGAAAGTAACAGTAAAAATGAACAAGATTACCATTTGACTCTCTAATGATCTAGACACAGGCTGGGCATATGAAAACAATTGTGATTCTTGACTAGTTGTTTGAGCACTGTGTAACTTCAGCTACAGATATCATTATATGCAATAGACAGCAATCACTGACAAGGATGGGGAAAGGGCACATCTAAACAGCCATGACTGGGCATGGAATGTTAAGTGGATCACTATGGCCAGCCAGCCTGAGAACTTACTGTTTGCAGGTTATCTGATGACTACATATTATAGCCAAACAAAGGCAGCCAGGAATAGATAGAATAAGAGATTCCATGATGACATGTTGAAGTTCAGAGGCCAGGACCCTGAAATTCACTCAGCACTGCTTTCATTTTTTATTAATGTTAAGAAGGATGGATAAGAAGAAAACTAATTCCCTTATATTAACTATTGTAGATTTTATAGTATTCATTTGTCCATGAGTATATCAAGGGAGTATTTCTCACACAATTCCTTTTATTTCTAATACTATAAAATGGGAGTCAACTTTTCTTTGTGAGTAATAATCACATACTTGAAAAATTTCAAAGTGAAATAATTATGATGTTCAAGTGGACTAATGGCACACTTGAATTGCTCTCCTTTTGGAAGATCTCAAGTAATTGCATAAAACAACTGGGAATGACTCCCAAATAGACAGGCTCAAAGAAAGTCAATGTCATTTTCACATTCTTGGTTCTGTTTAGCAGCAAACTACCCAAAACCATAACCCCATCACCCATCCTCTCATTTTGTTTTCTGGACTGATCTGTGCCTACTAATTCAAAGTTCAGTTTTAACAACCAAGAATTCTACATTTAAAGAGGAGAGAAAAAATAAGAGAGTGGAAGGGAAGAAAACAATAACCATGATTTAAGGACCAGATTATATAGAAACATGGAAATCAAAATCATCTTTGATATTGTTCATTTCAGCTTTTGCATTAATCACATTTTGAATTTCCCTCCCCCTTGTTATGCTAATAGATGTTATCTTTCTACCTTGCCCCACTCTCATTACAAATCAATAAAATTCACACATTCACATGTTCACTTGAGATTTAGGAAATCAACACAAGTCTCAAAATATGAAGAAAATATAAAATTATTTTTCCCACTATGAAATGATCTTACTCTTAAAGTAAGACTATTAGAGTCCCTCTGTAAAATATGTTGATTTCCATATAGGCCCTAAAATGTAGTATTTCAATAGTTTTCAAGTAATAGAAATAAACTCATGAATTATGGTTTATAGTTAGTGGCTGCATTTCCAGAGACCAGCACTTCATAGCATGGGGTATATACTGTATTCAATAGAACTAAGGTTCTCTATAGGAAGCACCAATAAAACTACAAGGCACTGGGTCCATTTTATAAATGAGCTACTTGCTCTACGTTTAGCTGATTGAAGTAAATTCCAAGTATTGTCCATCAGACTTTAGCTGAAGTAACTTCCCTTTGTATGATAGGGTATGAGTTTAATGATAGAAAAGAGTTATAAGAATTATTTTGATTTTTAGCTTCCCAAATTTTATCAGCTTAGCCATTACTAATATTTTCCCATATTTTAGTACAGTGTGCTTTTTATACCAGTTTCTAGTATTTTCCATTTGGCATGGTAATTTTCCAGACAACTAAAAAGATTCTGAGAGTAGACCAAACTGCTGATAGCTAGAGCTTGGCAGGAAACAACCTATAAGTTGGCCGTGGTTCAGGAGAGACACCTACCCACTGTCAGAAAATATCTTGGACATACTCTTGCCAATTACTGCAGTAAAGAAGGAGGAGTGTTGTAAAACAGAATTCCTTAATTACTGGGTTACTCTATCATTATCCCTAATCTTGACCTCTTTTCCCTGGTTGATGAAATACAGATCTTCTATTTGAGTCTGGATTGTTTATAAGGACTGCATGTGTGCAAACGAAGTCTAAAACACTGGCCCAAAAAAGCCTGAGTGAAAGCTAGGAACCAGTTAGGTTCACGCTGTGTCCTTTGTGTGTATATGTGTAAATTATTTCTTTATTTATTGATACATGTATTCTTTTAATGAGGTAATCACAATCTTTTTAAAAATTATTTGTTGTTCAATTACAGTTATCTGCATTTCTTCCACACCACAGCCAAACCCACCTCCCTCCCTTGCTTCCACACTCCCCCTTGGTTTGTCCATGGGTCCTTTATAGTAGTTTCTGAAAACCCATCCTCCCATTGTCCCCTACCTGCTCCCCTCTGGTTACTGTTAGATTGTTCTTAATTTCAATGTCTCTGGTTATATTTTATTTGCTTTTTTTGTTGTTGATTATATTCCAGTTAAAAATGAGTTCATATGGTATTTGCTCCTCCCCTCCTGTCTTATTTCACTTAGCATGATACTCTCCAGTTCCATTCACACTGTCTCAAAGGATAGGAGCTTCTTCTTTCTCTCTGCTTCATAATATTCCACTGGGTAAATGTACCACAGTTTTTTGATCAGCTCATTTACTGATGGGCATATAGGTTGCTTCCAACACATAGCTATTGTGAATTGTGCTGCTATGAGCATTGGGGTGCATAAGTTCTTTTGGATTGGTGTTTCAGGGTTCTTAGGATATAATCCCAGCAGTGGAATTTCCGGGTCAAAAGGCAGTTCCATTTTCAGTTTTCTGTGTTGAAGTGGGCCTCTTTGTGTTCTTCTTGATTGGGACTCTCTGTGTTTCCTAGATTTGTGGGACCTTTTTTTTTTTCCTTCTATCATTACTTTTTAAAACAGCTTTTCTATCCATTCCTCTTCTTATTCTCCTTCTGGTATCCCTATTATATGGATATTATTATGCTTCATGTTGTTCTGCATTTCCCTTAACCCCTCTTCATTCTTTCTCAGCTACTTTTCCTTTTCTTGATCTTTTTTGGTGTCTTTTTTTCCTACTTTGTGCTCCAGCTTGCTGATTTGATCCTCTGGTTCATCTAACCTGCTTTTTGATTCCTTCTACTTTGTTCTTCAGTTCATAAATTGTATTCTTCATTTTCCCTTGGCCCTTATTGATAGTTTCTATTTCCTTTTTCATGTTGATATAGTTGTTAGTGAGTTCATTGTAGTTTTCCATTGTAGTGCCTACTAATTCTCTGTGAGCTCATTGAGCTTCCTGATAACCATTGCTTTGAACTCAATACCTGATAGTTGAATTGCCTCTATTTCATTTAGCATTCTTTCTGAGGCTTCCTCTTTTTTTCACCTGGGGATTGTTTCTTTGTCTTCCCATTGTTTGTGAGACTCTTCTTGTTAGCCTCTGATTCTTAAGTTGACCTGTTCTGACTTCCTGGGTTTATGGTTGAACTTCAATGGTAGAAGTCCTGTGAGATTCAGTGGTGCTGTCTCCTTGATCTCCTGAGCTCCCTGGTCTTGGGCTGTCATTTTTGTTAGTTCTCTTGATGCCTTTGTGTTTTAATTGTTGTTGTGTCTTTATTTGGTGGCTCCTTCCCTCCAGCTGTTTAACTAAGAGTCACTCTGTCCACCACATCTTGTATTATGTTTTGCAGGTGTGGCCAGGTTACGTTGAACCTGGTCCTTCTGTCTGTATGAAGTTTTGAGGCTTCTCTCTTTCTCTTGTTCAGTTGTTTTCTGGGTAATTTCTCTATCATTAGTTGTTTTTACAGATAGGTCCTGGGTTGAGGTTAGTGTGGCTTCTACTCCCTTCTTCACCTTTTTCCATTGTTATCTGTTGGTTGTTCCTTTGTTGGTGGGTTTCCTCTTCCAACAGGTATACTGGTATTCACAGCTTCCACCTACACTTTTTTTGTGATCAGTTGGAGGGTGAAAGGAAAATGGTTAAAGACAGTAGGAGTATATTTTATGGTATTTAATGTACCAACCCATAGAGAAGAGATAGGAGATCCTTTGGATATGTATAGTGATAACCGTGATATTTCACCCAATTAGCTCTTTTTAGAAAGGGTAGAAAAATATAAGACTCTTGTTAGGTGGGGGAAAGATTGTGAGGAGGATCTAGAAAGCAGTGAGCTTGTGGGAGGTCAGATTATGTGGTAAAGTGAAAGTAAAGCGTAGAAAATAGGTGTAATGTACAAGAGAATAGAGTTAACCACAACAGTAATATAAAGTTCAGGAAAGAGTGAAGTGAGCTAAGATCCCAGAGGGGTGCTATGTAATATTTACAATTGTATGTAACAGCAATTATTTACAATAGTAATGGAGCAACTGTCACATGAAAGAATCTATGTGATCTGAGTAACCATAATAGGAAGTAAAGGATCTAGGTAGTGTGCTAGTGGAACACAAGTGAAGAGAAAGGCAGAAAATTAAAAATATACTATGAAACAGAGAACAAGGGAAACCAGTCAAACCATACAATTTAACAAACCAAGAGAAGAACACTAAACAGAAAGAAGATAAATAAAAATACTAATAAAATAAAAGATATAAGAATAATGAAAAATAATAATAATACAAATATACACTAACGTGCAAGCTCTCTGGAGTGGCAAAGTGAAATTTGTCTCACTGCCTCTTTGGGTCTAACTCTGGTCTTTTTACAGGTCCAGGTTTTATTGTCTCACTTGTGGAAATTTAAAAAAAGGAAGGAAGGAAGAAGGAATAAAAACGAAAGAAAGGAAGAAAGAAGGAATAAAAAAAGAAAGAAAGAAGGAATTTAAAAAAAAAGAAAAAAGTGCTTCCTGCTGGCTTTAAACCAGCCAAGCAAGTTCTGCTGGTCTTCCTGGCTGCAGCAGGCTGAGGGGGGATTGGTTTTCCTTTTCTCCCTTCCTGTGGTTTTGCAGGGATGGGGACCAGGTCTAAGCCACACTTTTTGCAGTTGTCCAGCCTCCAGTCCAGTTCCTCAGTTCACTGCTGAGTCTCCAGTGCCCTTCTATACCCAGTCTACACCTTCAGTCCACCAGTTGCACTGTCTTTGAGGTGCACCAATTAGGGGCAACTCACACACTACCTTCTTGCTCTTTGATGTCCTGGTGCTAGAGACTCTCAGAGTCTGTTCAGGGCAATTCAGCACCCCCACTGAGTTAAGTCTTTCTGGGGATTGCTGACTCCCTGAGCCCTGCAGCTCTCTTCTGCAGGGACATCTCTGACTTCCTCTTAGAGAGCCAGACAGCCCTGCAGGGCAGGGGTGCTGCTGTGGCTGCCCTGGCAGATGCGGGCATGTACCTTCTCTGCTGCTTCACCTGGGGTGCTGGGGTGGGGTGTGAGGTGCCTTGGGTGGCGAGGTCAGAAGTTCTCTGTCCCTGGGGCTGCAGGTGTGAGCACTTGGCCTCCGCTGCTGGGGCGAGATGTACAGCCACTAGGCTTCCCTGTCACACGTGTGCTGTCCCTGTGGTGGCCTGTGGACATGGGTGCTTGGCCTCCACTGCTGGGGTGAGATTGGCAGTCCCTGGGCCACGAGTTGAGGTGTGCACCTTCCCTGGTACTTTGTGTGTGAGTGTGCAGCCTCTGCTGCTGCTGCTATTGCTTCTGCAGAGGCTGGGGTGGTGGGGTCAGGTGTGTCCCAGCCCTAGGGCTTTGGGCGTGAGTGCTGGGCTTCCACTGCTACAGTGGGAGCCCTGACAAGTGCTGTGGCCTTCAGGATAGGGGTACAGGAGGCAGCTGCTGTGGGAGATTTCCCTAAACAGCCACTGTGTACCTCTTTTTTTATTATTTTTGAAAAATTCCTCCTATTCAAGCCTGCCTCTCGACATAATCACCTGACCTCTCACACAGCCCAACTCTCCAACCAGACTGGGGACTATCTGGGTCAGGTTCCATCACTGCCCAACTCTCCCCAGCTAGGTGCATAGTCTTAGTGGGTGTACACCACCCCTGTGTGTTTGTGACTTCATCCTTATCTGCCCCCCCACCATGACTTCAAGCATCCAGGGTCCCTGGTGCTGCTCAAACTTTTTTTGGCAGGGGAGGGAGCCATTGACCTGGTTCTTTCCTAAGAACCCTGAGGCAGACCCAGTGGGTGCCAGGCCTGGGGCTGCAGCCACCCTGGTCCCTGTGCTGGTCCCAGGGACCTTATTGTCCTGAAGTGCTTTCCTTACTGTCTGATTTTTCAATGCCCTCTACAATTTTTGGCCTCCAATCTTCATCTGTGCTGGGATACTGTTGGCTGTTCACTCTGTTCCTTGGAAGATCAGCTAGGTAGTTTCATGCATGTGCAGAGAGAAGTGGACACTGCTCCCATCTTCTCGCTGCCATCTTCCACATAAAAATCAGGATTTATTTTTATTTGTTTTTAGTTTAAAATGGCTGATCAGAAACACTCTTATTTTTTTGAGAATTAAGTTTTTAGAGCAGTTTTAGGTTTACAGAAAAACTGAAAGGAAGATACAGATTTTACTCTTATTTTTATTTTAAAAAATAATAATACATTTGTGATAGCATTTTTAATTTTACTTTTTAAAATATATTTTTACTAATGTTTGAGCACAGTTGTCTCCATTATCCCCCCACCACTTTTTCCCACCCTACCCATCCCCACCTCCCACTCCCAACTTACTCCCCTTTGGCTCTGTCCATGGGTCCTTTATATATGTTAATTTATGACCCTTTCACTTCTTTCCCATGTTGTATTCCTCCCCCCACCTCTCTGGTTACTTTCAGTTGTTCTTAATTTCAATGTCTCTGGTTATGTTTTTCTTGCTTGTTTATTTCGTTAATTAGGTTCCACTTATAGATGAGATCATATGGTATATGTCTTTCACCTCCTGGCTTACTTCACTTAGCATAATGCTCTCCAGTTCCATCCATACTGTTTGGGGAAGGGTAGGGACATATTTTTTATTTATGCTGTGTAGTATTCCATTGTGTAAATGTACCACAGTTTTTAGATCCACTCATTTCCTGATAGGTATTTAAGCTGTTTCCATGACTTGGCAATTGTACATAACGCTGCTATGAACATTGGGGTACATAGGTTCTTTGAATTGGTGCTGCAGGATTCTTAGGGTATAATCCTAACAGCAGAATTGATGGGTCAAAAGGCAGTTCCATTTTTAGTTTTCTGAGGAAATCCTACACTGTTTACCACAGTGGCTGCACCAGTCTGCATTCCCACCAACAGTGCGCTAGGGTTCCCTTTTCTCCAAATCCTCACCAGCACTTTTTGTTTGTTGATTTGTTTGTGGATGCCATTCTGATTGGTGTCAAGTGGTATATTATGGTTTTAATTTACATCTCTCTAATGGTTTGTGATGTTGAATACCCCTTCATCTGTCTATGGATCCTCTGTATGTCCTCCTTGGAGAGTTGTCTGTTCAGGACCTTTGCTCATTCATTAACTGGGTTGTTTGTCTTCCTGTTGTAGAGTCGTGTGAGTTCAGCTCTTTATATATTTTGGAGATCAAACCCCTGTTTGAGGTGTCATTGGCAAATATATTTTCCCACAGGATTGGTTCCCTTTTCATTTTGCTAATGTTTTCTTCAGCCATGAAGAAGCTTTTTAATTTGATGAGAGCCCATTTTTTATTCTTTCCTTTAGGTCCCTTTTTTGAGGGGACATATTGGAGAAAATATTGCTACATAGAATATCTGAGATTTTCCAACCTATGTTCTCCTTTATGAATTTTATGTTTTCATAACTTATATTTAAGTCTTTTTTCCATCTTGAGTTTATTTTTGTGTGTGGTGAAAGTTGGTAGTCAAGTTTCATTTTTTTTTTTGGCATGTAGCTGTCCAGATCTCCCAAAACCATTTGATAAAGAGGATATTTTTACTCCATTTTATGCTCCTTTCAACTTTGTTGAATATTACTTGACCATAGACACATGGGTTTGTTTCTGGGCTGCCTATTTTGTTCCATTGATCTATGTATCTCTTCTAATGCCAGTACCAGACTGTTTTGATTACAGTGGCCATGTAATATAGTTTCATGTCAGGTTTTGTGATCCCTCAAACTTGTTCTTCTTTCTCAAAATTACTGAGATTATTTGGGGTCATTTATGGTTCCATATAAATTTTTGAAATGTTTGTTCTATATCTGAGAAATATGTCATTGGTATCTTCATAGGAATTGCATTGAATCTATAAATTGCTTTAATTAGTGTGGACATTTCAATGATGTTAATTCTTCTAATCCAAGAACACCATATATGCTTCCATTTATTTTTATCTTCCTTAACTACTTTCTTCAGTGTTGTGTAGTTTTCTGAGTGCAGATCTTTTACCTCCTTGGTAAGGTTTATTCCTAGGTACTTTATTTTTCTTGTTGCTATGGAACAGTTTTCATAATTTCTGTTTCTGGTATTTCATTGTTGGTATACAAAAATTCCTCTATTACTGAATTTTGACTTTGTATCTCACTGTTATAACAAATTCACTTTAGGGTGAGTAGTTTTAGGGTGAATTCTACAGGGTTTCCTATGTAGACTATCATGTCATCTACAAACAATGACAGTTGCTTCCTCCTTTCCAATTTAGATACCTTTTATTTCTTGTTCTTGTCTGATCGCTGTTGCTAGAGCTTCCAATATGTTGAATAGAAACAGTGAAGCCAGACACACTAGTTTTTGTCCATTAAGTATAACATTAGCTATAGACTTCTCATATATGACCTTTATTATGTTGAGCTATGCTTCCTATACTGCCATTTTGCTGAGTGTTTTTATCATAAATGGATTCTTTACCTTATGCAGTGCTTTTTCCACATCTTTTGATATGGTCATGTGATTATTGATATTCCTTTTATTTATGTGATGTATTATGTTTATTGATTTGTGGATACTATACCATCCTTGCATCCCTGGGATGAATCTCACATGATCATAATGTATATTTTTTTAATGTATTGCTGGATGTGGTTTGCCAATATTTTACTGAGGATTATAGAATCTGTGTTCATCTCTGGGTTGTGAGCTGTGTCCCCATTTGGCTGTTAGAGAGGCAACCACACACTCATGGTTTTCTTCTTCTTCACTTTTTCCCTCCCTTCCCTTCTCTAAAAGATAAATAAATATTTTTAAAAAGAGTTTGGTTGTCTTTACTTTTCATGGATTTTTTGGGAATAATCTATAAAGGATAGTGGTCAGCTCTTCCTTAAATGATTTGTAAAATTCTCCTGTGAAACCATCCACCCAGGGTGGTTGTGTGCCAGGAGATTTTTTATTATTACTTTCATTTTGTCAGCTGTTATTGGTCTTCTCAGGCTTTGTACTACTTCTTGATTCAATTTTGGAAGAATATATTTTGCTAGATATTTGTTCATTTCATCCAGGTTTTCAAATTTCTTGCATATAGTTCTTCATAGCAATTTCTTACAATCCTTTGTATTTCTGTGGTATCAGTTGTAATCTCTTCTCTTTTATTTCTGATCCTTTTATTTGGTTCCTCTCTCTTTTTCTCTTGATAAGTCTTCATAAAGGCTTGTTGATTTGGTTTATGTTTTCAAAGAGCCAGCTTCTGGATTTATTGATCCTTAGAATTGTTCTTTTAGTCTCTATATCATTTAACTCTGCTCTGATCTTGGTTTATTCCTTCCTTCTACATGCTCTGGGATTGTTGTTGTTGTTGTTGTTGTTCCAGTTCTTGTATATTTACTGCTAGGTTGTTTATTCAAAAGTTGTTGTGTGTGTTTTTTTTAATGTAGGCCTGTATCACTATGAACTTTCCTCTCAGGATTGCCTTGGCTATGTCCCATAGGTTTTGGATTATTGTGTATTCATTTTCATTTGTTTCCAGAAACTTTGATTTCTTCCTTGATCTCATTATTAACCCATTCAATGTTTAATAGCATACTATTCAATCTCCATGAATTGAATGTTTTTGAATTTTTTCCTTGAGGTTGCATTCTACTTTCAGGCCCTTGTGGTTTGAGAAATTTGTGTTCCATTACTATACCACTCAAGGTTCTATACTCCCTATTCTTGTTATCTACATCTCATAGATTCTGCCATATGATTGTTGTTCTAATATTACTGTAAATAAGATCTATTTCATACAATTGTAAATACCACACAACACCCCTCCGAGATCTCAGCCCACTTTGCAATTTCCCACTCTATTATTGCAGTGGTTAACTCTATTCTCTTACACACTACTCCTATTTACTAATCTTTATTCCCACCCTACCTAAGAATCTGACATCCCACAGCCTGACTGCTTTCTAGATCCAACTCACAATCCTGTCCTCCCCAATAAGAGTCTTATCTTCTTTCCATCCTTTCTAAAATGTGGCTGGTGGGGTGGAAGATCATGGTTAACACTGTACACAGGCAAAGGATGTCCTATCTATTCTATACAGGAAGCTACTGTAAACAGAATACGCTCTTTCTGTCTTAAACCATTTTGCCTTACTCCTCCAACTGATCACAAATAAGAGTAGGGGGAAGCTGTGAGCACCAGGATACCCAAAGGAGGCTGCACCACTCAATCTCACAGCTATTCTATGACAGAAGTTCACACCATAAACCCAGGGAGCCAGAACAGATCAATTTAAGAAACAAAGGCTAACAAGAAGAGTCTCATGAACAATAAGAAAACAAAGAACCAACCCCCTATTGAAGGGAAAGGAGGAAGCCTCAGAAAGAAAGCTAAATGAAATAGAGCCAACTAAACTATCACATACTGAGTTCAAAGAAATGATTATCAGGAAACTCAATGAGTTCACAATGAGCTACCAGAAACTAGAGGGAACCTACAATGAAGTAACTGCAAACTATATAAACATGAAAAAGGAAATAGAAAATATCAACAAGGGCCAAGAGTAAATGAGGAATACAATGTCTCAACTGAAGAACACAGTAGAAGGAATGAAAAGCAGGATTGATGAAGCAGAAGATTGGATCAGCAAATTGGAGAACAAACTAGAAAAAAAAACACCCAGAAAGAGCAAGAAAAAAAAAAAAACAGGCTCAGAGAGAATGAAGAGGGTATAAGAGAAATGCAAGAAAATATGAAATGTAATAATATCTGTATAATAGGGATACCAGAAGGAGAAGAAGGAGAGCAAGGGATAGAAAACCTATTTGAAAAAGTAATGATGGAAAATTTTCCCAATTTGATGAGAGAAAAAAATCACACAAATCCAGAAAAAACAGAGAGTCCCAATCAAGAGGAAATTAAAGAGGCCCACCTCAAGACACATCACAATTAAAATGGCAAACTTTCAAACAAAGAGAGAATCTTAAAGGCAGCAAGGGAGAAACATGAAGTAACATACAAGGGAATTGCCAGTACAGCTAGCAGCTGACTTCTCAATGGAACCACTCTAAGCCAGAAGAGAATAGAAAGAAATATTCGAAGTAATGAGAACCAGAGGTCTGCAACCAAGGCTATCTTACCCAGCAAAGCTCTCAATAAAGATAGAAGGCCAAATAAGAAGCTTCCCAGACAAAAGTGTCTAAAATAATACACCTCCACCAAACCAGCTCTGCAAGAGATACTAAAGGGACTCCTGTAAGGAAAGGAAGCAAGAGAGAGAGATGAGAGAGAGAGAGAGAGAGAGAGAGAGAGAGAGAGAGAGAGAGAGAGAGGTGCATAAATGGCAATGAATAAGTACCTATCAATAATAACCTTAAATGTAAATGGATCAAATGCTCCAATCAAAAGATATAGAATAGCTGAATGGATAAGAAAACATGACCCACACATATGCTGCCTACAAGAGACCCACCTCAGGATAAAAGACCTGCACAGGCTGAAAGTGAAGGGCTGGAAAAAATTTCCCAAGCAAATGGAGAGGAAAAAAGAGCCAGGGTATCAAAACTCATACCACACAAAATAAACTTCCGAAACAGGGCATTAAAGAGAGACCCAGAAGATCACTTCATAATACTCAAAGGAAGAATCCACCAAGAAGACATAAACATTGTAAATATATATGCACTCAACATAGGAGCACCCAAATACATAAAGAAAATCTTAGAGGACTTCAAGAAAGATATTGACAGCAACACAATTATAGTGGGGGATTTTAACACCCCACTGTCAAAAATGGACAGATCTTCCAAACAAAATATCAACAAAGATATTGCGGCATTGAACAATACCCTAGATGAAATGGACTAAACTGATATATACATAGCCCGCCATCCCAAAGAAGCTAAATACACATTCTTTTCAAATGTACATGGCACATTTTCAAAGACAGACCACATGATAGGACACAAAACAAGCCTCAACAATTTCAAGAAAATTGAAATCATACCAAGCATTTTCTCAGATCACAAGGGACTGAAACTAGAAACCAACCCAAGGAAAAAAAAAACTAAAAATGCTCAAAATCATGGAGATTATATAACATGCTATTAAACAATGAATGGGTCAAGAATGAGATTAAGGAAGAAATTAAAAAGTTTCTGGAAACAAATGAAAATGAACTCACAATAACCCAAAACTTATGGGACACAGCTAAGGCACTCCTGAGAGGGAAGTTCATAGTGATACGGGCATACCTAAAAAAGATAGAAACATTTCAAACAAACAATCTAACTCTATGTCTACAAGAACTTGAGGAACAACAACAAAGACAGCCCAGAGCAAGTAGAAGGAAGGAAATTACCAAGATCAGAGCAGAATTAAATGACATAGAGACTAAAAGCACAATTCTAAGGATCAATCAATCCAAGAGCTGGTTCTTTGAAAAGATAAACAAAATCGACAAGCCTTTAAGCAGACACATCAAGAAAAAAAGAGAGAACACCTAAATAAACACAATCAGAAATGAAAGAGGAGAGATTACAACTGATACCACAGAAATACAAAGGATTGTAAGAAATTACTATGAAGAACTATATGCCAAGAAAATTGAAAACCTCAGTGAAATGTACAAATTTCTAAAAAATATAATCTTCCAAAACTCAATGAAAAAGAGGCATAAAGCCTGAACAGACCGATAACAGCAGAAGAAATTGAAGCAGTAATCAAAAAAGTTCTGACACCCAAAAGCCTCGGACCAGATGGTTTCACAGGAGAATTCTACAAAGCATTTAAGGAAGAGCTAACCCCTATCCTTCACAGACTATTCCAAATAATCCAAAAAGTTGGGAGATTCCCAAACTCTTTTTATAAGGCCAGCATCATCCTAATCCCAAAATGAGATAAAAACAAAACAAAAAAGGAAAACTTCAGGCCAATATTGCTGATAAACATAGATGCTAAAATCCTCAACAAAATACTGGCAAACCGCATCCAACAATATATTAAAAAAATCATACACCATGACCACGTGGGATTCATTCCAGGGATGCAAGGATGGTACAATATTCACAAATCAGTAAATGTAATACATCACATAAACAAAAGCAAAGACAAAAATTACATGATCATATCAATAGATGAAGAAAAAGCATTTGATAAGTCACAGTACCCATTTATGATAAAAACACTTGGCAAAGTGGGAATAGAGGGAGCATTCCTCAACATAATAAAAGCCATATATGAGAAATCTCCAGCCAACATCATACTCAATGGGCAAAAATTAAAATTTTTTCCACTAATATTAGGAACAAGACAAGGCTGTCCACTTTCACCACTTCTACTCAATACAGTACTGGAAGTTTTAGCCACAGCAATGAGACAAGAAAAAGAAACAATTGGCATTTAGATTTGAAAGGACGAAACAAACTGTCACTGTTTGCCAATGGCATGATAGTGTACATAGAAAATCCTATAGACTCCACCAAAAAACTACTTGACCTAATAAATGAATTTGGCAAAACTATGGAATATAATGCCAATATCCAGAAATCAAAGACATTTCTGTACACCATCAATGAAACAGCAGAAGCAGAAATCAAGAAAAAAAATCCCATTTGAAATTGCAAAAAGAAAAATAAAGTACCTAGGAACAAACCTAACAAAAGAAGTAAAAGAACTGTATTCAGAAAAGTACATAACACTGAGGAAAGAAATCAAGGAAGACACAAACAAATGGAAACATATACCGTGTTCATGGATTGGAAGAATTAATATCATTAAAATGTCCATACTACCCAAAGCAATTTACAGATTCAATGCAATACCTGTTAATGTACCAATGGCATATTTCACAAACATAGAACAAACACTTCAAAAATTTATATGGAACCATACACGACCCCAAATACCTGGTTCAATTTTGAGAAAGATGAGTAAAGTAGGAGGTATCACAATACCTGATACTAAACTATACTACACGGCCACTGTAATCAAAATAGCCTGGTACTGTCATAAAAACAGGCACATGGACCAATGGAACAGAAGAGAGAGCCCAGAAATAAACCCAAGTCTCTATGGTCAACTAATATTTGACAAAGGGGGCACCAACATAGTATGTGGTGAAAATAGCCTCTTCAACAAATGGTGTTTGGAAAATTGGACAGCTACGTGCAAAAAAAATGAAACTCAAGCACCAACTTACACCTTACACAAAAATAAATTTGAAGTGGATAAAACACTTAAATATAAGCCATGACACCATTAAAGTCCTAGAGGAGAATGTAGGTAGGAAAATCTCAGATATTTCATGCAGAAATATTTTTACTGACATGTCCCCTAGAGCAAGGGAAATAAAGGAAAGAATAAACAAATGGGACATCGTCAAAATAAAAAGCTTCTTCATGGCTAAAGAAAACAGTATCAAAATAAAAAAAGAATCAAGGAAAAAAAAGAAAAAATAAAAATATAAAGAGAACCAACTGTATAGGAAAACATATTTGCCAATGATACCTCAGACAAGGGTTTAATCTCCAAAATATGTAAAGAACTTACATGGCTACACTCTAAGAAGACAAGCAACCCAGTGAAAAAATGGGCAAAGGACTTGAACAGACACTTCTTCAAGGAGGACTTACAGAGGATCCAAAGACACATGAAAAGATATTCAATATTGCTAGCTATCACAGAGATTCAAATTAAAACCACAATGAGATACCACCTCATACCAGTCTGAATGGCCATCATAAACAAAGCAACAAACAACAAGTGTTGGAGAGGTTGTGGAGAAAAGGGGTCCCTAGTGCATTGTTGGTGGGAATGCAGACTTGTACAACCACTGTGGAAAACATTATGGAATTTTCTCAGAAAACTAAGAATGGATCTGCCTTTTAACCCAGCAATTCCACTGCTGGGACTTTATCTTAAGAACCCTGAAACACCAATACAAAAGAACCTTTACACCCAATGTTCATTGCAGCACAATTTACAATAGCTAAGTGCTGGAAACAACCTAGATGCCCATCAGTAAATGAATGGATCAAAAAACTATGGTACTTTTACACAATGGAGTTCTATGCAGCAGAAAGAAAGAAGGAGGTCCTACCCTTTGCAACAGCATGGATGGAGCTGGAAAGCATTATGCTAAGTGAAACAAGCCAGGCAGTGAAAGACAAATACCATATGATCTCACCTTTAACAGGAACCTAAACAACAAAACAAAGAAACAAGCAAAATATAACCAAAGACACATAAATTGAGGACAGGCTGACAGTTACCAGAGGGCAAAGAAGAGGGAATTTCATGGGACAATGAGAAGGGTTTCAGGAACAAATATAAAGGACACATGGACAAAAACTAGGGGGGGTAGTAATGGGAGGGAAATGGGGAGGGGTGGGAGGGTGGTATAGAATGGAAGTAAAAGCCAGAAAACTGTACTTTAAGAATGATTAAAATAAAAGAATAACAAACAAAAAAATAAAAATAAATTAAAAAAAAATATTCCATGTGCATTTGAAAAGAATGTGTGTTTTGCTTCTTTGGGATGAAAGGTTCTGTATATACCAGAACTGTATATCTGTTAAGTGCATTCGATCTAGGGCATTTGATCTTGTTCAATGCTGAAATATGCTTTTTGATATTTCATTTGGAAGATCTATCCATTTTTGTTAGTGGGGTGTTAAAATCCCCTGGTATAAGTGTGTTATTTTCTGTATCTTTCTTGAGTTCTTCCAAGATTTTCCTTATATATTTGGGTATTCCTGTGTTGGGTGCATATATGTTTACAATATTTTTATCTTTTTGATGTATTCATCCCTTGGGTATTGACTAATGTCCTTCTGTACCTTTTTTATGGCTTTTGTTCTGAAGTCTATATTATCTGATGTAATTATTGCTATCTTGGCTTTTATTTTTTCTGTCCATTTGATTGGAATATTTTAGTCCAACCCTTTGCTTTCAGTCTGTGTACATCTTTTTTCTAAGGCAGATCTCTTTTGGACAGTATATATGAGGGTCATGTTTTCTTATCCAATCAGCTGCTGAATGTCTTTAGATTCAATTACTTAATCCATTAATATTTCAGGTTATTATTCATTGCTATTTTATTCCCTTCCTATCTGTGTTCCTCTCTCTCACTCTTTTTCTCCTTTTACAGCAGACCTTTTACTGTATCTTGCAATGGTGGTTTGGTGGAGGTGTGTTATTTTAACCTTTTTTTCTGGGAAATTATTTATTTTACCTTCCATTCTAATTGAGAGTTTTGCTGTATCAAGTAGTCTTGGTTGCAGACTTCTGATTTTCATCACTTGGAATATTTCTTGCCATTCCTTTCTGGCTTGGTCTGTTTCCATTGAGAATTCAGCTGCTAGTCTTATTTGGGCTCCCTTGTATGTTACTTCCTGTTTCTCCCTTGCTGCCATTAAGATCCTCTCTTTGTCTTGGAATTTTGCCATTTTAATTATCATGTGTCTTGAGGTGGGCCTCTTTGGGTTCCTTTTGATTGGGACTATCTGTGTTTCCTGGATTTGCGTGACTTTTTGTCTCATCAAATTAGGGAAGTTTTCCATAATTACTTTTTCAAACAGCTTTTCTATCCCTTAGTACTCTTCTCCTTTTGGTATCTCTATTACATGGATATTATTATGTTCCATGTTGTCCTGTAGCTTTCTTAACTCCTCTGTTATTTTTGAGTCTTATTTCATTTTCTTTCCCTCTTTCTGGGCTTTTATTTTACCTTGTCTTCCAGCTCATTGCTTTGATCCTCTGCTTCATCTTGCCTGCTTTTTATTATTTCTACTGTGTTCCTCAATTCAGAAAATGTATTATTCTTTCCTCCTGGCCCTTAATAATAGTTTTTTTTTCCTTTATCATGCTGATGTAGTTTTCAGTATGTTCCTTGTAGCTACCCTGTAGTTCTTTGTAATTCTCACTGAGCTCATTGACCTTCCTTATAATCATTGTTTTGAATTCAGCCTCTGATAGTTTACTTGTCTCTCTTTCATTTAGTACAGTTTCTGGGGATTCTACCTTTCCTTTTGATTGCGGGTAGTTCCTTTGTCTTTCCATTTTAGGGGAGATTCTTCTTGTTTGCTTTTGCTTCTTTAATTGATCTGCTTGGCTCACTTTCTTTGTGCTGTGAACTTCTATGGTTGGAGAACTGTGAGATTCAATGGTGCAGTCTCCTTGATCTACAGAACTGATGGTCTTGGGATGCCCTTAATACCATTTATGTTGGTTGTCTGTATGTATTGTGTTTTTACTGCTTTTGGTCATTCTTTGGTGGATTCTTCCCTCTGGCAAGTTGAATCAAGGTTACTCCGCCCACTGTGTCTTCTATGTTGTCTTGCATGGTCTGCCAGAAGAAAATCACAAAGCAACAAAACAAACCAACACCTGCAAAAATAACTGTACCCTCAATCCCACTATCAACAACAAATGAGCTAGTATTAAAAAGGCTGTAAAGAGGTTAAGACAAACAAGGAGATCAAATATGAGATAATTTATTAAAAGGAAAATGATTTTGAGAGGGGAGAATTTAGGGCACTAATAACAGTAGGGAATTCTAGAAATGTGAAGAGGGAATGTAAAAAATGCATCATAAGTAAAAAAAGGCAATGAAGAAGGCAGAATGGAGTAAGAGAAGGGTAGGGTAAATGTTTAAGCAGAAATTTAAAAAATACAGTAAAGTGAGAGGGAGAAAGAAAAAGAAAAAAGAAAGTAAGTAACAAAACAAAATAGGAACAAAATTGGAGAAAAAGATTCACCAGAGTACTATCAACAATAAGTGAGAAAAATTAATATAAGTGTGATGGGAATAAGAGGGGATAAAGAAGGAAAGAAAAGTTTAAGAGATGTCTAGAGCAAAGGGAAATGATTTTGAGATAGTTGGAGAGGGAGTACTAAGACTGAGGAAGGAAATCCAGGCTATGACAGAGGAAAATTAAAATCTGAGTCAAAAATAAGAAAAAAGGGCAGGATGAAAAAGGAAAAATAACAGGGTAAGACAGAGAAATATTAAAATTGGACTAAGAAAAAATGAATGGGCTGGATAAAGAATGGGATAGAAGCGGGGAACATTAAAATTTGAGATTTGACATACAGGAAGAGTGAAAATCTAGAAACAAAACTGAAATATGCAAAAACAACTACCCTATCCACAATCACCATGGAAAGATTGCTAAAGGTGTAGAGAGAACATGGATATTTTAAGAGCAGCAAAAAATGCAAGATGAAAATAGACAAAAAATTGGTTTTGAGAGGTTAGACGGGGGAGAAATAGTAAGCATGGAATGGAAAGAAGTTGTAGCAGGAGAGAAAGCAAAAGTTAAAATGAAAATAAGAGGAAAGAAGAAGGTAAAATTGGGTAAGAAAAGAGAGGAACAAAATTTGCAAATTGAAATAAACTATAATATAAAATCTAATGACTTAATATGCACAAAGTTGAAGGACCAGAAATGAATGTTAAAAACCTATGCAGGAAAGAAAATATCACCAGTTATGGAGAAGACAATGGTGGATTTTGTTTCAGTAGCATCTAGTATTTACCACTGTTTTTTTTTTCTTTCTAGATAAGCCTCTGGTGATGTCAGATGGTGCCCCAGTCTGTCCTTAGGCAGTCTGTTGGAGACTACTAGGGATCTACTGTGTGTGGCTGACTCCTTCAGTTGTTACTCTAGTCACTCTGAAACCAGCAGGCAGGCTTAAGCACCACATGGTAGGGCAGAGGCCCTCCTGGGGGCAGGGCTATTTTTTTTTCTCAGGCTTATGCCACTTGGAGAAGAGTGCTCTGCTTGAGCAACATGGCTCCTACAGTATGGGTGATCACACAACACTGGTATCCTGGTGGCTGCTCTCTGTTCTCTCTTCAAAGCCACTGTGCTCTGTCTCTCATGTGTCTCTGGTCTAGTCTGCCCCTGTTTTGCCAGAGCCCAGGGTAAGCAGCTGCATATAAAAATTTATGTGTTGGTCCTTAAATGGCTCTTTGCATCTCCATTTGTCCATCTCTAGCAGGGAGCAACCCTGCCACTTTTCACAGCTGAATGTTATCTGTGTACTTTTCAGGCTCTAGTTCTGTAGGCTGGGGAGCCTAGGCCAGGCTTTAGACCTCACACTTCTCAGGGGGATCTCCCAGCCTCTGAAATATCCCTCCAGCACTTCAGCTGCTACTCTTGGCAACCCAGCTAGACCTCTCACATCTCCTCTGCACTCCCTACCAGTCATGTTGTGTTGAAGCTTTCTTGTGTCTGTCCATTGTTATAAGGCTTCTCTCCCACTATTGTTCAGTTGTTTATTCCAAATTATTTATTCATGATTCAGATGTAATTCCAGATTGGTCCTGGGAGGAGGTTAGTATAACTTCCACTCATTCCTCTGCCATCTTAGATCCTCATTCTGTGTTCTTGACAGTGCCTGATCTCTCTGGGCCTTTTAGAGAATAGAGTCTTTCCTATCTCAGTATATTCCATTGACACACAGTGCTTTTTGTGGGGTGTACATTTATGGGGTTGCATCCTACCTGGTCCAGCTGGAATTCTTACTGTCTATGAGGCAAGAACATTGGACTGGGGGAATTTTAAGACCTGAGTTTCAGTCTGTATTCCATGGCAGATATGGTATTGGGGGAAAGCACTGACTTAGTAGTCAGAGGCTATGAGTTTAAATCACAGGGAGATTTATTTTTATTTTAGAATATACAAATATAGTCCCTTAAAGGAAATTAGGCAAATTAATTTGCATATGTGTATACACATATAGGTACACGCAAACACTTATATGAATTCAAATGTAAATAGTCATACTCTTTAGTAATTAAACTTAACAGCATAAAATTTAATTTAACCTTTAATAATTTCTGCAGGAAAAAGAGCTAACAGTTTTTGATTCCCTATTGCCTCAGCTTATACGGCTCTAAGCTGTATTAGTCTTAGAGCAGGCCTTATCCAGGTCTTCTAAATCTAATGGAGATACTAGCTTCCTTAAAAAGAAGGTGTCTTTCCCAAAAAAAGAGAGTGGGGCATGGGCTTATGAAGATCAAATTGTATTTCTGAGGCTTTAGAATTGTGTATTTATCTAGTAATATTATGCCTGTTCTGTATCTAAAACAACCATATATTTCAGTTACAAGATTCATGGATTAAATGGGCACTCCAGATATTATGTTACTTTTTAGTTTCTTAATGAAGCTATTAATGAGCAATAGGAGAAAACTGAAACTAAACCAAACCAAAAGAACTTGAATTTTCTTGCATTGGATTGCTTCAACGTGTCAGTGCAGTAGCTTTACAAAAATGCATGACCTTATTGGAATTTTATGAGTCATCTTAAATAGTAATAGATAAGATATATTTCGTTACCCTGAGAAACATTTGCAGATAGCATCCATGAACGTAAGGGTATCCATCTAGTCAATCCTTCATTTCAGTTAATTTTGCGAGTACTGTTAAAAAGAGAGCAACTCCAAATATCCAGTTCTTTTGTTACATTTGGTTGTCAGCATCTGGACTATGTCCAGTTGGAAATCATCCAGACGCCTTTTTTACTCAAGCAGCTCCTATGTTTTAAGCCACGCTGTGAAGAATGCCTACAGTTTCCATCAAAGCTCAATATAAAGGCATATGTTATTTCCTTGCCATAAAACTGGTTCCTCCACTTATGGTATTAGCTGCAGGTTTGCAAATATCCCAGTCATGGACCCAGAGAATTGATTAAAGATGTTATAGAGGCAGACTAGTTGCCAGACAAGTAACCTTAGGTTACTTGTGGGTGATGGGTATACATACCACATGAACAAATCTTTGGATGTAGCACTGGTTAAGAGGAAATGACTTATACTACCACCAGAATGGCAGAAGTCTCAGACAATAATCATTGTGCTATTGAGTACATGTGCCAGGTGGCACCCCAGGCCCATGCTAGGTACTTTTACATGTATCACTTTATTATGTTTGCAAACTATCCTGGAGGGACTTCAAATGATTCACATTTTATAAACGAGAAAGGGAAAACTAAAATACAATCCCTGCACATGAAATGAACACAGTCTAATGGGAAGATGAGCTAACCGTGCACCTTTATCTTGAATGGATAATTTGGCTATGAGGAAACAGAAGGACTAAGTAAGTTACATTGCTTTTTGGTGGGAAAATGTCAATGCAGGCTAAAGGCTGCACAGGTTCAAAGCCCTCTCTCTTCCCACCAGGCTGCCCTTCTTCATGGGATCTGATGAGTTCAGGGATTTGGTATAGCACATTTGACATTTTAAATCTGGAGACAACTTTCAAATGGATTGACTTGTAGAGCTGAAGTCAGTGGTAAGAAGTCCCATAAGAAATTATAGCTCTCTGTTTTAGATGATACAAAATCAAGTCATAATTGCTTCAAATAAAGCATTATTTCTAAACTTTTCTCTATGTGGTATGAAGGTTGAATTACCATCAAGAATAGAAAGATGGACTGTTTTCCAGTTTGTTATAATCAATAACAAACCTTACATTATTTCCTAGATGAATTTTAATTTTTTACCAGAAAATAAGCTCACATTCATTACAACCCTAACCATACTTCTGTAAAAACTATCATCATCAAAAACATTTCCTTTGAGTCTCTGATTTGAAATTTGAGAACTGCAGTACCTTATTGCAGAGCACTAATCCATATCTCTACCAATTTTATATATTCTTCCCTAAATTGATGTTTGGTCTGCTACTTAGATACAATTTTTGTTGCAAAGTGACTGTGTAAGGAGGCAGGGGACAATGACTGTTATTTTCTTTTTTTTTAAGATTTTATTTATTTATTTTTTTAGAGAGGGAAGGGAGGGAGAGAGAGAGAGAGAGAGAGAGAGAGAGAGAGAGAGAGAGAGAGAGAGAGAGAGAGAGAGAGAGACATCAATGTGTAGTTGCTGGGGGTCATGGCCTGCAACCCAAGCATGTACCCTGACTGGGAATCGAACCTGCGACACTTTGGTTCACAGCCCACGCTCAATCCACTGAGCTACGCCAGCCAGGGCTGACTGTTATTTTCTTAATCAGAATTCATGATTTGGTACTTGGAATTTAGAAATAGTACTCATCAGTTTGGTTTATGAAAGCCAGACTAAATTCTACTGATAAACTGGTAATTTTGGTGACTTTCACTGGTTGCAATCACTCTGGTTTTCAAACTGAGATGTGTGCCAACACTAGCTTTTAATCAGTCTTGTATGCCTGGCATCTCAGAACTTGCCAACTTTTTCTAAGGACTTAATATATTTTGGGAAGTTCTCCACTGCATCAGGGACAGCCATGTGGGAGCAGAGAAAACAAAATTTGGCAGTATGTTCAAGCTATGAATTAAAGGTAATTCATAGTTTGAAATGAATCAGCATGAGGTCCTTAAGAAGAGTAATCAGACATCAAGAGGATTTTATTTTGAAGATTGCATATTGGCCAATGTGACAATAAGCAATATTGGTATTTGGAATGTTCACAACAAGACACTTTGAAGCTGCTGGTGTTTGATAGGCACCACGGTTGAAAATGGGGTCTCCTTCAACAGCAGCTGTAGTTCCCATTTTATTATAAAAGCTAAAAACATAGATATTTTTGCTCAGGTATCAATAAAATCTTGAAATATCACATTTTATTTTTGTGTAGTTATTCATGTTCAAAGATTTAGATGTTTTGGGTAGATTTTTTTGACACTGTAATTAGAAGCAACAATCTCTTTCTCTTTGGTAAAAGTCAAATATCTCTTCCACCCAATTTGCATTCATTTTTAGTCATTTATTCACATTTTCATTTTTGTCAACAAAAATGAATTATGTGCCTATTGTGTGTAAATCTCTGCACAAGGCAATGTAGTAAATCAGGATTAAGCACCACACACCCTCCCATAAAGGAATTCACAAGTTAGGAAAAATTAGACTTGCACTGCTAACACCAGTACCTCAACTAACATATTTATTGAGTGCCTAATGGGTGCCAGGATCTTTTTCTATTTACAACAAGCCCATGGGAGTCACTTGTATTATACTTTATAGTGATAAAAACAAACTAAGTGACATTGAGTAAATTGTCCAAAGGGCCATAGTAACAAAGCAAGAACATGACAGACTCCTGAATGCATGCTGTTGACCTGCACTAAAGCCACCCATGGGCACTTTGGAGATGGTCCTACTGATTTGAAGTCATGTGTGCTCTTGCCCAGGTATTAGGCCAAAGTGGACCAACCACAATATAGATGAAAATACTCCTCGTCATTTTAGTTTAGATCAGGGGAAGTATCAATCTGAATACTATCACTGAGTTATGTCTTCTTATACTGTACATGCTGATATAGACATTCTGTAAGCAAGCACAGATCCATCCTCAGGTCAGGTCATGTAGCCAGATTATGTCACCATGCCTGTAAAATTCTCCCTTTGGGGAAGCAGAAGGATACATGACTGTAGGGGACTTACACTACTGTATAAAATCCCTGAGGTTATTTTTGGTGGACTGTAAGCCAAACAACAGCCCTCTCAAGAAATCTCCAGTTTGCCTTATTGAAGTGAAAAGAACTGATATTTTAGGTATTTTCCTATGAGAGGTTCATCCATAACCTTTCGTGCTTACCAATGTGTTTGATAATTGGAAAGTTTATTTATATACTCTAAAATTATTCCTAATGTTATCAACCAATGGCTTATTTCTAAGTCCTTGATATTTTTAATAGTAAGTGGGAGTGAAGCAAATAATGCTGGTGGAAAACACTGAAGTTAGTAAGAAAGGGACCAAAGTTAACATGATTCCAGCTGTATAATTGAACATAATATTGTGATAACACATGCACATATGCAAACACATGCTTTATATCCCAGGATATCAGGTCCTTCTAATGCTGCCTGATCTAATGAGACACATACACACACATGTACTCTTTTTGCAGTTTCTTGATTGTAAAATGCTGCCACCAGGGCTACTTTTCATGTGCACAGTGATTGATCATTATAAAGTCCTTTCACACAATGCATTAGCCTCATATGTGTGTTATAGAAATCCTGTTCGATAGTCAGGTGAAAAGAAACCAGGCTTAGGGAGGGGAAGATGTTTGCCCAAAGTTCCCCATCTAGGGAATGGCAGATCTGGGAGAGGAAGCCAGGATTCTGCATTCCCATTAGAACATGCTGCCTTGTTATCAGATTCCCCAGATGGCTGCAGGACCAAAACTCATCAATCAGAGTGCTGACAAGTCTTCTAGGGCCAGGTGAAGAAAAAAATAGCAGCATTGTAGGCAATCCCATGAATCATTACAAGAAATTAGAAAAAAAAATGGAGACTTAAGTTGTTAAGAAGGAATATCTGCCCAGTTTTTAAACTATACATTCTGCCTTTTCATTCTATCAAAAGTATTTCACAAGAATCCAAATCCTTTGTAAAAATTATGTTATCAAGAATATTATGGTTAAATGGTTTTTTCTTGCCATATTGTCAGAACTTCTAAAAGTCTCTCCATTTTACTTATGAGTGGGGTGCAGTATCGGTAGGATACCACAGATGCTTGCACAATTACATCTGTAAAATCAGTTGAAAACTCTGACAAATGCTTTTCTTTGTGGTTCGTCCATTCACTTCAATAATGAGGACTAAGAAAGGGAAAAGGTCTCAAAGTGATCTCATCGACATCTTCAAATATGCTACCAAAAGTGGGACAGAGGGATGGAGTAAGGTGGTAGTGAGGTATGCTTCTAAAAACCAAATGAACAAAATTTATTTTCTTTGCTACTTTGTAGAATCTTGATATCAAATATCTACCGGGACAACCCCTAATACACCACCTGGTCCTTAACTAAGGTTCCACGATACATGAGAGAGTGACGAGGAAGGAAAGAATACAAAGGTGGTGAAGGTAATTATTTATACAGAAAACAACCTACAATCCTGCCACCTGCATTTCCCACTTTTTAAAAACCCTAGACACTCAATATTATAACAACCTGGAAAATTTCTAGGTTTTCAAGAGAAAAAAATGTATCTTATAGTCTTAATATCTAGAAATTATCTAGGATATCTGGAAATTGTAAAGACCATTCTAGGTTTCTCCAAAAATAATTTTCATACATCACATAGTACAGAGAGAAAGGAGGCAAAAGAACTGCATGCAAGTACGATGCATGAGTAATTATAGCTACCACACTTCTAGGCACCTTCTATATGCCAAGCACCATCATAAACATTTTGCAAGCATTAACTGTTTCACCCTCAAAACAACTCTATTAGGACAGCATCATCATTGCCACCACCACCATTGCCACCATCAGCACTCCCAGCATTGTGCTCTCAGTGGCTCAAACAACCAAACACCAGTGGCTGCACAGCCATTTCTAGTAGTAACACTGGGAACCAGCCTGCGTGGTTCTGTGCACAGTGCCACTTCTCTAATTCAATAATTTCATTGTCTTCCATCCTCACAATACCTCTGTAAAATTAAGCTGACTTTGAGATGGAAATTTCATGCCAGAGCAGTTAAATGGCTTGCTGAAGATCACATACTTAGTTATTGAAAGAGCTGGAATTCCACTCTAGGATTTTGGTTTACAAAACTCCAACTTTTTATTTCTTATACCATATTTGCCATACCTGTACAGAGTTTCAATTGAACAATTATTGTTCAGTTGAATTAAGTACAAAGACAAATAACACTGAGAACAATAATACTTTTGAATTATAGGATATTATTGTCCATTTCCACACATCCTTACATTTGGTCTTTACTTAATTCTGGGAGTCAGAAGACAGGGAGGGAGTTATTGTTCCAGAAAGACCTCAGCTTCCAAGTCTTCACTTCTAGGTGACTCAAAACCCACTTCTCCCATTTCCTCCTGTCTTGTGACTTGATAAAGTCACTTGATGCTTCCTAAGACCTTGTTTCATCATATATAAAATGGACATGTGATATTACTCAGACATCACAGTAAATTGTGCTGCCATTGGACTATTGTGCATGAGCACTACAGTCAATTACTTGCATTACTTCACTCCCCACATTAGAAGTGTGGGAAGTTATGCTCACTTTAAGTAAAGTATCCAAGATCATATAACTTATAGCATTGAAAGGTTCAATCCCAAGCCCCTTGAGTCTAGTTTTCTTTTTGTGAATGTCCACCATTCTCAAAAGTGTTGTGTCAATATGATTTGAATGAAAAGATCAATTCCCAATGCTGACAGAGAGTTTAGTAAAAATCAATCACTATGTGTATTACTCCTCTCCTAGTTAGATTAGATATCCCCAGCACATTTCTGTATGTTTCAACATGTTGGGAAGAGTGAGTGTATTTTACCACCCACTTACTCACACCTAAGGTATCATTATTTGATTTAGTGATAGAGTATTTGAAGAAGAATTTGAAACTTTAAAAAATCACATATATTTTACAATCTCATTGTTTTAGAGAACAGAATTTGGCATTAGGTCCATGCTTCATGGACCCCCAAAAGTATGAAAAAAAATATGTTCATGCTTTTTGTGGGTACTCTCTTATTCCAGGGTTGAAAAGAACCTGAAACCAGTGACTGCTCTTGACATTTACTACTGGATTAAAATCTCAGGTTGCTGCTGTGGTAACTATACATAGACCCTGATAGTAAGAAACTTAAAAGTGCACCCCTGTCATAAACTTTGAAGAAAAGTTGCTTGCAATAGTGAAGGGTCACCTCTTAATTGAAATAATCAGTGTTTGTTGTTGTTGTTGTTGTTTGCTAGAAAGAGTTTGTGTGTCTGTGAAGGGCAGGGCATAAAAAGTGCATACCTTAGATTGTTTAAATATGAAAATGGCTGTGCTTTGAAGCAAAGCTGTTTTCTGCATGAAATTTAAATCAATTTCAGCTCAATCTATATTATTTAGAAAGTACTGTGATATTCAAGGTGGCAGAAAGCCAAGATCCACAGTAAAGATAAACAAACAGTCAAAGAAGATGATTCTGGGGGTCCATCCCAGGCAAGCCTCAATGGCCCTGGGTTCTAAATGGCAGCCACTTCCAAACCATAGGTTGCTGTGTCTAGGGCTCTGCATAGTAGGGACATGCACGCCTGCTACACAACAGACTTTCAGATCAAGAAGTCAAGCCGTCATTTATTGGCCCAGTGGTATAAAGAGCTTGAACTCATATCAATATTTCCAAAGCCAGGGAAATGAAACAAGTCATATAGGGTATCTCATCTCTGAGGAAGATGAGGTATTAAGGTATTTGAAATTTCAGGGATTTTTTCTCCCCTTCCTTTTTGCATTTCTCTCTTAAGACAAGCATATCATAGTGAGTCTGGCTTTACAATGGGCTGTGGGCTATGTTCATGGTTCCATATAGGATTTTTAAAAATGATTTGACTTGGTTTTTAATTTTTTTTCTTATGACATATTCAAAACAAGATTTTAATGTGTGTTTCTTATACAACACGTATAAAATATCTCTTTACCTGTCTGAGAGGAACAATTTCAGATCTGAATTGAGGATTTCACTCTGAGAAAATTGGCATATTCTTTACCAAATAACAGATATCAAATATTAAACCTGTTTGGACAATATAAGGTAGTTGTAATTGAGCAATATGGAGCAACAGGAATTCTTATTCCCCACTGAGGGATAGTACTGTCTGAAGTCCTGGGGGGAGATTGTCTTTCACCTCACATGAGAGCATCTGCATTCTAATTTGGTCAGTCTTTGTGCTAACGGATAGTGATGACTAAATTGTGATATTCTTCCAAAGCCAAGGAATGCCTATGATAGGCCAACAACCAAATACCACCAGCCTTCCACTCATGAGAACTATAGAACTTCAGGTAGTACCTTTGTCTCTACTAACATTGTAAGCTTACAAGTCTGTGAACTCGTTAGAGAAGGAGGGTGGTATGGATTTGACTGTGTTTCTGCAGCAACTGGTACAGTAGCTGCTACAAAATAGAGGGCCAGAAAACATTATTGAGCAAATGGTAGATAGTGAAAGAAGAACCCAGAAGGTGTCAATTATTCTGAATTAGTATTCACTTTTGATATATTTTACTTTTAGATTCTTCAATGCATATTGAAAAGACAGTATAAGAAAAATTAAGTATGAATGTGTACATGTATGTGCATATGCATGTGTATGTCTGAGGACAGTTTAGTCATGGAAGGCAATATAGTATAGACATTAAACTGGACAAACTCTAGAGCTAATTTACCAGGGTTCAAATCCCAGTTCTATTATGATTTAGTCATGTGATCTTGAGCAAGGTTTTAAACCTTTGTGTCACTCAATTTCCTCATCTGTAAAGTGGAGATAGTAATAAAACCTACATAGTAGAATTAAATTATTAAAGTGCTTGTCACCATGGTTGGTACATAGGAAGTTCTAAATAGATGTTAATTTGTATGCTTATGATTAGTACTGTCATTATTACTGAGTGCTTTGATTCAGTGCCATTTGCACTATATTCTAGTTTTCATCCATTTGGGGATACTTTCACTCAATTTCCTGGCTTGTCCCAGAGATTCCCAGTTGGAGAAAGACCTTTTTAGAACTAGCAAATCTAGAATACATTGAACATTTCCTCTGTTGATCCACCTACCCCAGGCCCCAAAGATTAAAAAGGAAGAATTGACAAATGTCTTAAAATGTATACACTTTGAATGTTAGGAACATTGTCCTTCTTGGAATTCATGACAACTTATCACAGTCACAACTGTATTTTCAATTATGTGATTATTTAAAAAAATAACAGACAGGACTTATTAAATGCTAGGCACTATGCTGAGTGTTTTATATTCACTAGCTAAATGAATGTTCATAACCCAATGAGATGTAGGCACTACTATTACCCACATTTTACATAGGATGAACTGAGGTTCATGAACTGAAACTAAGTTTTCACAAACAGTAACAGTGGGTTAATGTCTTTTTAAAAAAGAAGTAACTGTCTTTATTTGCCAACAATGAAAACATTCCTATAGAAAAGCCTACAGAATACACACTGAAACCACCAGAACTAAGGGAATTCAGAAAAGTCATGGGACACAATAGCAACATATAAAAATCAATCGCACTTCTATACTAGCTACAAGCAACAGTTGGAAATTGCAATTAAAATTCTACTTACAATAGCACCCAAAATAGTTAAATACCTATGAGTAAATTTAATAAAGTATGTTCAAGACCCATACATTAAAAACTATGAAACAGACATGAGAGAAATTAAAGAATACCTAAATAAATGGAGAGACATCATATTCATGAAGACTTTATGTAGTTAAGTTCTCAGTTCTCCCCAAATCTACAGACTCAATGAAATCCTAGTCAAAATCTCATTAGTATTTTTTTGTAGAAATTCACAGATTTACTTAAAATTTCATATGGCAATGCAAAGAACTTTGGTCTCAAAGAATTTTTTTTCTTTCTGTGTTTTTAATTTTTTTATCAAATCTATTGGTGTGCCATTGCTTAATAAAGTTATATAGGTTTCAAGTATAAATTTTTATAATACATTATCTGTATATTATATTGTATTCACCACCCAAAGAAAAACCTCCATTACCATTTTTCCCCTTTTTTTCCTCTTCTACTTCCCCTCAACCCCTTTCCCTCTTGTAATCACCATATTATTGTCTGTGTCTGTGAGGGGGGTTTTTTTGTTTGTTTGTTTGTTTAATCCCTTCACCTTTTACACCAGTCCCTCAAATCCCTTCCCCTCTGACAACTGTCAGTCTTTGTTCTGTGACAGTCTTTGCTTTGTATCTATGAGTTTGTTTCCATTTTGTTTTTTTTTTTATTTTGTCCATTAAATTCTGTATAAATGTGGTGTTTTATTTCTCTGACTGGCTTATTCCACTTAGCATAATACTCTCCAGGTCCTCCTGTGCTGCCACAAAAGGTACGTTTTTTTTCTTTTTTATGGCTGAATAGTGTTGCATTGTGTAAATGTCCCATAGTTGTTTAATCTACTCATCTACTGATAGGCACTTGGGCTGCTTCCAAATATTGGATATTGTAAATAGCACTACAATGAACATAAGGGTGCTTATGTTCTTTCTAATTAGTATTTCACATTTCTTCAGATATATTCCCAGAAGTGGAATTCCTGGATCATATGACAGTTCCATTTTTAATTTTTTTAGGAAATTCCATACTGTTTTCCACATTGGCTGTACCAGTGTGCATTCAGTGAGTTTATGTCTTGAACCTATCTGTTTACGATTCCAATAAGAGGCCCTTGAACCTGGCCTTCCTACATACTCATGGAATATCCAACCCTAGAATCCACCAGACTCAATTGTTCTGAGAAATAACAACACCTCCTCAGAGATGACAGAAGATCACAACTTGACCAAGGGTATTCTCTGCCCTAATTCCCAGGATAGACTCTCATCTTTCATAAAATCACCACTGGAGTAATTTCCCAAGTCATAACTGTGGATTGTTTGGTAAATTCTCTCTCTCTCTCTCTCTCTCTCTCTCTCTCTCTCTCTCTCTCTCTCACACACACACACACACACACACACACACACACACAACTGCATCTGAAATATTATAAAAAGCACATTAGCAGTTTTCTAATCAGATGGAATATAATCATTTTCTGAATTTTCATTGTTTGCATTCATAAAAAAGAATTTGTCTGAATAAGAAAATGTGTGAATAAAATTTCATGGACTAGTCCCTGTCCTTCTGTGAAATAAACACTTTACTCTCTTGCCTAGGAAAATCATTCCTGATGCTACATATCTGCTTCTGTTTCCTTGGTCTAAAAAGACACTTCATATTCTACCTTTAGTTATAATCAGGCTTGACTATGAACACCTTGAGAAATAAGCTTGTTTTGCTTGGAGAGAAGATAAAATAACATTTAAATAGGTTTCAAAAACAAGAATAAAATCTCAGAAGACAGACTATTGTAGAACATACTGTGTATCAAAATATATAAGCATGTAGTTGTAAGAGTGACTTAGTAAACACATTGCTGAATGAACTATGAAAAACAATCCACTGAGCCCTGGCTGGTATAGCTCAGTGGATTGAGAGTGGGCTGTGAACCAAAGTGTTGCAGGTTTGATTCCCAGTCAGGGTACATGCTTGAGTTGCAGGCCATGACCCCCAGCAACTGCACATTGATGTTTCTCTCTCTCTATCTCCATCCCTTCCCTCTCTAAAAATAAATAAATACAATCTTTAAAAAAAAGGTATCCAAGTAGACTTAAAAAAATTAAAGAAAAAGAAAAACAATCCACCAAGGTGCTATTTCCCTTTACTCTTAAGCTCTGAGTTAACAGAGTATTGTTGTAAATTAGATATGTACTGTTTAAAAATATTTGTGTGTGTTTTTAGAATATCTCTTTAAGGCCCAATAGACTAATCTTTTTCCTTCTCTTGCTAGGAAAAAATAAACTCTAAGGAATTTAGTTAAGTGATATATTAAATAAAGGTTTAAAAACAGTTTTAGAAGATAACAATTCTTAGCAAAGAAATGTTTTTAGCAATTTGATTCTGAATGTGACATAAATTAACTAAAAATGTGATCAAAGAAGTTCAATGAAATCTTTCCAATAGAACTTGAAATCCATGTATTTGTTACTGATTCCTTTATTATTATAAGATCCTGAAACCTAGGTAAAACAAATATATCAATACATGTAAATGAATTTTCATATTCTGGAAAGTGATCTTTCTCTGGACAGCATGAACAATCCTGGTTAAGAGGCTACCTCTGTGGGAGAGCAACTTTATCATACCCATTCTTTACGTAAAGTTCTATATAAAATTCCTAGAACCCTCTTCCAAAATTGTAGAATAATAGGAAGTATTCCCAAGCATGCATCCATCCATTGCTCTTGATAAAACTTTTAGATCTAAAGTAACTTGACTTTTATTTTTTAAAATATTTTATTTATTTATTTTTTAGAGAGACAGGGGAAAAGAGGGAGAAAGAGTGGGAGAGAAACATCAATGTGTGGTTGACTCTCATATGACCCCTACTGGGGACCTGCCCTGCAACCCAGGCATGTACCCTAACTGGGAATCAAACCCGTGACCCTTTGGTTTGCAGGCTGGCACTCAATCCACTGAACCACACTAGGCAGGGCATAAATTGACTTTTAAAATAATGTTTCCACTCAGATTTGTTGTTCTTTATTAAAAAGTTTTGTTGTCTTTTTAAAAATCATTTTGTGAAATATAATGAGGCAATTCATTATAGACATCAAAGCATTTCAAATGATTTCCAGTTTAAAGCCATTAGAAAACTCCCCAAATTTGAAACTATGGTGTAAAACTCCTTTTTTAGTTTAATTCCAAGAATGTAAATTGTGAGAATATGGAAGGTTTCAAAGTAATGTTTCTCATAAATAGCACTCAATAGTCCCTTCTTCTCAAAAGAAGGCAAAGGACAAAGCAGATGAATCATGACAGTCTCTCACAATGAAAAAAACTGAGAAAATGCCCATCCACATGCCCACTCCATTGCAGTGTAATCTAGCTACATGACAGATACCACTGAATGATTATATCTCATAATTTTATGTGGGAGGGGAAAAGAAAATATTTACAAAGATGTTTTCCCACTTGAATTAAACCTGTTACAAAAATTCTAGCACATATTTACAGATTTTAAAAAAGTAATTTTTCCCCATTAAAAAGAATCTTTCACTTTGAAAATGATTCACTGTAGTTTTCCTTTAAATAGTAAGGCTGTCTCATTCATCTACAATATGGTTTGATTTTCAAAACATCAATTTACATACACTTTTCAGGAACAAATCTAATTATGCAAATTGATACTTGTATAGCATAAAAAGGTAAATATATCTTTAAAACAATTAGGGTCCATGGTTTATAGAGTTTGCTCATCATTAATATTAATTATTTATAGTCCAGCCCTGGCTGGTGTAGCCCAATGTATTGAGTGCCAACCTGTGAACCAAAGGGTCGCTTGTTTGATTCCCAATCAGGGCACATGCCTGGGTTGCAGGCCAGGTCCCAATCAAGGAGCACTTGAGAGGCAAATGCACATTGATGTTTCTCTTCCTTTCTTTCTCCTTCCCTTCCCCTCTCTAAAATAAATAAATAAAAAAATTTAAAAAATATTTATTCTGCAGCTTTTGCCAACCCAAATATAGAGATAGAGATGCCATGAGCTGCCTCAGAAGTAATTCCATAATGCTCACTCATAATTAGTGAGATGCTCTACTTCAACAGCAGTCAATGAAACAAAGCCTTATTCTTGTTTTCATGGGGACCTAATTCTTCAGTGCCCTTTTTACCCTTTCAGTTTGCCTGGTTCACAGACACATTCCATGAGCTGAAAATCTAACATTAAATTAGTGAGAAAATTTAAGCAGTTTTCATTACTTAACATTTGAAATGGAATATAATCCTTGTGCAAAATATTTACAGCCAACGTGAAGTAGGTAGATCAGCAACAAGAAACATGGCATAGCATCTCTCAAAATATGAATTATTTTAAGAATTCTGGCAGCCCATGTAGAAAGGTTACCTGGGAATTATCATTTCATACAGAGCAAAATGCCATTGTAAAGGGAGCCTGGGCTGAGCTGTGCAACATCATTGAGATCTGTGCACCCAAACCTGTAAGTACATCTGGAATTCAGAAGGCACACCTCCCTGCTTTCACCAGTATGTTTTCAATAAGGTGCTGGATGCTTGGCTTATTAAAGCAAATGTATTACTCTTTGTTGGAGAGAGGCTCAAACCACGCAGGAAGATTTATAGCAGTACAGAGACTGATGTTATGTGGATTCTCTATTCTTCAACAAGGCTTTTTTGAGGAGCTTGTTTTCCTCTACATTAAAATAAACAGCCCCTGAAATAAATACAGACATTTAAGTAAGCCCTCACCAATAACTTGACTAAATACAGTTTTGAATTTTGTTATGGAATTGAGCTTGAACAGTTTACCAAAGAGTTTTCTGAGATGTTTATACAGGGTGAATCCTGGGCCCTTTATTTGTAGATCACTGATTTCAGACATTTTTTAATGTAGTTGTCTGAGATAATTTTCATGAACATATTGAGCTTCTCAAATTTAAAAAGTAAAGGTCCATTTCTGCAATCAATTGTGACCATGAGGCAGGTTGACAAGAGATTTTAAGAATGTGCCTCTGGGTGATTATTTTGAAATTTTTAGTATATTGACTCATCTCCTAAATGAAAATTAGGTTTTTACTGTACTTTAAAAATGTTCCTTATTAGTGTCAAAAATTTTCCTTGGAAGCTTTGGCCACATGGTTTTATTTATTCCATGAAAATGATGTGAATATTTGAGGAAACTATATTCAAGGGGAAAGAAAATAACTTCTTTTCTGTCAATTATTTGGATGTATAAGGCAAACTTATTTCAGATATGAAATAATCTAAATTTTAACTTTTCTTAAGTGTTTTATTATAAAATA
Organism: Phyllostomus hastatus; assembly: GCF_019186645.2. Classification (NCBI taxonomy): domain Eukaryota; kingdom Metazoa; phylum Chordata; class Mammalia; order Chiroptera; family Phyllostomidae; genus Phyllostomus; species Phyllostomus hastatus. The sequence continues at coordinate 3,318,659 of NW_025334029.1, forward strand.
TTACACAAAATAGTTACCATGGAGTATTGTTATTCAGAAAAAAAAGGACATTTGTGATCTAATATATTTGAGAACCAGAGGTTAAAAAAATCCTTAAAATTCTTGGAGCCTTTAATATGCTATTATTTGCTGTGTTTCTACAGGAGGGGTGTAGAATGGGAATTATTTCCAAAACTGAGTTGGCCATAGAATTTTCTTCCCACAATTACCTACTGACATTGTGTGGAATTTTGGGACATGCCTGCCCCCTGTATGCAGACTCAGCTTCAGTATTTACCAGGAGTGGAGATGCTCATTATTTTTTATCTTGCTACCCTCACTCCACTTTTCCTCTGATTGCTCTACCAGCTCAGAAAGTATGTTATAAATCAAATGTCCCTCTTAGGCAACTTAGTGAAATTACAATTTTTATTCAAAACCCAGGGAGACCTTATTTTCATATTGATAATATGGAAAGTGTTCTCAAATCCCACCACCTTCCACCCTGAAATTTTTTTTTGAGGAGTCTTTTGTCTGTTTTTCCTTTTCTTCCCAGACCACCTCCAACTATATAAGTCATCCTGGGTGGTTGACTCAACCCTCTGATCATCTTGCCTCACTGTGGGGAAAAAACCTGACTGAAACAAATGCTGCATACTCACTGAACTTTCATGGGAAATAATTTGCTGCCATGTGTTATAATCCCAGGGGTTGGGTGTGCTTAAGAGCATTTTATTAGGTATTGCCAATAAAGATAATAGTTTTATTATCTTGGTTACTTTTGAGACCATTATTAATGCTTCTGGTATTATTGAAAATGCGGTAATGAAGTAAACTCCCAAATCGAAGTATGTGGATTGTCCACTTCAAAGTGTTTCTCCTCAGCTGGCAGCTCTGGGCTATCTTCCCCCACCTCTAGTGGGAGTGTGTGTTTGCATAACGTTAGATTAAGAAAAAGCACAATTAAGGATATGTTATACACACACTTACTTTGGGAGGGAGATTGTATCACATACAATCCAGAGTCTAAAGGAAAGGATTTTCCATTATGCCCTGAAATTCTGTGTGCTACCAGTCTCTATCAGCACCAGTAATCCAGAACTGATATATTCCCTCTTTTTAAAAATATTTTGTTTATTTATTTTCAGATAGAGGGGAAAAGAAGGAGAAAGAAAGGGAGAGAAACATCAATATGTGGTTGCCTCTCACACATCTCCTACTGGAGGCCTGGCCCTCAACCCAGACATGTGCCCTGACTGGGAATCAAACCAGAGACCTTTTGGTTTGCAGGTTGGCACACAATCTACTGAGCCACACCAGCCAGGGTGATATATTATTCTCTTTTAAACAGCCAGATCTTATATTAAAGACCAAGGATGTGTCCTTTATTTAAGCACTTTCTTGATAACAGATTTCCTATTATTAAAAGTATTTACTAAGTTGTTAAGCTTGTATAAACTCCTACACTGGAATTTCTGATCTTCTCATCTACATGCTTAAAACAAAGATGTTTCCATGTACACAGTAGTCCATTTAACTATCATTTTAAATTATCAACTTAACCACTTATGAACACATTTTACAATAATGAATATAACATACAAGAAATCTATAATTTTCATGATGTCCTATCTCATTAATATTACCAGAACCTTGATAGTTACTTCATTGGATATGGAAGTACCAAAATACTAATAGTTAGCCAGAATTAATTCTGATTAGTTTACTCTTTCTTCCTTAATCAGTTACATATTGTTCTTTGTATTTATTCCTATATACTCAATATTAGTAATATGACTCTTGTAAAAATATGTAGAAAGAGAGATGGCTTGGTGATTGTATTTGGAATATATGACAGCAACCACCTTATAATATGGAGGAACTCAAGTATTAAAATGTTTTTTCACATTTTTTTGTTCAAGTACAATTATCTCCATTTTCCTCCCACCACTTCCCCCTTCCCCACCCATCCCCACTTCTCACCCTTGATCCTACCTCCCTTTGGCTTTGTCCATGTGTCCTTTATACATTTTCCTGACAACACTTCTTTCTTTTGCCCTCATTATCCTCTCCTACTTCCCCTCTGGTTACTGTAAGTTTGTTCATAAGTTCAATATCTCTTGTATTTTTCTTGCTTGTTTGTTTTGTTGATTGGGTTACACAATGAATACTATGTGTCCAAAAGAAGGAGCTCCTACCCTTTAAAACAGCATGGATGGATCTGGAGAACATTATGCTAAGTGAAATAAGCCAGGCAGTAAAGACAAATATCATATGATCTCACCTATAAGTGGAACCTAATCAAATACTGAAATTTTTATTTCTGGGATTAATCTTTTGCTTTTAGATTTTCTCATTTGTCATTATCACCACTATGTGTATGTTTAAGAGTTGCATATTTGCAAAATCACATTTCTCAGCAATTGGTAAGATTCAATTAAGAAATTTAGCAAGAGCAGAATGATCCACCGGAAAAAAAAAGAGGAAAATAAAAAATGCTGAGATGCTGGTACAAAAGTATGTGTTGTATGACCACCCTCTTTGGTGGTGGTGGGGACTGTATAAAAAAAGATGAAGGAGTTAGCTAAAGAACATATATGTATAGCCCATGGACACAAACAAGAGTGTGGTGAAAGGCAATGGAAGGGGAGCAAGTGCTGGGTGGATGTGGGCAAAGGTGGAGGGAACAGGAGACATTCGTAATGATGTCAAGAATACTTTTTTTTTTAAAGTCCACCCTCCTTGAGGCTAGAAGTTGCTAGGGAAATATGGCTGCAAACCACACATCTAGATCTTGCTAAAATCACTATCTATACATCAAGCTCTTCTTTGCCTTACCTTTTTAAGAAATGTGTATTAAATTTATTAGGGTGACTTTGGTTAATAACATTATATAAGTTTCAAGTGTAGATTTATATGATACATTATATATATATTGCATTGTGTACCCACCACCCAAAATCAAATCATCTTTCATCATCATATATTTACCCCCCTTTATCCTTTCTACCCACAACCCTCTGGTAACCACCATACTGCTGTCCACATCTATGCATTTTAGTTTTATATCACACATATGAGTGAAACCATATATTTCTGAGCTGCTTCTGTCAGATTTTACTTAGCATAATGTTCTCAAGATCCATCCATGTTATTGCAAATGGCAGTATTTTATCTTTTCTAATGGATGGATAGCATTCCATTGCATATAGATAACACATCTTCATTATCTAATCACCTATCAAAGGACACTGGTTGTTTCCATGTTTTTGCCACCATGAATTGTGCTTCAGTGAACATAGAGGTGCATATATCTTTGTGAATAAATATTTCAAAGTTTTTTGGAAAGATATATAGAAGAGGGGTTGCTGGGGCATATGGTAACTCTATTCTTAATTTTTTGAGAAACCTCTAGGCTGTACCAGTTTACATTCCCACCAGCAGTGAATGAGGGTTCCTTTTCTTCATGTCTCTCCAACACTTGTTATTACTTGTCTTGTTGATGGTAACCATTCTAACAGGTATAAAGTGATCATCGAAATGTAGTTTTGATTTGCATTTTCCTGACAGCTAATGAAGTAGAGCATCTTCTCATATATCTGTTGACCATTTGTATATCTTCTTCAGAGAAGTGTCTGTTCAGGTCTTCTGCCCATTTTTTGAAATCGAGTTGTTTGTTTGGTGTAGAGTTGTATGAGCTCTTTACATATTTTGGATAATAACCGTTTGTTGGATCTGTTTGCAAATATCATCTCCCATTCCATTGGTTGATTTTGTTTTGTTGGTGGTTTCTTTTGCTGTGCAGAAGCTTTTTAGTTTGATATAGTCCCATTCATTTATTTTTGCCTTTAATTCCCTTGCCTCAGAGCTCAAATTTATAAAATCTTCTCTAAGACTAAGGTCCATGAGTTGGAAATGAAAAAAATCCCTTTGCAATTGCAACAAAGAAGGATAAAATACCTAGAAATAAACTTAACAGAGGATGTAAAGGACCTATAAACTGAAAATAACAAATCATTATTAAAGGAGATGGAAAAAGACACAATGATATGGAAAGATATTCTGTGTTCATGGATTAGAAGAATCAACATAATTAAAATATCCATGTTATTGGATTTGTATGGAACCATAAAAGACTGAATAGCCAAAGCAATCCAGAAAAATTAAAAAAAAAAAAAAAAGAAAAGAAAGAAAGAACAAGGCCCTGGCTGGTGTGGCTCAGTGGATTGAGTGCTGGCCTGCAAACCAAAGGGTCACTGGTTGGATTCCTAGTCAGGGCATATGCCTGAGTTGCCAGCCAGGCCAGGTCCCCAGTAGGGGGCATACGAGAGGCAACTACACACTGATGTTTCTCTCCCTCTCTCTCTCCCTCCCTTCCTCTCTAAAATAAATAAATAAAATCTTTATAAAAAAGAAAAAAAGCCAGGCATATGATATTACCTGACTTCAAATTATACTGCAGAGCAATGATTTTCAAAACAGCATGGCCCTGGCAGAAAAACAGATGCACAGAAAAATGGAACAGAATAGGGAGCCCTGAAATAAAACCACATATATATGGGCAAATAATATTTGACAAAGGAGACAACCATGGGAAAAAAAAAAAAGAAAGCCTCTTCAATAAATGGTGCTGGGGAAATTGGGAAACCACATGCAAAAGAATTAAACTAGACTATAGTTTTTCCCCATGTACCCAAATTAATTCTTTGCACTGTCTGGTCTACCTGCAGTAGGAAGTGATCATCCAACTGCATTTAGTTTGCAAAATCTAGTTGATTGATTGCCTATTCACTGAAGTTTGGGATCTCAGATTTAAAAATATGCAGGCTATGGCAAGTTACTCTTCAAGGGCATTTAAAGTCACACAAGTAAACTTTCAATCTATGTCCATGGCTATTCATTGAGAAAATGCTAATAGTAGACACAGATCCTCAGCTATAATATATAAAAGTGGTGAAATCAGACATCCATGTCTCATTCCTGATTTTAAGGGGTTTTAGTTTTTGTCCATTGAAGATGATATTAACTGCAGATTTTTCATCTATAGCCTTCATTATGTTGAAGTATTATCCCTTTATTCCCACTCCACTAAGATTTTTTTATCATAAATGGGTGCAGGAATTTATGAATACTTTTTCTGTATCTATTGATATTATCATGTGATTTTGTCTGTCATTTTCTTTATGTGATGTATCACATTTGTTTATTTGTGAATGTTGTACCAAACTTGCATTCCTGGAACAAATGCCACTTGATCACGGTGTATGATCTTTTTGATGTATTGCTCTATTCAGTTTGCTAATACTTTGTTGAAGATTTTAGCATCTATGTTCATCAGAGATATTAGCCTACACTTTTCTTTGTTGTATCTTTACCTCGTTTTAGAGTTAGGATAATATTGGCCTCATGGAAAGAGCTTGGAAGTCTTCCCTCTTCTTGAATTTTTGGAATACTTTGAGAAAAGTAAGTAATAGTTCTTTGAAAGATTGTTAAAATTCGCCTGTGAAGCTATCTGGTCCAGATTCTGTATGCCATGAGTTATTTTTAGATATATTTTATTGATTATACTATTACAGTTTTCCCAATTTTTTCTCCCCTTTATCCACCCTCTGTCCTGCACCCTATACCCTCCAACATTCCCACCCCCTTAGTTCATGTCCATGGATTGTACATATACATTCTTTAACTTCTCTGTTTCTTATACTACTCTTAAACTCCCCCAGTCTGTTTATGCCTACCGATTATGCTTCTTATTACCTATACCTTTCACCACCCATTCTTCCCCTCCCCCTTTCCACTGAAAGCCCTTCATTGATCTCCATTTCTCCGAATCTGTTCCTGTTCTGGTTGTTTGCTTAATTTTTTATTTTGTTTTGGGGGGTTCAGTTGTTGATAGTTATGAGTTTGTTGTCATTTTACTGTACATATAGTAAGGGCTTAATAATGAACACCTTTAACTTGACTTTTTCTGGGTAGCACTTTATCTACCCTTCCATTGTAAATCAGAGGTTTGATGGATAGAGCAATCTTGGATGTAGGTCCTTGCCTTTAATAACTTCAAATACTTCTTTCCAGCTCCTTCTCTCCTGTAAGGTCACTTTGGATAAATCGGCTGATAGTTCTATGGGCACTCCTTTGTAGGGAACTCTCTCCCTTCTCCTTGCTGCTTTTAAGATTCTCTCTTTAGAGATGCAAATTAAAACCACAATGAGATATCACTTCACAATGGTGAGAATGGTCATCATAAACAAAGCAACAAACAAGTGTTGGAGAGGATGTGGAAAAAAAGGGAACCCTAATTTACTGTTGGTGGGAATGCAGACTGGTGCAGCCACTGTGGAGAACAGTGTTGGAGTTCCTCAGAAAACTGAAAATGAAACTGCCTTTTGAACCATCAATTCCACTACTAGGACTGTATCCTAAAAACCCTGAAACACCAATCCATAAGAACCTATGCACCCCAATGTTCATAGCAGCACAATTTACAATAGCCAAGTGCTGGAAACAGCCAAAGTGCCCATCAGTAAATGAATGGATCAAAAAACGATGGTACACTTACATGATGGAATACTACAGAGCAGAAAGAAGGAGCTCCTACCCTTCATGACAGCATGGGTGGAACTGGAGGGCCTCATGCTAAGCGAAATAAGCCAGGCAGTGAAAGACAAATACCATATGATCACACCTTTAAGTGGAACCTAATGAACAAAACAAACAAGCAAGCAAAATATAACCAGAGACATTGAAATTAAGAACAATCTGACAATAACCAGAAGGGAGTAGGATGGGATAAAGGGGACAAAGAGGGGAAGGGTTTTCAGGAACAGCTATAAAGGACACATGGACAAAACCAAGTTGGGGTGTAATCAGAGGAGAGAGGTGGGAATGGCTAGGTTGTGGGGGAGTGGTTGGGGATAAATGCAGACAACTGTACTTAAACGACTATAAAATAATTTTTAAAAAGATTCTGTCTTTATCTTGAATCTTAGGCAACTTAATGATGATGTGCCTTGGTGTGTTCTTCCTTGGGTCCAACTTCTTTGGGACTCTCTGGGCTTCCTGAACTTCGTGGAAGTCTACTTCCTTCACCAGACTGGAGAAGTTTTTCTTCACTATTTGTTCAAATAAGTTTTCAATTTCTTGCTCTTGTTCTTTTTCTGGCACCCTTATGATTCAGATATTAGAGCACTTAAAGTTGTCCCAGAAGTTCCTCACCCTCTCCTCATTTTTTTGAATTCTTGTTTCCTATTTTTGTTCCAGTTGGATTGTTTTTTACTCCTTTTGTTGCAAGTTGTTGATTTGAGTCCTATTTTCCTTCCCTTCACCTTTGGTTCCATGTATATTTTGCTTTATTTCACTTTGGGTAGCCTTCATTTCTTCCTTCATTTCACGAGCATCCTGATTACCAGTGTTTTGAACTCTGCATCAGATAGGTGTCTATCTCCTGGTCACTTAGCTTTTTTACAGGAGTTTTGATCTGTTCTTTCATTTGGGCCATACTTCTTTATCTCATTACACCTGTTATGTCATAAGGGGACAGAGCCTTAGGTAGTCACTGGGTGGGGCAAACCTCTTTGTTGTGTTGTGGTGCTGTTTCTGGGGAGGGGTCAGAGAGGGAACAATGCTACTCACTTGCTCTGCTCTAGCCCCACTTTCCAATGAACTTCCCAATAAAAGACTGAGAGTTTTCCCACTGTCACAGCCCCCACTGTATTTTAAAGCTAGTTTTTAGTCTTTAGTTTCCAGTTCAGCCAGCCCCACCTTGCCAGCTCAGTCGTCTGCCTTGCTAGCAAGTCCTATCTTCTCTGCTGCCTGGCTCTGGTCTGCATCCTCCTACCCGTCTGGGTTAATGTTTCTTTAACTCCTTGGTTGTCAGAGTTCCATGAAGTTTAATTTTCTGGCACTTCTAGTTGTTTATTGTTTTTAAATTGGTTGTTATCCTTCTTTTGGTTGTGCGAGGAAGCAAAGTGTTTGTATCTACACCTCTATGTTGGCTGGATCTTGTGTGGCAGTAGGTTTTTTTTTTATTGTTCTGATTTCATTCATTTTTAACAGTCTCTTCAGGTTTTCTGTTTATTCCTGTTTCAGTTTTGAGAGATTGTATGTTTCTAGAAATTTGTCAACTTCACACAGGTTGACCAGTTTATGGGCATATGGTTGTTCATAGTAATTTCTTACAGTACTTGATGTTTTTGTGATATCAGTTGTTATTTTTCCTTTTTTATCTCTCATTTTGTTTATTTTGTCCCTCTCTCCTTTTTTTGATGAGTTCTTTTAAATATTTGTCCATCTTGTTTTTTTCTTTTCAAAGAACCAGCTCCTGCTTTCATTGACTTTCTGTATTGTTTTTTAGTCTCTATGTTGTTGATTTCTGCTTTGATCTTGATTATTTCCCTCTTTCTACTTGATCTAGGGTCCGTTTCTTCTTGTTTCCCTAGTTCTTTTAGATGTAGTGTTAGATTGTTTATTTGAGATTTTTCTTACTTCTTGAGGTAAGCCTGTAGTGGTATGAATTTCCCTTTCAGGACTGTTTTTACTGTATCCCATAGATTTGGGGTTGTTGTGTGTTCATTTTCCTTTGTTTCCAGAAATATTTTGATCTCCTTGATCTCATTGGTTACTGATCCCTTATTTGATGACATGCTATTTAGCCTCCACATATTTGAATGTTTTTTAGTCTTTTTATTGAGGTTGATTTCTAATTTCATGCAATTGTGATCTGAGAAAAGGCTTGAATTGAATGTGATTTCAGTTTTCTTGAATTTGTTAAGGCTTTGTTTTGTAGTCTAACATGTGATCTATCTTTGAGAATGATTTATGTGCATCTGAGAAGAATGTGTATACTTCTTCTTTGTGGTGAAATATTCTGTAAATATCAATGAAATCCATTTGATCTAGTGTGTTGTTTAATGCCACTATATCCTTCTTGAAATTTTTTGTCTGAAAAATCTGTCCATTGTTGACAGTTGGGTGTTAAAATCCCCTCTTATGACAGTATTGTTATCAATATCTTCCTTAAGGTCCACCAATAATATTTTATATATTTAGATGTTCCTCTATTGGGTGCATATATGCTTACAAGGGTAATGTCCTCTTGTAGGATCAATCCTTTTAAAATTCTGTATTGTCCCTCTCTGTCTCTTTTTATGGCCTTCATTTTGAAGGCTACTTTGTCACATGTAAGTATTGCTATGTCCACTTTTTTTTCATTTCCATGGAATATTTTCCCCCATCCTTTTACTTTCAGCCTATGGAAATCTTTTACATTGAGGCAGATCTCTTGTAGACAGCATATATATGGGTTGTGTTTTCTTATTCTTTTCAGTACTCTGTGTCTTTTTATTGGAGCCTTTAACCATTTACATTTAAGGTTATTATAGGTAGGTACTTACTTATTACCATTTTTTAATATTATACCTATGTTTTTTTTTCTATTTCTTTTTCTTCTAACAGGAGGTCCTTTAACAATTCTTGCAATGCTGGTTTGGTGGTAGTGAACTCCTTTAACCTTACCTTGTCTGAGGAGCTCTTTATTTTGCCTTCAATTTTAAATTATAGCCTTTCTGGATAGAGCAATCAAGGCTGCACAATCTTACCTTTCATTACTCTGAATATCCTGCAAATGTCTTCTGGCATGTAGTGTTTCTGTTGAAAAATCAGCTGAGATTCTAGTGGTGACTTCCTTGTATGTAACAGACTGTCTCTCTCTTGCTGTCTTTAAATTTATCTCTTTGTCTTCAAGCTTTGCCATTTTAATTATGATGTGTTTTGGTATATGTCTCTTTGGGTTCATCTTTATTGTGGCTCTCTGTCCTTCCTGAACTTGTATGCCCTTTTTTCTTCTGCAGGTTTGGGACTTTTTCATTCTACCATTATTTCTCCACATAGGTTCTCTGTCCCTCTCTCATACTCATCTCCTTCTGACACTCATATGATACAAATGTTATGCTTGATGTTATCCAAAAGGTCCCTTAGACTCTCCTCATTTCTGTTAAGTCTCTTTTCTTTTTCATTTTTTTCCTTAGGTGGATACTGTTTTCTTGTCCTCTAACTCAATAGTTTGATCCTCTGCTTTATCTAACCCACTGTTGATTCCTTCAAGCAAATTCTTTATTTCAGGTATTGGAATCTTCATTTGTGACTGGTTCTTATTTATGGTTTCTATATCCTTTTTAATGTGTATTATCTCTTTATTTAAGTTCTCACTGAGGTCGTCTATTTTTCCTCTAAGATCTTTGAGCATCCTCATAACCATTATTTTAAACATTGCATCTAGTATTTATGGTGCTTCCATTCACATATATCTTTTAATTCTTTTTCTGGTGATTTCTGTTGTTATTTTGCTTGGAATATTTTTCTTTGTTACCCATTTGATCTCGGTGTGTTAGGTAGGAATTCTCTGTCCCTTGAGCTTACTTTGATTGCTTTATGATAAAGGTGTCTTCTTGGGCTTAGTTGCCCAATCCTTTGGAATACCTGCACTCCATGAACCAGGAGTGTTTCTTGTAGGTTCTTTGTCACCCTTGTTGTAGTTCCATCTTAAATTCTGGTGGTTCATTTGTGGGCAGAGTTATCCCTTCAGGCTGGGTGACTGTAAGAGTAACCCTCACTCTATGTGGGATGCTGTGTAGTTGCTGCCTCTTGATGAGGTGTTATTCCTAGCAGCATCTGGAGCCTGCAGGAATCCCCCTTTGGGTGTACTTATTGAGTGGCTACTTGGTTTGAGCTTTTGTGTGAGCTGAAGCCCATCATTTCATTGGTTCTGGGTCCAATTGGGTGGGGTTTAGAAACAGGTTGCTTTCACACGTTGTGTGTAACCAACTCTTGGCTCATTCTCTCTGTAGCTATCAGAGTATTCATTACTTGTGCCTGTGTTTACTGGACTTGCTTGTGCATGTGAGGGACCAGTCTGTGTAGAAGAGTCAGCTGTTTGCTACTTCAAGCTGGTGGCAGCTCTGTATATTAGCCAAGGCTCTGAGGTTGGCCTCCCCCTTTCAGCCACTCTGATCTTCCCTGAAGTTACCTGGATTTTCTCCAGAGCCTTTTGATGAGGGTCTGTGAGCTGAGGCCAGGCCTGTTGAGATAGTGCTATCAGGTATCCACTTTGTTGCTCCTGCAGTCTGTAGCGCCCTCAGTGAGGAGACCATAGCTGCTACTCAAAGTCAACCCCTTCAGTCTGGGGAAGAGACTCCCACACTTGTTTCCTCAGGGGGGTTCACTGCTGATTCAGGATCATCACATTCAGCTCTCCCCTTGCAGGAGTGAGCTCAGCAGCTCTAGACTTAAGTGGATATATCAAGAGTCTCCCATTGGGGCTAGGGTAAGACCAGTCCACATATGAGGGCTAAACTCTCTTTCTAATTCTAAGACATCAGTAGGAGGCTAAGCTCTCCATCCTGTTCCCAGGTAATTTCTTCTAAAAGTCACATTTTGAAGTCCTCGTTTGGAGTTTCTTTTTCTTCTTCCCATGGAAATTCTCCCAGTGGAAGAGTCTTGGACCTGACAGGGATGTTCTGGAGAGTTTCCTGTTAGAGGTGGTACCTGAAACCCTGTAGGAAGGAGGTGGGCACTCCTTTACCTTCCCAGGGTATTGTATGCTGAGAGTGGTTTTGCTTCTCTGCAAAGTGTCCCAGGGACTCAACTCTCACCCATCTAACTCCCAGCCTGCAACCTTTTCAGAAGACACAGTCCAGACCTCTCTGTTTCATGCTGCCCCAGGGTTTGCTTGCAAGCTGAGCTGGATGGGGCCCAAGAAATCCATTGTTATGCAAATTTCTGATATCTCTGACCAGTTGATCTCAGTGAGAAAGGACCAGAAGATCCAGCATGGCTTGGCTTGGCTGAGAAAACTTCAGGACAGGCCAAAGAAAAATGTTTTCCATTCAGTTAGTTTCCTTTCTGCTGTCACAATAGCAAGGGTAGCTAGCATTCGGGGTGCAGGGCACCATTTGAACACTTGAGAGTGGGAGAACTGGTTCTCTTTCACAATCCACTCATCCAATTTTCTGCTTTGGTCTCCACCCTGTGCCTCCCTATAAATCAGAGATCCCCTTTATGCCACTTCCCTCTGTCACCCTCAGAAGTCTTCTTGCATAAGCATGGTTTTCTCTCTCAGTGTGAGCTCATATAGTGAACTCTTTAGCCTGATGCTCAGATCATAGACGCACTTCACACTGAATTTATGACCTCTGATTTTCACAGCTGTGGTGGAACATCACTGCTTCTTGCAGCCAGAGACCTCACAGCCCACCCTTATCTCTCTATTGCTGTGGGTATTTTTACAGCCCTGCAGTTCAAAGGTTGGGGGGACTCTGGAGTTTAGATTTTAATCTGCTCTCTCTGCTGGCACAGCAGTTGTACATGGAGACCTTGTCCATCTATGTTTCAGTTCCTTTTAAAAGTCTGCATGCAGTACCCACACCACAGAACTTAATAAATGTGTGTTTCTCTGCACATAAAACCTCCTCAATAAACAAAGTGTCTTTCAAAGTCACTGCTGGCTGCAGCCTGTAGGTGCCTCTAGCAGACCCAGGTGCAGCAACCTGGTCCCTTTAGCAGTCTGTGTCCCTATCCTGTGTCCCTATTCCTCCATGTTGGCCCTTCAACAATAGAAGTGGTGCTCACTGTGAATGTGCAGCCTGGGCCTCAGAATCTCAGTGGGTACCTCCAAGTTTCCCATGATTTTGGTTGGGGATCCCTACATGGAACTATGTTCCTTGGCTCCGAGGTGGGAGGGAGCTCCAAAGCTATGATTTTTGCCTGGCCTCACAACTATGAGAGGAGCCATTCACAGTGTGCTCACCCTTTCACTGATAAAATCCCTGACTAGCCAATTCAAATCGTCTTCAGTACTCCTTGGCTTCAAAATGACATATCAGCTAAGATTCAGTTGATTGTTCAGGTTGATTGTTCGAAGTTCAGCTGAAAATCTGGAATGGTGGCAAAAGCAAGTGGACTCAGCTTCCACCTACTTGACTGCAATCTTCAGGACTCAGAAGTCAGATGATTCGTATGTTTGTCACAGGATAAAGTTCTGCAGGAAAATCAACCCCAGCTGGCCAAGGCCTTGGTGCAGAAGATCCTTATTTTGCTTTCCTTTCACTGCAACTGAGTTCTGATGAAAGCCAAAAGGAAAGTATATTGAAAAGTTTGAAACAAGAGCAAAAACATTGCTAATGCTATACTGTGTGTCTTTTAAGTTTTGGTGCCCTCTGAGCATGTCTTCATCATTTGGTACATGATCAATTATGGATATTTAACTCAAAGATAAGCAGGCAGAATACTGATTCACTTTGACACTGCCAGTTGACCTACCTTGAAAGCTTAGAGTGAATTGGCTTCAAATGAGTGACTGATGTGGCTTTTCAAAAGGATGTCCAAATCCAGCTGGTTTAGGATCCAACTCAGGGACTTCAGATGGGCAAAAAATGTGTGGAAAGGCTACTTTGCATCTGTAACTTCTGATTTTGCAACTGATAACTAGGAATTTCATTGATGGTGTGGTTAATACAGACAACAATATTGCCTCTGGGGAGGTGAGCATTGCTATTTGAGGTGAAACTCAATGGTAGGACTTCTCCCCAAATTCCACAAACATAACAGTCTGCATAGCATTTCTTTTTCACAAACATACATTTTGGTGTTCTAGACACAGGTATAGATTTATGCAGATGAATATGGAATAGTACAGAAAATTGCTGCTATGATATCTATTTTAAAATTATTTCCTAGATCAGGGTAGTGGCTAGAATCAAATAAAACATAAAATAAGTTTACATAGATTGGGTTATAAATCAGATAAAGCTTTATGTTACCTACCATTGGAACCGGAAACATTTTTGCAAGCAACATAAAAGTTGTTCATGTCATACATTCATTTTTTTCCAACAAAAGTAAAACAAAATAGAAAAAAAAACATTGAATGTAGCCACCATTAACTAACATCAATTAATTTTTCTGACAAATTCTCTCTCATCTGATTATGGGTGAAATGGTAAGAAAAGTTACCTGAATAATTACTTAAACACTAGTGAAATATGCCTCTGTATTTTGAGTGTGCCCAGGTCAAGTATTTAAAATAGAGCCATTTATAATATGTTAGAAGCCAGAACTCCATCTTGTTTTAAATAAATTTATTTTTCTACTTGTTGTGAAACTCTAACTCACTATAAGAAAGCAGGATATTTCACTGCATCAAGTGGGTTACAAATTGAATAATGTGAAATGCTATTATTAGAGTACTGAAGAAAATGTATGGCAATAATGCATTTTACAGTAAAATTTGATAGTCCTCTAAAAATCAATGAGTGTGTTTATTTACTTTGAAATGAAAGATCAAAGTCTTCACAATGAATTCAGGTAAACACGAGAATTAGAGAAGTCTTTGCCAGACAAATTTGAGGCAGGAGATAGGAGGGACAAAACTCCAGAGGTGCCCCAGGGCTCAAATAAAGGACATCCATACAGGACAGAGACCCTGTCCTAATACTAGTTGCTCCCACTTTCTGTAAAAGAGCTGAATTGTGGTGAATCATGAATGTACCTGCGCAGAAGAGGCTACATGACTCCTGCTTCATTATAATAGTATTTTAATAAACTAACATTGTGGTACTCCGTCTCCCAGAGGCCAATCAAGGAAAATCATGGGAGACCACATGCACAGTAGCTTTAGAGTAATATAACTACATGTACATACACAATAAAACCCTGCCAAAACTAGCCAAGAAATATCCACCCTATATGAACAAAATTCTTCCATCCCTGAAGTCAGTCTCTGCTCAGAGTTGACCTGCTCCCATGTTTTGTGGAGAGTACTATCTTTTAAAAAATATATTTAATTTATTTATTTTTAGAGGGAGGAGAATGGCGGGAGAAAGAGAGGGAGAGAAACATCAATGTGTGGTTGCATCTCATGTGGCCCCCACTCGGGATATGGCCCACAACCCAGGCATGTACCCTGACTGAAAATCGAACTGGCAACCCTTTGATTTGCAGCCCACGATCAATCTACTGAGCTACCCCAGCCAGGGCTGGAGCGTACTATTACTTAATACATCTGCTCTCTGTCTCTTTCTGCTATAAACTCTCTGTGTGTTTGATTCAATTCTTTGTTCACAAACACCAAGACCTGGTTACCTGTGCCCATCTGTAACAAATTGAACAGCTTTCATGTCTAAGGTGAATTCAGAAAATATACCATGTGCTTTACAGCAGGAATAAATAGCCTAGATACTGTCTGTGATATTGTTATTATAAAGCTATCCTGGAAAGAATGAAAGTCCTCCCTTGGACACACAGAGTAAAATGAGCTGTGAGTCAGAAGGGTCTTGTCTTGTCCCAAACATTGGTTGAAAGGGCACTTCAGAAAGGGAAAGAGAAACAGCAGGAACACCATCATTTGCATCACCAAATGCAAATTGAGGAGCTTTAATGGACACATTGTGTACACAGAATAGGTTCAACTAAAAATAAACTATTTTACAGAACCAGAAACATTTCACAGCCCTTCCTGGTCAGCATGCTCTGTTGTTAACATCAGATCCTAATCAAGTTATATACACTGCCCTGATACATTAGATTGCCAGCCGCTCACCACTACTAGCCCATTATGAGATCCTTCAAAGGGTCTTCTCTAGATGCTTCAGATCCTAGTTCCCTCAAGACCACACTATTCTACTGACCCCAGACATCATGGCAGTGATTTTCAGAGACTGTAATCTTTGTTGCCCTCAAAGGATCTTTTTTGAAAATATATTCTGACTTCATAGCATGCATTCATATAAATGGCAGGTCAATTTTCTTTTCTTTTCTTTCCCCTGGATTTATTTATTTATTTATTTATTTATTTATTTATTTATTTATTTATTTATGTATTACATTTTATTGTTGTTCAAGTACAATTATCTGCCTTTCCCCCCCAACACTTCTCCCAACCCAGCCATCCCAACCTCCCTCCCCTAATCTCATCCCCCTTGCTTTTGTCCATGTGTACCTTATAGTCATTCATGAAAATCCTTTCCCCTTTCCCCCCCCATTATCCCCTCCCAGCTCCCCTCTAGTTACTGTCAGATTGTTCTTAATTTCAACGTCTCTGGTTATATATTGGTTGCTTATTTCTTTTGTTGATTAAGTTACACTTAAAGGTGAGATCATATGGTATTTGTCTTTTACCACCTGGCTTATTTCACTTAGCATAATGTTCTCTCCAGTTCCATCTATTTTGTCAGAAATGGTAGGACTCCTTCTTTCTTTCTGCTGCATAGTATTCCATTGTGTAAATGTACAGTAGTTTTTTGATCCATTCATTTAATGATGGACACTTAGGTTGCTTCCAGTGCTTCACTATTGTAAATTGTACTGTTATGAACATTAGGGTGCAGAGATTCTTTTGGATTCGTGTTTCAGTGTTCTTAGGATATAGTCCTAGGAGTGGAATTGCTGAGTCAAAAGGCAGTTCCATTTTTTTATTTTTTGAGGAAATTCTATAACGTTTTCCATTGTGGCTATAATAGTCTGCATTCCAACTAATAGTACACTGGCGTTCCCTTTTCTCCACATCCTCTCCAACACTTATTATTTGTTGATTTGTTTATGATGGCCATTCTCACTGGTGTGAGGTGGTATCTCATTGTGATTTTAATTTGCATCTCTCTGATGGCTGGTGATGCTGAGAATCTTTACATATGTCTCTGGACCCTCTGTATGTCCTCCTTGGAGAAGTGTCTGTTCAAGTCCTTTGCCCATTTTTAATTGGGTTTTTTGTCTTCCTAGAGTGGAGTGGTGTGAGTTCTTTATGTATTTTGAAGATCAAACCCTTGTCTGAGATGTCATTGGCAAATATATTTTCCCATACAGTTGGTTCCCTTTTTATTTGGCTAATGTTTTCTTTAGCTGTGCAGAAGCTTTTCATTTTGATGAGATCCCATTTGTTTACTCTTTCCTTTATGGCCCTTGCTCTATGGGACATATCAGTGAAAACATTGCTGCATGAAATATCTGAGATTTTCCTGCCTATGTTGTCCTGTAGGACTTTTATGGTGTCACAACTTATATTTAAGTCTGTAATCCACCTTGAATTTATTTTTGTGTATGGTGTAAGTTGGTGATCAAGTTTCATATTTTTGCATGTAGCTGTGAAGCTCACCCAATACCATTTTTGAAGTGGTTATTTTTACTCCATTTTATGCTTCTTCCCCCTTTGTCAAATATTAATTGACCATAGAGACTTGGGTTTATTTCTTGGCTCTCTAATACATTCCATTGTTCTATGTGTCTGTTCTTATGCCAGTACCAGACTGTTTTGATTACAGTGATCTCGAAATGCAGTATGATATCAGGTATTGTGATCCCTGCTACTTTGTTCTTCTTTCTCAAAATTGCTGCAGGTATGTGGGGTCATTTATGGTTCCATATAAGTTTTTAAAGCATTTGATCTATATCTGTGAAATATGTCATTGGTACTTTAATAGGTATTGCATTGAATGTATAAATTGATTTGGGTAGTATGGACATTTTGATGAAGTTAATTCTTCTAATCCATGAACATGGTATATGCTTCCATTTGTTTGTGTCTTCCTTCATTTCTTTGTTCAATGTTATGTAGTTTTCTGAATACAGATCTTTTACCTCCTTGGTTAGGTTTATTCCTAGGTACTTTATTTTCTTGTTGTTATATCAAAGGGGATTTTTTCCTGAATCTGTTTCTGATATTTCATTGTTGGTGTACAAAGATGCCTTTGATTTCTGAATATTGACTTTGTATCCTGATGTGTTGCCAAATTCATTTATTAGATCGAGTAGTTTTTTGGTAGAGTTTATAGAATTTTCTATGTATGCTATCATATCATCTTCAGAGCATGACAGTTTTGCTTCTTCCTTTCCAGTTTGGATGCCTTTTATTTCTTCTTGCTGTCTGATTGCTGTGGCTAGGACTTTCCATTCTATGTTGAATAAAAGTTATGAAAGTGGGCTGTAGGGGGAGGGCTCTACCCAGGGTCCCCCCAGCCACCACAGATGAGAATAAGTCTACAAAGACATGATCTGCTTGGGGAGGAAAGGTGACTATCTCTCAAAGGGGAAGGACCAAGAGCCTTTTACTCAATGGGCTTTTATTGGGTTCAATTTGCACAGGAATACAGGTACAGCTCATTAATCATTGTCAGGCAGTAAGGATCAAACAATAGATAGCATACAAAGAATTACGAGGGCTTATTCTGAGTCAGGGTCTATTAGCTAAAGGGCTACAAAACTTTGGGAAACAAACTCATTTCCTGGTTGGACCCTTATCATTTAATTAAGAGCATTCTTAGCAAAGCATGTTTCACAGGATTTTATGTATTCTTTATTAGGCCTGATCACCCTGGGGAACTGGTCCTTTCCAGCACTGGGCTGCACTGCCATCTCTCATTGTTTCAGGCTTAAGTCAGGCAGGGGAAGTAAGGCAGCCAAGAGATTAGGAGACTTCCTGAAGACAGATTGAGAACTTCGGCTATGTCCAAGCCAAGGGGTGAGGGTCCATTACCCCATTTTACTATAGCCCCCTCAAGTCCTTCCCTGGGGCTGTATGTTATTGTGCCTATCTTAGGTCATCCCTTCCTTGAGGAATCTTACCCATTATTGGCTAACTGATCATGCACTGGGGGCCAGACAGGGTGAGGTAAAAGGGGAGAGGCAGGGTCCCCTGCCAGGAAGATAAGCTTTGTCTCCTTAGTGTCTTATGGTCCCAAGGTCCCTCACTCAGCCTTAGCCTTAGGGGGTTTACAGCTTCTGAACCCAGGCAGGGCAGTTCCTAACAGTGGACATCCTTGTCTTGTTCCTGATCTTAGTGGGAAACCTTTTTGTTTTTGCCTATTGAGTATGATGTTGGCTGTAGGTGTCTCATATATGGCCTTTATTATGTTGAGGATGCTCCCTCTATTCCCACTTTGCTGAGTGTTTTAATCATAAATAGGTGCTGTACATTATCAAATGCTTTTTCCACAACTATTGATATGATCATGTGATTTTGTTCTTTTGTTTATGTGATGTGTTACATTTATTGATTTGCAAATATGATACCATCCTTGCATCTCTGGAATGAATTCGACTTGGTCATGGTGTATGATCTTTTTAATGTATCTCTGAATGTGGTTTGCTGATATTTTATTGAGGAATTTAGTGTCCATATTCATCAGTGATATTGGCCTGTAATTTTCTTTCTTTCTTGTTTTTTTTTTTTTAATCTGGATTTGGGATTAGGATGATACTGGCTTCATAAAAAAAGTTTGGGACTCTTCTGTCTTCTTGGATTTTTTGGAATAGTCTGTGAAGGATAGGAGTTAGCTCTTCTTTAAATGTTTTATAAAATTCTCCTGTGAAACTGTCCAGTACAGAACTTTTGTGTGCCGAGAATTTTATGATTACTGCTTCAATTTTGTCAGCTCTTAGTGGTCTGTTCAGGATTTCTGCTACTTATTCATTCGGTTTTGGAAGATTACATTTTTCTAGAAATTTTTCCATTTCACCTAGATTTTCAAATTTCTTGGCATATAGTTCTTCATAGTAATTTCTTGCAATCCTTTGTTTTTCTGCGGTATTCATTGTAATCTCTCCTCCTTCATTTCTGATTGTGATTATTTGGGTCCTCTCTCTTTTTTTCTTAGTGAGTCTGCATGAAGGCTTGTCAATTTTGCGTATCTTTTTGAAGAACCAGCTCCTGGATTTATTGATCCTTAGGATTGTGCTTTTAGTCTCTATGTTGTTTAATTCTGCTTTGATCTTTGTTATTTCCTTCCTTCTACTTACTTTGAGCTGTCTGTGTTATTGTTCTTCCAGTTCTTGTAGATGTAGGTTTAGGTTATTTATTTGAAATGTTCCAACCTTTATAGGTAGGCTTGTATTGCTATGAACTTCCCTCTCTGGACTGCCTTCGCTGTGTCCCATAAGTTTTGAACTATTGTGAGTTCATTTTAATTTGTATTCAGAAACTTTTTGATTTCTTCCTTGATCCCATTCTTAACCCATTCATTATTTAATAACATGCTATTCAATCTCCATGAATTTCAATGTTTTGAGTTTATTTCCTTGAGTTTGGTTTCTAGTTTCAGTCCATTATGGTCAGAGAAAATGCTTGACATGATTTCAATTTTTTTTAAATTTGTTGAGGCTTGTTTTGTGTCCTATCATGTGGTCTATTTTTGAAAAATTTCCAGGTATATTTGGAAAGAATGTGTATTTTGCTTCTTTTCAATGAAAGATTCTCTCTCTCTCTCTATATATATATATCAGTTAAGTCCTTTTAATCTATGACAGTGTTCAATGTTGCAATATCCTGGCTGGTATTTTGTTTGGAAGATCTATCCATTTTTTATGGTAGGGTGTTCAAATCTCCTACTATTATTGTGTTGCTGTCAATATTCTTGAATTCCTCCAAGATTTTCCTTATGTATTTGGGTGCTCCTATGTTGGGTGCATATGTCTTCTTGGTGGATTCTTCCCTTGAGTATTATGAAGTGACCTTTCTGGGTCTCTTTTTATGGCCCTTTTTTGGAAGTCTATTTTGTCTGATATGAGTATTGCTACCCCAACTTTCTTTTCCTGTCCATTTTCTTGGAATATTTTTTTCCAACCTTTAACTTTCAGTCTATGTAGGTCTTTTGTTTTGAGGTGGGTATCTTGTAAGTAGCACATGTATAGGTAATGTTTTATTGTCCATTCAGCTATTCTATATCTTTTGATTGGGGCATTTAATTCATTTACATTTAAGGTTATTATTAATAGGTATTTGTTCATTTCCTCCCTTTTTACCTGTGTTCCTCTCTCTTTCAGTCTTTTCATTTCTCTTCTTACAGTATTCCCTTTAGTATATCTTGTAGTGCTGGTTTGGTGGAGTTGTATTCTTTCAGCCTTCTTTTGTCTGGGAAACTCCTTATTTCACCTTCCATTTTAATTGAGATCCTCACTAGGTAGAACAATTTTGGTTTCAGGCCTTTGTTTTGCATTACTTGAAATATCTCTTGCCATTGCCTACTGGTTTGGAGTGTTTGTGTTGAGAAATCTGCTGCTAGCCTTATTGGAGCCCTTGTATGTTATTTCTTGTTTTTCCTTTGCTGCTTTTAAGATTCTCTCTTTG
Organism: Phyllostomus hastatus; assembly: GCF_019186645.2. NCBI lineage: Eukaryota > Metazoa > Chordata > Mammalia > Chiroptera > Phyllostomidae > Phyllostomus > Phyllostomus hastatus. Next base: position 3,339,747 of record NW_025334029.1, read on the forward strand.
TCTTTAAAATTTGACATTTTAATTATAATATGTCTTGGAGTTGGCTTCCTTGGGTTCATCTTGTTTGGGACTCTCTGTGCCTCCTGAACTTGCATGGCTTTTACCCTCTCCAGGTTCAGAAAGTCTTCTGTCATTATTTTTTTCAAACAACATTTCTATCCCTCATTCCTTTTCTTCTCTTTCTGGTATTCCTATGATTTGAATGCTGTTGCATTTCATGTTATCTTGGAGTTCCCTTAAGCTATCTTCATATTTTTTTGAGTCTCTTTTCATGCAACTTCTCTATCTGGGTGTTCATTTTCACCTTGTCTTCCAGGTCATTAATTTGGTCCTCTGCTTTATCCAGCCAGCTTGTAATTCCTTGTAGTATGTTTTTTTTATTTCCAAAATGTTATTTTTCAGTTTTCCTGGGTTTTTTTTTGTTTATAGTTTCTATTTCCTTTTTCATACTGTTGCAGTTCTCATTCATTTCCTTGTAGTTGTTTGTGAGTTCCTTGAGCATCCTTATAAACATTATTTTGAATTCTTTATCTAATAGTTTGCTTAACTCCATTTCATTTAGCTCTTTTAATGGGGAGTCTTCCATTTATTTTGATTGCAGGTTCTTTTTTGTCTCCCCATTTTAGGTGATTCTTTTTGTTTGCTTCTGTGCTTCCTGATATTCTGCTTTGCTGGCTGTATTTTTAAGTTGAACTGATATGGTAGGAATTCTATGGGGTTCAGAGATCACTTTGATCACCTTTTCTGGATGCTCTAGGTTTGCCCTTTCTTCTGTTTGTGTGGCCTCTCTTGGTGTACTTGGGTTCTTACCTTTTGGTGGTCCCTATGTTGGTAGGTTCTCTTCTCCATTGGGTATACTGATGTTCACAGCTCCCACCTAATCTTGCATATGATCAGTGGCAGAGGATAGACAAAATGTATTAAGACAGTGGAAGAATAGTCTATGGGATTTAAAGTACCAACAAGTAGAGAAGAGATAGAAGACTCTTTGGACCAGTACAGCATTAACTGAGATATTTCACTCAACTAGCCACTTTTTATAAAAGGTGAAAAAAAGATAAGACTCTAGTTAGATAGAAGGTAGATTGGGAGGTTAATCCAGAAAACAGAGGGCTTGTGCAAGGCAGGATGATGAGATATATTGTGAATAAAGTATAGAAAGTAGGTGTAGTATGTGACAGAATAGAGTTAACCACGACAATAATAAAGCTCAGGAATATAGTGAGATCAGGGAGGGGTGCTGTGTAGTATTTACAATTATATGGAACAACAATTATTTACAATGGTACTGGAACAACAATAATATGACAAGAAATGTGTGATTTAGATAACAAGTGTACAAAGTACACAATCAAGAGTAGTATGTTATTAGAACATAAGTAAAGTTCAAGAAGGAAAATTAAAATAAAATATGAAAGAGAGAATAAGAAAAACCAGTCAGACTATGCAATTAAATAGAGAAATAAAACAAAGAAAATAAACAGAAAGAAGAGAAATTTAAAAAATGCTAATAAAATAAAAAAGTAAAAATCATGAAAAATAATAATACAAATAAATGATAAAATGCCAGCTCTCTGGCATAAGAAAGTGAAATTTGTCTCAGTTTCTCAGTTGTTGGTATTAGCCTTGTGCATCCTCTTTGTATCTGTCTCTGGACCTTTCACAGCTCCAGGTCTTATTGTCTCACTTGGGGGAAGAAGAAAAAAAGAGAGTAAGAAAAAAAGGCCTCCTGCTGACTTTAAACCCTTTGAGCAAGTTCTGCTGGTCTTCTTGGATGCCACAGGAAGAGGGGGATTGGGCTTTCCTTTATCCCTTCCTATGGTTTTGCATGAATGGGGGCCAGGTCTGGGTCACAGTATTCATAGTTGCCAAGCCTCCCGCCCAGTGTCTCCATTACCTGCTGGGCCCCAACTGTCCATCTGCACCAGGCCAGTGCCTTTAATCCATCAGTTGTGCCAAGGACCATTTGGTGCACCTCCTCCTTGCTCTTGCAAGCCCACTGTGGCCGGAGCCCACCACCAGGCATGAGGTACCAGTCAGCTTCTGGGCAAGCATGAATCAGCCTGGGTGATGAGGTGTGACTCAGCTGCAGGGCGAGTGGCCCAAGTCAAGCAAAGAGTGAGTGGCTCGAATCAGCTGCTGGTCGTGTGGCCCTCAAAGGATCTTAATAAAAAGAACTACATGGCCCAAGTTAAACTTTAGGAAGATCACATATATCATGATACCATTTATATAAAACATTAACAATAGGAAAATCCATAGAGAAGTAAATCAGATTAGAGGTTGCCTAAGAATGGAAGGGATAGAAGAGCCGGGGGAGTGATAGCTAAAGAGCATGCCATTTATTTTTGGAGTGTTGAAAATGCCCTGGCACCAGATAATGGTGGTGATTGCACAACAGTGTGAATGTATTAAAAGCACAGAAAAGTAGATTCTAAAATGGTGAATTTAGGTGCTTTTTATCACAATGATAGATAGATAAAAAGATAAAACAAAAAGAATGAAAGAATGAATGCACACTTAAATAAAACAAGTCAGGGAGGAGGTCATGCTAGAGATATAGTTCAACTTTCTTAGGCTTGAGGCATTTGTGGGACATGGTGGAGGAACTTTCTATTGGAAAGTTAGATTTATAAGTGCACACATCAGGAGAAAGTTCTAGGTTGAATATTTTGATGTGGGAGTTATGGCAGTGGATAATGTCACCCAGAAAGTGTGGAAAATCAAGGAGATGAAGGGGAAAAGTTCCAGTAGTAGGTAGGTGGGCAGAGTTATAGAAAGAAGGCAAAAGTTCTGGCAGGAGCAGTCAACATGGTGGAAATTAGAACTGTTTATCCATGCAATTTCTCTTGCATTCCTGGGAGGGAGACATAGTCCCACTACTGGTCATGCTTCTAGCATCTGTGATTATCTTGCATTCTAGATTTTTTCCCTTAAGTACCAATACCATTCTATGGTATTTGACCCCTCATGCTGACTGACTAACCTCTTCTGGCCAGTATGTGTCAAAAGGGTGACATTTTAAGCTTTCTAAGGGGAATAAAAATCATGGTGCAGGAATGCTTCAGTTCCAAATTGTTACACATTTAAAGAGTATTAATCCTTCCTTAGATGGCATTTTCAGAAGTAACTTGAAGCAAAATTTACCTTTAGACCTGGCAACAGTGGAAGTCAAATCAATGAGGTTTACCAAAGCAAAACACTAATATATCTTATAAATGAGATGATCCCCTAAATAGGATGAGGAATGATATAGGGTTTGGTTAAGTTTTAGCTTTGGAGATGCTATTTCAAATCAAGAGGTTCAGATGGCCCAAATTTCACTTAGTTTCTACTTTACAAAATTGGCCACTGGGATCCTCTCCCATTACCTTAGTTGCTATTTTCTCTTAGCAAACGTGTTTTAGTCATAACCCTAAATGTTGCTTTCCTCAGGTCATTAGATGGTGAAGCAAGTGTATGAAAAGGCAGCTACTGGGGACATTAATGCATTTCCCCCAATCTACATATTTGGGACACTGGAAACTGGTGTAAAGCCCTGCATTGTTTTGCTAGGGCTGCTATAACAAATTCCCATAAGCTGGGAGGCTTTGAACAACAGAAACAATTGTCTCTAAGACCAAGGGATCATTAAGATTGCTTCCTTCTACAGGTTGTGAGGGAATAATCTGTTTCAGGTCTCTCTTCTTGGCTTGCAGATGGCTGTAGTCCCCCTGTCTCTGAATTCCATCTTCCTTCTATGCATGTGAGTGTCCAAATTTCCCCTTTTCATAAGGATACCAGTGGTACTGGATCAGAGCCCACCCTAATGACCTCACTTTAACTTGATAACCTCTGTAAAGACCTTCTTTTCAAATAAAGTCACACTCTGAAGTACTAGGGGTTAGGTCTTTGACATATGAGGGAGGCAGAATTCAACCCCTAACAAGCCCGTTTCCTGAATTTGCCTTTTCTGAATGACAACAATTCTAATCACCTTTGTTAAAAGGTCTCTCTCAGATGGCCATAGTGAGCAGTTGTTCAGTTCTGTCCTATCCCAGACATGGGGATTTGAGACAGTGAAATCATTCTGCCAAGAAAGCTACCAAGAAAAAAAAAGGTGTTTTCTTTTTTTTTTCTCTGCCTTCTCAGGATGGCATAGATTTAGGGAGCCAACTCAGAAGGCATCTACAAGTAGTAATTTCCAGATAACATTGTTGCTTCAATTACCAAGTAGACAAAAGCCTGCTCAATGACTACTTAGGCAACTGATAAATTAATTAAAAAAAAACAGATTTACTTTTTCCTGTGAAGACAGAATGTTTGTAGGAAGCAGCCCCCACTTTCTTTGTAAGCAGCTCTGTGCCACAGATTGTCAGTTTTCCTGGTGTCTTTAACAAATCCCAGCTTCTGAATGACATGTTTTCCTGTGGTAGTTTATTCTTTGGCTTTGCTGTGGGGCTTTATGCCCAGAAAACCTGCTGGAGATGAGAGACAACCAACAGTTATCTAACATTTTCTCTCTACTAAATCAGTTTTCTTTGGAGGGAAGGTGGCTATTTTAAAGCTGTCAAACTGAGTCCAACTAAATAGGCTGAAGTGAAGGCTCCTATTAACAATAGTAGCTATCTCTGTTAGATGCAATCTTTGCAGACTATTTGCAGACTATTTATAAGGCTATTTGGTTCTGATGGGTAAGCAACTAAAATTAATAAAAGATAGGAATAATGAGAGGAGGAAATCTCTATAACTTTGCGATCCAAAAACCAAAGGGACAGTCAAATACCTCACACCTGAACCTAGCCCTCCAACTAGTGTGTTAGGGCCAGGCAGGGACAGGGTGTATTCCCTGAAGCACCCTGGATATTTTCCTTAGCCAGGTCTTGGAATGAAAAGTGAGTGGTTGGGGAGATAGAAGCAAGGCCTACATTAACTTTAAGATCTATATCAAGCCCTTAATGCTGATGATTAGAAACAGAGTGTTACTGGTGGTGGATATGTGTATGGGAATTCCCTCTGCACGAAGAGGAGCAATGTGGGCAATTTTTAGTGTCATATCTAAGACTGTTAAATTTAGAATATAGATAATCAAGATAGGATTAAAGGAAAATTATATCTCAACTCAAGGGAACTCTAATTTAAATTGAATTTGTGATCTTACATTTGCATTACCAAAGGAGCTTCATACCTGCTGTGGGCCTGGATAGAAGCCTGCCTGCCTAATCCAATGTGTCAGGGTCTGGAAAGTGGATTAGCTACTAGAGCACTTGAGCAGATACTGACTCACAGAAGAAGAAACTGCTGTCATCCTGGGTGGTCTGCACATCAGACTAGCAAAAACTAACTCCTTTTCCTGACATCTAAATAAGGAGAAGGGGTTATAGAGTCCTACTTTACTTGTGCTTAATGAATTGCTACACAAAGTGATCAGTTGAGGACCAAATCTGCATCCTTACCCCAGCTTTTCCTTTAACCACTAAAATATGGACCTCTTTCTATCAGTTCTGACCTCTGCTTAGATCAGCTCATTCAAATTGTCAGCCCATGTCAAACATGTCTGCCTGTGAGTTTTACTTTGGGTGGCAGGTGATTTTTCCTGTTGAGAGGGTGTCTCTGCATAGATGGGTTCCTTTCTTGACTAGGCTCAGGTTTGGAAATTCTGAAGTCAAAGATGGGGTAGAGCATCTTTGCTGAAGACTTCCTGGCTTGGGCCTCACCCCATCCAGACAACTGTATCTTTAATGTGATGATTTGCCTGTCCTGGAAAAGACAGACCCCTTTTCCTTTGGTGAAACTTCTCCTGGCTGTATCAACTGCAGTTTTAACAGTAAGAAATGGCAGGAGAAAGGGATTATATAGGGGGAAAAAGCTTTTTTTCTCTCAGCATTTTCCCCATAGTTGTGAGTAGGAATGCCTCTGAGACCTTCTGTCAATCTCTGTCACACAGGGCAATAAATGGAGTAGTTAGTGACACAGGCTTTGGTATCAGGCTGGTGCAGATTGTCATCCCACCCACCCCCTTTTGACGCACTTTGTGACTTTTAAATATACATATATACTTTATTGAGATTCAGATACCATGAAATTCACCCTTTTGAAGTATACAATTCAATGCTTTTTAGTACTCACAGAGATGTATAACCATAATATCTAATTTCAGAACATTTACATACACTAAGAATCCCTGTTCCATTAGCAGTCACTTCCCATTTCCCCTTTCCTCAGCCTCTTTCCATTTCTATAGATTTGCCTATTTTAGATATTTTATATGAATGGAAGCATTCATTATGTGGTCTTTTGTGTCTAGCTTCTTTCCCTTAGGATAGTATTGTCAATGTTTGTCCATGGTGTAGTGTGTATCAGTACTTCAGTCTTTTTTATGGCTGAATAATATTCCATTGTGTGAAGAGACCACATGTTACTTATCTATTCACTAGTCCATAGACATTTAGGTTGTTTCCACTTTATGTCTATTTAATGATAGCTAATGATATTGAAAATCATTCCGTCTGCTTATTGCCCATTTGCACATCTTCCTTGGAGAAATGTCTATTCAGATTTTTCCCATTCTTTAATTTCATTACCTATCAGTTCATTGTTGTTTCCAGGCTTCTTTATATATTCTAGATACCAGAATTTTATTAGATATGTGATACACAATTTTTTTCTTCCATTCTGTGGATACTTTTCTTAATTTTTTAAAGCCTGCATTTCCTTACCTAAAAACAGAGAAAACACAAGTACAACCTCCCAGATTTTATGAGAAGAGTCAATGAAATGATCCATTATCACATTTAGCACAGTGAATGGCATACATTAAGCTTACCTGACTAAGTCTTAGTTATTGTTAGCTATAATAGCTTTAGCTAACTTAGGTTCATTATGACACAAAGGTAAGGTATTAGCCTTTAAGTCATAGTTACATATCTGACAGGGGTTATATGAAAGGTTCAGAATGTGTTGGTTTACTTAACATGTTATTACTAGAATGACTGAAGCAGTTTTATTTGAGGTGCTTACATTTTATTGTGGATGCATTTTGTAGTTCTAGAAATTAGCTGATAACTAATGGCCAGTGTTGGGAGCTGCTACTCTCCATATATCTGTATTTATAGCTGATTCTATCACCATCTAGACAGCTAATTACCCATCTATCTTGAACGTGAGTCTATGAATAACAGTGTAGAAATACTCTAGTGTTGGGACAAGCATTCAGAGTGGCACTCTGAGTAGAGTAAGCACTTCCCTACTTAAAGAGAAATTTTTGAAAGACTAGGTCTCCAATTTCCAAAGACGTTTACTTACTACATGCAAAACCTACACTGGTGGCTCTCTGTTGTTTCTTAAACTGCTTTTTTAAACCAGAGATCTGCTGATTTTCTCTGCAGTAATTAGTTCAATGCTGCTTTTCAATGTGTTGATATAAGAACCAGGCTCCAATTTGTCCTGATATCAGTAATAATAGAAGTAGGAGCACTTGTGGAACATTTGCTATCATACTCTGTTCACATATTGTTTCACACACTCTTCACAACAACAATGGAAAGTTGATGTGGACCCCAGCTCGTGGGGTCCACAACATTGTGGATGAAACACGAGACAAATTTACACAGACTACTGAGTCCTGTGGAGGAAAAGGAACAGTGCAGCTTCTCTCTCAAGAGGATAAAAGCCTTGTCCCTTGCCTTGACAAGCTTTTATTGCTTTTCTGGGCACACTACATGTTGGTTCTCATTCACTATGCACAGGATCACTTTAGATTGTTACCTTTTATAAAAAACAAAGGAGAGGATGTCACTAATCACATCACAGAAGAAGGATATTTGCAAATGCAAAGTGGTTGAACTGGTTACACTCATCCTTGGAAGGTTTAGCACAGACTTTAGGAGGTTGCAGTAAGCACTTGCTGCCTCAATTCAGGGTGAGGGAGTTTTAGCAAAAAAGCAAGTCTCAAAATGACCTAGGTACAATGCAGGCCTGATTCCCCATGGGAGAACCTATCCATGGGTGTGGGTCCTGTGCATCTCTGAGTGGTAGCTGGGTGCATGCCACGCAGAGCAGTCTCCTATATTTCTCCCCTTGTTTTTAGTTAGGACCACTATAGATCCCCCATAGCTTGCTACTTGCTGGTCTCTCACAGGACCCTGGGAAAATAATTCGTAACTGAGTCAAAGTACACAGAGCATTATTATAATCAGTAAGCAACCAGCAGTTCCAAAGAACCACATTCTCAGATTAAGCCCATCAATCATTGTCAGGCAGTAAGGATCAAATAGATAACATTGAAAGAAGTATGAGGGCCTATTTTGAGTCAGGGTCAAATAGCTAAAGTGCCACAAAACTTTGGGGAAACAAACTCATTTCAGGCTTGGACCCTTATCATTTAAATTGAGGGTATTAGCAAAGCAGGTTTCACAGGATTTTATGTATTCTTTCTTAGGACTGGTTGCCCCTGGGGATCTGCCCTTTCCAGAACAGGACTGCACCACCTTCAGCATTGTTTCAGGCTTAGGTCGAGTAGGGGAAGTAAGGCAGCCAAGAAATTAGGAGACTTCTTGCAGACAGAATGAGGACTCAGGCTATGTCAAAGCTGAGGGGCAAGGATAAACCACCCCCTTTTTCTATAGTCCCCCAAGCCCTTCCCTGAGGGCCCCCTCATGATTGTTCCTATCTTAGGTCATCCCTCCTTTGAGGAATTTTACCCATCATTGGCTAACCAGTCATGCACTGGGGGCCAGACAGGGTGAAGTAAAGTGGGAAGAGGCGGTGCTCCTGCCACGGAGATAAGCCTCATTTCTTCAGTGGCTTAGGATCCCAATGTCGCTCACTCAGCCTTAGTCATGGGGGGTTACAGCTTCTGAAACTAGGCAGGGTGGTCCCCAACAGAAAGTAGATATCAGCAACCTAGTTTTAGAGCCAAAAAATCCAAAAGCTCAGAGAGGATAATGAGCTTGCCTAGAATTTCACAGCTAGTAAACATGAGAACCCCAACTGGACCCCTCTTCCTTTCAATTACCCAGTCTTTGTTCTTTCCTTAATATAGTATCACCTCTTAAGATGTTGGATTTACCAGAGACCTTAAGCATTTGGCACCTGGGTTATTTATTTTTAAGAACTGGAAAGCCAAAAACTTCTGGCCAAGATGGAGGCATAGGCATATACACTTTGCCTCCTTCCACAACCAAAAAGAAGGACAACAACACAAACAAAAAACAACCAGAACTGCCAGAAAGTTAAACTGCATGGAAGTCCAACAACCAAGGAGTAAAAGAAGAAACATTCATTCAGACTGGTAGGAGGGGCAGAGACGTGCAGCCAGAGTAGAGAAGACATGTGCCAAGGCAGTGGCTAGAGGACCTGTCAGGTGAGTTGGTGGCTGGTAGCCCAATATCTGCGTGCATGTAAACCAGGCAAGCTGTATTCTAAGCTAAATAAGCCAGGAAGTGAAAGACAAATACCATATGATCTCACCTTTAACAGGAACCTAAACAACAAAACAAACAAATAAGCAAAATAGAACCAAAGACACTGAAATACTGAACAGACTGACCAAAGGGGAGAAGGGAGGGAATTTCAGGGGGAAAGATGAAGGGTTTACAGGAACAAATATAAAGGACACATGGACAAAAACTAGGGGAGTGGAAATGGGAGAGAGATGGAGAGGAATGGGTGGGTGGGCTAGGATGGAATTGAAAAATAAATAAAACAAAATAAAAAGCAAAACAAACAAAAAAAAAACAGGAGGAACAACTGGGGACTAGACAGACAGCACAACCCAAGGTTCCAGCATGGGAAAAGAAAGCCTCAAAACCTCTGACTGTAAAAACTGTGGGGTAAAGTGGTGGGAGAAACTCCCAACCTCACAGGAGAGTTTGTTGGAAAGACCCACAGGGTTCTACAATGTACACAAACCCACCCACATGGAAATCAGCATCAGAAGGGTCCAATTTGTTTGTGGGTAGCAGCGGAAGAGACTGAAAGTGGGGCAAGAGCTGAGCAAGTAGCATTGTTCTCATTCTGATTCCTCCCCAACAGACAGTACCACAATACAGCAAGGTGGGTGGCCCTGCCCTGGCAAATACATAAGGCTCCACCCCTTACAATGTAACAGGTGCACCAAGGCAAAGAAATATAACCCAAATGAAAGAACAGATAAAACTCCAGAAAAAGCCCTGAGTGGTGTGCCTCAGTGGATAGAGTGCCAGCCTGTGAACCAAAGGGTCACCAGTTTGATTCCCAGTCAGGGCACATGTCTGGGTTGTGGGCCAGGTCCCCAGTAGGGGGCACATGAAAGGCAACCACACATTGATAGTTCTCTCCCTCTCCCTCCCCCTCCTTTCCCCTCTCTCTAAAAACAAATAAAAATATCTTTATTAACAAAAAGAATCCAGCCCTGGTTGGTGTAAGGCCTGGATTGAGCATAGGCCTGTGAACCAAAGCATCACCAGTTTGATTCACCAGTGGAGAAGTCAGGGCACATGCCTGGGTTGCAGCCCATATCCCCAGTATGGGGTGTGCTAGAGGCAACCATACATTGATGTTTCACTCCCTCTCTCTCCCTCCCTTCCCCATCTCTCTAAAAATAAATAAATAAAATCTTAAAAAAAAAGACTCCAGAAAAAGAACTAAGTGATAAAAAGGTAGCCAATCTATCAGATGCGCAGTTCAAAAATACTGGTGCTCATGATTGTCAAAGAAATGGATGAGTATGGATGCAAAAGGGAAGAAAAAGTAAAGGCTATGCAAAATGAAATAAAGAAAAATACACAGGGAATCAACAGTAAGGAGAAGGAAACTCAAATCAACAATCTGGAGAGGAAGGAAGAAATGAATATTCAACTGGAACAGAATGGAGAAATAAGAATTCAAAAATAGGGAAGGCGTAGAGACCTCTGGGACAAATTTGAACATTCTAAGATCCTAATCACAGGGGTACCAGAAGGAGGAGAAGAAGTGCAAGAAATTGAAAAAAATATTTAAAAAACGAATTCAGGAGAACTTCTCCAATCCGGTGAAGGAAATAGACTTCCAGAAAGTTCAGGAAGCTTAGAGAGGCCCAAAGAAAATGGACCCAAGGAAGCACACATCAAGACACATCATCATTAAGTTACCCAAGATTAAAGGTAAGGAGAGAATCTTAAAAGTAACAAGAGAAAAGGAGTGAGTTCCCTACAAAGGAGTTCCCATAAGACTATCAGCTGATTTCTCAAAAGAAACCTTACAGGCAAGAAGGGGCTGAAAAGTATTCAAAGTCATGAAAAGCAAGGACCTACATCCAAGGTGACTCTATCCAGCAAAGTTATCACATCATTTAGAATGGAGGGACAAATAAAATGCTTCCCAGGTAAGGTCAAGTTAAAGGAGTTCATCATCACCAAGCCCTTATTATATGAAATGTTAAAGGGACTTATCTAAGAAATAGAAGATCAAAAACTATAAACAGTAAACTGACAACAAACACAATTATCAAAAACAGAACCTAAAAAAAAAAAACTAAGCAAAAATCTAGGACAGAAACAGAATCACAGAAATGGAAATCACATGGAGGATTATCAGCAGATAGGTGGGGGAGAATGGTGGAAAAGTTACAGGGAATAAGAAGCATAAATAGTAGGAACAAAATACACAGGGGTAGGTTAAGAATCTTATAGGAAGTGGAGAAGCCAAAGAACTTGTTTGTACGATTCATTGATATGAACTAAGGGGTGGGGATCCTAGTGGGAGAGGGGGTGCAGGGCAGAGGGGAATAAAAGGAAGAAAAATGGGACAACTGTAATAGCATAATCAATAACATATACTTAAAAATGAATTAGAAAGCCAATTCCTTCTAATTATTTGATTAATGTAGTACTTAACAATTTCAATCTGTGTACAACTCAGTTAGCAAGAGTGGGCCCTCATTCATCTTGACAATCCTCCTATCTCAAAAATCAATATTTTCCTTTTATATAATGGAGTCCATGTTTTCTAATTATTTCAGATAGAGCAGCAAAGTCTATAATCAAGGAAGTTAAAGCAGAATGAACACTCACAAATAATCTGTGTATGTTTAAACTCACTTATGACTTGTATTTCCTTTTGAGGACAGTTTTAAAGATGAGCAATATTTTTAAGTGATTGAGATATTTACATTAGGTTTTTCAATACCTAGGCATAGAACTCAGTTTATTAGACTTATCCAGAAAGGATGTATCCTCTACCTAGTTTTTAAAAAGCATGGTTCAAAATTGAGTGAGAAATATTATCCATTTATGATTTAACCATAAAATCATATGACTTTTGTCATTTTATTTGTTGGTGATGTCTTATACAAATAATTTTTTCAGTATCAAACTGTTTATGCATCCCTGGAATCTGGTAGATAAACATTTTATGATATGCAGTTCAGTTGCATTTTATGTAAATTTAAATTTTCCAGATTTGAAAAAGTTGAAATAATAATATAAACTCTCTTGTGCTCAAAAAAATAATAATTCTTTTTTTTAGAGAGAGGGAAGGGAGGGAGAAAGAGAGAGAGAGAGAAACATCAATGTGCAGTTGCTGGGGGTCATGGCCTGCAACCCAGGCATGTACCCTGACTGGGAATCAAACCTGCAACACTTTGGTTTGCAGCCGCATTCAATCCACTAAGCTACGCCAGTGAGGGCTAAAAATAATTCTTATGCTTGTGGCATGCAAAAGGTATTTGTGGCAAAGGTACAATTATTTTTTTCTTCTCTGCAATTTTTGCTTTAACATGACAACTCATTTCTCTAGTTTTCTTTGTTTCCAAATAAACTGGCATGTGATATGTTCAGGACATTCAGACTGAAATATCTTGAGCCAATATTCCCAACAGATGATAAAGGTTTGGTGATTCCTATGCACTAGGATCTTGAAGTGGCCTATTTTATTGAATAATTATAGCAATCCTAAAAGGTAGTCCCTTTTTCACTTAGATACCAGAACTTCAAAGGATTTGATCCAAGATGCCAGATACTGAAGGTTTGAACCTGGGCCTGTCCAACTTCAGATCAATGTCAGTACCTAAACTGAGTCCTTCACTATGCTCAGGAGCTACATGAAAGTCTGTTGACTTTGCAAAGAAGAAAGTTATCGGTCTCTCAGGACTCTGAATGTTGGCTAGTTCTTGCACAGGTGTGTCCTTGGACTCAACCTATGGCTAGCTTACCTCACATTAATCAATCCTAGCAGATAAAAAAGCCCATTAGCTATTGTTTTACTTATAATGATACTCTTAGACTTTGTTAGAATGTGCATGTGATCAGCACATTTGACATGAAACATTAGTAAATGTGTATGTTCACAATGGCATCAGAATCTGAAAAGTAGTTATCAACTGACTAGAATGTCTGGTGGTTTAGAGGAAGCGCTCTGCCATGGCAACATGGACACCCTGCATGTATTTATCCAAATAGGTAATTTAGACTGGGGTTGAACCACAGCTTATTTGAATCTTGGAAGAATGCCAAGTGATCCTCTCAGAACTAGAGAGGACAAGATCTTGATATAAACTTCAAGACCATTTCACATGTGCCTCATTCTTCTCTGGAAAACAAAAATAAGATAATTTTCCATCACCTTCCAGATTCTGGTAAGGTGTAGAATGTTCTGTCCTATTCACTGAAGAATACACCTGCAATTTATAAAACCCCTTAAATGAAACCTATAATGAGATCCTCAATAACAGAATATAAAACAACTTGCTATGCAGCAATCAGGTCCCTTTTGTTTTGGTGTCATATTTTTTGGTGTGTGAGACAAGGATCAGGGGGAGCTTTGTCAAAGCTTCCTTTCTTCTATTATGTAAGTACAGAGCTGTCTGAATCTAAAAGTAAATTGCTGAGTCTTTACCAGTCAAATCACTTAGGGTTTGGCTTTGGCCTTGCCTTTCCTGGTATGTGTGTGCATGACAGGTGATACCCATGTTCACCTGATGGAATGCTCACAGGGGTCCTGGGCTACATATATACAAATAGTGTTTCCAGCGCTAGGATTTTATAGCAGTGAAACACTGTCAATATATAAGACATTTCATCTCCTTCTACACAAAACAAAATGTGTGTGTGGTGGTGGGGCTTATTTTGATGCAACAGAAAGAGCTAAGGATATATTTCAGGTGAGGTTTTCATAAACAACTGGGCAACATTTTTGTCAACATTTTAGTTGAGCATAAATTGTCAGTTTTGACTATTTTGTTTAAGTAATTTGAAATAATATGTGATTCTTTATGAATTAGCATAAAAGAAATCCTATCTGCTGTGTCAGTTCAGGTAAACAACCCTTCTCCAAAACTTTTCCCTAGAAATGGGATTGAGAAACAGTTTAAAGCATTTCAAGCTAAAGTACCATGTTATCAGTGGCTGAGAATTTGCAGTGCCTCAGATCTAACTAAAATGGGTCCTTGTTCTTATAAAGTTTAATGTAAGTCATAATGGCTTCAGCAGGCATAAGTTGAAATTCAATAAAAACAATTTAATATTTCAGTTGTTTTGAAGAGTTTTCTTAGAGGTTAACGGACCAGTTCAATAAAGGAGTTCTTTACTTCCTTTAGCAACTAAGAGCTGATGTAAAGAGATAAGTAATGAAGTATCCTCTGTGATTGGGAAGTACTTTGGAGGTAACCACAGGGGTTTCTTCTCTCTAATTAACTGTGGTTACTCTAAAAATCTGAAAGAAGTCTAAAAGGGACAACCCCCAAAGGAAGCCTTCCTGGCAAGAAACCTGCCTTTCTTCACTACTTGGGAATGCAGCTAACCATGTCTTTCTTCAGAGAAAAAGGTGGGAAAGTAAAGACACTTCTGCCAGGTAGCAAAGGTACTAGTACAGTTCTCAGAGCCTTGGAATAATGAAGAGACATTCATCAATGGAAGGCAGCCTAGTGTGGGGGTGTGTGTGCATGCTTTGAAGTGTGACAGAATTGGTAATAAAATTCAGTGCCCTCTGACTGGCTAAGAAAACCTTGGATGTCAGGATCATCAATGTTCCAATTCAATTGATTCTAATTCTGACATGCTTCTAGAATCTGGTTCCTTCTTTTCTCTATCTGCACTGTGTTATGTCCTGGCCCAGACCACTACCCTCTGTTACCTGGACTATGGTGATGGTTTAACCAGTTTTCTTTCCAGCCCCTTCTTCCAGTCAATCTATAGTATTTGCTCCCAGAGATCTCTATTTATGACTCTTCTGGTCCCTCCCCTGCTTGAGAACTTTGATTATCCCCCTTCCCATTATTCTTTAGAAAAAGGTATGACCCAGTATCACCTCAACATATCTCCTTAGACTCATAACCTTTCACTACTGCCTACAGGTGGTATGCTCCAGACAGCCCAAGTGCCCCACCCTTCCTGAAACTTCAAGTCTTTTGGTACTTCTGTATGTTCTTCTCTTGCATTCATTTTCTTTATTTCTCCCCTGGCAGTTAATTATGCCTTCAAGGCATTGCTCAAAAGACACTGGTTCTGGATAGCCATCATCAGACTTCTCAAGTAAACTTAGACATTTCTTTGAGCTTCTTATAGGCTACTAACATTGAATTTACAACATTGTATTGTGATTGTTTGTTTATGAAGTCTTTACCTTGCTAAAATGCAAGCTTGTTAGGGAAAGAAAACATGTCATACTCATAGTTGCTTCTGCAGGGTCAGTATTATTGAGTGCTTACCACTGATATATTTACAAATTCTCATTTAATCCTGACATCAAACTTTTAAAATAGGTACTATTATTGGCTTCATTTTACATATTAGAAAACTGAAGTTATTATAAGTTAAGTGACTCACCAAAGTCCACATTTAGGATATTGTAAAGTTGGGATTAAAATTCAGCACAGCCCAATTTGAAAACCCATGCTCTTAAGTTCTGCAATATTGTTTCATACACAAATATCAGGCCTAGTGAATGGTCTTGAATAAATCCTTCTTACTTATATGATTTTCCCTATTGCCCAATAGGACTCAAAGGAAATTCATTGAAGATGCTTGCACAATGCTACCAAAGAAAGCAATGCCAGTTATCAAGGTCCATGCTCAGGATGTTTTTAAGGCAAAATATTCTTTTTCCCTTTGGAATTATCCCAACACTTGTTTTTGGTTCAAGTTGCTCTACTGGGGTATGGTCTTCTCTTGGGAAATCCACTCTTAGATGTTTTCACATACACACACACACACACACACACACACACAAACACACACACACACCCCTGAGAAATGATACATGTCCCCTAGAGCAAGGGACATAAAGGAAATAACAAACAAATGGGACCTCATCAAAATAAAAAGCTTCTGCACAGCCAAAGAAAACAGTATCAAAATAAAAAGAGAACCAACTGTATGGAAAAACATTTGCCAATGATACCTCAGACAAGGGTTTAATCTCCAAAATATATAAAGAACTTACATGACTACACTCTAAGAAGACAAGCAACCCAATGAAAAAATGGGCAAAGGACTTGAACAGACACTTCTCCAAGGAGGACATACAGAAAATCCAAAGACACATGAAACGATGTTCAATATCACTAGCTATCAGAGAGATGCAAATGAAAAACACAAGGAGATACCACTTCACACCAGTCAGAATGGCCATCATAAACAAAGCAACAAATAACAAGTGCTGGAGAAGTTGTGGAGAAAAGGGGACCCTAGTGCACTGTTGGTGGGACTGCAGACTGGTATAACCACTATGGAAAGCAGTATGGAACTTCCTCAGAAAACTAAAAATGGATCTGCCTGTTGACTTAGCAATTCCACTGCTGGGACTATGTCCTAAGAACCCTGAAACACCAATACAAAAGAACCTTTGCACCCCAATGTTCATAGCAGCACAATTTACAATAGCTAAGTGCAGGAAGCAACCTAGATGCTAATCAGTAAATGAATGGATCAAAAACCTATGGTACTTTTACACAGTGGAATTCTATGCAGCAGAAAGAAAGAAGGAGCTCCTACCCTTTGCAACAGTGTGGATGGAGCTGGAAAACATTATGCTAAGCGAAACAAGCCAGGCAGTGAAAGACAAATACCATATGATCTCACCTTTAACAGGAACCTAAATAAAACAAAGAAACAAGCAAAATATAACCAAAGACACTGAAATAGAGGACAGGCTGATGGTGACCGGAGGGGAGAGAAGAGGGAGTTTAAGGGGACAGTGGGAAGTGTTCACAGGAACAATCTTAAAGGACACATGGTCATAGACTAAGGGGAGGGTGGTAATGGGAGGGAAGTGGGTAGGGATGGTTGGGCGGGCTGGAATGGGAGTAAAAGGGAGAAAACTGTACTTGAACAATGATTGAAATAAAATTTAAAAAATGATACAATAGTCTTTTAGCATATGTAACAATCTTGAAAGCCATCTGAATTCTATTAGGCAGCTTGTTTGCATGATAACTTTAATTTTTACATTGGGAAAAATTACAGAACCCAGAGAAATATACCAAGAAAACAAAAACCTAATTTTAAAAAATGACTGTGGAGAAAAAAATTGGTATTGTGCTGAATTTATGTGATCAGTACTAAGGAAGTCCCAGTATGAGGAAGTGGCAGTTTGATACAAGTCAATAGACATATCACCAAGGCTCCTATTATTTATCTTTGTTTTATGTATGCAATATATATATAAATCCATATATACCACATTGACTCTAGATAAAGGATATTTAGTCTTTTTTAAGTATATTTTATTGATTATGCTATTACAGTTGTCCCAGTTTTTTTCTCCCCTTTCTCCCCACTCTGCCCAGAACCCCTCATCCTCCAGCATTCCTGCACCCTTAGTTAATGTCCATGTGTTGTACGTATAAGTTCTTTGGCTTCTCTATTTCCTGTACTATTCTTAACCTAAACCTGACTATTTTATGTGTACCTACTATGCTTTTTATTCTCTGTACGTTTTCCTTCCCATTCTCCCCTCACCCTCCCCATTGATAACCCTTCATGTGATCCTCATTTTTGTGATTCTAATCCCGTTCTAGTGGTTTGCTTAGTTTTAGTTTTCGTTTTTTATGTTCAGTTGTTGATAGTTATGAGCTTGGTCTCATTTTGTTGTTTTCAGTTTTTGATCTTCTTTTATTTCTTAGATAAGTCCCTTTAACATTTCATATAATAAGGGCTTGGTGATGATGAACTCCTTTAACTTGACCTTACCTGGGAAGCATTTTATCTGTCCTTCCATTCTAAATGATAGAATAACTTTGCTGGCTAGAGTCACCTTGGATGTAGGTCCTTGCTTTTCATGACTTTGAATACTTCTTTTCAGCCCCTTCTTGCCTGTAAGGTTTCCTTTGAGAAATCAGCTGATAGTCTTATGGGAACTCCTTTGTAGGGAACTCACTCCTTTTCTCTTGTTACTTTTAAGATTCTCTCCTTACCTTTAATCTTGGGTAACTTAATGATGATGTGCCTTGATGTGTGCTTCCTTGGGTCCATTTTCTTTGGGCCTCTCTAAGCTTCCTGAACTTCCTGGAAGTCTATTTCCTTCACCAGACTAGAGAAGTTCTCCTGAATTTTTTTTTCAAATAATTATTCAATTTTTTGCTCTTCCTCTTCTTCTGGCAGCCCTATTACTCGGACGTTGGATCACTTAAAGTTGTCCCAGAGGCTCCTCATGTTTTTTTTTTTATTTTAAATATTTTTATTTATTTATTTTTAGAGAGAGGGGAAGGGAATGAGAAAGGGAGAAAAACATCAATGTGCGATTGCCTCTTGTGCACTCCCTACTGAGGACCTGACCTGCATCCCAGGTATGTGCCGTGACTTGGAATTGAACCAGCAACCCTTTGGTTTGCAGGCCAGCACTCAATCAACTGAGTCTCACCAGCCAAGGCTCTCCTCATTTTTTTGTTTTTGAATTCTTGTTTTTTCATTCTGTTCTGATTGAATGTTTATTTCTTCCTTCTACTGCAGATTGTTGGTTCGAGTCCTGGCTTCCTTCCCGTCACTGTTGTTTCCCTATACATTTCCTTTATTTTACTTTTCATAGCCTTCACTTTTTCCTCTATTTTGTCACCATACACAACCATTTCTATGAGCATCCTGATTACCAGTGTTTTGAACTCTGCATGTGATAGGTTGTTTATTTCCTTACTGCTTAGCCCTTTTTCTGGAGTTTTGATCTGTTCTTTCATTTGGGCCATATTTCTTTGTCTTGGCACACCTGTTATGTTGCAGGGGGGAGCCGTAGGTATTTGCCAGGGTGGGGTGACCCTCTTTGCTGTGTTGTGGCACTGTCTGTGGGGAAGGGGTAAGAGAGGGAAGAATGCCACTGGCTTGTTCCACTCTATCCCCACTTTCCAATGAACTCTACTATGAGACTGGGAACTTCTCCCACCTTTGAAACCCCACATTATTTTACAGCTTAATGTTTTGAGTCTAGTTTCTGGGTGAGCCAGGCCCTTCTCACCCACACAGTCTGCTGTCTTTCCACATGTACTCTCTACCCACTTGACTCCCCATCTCTGCTCCTCCTACCAGTTTGGCTGAATATTTCTTTAACTCTTTGGTTGTCAATTTCCATGCAGTTTGCAATTCTGGAAGTTCTGGTTGTTTATTATTTTTAAATTGGTTGGTATCCTTTTGGTTGTGCAAGGAAGTGAAGTGTTTCTACCTATGCCTCCTTCTTGGCTGGGACTCTTAGTCTTTTCCTTTTTTCTACTATTTCCTTTTATGTACTCATCACTGTGGCCAAACAAAATTATTTGGCATTTGTCAAGTCTCTGAATAGATATTAGTTCTTTCCCATTGTACATAGGCACAAACTGACATTCAGAGAGGTTGAGTTACTTAAATTCAGGTTTTCTAACTAAATTGTTTACAATATCTATGGAGCCACAATTATCTCCAAAACATACTACTTGACTAGATGATGTTTTTTTCATGCTCTATTCCTCTAATCCTTGGGGCACTCCAGAGGTCCCTCCTAACCTGGTTGTGACTAAAAAAAAAAACACTACTTTAATCTCTTTTTCATTTGGGATTCCTTGTAAGGTTTCATCTGGCAGGGAGAGTATTCTTGATTTTAAGAGAATTCAAAAACCATTGATTGGTTAAAGCAGCAAACATTTTTATGTAAAAACTCAGACAGTAAACATTTCAGGCTTTTCAAGCCGTATATTCTGTTACAACTACTGAACCCAACCATTGTAGCACAAAAACATAACCAATATGTAAATGAATCTGCATGGCTGTGTTCCAATACAACTTTATAGATAATGAAATTTGAATACCATATATTTTTCATGTGTCTTGAAATATTATTCTTTGGATGTTTTTTTCAGCCATTTAAACCTTTCTCAGCCCTGGCTGGTGTAGCTCAGTGGATTGAGCGCGGGCTGCAAACCAAAGCATCCAGGTTCAATTCCAAGTCAGGGCACATGCCTGGGTTGCGGGCCATGTCCCCAGTGGGGGCCACGTGAGAAGCAACCACACTTTGATGTTTCTCTCTCCCTCTTTCTCCCTCCTTTCCCCTCTCTAAAAATAAATAAACAAAATCTTT
This sequence comes from Phyllostomus hastatus, assembly GCF_019186645.2. Classification (NCBI taxonomy): domain Eukaryota; kingdom Metazoa; phylum Chordata; class Mammalia; order Chiroptera; family Phyllostomidae; genus Phyllostomus; species Phyllostomus hastatus. The sequence goes on from NW_025334029.1 coordinate 3,360,219, forward strand.
TTTAAAAAAAATTAAAGAAAAACCACCTTTCTTAACTCACAGGCAGTACAAGAACAGAGAAGGAGGGCTGATTTAGTCTGAGGTCCTCAGTTTGACAATCCTGGACTAGATTGTCCCCACAGGAACTCCCAATTCTTTTGCTGATGAACCAGAGTAACCTTATAAGATCCTCACTTTTTTAAACCCCTAGAAGGACATCAGCTATATAAGACACTCCTTCTCTGGTTTGCACACCTATGGCAGGGTACACAGTCTAGTATAGACCCAGGCTGAAGGACCACTAGGTGGCACTTAACTAGAGCACTCCACCCAATAGATCTTGGAAGTTTATTCTACTGTTGATCATTGCCACACCCATCAGACTGGAATTTTTCATGATTCTCAGGTGAGTGGTCATAGAATCAGACTTTTAAGTTAAAAACTTGAGAAAATTAAATGCAGTTTTTCCTGAGGAAAAGCCCACACACCTTTACCGCAGGGAGACAGAATGAATACTTTGACAAATATCAACACCTCTTTCTCATCACCTGCCTTACTACCAACAAATGATTCAATGCTGCTGACAATACAATGCTGCTGACATTAGGAAGGGAAATATATAATTCCCTAAGTAATTCTAAACCTGTCATATTTTATTCCTCCCAGCCTACTTTATGAAGATGAAATGCTCTTTAAGGAGTTAATAGGGCTAAGTTACTATTCCAGAAGGGGGCCCACAGTAAGACACTGTCTGATGAGAAAGCAGAGGCTTTGAGGAATTCCACAGACTAAAATGCTCAACCCAGATCAGGTTTGTTATTCATTCGGAGCCATAAAAACTTACTCTGATTGTCATGAAGAAAATGGTCATTTAAACTAGTCTCCTGAAGTCCCCAAAATAACTTAGATGAAGCTATGGCTCCTAATTTTTATTTTGAGCCTAAAACCTGTGTGAAACACCCTCCTCTGCACAATGGAGATAGCAGCACCATCTATATCTCCAACAACATTGCAAGTCTATGTTACAAGAGTGGGTTATAAGTAACATGGCTTAGGATTCCACATGGAAGATACAAGAAAGGACAGAAAAATTCCTAACTGGCAGAACTTTCAAACAATTGAGGTTACTGAACAGTAGAAATATACTGTCTTCTATCCATCAAACAATGGCTTATGGCCATATGTTGGAGGTGTTGCAGCTACTGGGTGACAAGGTGAAATAGATTAACACAGGCACTTCCAATTGTAAGATCCAGGGTTGAAGCCCTGGCTGGCATAGCTCTGTGGACTGAGCGCGGGCTGCAAACCAAAGCATCACAGGTTTGATTCCCAGTCAGGGCACATGCCTGGTTTGCAAGTCATGGCCCCCAGCAACCGCACATTGATGTTTCTCTCTCCTTCTCCCTCCCTTCCATCTCTAAAAATAAATAAATAAAATCTTTAAAAAAGATCCAGGGTTGATCTGAGCATCAATCACCTATACTGAAGTTATTGTTATAGATACCTGGAACCTGTAATCCAGCCAGTATCAAGTGGTGCGCCTGATGACCGTTTTTCTCAGAAGGCCAATTTTGTAATTCACAAAATGCACTTGCAACCTACAAAAGTTGATTTTGAGTAAGGGTTCTGAATTAATGGTTCCAAAAGTTGATTTTGAGTAAGGGTTCTGAATTAATTAACAGCCTCTGAAGCCCAGTCTTATACACACACAAAGGTCAGAGACAGTTATGTATTGCAACTGATTCCTAAGAGTGGCTGGCCAGAGAAAGACAAGGTGCCCAAGGAAAGCACAACTTCCAGTGGGAGCCACCCTTGGCCTATTTCTCTGGATCTTCAGGTAACTGCACATTTATAAATAGCAGGACATGAGGATGTTCCTTTTTTTTTTTTAACTCTCATTTGGAATTGTCTGTGTGTTTCTTTTTACAGCAAACTTTCAAAACTTCAGGGTATCTTAAGTATTCTAACAGGATCTCAGAAAAGTCAAAACAGTCATGATGGGTTTAGACCTTACTAAAAGAATAAGTTCAAGCCCTGAAACTTTCAAAACTCCTGAAGGATCTCAGAACCTCTGTTCATCTGGTCAGGAGCTTCCAATGATACGTGTTCCTTGATACCTCTGCTAGTCTTTGGGTCACTACCACAGCTTTTTAAAAATTATTGTTCCATCCTCTATAGCACCATTTCTCAGGTAATGATAATATCAATAATAGCAATAATATCCAAGAAGAAAACAACAACTGCCTATATTTACTCCTAGGTAATTTATATGAACTTTCTTTTTATAATTCTCCCAAAAATTCTCCAAAAAAGTTACTGTTGTCCATTTTAACATGTGAGAAAATTGAGATTCAAAGAGTTTTTATTATCTAATTCAAGAGAGCATACCTAGCCTTGGCTAGTGTGGCTCAATGGGTTGAGGACAGGCCTGTGAACCCAAGGGTTGCTGGTACAATTCCCAGTCAGGGCACATGCCTGGGTCATGATCCAGGTCCCCAGTAGGGGGCACATGAGAGGCAATTGGTGTTTCTCTCTCTCCCTTCCCCTCTCTCTATAAATAAATAAATAAATAAATAAATAAATAAATAAATAAATAAATAAATTAGAGTAGAGCATGCCTCTTAGAAAGTCCTGTATTCAAACTCAGGTCTGCTGTCTGGCTCCCAAGCCTTTGCTCTTAAACTCACGTTGCCTCAACTGAAGTCTTCATTTCAATAAAAACTTCTGTACTAATGTTTCAAGCCCTCTATTTTTTCCTCCTCAAAGCCACCTAAGCACTCCACTATGTGAAATGACAATGTTTATGGTTAAAAGTCACACAAGGCCTGTCACTTCATAGTGCCCTAGTATGTCTCAGTGGAAAGAGACTTCTTAGGCCACCAAATTCAGCCTGAGGCTCAGAGATTTAGAAATAGACAAGACCCTGAGAACAACTCTCCCTTTTCTGATACCTTTACTCTTCTTTTTGTTCATTCTATCTCATCTTCCCCATTTTTTTTTAAATGTGAGCTTTTATAGGATCACCTCTTCAGGGCAAGGACTTGATTTTGTTGACACCGTTTTCTGAACTATTTTACTTCTCAGTACTATATAAATTACAAGTGATAGTAAAAATAAAAACAGAGAGTTTTCACACAAAGACGGACATTGTGAACTATTAAATCCTGAACAAATATCTGAAGTCACTCAAGACATCTACTTTGTTCTGTTTTCATCTAATTTAAAAGTGGAAGAATAATCATTGTTGCTGTTTTTTTATAAGATTACACACACACACACACACACCTACATTTATATGAGTGTGTTTTTTTCATATTTTGGGATATCTGGTATGTTATGAATTTGTCTGTGGAATTATAACCTCATTAAAAGAGATTACCATTTTTATGCTAAGACTACCTTAACTACAATGAATTTGAATAGTGCTGCTATAATAATTAAATCCAAAATCATTTATAATCTTATACTTTCCCTAGAGTAATGTTCAGCATTAGCTATGAATGGGAAAACAAACAAGTACATGTATATTCAATAAAAACCCTCAATAGGTTAGGGAAAGAGTGGAATTAAATCAATGTTTAACACCTCTAGATATAACTAATGATAGTTTGCCTTTCTAGTTACTTTCTTGACTTGAGTTCACTGGGACTTCAATACACACATCAAATTGTCCTTTATTAACAACCAAATATATACCAACCTTGTTACACCAGGGTGTTTAACATCAATCACTATGTGGATTGGCTTTCTATTTTCAGAACTGTATAGTTGAGGGCCTTTAATTTCCATGTTAAAATTATATAGGGTTGATTGGAAAGTAAAATAGCAGCTGAGTTTAGCTCTTCACACTCTGGTTCTGGATGTGCTAGTTCTACAAGAAGAAGAGTAGTGAAGACCATGAACCCATTTCTGGATCCACCTTTGAGACTCCATGAGACCATTCTGAGTCACCATGGCCTCACATTGAAGACTTTACTTATGATTACTTGTTAGTAATATTAATGGTGTACATTATTTCTGTGATAATATATGTCCAAATTAACAATGATACTCTGCATTAATTTTGTGTTTTCATAAAGCATTTCACAAGCAAGCGTTTAATTATCATCCTATTTAACAGATGAAAAGCACAGATGAGGCTCATAGATAGTAAATGACTTACCCAAGATATTAGAATTTATGATTAGCCAGCAGTTTAATCCAAATATATTTAATTGAATCCCAATATATCAATACTTTTTTTTTGTTTTGGGTTTTTTTTTGTTTTTGCTGTTGATTTTATTTATTTAATGTACCATCTTTTATAATTTATACCCTCTAGAAAAATATTGTATACTCTCAAGTTCCAGCTGAAGGTAGAATGGGTTTCATGCTTTCCTAGCTGTGTGATAATTAACAAGTTCTTCCTCCTCTCTAAGCCTTGGTGTTTCCATTTAGAAAATGTGGCTAAAACAGCATCTCCTTCATATTATCCAAATGACTGGTCCTGGTCAGATAAGTACCACCTTCTCTGACACAGAAATAAATTCTTTAAATTATAGGAATTGTTTATTATTTATTTTGATAAAAACTTGGTATAAATTAACACATAGCCATTGCCTACTTGTATTAACACACACACAGATACACAAGGAAAATAAAGAATTTCATGACCAGAAAGAAAGAGTCCCCACTTAAAGTCTGTGGACAAGGTCTGAAGTTGTATTTATGAAATAAAACTATTAACACTAATTGCTTTTTGAAGGATGTGTAACCAGAATTTTAAGATAATAAATATTCTTCCCTCTGTAGCTCAAATTTATACAAAGAGCAAGTCACATTGGAATTAATATTCCTGTAGAAACAAAAGGCTCCATGTGTTTGATAAACAATTTTGAAGGTACTATTTCATCACCAAAATTTAATACACTCATATTTTTCAGGTACCTTGCCTTAGGGAGAAATATTTCTTATCCATATCATGAACTTACATCTCTTGGATCAAATTTTACAGAAAGAAATCATATATCAAAAAGTTAGTGACTAGCCATTTATCTCCCAGCTATTTTGAGGGCACTAAGTTGCCACAGTGCAGAGGTCACTAAAAGGTAGTGAAAGTTTACTGGGCCTTTTGCCTGTCATTTAGAGAGCCCCAGCAGGCTTTGACACCCATCTCTGGAGCTAGGGGCTGTTATCATACCTCTACTCTTTCATGGGAGACTTAGAACATCTTTTTCTGTAGAGATCCAATGTCATGCCCTACTTCCACAGTGACTGATCAGTACATTTATTACACTTCCAGTAGTAAAAATGTATTAACTCCAGTCATATCTGGAGATGCTGAAACAGTCATTTTTTCCACTTCATTTAGGGGAAGGTAGATAGGGAAGACTTGTGCAGAAAATGACACAAATATAAGAACTCAAATATCTAATTAGCTGAAAAAAACCTTGGTTCTCTCTGCACCTTTATCACAATTGCAGCTTTTGAACTGTAGCTACAATATTTTATCATCATTTCAAGATGTATCTAAGGATGATTTAGAAAATACACTTTCTAATGTAAACAACACTCTGTATATTTTGTAGGATGCTTGAGGATGACCTGAAGCTGAACAGTGATGAAGATGACCTTGTGCCTATGAAGACCTTGACCACTCAGTGCACTGCCACTAAATTCTACCAGGTAGGAACAGCTTAGGGCTTGGTTTGGGACCTAAGGGTGGGAGCAAAGGGAACTGGAATGGCTTTGCCATCCACAAGTCTACTCTCTACTTCATGTCTGGTCTTTGGTGAGAGAGAAAGAAACAAAGGCATAATGTTCTGAAACAGATTGCATCAGCTTATACTAACCTTAAAACTACAGTAAGGAGATGCTGAGCACTTGAAAAGAGCTTTCACCTTTTCCATCGCTTTCTTCTTGGCATATACAAGACTGGTCACCAGTAAGCAATTGAAATTGTCTTTCCCTCTTTTGGGCTAAGTATTGTTTTGAACAAGGTGTAAATTTCCTTTAGTGACTACAGTGTGAGGCTTAGAGCCCACACTCATTAATTAACTAAAATGTAAATGCCACTTCATTCACCTTTACCATGTGCACCACTTCAGAACACAGCTGAGAATCAGTACCCAGCATCTTACAGCTTACATGAAACTTCAGGCAAAAAACCATGTGTCAAAAGCTTGCTGATGCCTTACTTCCATTCTGCATTACAAACATTTACAATACTTACCACTAAATTAAAATTGGAAAAAAAAATGTGTTTGCAGAATGTCCGATGAGACTGGATTCTTGATTTGAAAAGGCCAAGTATCTTTTTTTATCTTTTATGAATCATGAAAATGGCAATATAGTCTATGGTGTCGATGATGCTTGTGTGTTTTCTCTGTGGCAGAGGACTATCGTACATGTGAAGTCCTTCTAGGTGTGCTTATAACCTCAAATTAGGAACACAGAATGACTGTCTTTTTTTAAAGCCCTGACCAAGTTCCTTTTACAGTGAAGTCTGCTAAGTTGTAAGACTGAATGAAACCAGAATGTTTTAAAAAGTGCTCATGCACTGATTTTTTAAGATAGTTAACAAACATGGAATTCCATATCACTAAATATTTTGTGAGGAACCTGCAAAGAAAAGCTTAGGAAAAATTCTCAAGTCTCACCTATTTCATTTACATCTACAGTTGTTTATCACACTAGAACTCCTACCATTCTGTATAATTCTAAAATTGAACACATCTTCAATCTTATATGTCCTTTACTTTCTCCACTTTAATCTGCTTACTTTTTTGAGAGGACATTTATTAAAGATGGGTACAGTGAAACAAGGAAGGGCTTAGGACAGAGGAAGCAACAGGAAAGAGCCTAGGTGAGCTGCTTTAGCTCACTGGAAAGTCAGAGAAAAGGGGCAGATAGGTTCAAGGGGTTAGCCTAAGACAAGCTGCTGCTACTCATTGTTCCACTGGTTGCAAGTCTTATGGGAACATTTAGAGTTCAGGAGATACACACCCGTGGGGGAAGAAAGGCATGGACATCCTCCTGAGAGGGAGGACTCACTGCATTTTTGATAATATGTACAAATTAAATCATTACAACTCTGGTGCATTGTCAAGAACAAACACAATTTTTATAAAACCAGCCTCACCACCAAGCTTCTGTTTCCCAGTTGAAGGTTGAGACTTCTCTCTTCCAACATGGCTCAAGGCAACTCTCCAATCACAATGAATCATAGCTGAAGCTGTACTAAATTTACCAAAGATCAATTAAAAATCTTTATCAAAATATTCAACCAAAACCTTACCCAGATTATGCTACCAAGCAACAACTTGCTTTATAAATGGACATTGAAGAGTCTAAAGTCCAGATTTTGTTTCAGAATTGAAGAGCTGGGCACCAAGTCCAGAAAAATCATAATGTGAGGAGCACATAGAAGCAAGCCAAAAGAAAGGTCACCCTGTAGAGAAGAGTCAAAGTAGTGAGGTAGATGGTATCACAACCAGCTATACTTCCTCCCAGTTATACACCCTCATCACAACATTGCAAACAACCCTTACCCTGGGATTGATTCCAGAGAGCAATTTGTTAAGGAAATTAGGGTTCCAGGATCAAGAGTACAAATTTGGTTTTAAAACTGAAATCTAGATTCCATGTCCAGAGAAAAAAAGAACTTGATGAGCCTTTAGAACAGAAATAAGACCAGGAATAAGATCTCTGACACAAGAATATTCAAGGTACAGAAACGACACACAATGACAACAATTTCATTAGCAACTGCCTTATTTATCTGAAGCCATAACAGGATGAATGAAGAGACAAATCAGTGTATTTGATGCCATCAGCTTGGGCCCCAAATATCTCTCACTGTTACTGGGAACATGCCTTTCTAAATACACTTTTAGCTTCTCCAGTGGCAAACAGGACCTCAGGAGGGAGGCAGATATGAAGCACCCCACAGCCCTACCATGGACCCACATTTCAGCAGATGTCAAAAGGCCATGAAAATAAACGAATTCATATAATTTTTATTAAATCAGTTTTATTGTTATCCTATTAGAGTTGTCCCAATTTTTCCCTTTGCCTTCCTCTGCCCATCCCATCCCCCACTCCCACAGTAAATTCCCAGACTGTTTTTCATGTCTCTGGGTCATTCATACATGTTTTTTGTCTTTAAAAAAAAGAACAAACACAACTGTCTCCCAAGGGCATGTAGTATATTTAATATACAGGATGCAAACAGTCCCTCTCATACTTGAGTCATGGGCCTCAACACAAATGTAAAATGCACATTTAAATTCCAATGTTTGCTATTTCTGCATTCTGCATTTAATATTCCAATAACAGGAGCTTCATATTGGTGAATAAAACAAACAAACAAACAAAAATAGGCCATTGATTCTGACAGATGTAACATTACTTTTTAATGGAAATGTTTAAAGCACTAATCAACAATGTGAATGTAGATTTTGCATATTGATTTCCTCTCTATGATTATATAAATTCAATCTGCTTTTTACCTTAAGTTATTGTTTTTCACATTTACCTGAAGAAGTGGCATCCAGTCTGTTGGCCCAAATTATCTGGCATTTTAGTATGTATGTGGTGACTTTGTGTAAGTCCTGCCACCCTTGAATAGTCCCAGTTGATGAGTCAGAAGATTTTCATGGCATGCCATCCTTAGACCAGTCATGCCTTCCTCAATGAAGCTTTATTATTTAAAAGCAAGGTTTAACTGGAAGATATAAAGTAAAGCAAGATGATGATTTATTCCCCTTAACTGGGCCCAAGAAGCAAGAAGTGAGCACAAGGTTATAAACATTTGCAAATGAAACCTGCTTATAGGGATTGAGGACATGTGAAAAGGTTGAAAAGCTAAAGACCAAGAAAGAATGTGTGTGTAGTAGTGGAAGCAACAGTGACAGCTATGTTTGGTGAACTCTGACTTTTTGAGGACAAACTTTCCTTTCAAAGATGCATGGATTGAAATAATTTTTCTTTTTTTATTGTAAGGAGATTCACATGACATAACATTAACCATTTTGAAGTATACATTTCAGCGACATTTAATACTTTCACAAGGCTGTGTATCCATCACTAGTTCCAGAATAGTTACATCAACAGAAAAGAAAAACCCACAAATATTAAGGAGTTACTCCAAATTTCGCTGTTCCCTCAGCCCCTGACAACCACTAATCTACTTACTGTCTCTATGGGTTTGCCTAGTTCATATAAATGAAATGATACAACATGTGACCTTTCGTTTGACACTTTCACTCATCATAATGTTTTGCTAGTTCTTCCATGTTGTAGCATGCATCAATACTGCATTCCCTTTTATGATTAAATAATATTCTGTTAGACACTTGTTTGTTAGATAAATGCATTACCTTTTGTTTATCCATAAGTTACTCGATTGACATTTTGGTTGTTTCTACATTTTGGCTTTTGAAAATAGTGCTGCTGTGAGCATTTGTATCCAAGAATTTTTGGAACATGTGTTTCAGTTCTTTTGAAATGAATTTTTTAAGTTATTTTAAATTCTTCTACCCAAAAGTGGAATTGTTAAGTCATATAGTAATTCTATGTTTAACTTATTGATGGACTGCCAAAATCATTTTCTTTTCAAGTGACTTAACATAGTACCATGTAGATAATACAGTTAATTTATCTCATTATATAATTGGGCCTTCATACCTTCACAAATTTAGGAGGAGTGCTGAGAGCTGCCCTTTCTCTGTGCCAGGCCTTATGACAAGGTATTGTGTCTCATTTTAACCTTGCATAAAATTTGAACCTTGCATTTGAACCTTGCTTAAAGGTAAGCTCGGATCTGTGGTCTTTGCTACAGAATTGCAGAATCATTCTACTTGTGGCAGGATGAATAGGAGAAAAGCATACAAATTCTTTGGTGCATTAGGTGATGCATCCAAGGGACCAGACCACACCAGTGGTTTGAGCTGACATTATGTTTAGAAACTTTCTCAGAACCTAGTTGCTACATTCATATAGACATATTCCAATAAAAAGCTATTAGCTTTCTCTACAACCTTGCCAGTACTTGTTGTTTGTGGATTTGTTAACGATGGCCATTCTGACTGGTGTGAAGTGGTATCTCATTATGGTTTTTGCTTTCTTAAAAATTGTATTTATTTATTTTTAGAGAGGTAAAGGGAGGGAGAAAAAGGAGATAAACATCAATATGTGGTTGCCTTTCATGAACCCCCAGCTGGGAACCTGGACCACAACCCAAGCATGTGCCCTAGACTGGGAATCAAACCAGCGACCCTCTGATTCGCAGGCTGGCACTCAACCACTGAGCCACAACAGCCAGGGATCATGGTAGTTTTAATTTGCATGTCCCTAATGGCTAGTGATGCTGAGCATCCTTTCATAAGTCTATGGGCCCTCTGTATGTCCTTCTTGGAGAAGTGCCTGTTGAGGTCCTTTGCCCATTTTTTAAAATTGGATTGTTTGTCTTCCTGGTGTGGAGTCATGTGAGTTCTTTATATATTTTAGAGATCAAACTCTTGTCTCAGGTATCCTTGGCAAATATGTTTTCCCATGTGGTTGGTTCCCTTTTCATTTCATTGATGTTTTCTTTAGCCATGAAGCTTTTTAATTTAGTGTAGTCTGATTTGTTTATTCTTTCCTTTATATTCCTTGCCCTAGTGAATATATTGCTGAGTGGGATATCTGAAATTTTCCTGACTATGTTCTCCTCTAGGACTTTTATGGTATCATGTCTTATATTTAAATCTTTTATCCAACTTGAGTTTATTTTGTGTATGGTGCAAGTTGGTGGTCTAGTTTCATTTTTTCACATGTACTTGTCTATATCTCCCAACACCATTAATTGAAGAGGCTATTTTTACTCCATTTTATGTTCCTTTCCCTTCTGTCAAATATTAATTGACTGTAGTTACATGGGTTTATTTCTGGGATCCCTATTCCATTCCATTGATCTACATGTCTGTTCTTATGCCAATACCAAGGGATGCAGACCAGTGCAGTCATTGTGGAAAACAGCATAGAGTTTCCTAAAACAACTAAAGATGGAACTGCCTTTTGTTCCAATTATCTCACTGCTGTGATTAAACCCTAATAATCCTGAAACACTAATTCAAAAGAACCTATACACCCCATATGTTCATAGCAGCATTACTTACAATACCCAAGTGCTGGAAAGAGCCTAAATGCCTGTCAATAAATGAATGGATCAAAAAATGGTGGTTCATTTACACAATGGAATACTATGTGTGGCAGAAAGAAAGAACTCCTACCCTTTCCAACTGTTCTCTGACTCATGGGTATGGACAACAGGGTGGTGACTGACTGTGAGACAGGGGAGAGCAATGGTGAAAAAGGTGGGGCAACTGTATTTGAACAAAACAACAGAAAAATTAAAATAAAAATGAATTAGAAAATAAATTAGTGAATTAAAAAATATCTATAACTCCTGGCTGGTATAGCTCAGGGCATTGAGTGCCAGCTTGGGAAGCAAAGGGTTGCCAGTTTGATTCCCACTCAGGGCACATGCCTGGGTTGAGGGCCAGGTCCCCAGTAGGGGGCACACAAGAGGCAACCACACAATGATATTTCTCTCTCTCTCTTTCTCCCTCCTTTCCCCTCTCTAAAAAAATAAATAAAATATTTTTAAAAAACAAATGAACAATTTGCTTTGAGGCAAAAACATTCTAATGAGTTGTTTTTTGGTTACATCATTGTAAGTAGCTCCAATTTTTGCAATTTTACTTAATGAGATTTCTCCTTTTCTGCCTCAGATTATCCTGGTACCCTTAGAAACATGCAGTTAATTGAAAGCATGTTACCGGGGGTATGTGGACCTTTAGATTAGATGCTAGTAACAGAGTTGTACCTCAAGGATGTTAACATTTACAGAAAAATAGTATTCTCTGAGCTCTTCCCCTATACTTCATAAGTTTACTTCTCTGAAAATTACTAATTACCTGAAAAACAAAACAAAACAAAACAGCTTGGTTTTAATCCAGGTTTTTGATTTTGGTTTTACATTTCACTTAATTTTGTTTCTTTGTTTGTTTCTATTATTATTGGCAGATGATCTTACAGGCTAGGTTGTTATTTGATAATTGTAAATAATATAAATTCCATGGTAACAGAAAATCTGAATATTCTGGCAGCTTTGAAATGTTTTCCTTGTACCTGTGATGCATATCATACTTTCTTTTTCTTCTTTTTAAAATATATTTTACTGATTATGCTGTTACAGTTGTCTCAAATTCCCCACCTTTGCGCCCTCCAACCAGTACCCCCACTCTCTCTGGCAAATCCCCTTCCTTAGTTCATGTCCACGGTTTGTGCATGTAAAGTCTTTGGCTTCTCCATTTCCTATTCTTAATATCCCCCTGTCTATCCTGTACCTATAAATTTGTACTTCTTAATCCCTGAACCTTTTCCTCCATTCTCCTTCCCTTCCCCCTTCCCAATAGATAACCCACCAAGTGATCTCCATATCTATGATTCTGTTTCTGTTTTTCTTATTGTCATATTTTCAAAATATAGTAGCCAAGCTGAATTCAAGCCCACTTTATGTTTCAAGTTTGAAAATGAAAACGATACAATAAATTTTAATACTGCTATCAGCTGACTCTTTTGAAGTTGATGTGATATAGTGAATACATTTGTTGTGACAGCAGATACTCCTGTTTGCTGTAATTGTTCCTATTTTTTAGCCACAGTTCTCCTTCATCATACTGAACAAGTTGCTACCTCCCAAAAGTTTCCTTGCATTTCCATTTACTTTGTTATCAGCAGAAATGCTGGGGAATGACTCTTCAGTAATGACATCAATATGGCATACACAGCAGAAGAGGTCAGCCCATCAGAACTATAGAAACAGCAGATGGATTAAGATGAAACCAGGTACAAAATAACTTTGATAGAGTATTTTAATTTAAACAATTTGTTTGTCATTGCCTTTCATTGAAATCCCCCACAAAATGATCAAGTTTGGGCTGTTAAGCCTGAAGCGTGTAGCTAAATAAAATTTATACATTGCCATACTCTAACTATCCAGCAATTATTAATTTATTCATTAAAGATAGGAAAGTAAATAGGATAACATATTAAGTTAATGCAATAACATTGGCCTTCATATTCACAAGTTTTTGTTTCCCATTTGGCTGTATTATGAGAGACTTGATTAATAAGAAATTGCTTAGCACTTGCAAAAATACAAATATTTTAATTTAGTTTTAGAGAGAGAGGAAGGAAAAGATAAAGAGAAGGAGATAAACATCAGTGTGTGATTGCCTCTTACATGTCCCTTACTTGGTACTTGGCCCACAACCCAAGCATGTGCCTTGACTGAGAATCGAACCAATGACTCTTTCGTTCACAGGCTAGAACTCAGTCCTCTGTGCCACACCAGCCAGGGCTGATGTAATTTTTAAAATGTGCTCCAGACAAGTAGGTAAATGGGGTATGAATGGGGATGGAAAGAGACATAACTTAGGTAATGGTAATAGAATTGTATTCCTGAAACCTATATAATTTTAATAACCAATGTTGCTCAATAAATTCAATTAAAAAAACTAACAAATTTTGTTAACAAGCTCATGTACATGTTTATCCTCCCCAAAATATCTAATTATAGGTGCATGTTTATATCTTTATATAATTTTAGAGACACACTGTTTCATGTTTATATATATTTATATATATGTTGATATATGTGTGTGTGTGTTTGTGCACATATATATGAAATACCACTCTGAATTTTGATTTACTTTTTAATTTATTAAAGATATTTTTGGGAGTCTTCAAAAACTAAAACTATTCACTTTAACTGTTTATTAAAAATTAAAATTTATTAAAAATTTCCAAAAATTTTTGGCAAGTCTTGCAGTTTCCAGGCAAGTCTGTAACTGTTTAAAATCGTGCATGTTGTTTTTTTAAATTGCAATTAGGTATTCTATTTTTAGTACCAGATATTTTGATTTATAATCTTCAGATTGCCTTTTATTTTAATCTCGAAAATGGTGTCTTGGGCACACAGAGATCTAAAGAAGCACAATGTTTGTACATGTTGTCCTTATCATAACAGATGACTAGATTCTAGCTAACACTCATTACAATTTGTGAATTGTCCATCTATGAGCATTTTGCTATTTTGTTTTGCTTAATTGTTTTCTCATAATATATCTTAAATCAGATATTGGTGAGGGTCGGCTGCTTGACCACAAAACAAACAGAAACTGAATGGATAGAGGCTGGTTCTTCAGAATAGATAACTCTCATGGAGAACAGAGGTGATCATAGCGTTTATTCCACAATGAGCACATGGGACATATCTGCCTCTGTACAAAGAAAATCAGGGGGTTAGCAGCCACTCCTGGGGACCTAGGGATCACTAAGTTGAGCTGAATTGGAGTACTGGAAGGAAAAGGTATCGCCATGTTTCCCTGTCACTACCTCCTGGTTCGAGAAAGTGGCTAGACATCATAGGTTGTCTCTCCACTCTCACTGCACTTTTTATTTGGCAGAAGCATGTTAATTTTCTTTTTAATTTTTTATTACTCTCATTTATTCTATTACAGTTGTACCAATTTTCCCCACTGCTCTCCTCTGCCTAGTCCATTCTGCTCCCACAGTCAATCCCTACAGCATTGTCCATGTCCATGGGTCATTCATATATGTTATTTAACTGTTCCCTTCCCCTTCTTTCCACCATTACCATGTTTCATGTCTCTGGTTCTTTCAGCTTGTTAGTTATTTTATTCATTGCATACCTCTTGTAAGTGAGATCATATAGTATTTGTCTTTCATTGAATGATTTATTTCACTTAGCATAATAGTCTCCAGCTCCAACCATGCTGTCACAAAAAGTAGGAGTTATTTCTTTTTTCTGCTGTGTAGTATTCCATTGTGTAAATGTACCACAGTTTTTTAATCCATCCATCTACTGATGGTCACTTAAGCTGTTTCCAACACTAGGCTATTGTAAATAGCACTGCTATGAACACAGGGGTACATAAGTTATTTTGAATTGGTGATTTTGATTTGGCGAGTGGGATTCTTAGAGTATATTCCCAGTGATGGAATTGTTGGGTCAAAAGGTAGTTCTATTTTTATTTTTTGAGGAAATTCCATATTTTTTCCCACAGTCACAGCTCCAGTCTGCATTGCCACAAACAGTGCACTAGGGTTCCCTTTTCTCTGCATCCTCACCAACACTTGTTTTTTGTTTATTTATTGATGATCACTCAAAATATGTAATAATTAAAATGACAAAATTTTAAGACAAAGACAGAATCTTAGAGGCAGGAAGGAAGAAACAACTAGTAATATACAAGGATACTCAGATAAGGCTGTCATCTGATTTGTTAACAGAAACACTACAAGCCAGAAGGGAATGACATGAAATATTCCAAGAAATGAAAAGCAAAGACCTGCAACCAAAACTACCATAGCCAGCAAGGCTCTCTTTTAAAAGGGAATGTGAAATAAGGAGCTTCCCAGACAAAAACAAAACAAAACAAAACAAAACAAAACAAAAACCAAAAACAGCTAAGAGAGTACATCTCTGCTAAACCAGCATTGCAAGATATGTTAAAGGACTGCTTTAAGAAGATGAAGAAAGTGGGACACAGGTACCAAAAGAAAAATGCCATTGAATAAATACTTATCAGTAATAACCTTAAATGTAAATGAATTTAATGCTCCAATCAACAGACACAGGTTAGTTGACTGGAAAAGGAAACAAGACCTGCATATATGCTGTCTATAAGAGACTCACCACAAAACAAAAGACCTACACAGACTGAAAGTGAAGGACTAGAAAAATATTTCAAGCAAATAGACATTAAAAAAGCAGCATAGCGATACTTATATCAGAGAAAGGACACTTCAAAACAAAGGCCATAACATAAGACAAAGAAAGTCACTACATAATACTTAAGGGAGTAGTCCAACAAGAGGATATAACCCTTGTAAAATATGTCCACCCAACCTAGGAACACATAAATATATAAGAAAAATCTTGGAAGACTTTAAGAATAAGATTGACAGCAATACAACTTTGTAGGGGATTTTAACATTCTACTGTCAACAATGCATAGATCATGCAAACAAAAAATCAACAAGGATATTGTGTCACTGAATGACACTCTAGATCCAATGGACTTAATTGTTATTTACAGATCATTTCATGGCAAAGAAACAAATTATACATTCTTTTCTAATGCACATGGATCATTTTCAAAGATAGACAACACAGTAGGAACACAAAATAAGCCTCTACAAAATCAAGAAAATCAAAATCACATCAACCATTTTCTCAACATAACAAGGACTTGAAACTAGAAACCAACTGCAAGTAAAAAACTCAAAAATGTTCAAATACATGGAACAGAGTCTGAATCACATGTCATTAAATAATGAATTATTTAAAAATTAAATCAAGGAATAAATGAAAAAGTATGTGGAAAAAATGAAAATGAGCACAAATCACACCAAAACCTGTGGGTCACGGCAAAGGCAGTCCTGACAGGGAGTTCATAGCAATACAGGCCTACCTAAAGAAGATACAAAAATCTAAAATAAATAAACTAACCCGACACCTAGAAAGAACTGGAGGATCAACAAGAAACAAAGCCCAGAGCCAGTAGAAGGAAGGAAATAATCAAGATCAAAGCAAAATTAAATAACATAGAAAGTAAAACATATAATTCAAAGGATCAATGAATCTAGGAGCTAGTTCTTTGAAAAGATAAACAAAATTGACAAACTTTTAATCAGACTCAAAAAGTAAAAAAAAAAAAGAGATAGCCAGATAAACAAAATCAGAAATGAAAGAGGAGAAGTAACAATTGATACCACAGAAATGCAAAGGATTGTAAGAACTTACTGTGAAAAACTATATGCCAACATTTTTTAAAACTTGGGCAAAATGGATGAATTTCTAGAAACATATAATCTTCCAAAACTGAATCAAGAAACAGAAAGCCTGAACAGACCAATAACAACTAGCAAAATGAAAGCAGTAATCATACAATTCCCAGCACACACAAGCCCTGGACTAGGTGGTTTAATGGGCAAATTATATCCAACAGTCAAAGAAAAATTAGTGCCTGTCCTTCTCAAAATATTCCAAAAAAATTCAAGAGGAGGGAAGACTCTCTAACTCTTTTTTTTTTTTGAGGCCAGTATTATCTTAATTCCAAAACCAGATACAACACAGAAAGAAAATTACAGGACAATATCTCCAAAAAATGTAGATACTAAAATCCTCTATAAAATATTGACAATCCAGATCTTGTAATACATTAAAAATATCATATACCATGATCAAGTGGAATTCATCTCAAGGATGCGAGAATGGTACAATATTTGCAAATCAATAAGCATAATACACTACATAAACAAAATGAAAGATGAAACTCACACACTAATAGATGCTGAAAAAGTATTTGATAAGGTGCAGCACCCATTTATAATAAGAACACAGCAAAGTGGAAGTAGAGGGAGTATACCTCAACATAATAAAGGCCATATATGAGAAACACACTGCCAACATCATACTCAATGGGAAAAACTGAATGCTTTTCCCTTAAGATCAGGAACAAAATACTGGTGCCTGCTTTCAGTACTCTTATTCAACAAAGTTCTTGAAGTTGTAGCCACAGGGATCAGGCAAGAAAAATAATAAAAGGCATCCAATTGGAAAGGAGGAAGTAAAGCTGTCACTGTTTGTGAATGACATGATAGTGTACATAGAAAACCCTATAGTCTCCACCAAAAAACTACTCAACTTAATAAGTTAACTTAGCAAAATGGCAGCATGTTCTTTTTCTTAGGACACTTCTTCACTCGTTTGGATCCCAAATCTATGGTTAGAGCCTGGTGGTGTTTGATTGGTAACTAATAAACCTCAGGCAATGTACCACATGTACTTATGTTTATTGAAAGGTCCCAAGTCTTGAGTGTAGTCAGGATTCTAGCATACACTAGAACAACAAGAACACCTCTAGTAAAAGCCATGTAATAAAGCACATTGCCATACTGAAAATGTGAGAATTTTAAATTATATGCTCTCTTTGAAAATTTTACTAAGGCTTTGATTTAGGGCCCTAGGAATGCTTTACTGTGTTGCTGAAATATCTACCATCCATTGGAAAAGGTACCAGGCAGACTTCAAACACTTAGGGCCTTGTCCTGAATAGAAAACAGAATATTTCTTATTCTGAAGCAGCTATATTTTTTATTTATTTAGCAAAATGAAAAGAATATAACTATAAACATCTTAATGAACACAAGATGTGTCCATTCAAAATTTAAGTGGATGGGCAGTTAAAAGCATAAGACCCTCCAAAATGCATGGGATAACATAACTCATGTTTCTCAGAATTATCTCATAGGGGTCTTTGAACATTAGATATAAAAATTTGTACATTTTCTAGTAAATCTTGTTTTTTGCTAATGGAAGTGAACACAGAATAGTCATATTTTGCTTAATGACAGGGAAATGCACCATTAGGTGATTTCCTCATTGTTTTACTGCTTAAGGACAATGTTGAGGAAAAATACAAGATTAAATAAAGCACAGGGAGAAACAATGTTGCAATCTAGAGATGCTTTATGTATGAAGTTGCTGCAGGCAGAACACAACATACTGTTTTACAGTAAACTTTTTCTTTAGAAGTAGAAAGAATATACTCTAAAATAATTATAAAAATAGCCCTGGCTGGTGTGGCTCAGTGGATCGAGTACCATCCTGTGAACCAAAGGGTTGCCCGTTTGATTCCCAGTCAGGGCATATGCCTTGGTTGTGGGCCAGGTCCCCAATGGGTGTGCATGAGAGGCAACCATGCATTGATGTTTCTCTCCCTGTCTTTCTCCCTTCCTTCCCCCTCTCTAAAAATAAATAAATAAAATATTTAAAAAACAAAGTAATCATAAAATAGAGTATAGTAAATACATAAGCCAGTAGCAAAACTATTTATTGTAATTAGCAAGTATTATGTAGAGCACATAATTGTATTACTATACTTTTATAAGATTGGCAGTGTAGTAGGTTTGTTTAAACTGACATCACAAACACATGAGTAATGTGTTGCACTATGATGTTACAATGTCTATGAGGTTATTAGGCAATAGGAATTTTACAGTTCCATTATAATCTTATGGGACCACTCTTCTATATTCCATCTATCACTGACTTAATTGTTATTAAATGCTGCAAGCATGACTATATACTGAAATGCTTGTGTATGTATTAAAATATAGGATGCCAGAAGTTAAAATGACCATGGAGAGTCTTCACTCCAGCTGCCTAATCTTGTTAATGACACTGGAGCACAGTGTCAGTTGGTATTTTGTATTTTTTTTATTTTATTTATTATTTATTTTTAGAGAGGGAAGGGAGGGCGATAGAGAGAGAGAGAGAGAGACATCGATGTGCGGTTGCTGGGGTTTATGGCCTGCAACCCAGGAATGTACCCCGGCTGGGAATCGAACCTGGGACACCTTGGTTCCCAGCCCGCGCTCAATCCACTGAGCTACGCCAGCCAGGGCGGTATTTTGTATTTTAAGATAACAAAAATATATTGGTTCCTGTCCCAGTTCCTGTCTCAGAGCTCCTAAAACCCTTGTAATTTCCTAAGTGATTAAAATATCAGGAGCACCTTTTTAATAAATACTTTTTCTTTGACTCCAGTTGCTGACACAGGGTATTGATCCCTTGGAATTTCCTGGATGATAGGAATGGCTGTTGTCCTAATGTGGCAACTCTGCATAGGCTCCTGGATGGGGAATGATTACAAGAAATACCAAGCCATGATTTGAGGCTTGTAACTTTAAGCCCAAACCCCCCCACACATCCACTTCTCTAGAGATGGGAGAGAGACTATAAATTGAATTACTAAGTGAACATGCTTATGTTAAGAAGCCTCTAGAAAAATTCTGATAATATGGGGTTTAGAGAGCTTCCTGGTTGGTGAACACATCCACATACTAGGAGGGTGGCAAGCCCCAAATCTATGGGGACAGATGTTCTTATGCTTGGGACTCCCCAGACCTTGTACAATATACCTCTTCATCTGACCATTCATCAGTATTTTTTACCATACTCTTTAATAAACTGGTAAACAGAAGTAACTCTTTTCCCAAGTTCTGTGAGCCACTCTAAAAAATTATTTGAACCCAAGGAAAGGGCTATGGGAGCCTGTTATTTATAGTCCATAAGTCCAAAGCACAGGTGACAACCTGGACTGCAACAGGCATCTAATGTGGGGGGGGGGAGTTTTGTGTGACTGGGCCCTTAACCTGTGGGATCTCATGCTGTCTCTGGGTAGATAGTGTCACAATTGAGTTAAATTGTAAGATGCCCAGCTGGTGTTGCAGAAAATTCTTGGAGGGGAAAAACCCCTCAAATATCTGGTTTCAGAAGTGAGTGGGGTAGTGGTGTGAGGGTAGGAATAAACACAAGTGAAATACTACTGCATTTTCCAATACAGGTATATGATAAAGATGGATGTACAGTAGTTCCCCCTTATCTGAGGGGCATAAATAGCAAACCCCCCCAGTGGATGCCTAAAACCACAGGTAGCACTTAATTCTATGTATACTATGTTTTGTTCCAATACATATTGATACATACTTATGATAAAGTTTAATTTGCAAACTAGACATGCACAACAATAACTAATAATAAAATAGAACAATTATAACAATATACTGTAATAAAAATCATCTGAATGATGTAGGGGCCATTATGAAGTAAAATAAAGGTTACTTAAACATTGCTCTGATTCCATGACAGTCCATCTGATAACTGAGATGGCTACAAAGTGACTAATGGGAAGGGAGGGTGGACAACATGGAGTTGTTGGACAAAGGAATGATTCACATCTCAGAGAGGACACAGCAGGATGGCATAAGCTTTCATTACACAACTCAGAATAACACACAATTTAAAACTTATGAATTGTTTCTGGAATTTTCCATTTAATATTATTGGACTGTGGTTAACCACAGGTAACTGAAATTATGGAATGGGAAACTGCAGAGAAGAGGGGTTGCTACTGTAGTGTCCTTACCAAGAACAGGATGAGCTATCTTTATAGCCTGAACATAATAGTATGCTACTGCTAAAGACACATCATCAGTATTTGCTCCCATGTAGGTTTTGGGATATGTACATCATTGAGTATGTGCTATTCAATAAGAATATTCTTCCAATTTTTCTGGGTGCACATGGTAATGAGAGAGTCTGTATTAGCTATTGATTGTCTTCCACCAAAGTAGACATATCAATTTTGTGAGGGGTGCTCCCCTAGCATCAGTGGCAAGAAGGCTCAGAGTGGCTGGGGAAAGAAAATTGAATTTTCAAATCCACAAACCTGAGGGAAACAGAGTAATGGAATGTCGTTTACATTAGTCCTTCTGATGGGAATAGTAAATAACTCAAGCCAATACTAAGATGTTCTGCCTGGTGTCCTTTTTTTTATTCTACTTAGAGAATTAATGTTTACAGATGACTTTTATAAGTGAAACATGTTTCTCCCCCAAAGACAGTGCATTTTTTATTAAGTTACAACATACCAAAATATTAGTTATAAATAAAATTGCCAGCTGACAAATGGATTGTGAAAGTTTTGTGATGCATCAAAATAGCCAGCCTGTAGAGAACAAGCCTTAATGGAATGCATGCACTTCTAAATCTTGTTATCACACCATCTTAGGGCCAGACACTATAAAACTCCCCAAGGTTACCATGTTAATGAAATATGCATGCAGGATCAAGTATGACCTACTGTGAGGCCACTGTTCAGCTGACATTGATAGGGTCTTGAATGGAAGGACAGATGAAGTTGACAAATAATTCAACAAGCAATGGAAAGCAATGAAAGATTTTGAGAAAGAGTGATGTTATCAAAGAAGAGCATAAAATGGAGTTACTAGGTAGACCAGGTATGAGTAAGAACTTCAGGTGACTATTAGGTGTTTTCCTAAAGATTGCAGTCCCTGAGTATAAACTCAGAAATTTAGATAGGCACCTATGTGTTGCAAAATGCTGAGATATTTTTTCTTCTTAATCTACCATCTTGGCTGTGCCTGAATGTTACCAGCTGAAATTCCAGCCTATAGGATATAATATAAGCCTGTCTGTCTGTCTGTTTTACACAATCCAGTGAAATCTATTTAAATGCTGTAATTAAGCTGTTCATTTTTATTTTGGGGCAAGTACTCTCAGTGTATGTCTGTTTAATTGATTTAAACAATTCTGTAGAGATTGATTTTAGACCATCTGGATACCTTGATGATTATTTGTTAATAGAGGAGTTTCTCTTCTGAGTTTAGGCAATTGATACAATTTTTTTCATTTTCTTGCAATAATTATTTTATTGTTGTTCAATTACAGTTGTCTGCATTCCCCCCCACCATTACCCCCCCACCATTCCCCTCCACCCCAGCCAAACCCACCTCCCTCCCTTTCTCCCACTCTCCCCCTTGGTTTTTCCATGTGTTCTTTCAGGAAGGGTTCCTGAAAACCCTTCCCCTCGTTATCCCTTCCCAACTCCCCTATGGTTACTGTCAAATTGTTCTTAATTTCTATGTCTCTAGTTATATTTTGCTTACTTTTATCTTTTCTTGATTATGTTCCAGTTAAAGGTGAGATCATGTGATATTTGTCCCTTACGGCATGGCATATTTCACTTAGAATAATGCTTTCCAGTTCCATCCATGCTGTTGCAAAGTGAAGGAGCTCCTTCTTTCTCTCTGCTGCATAGGATTCCATTGGGTAAATCTACCATAGTTATCTTTTAATGTTATTGAGAGAAATTTTATTTATTTATTTATTTATTTAAATCACTGCTCAAGTACAGTTTTCTTCATTTTGCCCCCATCCCAGCTCATCCCCCAGCTCTCCCTACCTACCTCCCATTTCCACCCCCCCATTGTTATTGTATATATGTCCTTTATATTTGTTCCTGCAAACCATTCCCCTTTTCCCCTGAAATTCCTTCACCTCTCCCCTGTGGTCACTGTTAGCCTGTTCTCAATTTCAGTGTCTTTGGTTATATTTTGCTTGTTTGTTCTGTTTATTAGGTTCCTGTTAAAGGTGAATCATATGGTATTTTTCTTTCACTGCCTGGCTTATTTCACATAGCATAATGGAATTTCCAGTTCCATCCATGCTGTCTCAAAGGGTAGGAGCTCCTTCTTTCTTTATGCTGCTGCATAGTATTCCATTGTGTAAATGTACCATAGTTTTTGGATCCATTCATTTACTGATGGGCACTTACGCTGCTTCTAGCTCTTGGCTATTGTTAATTGTGCTGCTCTAGTCATTGAGGTGCATAGGTTCTTTTGGATTGGTGTTTCAGGGTTCTTAGGATATAATCCGAGCAGTGGAATTGCTGGGTCAAAAGGCAGTTCAATTTTTAGTTTTCTAAGGGAATTCATACTGTTTTCAATAGTGGCTGCACAAGTCTGCATTCCCACCAACAGTGCACTAGGATTCCTTTTTCTCCACATCCCCTCCAACACTTGTTTGTTAATTTGTTTATGATGGCCATTTTGACCTGTGTGAAGTGATATCTCATTGTGGTTTTAATTTGCATCTGTCTGATGGCTAGTGATGCTGAGTATCTTTTCATTTGTCTCTGGGCCCTCTGTATGTCCTCCTGGGAGAAGTGTCTGTTCAAGTCTTTTGCCCATTTTTTAATTACATTTTTTTTTCTTCCTGGAGTGGAGTCGTGAGAATTCTTTATATATTTTGGAGAAATATACAAAGATACCTCTTCTCTGAGGTGTCATTGGCAAATATGTTTTCCCATATGGTTGTCTCTCTTTTCATTTCAATGCTGATTTCTTCAGCCATGCAGAAGCTTTTTAGTTTGATGAGGTCTCATTTGTTATTCTTCCCTTTATGTCCCTTGCTTTATGGGACATATCTGTGAAGATGCTGTTGCATGGAATGTCTGAGATTTTCTTACCAATGTATTCCTCTCGGACTTTTATAGTGTTATGACTTATACATGTCTTTTTTAAAAAATTTTATTTATTTATTTTTTAGAGAGGGAAAGGAGGGAGAAAGAGAGAGAGAAACATCAATGTGCGGTTGCTGGGGGCCATGGCCTGCAACCCAGGCATGTGCCCTGACTGGGAATCGAACCTGAGATGCTTTGGTTCTCAGCCCACGCTCAATCCACTGAGCTACGCCAGCCAGGGCAACTTATATATGTCTTTACCCACCTTGAATTTATTTTTGTGAATGGTGTAAGTTGGTGATCAAGTTGCATTTTTTTGCTTGTAGCTGTCCATGTCTCCCAACACCATTTGTTGAAGAGGCTATTTTTGTTCCAATTTATGCTGCTGTCCCCTTTCTCAAACACTAATTGACCATAGAGACTTGGGTTTGTTTTTTCTGGGATCTCTCTTATGTTCCATTGGTCTATGTGCCTGTTTTATGCAAGTACTAGGCTGTTTTATTACAGTGACCTTGTAATACAGTTTGATATCAGTATTTTGATCCCTCCTACATTGCTCTTCTTTCTCAAAATTCCTGCAGCTTTTTGGAGTCATTTATGGTTCAACATAAATTTCTAAAATGTTTGTTCTATATCTGTGAAATATGTCATAGGTACTTTAATAGGGATTACATTGAAACTATAAACTGCTTTGGGTAGTGTGGACATTTTCATGATGTTAATTGTTCCAATCCATGAGCATGGTACATGCTTCCATTTGTTTGTGTCTTCCTTAATTTCTTTCTTCAGTGTTCTATGGTTTTCTGACTATAGGTCTTTTACCTCCTTGGTTAGGTTTATTCCTACATACTCTAATTTTCTTGTTGCTATATCAAATGGGATATATTTCCTGATTTCTATTTCTGAAGTTTCACTGTTGGTGTACAAAAGTGCCTTTGATTTATGAATATTGACTTTGTACCCTACTGCTTTTCCAACATCATTTATTAGGTTTAGTAGTTTTTTGGTGGAATCTATAGGATTTTGTATGTACACCATCATGTCATCTGCAAACAGTAATAGTTTTGCTTCCTTCTTTCCAATTTAAATGTCTTTTATTAATTTTTCTTGTCTGATTGCTGTGACTAAAACTTCCAGTACTGTGTTGAATAGGAGTGTTTAAAGTGGGCATCCTTGTCTTATTCCTGATCTTAGTGGGAACACTCTAAGTTTTTGTCCATTGAGTATGATGTTGACTGTAAGTCTCTCCTGTATGGCCTTTATTATGTTGAGGAATGCTCCCTCTATTCCCACTTTGCTGAGTGTTTTTATCATAAGTGTGTGCTGTACCTTATCAAATGCTTTTTGCACATCTATTGATATGATCATGTGATTTTTGCCTTTTCTGTTGTTTGTGTGGTGTATTATGTTTATTGATTTGCTAATATTGTACCATTCTTCCATCCCTTCGATGGATCCCACTTGGTCATGTTGTATCATCTTTTTCACATAATGCTGGATGCATTTTTCCAATATTTTGTGGAGGACTCTAGCATCTATGTCCATCAGCTATATTGGCTTGAAGTATTCTCTCTTTGTTATGTCTTTATCTGGTTTTGGGATTAGGATGATGTTGGCTTCATAAAAACAGTTTGGGAGTTTTTCCATCTTCTTGAATTTTTTGGAATAACCTGTGATGGGTAAGGTTAGCTCTTCCTTAATTGATTTGTAACATTCTCCTGTGAAACCATCTGGTCCAGGACTTTTGGGTGTTGGAAGCTTATTAAGTACTGTTTCAATTTCATCAGGTGTTATTGGTCTGTTCAGGATTTCTGCATCTTCTTTTCTCAGTTTTGGAAGATTATATTTTTGTAGAAATTTGTTCATTTCACCTAGGTTTTCAAATTTCTTGGCATATTGCCCTTCATAGTAATTTCTTACAATCCTTTGTATTTCTCTAGTGTCTGTTGTAATCTCTACTCTTTCTGATTATTCTTATTTGGGTCCTCTTTTTTTTTAGATTTTATTTATTTATTTTTAGAGAGGGGAAGGGAGGGAGAAAGAGAGAAGGGAGAGAAACATCAATGTGTGGTTGCCTCTCACATGGCCCCCACTGGGTCCTGGCCCACAACCCAGGCAGGTGACCTGACTGGGAATCAAACCTGTGATCCTTTGGTTCCCAGCCCACACTCAATCCACTGAGCTATGCCAGCCAGAGCTTTCTTTTTTTCTTGATGAGTCTGCTTAAAGACATTGATTTTGTTTATCTTTTCAAAGAACCAGCTTCTGGACTCATTGATCCTTATAATTGTGCTTTCGGTCTCTATATAATTTCATTATACTCTGATCTTGGTTATTCCCTTGCTTCTACTTGCTCTGGGTTGTCTTTGTTGTTGTTCCTCGAGTTCTTGTAGGGGTAGGGGTAGGTTGTTTATTTGAAATGTTTTTACCTTATTTAGGTAGGGTACATCACTATTAACTTCCCTCTCAGGACAGGCTTTGCTGTGTCCCATAAGTTTTGGGCTGTTGTGAGTTCATTTTCATTTGTTTCCAGAAACTTTTTGATTTCTTCCCTAATCTCATTTTTTACCCAATCATTGTTTAATAGCATGCTATTCAATCTCCATGATTTTGAGTGTTTTGGGGTTTTCTCCTTGAGGTTGGTTTCTAGTTTCAGTCCCTTGTTCTGGGAAAAAATGCTTGACATGACTTCAATTTTCTTGAATTTGTTGAGGCTTGTTCTGTGTCCTATTATGTGTTCTCTCTGAAAATGTTCCATGTGTATTTGAAAAGAAATTGTATTTTGCTTCTTTGGGGAGAAAGGTTCTATATATTTTTGTTAAGTCCATTTTATCTAGGACATTATTCAATGTCACAATATCTTTGTTCTTATTTTGTTTGGAAGATCTGTCCATTTTTGACTGTGGGGTATGAAAATCTTGTACTATAATTGTGTTGCTGTCAATATCTTTCTTGAAGTCTTCAAATATTTTCTTTATGTACTTGGGTGCTCCCATGTTAGGTGCATATATATTTACTATGTTTATGTCTCCTTGATTGATTATTCCCTTGGGTATTATGAAGTGACCTTCTCAGTCTCTTTTTATGGTTCTTTTTTTGAAGTCTATTTCATCCAATATGAGTATTGCTACCCCCACTTTTTTTTCCTATCCATTTGCTTGGAATATTTGTTTCTAGCCCTTCACTTTCAGTCTGTGTAAGCGTTTTGTTCTATGGTGGGTCTCGTGTAGGCAGCATATATGTGGGTCATGTTTTCTTATCCACTCCTCTATTCTGAATCTTTTGTTTGCAGCATTTAATCCATTTACATTTAAGGTTTAATAGGTACTTATTCATTGCCATTTTTTTCATACCTGTGTTCCTCTCTCTTTCACTATTTTTCTTCCTGTTCTTAAAGTAAACCCTTTAGCATCTCCTGCAAAGCTGGTTTAAAGGTCATATATTTTTGTCTGGAAATATCCTTATTTGGCCTTCCATTTTACATAAGAGCCTTGCTGGATAAAGTAGTCTTGGTTACAGGCCTTTGGTTTTCATTACTTGCAATATATCTTGCCATTCCCTTCTGGCCTGGAGTGTTTCCATTGTGAAGTCAGCTGCTAGTCTTATCATAGCTCCCTTGTATGTTACTACCTTTTTTCCCTTGCTGCCTTTAAGATTCTCTCTTTATCTTGGAATTTTGCCATTTTTTCCTTTTTAAAATGTATTTTATTCATTATGATATTACAGTTGTCCCATTTTCTGCCCTTCACTCCCCTCCACCCAGCACACCCCCTTCCCACCCACATTCCCAAACCCCCTTGGTTCATGTCCATGGGTCATACATATAAGTTCTTTGGCTTCAACATTTCCTATACTATTCTACCCTCCCCCATTCTATTTTCTACCTACCATTTATGCTACTTATTCTCTGTAAATTGTTTCCCTCTCTCCCCTTCCCACTCCTCTGTTGATAGCCCTCCATGTGATCTCCATTTCTGTGGTTCTGTTACTGTTCTAGTTGTTTGCTTAGTTTGGGTTTGTTTTTGTTTTAGGTGTGGTTGTTAATAATTGTGAGTTTGCTGCCATTTTATTGTTCATATTTTTTATCTCCTTTTATTTAGATAGATCCCTTTAACATTTCATACAATAAGGGCTTAGTCATGATGAACTCCTTTAACTTGACCTTATCTGAGAAGCACTTTATCTGCCCTTCCATTCTAAACAAAAGCTTTGCTGGATAGAGCAATCTTGGATGTAGGTACTTGCCTTTCATGGCTTGGAATACTTCTTTCCAGTCCCTTCTTCCCTGTAAGATCTCTTTGGGGACATCAGCTGACTGTCTTATGGGCACTCCTTTGTAGGTAACTGTCTCCTTTTTTCTTGCTCCTTCTAGTATTCTCTCCTTAATATTAATCTTGGCTAATGTAATTATGATGTGTCTTGGTATGTTCCTCCTTGGGTCCATCTTCTTTGGGACACTCTGAGCTTCCTGAACTTCCTGAAAGTCTATTTCCTTTGCCAGATTGGGGAAGTTCTCCTTTATTATTTTTTAAAATAACTTTTCCACTTGTTGCTCTTCTCCTTCTCCTTCTGGTACCCCTATAATTCACCTGCTGGAACATTTCAACACGTCCTGGAAGTTCCTAAGCCTCCCCTCATTTTTTTGAATTCTTGTTTCTTCATTCTTTTCTGGTTGGATGTTTCTTTATTCCTTCTGGTCCGCACTGTTGATTTCAGTCCCAGTTTCCTTCCCATCACTATTGGTTCCCTGTACATTTTCCTTTATTTCACTTAGCGTAGCCTTCACTTTTTCATCTAACTTGCAACCAAATTCAACTACTTCTGTGAGCACCCTGATTAGCAGTGTTTTGAACTTTGCATCTGATAGGTTGGCTATCTCTTCATCACTTAGTTGTATTTTTTCCGGAGCTTTAATGTGTTCTTTCATTTGGGCCAGTTTTTTCTTTTCTTGACATGCCTGTTACATAGTGAGGGGCAGAGCCTTAGTCATTCACCCAGGTGGGGTAACCCACATTCCTGTGTTTTGATGCTGTATGTGGGGAAGGGGTCTGAGAGGGAACAATGGCGCTTGCTCTGTTCTCTGCAGGATTTCAGTCACGTCCCCCTCTTCCCACAGCAAATTGGACTCTTCTGGTGCTAATTCCAGTATGGATGGGTTTGCATATATTCTAGGACCCTGTGGGTCTCTCCAATGAATTCTCCTGTGAGGCTTAGAGTTTCTCCCACTGCCTCAACCCCCACAGGTGTTTTCAATCAATGGTTTGAGTCTTCATTTCCCCATGCTGGGGCCCTGGGTTGTGCAGTCTATCCTGCTCCCCTGTTGTTTCTCCCAGTTTATCTGCATGTGAATGTGGGACCACCCAGTACAATCCACCTCCTCACCGGTCTTCCTGCTGCTGCCTTGCAAGCCAGCTTCAGCCATCCATGCCCTGCTCCACAATCCGCTGCCTCACTGTGTCTGCCAGCTGCTGCTTGCCCACCCCGATGCCCCAGCCACCTCCTTGCTGCCAGTCCTCTCCTCCCAGCTGCCTGTCTCTGCCCTTCCTGGTCTGGATGAATGTGTCTTCTTTAACTCCTTGGTTGTCTGACTTCCATACAAGTCAATTTTCTGTCAGTTCTGTTTGTTTTTTTGTTTGTTTGTTTTAAATTATTGTTGTCCTTCTTTTGGTTGTGCGAGGAGGCACAGTGTGTCTACCTACACCTCCATCTTGGCCATAAGTCAGAATTTTGACATTTTAATTATGATGTATCTTGAAGTGGGCCTCTTTGGGTTCCTCTTGATTGGGAGTCTATGTGTTTCCTGGATTTGTGTGACTTTCTCTTTCATCAAATTAGGGAAGTTTTCCATCATTACTCTCACAAACAGGCTTTCTATCCCTTGCTCTTCTTCTCTTTCTGGTGTCCCTATTATATGGATATTATTACATTTCATGTTGTCCTGGATTTCCTGTAACCCCTCTTCATTCTTTCTGAGCCTCTTGTCCTTGTCTCGCTCTTTCTGGGTGTTTTTTCTACCTTGTCCTCCCTCTGGCTCATCCAATCCTCCACTTCGTTTAGTCTACTTTTGATTCCTTCTACTGTGTTCTTCAGTTCAGAAGTTGTATTCTTCTTATCCTGTTGTCCCTTGTTGATAGTTTCTATTTCCTTTTTCATGTTTATATAGTTTGCAGTGAGTTCATTATAGTTTCCCTGTAGTTTTTGGTAATTCTCTGTGAGCTCATTGAGCTTCCTTATAACTATTGCTTTGAACTCCGTATCTGATAGTTGACTTGCCTCTATTTTATTTAGCATTCTTTCTGAGGCTTCCTCCTTTCCTTTCATTTGGGGACCGTTTCTTTGTCTTCCCATTGTTTGTTTGTGTTCACTTGGAGGGGGAAGGCAAGATGGTTTAAGACAGTGGGAGTATATTCTACAGTATTCACAGTACCAAACCATAGAGAAGAAATAGGAGATCCATTGGGTATGTATAGTGTTAACCATGGTATTTCAACCAACTAGCCACTTTTTAGAAAGGGTAGAAAAAATATAAGTCTCTTGTTGAGTGGGGGAATGACTGTGAGTTGGATCTAAAAAGCTGTGAGCTTGTGGGAGGTCAGATTATGAGGTACAGTGAGAGCAAAGGATAAAAAAATAGATGTAGTGTGTGAGAGAATACGGTTAACCACAACAGTATTGAAGTTCTGGAAACAATGAAGTGAGCTAAGATCTGAG
Source organism: Phyllostomus hastatus (assembly GCF_019186645.2). NCBI lineage: Eukaryota > Metazoa > Chordata > Mammalia > Chiroptera > Phyllostomidae > Phyllostomus > Phyllostomus hastatus. The sequence goes on from NW_025334029.1 coordinate 3,390,854, forward strand.
AGGGCTGATGTATAGTATTTACAATTGTAATCAACCACAGTTATTTACAATAGTAATGGAGCAACAATCATAGGACAGAATCTATGTGATCTGAATAACAAGAATAGGAAGTACAGGAGATAGAGTAGTGTGGTATTGGAAAACAAATTAAATGAAAGTCAAAAAATTCAAAATACACTATGAAAGAGAGAACAAGTGAAACCAAAGAATGCAATTTAACAAACCAAGCAAAGAAGACTAAACAAAAAGAAAATAAAAGAAAAAATACTAATAAAATTAAAAAGGAAAAATAATCAAATGTTAGTAATACAAATATACAATAACTTGCAAGTTCTCTGGAGTAGCAAAGTGAAATTTGTCTCACTGTCTCAGCCGTTAGAATGACTCCTCTTTGGGTCTAACTCTTGTCTGTTCACAGCTCCAGGTTTTATTGTCTCACTTTTAGTGGGGGTGGGGGGAAGGAAAGAAGAAGGAATAAAAAAGGAAAGAAGAAAGGAAGAAGGAGTTTATAATTAAAAAAAAAATGAAGACTCCTGCTGGCTTTAATGAAGCCAAACCAGTTTTGCTGGTCTTCCTGGCTGCAGCAGGCTGAGGAGAGATTGGTGGGGTTGTACTCAATGTGCCTCTAGATGGTAGGGTCAGATGTGGTCCATCCTCAGGGCTGCAGGCATGAGCACTGGCCTCTGCTGCTGAGGTGGAACCAGCAGCATCTGGGCCTTGGGTTTGGGTGTACACCATTTCCAAACTATAGGCACATGTGCTTGACCTCCACCACTGGGGCAGAATGGGCAGCCTCAGGGCCATGGGCTCAGGAGTGTTCCCCAGGTCTGCAGGCATGAGACCTCAGCCTCTGCCACCGGGGTGGTACTGGCAGCCTCTGGGCTGCAGGTTTGGGTGTTCATTGTCCCTGTGGTTTCCAGCATGAGTGCTCAGCCTCTACTGCTGCAGTGGCAGCCAGGGTGGGGAGCGGCTTGGTCGGTGGCACACCTCCGGGGGCTGGGGCCAGGGTTAGGGGCATAGTCACAGCCCTGGAAGCAGAGGTGGGCCCAGGACTGAGGTTGTGGAGGCTTCTTGGGTGCACCTGGGTGTGGTGGGGGTGGCTACCCTGGGAGAATTCCCCAAACAGCTACTGAGTGCCTCTTTTTTCCTCTTTTTATTTTTGAAAAATTCCTCCTGCTTAAGCCTGCCACTCCAAACAAGCCCCTGGCCTCTCACACAGCCCAACTCTCCAGGCTGACTGTGGACTATCCATGTCAGGACCTGGCACAGCCCAATTCTTCCCATCCTGTGTCCACAGTTCCAGAGGGTGCACACCGCCCATGTGTGTTCACCACCTCCTCCTCATTCACCTTGTGACTTCAAGCATCCAGGTCCATCCTAGCACTGCTCAAACCTTGTTTAGCACAGTAGGGAGCCATTGACCTGGCTCTCTCCCGAAAATCCTGGGGCAGACCAGGTTGGTGCTGGGGCTGGGCCCACAGCCGGCCCGGTCCCGTTCTTGATCCCAGGGACCTTATTGTCCTGAAGCACTCTCCTTACTGTCTGATTTTTTCAATTTTCTCTAGAGTTTTGGCCTCCAATCTTCACCTATGCTGGGATACCATTGGCTGTTCACTCTGTCCCTCAGAAGATTAGCTAGGTGTTTCACACATGCACAGGGAGAAGTCGACTCTGCTCCCATCTATCTTGCCTCTATCTTCCAAACCTCCAATTGATGCAATTTAACAATATATGCCATTAGGTGAAGGAATAGCTGTGTCTCATAAAATAGAGCCATGACAAATAAAAATAAGGTAAAACACAGAAACACAAAATCACAACAATCAATTGTTCTTCTATCTTGTTTCCATAATGCCTAATATCCAGTTATTTGAAATTTTGTGAATGTTTGCCTTTCTCTTTTTATCAAGAAATGTATGGTATAGGCCTATCTTTGGTGTATCTGCTAGTAGAATATGAGAGGAGAAACATATATAAGCAGTATGCGCCCCTGCCGTATACAGTAGTACTAATCAAATCACATTTTATGCTTGAGTGGCAGCATTATTATTAAGGAAAAAAGCAGTACCTGAATACATAGTATTGTAAAATAAGTCTACTGCTACAATATCTCTAGGCCAGGGGTATCAAAGTCATTTTCACTGGGGGCCACATCAGCCTTGTGGTTGCCTTCTAAAGGCCAAGATAATTTTAGGACTGTATAAATGTAACTACTCCTTAACTGTTAAGGAGTTAAAATTATATATGGCCCTTTAAAGTCAACTGCGAGGCTGATGTGGCCCCTGGTGAAAATGACTTTGACACCCTTGTTCTAGGCTATCTGACTTCTCATTTTGACAGTCTCAACAAAAAGGAAACAGTAATGCATTTAGATTATTTTCTGTAAAATTTGGGGGGTAGTTATTGTCATAACCCTGGATAAAACTATTCAGAGAATGCTTCTTAAAAGCTCAAAAGGTTCTCTGAATTTTTTTATAAATGTATTATACATATCTATTGCACTAGAACAACAGTTAATGATATGTAATTACTGAGGCAGAATTACCTTATCAAAGAGATGATTAGTAAGTTTTCCAAGTATCTTATGTGTATCATTTTCTCCCTAAAAAATATGATATTATGTATGTCTTGGAGAGTGGGCAGCCACTTTCCTTCCTTTCTTATTCTCTTTCTTTCCTTCTTTCTATCTATTTTTCATAACTCTAAATTTTATGGTTTACATAATTCAGTATGGTCCCCAAGTCACATCACCATCAGTACAGTGAAAAAGTTCTCTATATAACAGAAAGGTAAAATCTTTGTTTTTTGAGGAAGATAGATTTAATGAGTGAGCAAATATGAGCATGTCCTTAGCCTGATTATCCTTCCTGAGGAAATAAATTTGCTGCTTAGCAGGATAGTATGAATATGACAAATAAAGCTGGTAATGAAAGAAGAATAAGCTCATAAACACTGTTTGGAATGAGAGAAATGCCTTCTAGCTGGGCGTATATTTTCTTAAGATGCCATGTAATGGAGGAAACACACATAGGGTAGCATCCTTAGGACTTCCCCTATACAAGGCCAAATGTTAGTGAAGATGCAAAGAGCCTCTGATGAAGTGGAATGTAAATGGAGAGACTTCTCATGAAAGAGCCACCTGTAAAATAGGGATGTTTCCTAGGGTGTGTGTGTGTGTGTGTGTGTGTGTGTGTGTGTGTGTGTGTAGATAGAGAGAGAGAGAGAGAGAGGCAGAGACAAAGAGGAAGAGGAGAGATATTTCAGTGTGTACACATTTACTAGTGCCCTCAAAGAACCTCAGGCTCTCTAGCCTCTCTACTACCAACACCAACCTTTAAGAAGGTTCAAGGCAGAGGTCTGTGGGAAAGTAGGGTTGTCTCTCTGGTTGGACCAGACACGTCAGTATCTAAACACATCAAAATCTTCATCAAGTAGAGCTTTCCAGACAAAAGTGTTCTGTTCATTCCAGAACTATTCATAATTTGGAGAGAAGAACAGAGTGCTTCCTGAAATCCTCATTGGAATAACTGTGTAGGTTTGATACTGCAAACTTGTTGCTAAATATTCTATGGCCATAAAAATTAATGCACCAACACCTGTGTGGAAAAAAGCAAAAATCAAGATATACTGCATTTGTGTAGCATGTTATGGCTTCTAGAGCATTTCCGTGTGTGTTCCCTATTCACAACCAACCTTGATGTGGACAGGGCAGGGATGATTATCTTTTGACACGATCACCACCTCGCTAATGTCATGATGATAGCAAGTGAAAAAGCGAGGAGTAGAACACAGGTTTTGGATTTCTAGCCCATTACCTCTCATCATGCCATATTGGAGTATATTTTTAATATTTCAAATAAGTTTATCACTTTATACTACTGCTTTCTTAATGGCAAGATAAGTATCACATTAGGGAAACATGGAAAAATAAGCAGGATACAGGTTTTAAAAAGCATATAGACATTAAAAATTAAAGCAGAGTAAATGTTAACTATTTAGCCTCTATTTTCTAATCAGTTTAAATAACTTTAATGCATGTTTTTAAACTCAAAATTAACTCTAATGCCAATATGGAACCCTCTTAATGCTTGGTGAATTATACTATATCATTTCATTTTAATTTCCTTTCTTTTGTGGGGTATCTCACATACTGGCACACATATGTAGAAGTTGGAATTATCTTTACATGTTATAATATACAAGGAGAAAATTCCATGGAAATTTTGTAGATTAATTCTTATACCCTAAAGATACATATATTTTTTCAAATAAATTATTTACTTTACCTTCCTTCAAATTCTCTTTATTTAATAATTTTTAATTGAATGCTTAAAACACACTCAATTTACAATAAAAGTGAAGAACAGAAATTGTGAGCTCTGTCTCATGTTGGGTGAACACTCCCTGTGACCCTTCAGTTTAAAGATTAAATGTAATGAGCACACACAGAGATGACACGAGTACATCTGACTGAAACTAAGGTTAAACTAAAGCTGTTGAGACTCTAGGGTGATTTTAAGTTAATTTCTAAAGAAAAGAGAACCTCTTAGCATATATATTTTCAGTCAATAGCAAAGCAACCCAGAAAAGGTAATTTCAATGAAAGTATTTTCGTCCAATTGCTGTATAAAGACATATGTTTCAAAGAAGCTGGCCTTCAACATGGTTATGTGCCTCCTGATCAGAGGAAAATAACTAGGTCTACTTGACAGTCTTGAAGCATAGACAAAAACATGTCATTGTATCAAAGTGAGGTTAAACAATGTCACTTAGCTTTTTCCCACCCCCTTATTCTGTATGCTCATGCTATAGCATCCAGTATGCTTTAAAAGAGAACCACATGGACACCACACCCATTACTTTATGTTACCTAAGTCTTCAAGAATACACTTGGCTTATTTCACTTAGCATAATACACTCCAGTTTAATCCATGCTGTTGCAAAGGGTAGGAGCTCTTTCTTTCTTTCTGCTGGTGGGTGTAAAATGAAGACAATTGCACTTGAGCAACAGTTAAAGTTTAAAAAAGAACAGACTTGGTTGGATTTTAAGGAATTTGCAAAAGTGGACTAATGTAATTTTTTTAAACATGTCTTCAACCCACTATCATACCTTACTCCAAATCAGCCAGGATTGTGGTGAAAAGTTGGTAGAAAAGGTAGATATGTGTCTCTGTGTAAAGGTCAATGTCCAGCTATCACTTCTCATCAGCATCAGCCTCTTCATTTCAGCATTCTTTATAGGAACATTTAGGATGTCAATACTAATATCTTTAAGATACTAATATATTTAGGATTTTAGGATATTAATAGTAATATATTCAGGGCATTAGGATTTAAAATATTAGTACTAATGTCTCCTAGAGATACTAGTATTAATATCTTAAATACATGTGAGACATGACTTGGGCCAACCAGGCACATATACTTTGTGTTATCATTTTTATCTGTTACTTCACTCTCTATTTTTCTCAGTATTCTACCACTTGCCAAATTTCAAGCTCAGGCACAGATGGTGAGAAAATGATTTTTGCCTACCAAGCAAAAAAAAAAAAAAGGCCCAAATATTAACAGTTATTTAACAACAGAACCCGACTTATTAGAGGAGGGCTTGGATTTCCAACAGTAATGTCTAAATTTAGAAAGAGTTTTATTTAAAAAATACCTCAAAGTACTTTGAGTTATTATTATTCACTGAAGGATTATCATGTTTATGCACTTGTCACCTAGAATGTCAAGCCCAATGTTAGATTGTAAATTGTCTCTGTTACAACCAGTTGTCTTTGCTTTCTGTTTCACAGCAGTATGCCCTTTGTCTCTTAACCTTCACTCACCTCCAATATTCATAGATAAAGAGGTCTCCAAATGGATACTTTTTAAAGTATCTGAAGAACCGTGAGGTTGTTAAACCACTGCTTCAATGCTCCTTACATTAAATGTTATTTCTATAGCCTGAAAAAGTTTAGCAGAGTACAAGTTTGGTTTTGATTACATAATTATGCTACACATATATGAAAAAAAAATCACTAAAACCTCCATGCACTTAAACAGTTTGATAGGCTATAGCCATTCTGCCATCAGCACCCCCAGCTGTGTTGCTTAGCAACATTTTAATTCCAGAATTGAAGGAGATGCCTTCCCTGTGGATAGGGAAACAGAAATAAAAGGGGTTTTGATGGATGATCTGAGTAGCTTCTTCTTTTTTAAAAGTATATTTTATTGATTATGCTGTTACAGTTTTCCCAATTTCCCCCCTCTGCCCTGTATCCCCCAACCCTCCAACATCCCCCCCTTAGTTCATGTTCATGGGTTGTACATATAGGTTCTTTGACTTCTGGGTTCCTATACCATTCTTAACTTCTCCCCAAACCAATTATGCTTCTTATTTCTGTACCTTTCCCTGCCATTCTTCTCCTCCCCCATCACACTGAAAACCCTGGTTGTGATGTCCATTTCTCTGATATTGTACCTGTTCTAGTTGTTTGCTTCATATTTGTTTTTGTTGTTGTTTTTAGTCTCAGTTGATAGTTGTGAGTTTGTTGGCATTTTGCTGTGCATAGTTTTTGATATTCTTCAATTTATTACATAAGACTCTTTAACATTTAATATAATAAGAGCTTGGTGGTGATGAACTCCTTTAACTTGACCTTATCTGGGAAGCACTTTATCTGCCCTTCCATTTTAAATGAAACCTTTGCTGGATAGAGCAATCTTGGATGTAGGTCATTGCTTTTCATGACTTCAAATACTTCTTTCTAGCCCCTTCTTGCCTTCAAGGTTCGTTTGAAAAACTCAGCTGATAGCCTTATGGGCACTCCTTTGTAGGTAACTCTTTCTTTTCCTCTTGCTGCTTTTAAGATTCTCTCTTTATCTTTAATCTTGGGTAACTTAATGATGATGTGCCTTGGTGTGTTCCTCTTTGTGTCCAACTTCTTTGGGACTCTCTCAGCTTCCTGGACTTCCTGGAAGTCTATTTCCTTTGCCAGATTGGAAAAGTTTTTCTTCATTATTTGTTAAAATAAACTTTCACTTTCTTGCTATTGTTCTTCTCCTTTTGGCACCCCTATAATTTGGATATTAGAACATTTAAAGTTGTCCTGGAGGTTCCTAAGGCTCTCTTCATTTTTTTGAATTCTTGTTTCTTCATTCTGTTCCAGTTGGATGTTATACCTTCCTTTTGTTCCAAATCATTGCTTTGAGTCCTGGTTTCCTTCCTGTCACTGTTGGCTCCCTGAATATTTTGCTTTATTTCACTTTATGTAGTCTTCATTTTTTCTTTCATTTTTCAACCAAGCTCAATCAGTTCTGTGAGCATCCTGATTACCAATGTTTTGAATTCCACATCAAATGGGTTGGCTATCTCCTCATTGCTTAGCTTTTTCTCTGGACTTTTGTTCTGTTCTTTCATTTGGGCCATACTTCTTTGTCTCAGAGCACCTGTTAAGTTGTAAGGGAGTGGGGCCTTAGGTATTCACCAGAGCAGGGAAACTCCCCTGGTTGCACTGTGGCACTGTCTGTAGGAGGGGTCAGAGAGGGAACAATCCAGCTCGCTTGCTGGGCTCTAGCCCCACTTTCCAACCAACTCTCATGTGAGACTGGGAATTTCTTTCAACATGGCAACCCCTGCTGTAGTCCACAGTCAGCTCTGAGTCTCAGTTTCCCATTCAGCAGCCTCACCCACACAGTCCACTGCTATGCCCCAGGTTATCTTTGTCCACTCATCTGCCCGTCTCCCTCCTACAGGTCTGGTTGACTGTTTCTTTAATTCCTTGGTTGTCAGAGTTCCATGCAGTTTGATTTTCTGGCACTTCTAGTTGATTATTATTTTTAGATTGGTTGTTATCCTCCTTTTAATTGTGTGAGGAAGCAAAAGGTTTCTAACTATGCCTCCATCTTGGCCAGAACTTTCATTCTGTTTCTTCTAATATACTCTGAAGATCGCTAGCTCTTTTCATGAATGATAAATGGACTGTACACAGATCAATGGGTTCAGCAAAAAACTGGAATCAGACTCCATGTCTAAGGTGATGCAGGCTGAGAAGCTCAGAGATTTCCTCATTTTGATGATTTGGTGTATGTTTACTTGAAGGTTTCACAGGAGGGCATTAATCTAAGCATTCAGTCATCCTTTGCCCTTTTGTGATGTCTGCTAATAAAAATGATTTTAGAAATGGATACTTTAGCTTTTCTATCACTATGCAAATATGGCCAGGTATCAGTTGTAGTGCATGGTAAATGGCTGTTTACCACAGATTTTAAAATCCAAGATATATCCATGACCATTCTCTCTGCACCTACCTCCACCTCCCATCACAACTACACGAGAAGGCCCACACACAGGAAGGGAGATTAAAGCGAAAGGTGGGGAGAGGAGGATCCACTTGTGGTTCTAAGTGTCCACTTGTATGAGAAGTGCTGAAGTTTCCAGACAGCCCTGACAATGACCACCTGTGTCTGAAGGGTGTACTTAGACAGGTAATCATTGTCCCCAGGAAAGGAAAATTGCTTTCTGTGCCTACAGTCTACTTATCTCCAGGAGCTTGTTTTAGTTAACTCCTTATCTTTCCAAAGAGCATTATATAGTGTTTATTGTTTTGGTAACTAGTTGCCTACTAATGTCTCATTGCATTTTTTCTTCTGTTTACAGGCTGTTGAAAAGGCAAAACCTAAGAATAATCCTATGAAGTAAGTTACGTTTTTATTAGTTGGAAACTTTAATTTGAATGGACTCTATGCATGTGAAAAATTAAGGTCATAAAATAGACCTTGAATTTTGACCTAGTCTCTATTCATGACAATTCGAAAACAAAAACAAAACAAGAAAAAAATTATTTCCAGTAAGTCAGGACCAGCTTTTATTGTTTTTCAGTAGTCCTGATGCTGAAGTGCCCTAAGTTGTGCCTAGTTTACATAAATTAGTATATGCCATCCATGAATAGCCACCAAATGCTATTATAATCATACTCAATGCATAATACTTCAGTCCTGTGGATTTTTCACATGCTAAAAACATTACATTTTTAATGCAAGCCTTGGACCTATGACAGAGGCATAAATGGTTGCAAATGTACCAGGTGATTTTCAGCCACGTAGGCAGATTTGGCACCCTAGTCTAGAAGTCTTGTAACTCTTTTAATGAAAAGTTTGTGAAATACATTTAACTAAAGTTTTTATAGCTTACAGAGAGCTATTTCCAAGTCATTTTATAGTACAGCCTTAAATTATAAACAACCTACACAGCACTCTTTTAAATATAGTACATCTTAGACATGCTGTCTCTTCTAGAACAGAAACTTTCAAATTAAGAAGGATGTCTGTCTTGTAATTTAGGTTTGTGACATATGATTGCAGTGTTACATTTCATACCAATCCTGCTAGCCATGTAGCCTAGAGAAGATCTCCTGTATTTGGTGGGTTAGTACAGGGCTTGTAGTGTCACATCTTTAGAACCAATGTGTTAATTTATGTCACCTGACTTCCATTATAATGGGTACCAAATGCAGAAATGGGGAGTGCATTTATTTTTAATAGTTTCTGGGAGAATGGATCAGCTAATTCCAATGACAAGAAGGCTGCTCATTTTTGCAAAAGAATTAACTTCTTCCAAGTCACCAGGTTACTGTTCAGCACAGCATTAAATGTAAATTCTAATTCTTTTCCCCAAAAGTTTGGTGTATTTTGTTTTCAAATTTAGTTTTTCTTAGGCCACAGAGTATTCTCTGTCAAGCTTCTGTAGCCTGTGTATATATGTTGTCTGGAAATGTATTATGCTGTAGTTGTCCTATGGGAGTATTTTTAGGAGCTGCATTTGTCTATGGTTGTTTTGTTGTGGATGAAATTTTCTCTGCAGCCTGACTTCTTCTGTGTCTATGCCCAGAAAGCTTATCTACTGTTAGCCTTTGGCTGGTGAGCTTTGTGGATTAGAGTATGGTGCTAATGAGGCCAGGGCCAAGATTTGTAGTCCCTGGGTGGGACATTAGTGATCTTTTTTTCTTATTCAACTGCATCCCTCCCTTTGGTCCATCCATATGTAAATATATGTGTTCTCCAGCTCACAAGGGATGAATCAAGGGCTGGAGGAATGTAAATCTAGGCCCTTGATGAGACAAACATCTGCAAGTTCAAGCCCTCTCAATAGGAAATTAATCCCAAATTCTGCTTTTGGGTGCCTAAAATTGGCAGTGTGTGGGGCTGCATTAGATTGTACTCTAATGGCAAGGAAGTGGGAGCAGTTTTCTCTCTGCTTTTTATGAGGATTCAACCCTACAGAAAATTAATGTTTTATTCACTTTTATTAATTTAGTGCAGAATCTATGTAATGTCTAGCACTTTATGGAACATTGTAAAGAGAAAACAGGAAAACTAGAAGAGCCAAGCAGTAATAGAATATGGAGCTTTATACTTTTACATTTTATATTTGAAAATCTGCTTAGTAATCAACCTACATCATAGTCATATGGTAAATACTTAGAATTGTCTTCTGCTTCAACAAGATACTGTTCTCAGTGTGAATTGGGTGTCCTATTGCAGTGGGGCTCACAATATCTAACTCACTTGCCTAGCTACAACCATCAAGACACTTTAAGTAGAGAGACTTCTTCAAGACCTCAACTCAGGGACAGGAATTTCAGAGCATGGTTCAATTACATGGCCAGAAGTGGAGTTTTAAAATATTTTATGTATAGTAGTCTTCTTTCCATTTCTGATACCTGCCAGAAAAATTCAGTTACATACAGAGTATGGGGGTCCCAAATAGAGTAAGGTTCAACACATGTATTCTGAATGAATGAACAAGTAAGCAAATTGGACACATCCCAGAAAATAGTCTTTCAGGAGCCTGGCTTGGAGGTTTAGTAAGACTGGTGGCTCTACACTAGTGGAGTGTCAGATCAAAAGAGCCCATGTGTTCTAACTGATCAAGTTGTGCAGCCCTTTATTCTTGATTCATGCCACATGTAATATATTTACACATTGCTCTGGTTCATTCTAGTTTTTTTTTTTTGCCTCTGATCAGTACCTAGCTTAATTGTGTATGCAATTAGCATTTAATTGTTTGAGCATACAATGGAAAATTTGTACAGTCTTGTCAGAAAAAGTAGAGGTCTGGAGACATCATTTACAACTAAGGTATGAACAGTTTGGTGAAAATGATTATATGTGAGATTGGATATCATCATCCAGTGTTTGGCAAATGGTTGGGGGGGGGGGAGTCAAAAGAAGGATACTTTGTGGCATGTCAAAAGTTCAAATTTGTGTCTACAAAAACTGTTTTATTGGCACAGAGCTATATTCATTTATTTCCACATTGTCTGTGGCTCCTTTTGTGCTACAGTAGTAGAGTTGAGTTGTTGCAACAGAGATCATATGGACTACAAAGCCAAAAATGTTTACTATGTGGCCTCTTACCAGATAAGTTTGCTGACCCCTGCTTTAGCTGGTCAGGTAGAAGAAAGTCAGGTAAGTTTTTCCATGACTGTGAACGTTAAACTATCAACCCTTTCTCTTTATGTCCTTTTAAAAAAATGAGTAGGTATTTGCTGAGCCCATATCATGTGTTCTGGATTTTCTGAGGTTGGTGTACCACCTAATGCACATTCAGTGTAGAGACTACCCTTAAATCACTGACTTTGAAAGATGTTTTTGATATGAGATCCATTGACCAGGCAGTGAGGCCTCATAAACCAGTGAACACATAACTAGAGTATACTATGTCCTTCAAGTTGTGCGTAGAAGGATATATTGCAAAATGTACATGCACTTTCTAAAATTTCTGTTACTTCACAAGATCTAAGGCTAAGTAAGCTTTCAATTAGAGTGATGGTAAATGATTCACAATATCCATTTAGTTTGTGCATGTTCCTATCTAAATGTTGGCATTCCCCTCCCTATTTCTCAACTACTGTTCAGTTTCTTTTTAACACTTTCATGGATTTTAAGGCTTTTTTCATCACCATAGGGAGGCTGTGGTACACATTAATTACACTTTACATAAAGAAGAAATTAAATTTATGCTTAGTGAATATAAGCATGTAATGTACCTGAATACACTAATGACTTTACCCTGAAACATTAAATATTACCTCTGAGGGTAAAAATCAAAATTGAATGTTCTTAAGATCAGTGGTCAGGACAAGAGATGCCAGTGTATGAGGGGGGACCCTAAAAAAGGAATTGTCTTCTGGAGGGAATGCCTCTTATGATACAGTCTTTACCCACTAGGTGAGTGTTGTAGGAACCCATCTATGTCAGTGTACCATGGCGTTGTTGTGAGAGGCTGAATTTGGCTTTGATGAATTTTTTTGAAGATTTTTTCAATATGTTTGCCCATTTCATGATAACATATCTGCCCACACTGGGCTGAGTGTTCTGCAGTTTTGACCAAAAATCATATGACCCCCATTTGCCACCCTCCCTATTTACCTGATCTCACTCCAAGTGACTTTTTTTTGTTGTTTCCTCAGATGAAAAAAAGTCCACAAAGGGAAACATTTTGCCAATGTGGAAGAGGTGAAACAAGAAATGATAAAAGCACTAAAAGGCATCAAAATTGATTCAAAAACTATTTTGAGCAGTAAAAAAAAATGTCTGGATAGGTATATTGCATCAAATAGAGAGTACTTTGAAGGTGACTGAAATTTAAACATGTAAGAATAAATACACATTTTTATAAATAAATTCTACTTTTGTGGGGCCCCCCTCATATTGCTCCAACTATGAAAAAGATACTGGTATCCAAGTTTGTTTAGTATGTTCAAACTGTGGCTCTTTAATGTGTCAGAGAGCATTGCACTTGTATATTCATGTTCTGCAGCAATTATCTCCAAGATTGTATTGTGACAAGAAGGCCTAAGAGATGTACAGATTTCTTTTACCATATGTGACTTATCACATACATTTTTAAAAAGCACATTTGTATTATTAAGACATATGTGATAGTACACTTCTGCAAATGTCAATTGCTTTTGGCTAAAATCCATGCCCTAATAAGTTGAGTTAAATCTAACTGAGGTTGACATCTGTTAAGAAAAGAAATAGGGAAAAGAGAGACAGAGTGCACAGTTGTCAAACATAACATTATTTATTTCTTATATATTTAACAACATTATAGCTGTCTTTTATAAATAAGGATCAGAATCCACTTTGCTCAGGAAATCATAGCTTTATTAAAAACCAGTTCATCTCATAGATACAGTGGTTTCATTATTCAAAAAAGACAAATAGCCACAAAGATTATCCTGACCATGAATTTAGTGCATTACTCACCTATTCACTCATTGAATATATATTGAGGATCTATAGCATTCCCAGAACTGTGATGGATGGTGAGGGGATTAAAAATAAATATGGCACAGTTCTTACCCTCGAGGAATTTAGAGTCCAGTTGGAGAGATATAATTGGTTTTCAAAGAACTGAATACAAAATAGAGATACATTTGTTGAGTGGAGGACAGGTAATGTATGAAGGAAGCTCTAAGTACAGAAAGTGCTTCTAGTTATCACTATTGGAGAAGGGTTGGAGGAACAGGAGACATTTGCACCAGGACTTTAAAGACTGCTGGACTGAGATACTAGTGCTGAGTTGGCAGGCAGTGAAAGGTTGGGTTTGAAGCCAAGGTACAGAGAAAATGGTGGCTTAGGACCCTTGGAGCTTATCCAGGTGAAAGAGACTAGCTTAGTAGAGTAAAATAACATTGAAAAGCTCTAACTTGTTACTGTGATTCATCAGTTAGTCTCCTAATTATTTAACATAAACACAGTCTATAAGACCTATGATCTACTCCTAAATCAAACACTAGCTTGAAGTCTAAAATTGGACATGTCCTTTCCTTTCTACAGAACCTAGATAATTTATATGGTTCTTACACCTCTGAAAAAAATAAAGCTTAAAATCCTGTTTTATAATTATGCTATTTTAAGAAATATTTGATATTAAAGTTTGCTTTTCATTTAATTTATTTTTTACTTTTGTTCAAGTACAGTTGTCTCCACTTTCCGATCACCACTTATCGCACCACAGCCATCCCCAACACCTACTCTCAATCCTACCACCCTTTGTCTTTCTCCATGTGCCCTTTATGCCTGTTCCTTACAACCCTTCCCCTTCCCCCCCATTACCTTCCGACCTCCCCTCTAGTTACTGTCAGATAGTTCTTAATTTCAATGTCTCTGGTTATGTTTTGCTTGCCTGTGTGTTTTGTTGATTAGGTTCTACTTATAGGGGAGATCTTGTGGTATTTATCTTTCAGTGTCTGGCTTATTTCACTTAGCATAATGCTCCCCATATCATATCCATCCAAGCTATCACAAAGTGTAGAAGCTCCATGTTTCTTTTTGCTGTGTAATATTCCATCATGTAAATGTAACATAATTTTTTCATCCACTCATTTACTGATGGGAACTTAGCTTGCTTCCAGCACTTGCCTACTGTAAATAGTGCTGCTATGAATACTGGGGTGCAAGGTTCTTTTGAATTGGTATTTCAGGGTTCTTAGGGTATAGTCCCATGAGTGGAATTGCTGGGTCAAAAGCACTTCCATTTTTAGTTTTCTGAGGAAATTCCACACTTTTTCCCACAGAGGCTGCACCAGTCTGCATTCCCAACAGTGTACTAGTGTTCCCTTTCCTCCACAACGTCGCCAGCACTTGTTTTTGCTTTGTTTATGATGGTTATTCTCACCAGTGTGAAGTGGTATCTCATTGTGGTTTTAATTTGCATCTCTGATGGCTAGTGATGCTGAGCATCTTCTCATATGTCTCTGTGTCCTCTATGTGTCCTCCTTGGAGAAGTGTCTATTCAGGTATTTTGCCAATTTTTTAATTGGGTTGTCTTTCTTCCTGGAGTAGAGTCATATGAGTTCTTTATATAGAAGACAGGTCAAACCCTTGTCTGAAGTATTGTTGGCGAATATGTTTTCCTATATAGTTGGTTCTCTTTTTACTTTAATGCTGTTCTCTTTAGCCATGCAGAAGCTGTTTATTTTGATGAGGTCCCATTTGTTTATTCATTCCTTTATGTCCCCTGCTCTAGAGGACATATCGATGAAAGTATCACTGCATGGAATATCTGAGATTTTCCTGCCTATGTTCTCTTCTAGGACTTTTGTGGTGTCATGACATATATTTAAGTCTTTTACCCATCTTGAGTGTATTTTTGTGTTCAGTGTAATTGGTGGTCAAGTTTCATTTTTTTTTAATACATGTAGCTGTCCAGATCTGACAACACCATTTGTGGAAGAGGCTATTTTTACTCTATTTTAAGCTTCTGCCACCTTCGTTAAGTATTAATTGACCACAGAGGGTTGGGTTTGTTTCTGGCCTCTTATTCTGTTCCATTGATCTATGTGTCTTTTCTGATGCCAGTACCAGACCTTTTATATGGCCATGGCCTTGTAATATAGTTTGATGTCAGGTATTTTGACCCCTCTTGATTTATTCTTCTTTCTAAAAATTGCTGTGGTTATTCAGAGTTGTTTATGGCTCCATATAAATTTATGACATGTTTGCTGTATGTCTGTGAAATATGTAATTGGTATTTTAATAGAGATTGTATTGAATGTATAAATTGCTTTTGGTAGTATGGATATTTCCATATTAATTCTTCCAATCCAAGAACACTGCATATGCTTCCATTTATTTGTATCTTCCTTAATTTCTTTCTTCAGTGTTTTGTAGTTTTCTCAGTATATGTCTTTACCTCTTCAGTGAGGTTTATTACTAGGCATTTCATTTTTCTTTTTGCTATAGCAAATGGGATATTTTTCCTGATTTCTATTTCTTTTATTTCATTGTTGGTGTCCAAAATGCCTTTGATTTCTGAATATTAACTTTGTATCCTGCTGTTTTACCAAATTAATTTATTAGATCAATGAGTTTTTGGATAGAGTCCATAGGATTTTCTGTGTACAGTATCATGTCATCTGCAAACAATGGTAGTTATACCTCCTACTTTCCAATTTAGATGAGATTTATTTCTTTTTCTTGTCCAATGGATGGACTGTGGATAGGACTTCCAATACTACGTTAAATAGTAGTGGTGAAAGTGGACATCCTTGTCTTATTCATGATCTTAGTGAGAAAGCTTATAGTTTTTGCCCATTGAGTATGATGTTGACTGTAGGTTTCTCCTATATGGCCTTTATTATGTTGAGGAATGCTCCCTCTATTCCTACTTTGCTGGGCATTATTATAAATGGGTGGTGCACCTTTTCAAATGCTTTTTTCCATATCTATTGATGTGATGATGTGATTTTTGTCTTTCCTTTTATTTATGTGATATATTTTGTTTATTGATTTGCTAATGTTGTACCATCCTTGTATCCCTGGGATCAATCCCACTTGATCATGTTGTATGGTATGTTTAATGTATTGTTGGATGCAGTTTGCCAGTAATTTGTTGAGAATTTCAGCATCTATGTTCATCATCAACATTGGCCTGTAGTTTTCTTTCTTTGTTGTGTCTTTATGTGGTTTTGGAATTAGGATGATGCTGACTTTGTAAAAAGAGTTTGGGAGTGTTCCATCTTCTTGGATATTTTTGGAATAATCTGAGAGTATAGGGGTTAGGTCTTCCTTAAATGTGCTGTGAAATTCTTCTGTGAAACCATCCCATCCAGGACTTTCATGTGCTGGAAGTTTTTTTGATTACTACTTCGATTTTACCAGCTGTTATTGGTCTGTTCAGGCTTTGTGCTTCTTGATTCAGTTTTGTAATATATTATTTTCTAGAAATGTGTCCACTTCACTGAGTTTTTCAAATTTATTGGCATGGAGTTCTTCATAGTTATTTCTTAAAATCCTGTGTACTTCCACAGTATCAGTTGTAATCTCTCCTCTTTCATCTCTGATTTTGTTTATTTTGGCTTCTCTCTCTCTCTCTCTCTCTCTCTCTCTCTCTCTCTCTCTCTCTCTCTCTTCTCCTCTCTCTTTTGGTAAGGCTCTTTAAAGGTTTGTTGATTTTGTTTATCTTTTCAAAGAAACATTTCTGAATTTATTGATACTTAGAATTGTTCTTATAGTCTCTATATCATTTAATTTTTCTATGATGTTGGTTATTTCCTTCCTTCCTTCTACATCCTCTGGGCTTTTTTTGTTATTTTCCTTCCAGTACTTGTGGATGTAGGGTTCAGTTATTTGAAATGTTTCTTTTTTTATTGTTATTCAAGTACAGTTTTCTTCATTTTCCCTCAACCACTCCCACCAGCCCCAGCCATCCCCACATTACAACCTCAACCCTACCCCTCTTTGGCTTTGCCATGTGTCCTTTATATATCTTCATTGAAAACAGTTCCTCCATTTGCCCCCATTATCCCCTCCCACTTCCCTTCTGGGAATTCAGAAGGGAATTCCTACTGTCATTTCTTAATTTCAATGTTTCAAGTTATATTTTCCTTGTTTGTTTGTGTTGTTGATTCGGTTCCATTTATAGGTGAGATCATATGGTATTTGTCTTTTGTAGGTAGGCCTGTATTACTATGAACTTCCCTCTTGGAACTGCCTTCACTGTGTCCCACAAGTTTTGAACTGTTGTGAGTTCACTTTCTTTGGTTTCCAGAAATTGTTTTATTTCTTCCTTGATCTCATTATTAACCCATTTGTTATTTAATAACATGCTATTTAAGCTCCATGAATTTGAGTGTTTTTGAGGTTTTTCCTTGAGGTTGGTTTCTAGTTTCAGGCCCTTGTGGTCTGAGAAAATGTTTGATGTGATTTCAGTTTTCTTGGATTTGTTGAGGCTCATTTTGTGTCCTGTCTGGTGGTCTGTCCTTGAAAATATTCCATGTGCATTTGAAAAGAATGTGTATTTTGCTTCTTTGGGATGAAAACATATATATATAACCAATAAGCTCTGGGAAGAACCCCACATCTGCAAAAATATCCCCCTTCCTGCAATTCCACTAACAACCACAAATGAGCCAGTATTAATAAGGGTGTAAATAAATTGAGACTATTATAAGAAAGGAGAGAAATAAACTATAGTATAAAATGTAGTGACTCAATATTCACAAATTTACTGGACAAGAATGAATACTAAAAAGCTATGCAGGAAAGAAAATATCACAAATCATGGAGACCACAGTAGATTTTTGTCTCCATAGGTTCTAGTATTTACCACTATTTTCTCTTTCTTGATCAGCCTCTGGTGATGTCAGATGTTGACCTCATCTGATCTTAGGCAGCCTGCTCTGAGAGTACCAGTAATCTACTCTCTGTAGATGTCTCCTTCAGTTGTTAATCAAGACACTCTGCACTCAGCAGTCAGGGTTAAGCCCCCAATAGGCATGGCAGAATCCCTCCTGGTGTTGGGTCTATTGTTTCCCCTCAGGTTGTTTCTGCTTGGAGAGGAGTGGTCTCTCTGAGCAAGGTGGGTACTGCCATATTGGAAATTACTCAGCACTGGTATCCCAGTGTCTATTTTCTGAGCTGTCTCCCCAAAGCTTCCATCACCAGTCTCTCCTTTGGCATTTCTAGCCCACACTTTCCCACCTTTGCCAGAGCCCAGGTAAGTGGCTACAAATGAAAATTTGTGCATTAGCCCTTTAAAGGGCTCTTTGTATCTCCAGCTGCCTAGGTAGTGAGCAACCCTACTGATTTTTGCCACTGGTTACCTGTGTAATTTTTGGGCTTTCATGCTCTAGGCTGGGGATCTCTATTTAGTGTTTAGACCCCACAATTCTCAGGAGGATCCAACCAGATGCTCAATTATCCCTCTCGTGCTGCCACCTGTGGGCACCCAGTCAGCCCTCTTGAGTCAGTTAGTGCTGAAGATGATTCTTCTGTCTGTCTGAGGTTATAAGGCTTCTCACTATTGTTCAGTTGTTTCTTCTGGGTGATTTCTTCACAATTTAGTTGTAATTCCACAATGGTCCTGGGAGGAGATTACTGTGGCTTCCCTTCACTCCTCCACCATCTTGCCTCCCAGTAGCAATCTCAACAATTTTTATGAATTTTGAATGTGGTACAGAGCAATCCTCAATGATTGTAAGGGGCATTCATGAGTAGGTCCCTCTGAAAGAGAACCATTAATTCAACAGTCCCTCATAAGGCTCTGAAGAACATTGGGTAAGCTGCCTGGCCCACTCATTTCAGTGAGGCACCTAGACCAGTATGATCCCTACATCAACAAAAGTATAGTCAATCTTTATTCAGCTCTCATCATTCTAAGGGTTGCTAAAGGCAAAAGAGCAATCCTCTATCTGAATGGCTGCATAAAATAAATCGTGCCTTTTATGTTTCCCAGATAGCTATAATCAGATGTAGAAATTTCTAGCGATCATCTTCACAACTAATGAAGCTTGTACAAATTTCTGGCCACTCTCTTTTTCATGGTTAATTGGAGTTGCAGTATCTAGGCAATCTCAGATGATACAACTAATATCTAGAGCATACACTTCTCAAGACACAAATATTCCAGAAATGCTCTCCATTTTGGACTCTCTGTCTCATTCTTATCAACTCATAAGACACACATGTTCACTTTTAACACCTGTAAATTTGTTGTTGCTTTTAGAAATCATATTATTGAACTTCATGTAACAGTTTGTTATTTTAGAATATGTCATCAAATGTCTCAAAAATTTGCATCAGTAAGTTTTTGGGAACTTTAACAATTCTACCAATTTTGATTATGCTAACTTCATGTCTATAACAAAGAGTTTCTTCAAAGCTTTAGTGGGATAAGGGTGAGCAATGGGGAAAAGGTAGGACACATGTAACTAAACAACAATAAATTTTTTAAAAAATTTAAGCATGGTGTTTTACCATCACTCATATGTCCAAAAGATTTTGGGGAACCTTTTTTCTGTAGATGGTGAATTAACACTCTAATAATGATGATGATGAAGTGGAAATATGAAGCACCCATTTATTAGTGAAGCAAAGGGTCCTCAAACAAGCCAGTAAATGTAGACTTAAGCCATTTTAAAGGAAATTAGGACACTTTTAAGAGAGACAACATTCAAAAAATACTTCCTTATCCAATATCACATTACTTTATAACTCTGTGCTCCTCAATAATTACTTTTTATTGCTGCCCAGGCAATAATCAACAACTCTGTTTAATCCATTCATACAAGTTAACTCAGTTTTTAGTAAGAATCACACCTAGAATTTTATTTTAATATTGCCATTCAACAATCTTTCAAAAAATTGTTACAAACTCAGAATCACATAGCTGACTCACTAGAAATTCCAGCAAGCCATGCACATATGATCTTTTCAAAAATGTGAATTGACTACTATTTGCTAGTCTCATCTGATAGGGAGATCAGTGAAGTAAAGTCTCTGCCCTAGAAATCCTCACCCTCTAATAGGGAAACAGACACATCATCACAGTGCAGTATAATAGACAAGATTTGCTATGGAAGCACGCATAAGCATTCTATGAGGCACAGACAAAAGAGCAAGCACTTACCTGGACTGGGATAGCCCTAGATCATCAGGAAGCCCCTGGTGAACAGGTGGGATAAAGCCATTGAAAGACCAGAACAGCACTTGCAAAAGGCATAATGAGAAATAATCAGATGCAGTGTTGTGGGTGAAAGAATCAGATGCAGTGTTGTGGGCCATGTCTGGCAGGAAGAGGCAGCAAAGGACAGGGGGCATTTTTCACGGTGGAAAGAAATTCCAAGTTTCTGAATAGCAGGAGAGAAAAGACAGAAAAGAGCAGTTGTATGTATATGCCAAGATACCTAATGCATCCCACTACCAAGAATTCAGACCCCGCTTTTGACAGTAAGTGGAGAAGACTGTAATTTTGACAAAACTAAAAAAAACGCTAAAAAGATTATTTTGTTCTAGAAAGTTAAATGTTAGAGTTAGAGAATGATTATAAGCTACCCTTTTTAAAATAAAAATTATTTAAAAAATATTTTCCTATTACCATTTAGTCCCTTTATGCTGCACCCCCTGCAATCACCATACTGTTGTCCATGTTCTTGAGTCCTTTTTCCTTTTTGTTCATTGTTTGTAGAGTGATAGACATATCAAATCCTCTCTGATTATATCTGACTAATCCTTCTCCGTGGACCTTGATATAAATCTCATCTCATTTAGGGCTTCTGTAAGTGCCCAGTTGTTCCCTTGTGGCTTTGTTGACCCTTGATTGTTTCTTGCATTTTTAAAAATTTTACTTTGAGCTCTGGCTGGTGTGGTTCAGTGGATTGAGCACCAGCCTGCAAACCAAAGTATCACTGGCTTGATTCCCAGTAAGGGCATGTGCCTGGGTTGCAGGCCAGGTTCCCCAGTAGGGAGCACATGGGGAGTAACCACATAATGGTGTTTCTCTCCCTTTCTTTATCTCTCCCTTCTCCTCTCTCTAAAATAAAATAAATAAAATATTTTTTTAAATTTACTTTGATATGATTCCTTAAGCATTATTCAAACATCTAGGCTGCACTAAAATATAGTGTTTTAGATATGACACACAAACTATTGGGTTGGGTTGGTAAAAAAGTTTGTTTAGTTTGTCCTGTATGAAATCTGTAGTTGTGATTAGTTGTCTTTAACTTAATTCAAAACAATTTTGTTAAGTTGTATTGTGACAGCTGTCATATCAATATGCATTAAAAACCATAAAAATTGGTGAATTTTTGTTCCACCATTTTGACACTGAAGATGGAAGAAGGTACATAGTATTTTTGACATATTATGCTTTATTATTTCAAGAAAGTGAAAATGAAACTGAAATGCAAAAAAAGATTTGGAAAGTATATGGAGAAGGTACTGTGGCTGATCAAATTTGTCAAAAGTGGTTTGCAAAGTTTCTTGCTATTATTGACATTTCAGTCAAATAATTCTTTGCTGTAGGCTATCTTATGCATTGGAAAATGTTTAGCAGCACCCTTGGCCTCTACCCACTAGAAGCCAATAGCAGGAGATTGCTGATGTACTCAGAATAGCTAAATCATTATAAAGTTATTGGTGAAAATGAAAAATGTGTCTTTTATTTTACAGAAAAAACCCATATGGACATTTTGATCAACCAGTATTATTCTAACTTCATTTTCTGAATTTATTTCACAGACATAAAAATGCTTTGTGAGTGTGCTTTTGTTAGCTACAAACATAAGCACAATAGGGCTATTTTTATTTCTAGGAAATTGATGCATGCCCCTAGGGTAACTACACTCAGGGGTCCCAATAGTAAATCACTCCTCCATCAATCGCAGAACATCTTCAAAGTCAGGAATCTGGGGTCATAAGTTCATATTTAGTTGACTAGGGGTTCGGGGGTACTTAGAACTATCAAAATAACTCACCTTGGTTAGGGAATGAAATAGGAAACAAAAAGTTTCTGCTTTATGAAAGCTTTTACCTAAACCAACAGCAGTTATCTAAAGAGCCAACATTCAAAAAGAGGGTGGCAAATCATTCTTCCACAGGAAAATACTACTATTTGTAGAATTTACAGCATGGGGTTAGATTGCATGTCTTTATAACCCAGTTTTTACATGCAAATGCCTTTATATACTCTATACTTTAATGCATCCTCATGCTCCATGGCAATTTAAACCCAAGATAGAATTGTCACTGGTGTTGGGCAGACAAAGCCTACCATAACCCTAGAAGTTCTCAAATCTTTTTCTCAGTGTCAATTTCTCTTCACACTACCCCCTAATATTTTCACTGCTTTTCTCCTCTCACTACTGTATTTCTACGAGTTCCATGTAGCTGGGGAAAATATTTCTGATAACTCTTATGGATTTTTGCTTATTTTTTACCAGTTTTACAAAGTGTTGTAAATACTCTGTGAGTGTATGACTATGTGAGCTTTGTGAGTTTCTAGAAGGGCAACTCCGGGCAGCCAAGGAGTTCATTCATACTCATTTGTCTCTGCATTATCACACCTTGCAATGAACAGTGCCAAAAATCTGATAATAACAGCATCAACATGTAGTCACACACCTTATCTGTCTCTCTCACACTCACTGGAGATGTGTATTACTACCAACATTGGCCAAATGAAAGTTTAACTCACTCCAAATTATAATATGTTTACTAAGCAAAGTATACATACCAGCAAACTTGCTTTAAAAATATGAATGGTTGCTCATATCTCTCTCTATATATGTATATATTATATATAAGTAATATAATATATATAAGTGTGTGTGTGTGTGTGTGTGTGTGTGTGTGTGTATATATATATATATATATATATATATATATATATATATATACTATATACTTATATGTAAGTTAAACCCCACCTATTCCCAAAAGTGGATTTGATATGGTTGAAACTATATTGTAGAGGAGGATTTTTTTTAAGATTTTTTAAAAGATTTTATTTATTTATTTTTAGAGAGGGAAGGGAGGGAGAAAGAGAGAGAGAGAAACACCAACGTGTGGTTGCTGGGGGCCGTGGCCTGCAACCCAGGCATGTGCCCTGACTGGGAATCGAACCTGCGACACTTTGGTTCGCAGCCCATGCTCAACCCACTGAGCTATGCCAGCCAGGGCTAGAGGAGGATTTTTAAAAGAAACAGAAGACCCTACTGTTTTTAGTACTACAGAAACATGTGGTTACATATATAATACAACTAGAAAATACTATGTTTTCAAATCCACCCAAAATGCGGTCTGCCCGACAATAACAGAGCCAAGCACAGCCAGGCCCTTTTGCAGTGACACTGTTGTGCTTCAAAGCCTTTTGGGAGATCCTGTTTGAGAGTTCCATCACACATGTGTAAGGTTCTGGTGATCCTTAGTGGTAGATCCTTAGTGAATCCTGGTGGTAGACCCATGAATGTGGGTTTAACTTTTGAAAACTAGTCCAAGAACATGACTCAGAGCCAGGAATATTGAAAAAGTGGTCAGTCAATGCAATTAATGTGTGTATTATTTAAAAAATAAAGTGATTTTCTCTTGTGGATAGTGAATACCCTGAAAATAAATTTTATAAAAGCGTTGCTGAAGAGCAATATCATTGGACACCCACCCTGTGCCAAAAGGCAACCTCTCCAACATATACCCTCACCATCTCCTTTTACCCTACTTTATTTTTTTATGTTTAATAATATCATCATACTGTATTCATCTATCTGTCTGCCTATTGGATTGGTCAATCTATTTAGCTATAATCTATCTTTGTTTTAAGGTGTAACCTCCCACCAGGATGTAAGGTTTATATGAGTGCCAATTTTGTTTTACTCACTGTTGTCACCTTAACACCTGAAAAAGTACCAGACATATAGCAGGAACTCAATATTTGTTGAGTGAATGAGTGTAAGAATATATAGATATGACTTTGAAGTTCAACCATCCTAGTTTAATATGAGACCAAGTTTAGTCTTAGAATAAGCCTGATTTTGCATTGTCCTGTGGATAATCACTCAACTCTTTATTAACCTTTAAGTAAATTACTAACTTTTCCTTGAAAGCATCCAAGATTTCTTTTAAAATAGTCTATATTTCATATTGGTTTAACTCTAAGGCATTTTCAATTTAGTTTTACTGTCTTTATAGAGCTATAATTTTGCCTCACAAATGATCTCTCTGGTCTACATCCACTTTCCTACTCAGAATATATTCTCATTCTTGATTTTGAAGGGAGGTCACAGGAGGAAAGATGTCAGCCTCTCTATGGCTAGGGGTTACACATAGGCAGTTGTGTTTGATGACATTAGGCATTTTAAATAATGACATAGGCACCCTTTTGTCAATGTGGGACAAGGAAACAGAAAGGTCATTAATTCAACAGCTGACAATGCATGGGATTTTCTATTTCTGAAAGTCCAACTTGATGCTCAGAAATTAGCAAGATGGGGCACACAACAGCCAATGCCAAAACATGCCCAGTTGCCTTCTTCAGAGCCAGGGAATATGAGAAACACCTGATTTCCCCTTTCTCCTTCCCACCATACTTCACTGTCACACATGAAGAAGCCTTTGGTAACTATCCACTTTGGCCCATAGTTTCAGAATTTCTATGGCTCCAAAGTGGGCAACTCTAAAGGATCTTATCCTTAAGCAAGGTTTGACATATAGAATCACAGATATTTCTAGCCACAAGGGTTTAGACAATAACTCTGTGGAGTATAAAACTAAGAAAGATTTCTTTTATTTCATGGTATTTTCATGAATATATAAGTAATCAAATCCTCTGGTCACATCTCAATGATGAGATTTTTTTTAAGATTTTATTTATTTATTTTTAGGGAGGGAAGGGAGGGAGAGAGAGAGAGAGAGAGAGAGAGAGAGAGAGAGAGAGAGAGAGAGAGAGAGGGAGAGGGAGAGAGAGAGAGAGAGAAACATCAATGTGTGGTTGCTGGGGTCATGGCCTGCAACCCAGGAATGTACCCTGGCTGGGAATCGAACCTGGGACACTTTGGTTCCCAGCCTGTGCTCAATTCACTGAGCTACGCCAGCCAGGGCTTGAGATTTTTTTTAATCAGTACTTTTTTTTTTGCTTTATTACTTTAAAAAATAGTGAAGTTGGAACCTTTTATATTGTACTTGACAATGACTCCCATTCCCCTTCTTTCCCTTAACTGATATAAAATACCTTAATAGCTACCTTAAAAAAATTAACCTGTTAGTTGCCATTTAAATAAGCTCCAATCATTCTGAAGTACTGGGTTTATCTCTTCTGTCTGCATTCCTCAACACTAAAGCTTTTGTCACTTTAGATAGATGTGTACACTGGCCATTTCAATGTTCCTGGTGGCTTTTGTGTTTACTTAAATTTTGGGGGGCTAGTAGTAAGTTGTGGCAATGCTTCTCATGTGCTTAGCAAGCATAGATTTTACTGGACAAAACTAACTTTATTTCCTGTAAGATCACAGCCTTTTAAAGGAACTGAGGAGAGAACATGTCACAGATAGTTGTGTCTGTCAGGCAGATGCTCTGTTAGCTCTCTAGCCTGTAATCCCTGCATGTCCTCCAGTCTGCAGACGCTGGAGCTGGGCATGCCCATGAGTAAGTAACCTGTGCCACTGCACTGTGACATCAATGGTGTGACAATAAGGGACTGAACCATTCTGTGCATCTGTTTGTCTGGACTGTTATCAGCTCATCAGTGATGAGATTTTAACTTCATCAGTGATGAGATTTTTTTTTAAATTTCTCACTTTATATTGATATGTATGAATGAAACAAAAAAAGACCACATTTCAGGAAATAACACTGCTACAGGGTTAGTTTTGACTCATATAGCATTTCCTAGAATTGAATTCCTTGATCTGCACTCTCAGGGATTGCTCTTATGCAGTACTTGAAATAACTGATGTTGATTTTTATTGAAAAAGTCATCACTGGATGAGGAACACACTCAAAAAAATTTGCATGGAATGAACTGGTTTTGGGTGCCAGTGGAACATAATCCAGGCCAGCACTGTTATAATACTGAGTCTTTCTGATTATTCAGGCATCACATTCATTAGCAATCCTTCACACAGTGTAGAATAACTAGATATATTAGAGAAATTTACTTTGAATTGTTTGGGGGGGCTTATTGGCTAACAGGTCAGTAATCATATTGTAGTTTTAGCATGCACATTAAATATTTTAAGTGTAGGGGCATGGTTCACTGTAATTTTTTACTTCAAATACTTATTATAAAACTATTTTACATAATGATCTAGGACCTCAAAGATCCTGTATGGATGACAGGACAGAATTGTGTAGTGTAGGGTAAGAGGAAAGAAGATGGTAATACTAAATAGTGAAATTCTCACAGTACTTTCATAGACATCAATCATTTTCTGCTTGTTGACTTTTTAATTATAAAAAATAATCCAGAGTTATTATGACAGGACAGTACAACACAAGTATCCAGGAAACCCAAATTCAGAAATATACCCCAACTCCCAAACTTCACCAAATGGAAACAGAATATTATAGAAAGAATACATGGAGTCTCTAGCAGGGAGGAAGGGAAGGAGTAAATTGATAGAAAAGCCTTCTATCAGGGGGCTCTGGTAAACTTGGGGTGACACTAATTCTGGAGGCTGGAGGGAAGGTACTAAAAAGCTGATTTTATTCATGAGGATGGTAGAGTTGGAGGGGTTGCCAGAAAGGATAAGTTTATGAACAAGAGGGGAGAGAGCAGAGGGGATGCTCATCAGAGCATATAGTGCAATTTAACCCTCTAGCTTCTTAAGCAAAACTTATAATGAAAAAGGGAGAGGTGGGGAGGTTGGTGAGGGGAAAGGCATCTGGTTTGGAAAACTCTGGTTAATCAAAATAATTTGGTAACTGTACTTGAACAACAATAAAATAAAATTTTAAAAGATTAAATCATTAAGATGAAAAAGGACTAGAATTAAAATAATAAAACAATTTCTAATGTAAAGAGAGAGAGAGAGAGAGAGAGAGAGAGAGAGAGAGAGAGAGAGAGAGAGAGAGAGAGAGAGAGAGAGAGAGAGAGAGAAGGGTAGAGGTGATTCGCCTGTTGTGTTCCTGTTCAAAGTCTATCTGCTTAGGCAACTCATTAGAGCATAAGAAAACTTGGTCAGACATAATGTATCTAATGTCTATTTCTAGGTTTTTAATCATTTAGATATTAAGTACAAAAGCTAAAATGTTGGTCTCTGATGACTGGTTGGTGCCCTTCTTTTATGAATTTCATATCCAGATTATTATTCTTATTTATTTTAACCAAGACAGGGAAAGTAAAATAATTCCCAGGATCCAGCAGTCACACAATGCTTTTAACTACTGATTTAAGTAGTGTATAGCTTAATACAATACTTGAATTTCTAGCAATGAAGAAACAACCTTGTGAAATATCAACAAAACTCAATTCCCAGTGAGCATAATGAAGATGATTAGATATACCGAGTTCTTTGTGACATTCAAAGAAACTAAAATCTTAAACACATTGGAGTTAGTTTCATCTCACTTTATTTCAATTTTCAATAACCAGTGTCTTCACATGTAATGGTTTCTTCATAATGAAACTTCATGTTGAATTGGATTCATCTTTCAAGAGATATCATATTGTGAATCTTTCTGAAATTTGATCTTTGAAATAATTTTACTGTTCCAAAAATTATAAATATACCTCTAATTCCCCCAAATAAAAATAATGAAACAAATAATAAAAACAATAAATCTGCATTTTAAAAGTGTTATATTTTTGCTTTTGATATTTGACAGGCCTGGGGAAACAACTTACCTGGTTAATCCAAATAATTTGGTTACTGGAACTACCACATGTAGAATGAATAAATTTCAAGAAATTAGAAGAGAGTGAATACCTTTAACAAGAAACAATCGCAGGCATAATCTAACCTTTCTTCAATGATTCAAGAAGACCATTCAAGATTAACACTGTGGTTCCCCATTGTGCCATTTGCACAGGAAATCTGGTTAATCAAAAATTCTAGGTGTTTACTCTTGGTTAATCAAAAATTCTAGGTGTTTACTCTTGGTAAACTGTAGAGCCACTATGAAAAAAACAGTATGAAGTTTCCTCAGAAATTAAAAATAAAACTGTCATATGAACCATCAATTACACTTCTGGTAATATATCCAAAGTAAATGAAACCACTATCTCAAAGAGAAATTTGCACCCCCCATGTTCATTACAGAGCTATTTACAATAGCCAAGACATGGAAACAACTTAAGTTTCTGTCAACAGATAAATGGATAAAAAATGTTTGTATATTTATACATATATATGTATATATTTCATAAAAAGAAGGAAATCCTGCCATTTGCAAGAACATGGGTGAACCTTGAGGTAATTATGCTAAGTGAGACAAGGCAGACATAGAAAGTCAAATACTGTACAGTCTCACTTATATGAGGGATCTAAGAACAGTGAACTCATAGAAACAGAGTATCTGACAGTTGCTACAGAAGGGGTATGTAGGAAGTGGGTGAAGGTAGTCGAAGGTATAAACTCCCAGTTTGGGGTATCTAATGTACAGCATGTTGACTATAAATAACAATGCTGTATTTTATCCTTGAAATTTGATAAGAGAAATCTTAAAAGTTCTCACCATACACACATACATGAATGGTAACTATATGAGGTGAAGGATGTTTTAACTAATCTTTTTTTGTGGTAATCATTTTGCAATATAGTATATCAAAACCTCATGTTTTACACCTTAAATTTACATAATGTTATATGTCAATTACATCTCAATAAAGATGAAAATGTTCTATGTGCTTAGATTCTTTTATTCTCAGTCTCACTCCTCAGAGTATCCAGTTCTGTTCATGGATGTGTCAATATGGTGTTAAATCACCTTTGCTCTAACTGCTTCCTACTGCCTCAACAAAACTATATCAATCTGACCAGAATGTGAAATATATTATGGTTGTGTCTGCACAAATTATCCAATGTCCAGATAAGTGAAGTATCACACAATTTGTCTACTAATTATCCAATATGAAAATAGTTGAATTAGGGTGGTTTTGTGGTAGATTATCCAGAGCAGAACTTCCCCACAGATTTTCAGTAGCATAGATTAATAATCTATGACTTTAATAACCTTCAGGGTAGCAGGGCCCAGGAGCCCTGGAATATCTTCACAGCAAACCATACTACTACTCCATCTTTTCCTATGTGGACCAAGAAATGGAAAGATTAGGAAATACTATTCTAAGGACTTGGGTGTTATGTGTCCATGTTCATTTTTTTAATTACAAGTCCTCAAAGCAAGATAACAGACAGTGGAATATTCAAGGTCATGTTTTTTCTTTCTTTAGCCAATTTTATGGACTAAGTTAACATTTCCCACAGTGTGGTACATTGGAGATTATTTGCAAAGATGCTAATAGGTGTTATGCATGTGTGGGTATTGGTGTTTGATGAAGATTTGTCAAAAATATATGGTGATAAAATATTTTCTTCTAAGTTGAATTCTGATCCCTTAATATTCTAATGTAAATCCTGCATATCTAAGAGGCAGAATACAGTTTACTGCCATTTCCCAAACTTATTTGACCTATTGCCTATGGAATATCACAATCTACTTTGAGCCACTGGGATAAGTAAAGCTGAGTTGCATTAATGATGCAACTCATCAGTGGATTAACCCAACTAATTCTTATTTGAGGGTACCCCACTGAACCAAAAAAGAAAAAACAAAAAAACCCAAACATGTTCCTTTAGCTAACCTACTATTGGTATATGGAACCACTACAGCACAACCTGGAAGGCTCTGCCAATGGGACTACTAGTTTGAATTAACTAGACAGTGTCCTGAGCAGATCTTGAAGCTACAGCCTCATTGTAAGCAGGTAAAGTGAACTGGAAAATGGGAGTAATGCATTAGATAAATATGAATACCCATTTTATCTAGAGCAGCATCCCCTATAACATCCCTTTCTTAAAACTCTCTTCATTTTAGACAAATAAAGTGGAGTTTTTGAGATGATGGTTTTTTTAAAGATAACTATTTTGAGATATAATTCACATAACATGCAATTAACTGATTAAAGTGTACAATTCAATGGCTTTTAGTATATTCACATATTTGTGTATCAATCACAATAAATTTTAGAACATTTCCATATCTCAAGAGGAAACCCTGTGCCCATTAAGCAGTCTCCATTCTTTCCTCCATGAAACCCTTACTCCCAACCTAATTTCTCTATCTATTAATTCGTCCATTCTGATGATTCAATATAAATGGGATATGACATATTTTCTGATGTGTCTGGCTTCCCCCACCTCCTACATTCAATCTTCCCCCCATTGTCTTTCTCCATGGGTCTTTTATACATGCTCCTTGATGATGCTTTCCCTTCTTTGTGTCCTTCCATTCTAAATGACACCTTTGATACATAGAGTAATGTTGGATATAGGTTTTTGCTTTTCATGACCTCAAATACTTCTTTCCAGCCCCCTCTTGCCTGTAAAGTTTCTTCTGAGAAATCAGCTGATAGTTTTATGGTAACTCCTTTGTAGGTGACTGCTTCTTTTTCTCTTGCTTCTTTTAAGATTCTCTCCTTATCTTTAATCTTGACTAATGTAATTATGATATGTCTTCATGTGTTCCTCTCTGGGTCCAACTTGTTTGGGACTCTGAGCTACTTGGACTTGTATGTCTTTTTCCTTCACCAGATTGGGGAGTTTTTCTTTCATTATTTTTTCAAATAAATTTTCAATTTCTTGCTCTTCCTCTTCTCCTTCTGGCACCCCTATGATTCAGATGTTGAAACATTTAAAGTTGTCCCCGAGGTTCCTAAGCCTCTTATCATTTTTTCTGAATTCTTGTTTCTTCTTTCTGTTCTGGTAGATTGTTTATTTCTTCCTTGTGCTCCTAGTCATTGATTTGAGTTTTGGTTTCCTTCCCTTCACTGTTGGTTCTGTGTGTGTGTGTGTGTGTGTGTGTGTGTGTGTGATTTCACTTTATGTAGCCTTTGCTTCTTCCTTTATTGTGTGTCCATACTCAATCATTTCTGTGAGCATCCTGATTACCAGTGTTTTGAAGTCTGCATCTGATAAGTTAGCTATCTTCTTGTCGCTTAGTTCTTTGCAGTTTTGATCTGTTTTTTATTTGAACCATATTTCTTTGTCTCAGTGCACCTGTTAGGTTGTAAGGGGTGGAGCCTTATATATTCACCAGGGCAGGGCATCCCATTTCACTACATTGTGGCACTATATGAGGGGTTAGGTCAGAGAAGGAACAATGCTGCTTGCTCAGCTCTCAACCCCCTTTCAGTTGCTTCCCTCACTACCCACAAGCGAATTGTGTGCTTCTGGTGTTGATACCTGGTTGGGTGGGCTTTTGTGCATTCTAGGACCCCATGGGCTCCTCCAATGGACTCTTCTATGAGACTGGCAGTTTCTTCTGCTGCCGAAACCCCCAGTTTTTACAGCCAGAGATTTTGAGGCTTTATTTTGCCTGTGTTGGAACCCTGGATTATGCAGTCTGTCTCGCTCCCTAGTTGTTCTTCCTGGTTTATCATGAATATGGGACTGCCCAGTCTGCCAGCTGCCACCTTGCCCACCTGGTCTGCCAGCTGCCTCCTTGCCACTTGTCCTCTCTG
Organism: Phyllostomus hastatus; assembly: GCF_019186645.2. Taxonomy (NCBI): domain Eukaryota; kingdom Metazoa; phylum Chordata; class Mammalia; order Chiroptera; family Phyllostomidae; genus Phyllostomus; species Phyllostomus hastatus. The sequence continues at coordinate 3,422,802 of NW_025334029.1, forward strand.
TGCAAGCTGTCTATCTCTGCCTCTCCTACTAGTCTGGATGAATATTTCTTCTTTATCTTTTTGGTTGTCAGACTTCCATACAGTTTGATTTTCTGACAGTTCTGGTTGTTTTCAGTTTTTGAATTGCTTGTTATCCTTTTGGTTGTGCAAGGAAGCAAAGTTTATCAACCTACCTGCTCTTCTTTTTTCATGATTATCTTTGCTATTGTGGGTCCCAATTACACATTTTTTAACTTCACTTTACTTTTAAAGACCCTGCCTTTTTGTTAAGAAAGCAGCTCTTGAGTACATATTTGGACTTTGCATATGTGACACAAGAAAAAAAGCCTTAGTTCAATACAGAAGTGGATATTTTAAATTCTGAATCCAAGGACCCCATGAGAATAGAATTGGGAATCTGATCTTAAATCTATTCAATAATCTAGGAAATAGCATGTAGTCAAGTTCCTCTCCAAGTATGTGTTTACACTCATGAATTACTGAGACTTTAATTTCTTTTACAGTAGTGTTGAATACTGTGATTTCCTCTAGCATCCATTGTGGATGAGAAGCACTTGTTGACTCTAAGGAATGCCACCAGAAAATTTGTCTTCTTTTTTCTACATTCCAAAATATAGCGAGGAAGAATTTAATAGCATTTTAAGTATATTGAGTGATATTGCAAGAAAAGTAATTTATAATTTGATATTTATAATGCTTAGAATAAAAAGGTTCTATTATGTAGATCCTTCTCAAAAGCATGTAGTGTCTTATGGACTGGTAAACTGGTATTAAGTACAAATGGTATTCTTCAATTCTGTAAACTGTTAATTCTACTTGCAAAACAGTGGGATGGTGTGGTGATTGTATCACATACCCAAAGCTTCCAAATCCATGTTTTTACTTCTTGACAATTTTCTATAATTTTGTAAAATGTTTTAATATAACAAAGTCACTTCAATTAAACAATCATTATTAGTTTTTCCAAGGTTGAGTATGGATAGTTTGTGTTCATTGGAGAACAAAATTAGAATTTTTATTGCTGTAACTGTAAATGCTATTTGGCTCAGAGGAATCAACTGTTTTCTCATAAAATCTTGGATAACTGCTCATTGGCATTTTCCTGTTTTCCAGCATATTGTAATTATTGTCCTGGAAGTGGAATAAGTGATTCTCTTCCAAATGGATTACATTGCACAAAGTGCATGACCTGTCCCCAAGGGTCAGAAGAATCAATTATTTCTTTAATTTTTCTCAACTTTAGTATGTCCAAAAATCTCAGTTAGACCCAACTAAGTCTGAAAAAAAAAAACAACCATCTGGCATACCGACATCTGTTCTCACACTTGCCAATCAGGATTTATCAGAAATCAGTGGCACAAAAACATGAAGCTCTGAAAATATGCTAATTTGTAATGAAATAATAATCCAAATGCTGCATTATTTGGTCCTCATGGAGTATAGTTTTGGTTTGGGGTTATTTGATGAATCTCTTTCATCTTACTTTCATATTCTCTGGACAAAAAAAGGAAAAGTAGAGAGTAGTTCATATTTAGGGACCTTCTTTTTCTGCCCTTTGTCTTTTCAGATACTGGATTGACTTTGCCAAAGGGGTTTAGATACCTTGGTGTATTTATTAGCAGGCACACAGACATCCCTAATGACTGAGAAGAGAAGAAGAGAAGTTCTCTTCTCAGTCATTAGGGTGTTCTCAGAAAAACACCAGCACTTCATTCTATATCATTCCCACTTACTTTCCCTGTTCTTCAAACTTTTTCATGTCATTCAAAATTGTTCATCTATGAAGAAGCCCTCCCTTCTCTCTCCCTTTCCACCAGCAAAGAGGAGAGGGCTTTTATTATTGATTGCAATACTTTCTCTTTGCCAACGTGTATTCTCTTGCTTCAGACTCAAAAGAGCTCATTGATTTGCAAGGATCCAAAATCCACGGGCAGAGGAAAAAAGTTTATTATGGGAAGCACATAACTCTGATATATTTCACTGACATATTTTGAAGCTAGAGCAAAGAATTGGCTGGCACCCTTCATACATTAATATCCTTTGACTCTTGCTGTGTTCATTGTTACACAGGTACCCCTTATACATAGACCTTTATTAGATAATAAAACAAATAATGACGTTCTCATAAGCCTCAAAACCAAATCTATACCACAAAGGCCTATACGTAATAGACTTAAATATACATTTAAAAAAATATTTTATTTAGTGTTTAGAGAGAGGGGAAGGGAGGGATAAAAAGAGGGAGAGAAACATCAGTGTATGAGAGAAACATCAATGTGTGGTTGCCTCTCACCCCAAATGGGGACCTGGCCTGCAACTCAGGCATGTGCTCTGACTAGTAATCAAACCAGAAACCTTTTGTTTCCCAGGCCAGTGTTCAACCCACTGAGCTACAGTTGGATGCAATTATAAAGTGCTTTTATCAGACTTTGTAGATTTAGGAATTAAAATGCTTTACTTTTGTAGCTCATATACCTGGCAAAAGGGGTTTTGTCCCTGAATTACCAAAAGCACCTTGTTGAAAGGTGGCTTCCCTAATAAACCTATCCCTCAATATTACCTTTAAGGTCAGCTTTATGACGTGAGATCTAAATACATGAATATTAAACTTTACTACCTTTCACTGAAATTTAGAAACTGAAATATAGTAAACCATGTCTAACTCATTAAATAAAAATAAATAAAATAGTAAAATAAAGCAGGTATGATAGATAAAATATGGGTATGTATTAAAAATCACAGTGTACATTAGCAGAGTTGAATAAGGTCCCATAGGTAGATTATAGGGAACCAAAAATACTTCAATTCCTAAGAAAATATGATTGTTTGCTTTATAGTAGGAATATAGTCTTTGCCTACAAGGTTTTTATTCTTTACCAGGGAATCCAAAATATACCAAATACTCTCTCTCACAGTATCCCAAGTCACTTTCTAAATCCAACCAAAAGCTGATTGTACGTGCTTTTTGAGGCTGGTGAGTATCTATACCTTAGAAGGAGGACTGTTTGCATGTATTTGTTACATAAAAAAGAAATTAGGAGAGGTTTTCAGGGGCTGTTTATCTTTTTTTTTAAGTAGAATATGTCAAAATGGAGCTACAGCTTAGACTTTGCTAGAACATAAATGGGGTGTAAATATATGTAAGAATTCAGTTCTGTTGACATAGATAATAACATTAGAAATATGATGCGGACACCTGCAAGCAGTGTCCACTGCATTGTGGATGAGACATGAGACAAATTCACAGACTACTGAGTCCTGTGGAGGAAAATGGATGGCACAGCCACTCTCTCAAGGGGAGAGCATGCTGATCCTTGGCTTGACAAGCTTTTATTGCTTTTCTGGGCACATTACATTGAGGATGATCCTCATTTACTATGCACAGGTTCACTTTAGATAGTTACCTTTTACAGAAAACAAAGGAGAGGATGCCACTAATCACATCACAGAAGAAGGATATTTGTAAATGCAAAGGGAAAAGTTATTGGACTGGTTACACTCATCCTTGGATGGCTTGGCATAGATTTTAGGAAGTAACTTTAAAGATATACAGTAAACATTTGCTGCCTCAATTCAGGTTGAGGGAATTTTAGCAAAAAGCAAGTCTCAAAGTGGCTCAGGTACAATGCAGGCCTGATTCCCCTTGGGAGAACCTATCTGTGGGCATGAGTCCTGTGCATCGGACCTCACTTTCCATTGGCCTTTCCAAGTGGGAGCTGGGCCCACGCCATGCAGAATGGTCTCCTATGGAAACAACCACCAGATTTTAATTGAATTTCAACATTCTACAGATAAAATGAACCTCAAATTGTCTTAGAGTGGAAGGAAGACTATGGGAATTTAAAATATAAAGTTCTTTTACTTTATGCACTTTGATTTGTTTCAGGGGCATAATGGCCAATTGTAGTAATTAAGCCTACTGTAAACTCATGAAAATGGAATAGTGAGACTTGTAAAAAGTCCATTTTGTTTGAGTGTATGTCTACTTTTAGCAAATGTCAATTTTCTGTCACTGAAGGCAAAGTTGTTTAGTTTCAGGATTATTATCTGTATATCATTTCTTCCATCTAGATGAATAATGTTTGATTTTTGTTGGGATATGAAAATAGATATAATTTGGACAATTAATACCTCTTCCAGGAAAGCATCTTGCATAATTTGATGCCCTTGAATGAAAATGGATTAAGCCCCTTTTCTACTAGATACTTTAAGGGGTTCCAAAATAAGGATGCCAACACCCATCCACAAGGGCATTAGAGTTTAGATGCAGGAGGTGGGGGAGTTCAGATACACAGATGCTTCCACTTTCAAATAGATGCCAACCCAAGTGTGATACAAAATAATTTTTTAAATGTTAGAATCAAACCAACTACCCCTCTCACACATGCAAAAGTCCTGCTGGTTCCAACAGCCTTTGGATAATGTGGGCCTACACTGCTTCTGTCAAGTTCTAATGTCTGTGCTCTTGATCCAGCTCAGATTTTACCAGTTCTTCACAGACTAAATGTCAGGAAACAATCCAGCCAAACCTACTCAATAAGTAAATGCATGTAACAAGACACTTGCACACACATCCAAATGTAACCATTCCACAGACAGTGATACAAAGTAGATTTGCATGATATTAGATTGAATTATTTTAATAATTTGCTTTTCATAGGAGCTGTATGGTTTGCCTCTATTTATTATTTAATCAAGTGTAACAAGAAACTGCATAAACTCTAAGGCTCCAAGCAACTCTGATCTTGTCTATTCTCTGAATGCTTTCTGCTCAAGTGTAGCTTCTTATCAATGAACAGCCATAGGGATAATTTTGAGCATATCTAGTCATATTATCCCAAATTTTAAAAGTGCCATCAAAAGAACATGAAGTTATCATCTTTATATTTATATAAAATTATTATAAAAAGTGAAAAACAATTTGAACTTTTTATTCAATTTATAAAGAGTCAGTGCCTGGCACAGAGAAGATACTTGTAATTATTTGTATGAATGGGTGCAACAAATAGTAAAGGTAAACTCAGCCTTTAGGACAGCATTTCCAGTGTGTCACACACACACTTGTCCCAAGAGATGCTAATAGTTCATCTCCAGAAAAAAAAATGCCTGCTGTTGGCCCCGGCCTCCGAGGTCCAGGACCTCTATCTACAAGGCTTTCAAAGAACCTGGATTACAAGAGGCAGTCTAGAGACATGAGAAACAGAGACTCTAGTGTCTGAGTTCAAATGCCAGCACCCCTCTTACCTACTAGGTAGCTTTCAGCAAATTGCTTCACCTTTTTTTGCCTCCTTTTCCTCACTGGTAAAATGAAGATACATGATAGAACCTGCTCCATAGGGTGTGATGGAGTCTAAATGAATTCATACGGGTAAGGCACAGAATAGTAGAGGTATAACTGTTTGCTATGATGTTCATGCCTGTATCAGAAATCCTGCCAGTTGAGTTCAGGGTCAAAATCTCTAGACCTGATTTGAGAAGACAAGGTTTTGCAATCTGCCCAGGTTTTTGGCCTAGAGCAGTTTTCTTAATTTTTCTCAGTCTTAGTTTCTTATTTCTAAAATGGGATAATGCCTCCTATAATGCATATAAAAATCCCTGACATATGTTAATTGCTGGATAAACATCTGTGAGTCTACTGGATGCAGGCCCTTAGAGAATTGTCCACAAAAGCAAGCCACAATTCAGCTAATCAGGTATTTCTAGTATTTTCTTTGCCTTGTCTTGAAACTCTACTGCTTCCTATGTACTATGTATTATGTAAAGATTAAGTCCAGGGGCAGGGAAGCATCAAGCCTATAGTGGAAGTTTCATTTTAGTTCTGTTTGCTATGTCATAAAAAATAACAAACTATATATTGGTATACTTTGCTAAAATCAACCTAGCCATATCACAGCCTGAGAATTCTGTTTATTTAGTCAATTCTGAGATGAAAAAGGTAAGAGGAAACTCTCCAAGTCTGCATCATAGTGGTTGCATGAGCTCCCCACTACTGACACTGACACTGATGGTATAATTCAAGAGGGAGACACCCTGCCCCACTAACTCACATCACCTCTCTTATGCAAGCCAGAAAGGGAGCTCATTAAGGTTCATATGAGTCACTCTTGTTGAGGATCTATGGGAAAACCAAGTTTATTGAAGAGCTGAGATCAAAGTAGCCATGAATGCCATGGTTTCTAAATGAATATGTAGCATATGGAAAACACAGAAGCAAATTTATAGTTCATAAATTTAGAGGATATGTGGTAAAGTTCATCTTGCTGCTATTCTCAGCAATCCACTCTTTTCCACATCAAAGTATTGTCAAATTGCAATGACCTCCTTACCATTATACCAGAGACTGAAACTTGCACATGACATTAATCCATATTCATTGATTTTTGTTGCTCAAATGAAAGATTAGTGGTGGTCTTATTTTGGTGACCTCTTAGAATAAAAGCCTTGACGTTACAAGGCAAATGTAGCTTATGAATTCTTCCCTTGAGCTCTAATTGAAAAATATACAAAGCATTCATGTGGTGCTCTCCTCACATCTCTGTTTCTTCCTAGTTAATTTAAGATTCCTTAACCCTGAAACCAAAGGCTGCATTTTTTTCTCTAGTGATTGCATTTAAAGTTTCTTAAAAAATAAATTCCAATCATTGGTTTACCTTTCTGTGCCACCTTGAGTAATGTTAGGATTTATTTATGGGTGGTTGAGACATAACACTCTTTAGTTTATTCAGAGAAGTAATAAATTCTGGAAGGAAGAGAAATTGGGGTCTTGGACATATATATTTATTAAAAACTACTAATGCTATTGTAACCGGAAAAGACACGGGCATTCGGGCTGCCTGTCACTACCAAATCCAATAAGCAATGACAGTGATTGAATCTTTTATAGGCGCTTTATTCAGATGGCCGGCGATCCGAGAAGATGGCGAGTTTATACCCTAACAAACCATCTTCCTCTTTCTTTCCCAGCCAGATCTTTGATAAAGGGGTTGGGGGAGGGCAAACAAGGTGTCAGAGAAAGCCTTTGAAATTTAACAGTTGCCTCCAAGGGGGAAGGGTAGTCCCTTGCTTCTTCCTGGTACAGAGGTCTTCAGACTGAGGTAATCTCCAGTCAGTGACCCAGGAGGTCAACTGCTGAATCCTAGACGCCAGGATGGGCCTTATCTGTAGTTACTGAAACAAAAACTTAACATGCACATTACTTGCTAGATTTATGACTATTTACCTTAAGCTAAATTTTCCCAAATCTTAAACCCCTATCACTATGACTACAGAAATCTTTCTCATTTTAACTTTTTTTTAACTTTTTATTTTTATTGCTGTCTAGTTATAGTTGTCCCAATGATATAGGGTGCAGCCAAGAGGGGGCCCCAAATAGGGGTTTGGAATGGGGTCCAGAACTCAAGGTGTCTAGGAAATATTAGAAAGATATAAAGGATATCTTCACCCCTTGCCCCCACAGGTGTGAGTTGGGGGAAGGGACACATGGAGCAGGAACATGCAGGGCTGTTTTGTACAGCAACAGCTTTGCAGCTAACCTCTGGCATGGTCATTTAACATATCTATAACCTTTAACTGGTTGCATATATATGTTAAATAGCTGTGGCCATGCTCTGAGCCAGAGGGATGGAAGTGACTTCCACCCAAGATGTAAACTAAAGGACTTTGATATTTTAATGAAGACATTGGGTCACTACTTTAAGCCTGTAGAGCTTTAAATTTAAAAAAAAAAAACTGTTACAGAACAGGGCCACAGGAGGTAAGATAGATATACTATTACCAAAAGGACCCCCCACTAGATTTGCTTGTCCACTGCCAGAGGAAAGACTTCTCTCAATGCCAGAGATTTGTGAAAAGGAAAGGAAATGTTTATTTAATGCTATATAGACTTAAAGTAGTGGCCTAATGTCTTCATTAAAATATCAAAGTCCTTTGGGATACCCACAGACACCCACAGTGCTTCCTTCCCCCCCTAACCTAATTTGGGGTAGCATATCTCAGGAAAAGAAGCAAATGTCTGGGTCTGAGATCCAGGCTCCTGACACTGTCAGCTGTGTCACCATCCAGGCAGGATCTCCAATTAATTCAAAGCCATATGGCACCTTCTCATGGCCTACTGGCAAGTGTTCTTTCACCCTTCTTCCAGGCAAAGTCTCTCCTGCTTCCCAGGCCATGTGGCCAAAGGAAGCACCCCAAAGCCACATGGTCCTCTTCTACCAAACCTGTAGGGGTCCCCGCTGTTGGCGAAAACTGCATGGTTCTTCTTTCCACCAAAGCTGTGAGGATCCCCACTCTGGCAAAGCTCTGTGTTTCTCCCCCCAATGGCTGCTGTGTCTGGGTTTAAATCCCCACACCAATCTTCCTCTGTACCCCCATTTCCTATCCCCCTACAATCAGTTACACCTGTCAGCATTCCTTTATTATTCCAAGTTTACTGGGCTGACATCGTGAGTCTGGGCAGGTGTGGCCCCATGTCATGGAGCCAATCTTCTCCAAGCTCTCATGCAAGTGCTGTAACCAGGGGGACCTGCGCCCCCAGTTTCATCTTGGGTGGAAGTCACTTCCATCCCCCTGGCTCAGAGCATGGCCACAGCTATTTAACATATCTATGCAACCAGTTAAAGGTTATAGATATGTTAAATGACCATGCCAGAGGTTAGCTGCAAAGCTGTTGCTGTACAAAACAGCCCTGCATGTTCCTGCTCATTGTGTCCCTTCCCCCAACTCACACCTGTGGGGGCAAGGGGTGAGGACATCCTTTATATCTTTCTAATATTTCCTAGACACCTTGAGTTCTGGACCCCATTCCAAACCCCTATTTGGGGCCCCCCTCTTGGCTGCACCCTGTATCACCACCTTTTCCTCCATTGCTCTCACCTGCCCTGTCACCCCTACCCCCACAATCAATCCTCTCTCCTTGTATATGCCCATGAGTCCTCTATCTGTGTTCCTTGGCTTGTACCTTCCCCTTCTTTCCCTTGTTATCCTCCTCCCTGCTGCTCTCTGGTCACTTTCAGTTTGTTCTTCATTTCCAAGGCTCTGGTTCTATTTTGCTCATTTGTTTGTTTTCTTGATGAGTTCCACTTATAAATGAGATCATATGGTTTTTGTCTTTCATTGCCTGGTTTATTTCACTTAGCATAATACTCTAATTCCATCCATGCTGTAAGGAAGGGTAGGAGTTCTTTCTTTCTGCTGCTTAGTATTCCATTGTGTAAATGTATGACAAGATTTTATTTATTTATTTTAGAGAGGGGGGAGGGAGGAATAGAGGGAGGGAAACATCAATGTGTGGTTGCCTCACATGTACCCCCTTTTGGGGACCTGGCCTGTAACCCAGGCATGTGCCCTGACTGGGCATTGAAGTGTTGACCCTTTGGTTCTCAGGCCATAGCTCAATTCACTGAGCCACACTAGTCAGGGTGTACCACAGTTTTTTGATCCACTCATTTATAAATGGGCACTTAGGCTGTTTCCAGCATTTGCCTATTGTAAATAATCCTGCTATGACCATTCAGGTGCATAGGTTCTTTTGGATTGGTGTTTCGGGACTGTTAGGGTATAATCCTAGCAGTGAGATTGCTGGATCAAAAGGGAATTCCATTTTTAGTTTTTTGAGGAAATTCCATACTGTTTTCCACAGTGGCTGCACCAGTCTGCATTCTCACCAACAGTGTACTAGGGTCCCCTATTCTCCACAGCCTTGCCAGCACTTGTTGTTTGTTGATTTGTTTATGATAGTCATTCTGACTAGTGTGGAGAGAGGGAATATATCTGAGGCATGGTTCAAGGTGAGAAATATGTCTTGGCAGGGACCTTACAGCAACCAGACTGATATGCTTTATAATCTTTCTGTTTAAATAAATAACCATATAACAAAGAAATCTTTCTTTCCTTTCTACTTTTCTCTCCTGTTTATTTTTTATTGTATTTTATCTTTCCTTTTTACTCTATGTCTTCCTCCCTCTCTCTAATATATTTCCTCATAGTCCCCTCTTCTCTCTTTTTCCCTTTTCTCTGTCTTATATTCTTTCACTCTTCTTACTAGGACTCAAATTTAACCTTGTTCTTATTTCACAGTAATCTATAAAATGAAAAGAAAGGGTGAGTGGGGGTAGAGGAGGGTATAAGAAGGATAGATAATAATGGGAAATAAAACAACAACAACAACAACAACAACAACAAAAGAATAACTGAAAGCTTGCCTAGAGTAAAGGAGCCTACAACTAGTCTCTTGTATTCGATTATTAATTTGAACACTAAACAGAAATTCAGTCACAGGGAAAGAGATACTTTGCATTACACATTCTAGCCAGATGTTGGCTTCTTTTGTGGAAGGTCATGAACAGTGTTTATACCAAAAGCACTGCCAAACATCCTACTTTAGCAGATTGAAAAAATTTATAATGCTTTTATGTATACACTGTTAAATCTTACTTCATTTTAATGTAACGATATTAGGGAAAGAATTACTAAGTAGACCAAATTGTCATTTTTCAGGTGGCATTTCCATGTGCTGAGTTTGAGGTGAATGCAAAGATAATTAGGGTTTCTCCTTGTATTCTAGAATGTACAAATGGTATCTAAAATCTCTTCAGTGGAAGATTTGACTCTGTTTTTTACAAACTTTCCACTCTGTTCATATTCAGTGCTGTATTCTAAATATAAACCTGTCATCAGGATAAGCAAATCAATACCTTAAGAGTGTGAAATATTTCCCAGAACTCTCCATAAGAGCATTAAAAAAAAGCTGCCATGGAATGTCTTATGAGATAGAAATATAGATCACAGAAGGACCATAAAAGTCACACGCAGTTTCTGTGAAGCAAGGTTCATAATATAACCTTATAGGACTTGCCGGGCAAAAGGAAGAAAATTGCTAACCAATTTGTGGTTATAGCTTTTTCTGTCAATTCTATTGGGATTTAAGACTTGTAAAAGGTAGAAAGTTCTGCCAGCTTACACTATATAGAGAGAGTATGATAACTATAATCATAGTCAAACAAACACCAATTATTTGAAGTCAGTAAAGTCTTTATTATCTTCAAAGCAATCAGCGCTTCTTCAGTTTATTTAGCCTCAGAATAGCAAGGTGTCACCCAACATTATTTGTCAGTAATGTATTTGGGAGTCATCCCAGGATGTTTCATTTACGTCTTTCAAAAATAGTTTTGCAAATGATAGATGAATAATTGTGAAATAGAGTAAATTAAAGAGTGGGCCTGCTTTTGAGAGCCCATATAAATTCCAAGATAGCAATATGTTGTGCAGGGGCAGGCTGTGCTTAATATTTTGTAATATCAGATGATCTATCTTGTCCATTGTTTCAGGCTCTGCAGACCTAACCTGTCTTCTGAAAACAATCACAGCAAAAATGACTGTCTGTGCTGAGTGCCCACTGGCCCCCACAAAGTCTATATGTGTCATCTTACCTAATAAGTTCAACAACTCTGCAAGGCCTTGTTTTTTTTCCTACACATGAAGAAACTGAGGCTTACAAACATTATTTAGCAGTAGTTGAGAATCCAACCTGGAGTTGCTTGGGTTTCCTGTCTGGGATCTTGCCAGGACACCAGGCTCCTCGTCCATTTTATGAGTCAGGTGATGATCAGAACCACACACCTTAAACATTTTTATACTTCAGTCATTCTTGGAATTACTACATTGAGATTTAATCTTCAACATTTCCCACTCTGAAGACAGGAGCTGACACATCTCTTGGATATATACCTTTCTGCATTTCTTATCCTAACTCCAAATTATCCCTCCAAACATTTAAAAAAAACTAACTAGATTACAATTACAAGTCTTTTAGTATAAATCTTCATGATTCACTGTTGATTACAGGCTAATGCACTGCCAGTCTACCCAGGTCTGTATATCCATCTGAGCAATAAAGTAGTTATTGGCTTCCCTTCAGTTAACATTCCTCTTTAAAGAACAGCACTCTATTAATGAAGATATATAAAATGAAATTTCATCTCCACTATACTCAATTTGATTTCTTCAAACAAATTAAAAGTAATACTGTCACCTTTTAATATCATCAGAATGTGTGACATCTCATAATTATCCTGAGATTTCAGTATAACTGAGGCAAGACCCATATTATTTTTGTGCCACTTTGTGATTCACTGAAGTACTTTCTTCAAGTGGCAAAACAGATTCTACCTGGCACCCTTGTCATCTGCCTCTGTCTGAAGTACCCTTTATTAAACCACACAGAAATCTGTTTCTGGTTCTTGCATAATTCCCAGTTATCCTAAAAGTCCATGCCTGAAGGGTACTCTCTGTAGATGGCTTACTAGTCTTCACTTACATGTAGGCCATCCCCAAAGCTGGGGCCCAGTGGGTGTTCTCCCTTTTCCTCACCTACAAAACCAAAGATAGAAAGCAACTGAGACTAAAAGGTAGTCCAGAAGAGTTCTAGGATTTCCCATCTAGGGAACACAGTTAGCTTTTGACAGACCCTACAAAATGAGCTCAGCTCAATTGCATGAATAAAGTGTGCATCTACTAGCTGGAACACTCAAAGACACAAAATATGGATACCTTGCCTGATTATGTGATGCAGGATCATAGCCTCAGACAGAGATATGACATGAGAAGCCAGGTATCAGACAGACTCAGGCCACCCTGACAGTGCTGTATACTAATTCTATGGACTTGAACTAGTATAGCTTCCTTCAGGGTCATCAGTTTCTTCATTGCTTTACAGAGATAATAATCTATGCACTAACTCCCTCATAAAGTTACTTCAAGGAAAAAAGAGAATGTTATTTGTTCAAATGATGGTGTAAACTATAAGAAGCTATAAAATGAGATTATTCTCACCATACATTGGCCAAGGGCTGATTAAAATTATCAGGCCTCTCCATATCTTGGCCTACATTAGACACAGTGTTCTGTGAATTGTCTGGACAAGTTTTCACCTTGAGCCACATCAACAACTCTAAGCAAAGGGGGAAGAAAGCCAAAGTGGAGACCTTAGTGGAAGCTGGAGTCACATGAGACCCTTGTGATTTCTATGCTGGAATGGAACTACACAGGAGCTAGCAAGAGAACTCTGTGTCCTTGAGCCACCCTGGACCACTGTGGCCTATGTGGACTCTACTATGACAGAATTCTTTCTCCAGCCTGGAAACTGGCCTCCCTCAAATAGCTAGGGCCAATTAACAGTAGTTCCTTGCCCACAAGTCACCAAGTCACAAAGTGCTCTGCTCTCCATCGCCATGCAACACTTAGATTCTAACCTTTGAATTTCACTTGCATTGGTCCCAATCAGGTACATACATCACAAATACAACAAGGACTCTCTAAAGCCCCTTGATAGTGGAACTGAAGAAATGTCTAGCATCTTGTTAATCACTGAACTGTAGCTGCTGTGGTCTTAAACAGCACAGTCATCCTGGCCCCTGGTTACTAAAGGAGTGTTATTTCATCACTTGCTGACTTCAGAAAGGGATTTAGGAGGACTAATAGTTTTGCAACTTCATTTAGCCAAAGATTGCATATGTTTTAAAGTTGGTTGTGCTAATATGAGCACTTAAGAATTAATACACAAGCCTTGTTTATGATTTGCATACTCAACACTGAGTTATTTCACTGTATCTGCCTCTTGTATATTGATATTTTAAATAGTATCTTTGCTTAGAGTAAAAGGAGAAAAATGTGAAGGTTATAATAACCATTATAACACATTCATCAGAGTGGCACAGTTATAAATTGTACTTATCTAATTAATTGGTAACCTTAGTCATTATAGAAACATAAAACACATCAAGATAGTGTCTTCTAATTTGCCTGACTTGGATCACTTTTATAATCTATAATGAATGATGTTGTTGATACAAATGTATTAATGTAACTAAGAAAGACAATGGTAGAACTATTAATTTGTTTCTTTGAAGATTTTATATGTTTTTAGAGGGAGGAGAAGGGGGGAGAGAAAGAAAGAGAAACATCAGTGTGTGGTTGCCTCTCACACACCCTACTGGGCTCCTGGACCAGAACCCAGGTATGTGACCTGACTGGGAATCAAACTAACAACCCTTTGGTTCACAGGCTGATGCTCAATCCACTGAGCCACACCAGCCAGGGCAGAATTATTAATGTGGAGGGAAAGATGGTGAGGGAGTGAATGGAAGCCACACTAACCTCTTCCCAGGACCATTCTGGAATTACAACTAAATTGTAGAGCAGGAGTGTTAAATTCATTTTCACCAGGGGCCACATCAGCCTTGCAGTTGCCTTCAAAGGGCCAAATGTAATTTTAGGAGTGTATAAATGTAACTACTCCTAAACTGTTAAGGAGTTGAAATTACATTCAGCTCCTTGAAGGCAACTGCAAGGCTAATGTGGTCCCTGGTGAAAATGAGTTTGACACCCAGGTAGTAGAGAAACCACCCAGAACAAACAACTGAACAATAATGAGAGAGAAACCTTATAACCTCAGACAAACAGAAGAATCAGCTTCAGCACTAACTGATTGCACCTGCGCAATAGTATACATGATGTGGTGTGCTCAGTGAACTTCGGTCAACCAGCTGGAGGGAAGGACCCACCGAAGAACAAACCAACAACCATCAAAACACAGTTACATCCAGACCCAACATAAACAACATCCCAAGAGCAGCAAGTTCAGGAGATGGAGGACACTACACCACTGAATCTCACAGGCCCCTACCAAAGAAGTTCAAACCACAAACTCAGGAAGTCAAAACAGATCAATTTAAGAATTACAGGCAAACAAGAAGAGTCCCACAAACAATGGGAAGACAAAGAAACAAACTCCAAATGAGGAAAGGAGGAATCCTCAGAAAGAATGCTAAATGAAATATAGGCAAGCCAATGATCAGATACTGAGTTCAAAACAATGGTTAAAAGGAAGCTCAATGAACTCACTGAGAATTACCATAAGTTACAGAGAAACTATGAGGAACTTACTGCAAACTATATCAAAATGAAAAGGAAATAGAAACTACCAATAAGAGCCAAGAGGAAATGAAGAATAAAATTGCTGAATTGAAGAACATAAGAGAAGGAATCAAAAACAGGCTAGATGAAACAGATGGTCTAATTAGTGAGCTGGAGGACAAGGTAGAAAAAATTCTCACAAAGAACAAGAAAAGAAAAAAAGACAAAAAAAGAATAAAGAGGAGTTAAGGGAACTGCAAAAAGAAACGAAAACAAAAACAACCATGAAATGTAATAATATCTGTATAATAGGGATGCCAGGAGATGAAAAGAGCATGGGATAGAAAACCTGTTTGAAAAAGTAATGATGGAAAATTTCTATAATTTGATGAGAGAAAAAGTCACACAAGTCCAGGATGCACAGACAATCCCAATCAAGAAGAACCCAAAGAGGCTCACTTTAAGACACATCATAATTAAAATGGCAAAATTTCAAGACAAAGAGAGAATCTGAAAGGCAGCAAGGGAGAAACAAGAAGTAACCTTCATGGGAGCCCCGTTAAGGCTACAGCTGACTACTCAAGGTAACACTACAGGCCAGAAGGGAATGGAAAGAAATCTTCCAAGTAATGAAAAACCAAGCTCTGGAACTAAGACTACTCTATCCAGCAAGGATCTTAATTAAAATGGAAGGCAAAATAAGTAGTTTCCCAGACAAAAGGAGGCTGAAGAATACACCTCCACCAAACCAGTACTACAAGATATGCTAAAGGGACTGCTTTAAGTAAAGGAAAAAAATGAATGTGAGAGAGAGGAACATTGGTAAAAAGGGAATAAAATGACAATGAATAAGTACCTGTCAATAATAACCTTAAATGTAAGTGGATTAAATGCTCCAATCAAAAGACACAGAGTAGCTGAATAGATAAGAACATATGACCCACACATATGCCAACTACAAGAGACTCACATCACAACAAAAGACCTACACACACTGCAAGTAAAGTGCTGGAAAAAATATTCAAAGCAAATGGACAGGAAAAAAGTCGTAGTAACAATACTTATATCAGACCAAATAGACTTCAAAACAAAGGTCATAAAAAGAAACTCAGAAGTACATTTCATAATACTGAAGGGAAGAATCCATCAACAAGACATAAACATTATAAACATATATGCACCCAACATAAGAGTACCGAAATATATAAGGAAAAGCTTGGAAGACTTCAAAAAGATGTTGACAGCAACACAATTATAGTACGGGTTTTTAACACCCCACTGTCAAAAATGAAAAGACTTCCAAACAAAATATCAACAAGGATATTATGGCATTGAACAATGCCCTAGATCAAATTACTTAATGGAGACATATATATATATATATATAAACTTTCATCCCAAAGAAGCAAAATACAAATTATTTTCAAATGCACATGGAATATTTTCAAAGGTAGACCACATGATAGGACACAAAACAAGCCTCAAAAAATCCAAGAAAATTGAAACCATATCAAGAATTTTCTTGGACCACAAGTGTCTGAAAGTAGAAACCAACTTCAAGGAAAAAATGCAGAAATGCTCAAATTCATGGAGACTGAATAGCATGCTATTAAACAGTGAATGGGTTAAAAACGAGATCAAAGAGGAAATCAAAGAGTTTCTGGAAAGAAATGAAAATGAACTCACAACAGCCCAAAACTTATGGGACACAGCTAAGGCAGTCCTGAGAGGGAAGTTCATAGCGATACAGGCCTACCTAAAAAAGATAGAAACATTTCAAAGAAACAACCTAACCCTATACCTACAAGAATTGGAGGATCGACAACAAAGAAAGCCCAGAGGGAGTAGAAGGGAGGAAATAACCAAGATCAGATCAGAATTAAATGGCACACAGACGAAAAGAACAATTCTAGGGATCAATGAATCCCAGAGCTAGTTCTCTGAAAAGATAAATAAAATCAACAAGCCTTTATCTAGACTCTTGAATAAAAAAAGAGAGAGTACCCCAAGAAATTTAAAAAATGAAAGAGGAGAAATCATAACTGATACCACAGAAATACAAAGATTAGAAGAAATTGCTACAAACAACTATATGCCAACAAATTCGAAAACCTAGCTGAAATGGAAAAACTTCTAGAATCATGGAATCTTCCAAAGTTGAATGAAGAAGAAGCAGAAAGTCTGAAAAGACCGATAACAGCTAGTGAAGGTGAAGCAGTAATCAAAAAACTCTCATCACACAAGATACCTAGACCAGACAGTTTCCCAGGGGACCTTTACAAAACATTTAAGAAATAGTTAACCCCTATCCTCCTAAAACTATTCCAAAAATCCAAGAGAGGGAATACGCCTAAACTCTTCTTAAGAGGCCAGCATCATCCTAATCCCAAAACCATATAAAGACACAACTAAGGAAAAAACTACAGACCAACATCGCTGATGAACATAGATACTAAAACAAAATATTGGCAAATCACATCCAGCAATACATGAAAAAGGTCACACACCATGATCAAGTGGGATTGATCTAAGGGATGCAAGGATGGTAAAATATTCACAAATCTATAAAAGTAACACATAACATAAGAAAAAGGAGAGACAAAAATCACATGATCATATCAATAAATGAAGAAAAAGCATTTGTAAAGGTACAACATCCTCAGCAAAGTGGGTGTAGATGGAGTGTACCTCAACATAATAAAGGCCATATATGAGAATCTTACAACCAACATCATATTCAACAGAAAAAAAAATTAAAATGTTTTCCACTATGATCAGGAGCAAGAAAAGGACGTCTGCTTTCACTACTTCTATTCAACATAGTATTGGAAGTTCTACCCACAGCAATCAAGCAATAAAAAGAAATAAAAGGCATTCAGCCCCGACTACTGTGGCTCAGTGGGTTCATTCAATGCTGACCTGCAAACCAAAGGGTCACCTGTTCAATTCCTAGCCTAGGGTGCATGCCCGGGTTCCAGGCCAAGTCTCTAGTATGGTGGTGCATGGAAGAAGCAACCCCACATTGATATTTTGCTCTCTCTCTCCTTGTAGCTCCCTTCCCCTCTCTAAAAACAGATAAATGCAATCTTTTAGAAAGAAAATTAATAGAATAAAAAATAAAGGGCATCAAATTGGAAAGTAGGTTCTGGCTGGTGTAGCTCAGTGGATTGAGTGTGGTCTGTGAACCAAAGGGTTGCCGGTTCAATACCCAGTCAGGGCACATACCTGTGTTTCAGGCCAGGCCCCCAGTAGGAGGTGCAAGAGAGGCAACCACACATTGATATTTCTCTCCCTCACTTTCTCCTTCCCTTTTCCTCTCTCTAAAAATAAATAAATAAAATAAAGTACAACAAAATTGGCAAGTAGGAAGTAAAACTGTCACTGTATGAAGATGACATGATAGTATACATGGAAAACACTATAGACTCCACCATACAACTACTTGACCTAATAAAGACATTTGACAAACCAGCAGGATACAAACTCAATATTCAGAAATCAAAGGCATTATTGTGCTGCTAACAATGAAGTATCAGAAACAGAAACCAGGAAAAAAATTCAATTTGCTGTAACACAAAAAACAAAGTACCTAAGAATAAACCTACTGAAGAGGTAAAAGACCTATACTTAGAAAACTACCCAATGCTAAAGAAGGAAATTAAGGAAGACACAAACAAGTGGAAGCATATACCATGTTCATGGATTGGAAGAATTAACATTTACAAAATGTCCATACTACCCAAAGCAATTTATAGATTCAATGCAATCCCTGTTAAAATACCAATGACATATTTCAAAGATATAGAACAAACATTTCAAAAATTTATATAGAACCATAAATGACCCCAAATAGCCTCAGCCAGTTTGAGATAGAAGAACAAAGAAAGAGGGATCACAATACTTGGTATAAAACTGTATTACAAGACCACTGTAATCAAAACAGCCAGGTGCCAGTGTAAGAACAGACACATAGAAGGATGAAACATATTAGAGAACCTGGACATAAATCCAAGACTTTATGATCAATTAATACTTGACAAAGGGGGCAGGAAAATAAAGTGGAGAAAAATAGCCTCTTCAACAAATGATGTTGGGAGATCTATACAGCAACAGGAAAGAAAGTGAAACTTGGCCACCAACTTACACTATACAAAAATAAACTCCAGGTGGATGAAAGACCTAAAAATAAGTCATGACACCATAAAAGTCCTTGAGCAGAGCATAGGCAGGAAAATCTCAGATATTCCATGCAGCAATATTTTCACTGATATGTCCCCTAGAGCAAGGGACATAAAGGAAATAATAAACAAATGGGATCTCATCAAAATAAAAAGCTCTTGCATGGCTAAAGAAAACAGCATTAAAATTGAAAGAGAACCAGCTATATGGGAAAACATATTTTCCAATGATACCTTGGACAAGGGTTTGGTCTCCAAAATATATAAAGAACTCACATGACTCCACTCCAGGAAGACAAAAAACAAAACAAAACAAAACAAAACAAAAAAAAAAACTAAAAATTGGACAAAGGACTTGAACAGACACTTCTCCAAGGAGGACATACAGAGGGCCCAGAGACATATGAAAGAATGCTCAGTATCACCAGCTATCAGAGAGATGCAAATTAAAACCACAATGAGATACCACTTCACTCCAGTCACAAGGACTATCATAAACAAATCAGCAAACAAGAACTGTTGGCAATGTTGTGGAGAAAATGAGACCCTAATGCACTGTCCATGGGAATGCAGACTGGTGTAGCCAGTGTGGAAAACAGTGACAATTTTTCTGAAAAAACTAAAAATGGATCTGTCTTTTGACTTGGCAATTCCACTGCTGGGATTGTACCCTAAGAATCCTGAAACACCAATTCAAAAGAACCTACGTACCCCAATGTTCATAACAGCATAATTTACAATAGCCACATGCTGGAAACAGCCTAAGTGCCCATCAGGAAATGAGTGGATTAAAAATCTGTGGTACTTTCCACAATAGAATATTATGCAGCAGAAAGAACTCCGACCCTTCTTGATGGCATGGATGGATCTTGCGAGCATTATGGTAAGTGAAATAAGCCAGGCGGTGAAAAAGAATTATCGTATGACCTCACCTATAAATGGAACCTAATCAACAAAACAAATAAGCAAGCAAAATATAACCAGAGACATAAAAATAAAGAACAAACTACCAGTGGCCAGAGTTGAGAGGGGAGTGGATATTGGGGGAAAGTAGTGGAAGTGTCAAGTCAAGCAATATATATAATGGACCCATGGACAAGACAAAGAGGGGGATTGAATATGGGAGGTGGTGGTTAGTAGAGCAGGGGTGAGTAATGGCAGAAAATGGGGACAACTGTCATTGAACAGCATTTTACAAAAGAATAAAGAGAAATCTGATCAATAAAAAAATGAGCCCCCCACCTAGAAATATTTCAATATTTTTTAATGCATGAACTGGGAGAGTATTCATTGCTTAATGACTTTCTTATACCAATATGTATTTGGAAATACATAGGGAAGCTTCTCTTAAGCCAGAAATTCTCAAATTTAGACATACATCAGAATCCCCTATGAAGTTTGTTAAGATATATGGATATAGAGTCACAGACTTATGGATTGAGACTCTGCTTTAAGTACATACACATGTATACAACCACATAAATCACGTTCTCACTGTTGCTTTTTTTTTTACCATTTATCAGTCAAATGCCTGGTTTGTGGTAGATCACTAACCAGCTCTCAAAATAAAATAGCTGGTTCTTTTAAATAAAATAATTTCCTTTTCTGTTTTGTCTGTAGTTACCACCTAGTGTCTACCACCAAAGCAAAATGGCCACAACTGGTCTTATTATGAGGCATGTTTAAAAGGCTGATTGCCTCACTCATAAGACCTTCAGTTTGTTAAACATACTGCTGATTGGCCTCAATTCTCCTTCTGACAATGCAGAGAAATGGATTAAAAATCCCCAAGATCCTCTACAACTATATGATTATATGGTACAATGACTCTGCTGTATTATTATGAACTTGTTATTGAAAGGCCATTTGACTCTTAAAACTGAGTATTTACAAAACCAGAAACTGAAATATAATGACCAGTGTTTTATTTAAATAATATAGTTAATTTATAATAGTATAGCCTAGCAGTGAAAGGTCCCAGCTTTGGAATCAAAAAGACCCTCATTCAAATCTAGAGGCAAATTGCTTCATTTCTCTAAACCTCAGTTTTCTCACCTGTAAAATGAGGATGATAATAGTGTATATACCATGAATCTGTCCTGAGGGTTAAGTTGGCAAAGTATGAGCTTAAAAAGCAGTAGCTATCATAACCATCATTGCTATTATATTAAGAATAACTAGTAACCATTATAACTTTCCAATTGTCATTAGAGAAGGCTACAAAAAATTTCCTGAAAACATTTTTAAAGACTTTAGTATTTTTTAAAAATAGATCTGTCTGAAAATGCACATGTGGATGGGCAATTGGCTGAAAGAGAACAGAACTTTTCAAAATGTGTTCTGGAAAAAGAAACAAACAGAAAAACAACCAAAAAGTGGAACTGTTTCTTCCTAACCATTTATTGGCAGAGATGCTTCAAAAGAGTCATGGTACATATGAAGTCAATGAAATTAAATATTATTAATATTATCATTATCACATATAATGTGGGTAGTAATGGTGGTAAAGAAGATTATGGTGGTAAAAGAATGTTGGATACAAGAAGATACATATACATCATATCCTAATAATTTGCAGAGCCTTAACACTTAGGCATCAAACTCACAGGAGAAGAAACTAACCTATTTTGAAACTAGATATGTATGAGACTTTCTCTTGATAGGCTACATGTTGTTGATAGGCTAACAATGTGCTTAATTTATTTTTCATTTGAAAATACATACTAAAAATCTGTACATTTCTATACAATTATAAGTCCAAATTTCACATTATTGACATTTCCCTTTATCTTAATACCTCATTTTCAGAGGTCATGTTGTTGTTGCTCTACTTTCCAGGACAACTTAAGTCCATATATTATATTTACCTCATCCCAGATCTTCCTGCAGCTCTCTCCCCAACCTGTGATCTTTTGTTTCAGCTGAAATGGCCTCTTCCTACAGGCAGGAGAGAAGATAAAGAGTTTGTGTAAGCTCAGAGCACCAGCTCTGTCACTGACATGTAATTGGAAGCTTGCAATTCGAGTGTTTCACAATAATTGCCATGTTTTCAGTAAGAATGATAAAAAGGCAGATATCAAAGCCTCTGGCTAACAAAAGCAGATTTCAGAGGGAAATATGAAAATAGCAACTTACTTTAGCAATAAAGAGAGTATTTTTTAAACTTCAGGGTTTGTTTTTTTTTCCATTTTGTAAAATCATGACTTTCTGCTAAATGACATCCCGGAAGATATTTATCAAAGCAGAAAAGCTGTAGAAAGGAGCATGTTGCATTCACTCTAATATTTTGCCTTTTCTTTTGACATTTTCTTGTCTGGAGGTCTAATTCCATTAATTATATGTATTTTGGGGGGGTGGAAGTCTTCTTCATGTATCTTTCAGATAAATATTAAAAGTATATAAGGTCTGTAAGGAAACTTTAAGTACAAATGAGACACACAATATAATATTGTCTGTGTTTGCAAATGATTTATATTCCTGCAAAGTTTTACCTT
The DNA here is from genome assembly GCF_019186645.2 of Phyllostomus hastatus. Lineage (NCBI taxonomy): Eukaryota > Metazoa > Chordata > Mammalia > Chiroptera > Phyllostomidae > Phyllostomus > Phyllostomus hastatus. Next base: position 3,445,384 of record NW_025334029.1, read on the forward strand.
GCATTTTCTGTGATACCAGTAAGGGAAAAGGTAAGATTCCAATACACCTTCTTTGGAGCACTGTCAAAGCACATTTGTCATATTTAATACCTGACATGCAGGAACTTACTTGGGCTGATCACTACTTTAATTGGCTTTATTAAGCATTGTCACGACTGTAACTGCCTGATGGACAAGGTAAATAGAAGAGTTACAAAGTGTCAAGGTTGCAATGTGATGAGTAATATTTTATTATGCCTTTGTAATTGGACATGGGTGGACTATTCTGCTTCACAATTAGACTTCTTTACATCCTTGGAGTGTAAGTGTTTGATATATTGGTAGAATTATATTCCAGATTCTATAAACACTGTGTGAATTAAGATGTCTCCCGGTAGACATTTCGAACTTGCATCCATAATTTATTTTTTTTCATTCCCTACATCTTCAGCTTTTTCCCGTAGGCATTGCAGTCAGGGTGGGGGACTGTGTTTAGGTTACTCAGAGTTGAAGTCAGATACAGAGGTAATCTATATTTGTTTTCTGTTGTGTGACAGAACTACTATACTACTTCATTACTCCATATTTTAGGTGTTATCTTTACAGTACGTAAGACCTTAGTAAAACAAGACAAAATATAAATTCTTTAAATAATTACAGTTGGTCATAGCACCAGGAAGCTAATGCAAGGCTAGGATAACAGCTTGGCATGTGGCATTACTCAGAAGCTCAGGACTGCAGTGCAGGCTCCAGCCTCCTCAGGCAAAGCCAGTTCAATTGAGGGCCTCTGGCCTGTGACCGTATGAGACAGGAGAAGAGACCACAGCTAAGAGCAGGTTTTCCATCACATTCTTTTTTTTTTATCATCCAGACACTTTATTTTAAAGTTGTTTTGAACTGCCACTTTTCTATCAATATTTCCACCAGACTTATTGACAAATAATCAATTTACAACTTGGTGTTTAATTTCTTTTTATGTCATTTGCTGACCAATAAGAATAAATGTCAATGATTGGGTTCTGGAAGCAGAAATATGGCTCTGTGATCATAAGGTTCTCTATTTTCAGATGACCCAGCTTAAGACAAAGAGATTGAAAGTACATCTTAAGTATTCTCACCACACACACACACACACACACACACACACACACACACACATTATAATTATGTGAGATGATACATGTGTTAACTAACCTTATTTTGGTAGTCATTTCTTTTTTATTTTTGACTTAATCTTTATTGTATTTTTTCCATTGCCATTTAGTCAGTCCCCTTACACCCCTTCCTCCCAGCAATTACCACACTGTTGTCTATGTCCATGAGTCCTTTTTCCTTTTTGCTCAATCCCTCCATTCCCTACTATCCCCCTTCCAGTAACTATCATGTTGCTCTCCATTTATGAGTCTGTCCTCATTTTCCTTGTTAGTTCAATTTATTTGTTAGATTCCACATACGAGTAAAATCATGGTATTTGTCTTTCTCTGATTGGCTTATTTCACTTAACATGATGTTCTCCAGGTTCATCCATACTGTTTCAAAGGGTAAAATTCTCTTCTTTTTTAGGGCTGAGTATCATTCCATTGCATAAAGTCCCATAATTGTTTGATCCACTCATCTACTGATGGACACTTGGACTGTTTCCATATCTTGGTGAATGCAAATAACTCTGCAATGAACATTTTCATAAGATATAAGCATATCAAATCAACATATTTTATACCTTAAAATCTCACAGTGTTAAGTGTCAATTATATATCAATAAAGTTAGAAAAAACAAAGACAGGGAGAATAAACATTAGAAAGACATGTAAGAACCCAGAAGAAAATGGAAAAGAAAGGAAAAGAAAGAAAAAATTGTTACTCCTCAATGTAAATATACCATATCCCCAGTCCTCTTTAAACAATTGCTTTATCAAAACCATCTTTCCATGTGAAAAGCTGGTTCACTTTCTTTCTACCTGTGTCTTACAGCATGGTGTCTTCTCTTCCATTGGATAATTGCCATAGGTTGACTCAAATGGTTTTCTTGTAACCAGAGACAGGGATATGTTGGAATTACTACATGGTAGAGGAGGTGGTGGGCATGAAAAGAGAGCACAAAATATTTTGCTTTCGCAAAATAGTCATTAAAAGGATAGCCAGAACATAAATGATACTGTTTTGTATTTAAAAGAGTTAGCAGGTGTCTTTGAAGTCCCAAATGAGCTATGCACAAGCTTGTACAAACAAGTGCAGAATCAGGCCTATTTGTTATTCATACATACTGTTTAGACCATTTGAATTGCACAATTTCCAGAATTCAGATGGTGCACAATGGTCCGTAATGAGCAGCACCTGTGCTTACCTCAATTACCAGACAGCTCTGAACAACAGCAGAAAGGGCTTACCAGAAGTATTTTTAATAAGAGATTTGGTTATGTCTTTCATAATTGAATTTAAAAGCTAAAAATTTCATTTTGCAATTTGTTCACAATATTTGTATGAAGAAGTTTGACTTTTATTTAAAAAATAGTCTGTGAAGGAAAAATTGCAGAACAGCTAGCCATTGGTTACTAAGCAGCCAAATTATAGTCCAAGCACATGGCAAATACACCATCTTTTTATTATTTCAGTAATTGAATTTCTTTTAAAGTGTGGAGCATAATTTAACATGAGGAATTTATTTATAATATATTAGTGCTTCAATAATAAATCCATTATTTTTCTCACTTTTAATGGAGTCTTATGTATTTCCTCAAAGCCTGCGTGGTAGACTTTGAGACAGCTAAAGCAGCAGTGTTGTTCGTATACAATAAAATTAATTGGAAACAGGGTCATTAACTGTACCTGAATACCTCTGATTGCTTCTGTAAATAAGGTTGGAGAGAAAATGGCTAATCTGTATTGTCATTATAGACTCCTCTTACATTTTCACACTGCCTTGTATATTAAGATCATTTTTCTCAGCAGCTTTTTAGACTCTCCTCATATTTACAGTATTGTCTTATGTGGCATATAGCCATAATTGTATCAGTCTTATATCCTCTTTATCTTTATAACACATGATACTAGAAAAGTATCTATGTTGAATACCATTAAACCAATAAATGAATAAACCATAGTATATAAACCATCATATTATAGGAAAGTAAAATCACAGAGCTAAAGTTGCTTTCTTCTCCCATTACAGATTCATGTACAATTTGGAAACACAATTAACACAGGATGGGCTTTCAAAGATACAATCACTAAAGAAAGAACAAAGCAAAAGAAGCAGTGATTTAAATCTTTTTATGTTTCAGTTGATGCTGTGCCCCTTTTGCCTTTCTATAACAACATAAATAATATGCAAATTACAAGAGGTTAGGTTCTTTCTCCTTGCTCATTCTAGAATGGAACTATTTTAAATATACATATTAAATACTTTTAAATATTTGACTTGTTATTTTTCATAGCATTAGCTTGTTGCAGGCATACAGGATATTTAGAAGGGACTTTGAAAAAAATTCCCCCATTATAATGACAAATAATTTAAAAAGACATAGACTGGAAACATTTCTACAAATAGACTTTCTTAAGCAATTTTATAATATAACTGAGAAGTAACAGACCATTAAAATGGACAGTATTGTGTTGAATAATGAGACTTTTACAAGTAAGATTCCAAAATAGGATGGAGGAGAATGTGTGAGGAGGAAGAAAAGGAAGAGGAAGGAAAAATAATTTTATGCCTGTTATTTTTATTTTTTAATTTTTTAATTTTAATTGTTCCAGTTCAGTTTTCTGTCTTTTACTCCAATTCCAGCCCACCCCCCAGTCTTCCCCACCTTCCTCCCATTTCCACCCCCCTAGTTTTTGTCCATGTGTCCTTTATACTTGTTCCTATAAACCTTTCCCCTTTTCCCCTGAAATTCCCTCCCCTCTCCCCAATACCATATGATCTTACCTTTAACAGGAACCTAAACAACAAAACAAACAAACAAGCAAAATATAACCAAAGACACTGAAATAGGGAACAGCCTTGTTATTTTTCTTGACAAAATAAAAATCATTGAAAATATATCAATATAAATATGTAGTAGATCATCTATGCTACTTGAAGAGTAGGCCATAGCTCCAACACCAGGAATTTATCATTGTTCCACAACCAAATGGAAGCCTATCAGTTTTTTCCAGCTGTATTGAGGTATGATTGACAAAAATTATATATATTTAAGGTATACAGTTTGATATTTTAACATACATAGACATTGTGAAATGATTACCACAATCAAGCTACCATAACACATTCATCACCTCATACACTTACTTCACCTTTTCCCTTGAGATCTACTCTCTTAGCAAATTTCAAGTATACAATACTTGATGATGTCATTAGTAACTATGGTCACCATGACATACATTAGATCTTCAGAAATTATTTATCTCATGACTGAAAGTTTGTACCCTTTGACCAACTTTTTTCCCTTTACCCTTGCTTGGCAACCACCATTCTACTTTCTGCTCCTATGAGTTTGGATGTTTTAAAGATTCCACATATAAGTGAGAACACACTATTTTTCCTTTGTGTCTGGCTTATTTCATTTAACATAATGTACTCTAGGCTCATCTATGTTGCTGTAAGTGGCAGGATTCCCTACTTTTTAAAGACTTGATAATATTTTATTACATATACCATATTTTTAATCCACTCATTGGATTTTTTAAATCCTCACCTGAAGATATGTTTATTGATTGGAGGGAGGGAGGGAGGGAGGGAAAGAGAGAAGAGAGAAAGGAACACTGATGTGGGAGAGAAACATTGATTGGTTGTCTCCCATATGTGCCCCAACTGGGAGTCAAACCTACAACCTATGTTTGTGTCCTGACTGGAAGTCAAACCTGCAACCTTTTGGTGTACAGGACAATGCTCCAACCAACTAAGCCACCTGGCCAGGACCATTCATCTGTTGAGAAACACATAGGTGTTTTTTTTTCCATATATTGGAAACCTATTCATTTTTACAAGTTTTATGGCACACTGAAAGAGGACACATTCTCTGTGAATGTTCAATGAGTCAAATCTGACAGAAAAATAACTACCAATTAAGTTCTTTCAGACTTTTTGTATTTGCATTGTTATTTGTAAAATTAACTTTTGGCCCTGGCTGGTGTAGTTCAGTGGATTGAGCGTGGGCTGCGAACCAAAGTGTCGCAGGTTTGATTCCCAGTCAGGGTACATGCCTGGGTTGCAGGCCATGACCCCCAGCAACTGCACATTGATGTTTCTCTCTCTCTTTCTATCTCCCTCCCTTCCCTCTCTAAAAATAAATAAATAAAATCTTAAAAAAATTAACTTTTGTATATATGATGAGAACTTGAGTAATGTTGACTTTCATATATATGAATGAATGTACATTTGTGTGTGCTATTAAAACAAAGCTAGATCCCAAATGGGGATTAATGTAACTATTGGCCAGCAATAATATCTCCTTGTTAAATGACCAATGCCCAGTATGTACTATAGAAGTCAACATCTCTGCCCTTAGCCAAGTAAAAATAGCACTATTTTAAAATCATTTTTATTATTCTATTACAGTTGTCCCAATTTTCCCCCTTTGCACTCCTCTGCCTATCCCAACCCCCTCTCCCACAGTCAATTCTCACACTCTTGTCTATGTCTGCAGGTCATTCATACATATTCTTTGTCAAGTTCCTTCCCCTTCTTTTTACCATTATCCACCTGCTCCCTCATCTCCATTCATTTTTAGTCTGTTCCATGTTTCCATGCCTGTGGTTTCATTTTGTTCATTAGCTAATTATTCATTAGATTCCTCTTATAGATAAGATCATATGGTATTTGTCTTGCACTGACTGGCTTATTTAATTTAGCATAATATTATCCAGTTCCACCCATGTTGTCATAAAAGGTAGGAGTTTGTCCTTTCTGCTCTGTATTATTCAATTGTGTAAATGTACTGCAGATTTTTGGTCCACTCATTTACTGATGGATGCTTAAACTCTTTCTAGCACTTGGCTATTGTAAATAATGCCATTCTGAATAGGGGTGCATACATTCTTTTGAATTAGTGACCTGGAATTCTTAGGGTATATTCCCAGCAGCAGAATTGCTGTTAATATTATGCATCTCACATGAAGGATGCTTCTCCCAATATTGTTTTATTTCTTAACCAACCATCTTAATTGATGTAGAAATTATTTTAATTCTCTTGGTATTAGCCATCTTGAATTTTAGTCAATAGGTGTATATACCCTCACACATACACTTATTCACATACACACATACACAATCACATACATTCATAGGCACAGGCACACACACCCAAATATGGGCATGCACATATTCTCATTCAAACACAGTGAATTTAGGCATATTTTTCTGAAATATATACTAAAATATAACTATATTCAAAAGGGATATTTTCACATATAACCTTTCTGGAAAATGATTTTCCTATTATTTTTGCTCAGTTCCAATTGTAAGTGTAATTAATGTACATTATGAGACTAGAGTAGTGTATACTCCTGGAAGCTGCAATGGATTTTGAGATAGTTATATATTCAGTCTAGGAAAAATATATCTCAATAAAAGTACACATCTCTTGTGGTTTGCAAGTGAGCACACATTTCCTGTTTTAGATATTTAACATTCATGTTCACCTCTAAATTGTAAATGCCTTGTCTTCGCTATAATTCCTAAGATGTGCATTTGTTTGGGCTCAGTTGGTGGGGACTCTGACTAGCTTTTGACATAACTATTAGGACATGCAGATTGCCAAGTTTTTTCTGATGACTATGAATATAATTTGCTTAACTTCAGAAGGCATTTTTAATAATCTGTTTTTAAATTTTTTATTTTTTCAATGTCCCTGGAACAGTAGTCACATATTTCATGTTTATTTTTCCCCACTTAAAACTATTTTTAAATTTTTTTCTGTACTTTACTTTTTAATTTAATCTTTGTTGTATTTTTCCCATTACCATTTAGTCCCCTTATACCACTTTCCCACCAGTGATCACCACACTGTTGTCCATGTCCATGAGTTCTTTTTCCTTCTTGCAAAATCCCTCCATCTCCTCACACCCACCCGTGCCTTGCTGTCATCCTGCTCTCCATTTATGAGTCTGTATCCATTTTCCTCAATAGTTCAGTTTGTTCATTAGATCCCACATATGAGTGAAATTACTCTATATGGCACTGCTCTTTCTCTGACTGGGTTATTTTACTTAGCATAATATTTCCCAAGTCCAGCTATATTGTCTCAAAGGGCATTTTTTCTCTTTTATGGCCCAACACTGTTTTATCTACTCTTCTACTGATGGACATGTGGGCTGCTTCCATATGTTGGGGATTATAAATAACACTTCAATGAACATAGGAGTGCTTATGTTCTTCCAAATTAGTGTTGTGGATTCCTTCTGATATATTTCCAGAAGTGGGATCACTAGGTCAAAAGGCAGATCCATTTTTAATGTTTTGATGTATCTCTGTAATGCTTTCCACAATGGCTGCACCAATCTGCATTCTTACCAACAGTACAAAACGGTTCCCCTTTCTCCACATCCTCACCAGCACTTGTTGGTTGTACTTTATTTTTTTAATGTTTATTCTATGACAGTTTTCCTAATTTTTCCCTTTGACTCCCTCTACCCAGGCCACCCGTCTCACCCACAGTCAATCCCCGCCCCATTCTCTATATTCATGAATCATCCATACATGTTCTTTGACTAATCCCTTCCCTATCTTTCCACCATTCCCCCTTCCTCCTCCTCTCTTACAGTTACCAGTCTGTTCCATGTTTCCGTGTTACTGGTTCTATTTTCTCATTAGTTTACTTTGTTCATTATATTCCAGTTATAAGTGAAGTCATATGGTACTTGCTTTTCACTGACTGGCTTATTTCACTTAGCATGATAGTCTCCAGTACCATTCATGCTGTTTAAAAAGGTAGGACTTCCTCTTTTCCTTCTGTTGCATAGTATTCCATTGTGCAAATGTACCAGAGTTTTTTAAACCACTGATCTGCTGATGGTCACTTGAGCAGTTTTTAATACTTAGCTATTGTAAATAGTGCTGCTATGAACATAAGGGTGCACAAGTTCATTTGAATTTGTGTTTCAGGATTTTTAGAATATATTCCCAGCAGTGGGACCTCTGGGTGTTAAGGTGGTTCCAGTTTTAAATTTTTGAAGAAATTCAATACTGTTTTCCTCAGTAGCAGAACCAATGTGCATTCCTACCAACAGTGCACTAGGGTTCCCTTTCCTCTACATTCTCACCAGCACATGTTGTATGTTGACTTATTAATAATAGCCATTCTGACAGGTGTGAGGTGATATCTCATTGTACTTTTAATTTGCATCTCTCTGGTAGCTAGTGATGTTGAGCATAGTTTCATATGTCTATGAGCTATTTGTATGTCCACCTTGGAGAAGCATCTATTCAGGTCCTTTGCTCACTTTTAAATCAGGTTTGTCTGTGTTCCTGATGTTGAATCATATAAATTCTTCATATAATTTGAAGATCAAACCCTTGTCTGAGGTATCACTGACAAATATATTCTCTCATATAGTATGTTCCCTTTTCATGTGATGTTGGTTTCTTTAGCTGTGCAGAAACTATTTTAATTTGATATAGTCCCATCTTTTTAGTTTCTTTATTTCACTTGCCCTAAAATATACATCAGCAAAAAATAGTGCTATGTGGGATATCTGAAATTTAACTGCCCATGTTTTCCACTAGGACTATTATGGCATCATGACATATTCAAGTCCTGTATCCATTTTGTGGTTAGTCTGGTGTATGGTGTGAGTTGGTGATGGAGTTTCTTTTTTATTTTTATTGTTTGCATGTACCAGTCCAGTTCTCCCAACACTGTTTTTTGAACAGACTGTTTTTACTCCATTTTATGCTTGTACCACCTTTGTTAAATATTAATTGACCATACACACATGGGCTTATTTCTGGGCTCTAAATTCTGTTCTATGGATCTCTGTGTCTGCTCTCATGCCACTACCAGACTCTCTTGATTACAGTGGCTTTGTAGTATAGTTTTTTTTTTTAATTTTATGAACAAATATATTTATTTTAATTTTTAAATTTTTGCTCAACTATAGCTGTTCCATTATCTCTCCACCACTCTCCCCTGCTTCACAACCCTCACCACCACACTCAATCCGAACCCCCATTGGATCTGCCCATGGGTTCCTTATACATGTTCCTTGAAAACTCCCTTTTCCCCCATTATCTACCTCCTACAACCCCCCACCCCACCAGTGACTGTCTGATCTTCATTTCAAGCCTCTGGTTATATTTTCCTTGCTTATTTGTGTTGTTGATTAGGTTCCAGTTATAGGTGAGATCATATGGTATTTGTCATTCACTGCCTGGCTTGTTTCACTTAGCATAATGCTCTCCAGTTCCATCTATGCTGTTATATAGGGTAGGAATCATTTCTTTCTTCTGCATAGTACTCCATTGTTTGAATGCACCAGTTTTTTGATCCACTGATTTATTTTTATTTTTAAAGTATTTTATTGATTATGCTATTATAATTTTCCCAATTTTCCTCCTTTATCCCCCTTCTATCCTTCCCCCTCAACCCTCCAGCATTCTCCCCTCCTTAGTTCATGTCCATGGCTTGTACATATTAGTTCTCTGAGTCCTTTGTTTTCTATACTATTTTTATCTCTCCTCTTCTATTTTATGCCTACTAATTATGCTTCTTCTTCACTGTAACTTTCCCACCCATTCCTCCCTTTCCCCTCCTCACTGAAATCCTTCCAAGTGATGTCCATTTCTCTGATTCTGTTCCTGTTCTGGTTGTTTGCTTAGTTTTTGTTTTCATTTTTTTTTCTTTTAGGTTCATTTGTTGATAGTAGTGAGTTTGTTGTCATTTTACTGTTCATATTTTTTATCTTCTTTTCCTTAGATAAGCCCCTTTAATGTTTCATATAATAATGTCTTGGTGATGATGAACTCCTTTAACTTGATCTTGTCTGGGAAGCACTTTATCTGTCCTTCCATTCTAAATGAAAGCTTTGCTGGATAGAGTAATCTTGGATGTAGGTTTTTGCCTTTCATGACTTCAAATACTTCTTTCCAGCCCCTTCTTGCCTGCAAGCTTTCTTTTGAGAAATCAGCTGATAGCCTTATGGGTTCTCCTTTGTAGGTAACTCTCTTTTTCTCTTGCCTCTGTTAGGATTCTCTCTTTATATTTAATCTTGGGTAACTTAATGATGATGTGCCTTGGTGTGTTCCTCTTTGTGTCCAACTTCTTTGGGACTCTCTGGGCTTCCTAGAATCCCTGGAAGTCTATTTCTTTCACCAGACTAGGGAAGTTTTCCTTTTTTATTTGTTCAAATAAGTTTTCAATTTCTTGCTATTGTTCTTCTCCTTCTGGCACCCCTATAAATCCAATATTGGAACATTTAAATGTGTCCTAGAGGTTTCTAAGCCTCCCTTCATTTTATTTTTAATCCTTGTTTCTTCATTCTGTTCAGGTTGGATGTTTATTTCTTCCTTTTGCTCCAAATCATTGCTTTGAGTCCTGATTTCCTTCCTGTCACTGTTGGTTCCCTGAATATTTTGCTTTATTTAATTTTCAGTACCCTTCATTTGTTTTTTCATTTTTTGACAAAGCTCAATCAGTTCTGTTAGTGTTTTGATTACCAGGGTTTTAAATTCTCCATCAGAGAGGTTGGCTGTCTCCTCATTGCTTAGTTCTCTTACTGAGGTTTTGCTCTGTTCTTTCATTTGGGCCATATTTCTTTGTCTTGGTGCACCTAAATTACAAGGAGGTGGGGCCTTAGGTATTCACCCACGTAGGATAACCTTCTTTGTTGCTCTGTGGCACTGCCTGTGGAGGAGGGGCCAGAGAGGGGTTACAGTGCAGCTTGTCTGTTCATCTCTGGCACACTTTCCAGTGGACTCCTGTGTGAGACTGGGAGTTTCTCCCACCACAGCAACTGCCATAGTCCACGGTCAACTCTGAGCCTCAGTTTTGTCTTCAGTCAGTCCTGCCTGAGCAGCCCACCACCTAGCCACAACTGACCCCGCCTGCTCAGTATGCTGCATCACAGTGGTTTTCCTGAGTCAGCCCTCGTGGTCTGCTGCCTTACCAGTCTGGCTGTTCTGGTTGATTTTTTCTTTAAATCCTTGGTTGTCAGAGTTCCATGCAGTTTGATTTTCTGGCACTTTTGGTTGTTTATTGATTTTAGATTGGTTGTTATCCATTTTTTGGTTGTGCGAGAAAGCAAAGGGTTTCTACCTGTGCCTCCATCTTGGCCAGAACTTGATCCACTCAGTTACTGGTGGGCACTTAGGCTGCTTCAAGCACTTGGCTATTGTAATTGGGGTGCATTGGTTCTTTGAATTCATGTTTTAGGATTCTTAGGGTATAATCACATAATTAGAATTGACATGTCAAAAGGCAGTTCCATTTTTAGCTTTTGAGGAATTTCTATACTGTTTTCCACACTGGCCGTACCAGTCTGTATTCTGCCAACAGTGTACTGGGATTCCTTTCCCCACAATCTAGTAGTACTTGTTGTTTGTACACACACACACACACACACACACACACACACACACATAATTTATTGTGGCCATTCTGACCACTGTGAAAAGGTGTGTCATTGTGGTTTTAATTTGCATCTCTCTGATGGCTGGTGCTGCTGAGCACCTTTCATATGTCTCTTGGCTCTCTGTATGTCCTCCTTGGAGAAGTGTCCATTCAGGTCCTTGGCCCATTTTTAAAAAGACTGTATTTATTTATTTATTTTTAGAGAGAGGGGTAGGGAGAGAGAGGGAGAGAAACATGAATGTATGGTTGCCTCTCACACATCTCCAACTGGGGATCTGACCCAAAACCCTAGCATGTGCCCTGACTGGGAATTGAACCAGTGACCCTTTGATTCACAGGCCAGTGCTCAATCCACTGTGCAACACCACCCAGGGCTCTTGGCTCATTTTTTAATTGGATTGTCTGTCATCCTGGAGTGGGATCATTTGAGTTCTTTATATATTTTGGAGATCCAACCCTTGGGTAAGCTATCATATGCAAATATATTTCCCAGTACAGTTGATTCCCTTTTTGTTTTACAAATGTTTTCTTTAGCCATTAAGAAGCTTTTTAATTTAATGAAGTCCTTTTTGTTTATTCTTCCTTTATTTCTCTTGCTGTAGGTGACATATTGGTGAAAATATTACTGTATATACTCTCTGGGATTTTCCTGCCTATCTTCTCCTGTGGGACTTTTCTGGTGTTGCATCATGTATTTGTCTTTTATGCATCTTGAGTTTATATTTGTGAATGGTATAAGATGGTGCCCGAATTTCAATTTTTTGCATGCAGCTGACAAGATCTCCCAACTCTATTTGTTAAAAAAGGCTATTTTTAGGTCTTTTTATGCTCCTGCATTTATTGTTGAATATTAGTTGACCATCTTGACATGGGTTTCATTCATGCTCTCTATTCTGTTCCATTGATCACTGTGTCTGTTCTTAGGCCAATACCAGACTGTTTTGATTACAGTGGCCTTGTAACATAGTTTGATGTCAGGTATTATAATCCCTCCTACTTTGTTCTTCTTCCTCAAAATTGCTGTGGATATCCAGTGTCATTTATGATACCATATAAATGTTTGAAATGTTTGTTCTATATCTGTGAAATACATCATTGGTATTTTGATAAGGATTGCATTGAATCCATAAATTGTTTTGGGTAGTATGGATATTTTGATGATGGTAATTCTTCAAATCCAAGAACATGGTATATGCTTCCATTTCTTTGTGTCTTCCTTAATTTATTTCTCCAGTGTTGTGTATTTTTCTGAGTACTGGTCTTTTACCCCCCAGCTTTGATTTATTCCTATGTACTTTATTTCTTTTTTTGCTATAGCAAATGGGATATTTATTTCTTTTTCTTATATTTCATTGTTGGTGTACAAAAATGCTTTTGATTTCTAAATATTGACTTTGTATCCCACTGCTTTGCCAAATTCACTTATAAGGTCGAGTGTATTTTGATGGGGTCTATAGGGTTTTCTACGTACCCTATCATGTCATCTGCAAACACTGGCAGTTTTACTCCTCCCTTTCTGATCTGGATGCCTTTTATTTCTTTTTCTTGTTTGATTGCTGTGGATGGGACTTCCAATACTATTTTGAATTATATTGGTGAAAACAGACATCATTGTCTTTTTGTGATGTTAGTGGGAAACATTATACGTTTTGCCTGTTGAGTATGATGTTGACTGTAGGATTCTATGCTGAGGTATGCTCCCTCTACACCCACTTTGCTTAGCATTTTTATCATAAATAGTTACTGTACCTTATCAAATCCTTTTCCCACATCTGTTGGTATAATCATGAGATTTTTGTTTTTCCTTTTGTTTATGTGATGTTTTACCTTTATTGATTTATGAGTAATGTATCATTCTTGCATCCCTGGGATGAATCCCACTTGATGAAATCAAGTATAAAATTTTTATATGTATTGCTGGATATGGTTTGCCAATATTTTGTTGAGGATATTAACGTCTATGTTTATCAGAGATATTGGCCTGACTTTTTTTTATTGTTATTTTGTTATCTGGTTTTGACATTAGGATGATGCTGGTCTCATAAAAAGAGTTTGGGAGTCTTCCCTCTTCTTGGATTCTTTGGAATAGTCTGGGAAGGATAGAGATTACCCCTTCCTTAAATGTTTTCTAAAATTCTCCTGGTAAACTGTCCGGTCCAGGGCTCTTGTTTGCCAGGAGTTTTTGACTAGTGTTTCAGCTTCACTAACTCTTGTTGGTCTATTCAGACTTACTGCTTCTTCTTTATTCAGTTTTCAGAGATTCTGTGTTTCTACAAATTTGTTCATTACACCCAGGTTTTAAAATTTCTTGGCATATATTTTTTGCAGTAATTTGTTTCAATCCTTTGTACCTTGGTATAATTGTAGTTTCTTCTCTTTCGTTTCAGATTTTGTTTATTGGAGTCCTCTCCTTATTTTTCTTGATGAGACTGGTTAAAGACTTTTCATCTTTTCAAAGAACCAGCTCCTGGATTTATTTATCCTTTGAATTGTTCTTTTAGTCTCTATATCATTTAATTCTGCTCTTTATCTTGGTTATTTCCTACCTTCTACTCATTCTGGGCCTTGTTTGTAGTTTTTCCTATGGTTCTTGTATATGTGGGTTAGGTAGTTTATTTGAGATATTTCTACTTTTTTTGGGGGGGGGGTAGGCTTGTGTTGCTATGAACTTGCCTCTCAGAACTGCCTTAGCTGTGTCCTTTAAATTTTGGGCTTCTCTGTGTTCATCTTCATTTGTTTCCAGAAACTTTTTGATTTCTTCTTTGATCTCATTATAACCCATTCATTGCTTAATAGCATGCTATTCAATCTCCATGAATTTTGATGTTTTTTAGTTATTTCTTTGTAGTTGGTTGCTAGTTTCAGATCCTTATGGTCTAAGAATATGCTTGATATGATTTTAGTTTTCTTGAAATTGCTGAGGCTTGTTTTGTGTCCTATTATGTGTTCTATCCTTGAAAACATTCAATATGCATTAGAAAAGAATGTGTATTTTGCTTCTTTGGGATGAGAGATTCTATGTATATATCAGTAAGTCCATTTGATCTAGGGCCTAATTCAATGCTGCGATATCTTTGTTAATAGTTTGTTTGGGAGATCTATCCATTGTTGACAGTGGACTGTAAAATTTCTTAGTATAAGTGTGTTGCTGTCTATATCTTTCTTGAAGTCCTCCAAGATTTTCCTTATATATTTAGGTGATCCTATGTTGGATGTATTTATGTTTCCAATATTTATATCTTCTTGATGGATTATTCCTTTGAGTATTATGAAGCGTCCTTCTGTGTCTCTTCTAATGGCCTTATTTTTGTAGCCTGTTTTGTCTGATATAAGTATTTGTACCCCAGCTTTTTTCCTGTCCATTTGCTTGGAGTATTTTTTCCCAATGCTTCACTTTCAGTCTGTGTAGATCTTTTGTTCTGTAGTAGGTCTCTTGTAGGCAACATTCATAGTGGTCATGTTTTTAATCCATTCAGTTACCCTATCTTTTGATTTGAGCATTTAATCCATTTGCACTTAAGATTACTATTGATAGGTACTTACTCATTTTCCCCTTTGTACCTGTGTTCCTTGCTCTCTCTTCTTTTTCATCTTCTTAAAGCTGCCCCTTTAAAATGTCTTGCAATGTTGATTTGGTAGAGGAGTATTCTTTTAGCCTTTTTTTTTTTTAATCTGGGAAACTCCTTATTTCGCCTTCCATTGTAAGTGAGAGCATTTCTGGATAGAATAGTGTTGGTTGCAGGCCTTTTATTTTCATTACATGGAATACTTCTTGCCATTCCCTTCTGGCTTATAGTGTTTCTGTTGAGAAATCAGCTGCTAGCCTATCAGAGCTCCTTTATATGTTACTTCCTGTTTCTCCCTTGCTGCCTTTAAGATTCTCTCTTTTTCTTTAAAATTTGGCATTTTAATTATGATGTGTCTTGGTGCAAACTTCTTTGTGTTCATCTTGATTCTAACTCTCTCTGCTTCCTGAACTTGCATGGTTATCCTCCTCTCTAGGTTAGTGAAGGTTTCTGTCATATTTTTTCAAACAGTTATTCTATCCCTTGCTCCTTTCTTCTTCTTCTGATATCCCTATGATTCAAATGTTGTTGTGTTTCATGTTGTCTTACACTTTCCTTAAGCTATCTTCAATTTTTTTAGTCTTTTTTTCACACTACTGCTCTACCTGGGTATTTCTTTCTACTTTGTCTCACTAATTTGGTCCTCTGCTTCATCCAGCCTGCTTGTAATTCCTTCTACTATACTTTTTATTTCAGATATGGCATTATTTTTTTCTTCTTGGTCTTGTTTATAGGTTCTATTTCATTTTTCATGCTGTTGTAGTTCCTACTCAGTTCCTTTTAGTTGTAACTGATTTCCTTCAGCATCCTTATAACCATTCTTTTGTATTCTATGTATGATAACTTGCTTGCCTCCATTTCATTTAGCTCCATTACTGGAGAATCTCCCATTTCTTTTGATTGTGTTTTTTTTTCTTTATCTCCCTATTTTAGGTGACTCATTTTGTTTGTTTCTGAGATGAGATTCCAGATGCTCTGATTCGCCAGCTATCTTCATAGGGTGAATCTCTGTGTTAGGGGTTCTGTGGGATGCAGTGACATGGTCTCTTTTATTTCCTCACCTAGATGCTCTATGATTGCCCTTTCTTCCATTTGCATGTGCCATCTTGTTGTACTTGGGCTTTACCTGTTGGTGGGTTCTCCCATCCAGCAGGTTTTCTGGTAGTTACAACTCCCACCTTGTCTTGTATTCTGCTGTACAGGTATTAGTTGACAAAGCTCTATTACCAGTCAAACAAACCTATTCCAGCAAAAAGAACCACCCTAGCACATCAGGAATCTCAACCACAATTGAACTAAGATTAATAAAGGTGAGGAGAGATTATGGATATTATATGATATGACAAAGGCAATACGTGATAACTAAATGAGGGGAAATGCTATTGAGTGGTAAGACAGAGGAGATTGATAAGACTTGGGGTAGAATTGAGGCAAACAAATGGAGAGATCTAAATATACAACATAAGTAAAACAGGAAAGGCAATGGGAAGAATTCAATCAGAAGAGGGAAGGGTATACTATGAAGTCTGAAGTAAAATTGAAAAGGTACTTGAGCAACAGTAACAGTAGGAAAGTTGCAAAAAAAAAAACAAACACAGCATGGTTGACAGTAACAACAGCTGAATGAAGTTTTGTAAAGGTTGAACAGGAATAAGAATATTGTAGCAAAGTGAAAAATGAATATGAGATGTCTATAGTAAAGAAAAATAATTGTGAGAGGATGGTGGCAGGAAACTAATAAGAGTAAAGAGTAAAGCCCAGGTTGAGGTAGGGAGAAAAAAGAGGGGGAGTGAAAACAATGAAATAAAATTTTTCACTCAACTAATCAGTAGCAGAGTGAAAGTGAAATGGAGTAACTCAGAGAGTATTCAATGTGATTAAAATACAAACGAGTAGTGAATAAATATGTGTTTCTTCAGAGAAGTACAGCAATAATCATGGTATTTCACCAAATTATCCACTGTTAAATAGGTACAAAATAAATAAGACTCTTATCAGAGGGAAAAATAATGTGAGCTGACTCAAGAAAGAAGAGGGCTTATGAGAGGTTAGATGGAAGAGAAATAGTGAGAGTAAGGGATAGAAACTTGGTGTACTGCAAGAGAAAATAAACTTTACAATAGTAATAAACTTTAGGAAGATGGAAAAATGGATTAAGGCCAGGGAAGGGTTCTGTGTGGGATTGGAATAACAATAGTATGATAAGAAATAAATAATCTGAATAAAAAAATAAAAAAGAAAAGACCAAGATTAGTGAATTATTTGGACTATGAATGAAGTGAAAGAAGAAAAATTAAAATGCAATATGAAAGGCAGAGTAAAAAAATGAACAAACAAAACAAAAAAAACTAGGTGAAAATAAAACAAATAAAAAATATGGAAGTTCTGAAGGAGAGCAAACTAAAATTTGTCTTAGCTGTTGATGTTAGCTTTCTGACTCATTTCTGAATCCTTCTCTGGTTTTCTCACAGTTCCATATCTTGTCCTTTAAAAAAAAAAGGCTCTTGTTGATTTTAAACCTGTTAAGCCAGTTTTGTAGGTCTTTCAGGATCCTGCAGGCAGAGGGGGCTGGGCTGTTTTTTATTTTTTCCCCTTTCCTGTGGTTCCCCAAGGATGGAGACTCAGTCTGGGCTACACTAATTGTAGGTGGTGCCCAGTTGCCAGCCCACACCTTCAGAGCACTGTACAGCCTGTATTGTCCACTCTGTACTTTTGCACCAGGCTGGCACTGATAATCCACCTTCTTTTGCACCCCTTTGACCAGTCTGTGATTTGCACTGAGTGGGAACAAATCATGCCTGTAGTCTTCCCATGTTGTTGGCCTGGCCACAGCTCTTGTGAGGTCCCTGCAGGGTGGCTCAGTTCCCCTTTCGAAAAAAGGTCTCTTTGGGAGTCACTGCCTCTCCAAGCCCCTGTTGTCCCACTTTGATCAATTCATGAGGCATTCTGAATGGGAGGAAATCACACCCACACTCCTAGCTCTTTACTGGCCTAGTTGCTGTGCACCCTAGGTGCCTGCATGGCAGCTTAGTTCCCATTTTGAAAAAAGTCCCTTCGGTGCTGCTGCTGCACCTAGCCACCACCTGGTTTTCCACACAGTCCAGCTCCCTGACCAGTCCAGAGTCTATCTGTGTCACAGTTAATCACTACCCATCTCTTCTCCCAGCTCCAGGAGTCACTGGCTCCCCAAATTCTCTGGTACCAACACAGCTGTTGACTGCAACCCCAGCTGGGGTATATTGCTGGCTATCTGTCACTTGCTGCCTTTATATCCCCACAGCTACTTTACGTGTCCAAGTGTCTCCTGGTATAGGTCTTAGACTTTATTCTTTGAGAGGAGGGAGCCACTAGGCTGCTGTTAATGACCGGGCTCTCCTCCAATGCTCCTGCCACAGCCATGGTCTCCAGGGGAAGGGCCAGGGACCTTCCTACAAAACTTCCTAACTGCTTATTTGTAAGTGTCCTTTGCACACTTTGGCTCCCAAACTTCATATCACCTGAGATTTTGTTAGCCGTTCATTGTGTTCTTCACAAGATCAGCTAGGTATCCCAGCTGGGTGCACAAGCAAGGGGGCTCAGCTGTCATCTACATCATCACCATCTTCCTCCCCCAGTAGTATACAGTGATCCCTCACCTATCACGGGATTTATGTTCCAGAGACCCCCACAGTAAGTGAAAATATGTGAAGTAGCAGTGATATATATATATATTATATATATATATATAATATTATATATTATATATATAGCCTATTATATATATATATATTATAGCCTATAGCCTATATTAAAGCCTATTATATATATATATATATATATATATATATATAATAGGCTTTATAAACCCTTCCCACACTCCTATACATCTTTTCCCACTCTCTTATTAACCTTTCCCACACTCTTATAAACACTTCACATGCTCTTAAACACTTTCTACACTCTTAAACCTAGGTAATTTTAACAACATATAAAATTATATATGGGTACTTACCAGTGAAGTATACTACAACTTGAGTGATGAAGATCATGAATTATGTAACTGTGCAGTACTGATGGTGATGAAGGTGATGACGACGAGGTCAATGTACTGCACAGCCAAGAAGAGCATTACAGCTCTTCTGAAGGCACCACTTCATCAGGTGCTTCATCAGGTGGTACAGTATCTTTGTCCTGGGCCCTAACTAAAGGCATAGGCATAACTGATCTCTTCGTCCAAGTGATGAAGATAGTTATGAGGAGTTGCTGGCACTGCTTTTTATCCACAGAGGCAGCTTTTCCACGCAGAGAAACTCTCTTGAGTCCAAAATGTCTCTGAAATTTATCAAACCAGCCTTTGCTGGAACTGAATGGGGTTGGTCTGGTGGGAGAAGCACTCGACGGTCCCGCTTCTGTGTTGTCGTCCTCATCTTCATTCTTGTCGCCATCATGAACGTCTGTGCTTTCTGCATGGACTGTGCTTTCTGCACTTTATGATAGTGCAAAACTATCATAAAGTTTCTTGGCCTTTGTCCGGATCCAACAAGATCCAGCAAGGATATTCTTCTTTCTGCAGTCATTTATCAGTATCCAGCAAGATATTCTTCTTCCTGCAGTCATTTATCCACAGGGCCAATGCAGACTCCATCCTTGCAATGGCCTTATTGCGGGAAGTGACCGCCCTCTTTGCAGTCCTGTTAAAAGTCATTGTTTCCATAGACCTAATATTCTTCTAATCTTTCTTTATGTAGTGAATAGTAGATTCGTTGATCCCATAATGGCAGCCTACAGCCGCGTAGCTTTTGCCTTTCTTTAACATGTTGAGAAGTTCCACCTTTTCTTTGATGGTAAGCACATTCCTCTGGCACTTGGATTCACTGCCAGAAGCCTTAGAAGGCACAGAACATTTGGGTAGCATCGTAGGGCTTGAAATAAATTCAAACTTTTACAAAAATTTCACAAAAACACAACACTGCAGAACAACACTATGTGCAGCGTTCAGACGTCGATGTGAAGTAGACAAGGTGAACATATGGGCACAGTGTGGGAGAGCAAAGAGACCTATGCTATGGTCACTAAGCCAATCAGCAACCAGGATGCAGAACACAGTGCTGTGGTTGGTTGCCTTCCATTCCATCAGCCAATAGTGTGCTCTGTACAATCTCACATTGGCAAACTTGCGCAAGTGGTAGTGGCATACTGCATTTTCATTGTGTACAGTACGGTATTCATTCTCTGATGAAATATATACTGTATTTTATTTTGATGTAATATTCTTTTAATATGTTTGAATTAACATTTTATATTGTTTTAAATTTTTAGGCAAAAATAATTAAAATCATAAATATTATATAAATACCTATATACCACAAAATCCTGCGATATAGTGAAAACTCCATGATACAGAATTAGATATTTAAAAAAAAAACTGGTGATACAGTGAAGCTGCAATAAGTGAACTGTGATGTAGCAAGGGACGACTGTAGTTTAATACCATGTATTGTGATCCCTCCAACTTTATTCTTCTTTCCCAAGATTGCACAGGCTATTCAAGGTCTTTTATGGTTACATATAAATTTTGGAATATTTGTTATACATCTGTGAAATATGCCATTGATATTTTAATAAGAATTGCATTGAAGCTATAGATATCTTTGGGTAGTATGGACATTTTAATAGTGTTAATTCTTTCAATCTATGAACACAGTATATGATT
The DNA here is from genome assembly GCF_019186645.2 of Phyllostomus hastatus. Classification (NCBI taxonomy): domain Eukaryota; kingdom Metazoa; phylum Chordata; class Mammalia; order Chiroptera; family Phyllostomidae; genus Phyllostomus; species Phyllostomus hastatus. Next base: position 3,466,185 of record NW_025334029.1, read on the forward strand.
CCACTTATATCTTCCTCAGTTTTTTTCTTGAGTGTTCTATAGTTTTTGAAATGCAGGTATTTTACATCCTTGGTTAAATGTATTACTAGGTACTTTGATTTTCTCTTTGCTATAGTAAATGGGATTTTTTTTAGTTTCTCTTTCTCCTAATTCATTGTTGTACAAGAATACCATAGATTTCTGAATATTGACTTTGTATACAGGTACTTTGCCAAAATCACCTATTTTTTGGTGGAGAGTATAGAATTTTCTATGTGCACTATCATGTCTGCTAGGTCAGATTCTCTCAAGAAACTAGATGGACACAGTGAGCTAAGGAGCGGGGTTTATTAGTGGGGAATAAGAGGAAAAGTGGAGCCAACCAAGGGAGGTTAAGACTCCCTCAGTTGTTCTTAGGTCAGGGTTTTTAAATGCAAAAACCCGTGAAGGGTAACTGATTGGGGTGTCAGAGTCTGATTGGCTAGAGCTGGTTGCTGGGTGCCATTTCTGCTGACCATTGTTCTTGATACATCTTGTCAGGCTCAAGCTAAAGCTGCATGTTGTTATGCCAGATAGGCCAACCCCAGACCCTAATCTTAGCAGAACATCTCTTTGTCCTGGGTAGGGTCAGCAGGCAGTTTCCCACAGTACAGTTTCCCATGGTTTCATTTTCTCACCTGGTGATTTTCCATTCCTCCTAGGTCTGCCTAGGTCTGTGAATATCATCTGGAAGTAATGACAGTTTTACTTCCTCATTTCCAATTTGAATGCCTTTTGTTTCTTCTTTCTTTCTTTTCCTTTTTTCTCTTTCTTCCTTCTTTCTTTCTTTCTTTTTTATTTCTTTGTTTCTTTCTTCTTCTTCTTCTTTTTTTTTTTTTACTAATCACTGTGGTTAAGACTTCCAGTACTATGTTGAATAAGAGTGATGAAAGCAGATACCCTTGTCTTGTTCCTGATCTTAATGAGAAAGTTTTAGTTTTTGCACATTAAGTATGATGTTGGCAGTGAATTCCTCATATATGATCTTTATTATGTTGAGGTATGCTCCCTCTGTCCTCACTTTGCTGAGTGTTTTATCATAAATGGGTGCTGGTTTTTATCAAATTCTTTTTTAGTATCTATTGATATGATCATATGATTTTCACCTTTCATTTTGCTTATCTGATATGTTACATTTATTTATTTATGAATGATATACCATCCTTGCATCACCAAAATAAATCCCACTTAACCATATTGTATGATCTGTTCAATTTATTTTTGGACACAGATTGTTAATATTTGGTTAGCATTTTAGCATCTATGTTCATCAGAAATAATGGCCTGTAATTTTTTTCTTTGTTGCTTCTTTGCCTTGTTTTGAAATTGGGACAACACTGGCCTCATAAAAAGAGTTGGGAAGGTTTCCCTCTTCATGTATTTTTGGAATGGTTTGAATTGGATAGGTGTTAGTTCTTTTTTCAATGTTTGTTAAAATTTCACCTGTAAGTCCACCTGGTCCATGCTCCTGTGAGCTGGGAGTTTTGTTATTAATGCTTCAATTTTGCTAGTTGTTATTACTTTGTTCAGGAATTCTGGCTCTTCTTAATTCACTTTTGGGAGATTGTATGTTTCTATCAATTTGTCCATGCCATCAAGGTCGTCCAGTTTATTGGCTTATAGTTCATAATAATTTATTTTTTCTTTTAAATATATTTTATTGATTATGCTATTATAGTTGTCCAATTTTTCTCCCTTTATTCTCCTCTGCTATGCACCCCTTCCCATCCTTACACCACCTTAGTTTATGTCCATGGGTCATACATATAACTAGTGACTTCTACATTTCCTAGACTATTCTTATCCTCCCCATGTCTATTTTGTACCTACCATTTCTGCTCCTTATTCCCTGTCCCTTTTGCCTGTTCTCCCCCCTCCACCACCCTATGATAACCCTCCATTTATGTGATTCTGTTCCTGTTCTAGTTGTTTACTTAGTTTGTTTTTGGTTTTGTTTCTTTTAGGTTTTGTAGTTGATAGTTGTGAGTGTGTTGTGATTTTGCTGTTCATATTTTTATCATCTTTTTTTAGATAAGTGCTTTTAATATTTTATATAATATGGGTTTAATGATGATGGACTCCTTTAACTTGACATTATCTGGAAAGCACTTTATCTGCCCTTCCATTCTAAGTGATAACTTTGTGTGAGGGAGCTCTGCCCAGCAGAGCTCTCCTATCTCCTAGCCATTGTGGATGAAAAGAAAGGAGTCATCCTGGACACAATCTGTTGCTCTGGTAAGAAACGGGGTGGCAATTCCTTCTAGTGGAGAATGCCCCGAGCTCTTCTCCAAAAAGGCTTTTATTGGGATGGTATGTGCAGGTGTATACAGCACACATGCATAGCTCATCAATCAATGCCCAAAAGCTGTAATTAATAGAAAACAGATATTATCTATAGATAAAAATGGAAGGAACACAGAGATCATCTCAGGTTGGGGTGTGAGGGACATGCTGACACCAAGTGGTCATTAAGGTGTGTTCATGAGATGAGGAGTTCATTCCTTATCCTTTGAAATAAAACATATGGCTTATACAAATAGGGCTATCGCTAGGAAGAGCAGGCTTAAAAGGATGCAATATATATTGTAATCAAGTCTGATTTCCCATGGGAACCATCAGTGTTAGTGTCAGGCCATGCCTGACACTCACTTCCCTGGTTTTCCAGGGAGACTTATTAGCCTCTTCCAAGCTCTGTGGGGCTATACTCTCCAAAACCATATGGAGTGGTCCTAACAGCTTTGCTGGATAGAGTAATCTTGGATTTAGGACCTTGCCTTTCATGGCTTTCAATACTTCTCTCAAGCCCCTTCTTGCCTGTAAGGTTTCTTTGGAGAAATCAGCTGGTAGTCTTATGGGAACTCCTTTGTAGGCAACTGTCTCCTTTTCTCTTGCTGCTTCTAAGATTCTCTCCTTATCTTTACTCTTGGATAATGTAATTATGATGTGCCTTGGCATGTGCTTCCTTAGGTTTAACTTATTTGGGACTCTCTGAGCTTCCTGGGATTCCTGGAGGTTTATTTCCTTTGCCATATTGGGGAAGTTTTCCTTTATTATGTTTTCAAATAAGTTTTCAATTTTTTTGCTCTTTCTCTTGTCCTTCTGGCACCCCTATGATTCTGATGTTGGAACTTTTCAAGTTGTTCTGGAGGTTCCTAAGCCTCTCCTCATTTTTTTTTTTGAATTCTTGTTTCTTCATTCTGTTCTAGTTGAATGTTTATTTCTTCCTTCTTGTGCAGACCGTTGATTAGACTTCCAGCCAAGATGGAGGTGTAGGTAGATATGCTGTGCCTCCTCACAGAACCAATGTTCATAATAATTGCTTACAATCCTTTTTATTTCTGTGGTATTGGTTGTTACTTCTTTCTTTCATTTCTGATTTTATTTATTTGGGTCCACTCTCTTTGTTTCTTAATTAGTCTGGTTAAAGGTTTGTCAATATTATTTATGTTTTCAAAGAACCAGCTTCTGAATTCATTGATTCTTAGGATTTTTTAAAGTCTCTATGGCATTTAATTCTGCTAGATCTTGATTATTTCCTTCCTTCTACTTGCTCTGGGCTTTGTTTGTTGTTGTTCCTCTAGTTCTTGTAGATGTAAGGTTAGGTTGTTTATTTGACATTTTTCTGTCTTCTTTAGGTAGTCCTGTATTGCTCTGAACTTCTCTATCAGGACTGCCTTCACTCATTTCACATGTTTTGGTATGTTGTGTGTTCATTTTCTTTTGTTTTGAGGTATGTTTTGATTTCTATCTTGATCACATTGTTAATCCATTCATTATTTAATCACATGTTATTCAGCCTCCATGTATTTAAATGTTTTTGAGTTTTTTTCTTGACATTTGTTTCTAGTTTCAAGCCATTGTAATCTAGGAAGATGGTTGATGTGGTATCAATTCTCTTGAATTTGTAGAGGCTTGTTTTGTGTCCTATGCTGTGGTCTATTCTTAGAAATAATCCATGTGCATTAGAGAAGAATGTATATTTTGCTTCTTTGAGGTGAAATGTTCTGTAAATATCATTTAAGTCCATTTGATGTAAAGTGTCATTTAAATCCACTATATCCTTGTTGATTTTTTGCCTGTAGGATGTATCCATTGTTGACAGTGAGGTGTTAAAATCCCCTATGATAGCTGTGCTGCTCTCTATATCTTTCTTGGAGTCCTCCAAGATTTTCCTTATATATTTAGGTGTTACTATGTCGTTGTGTATATGTTTATAAGGGTTGTATCATATTGCTTGACTACTCCCTTAAGTATTATGCAGTGACCTTCTTTGTCACTTATATGGTCTTTGTTTAGAAGTCTATTTTGTCTGATATGTGTAGTGCTACACCAGCTTTATTTGCTTAGAATATATTTTTTTCCATCATTTCACTTTCAGCCTGTTGATCTTTTGTTATGAAATGGGTCTCTTGTAGACAGCATTTATGAGAGTCATGTTTTCTTATCCGTTCAGCTACCCTATTTCTTTGATTAGAGCATTTAGTCCATTTACATTTTAGGTCACTATTGATAGGTGCTTATTCATTTCCATGGTTTCTTTGTACCTGTGTTCCTATCTCTCTCTTTATTTCTTCTTCTTAAAGCAATCCCTTTAGCATCATGGCAGTGCTGGCTTGGTGGAGATGTACCCTTTTAGCCATCTTTTGTCTGGGAAGTTCTTTATTCCACTTTGCATTTTAAATGAGAGCTTTTCTGGATAATGAAGTCTTGGTTGCACATCCCTGCTTTTCATTACTTGGAATATTTCATGCCAATCCCTTCTTGCTTATAATATTTCTGTTGAGAAATAATCTTACAGCATTATCGTAGCTCCCTTGTATGTTACTAGTTGTTTGTACCTTGCTGCCTTTATGATTCCTTCTTTGTCTTTAAATTTTCCATTTTAATTATGTGTCCTGAGTGTACCTCTTTCAGTTCATAATGATTGGGGCCCTTTTTGCTTTATCAACTTGCATGACTTCTTCCCTTATCAAATTATGGAAGTTTTCTTTCATTACTTTTTCAAACCGGTTTTCTATCACTCGCTTTTTCTTCTCTTTCTGGTATCCTTATGGTGTGAATATTATTATGTTTCTTGTTGTCCTGCAGCTCCCTTAAATTTTCTTCATTCTTTTTTGGTCTTTTTTACAAGTTTTTGCTCTGTATGGGTACTTTTTTCTACCTTGTCTTACAGCTTGCCGATTTGGTCCTCTGCTTAATTTAGCCTGTTTTTAAATTCTTTCTAGTGTATTCTTCATTTCAGATATTGTATTCTTTTATTACCCCTGCTTCTTATTCATAGTTTCTATGTCCTTCTCCATGCTCCTGAAGTTTCCACTGAGTTCCTTGTATCTCCTGTGAAGTCCCTTGTAGTTCTCATTGAGTTCCTTGACCATCCTTACAACCATTATTTTGAACTCTGTGTCTGATAGGCTGCTTACTTCAATTTCACTTAACTCTTTTTCTGAGGATCCCTCCTTTCTTTTCCATTGGGGGTTGTTTCTTTGTCTCCTCATATTAGATAACTCTTTTTGTTTGTCTCTGTATCTCAGATTGCTTAGCTTTGACTCTCGGTCTCTATGGGGTGGTCTTCTGTTTTAGGAGTTCTGTTACACTCAGTGATGCAGTCTCTCTGATCTCATAATCCGGATGCTCTAGAGATGCCCTTTATTCACATTATGTAGGCACTCTTGTCCTTGTGCTTTGACTATTGATGGTTCATTTGTTGGTTGGCCTCCCCTCTGGCTGGCTGGCTGTCACAAACCCCACCATACCTTGTATTCTGTTGTGCAGGTGCTGACAAAACAAAGTATAACTGCCCAGAAAACCAAACTCACACCAGCAAAAATACCACCCAGAATATCAGCAATATAGACAGCAAATGAGCAAATGTTAATAAAGGTGGAACGAGATTAAAAATAGTATAAGGTAGGAAAAAATAATATGAGATGACTAAAAGAGAGATTTTGAGAGGGAAAAGGGAGAAGAAATAATAAGAGTAGGGAACAGAAACAGTGTGAAAGAAGGGAGAAAATAAAATTTAATATTTAAATAAAAATGTTAAGGGAGATGACAAAATGGAGTAAGAAAAGAGAAGAGTATAATATGAGGTTTGAAATAAAATAAAAATAGTGAATCAATAGGAACAAAATTGAAGAAAAACTGAAACAGTGTCAATAACAAACAACCACAGATGAGCAAAGATTAATAAATGCAGAAAGATAATAAGAATATTATAAGAAAGGGAAAAGAGAATATGAGGTGTCTATAGTAAAGAAAAATGAATTTGAAAGGATAGAGAGAAGAAAAATAATAAGAGTAAGGAATAGAATTTTTTTCATAAGAAAAGGAAAAAAATATTCCAAACTCAAATGAGCAAGGGCAGGAGTAAGGCAAAATGAAGTAAATCAGCAGAATAGTAACCTATGATATTTGAAATAAAAGCAGTGAACAGATAAGAATAAAATGGAAGAGAAACAGCAATGACTGCAATATCTCTGCCAAACAAGCAACTATTAATAAAGGTGGAAAGAAAATAAGATTATAAGGAAGAGGAAAAGAATGTGAGCTAACTAAATGAAAGAAAAATGATTTTGAGAGGGTAGAGGGAGGAGAAATAGTAAGAGTAAGGAATAGGAGCAAGGCATAGAAAGAAGGAAAGTAAAATTTAAAACAAAGATAAGAAAGGGAGTGGAGAAGACAAAGTGGAGTAAGGCAAGGAAAGGGTACAAGGTGAGATTTAAATTAAAAATAAAATAAAAAATATTAAAATGTAAGTAAAAGGAATAAAAAATAAAAGACAAAAATAGTGAACTGGTTGGAATACAATTGAAGGAAAAGAAAAAATATTAAAATGCTATGCAAGAACAAAAATAATGCAAATCCTGAAGAAGAACAAATGTCAGCAGTTTGGTATTTGCCTCTTGTCTTCTTCTGTATTCACCTCTGGCTTTTTATCAGCTCAAGGTCCACTGGTGGGTCATCCAACTTCTGGCAGCACTGCATGTGCCACCTTAACCTGCCTCTGGAGGGGTTTCTATTGTGATCAGGAAGGGAGGCACCTGGGTTTCCCCTAGGAAGCACTATTCAGTCTTTTGGAAAAATTGTGGGTGTTTCTCCCTCCCCCAAAGCTACCTGTCTTGGTCTTCCCCAGCTTATTTCCAATAGAGTGTAGTTTCTGATGAACTAGCTGTCTGTTTCACAGGAGGGGCCAATCTATGTAAGAGGGTTGGCTTTTTCTGCTTGGTACTGATTGAAAGGATAAAGTCAGCCCCATTTGCTATTGTGGCACTGAAACCAGAAAAGTCAGTGTTCATGTTGTCTGTCACCTACCAGACCCAATTAGCAGAAACAGGGATTGAACATTAATGGATGCTTTACTCAGATAGCTGGCAATCTGAGAAGATGGCAAGTTTGTACCCTAACAGACTATCTTAAATTCCATTTTCAACCTACCCTTTTCATAAGGAGAAGGAAAGTATAGGTAAGGGATTTGGGATTCAGGGAAAAAGTTAAACAGATAAAAGCTGCAGCATTCTTTCATCTGTGTCCTGGGCAATGGGCACCTTACCCTGAGGTACAGTGGCTCAAATACCATTTTGATTGCTTGCAGTCCTCCTGAGGCACAAAGGTGGAGCTGCTTATGGTCTACTGGAGTCAAGATGGGTCATACTTTCATTTCCTGAAACGATAGTTTTTACATTATTATTAAGCTTATTAGCTACTAACTACACTTTTCCAATATTTCAGTTCCCCAACATTCCCCCACTGTTAGTTTAAACTATTTTATTTCTATGAGAACAGTTTCCTATAGAAAGTGCTCATTTGGCTGTTGAGGACATATCTTGACATTAGACCATCTGGTAGGGGGGGCTTTGGAATACACTTAATTGCAAATCTGCATAAGGAGGCACAATGTATGTAATACAAAACTGATGCTGAAAAAATAAAAATAACACATGTTTCTTTAAGACCAGTAATACTAGGCAGCCAGGAGGTTAGTTTAGGTAAATCAATACCAAAGAATCCCTCTTTGTTTTATATTGGATATTACTTCATTTGCTTGCTTTATTTTATGCTTCATGAGCTGTGATTTATCAGTCAGGCTGAAACAGAAGTTCTGTAAATTCTTCACATCCATGATTATGTCTTTTTTTAATATTAAGATTTTATTTATTTATTTTTAGAGAAGGAAGGGAGGGAGAAAGAGAGAGAGAGAGAAACATCAATGTGCAGTTGCTGGGGGCCGTGGCCTGCAACCCAGGCATGTGCCCTGACTGGGAATCGAACCTGCAATGTTTGGTTCGCAGCCCACGCTCAATCCACTGAGCTACGCCAGCCAGGGCTGATTATGTCTTAAAAGGAGGTAGTCTATAGCTACATCATTCTCTAATACCACTTCTCTAACTTGTCATTGTTCTTGACTAATGGCACTTATGGCTTATGAGGTGGCATTCAAAGCTTTTTCCATAGCACAGGCTAATCTACTTATTTCTACATTCAACCAGGTAACAACAGCTGACATTACAAATAGAGTCAAAGACACTGATTCAGAGGGGCTAAAAATGTGTTCATCACTGTCACATTCAGGTGCAAGGGAGAGGTCCCATTGAGCCCAGGCGGTGTGGGGCTTCTGAGGCATAAACACTGGCAGTCTTCCCATAGAGCATGGTGCCCCTGAACTGTTCACTGGAACATATGAATAAACAGTCTTTCCACATATTAGAAACCATCCTGAAGGCAGTTTAACATAAGCAAGGGCATAAGATACATTAGTAGTGGTGGTGCAATTCATCTTCATGTCTACTGGAAACACAAAACAGTTTTCACTACAGTTAACAAAAGTTGCACACTATCTAGCTGGGGCTACATTAACAAAGTTTAAGGAAAGTACTTCCCCGTCCTTTAGAGTTACCACAAGTCTCCAATTGTAAATATCAGAGTAGGTCATTTTCTTATTGATATGCTTAAACAAAGTATAATTTCAAATGCTTTCCAAGAGAGTAGAAACACCTAAGACATGAAGTGAATGGTTGTTCAATGTAAGTTCCTCCTACAAGACAAAAGTCAGAAATGTTTAAGGCATTTTTTGCTAAATATACCTAAATATTTTCATGTCATTGGAAAGAGATAAGCTGCCCATAACATGGGGTTAAACAAAAAGTAATGAAAAGAACATAAGTCACTGTTTTCAAAAGATGAATTTCAGGTCTTCTTATGGTATGGTGGTCCATTGTTCCTCTGGTGCTTTCTTTATTCTGGTGTGATGAATCCAAGGTTTATTCCTGCCAATTTCACCATGGTGGGGGTAGTGAGGAGCACCTCCCAAGGTACAATCCACTTTTCTTCTTATTGGCTCTCTGGGGATCCTGTCTTCCAGGTTTTGAGTAGCACCTTGTCTCCAGGCTCAAAGGAAAGCAGCAAACCTTCAAAGTAAAAGAAAGGTCTCTAATATAAGCAAGGTTATTAATTACAGCTAAGGTCTAACTTAAATGTTGTACACAGTTCTTTACCTTCACTTATTAATCTATATACATATTTCGAACCCCAATCATGACCTGAAATGGTCACCCCCACACAATTTCATAAGGACTCAATTGAATTTCACTTCGAGGAACCACCCTTATCCTGAGCAGGGAAAGAGGTAAAACATGATCCCAATGGAGATGAGTTTCTTGGCACAGTTTGGCTATATCTTTCTGCAAGGTGTGATTCATCTTCTGTACCTTCCCAGAAGCTTGAGGTCTCCATGCTATGTACTGTCTCCATTTGATTCCTAGAAATTTACTAACCTTCTGTGTAATTTCTGAAATGAAAGCAGGTCTATTATTTCTCCGTATTCTGCCAGGGAGGCCAAAGCAAGGAATTATTTCCTTCAGTAAGGCTTTCACTAACTTGAGGATTTCTCCCTTCTAGTAGGATAATCTTCTACCCACCCTGAAATGGTGTCAACAAAAACTAACAGATATTTCCACCCTCAGACCCTTGGCATCTGGACAAAGTCTATTTGCCAATCCTCAAATTGGCTCTGTCCTTGGTATTGTTTACATTCTTTCTTTTGTTGGGGATCTGTCTTGGGATTGTTATTCTGGTACATAACACATCTAGCAATTACTTTTTGATTGGCTTTAGAAATTCCAGGACCTGCGGGCCACAGTTTAATACAGGTGGTTAATGAGTCTCTTCCATAGTGAGTGGCCTCATGCAAATGCTTCATTACTAACTCTACTAAATGTTCAGGAAGCAGTATAACTCCTTTCTTATTCTTTCTCCATTCACTGTCAGGACCTTCTTCATCAAAACCTAAACTCTTAGCTTTCTTTAAGTCTGAAGTCCACTATTCAGGTTCAAATTGTGACAAGTCTAGAACAGGTACCAAATGTATTATAAATGTTTCTTTAGCAGCCTGTTTTGCTTATTGATCATCTAGATTGTTTCTTCTAGCTACATCAGTGTCCTCTTTCTGATGCCTGGGTCAGTACATAACTGTCGCCTATAAAGGTACCTGAACAGCTTCTAATACTTTTTAAATTTCTGCTGCATGCTTAATCTCATTTTTTATTGAAGGTTAATAGCCCTCTTTCCTTCCATATGGAACCATGTGATTGCAAAACTAGGGAAGATTACCTTGAGTCGATATACACATTCACTCTCTTTTTGTGCAACAATGCCGGTGGCCTCGTCAATGCAATCAGTTCAGCTTTCTGAGCAGAGGTTCCCAGTGGCAAGTCCTTAGCCTCCACTACTCCTTCAAGAATCATAATCACATACCCAGCCCTTGTTTCCTTTGTCCATATAACTGCTTCCAGCTGCATGTAGAATCCTGTCTGCCTCTTCTAGAGGATGGTCCTATAAATCAATTCTGCTAGAATAAACTTCATCAGTTATCTCAGTACAGTCATATATTAGCACAGCCTAGTCAGGCTCTGGGAGGAGAGAGGCAGGATTTAACTTATAGTTTTGAGGGAGACATTGGGGTTGTCTAGAGGAATGGCTTGGTACCTACCCACTCTTCCAACAGTGAGCCATGAATTTCCCTTTTGCTCCAGTAGGCTCAACACTTGGTGGGGTACATAAATGGTTATAGGCTGTCCCAAGGAAAACTTTTCAGCTTCCTCTAAGAGCTCGCAGGTGGCTGCCACAGCTCTCAAGAAAGCTGGCCACCCCTGGACAGTGTGATCTAGTTTCTTTGACAAGTATGCAGTGGGTTGTAGAATGTCACTAAGCATTTAGGTGATGGCTCTTAGGGTAGTGCTGTGCCTTTCATGAATGTGTAATCGAAAGGGATTTAGTAGGTTTGGAAACCCCAAGGCCAGTGCAGAAGCCAGATATGCCTTCAGGGACTCAAAAACCTGAGTGCACTCCCTCATCTATTCTAAAGGGCTGTATTTCTGTCCTTTCAGAGCTTCATATAGTGGTTTAGCAATGAGTCCAAATTTTGATATCCAAATGCAGCAGTAGCCTGACATTTCCAGGAATCCTCTTAACTGTTTCCTGGTATTGGGAGCTCTTATTTGGATTATGGTTTCTTTTAAGTTTCCAATGATACTCCTTTTGTTCAGTTTAAGCATGAAGCCAAGAAACCCTAGTTCTTGTTGGCAAATCTGGGCCTTCTTAAATCTGTGCTGATACTTAATAATCACAAAATGCCAGATGGTTCAAGGTAGCTATGGTGTTAGTTAAACATTGCTGAAATGATGTCCCAGTAATTAAGAAGTCATCTATGTACTGTAGCAGAGTTCCTCTGTCTAGTTTTAGGTCCTTTAAGTCCTGACTCAGGGTATCCCCAGAAATTGTCAGAGAGTTCTCAACCCCTTGTAGTAAGACTGTCCAGAAATACTGAGTCTTAACCCAAGATTCTGGGTTCTGCCATTCAAAAGCAAACAACGGTTAAAAGTTTTGATCGACTGAAATGCAAAAGAAGGCATCTTTTAAGTCTAATACTGAATACCAGAAATAGTCCCTGGGTGTACTATTCACCAAAGTGTAAGGGTTTAGGACAGTGGGGTCGATGTCCTGTGTAATGTCATTTATGGCCCTTAAGTTTTGCATACTCATTAGAGTGAGGTTTCATAATGGGCAATATAGGGGTATTTCATGGATAGTGACAGAACTGAATAAGTCCATATTCCTGAAACTTTTGATTTATTGCGTGTCTTCTTTCTAGAGCTTACTTCCACAAGGATCTTGCCTCTTATTGAGATCCCTCTCTCCTGGTTTGAGATAAACTTTAACAGGGGAGGCTCACTTGGCTCTCCTTGGCCTTCTGGCAGCCCACACGATGGGGTTTACTTTGTTCTTGACTTCTCTGGCAAAGGATGTACTTCTTCCTGCTCCCCATGTGATCTCATGAGGAATTGCCTTGCATGCTCCAGAGGGACCTGTAGGTGGAGCTGTTGTTACTCTGGAGAAAAAAAAGTGATCTGGGTATGGAGTTTTGACAGAAAGTCTCTTCCCAGAAGAGGTATCAGATACTCAGGAATATATAAGTTATGAATTAAAACTGTATCCTCCACAGCACATTCCAATGGTTTTAAGAAAAATTGGCTTTCAGGGCTTCCAGAAATTATGGTTAGAGTCACAGCCTGCCATCAGGACTCAGAGGTCTATTGACCATGGAATGTTTCTCTGATATCAATCAGAAAGTCTACAGTTTGCCCCCCACTGTTAATCTTACCCAAGGATCCTAGGGGGTGACTTTAATAGGTTGTTGTAATGAGAGAACCTCTGGGCACCATGAATCATCATCAGAATGATTTCTTTTTCCCAGCATAACTCTTGAGTTCTCAGGCTCTGGCCCCCTCTTCCCTCACTTGAGGCTCTCATTTTTCCAGTGCCCATTTCCTTTGCAGTATGCACATTGATCAGTGGCAAGCATTTTAGATGGGAGTCATGTGCCTCTTGCCCACTGGTGGAATTGCCCTGAAGCCTGTTCTAAGAAAATGGTGGACACTTGGGCCTTCCGTTCTCTGTTATTATAAACTTTGAAAGCAATGTGTACTAGTTGGGAAGTATTCAGGTCTACACCCCCCTCCAACTTCTGGAGTTTCTTTCTGATGTCAGGTACACTTTGAGAGATAAAGGTCATATTCACCATTCTAATATTATCAGGGACTTGTGGATCCAAATCAGTACATTTTCTTAAAACCTGGTAGGTTCTTTCAAAAAACTCAGAGGGGTCCTCTCTGGGCTTTTGTTGTATTACCTACACCATATTCAGAATTTGCTGCTTATGGAGTCCTTTCCTCATTCCCTCAAGAATGCACCTCTTATAATGCTCTAAGAGAGGAAGGCCATTCCCATTAAGGTCCCATTTGGGCTTGGTTAAAGGTGTTGCCTTAGTAGGGTTGAGAGCCCCATCTGGATTTTCTTGGGACAGTCTCCAAGCTTCATTTGCCTTATCCAATACCGGGCTCCACTCATCACTCATAAGCAAACTATTTAGTAAGACTTGTACATCTGCCCAATTGGATGGTAGGTCATAAAAATTGAAGACACTAAGTCAGTCATTTAGTAAGATTACTCTATAAGAAGGATTTGAGCTTTTCAAATTTAATAGACCCAAAGTAGAAAACAGAATGTGTGCCCAATAATACACAGCAGGTTGGCCCTTTGGCCCTACTCCCACTGGAGGTCTTTGCAAGAGGTATTGCCCTGCCCAGTAGGGGCTTGTCCTCCACCAAATTTGGTCCCTTGATGAGTTAGAGATGGCAAGACCAGTTCAGGCTTATTTTTCCCAGTCCCCTCAGCTGAGTAAAGAGGAAGATCCCCCAGGACTGGAGGGACTGTGGGAACCCTGACCATGCTCACAGCAGCTGTAATATCTACATCTTGCCCTGGCTGGTGTGGCTCCGTGGATTGAGTGCCAACCTGTGAACCAAAGGGTCACTGGTTCAATTCCTAGTTAGGGCACATACTTTGGTTGTGGGCCAGGTTCCCAGTAGGGGGTGCACAAGAGGCAAGCACATATTGATGTTTCTCTCCCTCTTTCTCCCTCCCTTCCCCTCTTTCTAAAAATAAATAAATAAAAATTTTTAAAAAATATGTAGATCTTGGTTCCTCTCCTCTGAACTTCTACCATCTTTCACAGGCAAATTCCCTTTTCTTTGTGCCATTACCTTATTTCCCTTTAATTCTGCATCTTTATTATGTAAACTCATAAAAGCTTCTATGTAAGGCATTTCATCCAACTTCTCTGATCTTTGACAAAACAACTCTAATTGCAGTATTAGTAGTTTAAAGACCCATTCAGTGGCCAGCAGTCTCTGGAGTCTACATTATATGTAAGCCAATGTTACAATAAAAAAGTAATTTTCTTTTTTTGTCATAGATTAATAAGCATAGGTCAACCAGTCAGCCAAACTTTGCACCAATAGGCTGCTCCCTAGAATAGAGGTTCTTCCCTGCATTCCACCAGACAGAGCTCTATAAACCAGAAGGCACCTTAATTAAACCAGAAGGCATCTTTTTACCAGACAGACCCCTGTAAACCAGATGGTACCTTAATTAAACCAGCAGAAACCTTTTTAACAAACAAAGCTCTCTAAACCAGAATGCACCTTAATTCCTGACAATCTAAATTGTGACCTGGAATTATAATCTGACCCAGAAATTTCAGCAATTCAATAAAAGAATGAATATGATGGGAGGTGCTGAGAGTCAGATAAGGAGAGTCCCCAAATGAAATCACTTGGCAGGTGCTAGGCAGTCTCCAAATCTGCACTTTGAGTATCCCAGTCCAGGCAGTCAAGGGGACTCCCCACTGAATACCCAAACTTACTGGAGGGTCCCAAAGTGTTTCCCAGCAGAGTCACCAGAATATGAAACTGGAAAAGCCAGTGTTTGTGCTGCCTGTCACCTATCAGACCCTATAAGCAGAGAGAAGGATTGAATCTGTATGGACATTTTATTCAGATGGCTGGTAATCTCAGAAGATGGTGGGTTTGTACTCTTACAGACTGTCTTAAGTTCCATTTTTAACCAATACCTTTTATAAGGAGAAAAGGGTAGGTAAAGGGTTTGGAATTCAGGGAAAAGGTTAGATAAAAGCTGCAACATTCTTTTATTTGTATCCGGGGTAGTGGTCTTTATATCTGTGTCCTGGGTGGTGGTCTTTATCTGTGTGGGTTTCTCATCCCTGAATACAATGGCTCAAATATCATCTTGATTACTTGCAGTTCTCCTGAGACACAAAGTTGGAACTGCTTGTGGTCTCCTGGAGTCAAGGTGGGTCATACCTTCAGTTCCTGAAACAATAGTTTTCACAATCATTGATTACTAAGCTTATTAGCTACTACCTAAAATTTTCCAACATTTGAGTTCCCCATCAGCACAATTTGCAGAGCTGGCCTATGACCTTGTTAAACATGACTGCCATTTTACTCTTCTGAGCTTATGTCCCCAGGACTGGAAATTACTGGAAAGCAAGAACAGAGCTAACCACACAACTAACTGCTCCTCATAGCCACAGACAGAAGACAACATTGGAACAAAATTCAGCCTGTTACAATGCCCCAACTGCTCAGGGCCATGCAACAGCAACCCCCACCACTTCTTAATTGAGTTACAATCAAATAAAAGCTCAAAGCCCCCACCCCTTGATGCTGATGGATCTCTCCAAACCATGCCCCTCTCCTTTCTTAGAGAGTGGATAAAAATTTTATTCTCTATGCATTCTTCTCTTTTGGAATTCTTTCACAGCCCATGTGACTGACCACCCTAATGTTGATAGCAGCTCTGTATGGCAGCCAAGGCTGGGAAGGGTCATGATTATTCTTTGTTACACTGATTTTTAATCTCCCTGCCTTGCTTGCCTCAGTGGGATACAACATTAAGAACCATTTTATTTTGTCTCTCTGAGTGAAGTTCAAAATGGGCTCTTTTGGAGTTTCTCTGACTGTTTTTCTCCTGCAGACATGCACCCTGAAGGGGTTCTTGAGCCTGTCCTGACTGATCTGCAAAGCTTCCCCATTGGATGTGGTACTTGCAATCCTGCAGGAAGTGGGGACTGGGTACGTCCTTCCCTTCCCAGAGGTTTGAACTCTACCAGGGAAGGAGGTTCTTCCTGGCTGTAAATAATCTCAGGTGCTTAATCTTGCCCAAGTCCCAACCCACTGCCCTTGCAGTAGACACAGTCCTGAACTCTCCATTTTGCATAGCCCTGGCTCTCTAGCTGCACCAGGATGGGGCCCAGAAATCCCTTTGCTGTGCAACTGTCTGATCTCTCTGCCCACCTGTAATCAGTGAGAGCAAATTACAATTTCAATCTTGTCCCCTTGGTGGCACGGCAGATGCCCATGGAGTCCCTTCTGAGCAGGCTTCAGCTTCCCCTTTAAAAAATCTCTCTGCGTCACCCCCACTGCAGTTACGAGTCACTGTCCAGTTCTCTGTGCACACCACCTCTCCAAAAAGTCAAAAGTCTCTCATGGTTATGGCTGGCCACAGTTTGCCTCTGATAAATCCATGTGCAGCCCCTAATTGTTTTGAGAGATAGAGTCCCTTTCTCTCTCTGGCACCCTCCTGGTTGGCATTTGGCACTGCAATTATGGATGTGCTGCTTATTGTGTGTATAGCCTGGATTTCTCTGTCTCCATATATCCTCTCAAGTCACTCCCAACCAGGGACTGGGAGTTCCTTGCATGAGGTTGGGGCCCTCTTCCCTGGGAGGGGAGGGAGCCACACAGCTGAGATTTCTGACTAGTCTTTCTGGTGCTGCAGACACCATGCATGGGGTATTTCCCCTTCAACTTATAAAATTTCCTTACCACCAATTGTAAAGCCTCGTCTGTACTCCTTGGCTTCAAAACTTCGTATTAGCTATGATTCCATTGATTGTTCAAGTTATTTGTTGGAAGATCACTAAGAACCTGAGTTGTGGGCAAGAGCTAGTGGACTCAGCTTCCACCTACTCAGCCACTATCTTCTCCCTCCTTAAATCCTTTTTATTCTAAATTCTGCCTTCTTTAGAATTGCTAAAGTTCCAAAGTTCTCTTCATGAGAAATTCCTCCACATAACCAATTCCTGTTAGTGACAAAATCCAAACACTCTGATCCTATTACTACTAGCCTATTTGTCAATACCACAGACTCTGCTAGTTCTTGGAGAAATGCCTATATTTATTTTCATTTCATTTTAGATCACCTTTTAACTGTGCATTTATAATATGGGAACGCCATTCTTGTTGCTATTGATCTAGATTCAAGTGTAAGCTCTGCTATTCCATAGACAGGAGTCAGTGTTGAATAAGGCAGCCTGTACTTAGCTATCTTATTACATGATCAGATTCTTCCTCTTGATATCAAAAGTGAGTTGGGTGCAATATCAAATGAGCACTCCAAGTATGAAGAAAGTGTGATATCCTATTCTCTCATTTGCACTTGACCTTTATTTTACCACTGATGGGAATGGAGACTGTTAGCTAGAACACAAGATTTTCAGGAAGATAGAATTATGGGATTAAATATTCAGTATTCCCTTTATTGTCATTCAAAATAACAGGCATAGGAAATTATGTTGGAAACAACTGGGATTTCTGACTTAGAGGTCTTCTGTATAGAAGATTTAAGATGTCAGTTTTAAATAAGACATTGATAGTCTTAGGCAAAGAATGGGAGGGCATTCTTGTAGAAACTGTCATTTTTCCTGCCTATTTATTAATAGTCTTTGTGATTAAAATGCTGGGGGAAATTTTCAGGTCCATTTATCATAGGAAGGGAACACCTTATTGTTCATAATATAATTGTATAATAATTAGCAGTGCATGTGGGCTAAGAGATTTACTTCTGTCTTTTGTAAAAGTCCTTCAACCTCATATTTAATCCAAAATTTATTAGATATTTTTAATTCTATGAGGAAATTAATCATGCCACAAAGAATCATCAACTGGAAAGGGAGTTAATATCAGGCATGATATATGTTGGGCTGGTTAATGTATCAAAATTATGTGACAAGAGTAGCTCATGTTTCATAGAAACTATAATAATGGAATCATTTTAATTAAAAATAGTAATGTCTCTGTGTGTGTAGCACTCATTTTCAGTAAGAGTCATACCATTCATTTCTTATGTTCATGCATATATGTCTACTCTGTGACACATTGATAGCTACTTCTGTAAATACCAATCACCTTAAAAATGCTCATCCAAATAAGTTACATTTTGAAAATAGACCTGAAGCTGATGACTCAGACACTGTGAAGGGTCAGCATCCATACAACCAGTTGAAATATTATAAACCCATCATTACGCAACCTATTTACTTAATTATTTTTATCAAATTAACATGATTCAGGGTGTTTTGGTGTTGGGTAGGCTGGACTAAGTGTAGGCTTCTGTTGAAAGTCAGCAATATGTAGATATTTCATAGTTAAATATTGTTCTTTACCAGGTGACCTTGCTTGTGCTGATTTTCTGTTATTATGAGACAATTTGGAATATTTTTCATAACAAGAAAATTATATACAATTCATAATTCTAGGATAAACAAAATAACTATACACTATTGCTCCTGTTATCAAGGAATGTACAATTTAGTTGAACAGGGAAAAGTTCAGCACATGGGCCATGGTGTGGTAGTTGTGAGGGAAAGAGGGTTACATGGAGGTAGAAAACAGTATAGAGGAGATAAACAGTCTTTTGAAAGCTTTTAAATAATAAAATAAAAACTAAAAACAATAAAATCATGTTCTCAAGTGGGGAAAATGAAATAATTCAAAAATAATTAAATAGACAGTGATGCAATTATTTTAAAAAATTAGAACAGAGAAGTATACATGAAAATTGAAATCATTGGAGAAGATGTCATGTTAATTTGAATTTGAGATTAAAAGGTAAAGATTTAAGCAAGCAGAAGAGAGGGGAAAAGGTGGTGTTAGTTGGAAAAACAAGATAAGAAAAAGCATGAGGCAACGTAAGAGCAGGAAAAGACAAAAGTGGCAGGTGTTTTGGGAATAGAGGGAAATAAAAACTGACACTAAGATAGAGTGGTGAAGGAGATAGATCTCTGTGAATTCTTGTGGAAAAGAGTACATATATCTGAGAGAAATTCATTGTAAATTCTGAAGCCAAGAGCTCTTATGTTGCATATGATCACTGGGACCAAATACAAAAGAAGTCAAAGGTTTTAAGTCCACCAGATAGCAAGTTTAAGGGAAATAAAGAAAAACACCTGATTTGCAATGGACAGGACAGGGATTGTCGGGGGCATGTGTTGACCACATCTTTAAGGAATTTTATGATGGAACAGTCAGTGACTCTTTCCTGATTAGGAACCTGCAATCTGGTCCCACTCAGAAGGACTGAGCAGCTTTTGCTGCTCATGGTTGTATTATGTTATTTCTTCTTTCTTGTGTTAGGGTGAGACACTGCAATTTTGCAAGTTGCAATTTTTGTCATCCATTTAGGTAGTTTAATTCTCATGTTTACAATATATTTTAGACATGATTATGAAGACACATTCAGTAAGAAGATGTATGAGTTTTGTTTTATAAATTGTTTATGTGATTTTCAATGCCATTTATTGAATGTTCTGGCATTCCACATACAGTAATTTTTTAGGTATTACTATTATAATTTAAAAACCTTTATTTTAAAAGAAAATCTATCAATATTCATCAATGTGTGCAATATCATTGGAAGAACCATAAGAAACTGGTGACAGTAGAAAACTTTGGAAAATTGGGTAACATGACAATAAAGAGTAAGAAGGTACACTTTTCATTGTATCTTTTTCTGTATAGTTTGAATTTAGTACCATGCTTGTACCATGTTTATTATGCATTTAAAACAATGCAATTTAAAAACCACAATAATGTGAAACATAAAGCACATTTAAATTTCCCTATTTGTTCTTTCCAAACTGTTAATATATGTGAAATTATTAGCTATCAACTATAAATCTTTTACTCTAGCCTCAGTGAGATTTGTCATTTGAAGGAATCAAATACAACAAGGTTATCCTAACATTAAGGGTTTCAAAATCTTGCAACCTATCTTGTTATGTCACTTGAAGAAAGTGTGTTGGATTAATTCTGTGTTCTGTTTGCATTTTGATATGACTACAAGGATGAATATTGTAGTAGACCCCAGATTCTTTTTTATTTTCTCAAGCTAGACTTGGTGTGGTGTTTAAGAAACAGTTACAGTAGCCTGGTGAACTTCCCCCCGCCATCTTCAGAACTCAGCCACATGAATTTGGCTAAAAGGTCCTGGAGCTTCATGGGTAAAGTGGGGAGGATACCTGTTTCATTTAACCCCCATGACACCCCACTCCAACATCACCAATGTTCTTGTAGCAATCAAATGAGGTCATATGAATGAAAATGCTGAAATATAATCAAGTGCCCTGCACTTGAAAAGTATTTTGGTTTTGTTGATCCAATGATGATTATATTCTATTGGAATGGACCATATGAACATAGATAGTAGACAGTAGATATGCCTGGGGACAGTTTTCCCAGAGATCTACAGAGAAAACTTTTTTATGGCTTCACTCTAGTTATCTTAAATGTACCAGGCATTAAACAAAGTGTGTGTGTGGTTGATAAAGCCTCTGGCCTTGAAAAATTACCACTTAATCTGGTGTCAGCAATATATCAGATAACAAATCAGACATACATGGGAAGTGGACAATTCTGATAAGGAGATTGGCATTGAGAGCCTTCAAAGGGCAAACATAGTCTAGGGAGAGACTGTAAGAGGGATACCCACTTCCCAAATCAAGAGGTAACTTAAGGTTAAACCTTAAACACAAAAACCTTGTGTTTTTTTTCCTGTTTCATTTGTTTGAAATTTAATATTGAAGTTTGTCTCATAGTGCCCTTAAAAATGTTTTTCAACTTCATATTGTTTGTTACTAAGTCTCAGTATTCTTAGCTGTAAAACAGAAATAGTAAGAGTGTCTAACTTACAGGACTGTTATGAAGGTTAAAAAACAAAATGCAGGGAAAGTGCTGAACTTGTTTCCTGGAAAACAGTGTATGCTCCATACATTATGGCTAAGATGAATAATTCCATTATGAATTATGCACTGGGTCCCAGCCATGGCCAGTTATGCAGTCTAATGCTGCCCATGGTACTTGATTAGGACAGTGGCAAGCCACCATTTACCTCACAGTTATCTGTAGCACACATGTGGTGGAATCATGTGTGTGTTCAATTCCTGGTGCAGGCAGGTAGCTTAAGCAAAGTTGAAAGTTGTAATAAGGAATCTGATTAAAACTTCTGCAAGAATAATTGCCTAAAGAAAGCTTACACTTAACCAAGTTAGATTAAATATGACATAAGGCAGTTAATTTTCTCTTGCTAAAGAAGGACAGAATAATTATAAAAAAAATAAAATCCTCTGTTGATCTGAAAACTGTGCTTTATCCTTTAGTATTAACTTCATTAACATTTTCCCCCACAAGCTGAGAGCTGAATAGCCCATGTAGGTTTTAGCCTTGCTACTCTCAGTGTGGTCCACCAACCAGGAGAAAATGCATTACTTGGGACTGTGTTAGAAATGCAGAACTTGAGAAAAACGAAAGTCTGCGACCAAACCTACTCTATCCAGCAAGACTCTCAATTAAAATCGAAGGCAAAATAAGGATATTCCAGGAAAAAAAGAAAGCTAAAAGAATATACCTCCACCAAACCAGTGTTGCAAGATATGCTAAAGGGACTCTTTTAAGAAGAGGAAGAAAAACAGTGAGAGAGAGAGAGAGGAACAGAGGTACAAATGGGGAAAAATGGCAAAGACTAAGTACCCGTCAGTAATACCTTTAAATGTAAGTGGGTTAAATGCTCTAATCAAAGACATAGGGTTGCTGAATGGATAAGAAAACATGATCCACACATATGCTGCCTACAAGAGACACACCTAAGAACAAAAGACCTACACACACTGAAAGTGAAGTGTTGGAAAAAATATTCCAAGAAAACAGACAGGAAATAAAAAAAAACAAGGTAGCAACACTTATATCTGACAAAATAGACTTCAAAACAAAAGCCACACAAAGAGAAACAGAATGACACTTCCTAATACCCAAGGGAAGAATCCATCAAGAAGACACAAATATTATAAACATATATGCACCCAAATATATAAGGAAATTTCTGGAAGACTTCAAGAAATGTATAGACAGCAACACAATTATAGTGAGGGATTTGAATACCCAACTGTCAACAATGGGTATAACTTCCAAACAAAATATCAACAAGGATAATGTGGAACTAAACAACACATGAGATCAAGTGGACTTAATTAATATAGAGAGAGCCTTTCATCCCAAAGAAGTAAAATGCATATTCCTTGCCAATGCACATGGAACATTTTCAAAGATAAACCACATGACAGGACACAAAAGAAGACACAACAAATTCAGGAAAATTCAAATCATATCAAACATTGTCTCTGACCATAAAAGACTGAAACTAGAAACCAAACTCAAAGTAAAAAAAGTAAAAAACACTCAAATTCATGGAGATGGAATAGCATGCTATTTAACAATGAATGGGTTAAGAATGAGAACAAGGAATAAATCAAAAAGTTTCCAGAAAAAAAATGAAAATGAACTTACAACAGTCCAAAACTTATGGGAGACAGCAAAGGCAGTCATCAGGGGAAGTTCATAGTGATACAGGCCTACCTGGAAAAGATAGAAACATTGCAAATAAACAAGCTAACCCCATATCTACAAGAACTGTAGGAACAACAACAAAGACAGCCAACAGAAAATAGAAAGAAGAAAATAACCAAGATTAGAGCAGAATTAAATGATATAGAGACTAAAGAAACAATTCTAAGGATCAATAAACCCAGGAGGTGGTTCTTTGAAAAGATAAACAAAATTGACAGGCCTCTAAGCAGACTCAACAAGAAAAAAAAAAGAAGAAAGACAAACCAAATAAACACAATCAGAAATGAAAGAGGGGATATTACAACTGATGCCACAGAAATACAAAGGATTATGACAAATTACTATGAAGAACTATATACCAAGAAATTTGAAAACCTAGGTGAAGTGGACAAATTTTTAGAAAAATAGCCCTGGCTAGCATAGCTCAGTGGATTGAGAGTGGACTGCAAACCAAAGCATCCCAGGTTCGATTCCTAGTCAGGGCACATGCCTGGGTTGCAGGCCATGGTCCCCAGCAACCGCACATTGATGTTTCTCTCTCTCTCTCTCTCTTTCTCCCTCCCTTCCCTCTCTAAAATAAGTAAATAAGTAAATAAATAAGTAAATAAATAAATAAATAAATAAAATCTTAAAAGAAGAAAAATATAATCTTCCCAAACTGAATGAAGAAGAAGCAGAAAGCCTGAATTTACCAATAACAGCTGATGAAATAGAAGGAGCAATCAACAAACTCCCAACATACAAATGTCCTGGACTGGACAATTTCGCAGGATAATTTTACAAACCATTTAAGGAAGAGTTAACCCCTATCCTTCACAGACTCTTCCAAAAAATCCAAGAAGATAGAAGACCCCCAAACTCTTTTTATGAAGCCACCATCATTCTGATCCCCAAACCAGACAAAGACACAACAAAGAAAGAAAACAACAGGATGATATCGCTCATAAACTTAGACATGAAAATCCTTAACAAAGTATTGGCAAACAGCATCCAGCAATAGATTCAAAAGATCATACACCATGATCAAGTGGGATTCATCCCAGGATGCAAGGATGGTACAGCATTTGCAAATCAATGAGCAACAGACATCATACAAATGAAAAGAAAGAAAAACGTCACATGATTATATCCATCAATGCAGAAAAATCATTTGATAATGTACAGCACCCATTTATGATAAAAACATTTAGCACAGTGGGAGTAGAGGGAACATACCTCAACATAATAAAGGCCATATATGAAAAGCCTGGAGCCAATATTATACTTAATTATCAAAAACTGAAAGTGTTCTCACTAAGATCAGAAACAAGACAAGGCTATCCACTTTCACCACCTCTATTCAACATAGTATTGGAAGGTCTAGCCACAGCAATGACATAAGAACAAGAAAGAAAAGGCATGCAAATTGGAAAAGAGTAAATAAGATTGTCATTGTTTACAAATTACATGATAGTGTACATGGAAAACCCTATAGACTCCACCAAAAAAAACTACTTGACCTAAGAAGTCAATTTGGCAAAGCAGTGGGATACAAAGTCATTATTCAGAAATCAAAGGCATTTTTTTATGCCAACAATGAAACATCAGAAACAGAAATCAGGAAAAAAACTCCCATTTGATATAGCAACAAGATAAATAAAGTACATACAGATAAACCTAACCAAGGAGGTAAAAGACTTGTACTCAGAAAACTACATAACACTGAAGAAAGAAATTAAGAATGACGCAAATAAATGTAAGCATATACCATGATCTTTGATTGGAAGAATTAACATCATCAGAAGGTCAATACTACCCAAAGCAACTTATAGATTCAATGCAATCCCTATTAAAGTACCAATGATATATTTCACAGACATAGAACAAATATTTCAAGAATTTATATGGAACTAAAAACAAACTCAAATAGTCACAGCAATTTTGAGAAGAACAAAGTAAGAGATATCACAATATGTGATATCAAACCATATTACAAAGCTACTACAATGAAAATAGTCTGGCACTGGTATAGGAACAGACACAGTGATCAATGAAATAGAATAGAGAGACCTGAATGAAACGCATGTCAATATGGTCAATTAATATTCAACAAAGGGGGCAGGAGCAAAAGATGTAGTAAAAATAGCCTCTTGAACAATTGGTATTGGGATATCTGGATGGCTATGTGCAAAAAAAGAATCTCAACTGCTAAAACACCACACACAAAAATAAACTCAAGATGAAAAAAAAACTTAAATATAAGTCATGACATGATAAAAGTCCTAGAGGAGAGCATAGGCAGGACAATCTCAGATTTTCCATGCAGCTATATTTTTACTGATATGTCCCCTAGAGCAAAGGATGTAAAGGAAAGAATAAGCAAATGGGATCACCAAGATAAAAAGCTTCTGCACAGCTAAAGAAAACATCATCAAAATGAAAATGGAACCAAATGTATAGGAAAACATATTGACAATGATATCTCAGACAAGTGTTTGATTTCCAAAATATATAAAGAACTCACATGATTCCACTGTAGGAAGACAAACAAACCAATTAAAAAATGGGCAAAAGACTAAAACAAACACTTCTCCAAGGAGGACATACAGAGGGCCCAGAGACATATGAAAAGATGCTCAATATAACTAGCCATCAGAGAAATGCAAATTAAAACTACAATGATATACCACTTCACACCCATGAGAATGGCTATCATAACCAAATTAACAAAAAACAAGTGACAAGTGTTGGAGAGAATGTGGAGAATAGGGAACCCTAGGGCACTGCTGGTGAGAATGCAGACTTGTACAGCCACTGAGAAAAACAGAATGGAATTTCCCCAGAAAACTAAAAATGGAAGTGCCTTTTGACCCAGCAATTCCACAGCTGGGATTATACCCTAAGAATCCTGAAACACCAATTCAAAAGAACCTATGTACCCCAATGCTCATAGCAGTACAATTTACTATAGCCAAGTGCTGGAAGCAACCTAAGTGCCCATCAGTAAATGAATGGATTAAAAAACTATGGCACATTTACATGATGGAATACCATGCAGCAGAAAGAAATCAGAAGCTCCTACCCTTTGCAACAGCATGGATGGATCTGGAGAGCATTATGCTAAGTGACATAAGCCAGGCAGTGAAAGACAAATGCCATTTGATGTCATCTATGAGTGGAACCTAATCAACAAAATAAACAAGCAAGCAAAATATAACCAAAGACATTGAAATTAAAAACAAACTGACAGTAGCCAGAGGGGAGGTGGAAGGGGACAATGTGGGAGAAAAGGGGGAAGGGTTTTCAGAAACATCTCTAAAGGACACATGGACAAAACCAAAGGGGGGTTGGATTGAGGGTTGGAGGTGAGGATGGCTGGGTTGGGAGGAGTGGTGGTGGGGGGAAATAGAGACAACTGTACTTGAATAACAATAAAAAATATAAACAAAAAATAAAATAATGGACAGATCTTCCAAACAAAATCAAAATATCAACAAGGATATTGTTGCACTGAACAATGCCCTAAATCAAATTATATATATTATCCTCTCATACCAAAGAAGCAAAATACACATTCTTTTCCAATGCGCAGGGAATGTTTTCAAAGATAGGTCACATATTAGGACACAAAACAAGCCTCAAAAATGTTAAGAAAATTGAAATCATATGAAGCAGTTTCTCAGTTCACAGGAGCTTGAAACTAGTAACCAAACAAAAGGAAAAAAAAAAACCTCTAAATCACTCAAATTCATGGACATTGCATAGCATGCTACTAAACAATGAATGAGTTAATTATGAGATCAAGGAATAAATCATAAAGTTTCTGGAAACATAAAAATGAACAGACAACAGTCCAAAACTTTGGGACAGCAAAAGTAGTCCTGGGAGAGAAGTTCCTCGCAATACAGGCTTACCTAAAACTGATAAAAAGATTTCAAATGAACAACCTAAACCTACATCAACAAGAACTGGAAGAACAACAGCAAGCAAAGCCCAGAGTGAATAGAAGGAAGGAAATAATTAAGATCAGAACAGAATTGAACAACACAGACTAAAACAACAATCTGAAGGATCCATATATACAGGAACTGTTTCTTTGAGAAGATAAACATAATTGGCAAGCATTTATACAAACTAATGAAGAAAAAAAGACAGAGGGCTAAAATAAATAAAATCATAAGTGAAGGAGGAGAAATTACAACCAATACCACAGAAATACAAAGTGTTGTAAGAAATTTCTGTGAACAAATATGCCAGAAAAGTTGAAAACCTGGTTGAAATGGACAAATTTCTATAAATGTATAATCTTCCAAATATAAATCAATAAGAAGCACAAAGCCTGAACAGACTGATAATAGCTAATGAAATTGAAGAAGCAGTAATCAAAAAAATCCATGGCACACTGAAGCCCTGTATTGAATTGTTCCACAGGAAAATTTTACAAAATATTTAAGGAAGAGGTAACTCCTATCCCTCTCAGACTATTACAAAAAATCCAAGAGCAGGGAAGAGTGCCAAACTCATTTCAGGAGGGAAATATCATACTAATCCCAAAACTACATAAAGACACAGCAAATAAAGAAAACAAGAGGCCAATATCACTGATGAACATAGACACTAAAATCCTGAACAAAATATTGGCAAACCACATCCATAAATACATTAAAAAGATCATACAGCATGATCAAGTGGGATTCATCCTAGGGATATAAGGATGATACAATATTGGCAAATCAATAAGTGTTAAAACATTACATAAACAGAAAAGAAAGGGAAAATCACATGATCATATCAATAGACTGAAAAAGTATTTTATAAAGTATATCAACCATTTATGATAAAAAAAACACTCAACAAGTGAAAGTAGAGGGAGCATACCTCAATATAATAAAGGCAATATATGAAAAACCTACAGTCAATATCTTAATGGCAAAACCAAAAAGGTTACCCCCTAAGATCAGGAAAAAGATAAGGGTGTCTGCTTTCACCACTTTTATTCAACATAGTATTGGAAATTTTAGCCACAGTGATCAGATCAGATAATAAAAAGAAGTAACAGGCATCCAAATTGAAAAGGAGGAAGTACCTCTGTCATTGTTTGCAAATGACATGATAGTATACATAGAAAATTCTACAGACTCCACCAAAAACTACTTCACCAAATAACTGAATTTGGGTAAATGGCAGGATAAAAAGTCAATATTCAGAAATCAGAGGCATTTTTGTACAGCAACAATGAAATATCAGAAATAAAAATTACAAATAAATCCCATTTACTCTAGTAATAAGAAAAATAAAATATATAGGAATAAACCTAACCAACGAGGTAAAAGACTTGTACCCAGAAAACTACACTACACTGAAGAAAAGAATTAGGAAGGCACAAATAAACTGAAGCATATACATGTTCATGGATTGGAAGAATTAGCATCATCAAAATGTCCATACTGCCCAAAACAATTTATAAATTCAATGCAATCCTTATTAAAATACTGATGATATATTTCATAGATATAGAAGACATATTTCCCATATAAAAATTTATATGGGAACTCAGGACCCCAAATACCCTCAGCATTTTGAGAAAGAAGAACAAAGTAGGAGGTATCACAATATGTGATATCAAACTATATCACAAGGCCACTATAATGAAAACAGTCTGGTACTGGATTAAGAACAGACACATGGATCAATTAAAAGAATAGGGAGCCCAGAAATAAACCCAGGTCTCTATGGTCAATTAATATTTAACAATGGGTGCAGGAGACTATAATGGAGGAAAAATAGACTCTTCAACAAATAGTATTAGGAAATCTGGACAGCTACATGAAAGAAAATGGAACTTGACCATTAACTTACACCATACACAAAAATAAACTCAAAACAGATAAAAGACTTAAATATAAGTCATAACACAATAAAAGTCCTAGATGAGAACATAGGGAGGAAAATCTGAGATATTCCATGCAGCAATATTTTCATTGATATATACCCTACAGGAAGGGATATAAAGAGAGAATAAACTTATAGTACTACATCAAATTAAAAAGCTTCTGTACAGCTAAAGAAAACATTGGGAAAATGAAAAGGGAACCAACTATATGGGAAAATATATTTGCCAATGACACCTCACACAATGGTTTGAACTCCAAAATATATGAAGATCTCACACAACTCCACACAAAGAAGACAAACAACTCAATTTAAAAATGGGCCAAGGACTTGAACAGACACTTCTCCAAGGAGGATGTACTGAGGGCTCATAGACATGTGAAAGGACACTGAGCATCACTAGCCATGAGAGAGATGCAAATTAAAACCACTATGAGATACCACCTCACACCAGTCAGAATGGCCATCATAAACAAGTCAAGAAACAAGTTATGGCGAGGTTGGGGAGAAAAGGGAACCCTAGTACACTGTTAGTGGAAATGCAAATTGGTGCTGCCACTGTGGAAAACAGTGTGTAATTTCTTCAGAAAACTAAAAATAGAACTGCATTTTGAACTGGTGATTCCAGTGCTGATACCCTAAGAATAGTGAAACACTAATCCCAATGAAACTATGAACTGCAATGTTCCTAGCAGCATTATTTACCATAGCCATGTGCTGAAAACAGCCTAAATTACCATCAGTAATTTAGTGAATAAAAAACTGTGGTAAATTTACACAATGAAATACTATGCAGGAGAAAGAAAGGAGTTCCTACCCATTGGGTCAGCATGGATGGAACTGGAGTGCATTATGCTAAGTGAAATAAACCAGGAGGTGAAAGCCAATTAAAATGCGATCTTATCTGTAATTGTAACCCAATCAATAAAACAAGGTAGCAAAATATAACCAGAGATACTGAAATAAAGAACAATCTGACAGTGACATAAAGGGCACCAGGAGGGAGATAACAGGGTGAAAATGGGGAAGGGCAATGTCAATGTACATATATAAAGGACCCATAGTCAAAGATAATGGGGGGGGGGCACTGAATGTGAGGGCTCCTAGGCAGAGGAGGGGAGAGCATTGGGGAAAAATGAGGACAACTGTAATTGATCATCAGTAATTTTTTTAAAAGCCAGAAATTAATGAATACATATGAAAAAAACTAAGAAAGTATCTTTTAAGTTGAAAGTAATAACAAAGTATGAGTTAGACCTTATCTCTCAATCCACCAGCCAGTAGTCTCAGTATTGCTGATGCTCTGCGCTATATTTTAAACTGTTAGACATACACAGAGACATAAACACACACACAGACATTTTTTTCCATGAGATATAGTCCCCTATTTCTTCTTCTTCTCCTAATCTCTTGGTGTATTTGGCACAGGACTATATTTTCAGATAACATTTACTTAGAAAATAGCATTTTGAAATGAGCTTTTAGTATATGAAAGAAATACCTACTTGGGAGATTAAAGGGGATGTCTTTATGGACACAAGGTACATATAATTGAAAGGCTCTGTGCATTGGATAATGTCTGATGAGGAGTCTATGCTGGTTTGAAAGGGATCTAATACCTTCCCAAGCAGCAGCTGCATGTGGGTCCAGCTCAGTGTTTGAGAGCTGTAATTTTGATGAAGAATAAGCTCCTATTAGGGTGTGGAGTGGGATCAGACAAGAATTAATGCTCTATGCTTACAAGTCTTGGACAGACAGGCCTTTGGGGAATATGTTTCTCCAGGTTGAAGGTAGGGCCACAGGACCAGGTGTCCTCCAGGATCAGGCCTACATTCTCCTACTGAGCTGAGTGAGAAAGAGCCAGGAAAGGATATGGGAGTGTGAGGGCAGTAAGCTTCTGATGGCTAGCCAGGAAGATCAGTGGGCCAGCCCCAGTATATCAGTGAATGCCCTGTATCCCCAACCCACCCTTTACCATAATTAACAAAAAAGGGATTTGGATGAAAATACAAAGGGAGATAAGAACCATAACCCATATTTAGACCTGCATTATAGAGCAAAAACAGAGCAAAACTTAGTCCACAGAGATGAAGGGCAAAAGAAAAGAAAGGTGATGACATACCCCAGTGTGACAAGAGCAGCTAAGAATGATGTGTGATGGGACACAGAGAGCAAATGATTACTAAGGAAGAGTATTGATTGTCAATAAAGGCAGAGTGGCAAATGGTATCAACTTTCAAAAGTTTTGCTTGGTCAGCTTTATAAATTTAAAATAACTCATTAGAAATGGTTAGTCCTATATGATCATACCTCCTAGAAAGGGTTTAAAAATAGTTTACAAAACATTAAGTCCTGGCTGGCATAGATCAGTGGATTAAGCGCGGGCTGCAAACTACAGTGTCGCAAGTTCGATTCCCAGTCAGGGTACATGCCTGGGTTGCATCAACTGCACATTGATGTTTCTCTCTCTCTCTCTCTCTCTCTCTCTTTCTCCCTCCCTTCCCTCTCTAAAAATAAATAAATAAAAATCTTTAAAAAATATGGTGGAGGAAGCCAAGAAGTACATCTTCACATTTGCTTATTTATGCAGTCAACACTGGTCACCCTTGTGCTGGATGCTGGGTGCTTGAAACTGGGCACCTGTGGTGAATATGCCTTACATAGCCTCTGCTATCGAGGGAACTTAGAGGGTATGGTTGTAATCTCACTTCTCTAACTAGCTATGAGACAGAGGCAAGCAGCACCACTCTCTAGATCTTAGTTTCATCTGATTAAAATGAAGACTGAACTCACCCCTTCCTGGTTTCAGGACTGTACTGTGGGTATGCTAACATCAAAGTCCCTTGACAAACTTATGGGCTTCTGAAAAATATGGCAACAGGAAAGAGAAGATAGCAATGAGGTAGGTGGAAGCAACATCCAGTTCCCCCAGTGCACAGGTGAAACACATAGCTGATCTTCTGAGGAACAGAGTGAACAGCCAATGGTATTACAGAATATATGAAGATTGGAGATCAAAAATTATACAGGACATTGAAAAATCAGATGGTGAGACAATAATACCTGGAGAGGAGAAACAACAAGAGTTAGACCAAAACAGGGCTCATCCCAACAACAGAGATAAAGACACAAACTTCACTTTGATACTACAGAGAACTTGCAAGGCAGGAGCAGTGAATACCAGTACACCTGCTGGAAGAGGAAATGCACCAACAAAGGAACCACTAACAGATAACAATGAAAGAAGGTGAAGGAAGGAGGGGAAGCCACACTAACCTCTTCCAGGAATGATCTGGAAATACAACTAAAAGGTGAAGAAATTACCCACAACAAACAACTAAATAAGAGTGAGAGAGAAGCATCAAAACCTTGTACACACAGAAGAATAAGCTTCAACACAACCTTTCCACACCTGCACAACAGAATACAAGACATGGTGGACAGAGTGATCCTCAGTTAACCAGCTGGAAGGAATAAACTAAAAAAGAAAGACCCAACAGCAATAAAAACCCAAAGACATACAGGGAAGCAACATAAACAACAGTCCAAGACCAGCAAGCTCAGGAGATTAAGGAGATTGCGACACTGGATCTCACTAGTACTCTACCATAGAAGTTCACACCATAAACCCAGGGAGTCAGAATAGATCAATTTAAGAAGCAGAGGCTAACAAGAAGAGTCTCACAAACAATCAGAAGGAAAATAAACAATCCCCAGAGGAAAGAAAAGGAGGAAGCCTCAGAAAGAATGCTAAATGAAATAGACACAAGTCAACTATCAGACATTGAGTTCAAAGCAATGGTTATCAGGAAGCTCAATGAGCTCACAAAAAATTACCAGAAACTACAGGGAAACAAAAATGAACTCACTGCAAACTATATCAACATGAAAAAGGAAATAGAAACTATGAACAAGGGCCAAGAGGAAATGAAGAATACAATTTCTGAACTGAAGAACACACTAGAATGAATCAAAAGCAGGCTCAATGAAGGAGAGGATCAGATCAGTGAGGTGGGGGACAAAGTAGAAAAAAGCACCCCCCCCCCAAAAAAAAAAAACAAGAAAAGGAAAAGAGGCTCAGAAAGAATGAAGGGGGATTAAGGGAAATGCAGGATAACATGAAAAATAATAATATCTGTATAATATGGATAGCAGAAGGAGAAGAAAAAGAGCAAGGGATAGAAAACATATTTGAAAAAGTAATGATGGAAAACTTCCCTAATTTGATGAGAGAAAAAGTCACACAAATTCAGGAAACACAGAGAGTCCCAATCAAGAGGAAACCAAGGAGACCCACTTCAAGAAACATCAAAATTAAAACAGCAAAATTCTAAGACAAAGAGAGAATCTTAAAGGCAGAAAGGGAGAAAGAGGAAGTAACATACAAGTGATCCCCAATAATGTTAGCAGCTGACTTCTTAATGGAAATGCTCCAAGCCAGAAGAGAATGGGAAAAAAATATCATTCCAAGTAATGAGAACCAGAGGCCTGCAACCAAGGCTACATTACCCAGCAAGCCTCCCAATCAAGACAGAGGGCCAACATAAGGAGCTTCCCAGACAAAAGAAGTCTAAAAGAATACACCTCCACCAAACCAGCTCTACAAAAGAAGCTAAAGGGACTGCTTTAAGGAAAGGAAGGAAGGAAGGAAGGAAGGAAGGAAGGAAGGAAGGAAGGAAGGAAGGAAGGAAGGAAGGAAGGAAGGAAGGAGAGAAGAGAGAGACAGAGACGGAGAAAGAGACACAGAGAGAAACACAGGTACAAAAAAATGGATATGAATAAGTACTTATCAATAAAAACCTTAAATTTAAATGGAATAAATGCTCCAAGTCAAAAGACATAGAATAGCTGAATGGATAAGAAACCATGATCCACACATATGCTGCCGACAGGAGACTGACCTCAGGACAAAAGACCTACACAGACTTAAAGTGAAGGGCTGGAAACAAATTTTCCAAGCAAATGGATAGGAAAAAAAAAAGCTGGGGTAGCAATATTCATATAAGACAAAATGGACTTCAAAAAAAGGGCCATAAAGTGACACCCAGAAGGTCACTTCATAATACTCAAGGGAAGAGTCCACCAAGAAGACATAAACATTGTAAATATAGATGCAGCCAACATAGGAACACCCAAATACATAAAGAAAATCTTAGAGGACTTCAAGAAATTTACGGACAGCAACACAATTATAGTAGGGGATTTTAACACCCCACTGTCAAAAGTGGACAGATCTTCCAAACAAAATATCAACAAAGATATTGTAGCATTGAACAATGCCCTCTATGAAATGAACTTAACTGATATGTATATGTAGAGAGAACCTTTCATCCCAAAGAAGCTAAATACACATTCTTTTCAAATGCACATGGAATATTTCAAAGACAGACAACAGAATAGGACACAAACCAAGCCTCAACAAATTCAAGAAAATTGAAATGATATCAAGCATTTTCTCTGACCACAGAAGACTGAAAGTAGAAACTAACCCCAAGGAAAAAGAAACCCAAAACACTCAAAATCATGGAGATTGAATGCCATGGTATTAACAAGGAATGGGTCAAGAATGAGATTAGGAAAGACATCAAAAAGTATCTGGAAACAGACTTCTGGCTAAGATGGAGGCATAGGTGGATGCACCGTACCTCCAAGCACAAACAAGATTAGAACAACAACAATTTAGAGGCAGAATAACACCCAGAACTGATAGAGAATTTATCTGAATGGAAATCAGACAGCCTAGAAGTTGGAGTAGACCTGTTCATTTAGACTGGTAGGAGGGGTGGAGAGGAGCATCTGGGCGTGGGTCATGGGGCAGGTTGCGTTGAGGAGAGCAGAGAGATTTGGGCGTATAAGGCAACTGGGGGCACGTAAGGCATCTGGGGTGTGCAAGATCGCAGTGGGTGGACCCTGAGTACGCAAGCGGCAGCTGGCAGACCAAGTGAGGCGGCGATTGTGGAGCAGGGCAGAGCGTGCAACCCAGGATCCCTGAGAAGGGACTGAGGTCCCACAGAGAACGGAGCAACCACCATTGTTCCCTCTTGACCCCACCCTCACATACAATGTCACAATGTAGCAACTGGGGTGCCCAGCCCTGGTCAACACCTAAGGCTCCGTCGCTCACTGTAACAGAAGCGAACAGACTCCCCTCCCCCCAAAAAAAGAGAGAGAGAGAGAAATATGTCTCAAACAGAAGAACAGATCAATGCCCCAAGACTCATCATTTTAAGCGACCAAGAGATAGCCAATCTATCAGATGCACAGTTCAAAACACTGGTGATCAGGAAGCTCACAAAATTGGTTGACTTTGGGTGCAAATTAGATGAAAAATGCAGGTTACCATAAATTAGATGAAGGAAAATGCATAGAGAACCAATAGTGATGGGAAGGAAACTGGGACTCGAAACAATAGAGTGGACCAGAAGGAAGAAAAAAAACAACCAAACAGGAAAGAATGGAGAAATAAGAATTCGAAAAAATGAGGAGAAGCTTAGGAACCTCCAGGACATCTTGAAATGTTCCAACATCTGAATTATAGGGGTACTAGAAGGTGAAGAGGAAAAGCAACAGATTGAACACACATTTGAACAAATAATAAAGGAGAACTTCCCCATTCTGGCAAAGTAAATAGTCTTCTATGAAATCCAGGAAGCTCAGAGAGTCCCAAAGAAGTTGGACCCAAGAAGAAACACACCAAGGCACATCATAATTGCATTAGCCAAGATAAAAATGAAGGAGAGAATCCTAGAAGCAGCAAGAGATAAGGGGACAGTAACCTACAAAGGAGTTCCCATCAGGCTCTCAGCTGATTTCTCAAAAGAGACCTTATAGGCAAGAAGGGGCTGGAAAGAAGTATTCCAAGTCATGAAAGACAAGGACCTATATCCCAGATTACTCTATCCAGCAAAGCTTTCATTTAGAATGGAAGGGCAGATAAAGTGCTTCTCAGATAAGGTCAAGTTAAAGGAGTTCATCATCACCAAGCCCTTATTATATGAAATGTTAAAGGGAGTTAATGTTAAAGAAATGTTAAAGAAATGTCTTCTTTTCTTATATAAGAAAAGAAGATAAAAAAACATGTATAGTAAAAGGACAGCAAACTCACAATTATTAACAACCACACCTAAAGCAAAACCAAAAGAAACTGAGAAAACAAATAGAACAGGAACAGAACTAAAGAAATGGAGATGACATGGAGGGTTAGCAACAGGGGAGTGGTTCGAGGAGAGAGGGGGGAAAAGGTACACAGAATAAGTAGCATAGATTGTAGGTTGAAAATAGATAAGAGGAGGGTAAGAATAGTATGGGAAATGTAGAAGCTAAAGAACTTATAAGTACGACACATGGACATGACAAAAGAGGGGGAGGTGGGTGGGAGAGGGGGTACAGGGTGGAGGGGAGTGAAGGGGAAAGTGGGACAATGGTAATAGCCTAATCAATAAAATATATTTTTAAAAAAGTATCTGGAAACAAATGAAAATGAACTCACAAGAACGCAAAACTTATGGGACACAGAAAAGGCAGTCCTGAGAGGGAAGTTCATAGTGATAGAGGCCTACCTAAAAAATATAGAAACATTTCAAACAAACAAACAAACAAATGCTATGTCTACAAGAATTCAAGGAACAACAACAAAGACAGCCAAGAGGAAGTAGAAGGAAGGAAATAACCAAGATTAGAGCAGAATTAAGTAACACAGAGACTAAAAAAGCAAAATTCTAAGGATCAATGAATCCAGGAGCTGGTTCTTTGAAAATATAAACAAAACTGACAAGCCCGTAAGCAGGCTCATCAAGAAAAAAAGAGAGAGGACCCAAATAAACACTATCAGAAATGAAAGAGGAGAGATTACAACTGATACCACAGAAATACAAAGGATTGTAAGAAATTACAATGAAGAACTGTATGCCAAGAAATTGGAAAACCTGGATGAAATGGACAAATTTCTAGAAAAATATGATCTTCCAAAACTGATTGAAGAAGAAGGAGAAAGCCTGAATAGACCAATAACAGCAAATGAAATTGAAGCAGTAATCAAAAAACTCCCAGCACACAAAAGCCCTGGACCAGATGGTTTCACAGGAGAATTCTACAAAGCATTTAAGGAACAGCTAGCCCCTATTCTTTACAGACTATTCAAAAAAATCCAAAATGATGGAAGACTCCCAAACTCTTTTTATGAAGCCAGCATCATCCTACTCCCAAAACCAGATAAAGACACAACAAAGAAAGAAAACTTCAGGCCAATATCGCTGATGAACATAGATGCTAGAATCCTCAACAAAATATTGACAAACCACATCCAATGAAATATTAAGAAGATCATACACCATGACCAAGTGGGATTCATTCCAGGGATGCAAGGATGGTGCAATATTTGCCAATCAATAGATGTAATACATCACATAAACAAAAGCAAAGACAAAAATCATATGACCATATCAATAGATGCAGAAAAGCATTTGATAAGGTACAACACCCATTCATGATAAAAAACACTCAACAAAGTGGGAATAGAGGGAGCATTACTCAACATAATAAAAGCCATATATAAGATACCTACAGACAACATCATACTCAATGGGCAAAAACTAAAATCTTGCCCTGGCTGGTGTAGCTCAGTGGATTGAGCACGGGCTGGGAACCAAAGTGTCCCAGGTTCGATTCCCAGCCAGGGTACATTCCTGGGTTGCAGGCCATAACCCCCAGCAACCGCACATTGATGTTTCTCTCTCTCTCTCTATCTCCCTCCCTTCCCTCTCTAAAAATAAATAAATAAAAAATAAAAAATAAATAGATAAATAAAACTAAAATCTTTTCCACTAAGATCAGGAACAAGACAAGTTTGTCTACTTTCACCACTTCTATTGAACATAGTATTGGAAGTTTTAGCCACAGCAATCAGACAATAAAAGGAAATAAAAGGCATACAAATTGGAAAGAAGGAAAGAAAACTGTCATTTTTTTTTTTGCAGGTGACATGATAGTGTACATAGAAAATCCTATAGATTCCACAAAAAAAAAAACTGCTCGACCTATTAAATAAATTTGGCCAAACAGTGGGATACAAAGTCAATATCCAGAAATCCAATGCATTTTTATACCAACAATGAAACATCAGAAGAAGAAATCAAGAAAAAAAAAACCCATTTGATAGAGCAACAAGAAAAATAAAATACCTAGGAATAAACCTAACCAAAGAGCTAAAACACCTGTATTCAGAAAACTACACAACACTGAAGAAAGAAATCAAGGAAGACACAGACAAATGGAAACATATACTGTGTTAATGGATTGGAAGAATTAACATCATCAAAATGTCCATACTACTCCAACACATCTTTAAACATTCTAACATTTGAATTATAGGGGTACCAGAAGGAGAAGAGGAAAAGCAACAAGTTGAAAATTTATTTGAACAAATAATAAAGGAGATCTTCCCCATTCTGGCAAAGAAATAGACTTCCAGGAAGTCCAAGAAGCTCAGAGAGTCCCGAAGAGGTTGGACCCAAGGAGGAACACACCAAGGAACATCATAATTACATTAGCCAAGGTAAAAATGAAGGAGAGAATCCTAGAAGCAGCAAGAAGTAAGGAGACAGTAACCTACAAAGAAGTTCCCATCAGATTGTCAGCTGATTTCTCAAAAGAGACCTTATAGTTATAAAGGTGCTGGAAAGAAATATTCCAATTCATGAAAGGCAAAGACCTACATCCAAGATTGCTCTATCCAGCAAAGCTTTCATTTAGAACGGAAGGGCAGATAAAGTGCTTCTCAGATAAGGTCAAGTTAAAGGAGTTCATCATCACCAAGCCCTTATTATATGAAATGTTAAAGGGACTTATCTAAGAAAAAGAAGATAAAAAAAACAGGTATAGTAAAATGACAGAAAACTCACAATTATTAACAACCACACCTAAAGCAAAACCAAAAGAAACTAAGAAAACAAGTAGAACAGGAACAGAACCACAGAAATGGAGATGACATGGAGGGTTAGCAACAGGGGAGTGGTTGGAGGAGAGAGGGGGAAAACGTACAGAGAATAAGTAGCATAGATGATAGGTGGAAAATAGACAGGGGGAGGGCAAGAATAGCATTGGAAATGTAGAAGCTAAAGAACTTATGACACATGGACATGAACTAAAAGGGGGAATGTGGGTGGGAGAGGGTGTGCAAGGTGGAGGGTAATGAAGGGGGGTAATGGGAGAACTGTAATAGCACAATCAATAAAATATATGAAAAGAAATAAAAATAGATAAAAAATAAAATGTTAAAAAATTCTCCATACTACCCAAAGCAATTCACAGATTCAATGCAATACCTATTAAAGCACCAATGGCATATTCCACAGATATGGAACAAAGAGTACACAAATTTATATGAAACCATAAAGTATGCCAAATAGCTACTGCAATTTAGAGAAAGAAGGGCAAAGTGGCAGAAATCATAATACATGATTCCAAACTCTATTACAAGGCCACTGTAATCAAAACAGCTGGTACTGGAATAAAAATAAACAGATAGACCAAAGGAACACAACAGAAAGCCCTGAATTATCACAAGTCTCTTCAGTCTATTAATTTTTAACAAAGGGTGCAGCAGCATAAAATGGAGTAAAAATAGCCTCTTCAACAAATGGTATTCGGAGACCTGGTCAGCTACATGCAAGAAAATGAAACTCAAACACCAACTTACACCATACACAAGAATAAATTCAAGCTGGATAAAAGACTTAAATATAAACCGTGTCACCATTAAAGTCCTAGAGCAGAACATAGTCAGGAAAATCTCAGATATTTCACGTAGCAATATTTTCACTGATATGTCCGCTAGAGTAAGGCACATAAAAGAAAGGATAAACAAATGGGATCTTATCAAAATAAAAAAACTTCTGCACAGCTAAAGAAAATAGTGTTAAAATGAAAAGAGAACCAACTGTAAGGGAAAACAGATTTGTCAATGATACTTCAGACAATGGTTTAATCTCCAAAATATATAAAGAACTCACACAACTCCACTCTAAGAAAACAAGCAACCCAATCAAAAAATGGGCAAAGGACTTGAACAGACACTTCTCCAAGGAGGACATACAGAAGGTCCAGAGACACATGAAAAGGTGCTTAGTATCGCTAGCTATCAGAGAGATGCAAATTAAAACCACAATGAGATACCACCTCACACCACTCAGAATGGTCATCATAAACAAAGCAATGAACAAGTTTTGGAGAGGTTGTGGAGAAAAAGGGACCCTACAAAACTGTTGGTGAGATTGCAGACTGGTACAACCACTATGGAAAACACTATGGAATTTCCTCAGAAAACTAAAAATGGAACCTCCTTTTGACCCAGCAATCCCACTGTAGGGTTATATACTAAGAACCCTGAAACACCAATCCACAGGAAACTATGCACCCCAATTTTCATAGCACAATTTACAATAGCCAAGTGCTGGAAGCAGCCTAAGTGCCCATCAGTAAATGAATGCATCAAAAAACTATGGTACATTGACACAGTGGAATTCTATGCAGCAGAAAGAAAGAGGGAGCTCCTAGCATTTGTGACAGCATAGATAGAAGTGGAAAGCATTATGCTAAGCGAAATAAGCCAGTCGGTGAAAGTCATACCATTTGATCTCACCTCTAATGGGAACCTAATCAACAATACAAACAAACAAGCAAAATATAACCAAAGACATTGAAATTGAGAACAGGATGACAGTGACTAATGGGGAGAGAGGAGGGAATTTCAGGGAAAATGGTGAATGGTTTGCAGGAACTAGTATAAAGGACACATGGACAATAACAAGGGGGGTGGAAATGGGAGGGTGGTGGTGAGGGCGGGGGGGTAAAAAGGATGTGGGTAAAAGGCAGAAAACGTACTGGAATAACAAAATAAAAATAAAATTAAAATTAAACATATGGCAACAGAAAATAAAAATGGTCTTAACTGGAAAAAATAGGACTACTAATAATGCTATACTGTGCATATGTATCTGCATGCAACCTTGGCTTAAAGTTTTCATGTGGAGTGAGGGGGCAAGGCTTTCTTTGGAAGGCAGTGTGATTGATCCCAAGGAACTTGGACACAAATAGATCTGGATTTAATGAAACCTTTGACCATGGGCCCCTCACTAAGCCTCCTTTTCTCAATTGTAAGTTCAGATGGAATGCTCCACTCTACCTGTGTCCCCAAAATCATAGGCCCTTAAACTGAACTGGGCTCTTCCAGATGGCTTGAGACTGAAAAAGGAAATGAATGATGTTATTTTTCTTTCAGCCCTCTCTTGGTGACACCTCAGCTCCCACCTGAAGTGCAAGCCAATGGGGGATTTCTCAGCTCCAGTGATTCAGAGAGCAGCTCAGAGTCAGACTCAGATACTGAAAGCAGCACCACAGACAGTGAATCCAATGCATTGCCTTGTGTGGCCATTCCAGAGGTGGGTGAAGTAGCTAGTGCTGCAAGCATGATCTGCTTGTCATTGAGGCAGCACCCCAAACACAGAGCACACACTTTCAGCACAATAATTAATTTAGCACAATAGTGTTCAGGAACAGACATACCTGGGTACTTATTAGCTTCAGAACTTGTCAAACCCTTTACTCATTGTATTTTGATGAGAAAAAAAATGTTTCAGCACTCAGCAGTTGCTCAGAATTCATCACACTTGCTAGAACTTGTATGAGTAATGGCACCACCCCAAAAGAGAAAATGCTTCATCCTTCAGTACTCATTGGTTTTAGCATGTGTCATGAGTTCCAGACTGGATTAATGATGAGTACAGAGGTACCACTGTATTTGATAGCATTTTTCACTCTAAAACAGTGTGGGGATTGACTGTGGGAGCAGGGGGTGGGCTGAGTGGAGGAGAGAAAAGGTGGAAAAATTAGGATAACTGTAATAGAACAAAAATAAAATATTAAAAAAAACAATTAAAAACATATCCACACAGTCTCTATCAGGCAAACTTCTTGCTGTGTGACTGACTTTCTGTATGACTCAGCTAGTTTGAGCCTTCAAGCTTCCTGACATGTAAACTGAAATGGTAATAACTGGTCTAGCAGCTTGTCTTTCTAGAGAACTAGTGAAGACTCACTTCTAGCCTTGGGGACACCATGCCTCCTTACTCTAGGATGAAGCAATGAATTTCCAGTTGGCAATTAAGGCACAAGAAGTGTGGTGGTTGAAAGGTCACTTTAAAAAAATTAAGTTGCTTCCTTTGAGTATGTTTGATAATAAGTCATGAAAATACTTAGCACAGGTCCATAAAATGCTAAAATGATCATTTTGAAATGACAGAATGTGTCTTTTCCTTCCCTTCCTCTTTGAGTCCAGGATAGATCCTCAGTTCCCCCAATCCTAAACCTTGTACAGCACGCTCTTTACACACTTGTTTTTCAATAATCAGAAAAAATAATAGAAGATTCAGCAGCAATACTACTACTATTAATAGCTCATGCTTTTTGAAATTTTACGATGTGCCAATACTGTGAGAAGGTCTTGGCTTGCATTCACCCATTTCATACTCATAAAAATACCCTTTGATGTCCCTGCTATTACTATCCCCATTTTACAGATGAGAGAAGAAAATTCTGGCCAGTTAAGAAAGAACTTTCACAATATCTCATAGATAGGCAATGGCAGTGCCAGGACTGAAACCAGGCTCTGTGTGTTACTAGAACTGGTGCCCTTAAAGTCAGAGCTACGATGCCAACATGGCAGCCAATACAATTTCCTGGACCCTTACCTGCCATTGCCCTGTGCAGGTTGGAATCACAGCTACTCAAGTGTTTTTAATTCTGTCACCTTCTATTAGCTGGTGCCATATGCCTCAGCTGATGTCTTTCAAATGAATAGCAATTCTAATAAAAATGATGGCTCTTTTAGCTCAACAGCAGAATTCAGTTAGGAATCAAGCATCTGAATTGTATGCATCATTTCCATGGCTTAACAGAAGATGTTAATACCAGCATGCATGTCCCCATACACCAGGAAAAGTTCAGTGGTTTTTCAGATGGATAAATCTTTTCATCCTTCAGTAAAAATAGAAAAGACCTATTTTTTTTGCAGTGAATTATAGCATCATACAGGAGTCACTGGCACTCTGGCAAATAAGAAAGCCTTTTCTTTTGAATTACACTTGAGGCTTGCTTACATTCATTTCAGGACCAGAGATCATTACACCTGTTTCCTGGTGAAAGATTTAGTATGAGTCTCACCAAAGGATTTTGGAAACATGTTTTCCTTCCAAGCCTCCCTATCCACTCCCTGAAAAAACCTCTTTGTGAATAAATTTTTCCTTCCTTGCCAGAGTGGAGAACATTTTTCATAAGAAGGGTGGAAATTAGTTTAAATAAGTATATAGCGGCTTGTTTGTGGCATATTTGGTCTTCTAGGTAATTTGATTAATGTGGATTCTGTGTGTGCATTTGTAAATGTGTGAATGATCACTTAACATCCAAAGCTTTTACCAGCAATGAGCCAGTATACTGAGGGTTCTCCTGAATCTTTCCCAGATGTGAAATTCATTCTTGCTGCTGTTTCTCAATCTGTAGCCTGAGCCTCCCACAACCAACAAGTGGCAGTTGGATAAATGGCTTAACAAAGTGACATCCCAGAACAAATCACTTATTTGTGGCCAAAATGAGACACCCATGGAGACAGTTTCTGTGCCTCCTGCAATCATGCAACCAATGGAAGTCCAGGTCAAAGTGAAGACAACCCTCAGCCAGGTACTGGCTCAACCTAAAGAGAGGCCTCTCCTCAGTCTCACCAGGGAGAAAACCCATCCACAGCACACCCAAAAAACTCCAGATGCAAAGGCTTTGAAGCATAAGTTGTCAGAAATTATTGAGACAGCTTCTCAAAGGACAATTGGGAAAAAACAGCCCCAAAAGTTCAAGAATAATACCAGCATTGATGGGTTTACCTGGCCCAAACCAAATATTACTAGTAGCACTCCCAAAGAAAAAGGAAGTATGGAGCTTCCTGGTGTACAAAGAAGCCGCAACAAAGCTACTGCCCACAAACCAGTTCCTAGGAATGAACCAAGGTCTAATATCCCATTGGCCACTGAGAAGACGAAATATAGAGGGCTTGGAAAAATTGTCCCAAAGTCCTGGGAATTCATTGAAACAGATTCATCTACAGCTGATTCTAACACGGATCAGGAAGAAACCCTAAAGATCAAAGTCCTGCCTCCTTGTACTGCTCCTGGGGGCAATTTAGCCAAATCCAAGAAAACATGTGGTGCTAGCCTGACCCTCAGCACCTTAATCAGTAGCAGCAGCAATAACAATTTATTCATCAATAATGATGAGCCAGCTTTTTCACCCACCCCTGTCATGCAGACTGAGCTTCTATCCCCTCTACAAGAGCAAGGGAATCTGAAAAATCTCTGGGTGAAGATTGATCTCGACTTACTATCTCGAGTGCCTGGCCACAACTCTCTCCAAGCATCCCCATCCAAGTCAGAAAACAAGGAGACTGCCTCAAAACCCAAGTGCCAGATTACTGGGGCAAATGTTGAAAAAGCTATCCCTAAAGGCAAGCGTAAGCAAAAGGTAAGCTTTTCAATGTTGGCTGCCAATTGATCATAGTAGTGGCTAATTTGATCTTGAGTCTCATTTTTAATGACTCAAATGGCAGTGAATTGCAGTTTTTGGTGAAGGCAATGGTACTTTCCATGATAAATGCTGTACTTGACATGATTAAGGAGAAAATCTTAGTAATGATCAGAGTTTGACAGCTAATGTCAAGAATATCCAATATGTCAACAGGAGGGATTATGATGTGTAGAAAAGAAGAATATGAAAAAAGTTTCCTTCCTCAGGCTGTCAGTCCCTGGGGTTGGCTCCTTAAGTAGTTCGTGCTTTCATGGACTCATAGACTGCATAGACTCATTACTCTACAGTCCCCACCCCAACAGCAGCAAGGAACCCAAGTGTTCCTAAGGTTAAAATGCATCCTCTGAGCCTTGTTAGATTATCTGAACAAACATCAGTATCCCCACAATTCAATTACACTTTGATTATCCTGCTCCTGCTAGACACATGTTCTGCCCAGCTTGCTGGGTCCTCTGACCTGTGTGGTCCAGCTTGACTTGTGAAAATCTTCCCTGCATGAGATTAGGGCTGGATTCCAGGGCTACACATTATAATCAGAAGGTGAAATGCAGAATGGCCTCTTCAATTCCAGACACATCTAGGGAAATGAGTTTGTATCTAATAGACTCATTCTGTTGCAACTCCAGGCATTGTGATACTCTTTTAGAATAACATCATCTTGTGATGATTTGGAGAAT
This sequence comes from Phyllostomus hastatus, assembly GCF_019186645.2. Taxonomy (NCBI): domain Eukaryota; kingdom Metazoa; phylum Chordata; class Mammalia; order Chiroptera; family Phyllostomidae; genus Phyllostomus; species Phyllostomus hastatus. The sequence continues at coordinate 3,510,970 of NW_025334029.1, forward strand.
ATTTTTAATGGCTAAAACAGTGGCTGGAAAGGAGGTTTCTAATTCTTTCCCATTCCTTCTGTCCCTTTCCAGAAGAGACTTAAAAATCATCAGAAATGACTTAGATTATTTATCAGGGGATACTCCTACTTGTGGCCAAGCCTTACTGCTGAATTGTATACTGCATGGATAATTTAAGTCTTCACTCATCATTAGCAATTCAAAGCAGAGGCTCTGTGCTGTGCACCAAAATAGGGACCAAAGTCTGGGATCCTTGCCTTTTCACTTTTTCTCCACTCTTAGTGAGGACAACAATAAAACTAGGGGCAAAGAGTGTACTTTCATAACAAGCATATGCAAATGTCCAAAGATGTGCTTCACATGTTGTTGATTGTATAAATGATATTTATATATTACCCACAATCCCCATGCTGCTTGGGCATGATTTATACCATGTTGGAGTTGAAATGTTAGTTTCTAAATTACTGATTTGTTGATGGGAGAAATATCTGAAAAGTATAATCTTTACTTTTACCATGAGATTCTTGTGCCACCCTGTGTTGTGTTCCTTCAAGACCAAGCAGGTCCATGGTATTCATGCAGATGGAATAATATTCATGGAACCACTGGGATATCTGATATGCCTTTATTCATGGGTGGGTGAGCCATGCACGCTGCAAGCTTCATATCTATCTGCATGTCTCTGCATCGTGGCCCTTGCTTCCTATCATGGCACCCATCATGGCACTTGTCCCCTTGTGTGTGTCCCCCATCATCACCCTAGCAGGGAGCACCTACCTGTTTAAGTACTAGAGGGGAACAAAGACAGAAAACTGCCATGACATTACATAACATAATTCTACGCATGCAAGCCCACTTTGTGTTATAGGAACAGTTTATCGGACCCAGTCTCAAGGCTGTAACTCAAGAACACTAGTTATCAGGCCCATCCAAGGCTGTGGGAACACTGCTTCCCTTAGCTACCCAGACACCTGGGTGAGGAAGCCAGAATGCCTCCACTTACCCTACCCACCCAACCTTTAATTAGAGGTTCACATCACAGCTCAACTATCTCAAATTACAACTTTTTGGTAGGAATAGGTTAGGCAAGGCTAATTGTTTTCCCATTTAATTAAAGGTGCTTATTGTTTTAAAAGTCTGCATGTGCTATGTATTTTAAACTTTGTTTTTTTTTTCCCTGTTAAAGCCAACAAAAGTTGCAGAGAAAATCCCTGAGAAGAAGCAACACCTGAGGGAGGTCACTACTATCTGCCTGCGTCCCCCTTGCATCTCTCCAGCCCAATCCCACAACCCCCCCTGCACTAAAGAGTGAGTTTTCCCTGTCTTTGTGCGATACTTTTATTGTCCAGGCACTTAAACAATCATCTTTTGGGAGTTCTTGTCTCAGAGGAATATTAGCTAAAAAACAAGAGTTGTTCAGTCCCGTCCTGACTACTGTTCCTGGTCTAACAAGAGGAGGCTAAGGGGTGAAATATAAGTTACCAGATTTTGGGTGGCACCATGAGCTGTTTAGCAACATTTCCTTACCCTAATTTAGAGTGACAACCATTCTGTTTGGCCAACATGAACTTTTATCACTAAATGAAAGTTAAAAGGAAGTAAATGGGCAGCATCAAGAGACACCTATCACTTGAACCAGACCATCTGATTCAGGACAATTTCCAGTTCTGATTGTGGTTAAACAATTTCCCTGGGAAGCAACCCCTTGGCCATGACAGGATGACCCAGCTGCTGCTTCCTGTGTGGTATCATTGTTTAACCTTAACATGAAGCTTGAAGATCAGTAGCTACATCCTGAGCTCCTCAGAGGCCAGGGGAATGACATGCTCAGGAGGATCAGAGAGATTAACTATCTGGGAGTGCCTCTCCCTAGGCAGTTTTATGTTTGGGAAAGCTAGCTAGGAATCAATAGGTTAATTCTAATTGGCTGTCACCTCTTCACCCATCTCCCTGTTTGTGGAAGGTTCCAAAGTCAGGCAGGAGGTCTCCTTGTTTCCTCCTCACTTAAATAGCCTCAGCCTTCCCTAGAGAAGTCCTTCCCTTTCTATTTCTACCAAGCATTGTGACTGAATTATTCTGTCTTACAAATATCGCTTAACAATCATATCAGTTACTGAACTATTTTGCCTGGATAATTATTGTCATAAATTTATTCAAAATTAGAGATTACTCCCATCAAATACCAGTTTTGGAGCTTATTAGCAGCCCAGAGCAGAGGAGACAATCTGACTAATTACTGCTAACAATTGATTTCAAAGATTATTGTTTAAAATCAGTGATATAGCATCAGTCTGCCACAGAGATGTCAGAAAGAAATTCTTGGCTTACATTTGTTTGAATCCTTGTTGTTTTGAGATTAAAGGTAGAAAAAACACAACTACCATTAAATCCATTCAATATAACAAAGTAATGTGGGCCCTGAGCTGCCCCTCTCCCTAAAGATCCACAGCCATTTGTGAACTGTGTCTGTATTCCCTGGTATAACTTTGATCTGAAGCATCTCTTCACATACTTAGAGTTCTCAGAACTAGAAACCCTTACAGCAGAACAAGCTAATGCTCTTCACCCCAGAGTGAGCCAGTCATGTGAGGAAACATGCTTCTTCCCCAGTGGTTAAACATGGTCATCTTCCAAGGAGGAAAAACTGCAATGTCAGTTTTCAGGCTTTGACCAGTCCAGGCCACCTAAAGACAAAAGGAAAAGGCAGAGGACAGTGGAGAATCACCACACCATCAGTCCTCCTTGCTATCCAGTGACCTGTCACTAGGGTACCTCTCATCAAGCAACTCAGTGTCCTGTCACTATTTCCATTTCATGGAAGAGAGATAATCAAATATTAAGTAAATATCTAATAATTTGAATATGTTCTCATAAAATGCTGTTTTTAACTCAGGGTAATTATGGTCTTTCTGCTTTCATTGTAGATAGGAAAACAGTGGTTACCTAGTACCATTTTTCATTCAGGAAGACCTGAGTCAGGATTTCATGGTAACCCCCCCAAAATTTAACTCTGTGAAAAAAAATCTCTGCAGATGAGGGAGAATGAAGCATGGATTGGCCTCTTAGAGGTCTTCTCCTGGGAACCTCTCCTCAAACTTTGTGATTTGTTGATTTTGCAAACTAAATTCTTGGAAATTTCTATGAGACAACATTCACTTTTCTAAATGAATATTCTAAACCTAGCAAACAATGCCACACCAGCAGAAGGGCCCTGCTGAGTTCCTCCCCAATTCTTTGGAGCTTGAACCATCAGGAACCATCAATAAGGCCTCTGAGACATTGAGAAGGAGTGGTGATACACTTCTCTTGTCTTCTGTCTTCCTCTGGCCTCCTATAAGAGATTCAGAAAGTAACAAAAAATGTTCTTGTAATAAGAAGCTATAATGGTGACAGAGTTGTCTCCACAAAATGCTCCCCAGGTATTTTTCACCAGTAAAGTTATTAAAGACCCCATGACCAAACAGATAAAAAGGGAGCCAGGTGACTGGTTCCTACTGCATATATTATACTGTACTGTGTGTAAGGTACTGTGTACAATGGCAGATTGGAAGACTTAACATGACTGGAGTAGCCAACAACAAATCAACTGCCTTTAATAAGCAGCTCATCACCTTGCAGCCCCCAGTGCTGTCTTAGGACGCTCAAGTAATGGAATGGTCATAGCTAATGAACAATTCACCTCTTATAGGTACCAAGCTTAACATCTTAACAGATGCCAATGCTTAACATCTTTATACATAAATTCCCAAAAGTATCATGTCTCTGTAATGATTATACTTAGTGCAGGCTGATGTTTGTGGAGCTTCTTCATGGGCATGAATCTTAATCCTTATAGTCACTATTATTTTAATAAGGCATCACAACTTTCTTACAATGGTTCTATATATCAAATAAATGTTAAAAATCCAATGGAAAATATTTTAATTGATTTTAACCAATTAAGGTAATAGTAAAAACAGTTAATTTTTAAAAAAAAATTTGCCAGATATGAATTCACATAGAGCCACATTATGAAACAAGAGGTGGATCAGCAAATATTGTTACAATGGGAAAATTTGGGCAACACAGAGGAAGTGGAATAAGGAGACACTCCATTGACTTCTGCAATTTCAGAAAATCAAACAACTTGAATGCTTGTTCACTTTTGATTTATTGCTTTGAGATGTTATAAATCTATATTTCTAAACACTGACTAAAGTTGACCAAGAGGGAAACGTAAATGCTTGTTGACTTAATATGCTATTAAAATTGTAGTCAATAATCATGAAAAACAAATGGCTGTATAGTACAATATGACTTGTCTAAGAAAATATTAAAATTCAAGTAATCTGCACTAATTACCCTAAGACAGTAACTGAAATAAAAATCCATGATTCAATTACCATGTTAAGCAGCTAGCATAAGGTTTTAGTTGCTCTGTTTCATTTGCAGCCTGTCTATTTGATGGTACCCATTTAACTAGTAGATAAATCAATTTGAAAGCACAGGACAGCCAATGTCTTATGGTGCTCTGAAAAAAAATATTTTCACATCAATTTTGGTGAAGTGGAGTGCATCAATACCTCAATATAACAACTTAAGGTCAAGAGCTCATTATGCCTTGGCATTGGGGCAGAACATTTTGAACATGCAATTTGTAATGTACCACTTATGTAGTTAGTGCATTATTTATTTATAAGTAATATAAAATCATAGTATTTTTTAAATTTTTTAAAGATTTTATTTATTTTTAGAGAGGGAAGGGAGGGAAAAAGAGAGAGAGAGAGAGAGAAACATCGATGTGCGGTTGCTGGGGGCTGTGGCCTGCAACCCAGGCATGTGCCCTGACTGGGAATCGAGCCTGCGATGCTTTGGTTCGCAGCCCATGCTCAATCCACTGAGCTCTGCCAGCCAGGGCAGCATAGTATTTCTTAAGAAAATATCTCCCACTAATAATTGTTTACTGTACTGTTTATTGTGTGATTATGCAGTTAAGTCCTAAGGCCAAATAAGTAGGAACTATCCTAAAAATGAAGATTAAAGTGTATATTGGATTTTCCATAAAAATCTGATTAATAGTAATTTGAAAGGTTACAAATATCACATTGGACCACACTGCATTACACACATATTTATCATAGAGTTCTACTTGAAAGACATGTGTTTGCTCTTGGATACATATGTTTGCATTTATCTACAGCTATATCTATAGAGAGGGGCATCTCTATATGTGTTTTTGTATGTGCTCTTCATCACAGGTAAAGGAATACTAACTAAAATGTTACTTCAGCTGAACATACTGGCATAATGGGAAAATTTGGAATACAGAAAAAAAATAATGATACCCTAAATCCTTTGTTTACACAGAAATATTTCATCCAGGAGAACAAATAGAAGAAAAGAAGAAAAGCTGTTCCCTACTTCATTTTCCCCACTGCCAGATCCTCCGCAACACAGAAACATCAGTGGCAATAATGGTCCCTTTAGTCAAGACAAAAACACTCTTGTTATTGGACAGATCACTTCTGCCAAACCTAAGCGGAGTGAAAGCAAATTTTGTGCTACTTTCAAAGGGATATCTGTAAATGTAAGCATCTTAGGAGAAATATTATGATTGTCATGTAGAAACAATTTGAAGCAGCTTATCTAACTAGACTTGACCACATGGTGGTGTTGCTAGGTAATGGGAGGAAGAGGCAGAGAGAAAATATATATGTGCACATACAAATACACAAACTGTCCATTATTTCAAATTTGGATTATTCTTTTTAAAAATATTTTATTTATTTATTTTTAGAGAGGGGAATAGAGAGAGAAAGAGAGGGAGAGAAACACCAACCTGTTGCCTCTCATGCACCCCCTACTGGGGACCTGACCCACAACCTAGACATGTGTCCTGACTGGGAATTGAACCCATGACCCTTTGCTTTGCAGGTTGGCACTCAATCCACTGAACCACACTAGCCAGGGCTCGATTATTCTTTTTTACAAGATTTTTAATTTTTTTTTAGAGAGAGGGGTAGTGGGGGAGAAAGGGGGAGAGAAACATCAATGTGTGGTTGCCTCTTGTGCGTCCCCTACAGGGGGCCTAGCCCGCAACTCAGGCATGTACCCTGACTGGGAATCAAACCAGTGAGTGTTTGTTTCACAGGCAAGCATCCAACCCCCTGAACCACACAAGCCAGACCTCAATTATTCTAATTTAGAATGAATTTTCCATTCCAGTCTTACTGCTCCAAATAAATTATTACGCAGAGACCTGGGGCTTTGGACATTCTTTGGTCCAAGCCTATCATATCTTGGGGGTGAGTACACTTCCAAAATACTGACCACAACATCTGGTACATGATAGACACTGATCATTTACTGAATGAAAGAACAAATGGATGATATGGGATTGCCCAATGTCACTGAACTAGGGCTGGAACTCCAAGTTACATCTTTCCACCACCCAGATTAACAGGTATGAATGTACCAGATGCTATGGTCAGTATTTTGGAAGTGTATACCAATCCCAAAAATAAAGATTTGGACCAAAGGACATCCAAAACTCCAAGTCTCTTCATAATTATCTGTTTGGAGCAGTAAGATCAGAATGAACACTTGAAACTTATATAATCTTATTAGCAAATATCACCCCAATAAATTTAATTTTTAACAGATGTTATTTATTTAATTTTAGAGGCAGGGGAAGGGAGGGAAAAAGAGAGGGAAAGAAACATTCACGTGCAAGTAAAACACTGATTGTCTCTCGGGCACCTCCCAATGGGAACCTGGCCCACAACCCAGGCATGTGCCCTGACAGGGAATCGAGCTGGTGACCTTTTGGTTCATAGGCTAGCACTCAATCTACTTAGCCACACCAGCCAGGGCCCAATAAACTTAATTTAAAAATAGAAATAAATAAATAAAAAGAGTGACTATAATGCTGGAATTTAAAAGGTAAATTTGTTGCTAAAATAATTGTTCTAAGTTCAACTAAATAATTGACTAGTCCTTTGGATTTTCTGCACTGCTGCTTGATTAGCATAGATAATTTCAAATTTGTATCACTTTTCACATCCACACAAAATATATTTTCATCTCTCTCAGGTATAACTAAATAAACTGTGGGAACCATGAGCTATAATGTCACTAGTAAATATTATTGACAAATGTATCTGCCTTGTAAATATATGTATATGCAGATGTAGCATCTGCATGTATCTATTCTTCTTTAAATGTCATATAAAAAAAGCAATTGAGCAAAACTCAATAAATTTTCAAATGCCTGGTGCTAACCTGGTAGACCCTGAACCAAAAGTATCCATTTAACCTTCTATAGAAATCAATAAGTCCTCTGAGCTGTAAGAAAGCCAATTTATAGGCCTTCTATCATCTGAGATGACTAAAATGATTTTATATATATATATATATATGAATTTTATCACTGATATAAGGAAATTGATGTATAGTAGAATTGTCATGTTCCATATGAAATTTATGTGTATCTGTATTTATGCACACATAATATTTGCATTCACATTTAAAGACATTGACTATAGTGTTAGGAATTAAACCATAGATTCTAAACAGTAATTACATTATTAATCCTATGTTTCATAATGAATATAATTAATATTTTAAGCTCCAACTGATGTTTTCTACTGCAAATTTTTGGAGGGTATATACCATATCTAGGCAATTCTCTTTGTATAGTGCCTAGCATATTGTCACAAATAATTAAGTGCTTAATACAAATGCTTTTGTGACCACGATAATGCTTACAAGAATCTACAAAATCATTTCCAGAAGAACCAAGAAACTACTGATAAACCTGATAAATATTATTACATTTGCACTTATAAATTGATCATTCTTTTTAAGAAAACTGCTTGTGTACCCTATGATATAAGGAAGTACCCATTGCCTCTTATTTGTCCATTCCTTCTTTCTATTAATGGCTTGAAATCTTGGGAGAGTTTGTAATATATTTTTCCCTAGCCTGGGAGTTAAGAGATTTGATGCATAGGACCAGCACTTCAACAACTTTGGTCTGAGACCTTGGACAATTTATGAAGTCTCTATAAGATAAGTGGGTTTGACTAGATTATCTATAAGACTTCTTCCAACTCTAAAAGTGTCTTCACTTTTGTGCTCTCAGAAATTTCTCTCTTCCATTTATGCACAAGGTCTTTTTATTAACTCAAAGGATGGGGGAGTATGGTTAGAGGGCATGTTTATATAACTTACATGACTATGGCTGAATGCTGCCATTTCCAGTCAGATGTGTCAGGACTGACATTGATGCCATGTGCATGGTGGACATTTAGGGTTCTTGTCACGTATTTTGACCATAGAGACTGTGGCACTGCCTTTGGCTAACTCCACTGTTTGGTCTTGGCCGTCTGACTGGCACTAGAAACATGGAGCTGGCTTAAGAGTTTTAGAAAATGAATTTTTTAATGTGTTTGGACTGAATAAAATCCATGATCATCTAAACTATTGTGTCTATATCCATCATTACAATTTTTAGATGTGTAGACTCAGCACATTTATGTCAGTGAGCTCTTTGTAATTAGAATTTTTGATAATCAGAGAAGGTCCATAATCAAGTGGAAAAGATAGACTTTCAAGGATATAAGAAACATTCACACTTGGCTTTTATCTTTAAAGTGACCATTTAGACTAGGCACACATGCATGCATTCAACAAATAATTAGCAGAACTAGGCCATGGGGTAGGGTAGATGGGGTGAGGGCAGCAGTGTCATAAACCAGAGGTGGTTCCAGTGCTCAGAAACTTTTCAACCTAAAGTAAACCATGAAGCATGCACTCAAAGAGCCAGAATATAAAATATCTGGTGATTGGTATCACACAGAAGTGATCAAGACAGACATTTCAGATCTCTAAAAGGACCAGAGGATTGAGACACTTCTGGCCATGGACATAAGGCAGTTTCCTGGAGGAGTTTTTTCTTAAGCTGGGTCATAATAGACAAGTAGAGTTTAGAAATGGAGGGAAGTAGTTAAACAAAATGTGGTATATCAATACAATGGAGTAACCTTAACAAGGAAGGAAAATCTGACACATGCTACAACATGGATAAGCCTTGAGAAGGACACTTTGCTAAGTGAAATAAGCCAGCCCAAAAAAGACAAATGTTGTATAATTCCACTTATATGTGGTAACTAGAGTAGTCAATTTTGCAAAGACAGAAAGTACAAGGGTAGTTGCCAGGAGCTGGGAGAGGGTGGAATTGGACATTTTTTTTTTAATGGGGAGAGTTTCATTTTTGCAAAATGGAAAAGTTCTGGAGATTGGTGAGACAACAATGTGAATGGACCTAATACTACTAAACTGTACACCTAAAAATGGTTAAGATGGTGTGATGTTATATGTATTTTACCATAATTTAAAAAATTGAAATGGAGTTAATTATCAGGAGGTGAAAAAGAAAAAAATAATGAAGGGAAGGTTTTTCTCAACCCTAAGAGTCTGCATGAAGCAAAGCAGGAAAGTGAAGAAAACAGGATATGTTCAGTTTGGTGGAAGGTTCATGGGAGGGAGTTGTGGGAGATAATCAGGGAAGGATAATCAGACATACCAGAAAAGGAGCTCATATTTAGTTTGCATTTGGGCGCAAGGTAGTGAAATATATGGAGCTTTGTTTAAAAAGCTCAGACTGGCAGGTAGCTGATTGAGGGTGGATTTTAAAAGCTATCTTGGATTTTGAGTGTTGGCCAAGAGGCTTTTTGATAGTCTTGGTCAGGAGGCACAAGGACCTGCACTTTGAGGCTTCAGAATAGAAAACACAGATTTGGAAAACATTGGGTAGATACACTGAATAAGAATTTGTAATTGATTGGATAATGTAACGGAGAGGAAAATATTAAAAATGAAACAGAACAGTGGTTTTCAAAAAGTTTTAAGAGCATTATAGGTTTTGAAATAAAATCATTTACAGAATTTGATTATATAAAGCCAATTAAAGCAGAGCAGCTCAGATGGGAAGCAAGGTGTGGAGTGTACTAGTTCCAATGCTCCAGGCCCAGGGATGACCACAATACCCTTCTTGATATGGACAAATCCAACCTTGGTAACAGGGAAAATCACCCTATCATCAACATAGAGAACTGTTTTGGTTATCAATTTGATTTCAGAGAAATTTGAGGTCTTAACGGGCTATCTTTTTTCCCTTTTTTAAAATTAGTTTATTATCGTTCAAGCACAGTTGTCTGCATGTACTCCCCACCCCAGCAATCCCTACCTCCCTCCCTGATTCTACCCCCTTTGGTTTTGTCCATGTGTCCTTTGTTATTGTTCCTGAAAACACTTCCCCCTTCCCCCCTCATTATCCCCTCCCACCTCCCCTCTGGTTACTGTCCAATTGTTCTTAATTTCAATGTCTCTGGTTATATGTTGCTTGCTTGTTTGTTTTTGTTGATTAGGTTCCACTTAAAGGTGAGATCATATGGTATATATCTTTCACTACCTGTCTTATTTCACTTAGCATAATGCTCTCCAGCTCCACCCATCCTGTCACCAAGTGTAGGAGCTCCTAATTTCTTTCTGCTGCACAGTATTCTATTGTGTAAATGTATCATGGCTTTTTGATCCATTCATTTACTGATGGGCACTTAGGTTGCTTCCAGCTCTTGGCTATTGTAAATTGTACTGCTACAAACAATGGGGTGCATAGGTTCTTATGGATAGGTGTTTCAGGGCTCTTAGGTTGTAATCCTAGCAGTGGAATTGCTGGGTCAAAAGGCAGTTCCATTTTTAGTTTTCTGACAAAATTCCATACAGTTTTCCACAGTGGCTGCACCAGTCTGCATTCCCACCAGTTGTACACTAGGGTTCTCTTTTGTCCACATCCTTTCCAACACTTGTTGTTTGTTGCTTTGTTTATAATGGCTACTCTCACCAGTGTGAAGTGGTATATCATTGTGGTTTTAATTTGCATCTCCCTGATGGCTGGTGATGCCGAGCATCTTCTCATATGTCTCTATGTCCTCTCTATATCCTCCTTTGAGAAGTGTCTATTCAGGTATTTTGCCAATTTTTTAATTTGGTTGTCTTTCTTCCTGGAGTAGAATCATATAAGTTCTTTATGTAGAAGAGAGGTCAAACCCTTGGCTGGGGTATCATTGGTAAATATGTTTTCCCACATGATTGGTTCTCTTTTCATTTTAATGCTGTTTTCCTTAACCATGCAGAAGCTTTTTATTTCAGTGAGATCCCATTTGTTTATTCTTTCCTTTATGCCCTTTGCTCTAGTGGACACATCATTCAAAATATTGCTGCATGGCATAAGAACAGACACATAGACCAATGGAAGAGAATAGAGAGCTCAGAAATAAACCCAAGTCTCTATGGTCAATTAATATTTGACATAGGGGACAGAAGCATAAAATGGATTAAAAATAGCCTCATCAACAAATGGTGTTGGGAGACCTGAACAAGTACATGCAAAAAAAATGAAACTTGATCAGCAACTTACACCTTACACAAAAACAAATTCAAGGTAGATACATCTTGACACCATAAAAGTCCTAGAGGAAAACACAGGCAGTGAACTCTCAGATATCCTATGCAGCAATATTTTCACTAGTGAGCCATCTTGATGGAACTATCCAGAGGTGGCCACTGCAGGTCTGGAGCATTGAATAGATGATAAGATAGAGGTTTCCATTTAGGATATACTGCTTATTATCAGATCTGTGGCAATGCATACAGGAAAAGGAAGAGGCATCATGGCAACTACATTCAGGTGTAGAATAGTCAGGACTGTCACACAGTTTCCAGGTGGGGAGAAAGGAGTCTGCCATGTGAAGAAACAATCAGGTGGTCTTGGGGAACATGCTCTCACATAATTAAAAATCTTACCACTTACTTTCTTCATCTGGATCCCATTATGTTTATGGCAATGACAGCTCAGAATGAATCTCAGAAGTCTCTCACCCATTTGATTTTTGACCTTGTCAAAATGAGCTTTCACCATCTGAAGACTTCAAAATGAGGAGACATTCATGTAACATTCACTTAGCTGGAAATCAGTCAAGCTCCTCACATGAATAAAAGGGCCCATTTGGCCTTGGTCCTAGAATAATGATTATTGCAGGTTTGGTGGTATTTGACTGCACTGTATCTTGTCTGGTTTGATGGTATTTGACTTCACTGTATCTTGTATCTTGCAGAGTAATGTGAGTACTTATCCTAGTGAAAGTTTCTGGGCTGGTTTACTTATCAAAATTATACACTTCTACCTCACCCACTCCCTCTCCCTCCCTCCCTTTCCTGTTTTTCCCTCTCCCCTCACATCCCTTACCAGATTTAGACATTTGCTAATGGCTGTATCCATGGGGTGATTGGGCTATGTATCCCAAGCACCTGACTTAGTATTTGGTGTCATCATAGAACAAAATCTGTTAATCCACAGAGTTAATAAAATATACCAGGATAAATATTTATCCTCAAGCTGTGTCCATTGTTTTCTTTTCCCTTGCCTTGTTTGTTAGTGTGCTTAATATTCATAGCATTTATGAAAAGATGTTCTGACAAGATGTTCTAAAAAGCTAGACCTAATGGAAGTTATTTGTCTTCCTTTCTCCCAGGATGGAGACCCTCCAAAAAAGGCAGCCTCTGCCACTGTTACTGCCACCAACACTACTATTGCCACTGCCACCACAACTGCCATTGTCACTGCCCCTGTCATGGCCACTGCCACTGCTTCAGCCACTACCACAAGCACTACCACTATCATTTCCACCACCACCTCTACCACCACTACTGGCCTAATGGATAGCAGTCATCTGGAGATGACATCCTGGGCAGCCCTCCCACTTCTGTCCACCAGCATCACCAGTGTCTGGAGACCCAAGCTCACTTTTGATGACTCGTATGTTGTCCCCAGATTAAAATGGATTCAGTTTGGGAGTGGTGAATGGGAGGTGGAGTCAGTATAACTTTTCTAGTATAATGCAATGTGTTATCCGAAATAAGACCTGGGCAGCAGTTCCTATAGCATTAAAAGTATATCCCTCCTCCCCACACTTTCCTATCTTTACCAAGAAATACCTTTGACCCATTTTAATTGTCAGTCTCTGTTACTGTTTTCAAAGGCAGGTGTTTAATTCTAGTTATTTGTCCTCCTTTCTTATCAATGTACTCAGATAGAACTCTGGGCCAACCAAGAGTTTTTACAGCTTGATTTTGTTGGATTTGTTTGGATAACTGGAATGATTGGGGTTGGAGAATGTAGGTGTTTATTCTAATGGGCCACTATGCACTTCAGATTTCATTTACAGAATTGTTTTGAGGTTAGTTATTGTATGAATGATAGCATTATTCTGCCCTTCTCATTACATAGGAATGAATTTATTAAAAAAACATTTTTGACTATTCAGGTTTTAATGAAAAGATGAACCATTTGTTTCTAATAGAGTTTATTTTGTATGCTTAGGGTTTGCAATGCTGATTATTACATGCAAGAGGCTAAGAAGCTGAAGCACAAAGCTGATGCACTGGTAGGTTTTCTTCACTCATTGCTTTGTTTCCATTAAAGTATTATGCTGTGAAGGTAAACAAAGAAGGAACTTGACAAACAATTCAAACTTTCTCATTGCTGCTGTGACATGGGGAGATTGGGACTGCTTAATTCCTTAACACTGTAATTCCCAAAATTTTTTGCAGTGTGTTACCCTGCCATTCATGTATTGGCTTTTCCATTATTTTTCCTGTTGCCCCATTTTCAGAAGCTAAATGGCGTGTACTATTATCATTGTCTTTCAAATGGACTTGAAATGACTGTTGATACTGGTCTGCAGAAGGTGGGGGCTTTCTTTGGGTATGGTAAACCAGAAAATGGTGTGGGAAAGAAGTTTATTGAGACATGATTAGCTGGCCTCAAAATTTGGTTCTGCAAAACTTGAGTATGTAGAAAAATTTCAACTCCTTGCTGCATTTGACTATGTTTCCAGAGTGAGACCCATAGCCAGTCTAGTGCATTGCAGACAGAGAGGAAGTTTGGTCATCTGGATATCCCAGGACATTTGGCCTTGCTTCCTCTAAAGGTTTTGGTCACTTAGAGCAATCATGAGCTCAACATGTTGAATTGTTTGACTTGATTGATCCTCCTAACAGGGGGTCTCAAACATGTGTTGTTACAATCATTGGAGGAACTTCAAAATAACCCTGATGCAGAGATCCCAGATGGCAGAGGAGTAAATGGAAGCTACACTAATCACCTCCCAGGACCAACCTGGAATTACAGCTAAATTATAGAGAAATCTGCCTGAATAACCAACTGAACACTAGCTGGAGGGAAGCCTTACAATTAGGGGCATACAGAAGAAACCACTTCACCACAAAGAGATTGATAAGAGAGTGCGGGGGAAACACAAGAGGGCTGGCTGGGCTCCCATGGGTGGAAGCTGAAATACTGAAGGGATATTTCAGCGGCCAGAGGGTTCCTCCTGAGAAATGTGGGGTCTAAACTTCAAGTTGGGCTCCCTAGCCTACAGGACCAGAGCCAGAAAGGAACCCATGTAACATTCAGCTGTGAAAAGCAGCAGGTTTTCTGTCTGCCAGAGAGACACAGCTGCAGATGCATAGAGCCTCTTAAAGGGCCAATGCACAAACTTTCTTTTGCAGCCACTTACCCAGGGCTCTGGCAGACAGAAGGCAGAGTGGACTAGAGTCTGGGATTGGTGGCACTGGGGAGAGAACTGAAGGAACAGCCTCCAGAATCCCAGTGTTCAGTCATTCCCCACATAGCAGAAGCCACCTTTCTCAGGCAGAGCACTCCTCTCCAAGGGCCTTCAACCTGAGAGAAGCAACAACTCCAGCCACAAGAGGGCCTCTTCCCTAACCTGTGGAGCTAAAGCCAGGCTGCTGATCACAACTTGATTAATTTAATAACTGATCGATCTCATAACTGACTAGTTTAGTGTTAACCCATTTATTTTGAATAGCATGTTATTCAATCTCTATGAATTTGTGTTTTTTTTCCTTGAGGTTGGTTTTAGTCTCAAGACATAGTAATCTGAGATGATGCTTGATACAATTTTAATTTTCTGGAATTTTTGAGGCTTATTTTGTGTCCTCCCATGTGGGCTATCTTTGAAAATGTTCCATATGCATTTGAAAAATGTATATTTTGCTTCTTTGGGTAAAAGATTTTGTATAATCAATTAAATCCATTTGTCTAGACTGTTGGTCAGTGTCACAATATCCTTATTAATTCTTTGGAAGAGCTATCCATTGTTGACAGTGGACTGTTAAAATCCCCTACTATGAGTGTGTTGTGGTTGATTACTTTCTTAAGTCCTCCAAGATTTTCCTTATATATTTGGGGTTCCTATGTTAGGCATATGTATGTTTACAGTGGTTATAACTTCTTCAGTGGTTTTTCCCTTAAGTATTATGAAATTGAAAAGCTTCTGCATGGCTAAAGAAAATATCAGCAAAATGAAAAGGAAACCAACCATATAGGAAAATGTATTTGCCAATGATAACTTGGACAAGGGTTTGATCTCCAAAATATATAAAGAAGTAATATGACTCAACACCAGGAAGACAAACAACCCAATTAAAAAATGGGAAAAGGAGCCCTGGCTGGCATAGCTCAGTAGATTGAGCACAGGCTGTGAACCAAAGTGTCACAGGTTTGATTCCCAGTCAGGGCACGTGCCTGGGTTGCAGGCCATGGCCCCCAGCAACCTCACATTGATGTTTCTCTCTCTCTCTCTCTTTCTCCCTCCCTTCCCTCTCTAAAAATAAATAAATAAAATCTTTAACAAAAATGGGAAAAGGACCTGAACAGATACTTCTCCAAGGTAGTCATAAAGAGGGCCCAAAGATATATGAAAGAATGCTCAACATCATTAGCCATCAGAGAAATGCAAATTAAAACCACAATGAGATACTACCTCACACCAGTCCGAATGGCCATCATTAACAAATCAACAAAAATAAGTTCTGGCAAGGTTGTGGAGAAAAGGGAACCCTAGTACACTGTTAGTAGGAATGCAGACTGGTACAACCACTGTGGAAAGCAGTATGAATTTTCCTAAAAAAAAAAAACAAACAAAAAACAAAAACAAAAACTAAAGATGGAACTGCCTATTGATCCAGTTATTCCACTGCTAGGATTATACCCTAAGAATCCTAAAACACCAATTCAAAACAACCCATGTGCCTCAATGTTCATAGCAGCATTATTTATGATAAGCAAATATTAGAAGCAGCCAAAGTACCCATCAAGTAATGAGTGGATCAAAAAACTATGCTACAAAGTAAAATAAAATAAAATGAAATACCCGTGGTACATTTACACAGTGGAATACTGTGCAGCAGAAAGAAAGAAGGAACTCCTACCTGTTGTGACGCCATGGATGGAAATGGAGAGGATTGTGCTAAGTGAAGTAAATTAGGGGGAGGAAAACAAATACCATATTATCTCACCTATAAATGGAACCTAATGAACAAAACAAACAAAGGAACAAAATAGAACCAGAGACATGGAAATAGGAAGCAAACTGACAGAACCCAAATGTGAAGGGGAAATAAGTTAATAGGGGAAAGAAGGGGAAGGGTCTAGTCAAGAAACACATATCAAATATCCATGGACATAGATAACAGGGTGAGGATTGACTGTGGGAACAGTGGGTTTCAGGGTAAGAGAGACCTATGGGGGTGGGGAGAAGTTGGGGCAACTTTGACAGAACAACAATAAAAAGTAATTAAATAAATACATATACACATAAATAAAACAACAGATTAATTTAACAATTAAGGCAGAAAATGCAAAGAAGCAGACAAAATGGGAAGACAAAGAAACAGACCCCAAATGAAAGAATAAGAGAATTCTCCCAGAAGATGAGCTACATGAAATGGAAGCAAGCAATTTATCAGATAAAGAGTTTAGAGTAATGATTATAACGATACTCAACAGCATTAAAAAATACATAGAAATCATAGAAAGGATCAATCAGAAATAAAGAATGCAATATGTAAAATAAATAACACACTAGAAGGAATAAACAGGTTTGATGAAGCAGAAAATAGAATCATTGATTTGGAAGACAAATTAGAAAAAACAACAACAACAACAACAACAACAACAACAACACCCAGGCAGAGCAGCAAAAAGAAAGAAGTTTTAAAAAAAAATGAGGAAAGATTAAAGAACATTTTAGACAACATGAAGCATAATAATATTTCTGCACCCTAGAAATTCCAGAAGAACAGAAGCAAGCAAGGGGTTGAGAACAATTTGAAGAAATAACAACTGAAAACTTCCTTAATCTGGTGAAGGAAAAAGACACACGACTCCAGGAAGCTCAGAGAATCCCCAATAAGTTGGGCTCAAAGAGGCCTACATGAGACACATCATAATTAAAATAAAAAGGCTTAAGGACAAAGAGAGAATCATAAGAGCCACAAGACAAAAGCAGGCAGTTGCATACAAGGGAGCACCAATTAGACTATCAACTGATTTCTCAATGGAAACATATCAGGCCAGAAGGGAGTGATGTGAAATATTCAAGGTGATGAAAAAACAAAGACGTACAACCAAGGCTACTTTAACCAGCAAGGCTATCATTTAAAATAGAAGGAGAAATAGCTTCCTAGACAAGGAAAACCTAAACGAACTTGTTACCACCAAACCAGTACTACAAAAATTGTTAAGGGTTTGCTTTAAGAAGAAGATGTAGAGAAAGAAAAAACAATGGACTTCTGGGTCTGGGGTCTTAAGATGGCGGCTTTTTTGGAGGAAGCATGATCCCCTTCCTCTGTGCAGGGGAGAGAAACTCGCTGATCGGCGGAGGAACAGAGCAAGGGGCCTAGGTTATCGCAACATTTATGAAAACAGGACATCAAAAATTATAGCGGACATTGAAAAACCAGATGGTAAGGAGACCGCTTCAGGACAACAGGGACCCAGGGATCAGCTCAGGGATCAGCTCAGGGATCAGGAGGGTTGCAGCCCCCAGGCCCAGTGCTCCCATGTCTGCCTCAGGGCACCCAAGAGAGAGGAGCCACTGCTCCCTCCCCGGACAATGGGGTTGAGCAACACCAGGGGAGGCCTTGTTGCTTGAAGGTTCAGAGAAGGGAGTTGGACTGGGAAACAGTCCCACAGGGGCTACAGGCACCCACGCATAGCCCTGGGAGGGGGGAGTGCCCCCAGCCAACGAGACCAGGGGCGGCCTGGTTGTGTGCCCGTGCCCCCAGCCCAGTGGGAGTGTGGTTCTATGGAAGACCCAGACCTTGCAGCCATGAACAAGGAACGGGCACAAGTATTCACAGGTTTCTGGAACCTGCGGTGGTGAACTTGGGGGAGCACGCACCCCTCCAGGATTCCCGACTCTCACGCTGTGAACCCAGAAGGGACGCGGTGCTTCGGGGGTTCCTGGAGCCTGCAGCAGGGAAATTGGTGGAAGTGCGCACCGCTTCATGATCCCCGAAGCTTGCACTGTGAATCCAGAAAAGACTCGGGTGCTTCCCAAGAGCATAGAGCCCGCCGTGGTGAAATTTGGGGGAAGGGTACATCTCCTTGTGATCCCCAGAGCTTGCATTGTGAATCCAGAAAAGACGCAAGAGCTCTGCAGGGCCCCAGAGCCCGAGAGACCATGGCAGTAAGCTTCAGAGAGCGTGCTTGGGAGCATGCATACCCTCATCCAGGGACCTGCAGGGGGACATTGGATTGGCTCTGGGGAGGTGCACTGCTGGCCCTGGGGACAGTACCTGACAGACGGACTGAGTTTTGACTGGGAATAGTGAAAAGCGTTCCAAATGCCCCTCAGCCTGCTGAAGCCAGCAAGACCAGAAAAACTGGTTTGGCCAGTTAGAAACCAACAAGAAGTTTTTTTTTGGGGGGGAGGGGGTTGGTCTTTGTTTGGGGGGGGCTGTTCTTGCTTGATTGTTTGATTTTATCTTATTAAGTGACTTTTTAATATTTTAATTATTATTTTTATATCTCTCAATTCCTTATGTTTCTCCTCCTTTCATCCTAGTATTATTCCTTCCACTCCAAATTTTTCTCTCCTCCATTCCATCTTCTGCTTTTTTTGCCCTTTTTTTTTTGAGGCTGCAAGTTACTGCAAATTTGTATTATCTTTTTCTCACTTTTCTGACATTTTTAATTTTAATAGTATTTTGGTATTCTTTCTCTTTCTGTATAATCTTCTTTGCTTGGTTGGTTATACTGTCATTTGATAGGATCCCCCTGTTATCTCAGTCACAGTGTGTGGATAATTTATTGTCCTTCATTTGTGTTCCATTAGTATACCTCTAAAGGTTCGATACTCCTTATACTTGTTATCTAGATTTCTTAGATTCTTCCACATGATTGTTGCTTTAATATTATTGTAAATAAGACCTAGTTCATACAATTGTAAATACTACTCAATACCCCTCCGTGATCTCACCCCACATTGCAGTTTCCTGAACTATATTATTGTGGGGGTTGTCTCTATTCTTTTACACGCTACTCCTATTTACTAATCTTTATTCCCACCCTACCTAAGAATATGACCTTCCACAGCCTCACAGGATTCTAGATCCAACTAAAAAAAACTTTCCTCCCCAATAAAAGTCTTTTCTTCTTTCCATCCTTTCTAAAACGTGGCTAGTGGGGTGGAAGATCATGGTAAACACTATACATAGACGAAAGATATCCCATCTCTTCTCTACTGGCTGCTACTGTAAATACCATAGAATACTCTCTTGCTGTCTTAAACCATTTTGCCTTACTCCTCCAACTGATCACAAAAAAGACTAGGGGGAAGGTGTGAACACCAGGATACACGAAGGAGACTGAATGAATCTCACAGGTATTCTACCACAGAAGTTCACACCATAATCACAGGGAGCCAGAACAGACCAATTTAAGAAACAGAGGCTAACAAGAAGAGTCTCACAAAAAATGAGAAGACAAAGAAACAATCCCCAAATGAAAGGAAAGGAGGAAGCCTCAGAAAGAATGCTAAATGAAATACAGGCAACTCAACTATCAGATATTGAGTACAAAACAATGATTATCAGGAAGTTCAATGAACTCACAATGAGCTATCAGAAACTAGAGGGAAGCTACAACAATCTCACTGCAAACTATATTAACATGAAAAAGGAAACAGAAAATATGAACAAGGGCCAAGAGGAAATGAAGAATACAATTTCTGAACTGAAGAACACAGTAGAAGGAATGAAAAGCAGGATCGATGAAGCAGAAGACCAGATTAGCGAATTGGAGGACAAAGTAGAAGAAAACACCCAGAAAGAGCAACAAAAGGAAAAGAGGCACAGAAAGAATGAAGAGGGATTAAGAGAACTGCAAGACAATATGAAATGTAATAATAACCATATAATAGGGATACCAGAAGGAGAAGAAGAAGAGCAAGGGATAGAAAACCTATTTGAAAAAGTAATGATGGAAAAGTTCCCTAATTTGATGAGAGAAAAAGGCACACAAATCCAGGAAACACAGAGAGTCCCAATCAAGAGGAACCAAAAGAGGCCCACCTCAAGACCCATCATAATTAAAATGAAAAAATTTCAAGACAAAGACAGAATCTTAAAGGCAGCAAGGGAGAAACAGGGAAGTACCATACAAGGGAGCCCCAACAGGGCTAGCAGTTAACTTCTCAATGGAAACACTCCAAGCAAGAAGAGAATAGCAAGAAATATTTCAAGTAATGAGAACTAGAGGTCTGCAACCATGGCTGCTTTACCCAGCAAGGCTCTCAATCAAAATAGAAGGCCAAATAAGAATCTTCCCAAACAAAAGAAGTCTAAAAGAATATGCCTCCACCAAACCAACCCTGCAAGAGGTGCTAAAGGGACTCCTTTAAGGAAAGAAAGGAAAAGAGAGAGGGAGAGAGAGGAACACATCTACATAAATGGCAATGAATAAGTACCTATCAATAATAACCTTAAACTGAAATGGATTAAATGCACCAATCAAAAGACATAGAACACCTGAATGGATAAGAAAATGACCCAAATATATGCTGCCTACAAGAGACCTATGGCAGGATAAAGACCTGCACAGGCTGAAAGTAAAGGGCTGGAAACAAATTTTCCAAGCAAATGGACAGGAAAAAAAAAAAAAGCCCGGGTAGCAATAGTCATATCAGACAAAATAGATTTTAGGAAGAGGGCTATAAGAGAGATCTGGAAGGCCATTTCATGATACTCAAGGGAAGAATCCACCAAGAAGACATAAATATTGTAAATATATATGCACACAACATAGGAACACCCAAATACATAAAGAAAATCTTAGAGGACTTCAACAAAGATATTGACAGCAACACAATTATAGTGGGGGATTTTAACACCCCACTGTCAAAAATGGACAGATATTCCAAACAAAATATCAACAAAGATATCATGGCATTGAACAATACCCTAGATGAAATGGACTTAACTGATATATACAGAGGCTTCCATCCCAAAGAAGCTAAATACACATTCTTATCAAATGTACACGGAACATTTTCAAAGATAGACCACATGATAGGACACAAAACAAACCTCAACAATTTCAAGAAAAGTGAAATCATGCCATGAATTTTCTCAGATCACAAGGAACTAAAACTAGAAACTAACCCCAAGGAAAAAAAGCCCAAAACACTCAAAATCATGGAGCTTAAATAGCATGCTATTAAACAATGAATTGGTCAAAAATGAAATTAGGGAAGAAATCAAAAAGTTTCTGGAAACAAATGAAAATGAACTCACATCAACCCAAAACATATGGGACACAGAAAAGGCAGTCCTGAGAGGGAAGTTCACAGCAATACAGGTGTACCTAAAAAAGATAGAAATATTTCAAACAAACAACCTAATGCTATGTCTACAAGAACTTAAGGAACAACAACAAAGACAGCCCAGAGCAGGCAGAAGGAAGGAAATAACCAAGATCAGAGCAGAATTAAATGACATAGAGACACAAAGCACAATTTTAAGGATCAATCAATCCAAGAGCTGGTTCTTTGAAAAGATAAAGAAAATCGACAAGCCTTTAAGCAGACTCATCAAGAAAAAAAGAGAGAAGACCCAAATAAACACAATCAGAAATGAAAGGGGAGAGATTACAACAGATACCACAGAAATACAAAGGATTGTAAGAAATTACTACAAAGAGCTGTATGCCAAGAAATTTGGAAACCTAGATGAAATGGACAACTTTCTAGAAAAATATAATCTTCCAAAACTCAATGAAAAAGAAGCAGAAAGCCTGAACACACCAATAACAGCAAAAACAATTGGAGCATTAATCAAAAAACTCCCAACACATGAAACGCATGGGCCAGATGGTTTCACAGGAGAAGTCTACAAAGCATGTAAGGAAGAGCTAACCCCTATCATTCACAGACTATTCCAAAAAATCCCAAAATATGGAAGACTCCCAAACTCTTTTTATGAGGCCAACATCATCCTAATTCCAAAACCAGATAAAGACAAAACAAAGAAAGAAATCTTCAGGCCAATATCGCTGAGGAACATTGACGCTAAAATCCTCAACAAAATACTGGCAAACTGCATCCAACAGTACATTAAAAAGTCACACACCTTGACAAAGTGGGATTCATTCCGGGGATGCAAAGATGGTACAATATTTGCAAATCAGTAAATGTAATACATCACATGAACAAAAGCAAAGACAAAAACCACATGATCATATCAATAGATGCAGAAAGAGCATTTGATAAGATACAAAACCCAATTATGATAAAACACACAGCAAAATGGGAATACAGAAAGCATTCCTCAACATAATAAAGGCCATATATGAGAGACCTACAGCCAACATCATACTCAATGGGCAAAAATTAAAATCTTTTCCACTAAGATCAGGAACAACACAAGGCTGTCCACTTTCACCACTTCTATTCAATATAGTACTGGAAGTTTTAGCCACAGTGATCAGACAAGAAAAAGAAATAAAAGGCATCCAAATCGGAAAGGAGGAAACAAAACTGTCACTGTTTGCAGATGACATGATAGTATATATAGAAAATCCTATAGACTCCACC
Organism: Phyllostomus hastatus; assembly: GCF_019186645.2. Taxonomy (NCBI): domain Eukaryota; kingdom Metazoa; phylum Chordata; class Mammalia; order Chiroptera; family Phyllostomidae; genus Phyllostomus; species Phyllostomus hastatus. The sequence goes on from NW_025334029.1 coordinate 3,533,973, forward strand.
AAAAAACTGCCTTACCTAATAAATTAATTTGGCAAAACAGCAGGATATAAAGTCAATATCCAGAAATCAAAGGCATTTCTGTACACCAACAATGAAACAGCAGAAGCAGAGATCAAGGAAAAAATCCCATTTGAAATAGCAAAAAAAGAATAAAATATCTAGGAATAAACCTAACCAAAGAGGTAAAAGACCTGTATTCAGAAAACTACACAACACTGAGGAAAGAAATCAAGGAAGACACAAACAAATGGAAACATATACCGTGTTCATGGACTGGAAGAATTAATATCATCAAAATATCCATACTACCCAAAGCAATTTACATATTCAATGCAATACCTATTAAAGTAACAATGGCTTATTTCACAGACATAGAACATTTCAAAAATTTATGTGGAACCATAAACGACCCCGAATTGCTGCTGCAATGTTGAGAAAGAAGGGTAAAGTAGGAGCGATCATAACACCTAACACTAAGCTATACTACAAGGCCACTGTAATCAAAACAGCCTGGTACTGGCATACAAACAGGCACATGGACCAATGGAACAGAACACAGAGCCCAGAAAGAAACCCAGGTCTCTATGGTCAATTAATATTTGACAAAGTGGGCAGCAACATAAAATGGAATAAAAATATCCTTTTCAACAAATGGTATTTGGAGAATTGGACAGCTACATGCAAAAAAAAATAAATAAATAAATGAAACTTGACCACCAACTTATGCCTTACACGAAAATAAATTCAATGTGGATAAAAGAGTTAAATATAAACTATGACACCATTAAAGTCCTAGAGGAGAACGTAGGTAGGAAAATCTCAGATATTTCATGCAGAAACATTTTACTGACATGTCCCCTAGAGCAAGGGACATAAGGAAAGAATAAACAAATGGGACCTCATCAAAATAAAAAGCTTCTGCACAGCTAAAGAAAACAGTATCAAAATAAAAAGAGAACCAACTGTATGGGAAAACATATTTGCCAATGATACCTCAGACAAGGGTTTAATCTGCAACATATATAAAGAAATTACACGACTCCACTCTAAGAAGACAAGCAATCCAATTAAGAAATGGGCAAAGGACTTGAACTTTGCCCAGACACTTCTCCAAGGAGGACATACAGGGGATCCAAAGACACATGAAACGATGTTCAATATCGCTAGTTATCAGAGAGATGCAAATTAAAACCACAATGAGATATCACTTCACACCAGTCACAATGGCCATCATAAACAAAGCAACAAACAACAAGTGTTGGAGAGGCTGTGGAGAAAAGGGGACCCTAGTGCACTCTTGGTGGGACTGCAGACTGTTACAACCACTATGGAAAGCAGTATGGAACTTCCTCAGAAAACTAAAAATGGATCTGCCTGTTGACCCAGCAATTCCACTGCTGGGACTATAGCCTAAGAACACTAAAACACCAATTCAAAAGAACTTTTGCACCCGATGTTCATAGCAACACAATTTACAATAGCTAGGTGCTGGAAGCAAACTAGATTCCCATCAGTAAATGAATGGATCCAAAAACTTTGGTACTTTTACACAATGGAATTCTATGCAGCAGAAAGATAGAAGGAGCTCCTACCCTTTGCAACAGCTTGGATGGAGCTGGAAAGCATTATGCTAAGTGAAATAAGCCAGGCAGTGAAAGACAAATACCATATGATCTCACCTTTAACAGGAACCTAAACAACAGAACAAAGAAACAAGCAAAATATAACCAAAGACACTTAAATAGAGGACAGGCTGACAGTGAACAGAGGGGGAGAAGAGGGAATTTCAGGGGAGAATGGTGAGGGTTTACAGGAACAAATTTAAAGGACAAAAACTAGGGGGAGTGTGGTAATGGGGACAACGTGGTGAGGGTTCGGTGGGTGGGCTGGAATGGGAGTAAAAGGGAGAAAACTGTACTTCAACAATGATTAAAAAAAATTAAAAAAGGACTTCTGGCCAAGACTGGGACATAAGTAGATACACTATGCTTCATTGCACAACCAAAAGAAGTTCAATAAATTTAAAAACAAACATACGCAGAACTCTGAGAAAATCAAACTGTGTAGAAGTCTGATAACCAAGGAGTTAAGGAAGAAACATTTATTGAGACTGACAGTGCTGTAATTTGGCAAGTGCCTTGCCCTACCCTGTCAAATACCTAAGACCTCACCCCTTAGAACATAACAGACATGCTGATAATATATATCCCAAATGAAAGAAAAGATCAGAACTCAAAAAATAGAACTAAGGACTGAAGAGATAGCCAACCTATCAGGTGCAGAGTTCAAAACACTGGTAATCAGAATGCTAACTGAAATGGTTGAGTATGGTCACAAATTACAGGAAAAAGTTAATGCTATGAAAAGTGAAATAAAGGAAAATATACAGTGAACCAACTGTGACAAGAAGGAAACCGTGACTCAAATCAATGATTTGGAGCAGAAGGAAGAAATAAACATTCAACCAGAGCATAAGGAAAGAACAAGAGTTAAAAAAAAATGAGGTGAGGCTTAGGAACCTCTGGGACAACTTTAAACATTCCCACATCTGAATCATGGGGGTCCCAGAAGGAAAAGAGGAAGTGTAAGAACTTGAAAATTTATTTGTAAACATAATGAAGGAGAATTTCCCCATCTGACATAAGAAATAGACTTTCATGAATTTTAGCAAGCTCAGACAGTCCCAAAGAAGTTCAACCCAAGGAAGCACACACCAAAGCACATCATAATTACATTATGCAAGATTAAAGATAAGAAGAGAATCCTAGCAGCAGCAAGAGAAAAGGAGACAGTTACCTACAAAGGAGTTCCCCTAAGACTATCTGCTGATTTCTTAAAAGAAACCTTGCAAGCATGAAGAGCCTGGATTGAAGCATTGGAATTCATAAAAGGCAAATACCTATATCCAAGGTTACTCTATCCAGCAAAGCTATCATTTATAATCGAAGCGCAGATAAAGTGGTTTCCAGATAAGGTCAAGTTAAAGCAATTCATCTTCACCAAGACCTCATTATATGAATGTTAAAGGAATTTATCTAAGAAAAAGATGATAAAAATATGAACAGTAAAATGACAGCAAACTCACAACTGTCAACAACTGAACCTAAAATGAAAACAAACTAAGCAAACAACTAGAACAGGAACAGAATCACAGAAATGGAGATCACATTGGTTATCAGCGGTGAAGCAGAGGGGGGAGAATGGCCTAAAAGTTACAGGGAATAAGAAGCATAGATGGTAGGTACAAAATAGACAGGGGGAGGTTAAGAATAGTACATGAAATGGAAAAGCCAAAGAATTTGTGTGTACAACCCATGGACATGAACTAAGGGCAAGCAGAAATGCTGGTGGGCTGGGGAATGCAGGGTAGAAGTGAATGAAGAGGAGAAAAATAGTAGGATAACTGTGATATCATAATCAGTAAATTATATTAAAAAACAAAATGAAGGATCATCAAGGAACATGTATAAAGAACACATGGACAAAGCCAAAGGGGAAATCGGTTCCAGGGTGAGAAGTGGGGATGGGTGGGGTGGGGGGTGTTGGAGGATAAATGAAGACAAGTGTAGTTGAACAACAATAAAATATGCCATTGAAAATAAGAAAATAAAAATTTTAAAAAAACTAAAAAAGGAAAAATGAAAGAATAACAATGGACTGCATACATATCTATCCATAATCACCTTAAATGTAAATGGCCTAAGTGCCCCTACCAAGAGGCATAGGGTAGCTGAATGGATAAGAAAACAAGTCCCATGTATATGCTGCCTCCAAGAAGCCCATCTCAGATCAAAGGATACACACAGACTAAAAGCAAAAGGATGGAAAAAGATATTTCATGCAAATGAATAGAAAAAAACTGGAGTAGCACTACTTATATCCAACAATATAGATTTTAAAATAGAGGCAATAGTAATAGACAAAGAAGGACACTACATAATAATAAAGGGAACAGTCCAACAAGAGTATATAACCCTAGTAAACCCTTACACATTCAACATAGGAGCAGCTAAATATATGGAGTAAATCTTGATGGACATAAAGGGCAAAAATGACAGACATGCAGTCATATTTGGGGATTGTAACACCCCATTGACTTCAGTGGATAGATGTTCCAGGCAGGAAATCAACAAGGAGACAACAGTCTTAAATGGCACACTAGATCAAATGGATTTAATGATTTCTTCAGAGCATTTCACACCAAAGCAGAAGACTATACACACTTTTCAAGTGCACATGTAACATTTTCTAGAATGTACAAAATGTTAGAATGCAAAAATAGTCTGAATATTTAAGAAGATTGAAATCATATCAAGCATCTTCTCTGAACAAAATGCTACAAAATTATAAATCAATCACAAGAACACTGAAAAACATGCAGACATGGAAGCTGAATAATAAATTATTGAACAATGAATGGGTCAACAATGAGATCAAAGAAGACATCAAAAAATACCTTGAAACAAATGAAAATGAAGAGACAACAATCCAAAATATGTGGGACACTGGGAAACTCTTCTTAAGAGTGAAATTTATAGTATTACAGGCCTATATATAAAAGAAAAAGCTCAAATAAATTATCTAACTTCACACCTGAAGGAACTTAAAAAAAAAAGAACAATAAACAAAGCCTGAAGTGAATAGAAGGATGGAAAAATAAAAATCAGAGCAGAAACAAACTAAATAGAACCTAAAAAGTGATACAAAAGATCAACGAATCCAAGAGCTGGTTCTTTAAAAAGATAAACAAGATTGACAAGCCTTTCAGCAGACTCATTAAGGAAGAAAGAGAAAGAACCCAAAAATAAAAGCAGAATTGAAAGATTGGAAATAACAACTGACACCAAAGAAACACAAATAATTTAAAGAAAATATTAAGAACATCTATATCCCAACAAACTGAACAACCTGCACAAAATGGATACATTCCTGGAAGCATATGAACTTCCAAAATTAAATCAGGAAGATTCAGGTAATCTGAATGGATAGATGACACCTAGTGAAATTGAAGCAGTAATCAATAAAGTCCCAACAAACAAAAGCCATGGACCAGATGGCTTCACAGGTGAATTCTGCCAAACATTCTGAGAAACAACACCTCTCCTTCTCAAACTACTTCATGAAATTCAGGAGGAAGGAAGGCTCTCAAACTCATTTTATGAGGCCAGCATTATCCTAATTCCAAAGCCTGAAAAGGATACTACAAAGAGAGAAAATGATAGGCCAATACCCCTGATAAACATAGACACTAAAATTCTCAACAAAATATTAACAAACAGAATACAACAGTGCATCAAAAACATCGTACACCATGATCAAATGAGATTTATTCTGAGAATGCAAGGTTGGTACATTTATAAATCCCTAAATGTGATTCATCACATAAACAAAATGAAGGATAAAAGCCACACAATCAGATCAGAAGATGCAGAAAAAGCACTTGGTAAAATCCAGCACCCATTTATGATAAAAATATCTCAGCAAGGTGGGATTAGAGGGAGCATACTTAAACATAATAAAGGCCACATATGACAAACCCACTCCCAGTATCATACTCAATGGAGAAAAACTACAAGCATTCCCCTTATGATCAGGAACAAGACAGGGGTGTCCACTTTCACCTCTCTTATTTAACATAGTACAGGAATTCCTCACTACAGCAATCAGACAAGAATAAGAAATAAAGGAAATCCAAATTAAAAAGGAAGAAGTAAAACTGCCATTATTTGCAGATAACATGATACTGTACATAGAAAACCCCAGAGATTCCAATCTCACCTATAAGTGGTACCTAATTACCAAAACAAACAAGCAAGCAAATTATAACCAGGGACATTGAAATTAAGAACAAACTGACTGTAATCAGAGGGGAGGTGGGAGAGGATATTGGGGAGATTAGAGAGAAAGGTTGTCAAGAAACATATATAAAGGACATGTGGACAAAGCCAAAGGGGAGTAAGATTGAGGATGGGGGTTGAGGGTGACTGGGATGGGGGTATTGGTGGGAGAAAAATGGAGACAACGGTACTTAAACAACAAGAAATTCTGGAAAAAAAAGTAAAGTAGAACAAGAAAAAAAGAAACTATTAGAACTGATAAATGAATTCAGCAAAGTAGCAGGATACAATATTAATATCCATAAATCAGTTACATTTTTATATACAAATAATGAACTAACAGAAAAGGAAATTAAGAAAACAATCTCATTCACTATTGCTTCAAAAAGAATAAAATGTCTAGTAGTAAATCTAACCAAAGATATCAAAGACCTGTACCCAGAAAATTATAAGAAACTGAAGAAAGAAATTGAAGAATATATAAATAGGTGGAACACATACCATGTTCATGGATAGGAAGAATTAACATCATTACAATGTCCATCCTACCCAAAGAAATCTATAGATTCAACACAGTTCCTGTTAAGATACCAATGATGTATTTCAAGGAACTGTAACAAATATTTCCAAAATTTATATGGAACCACAAAAGTCCCTACATAGCAATAGTGATCCTGAGAAAGAGGAACGAAGTTGGAGGAATCAAGCTTCCTGATATCAAACTATACTATAAGGCCAAAGTAATCAAAGCAGCCTGGTACTGGCATAAAAACAGACACTTAAATCAATGGAACAGAATAGAAAACCTAGAAACAACCCCACATCTTTATAGTCAATTACTATTCGACAGTGGAAACAAGCACATACAATGGGATAAAGACTGTTCAATAAATAGTGTTGCGAAAGTTGGACGGTTACTAAGTTTAATGTAGAAAAATGAAACTAGACCTCCTTCTTACCCCAAACACAATAATAAATTCAAAATTGATCAGATACTTAAATGTTAGACCCAAAACCACAAAAATTCTGGTAGAAAACATAGGCAGTAAAATATCAGACATTGCTCATAGCAATATGTTATCTGCTATATATCCTCAGACAAGGGAAACAAAAGAAAAATAAATGAATGGGACTATATCCAACTCAAAAGTTTTTACACAGCAAAGTAGATCAACAAAATGAAAAGACAATCCACAGAATGGGAGAACATATTCACCAACACATCCGATAAGGGGTTAATATCCAAAATTTATAAGGAAATTACAAAACTCAACATTAAAAAATGGGCAAAGGACCTGAATAGACACCTCCACAGAAGACTTACTGATGGCCTATAGACATATGAGAAGATGTTCAACATCAGTAATCACCACAGAAATGCAAAGGCAAACCACTTCACACATGTCTGAATGGCCATCATAAACAAACCAACAAACAAGTGCTGGTGAGGTTGTGGAGAAAAGGGAACTCTAGTACACTGTTGATAAAAATGAAGACTGGTGCAGCATCTGTGGAAAACAGTGTGGAATTTCCTCAGAAAACTAAAAATGGAACTGCCTTTCGACCCAGCAATTCCACTGCTGGAATTATACCCTAAGAACCCTGAAACAGCAATCCAAAAGACCCTAGCACCCCAATGTTCATAACAGCACAATTTACAATAGCCAAGTGCTGGAAGCAACCTAAGTGTCTATCAGTAAACGAATGGATCAAAAAATTGTGGTACATTTACAGAATGGAATACTACACAACAGAAAGAAAGAAGGAGCTCCTACCCTTTGTGACAGCATGGATAGATCTGGAGATCATTATGCTAAGTGAAATAAGCCAGGCAGTGAAACACAAATACCATATGATTTCACCATAAGTGGAACCTAATCAACAAACAAACAAGGAAGCAAAATATAACCATAGATATTGAAATAAAGAACAAACTGACAGTAACCAGAGCAGAGGGGGATAATGGGAGAAGAAGGAGAAGGGTCATCAAGAAACATATATAAAACACACATGGACAAAGCCAAAGTGTGTAGAATCAAGGGTGGGGGGTGGGGATGGCTGGGGTGGTGGAGGAAGATGGAGACAACTGTACTTGAACAAGAAGGAAAAAAAATACCCATTTTATTGCTAATATAAAATATAGTATTGTTATTTTAACAAAATGGAAGTCTTACCTAAGATACATTTCAAAATATGGTTGATTTTCATTATTTAGGGATTTGTATTTGTGAATTCACCTACTCATTCAAATTATTTGTAATCTCCAAATCAGTACTCATGATGTTTTTGTGGTCATCCACAGACATGCAAACAACAAAAAAATTATGAAAGAACTGAGAAAAATCAGTGATACAGAAAAACATATACATATAATTAAGAATAAGCAATACTCTCTGCTGTCCAGGGTCTGTTTAAGTGCTCCAGCCTCCCCAAACCACTGTTGGTCTAATCCATTTAGACAATGGATTTTCAATTGAGGAAATTCTGTCCCCATGTAGGGAAAAATGGTTCTTGAGAGTGGAGTGAAACAGCCTTAGATATTTCAATGGTGTGTGACTCTTCAAAAAGCCACAGTACATAAAGAGATCATCAGGAGTCCTAGCCATGTGGTTCAGTTGGTTGGAGCATTTTCTGTGCATTAAAGTTTGCCAGTTCCATATGGATGTTTTATTCTCTCATTCTTTGTCTCTCTCCCTCCCTCCCTCCCTCCCTCCCTCCCTCCCTCCCTCCCTCCCTCTCTTCCTCTAATAATGAAAACATGTCCTCGGGTTGGGTTTAAAAAATACTATACTGGTCACATAAAACTGTCAGCTGGACCCTATTTGAGAGAGAGAGAGGGAGAGAGAGAGATCAGGATATGGTTGGCATTAAAATTTCAAAGGGAGTATGTGAAAAATCTTAAAAAGCTCCATCAGAGGGTGGTGACAATGAAAAAATGGTTGAAAACATTTATTTATTTCAGAGTAAGATATCTTTGCTAGGCTTATGTCTATTCTAGAGTTGGAAGCCCCCCTGTAGTTCAAGTTCCTTATATTATAGGAGATGTGACCTGAGCACTAACTAGCACTATGCTCATGAAATTCCTCTGGACTACGGATTCTCCTTTTTGAAAAGCAGGTGTTGGGGCTAGGAGATCTTTAAAGATTCTTGTAGCTGTGGATTTGTGAATGAAATCACATTGTCCAAAATCAGAATATAAAGATTAATTTCCAAATGAGAGAGCTATTTGGAGCCAGATAACCTAAGGAGATTATCTTCTAAAGTGGGAGAGGGTGGTAGTTTGCATATATACACAGATTTTCAAAAAAAAAACCCTTTGAATTTGGTTGAAAATATTTTACACAGCATCTCACAGAAACGAAACCACAGAATTCTTGCAGTACATAAAAGCTGAAAAACATTTATTGTAAAAAGTCATTTACAACAAGAGATTCTGTAGGACAAGTAAGTCATCATTTTATAGTTGTACTTAATCCTTTACTAGAGACAGCTACTCTGCCATCCTGAGAATTGAAGCCTGCACAGTTGCATAGACAATGTTTTGATGTAAGGTATATAAGGAAATTAAAATAGCTAAATCTGCATTATATTGTTCTTTTACATAGAATTATACACTAGTGGAATTCTGACATCTAGCTATCAGACATTGAAAATGTTAAATACTGTTATAAAATACTCAGTATAAAGTGTCATATATAATATTCATTACACATTAAAAAAATCAGCTTGTCTAAATCACTTTAATTGTGACCATTATTGAGGCTAAAATCTTTTGCAATAAAATTTTACTAAACTAAAATATTTAGTAGTGCTATTTCTTGGCTTTTGACCCACTATTTCAGACAATTATTTACAGTGAAATTGATGTGATTATTGTCAACAGTCACACTATAGCTTCACATTTTTCATGACAATTGCATTCATTTTTTTTGCTCCTCTCCTGGAAGTAAGGTTCATGTGATTACAAAGAGTTCTAATTAAAGACTATATGTGTTAGTTGTCCACAAGTCTTAAAAAAGAAGAGTTCCATTGCAAGCTTGTCTATAGGACACTACAATTTACAATTCACTAAATAAATTTAGTGAATAGAATCTAGTCAAGGCAGTGATTTGGATTCTGGTGTACTAAAAAAGATAACAACAACAACAATAATACCACAGATACATGATAATACCACCACACATGATACCTAATCTGAAGTTTTCTTTTCTTAACCAGCCTCAGTGTAGTTATAATAGAACATTATATCAGTCGCATTATTGTCAACATACATTCATACATCGTCCCACCTCTACATCAGGGTTTCTCAGACTTGACACTGTTAGGCTGGATAATTCTCCACTGTGGAGCCTGCCCTGTGCATTGCTGAATGGTTAGTCACATCTCTGGCCTCTGCCCACTAGATGCCCTCTGTTCCCTAGTGGCAACAACCAAAAATGTCTCCAGATATTGTGAAATGTTCCCTGAGGTAGGATTGCAAAATTGCCCCATTTTGCGAACCCCTCCTTAATATAAAGGAGAAAGGGGAATATTATACTGATGACTCTTATTCCTGTTTCAGCTTGAGAAATTTGGCAAAGCTGTGAATTATGCTGATGCAGCCCTGTCATTCACTGAATGTGGCAATGCTATGGAGTGCAACCCTCTGGAAGCAAAATCTCCCTATACTATGTACTCTGAGACTGTGGAGCTCCTGAGGTAAACGGCTGTTCTGCAACCATCTTCCTAAACCCGTTTCAGTCATAATTGGAAGCTGCTATTTTTTAAAATATAATTTCCACATAGTAATGGTTTATCCAAGGCATCTTCTTCTTAGAAATCATGACAATTAGTTCTTGCCATTTTATTAATATCATGGACATTTATAATTGATGGACACTGTTTCTATAAATTATCCCTTACAATGATTTATAATTTGCAATATTCATAAAAGTAAAGTGGAAATGTGGTGGGTAGAACTGTAATAATTTCACTGTTTGGCATTGACACTTATCTACTCAAAGTGTAATTTTATAATTCAAAAAAGTGGTATTATTGGGACTTCTGTTATAAACCATGTTTTCTAAGAATTTTTCTGCCTTGGTTATTAAAAAGGGAGGGAATACTGTTCTAACATAAAGTCAGCACTAAGGCCATAAGTGTGAATTAGACTTTCAATGCATCTGGAATTTAAGGGAAACAGACAAGGTGGTAGCAGGGGCAGGGTAGAGATGAAAGAATGAAAATAGGAGAGGATATATTACCTGCACAGATTATTGGTTTCATTTGCATTTTAAATGAAATTTTTTGGCCTGTTGGTCTTAGCAGAGTAGAATTTGTGGGAAATCAAAAAATTCCTGAAAGAAAGAAACAATGAAATCATATCCATTCTAGGGTTCTCCAGTACCTTGCAGATATTTGTAAAATAATTTAACCCACCTCTGAATAGTGGGTAAGCACTATCATTTCCTGGATTGACTAAATAATTGCTTTTGATTGAGTGAACTGTATTTCACCTGGTAAGCCCTTATATTGTGGTCACCTCTGGCTTGATTAATCAACAATTCCAGGACTGGATTTTAGCTTTTTACTATGTTACTTGTAAACAAAATGTTTACAAATCTAAGGACGCTGGTACCCAAACTTAGCACGCATATTTTATAAGAAAGCATTCCAAAATTTCTAAAGAATGTGAACTATTACAAAGAAAAAAATATGTTCACATGGAATAAGAAGATTTAGTTAAAACAACAAAAGTAAAGAGATATTAAGGAAAATCACAGGTAGCCAGTCATCTTTGTTTTTTCTCTGTTGAGAAACATATAAAGTACTTCTCCAACATCATACACAGTGAAAGCTGCCATTACCATTCAGTAGCTTTTAAGACAAAATTGTTTTTTTTTCAATGTCTATTCAAGGCCACCTGTGATTTTCAAAGTTGCACAAAATGAAATTCTGGCAAAAATTGCAAGCAACAAAAATTGAAAGAAAACAATGAACAAACATGGAGATAATTCATGTCTTCTATTCACCCAAGAATTTTACAATAGGCCCTTTTTAAACTAACAAGAAAATATAAAGATGCTAATACCAGGTATTAGCACACACACACACACAATATTCGTGAACTAGGCCTGTCCTATACTGATGATGGGAGTAGAAAATGATCATTGTAAATTGAGGATAATTTGTCATTCTGTAGGAAAACCTACAAAAATGAGCATTTATATATTTTGAGCCAATAAGTCAAATTCTGTAGTGTTCCATTTGGCATAAATTATAGCACACAATTAGAAGCGAACAAAAAAATCAATAATAGAAGAGTAATTAATTACATCACAGTACACTCAACAGAATACTTTGCAGCCATTGAAGTACAACAATGATGGAAACTATGTAGCTGCATAAAAATGTTTATATCATGATGTTAAAGTAAAAGCAAGCTAAATACATTACATTTCTAACCATGAAAAATGTGTTTCTGAATGTGAACCAACGTGGAAGAGAACTGAGCTCATAGCTGTAATGAGGTGAAATTATGGGTGTTTTCCCTTTCTATATATTTTTCTTTCTTATTAATTTTATTTTAGGAAATTTATGCTCTCTTAAAATACATAAAAACAAAAACATCAGGGTTCTTTTTTGCAAAAAATGAAATGTTAATCTTTGCTGTTTATTTCCATTAGAAAACACTTCCCTTAATTTTTTCCCAAAATGCTTTTTTTTTCTAATCACAATTTTTTATTATATAATAGTTTACTGCCATCAGAAGTATATTTCAGTGGAACCTGATTAAATTCAGTGAAAAATTTATGAACATTCACTTTAAAGTCAATATTTTAAATTTATTTTTAGTTTTGAGTTAATAATAGATTCACATACAGTTGTAAGAAATGATACAGAAAGCTCCTGTGCACCCTTACCCAGATCCACCCCCAGAGTAATAGCTTGCTTAACTATAGTACAGAATACCAACCAGAACATAGACTCTGATAATCCATGGACTTTTTAAGATTTGACCACCTTTTTCCAGATTATACCAATTTTACATGTGTGTCCTCTGTGTGTGTGCATCCTCTTGTATGTCCTCCCTTGTGTGTCTTCTCTCTGTATATTTACATTTTTTACATTTACTATAGTGTGTGTATAATTCTTTTGAGAGAAATTTTAGTTGGGAATAAAATAGGCTAAAGTGCCTAGGTCTTCTGATCCATTTAAGCAATTAAGGCTCCACTATCAAGTCAATTCACAAGTTGTTACTATCAGAGGGTGACTGTAATATGAACATAGTTTTATTAGTGCAATATTATATTGAAGATATGTTTATTACTCTATCCCAAACAGTATGCTGACTTCAGAGAAAGCCCCATTTTCTTCATTCAAGTAATTATAGTTGCTCTGAGCCTTGGGAAATCTGCAGTGGTAATGTATTTGTGAAAACAAGTGGAGCATCACAATAACTTGACATTTCATCAGATTTATTACATAATAAAAATCCTTTTGGTTAGTATTGCAGGAACAGGAAGGGCTCACATCAAGTGCACAGGCCCTCTTGTTGGAAAATGTTCACTGAACAAAATTGGGAGCATAAGTGGGAGAACAGGGGTATAGAGTATGGTGGGGATGTGCAGAGTCTTGAGAGGCCAGCTCAGGGGTGCTGCTGTTCTGGGGAGGCTGCTGAAAATGAGGAGTTCATGGTATAAGAATAGAATCCCTGCTGCTTCTCCATTGGCTTATCATAAACAAGAACTAGTCCAGGCTGCCTGAGCACTTTCAAATTTCTTCTGCAACACTGAACTCTCTTACTTATTTCACCACAAGTACCTTTGAATTTTTACTGAAGCACAGACAATGATTTTATGCAATGAACTGATTTTCAAGAATCTAAATGCCTAGAATGAAATGTGCTCAACTAAAAGGAAAAAAATAACAATTACTCAGCCTTTGATCACCCCAGTGTGGAAAGTAACAATTAAAGAGAATGGACAAAATATAGAAGGACCATAAATTAAGGGTACTTAGACCATCAAATGTTGTGATATCATATTCCTTTAATAAAAATATCATTTTCTATAGGAATATATTCCAAACCTGAATCATTAGAAAAGACCTTTTTAACTGTGTGATTGTGGTCTCTCCATGTTCATATCAGACATAGTTGTGTATTATTTAACTCATCTGTCATAAACACAAGTGAGATTGACATTTGGGTAAACCTCCCATTGAAAAACCAATAATGTTTAGCTAGGATGTTCCTAGAAACAGCATTTATACAAACTGATAACCAACAGCAATTCCACAGCACTGTCCTAGAACATGAGCTCTAGATTTCACTGGATTTCTCCAGAGCTAACTTACGTAAGTCAAGCTGCACTCACAATTATCATTTCTTTATGTTTTTAAGAACGTATGTTTTTGCCCATTTGCCCTAGTCAGTCTTCCTACCCAGCACAAATGTGGGGCTAAGACATTCAGATTATGAGAATACCAATAACTTTGGAACTTTCTGAAGGGTAATATACATTCCATTTGAGCTTGTCCTTTCTCTTCAAAGGTATGCAATGAGACTTAAGAATTTTGCAAGCCCCTTGGCTTCAGATGGGGACAAAAAGCTGGCAGTATTATGGTAAGTCCCATGGAGGCCAAGAGGAAATGGTTGAAATGTTGCAGTACAATTTGAAAACTCCAGATCAACTTAAGCTGCTTAGCCCAGATCATTATTCTTGTTTTCTATTAAACTATTAAAGGATAACTAATGGATTTCTCCCATCTTGCTGACTAAACATTTACTCTCCTAATTTATATCTTTATCAAGATAGGATTTTAATGCTTACTCATTCTCTTTTAATGTTCTTACTACTTTTGTTTCTCAGTAACTATAGGAGAGTAACTGCAAAATATGAGTCAGCATTTATTTTTACAGTTTACTGATTTCCTTAAGCACTGGTATTAACACAATCCTTTCTTCATCACCACAGCTACCGATGTTTATCTCTTCTCTACTTGAGGATGTTTAAACTGAAGAAGGACCATGCTATGAAGTACTCCAGATCACTAATGGAATATTTTAAGGTAATCCTTATTTTGTATAATTTATAGATCCTGCATGATTAAATCAGTAATAAGATATGATAGGCATGTTATTAAATACCAAGGTTGTTGCTGTCAAAAGCTTAACCTCCCTCACTGTGGTATGCCATCGTCCTCTCACTTCTGCTTTGGGGCTCAGCAGATAGCTTAGGTTTGATTTGATTCCATGGAGAAAAGGCACAATGATAGTGCAATCACCTCATTATTCTCTGGATTGTCCAAATGGACCTTGGCAGCTTCCCAGTTGCAGTCAGTGGAGGTAATGTCTTCTGCTGCACCCTGTATGAGGGACTCATAGCCTGTGGCTGACTATGGCCAACATTATGTTAAAGAGAATCTAGTCCAGAAATTTCTCGACTCATGCAGCCCTTTGACCATGAGAAGTCTTCAAGTACAGTGATTGAGCTTTAATACAAGTGATTGCTTTGCTTACTAAAATCAACAATCACACAAACAACAAATAAATAAATATACCATCTAGAGACCTGAAGTTCTAAATTTGCAAGCAAAATATATATTTACCTCAAAATGCAATGCCAAAACTTAGGAATGAGCCTGGATGAAAACTACAAGCAATAGCCTGGTACTAGGCCTGGCTACTATACCAACAATAACTGGCTTGAGGGTCAGTGGAGCTTCTGCTGCTTCTACCCCCGCCCCCAGTAGTGGTCATGATGTAGAATTGAGGAGGTTCAGGGTTCCTGTTGGGCTGGTCTCAAAAAAAACCCAATGTTTATTTATGTATTTGCCAAGTGAATGGCACCATTTGGCTAAATTGCACCAAAGCAAATTTCAAAATTAAATGAATTAAATCATGACCTTGCATCAATCATCCAAACCCAGTGAGTGGCAGGATACAGTTATATGAGGACACTGACTGGTTTGAGATAAAGAGCAAGTTCACTAGCTACTATGTGGGGTGACCATAATGCCATAAATCTGGTGCGTGTGGTAGATGAACAGGTTCAAATACAACAGACGTCCATCCCTTCACATGTCTACTATACCAACCTATGCTCTAGAAAGTGGTTCTTAAACTCGAATGGGCATCACAATCCCCTAGAGTGCTCATAAAACCAGAGTGCTGGGTCCCATCCCCAAGACTACCTGATACTGTCTGGGATGGGGCCTTGGAATTTGCATTTTAATAACTTTCTAGGTAATGCTAATGCTGCTGGCCCTGTGATCACACTTTGGGAGCTACGGCCCTCTTCAGCCTGTCCTGTGTAGTTTTCACAGCATTGAAAAATACCAAACAGATGTTTAATAACTCACTCCTCTGGCAGTACATTGAGCTTCTTTGAGATTAAAAGCTGAAGTCTTCAGAATTCACCTTAGGTATGGATCTCTAAGGTCCAAAGAAGTGTTGCATTGTCACTGTGTTCCTGAAAGTACTGATTCTCTCCCTTATACCCCATTTGCAAAGGGGTCTGGGTGGGAACTTGAGAGGAAGAAGAAGAGTATAACCTGAGTCATGAGGCCAGAGAGGCAGGCCTGAGTCAGGCTCAATGCCAAAGTGTCCTGGCCTTGTACTACTTGGGCTCCAACCTGATAAATTCATTATAATGAACCAGATCACTATACTATTGTGGTGATGCTTAGTAACAGGGTTCTCTGTACTCCATGAGTGTTTGGCCATGAAAATACAGGAGGCCCATTCTTTCAACCATCCCAGATCCACCAAAGAAAAATATAATGTTTAAAATTCCATTGCAGTGTAGCCCTGCACCAGCTGCATTGTTAAATAGTGAAAACTGTCAGCCATGAGGCTTTGACATGTAAATATATCAAATCAAGTCAATTCATGAAAAAGCAAAACACAAAGCACTATTTGGTCCTGGCACATTCTTAGGATATCAGAAATTATAGCCCACATTGCATTCCAGGAAAAACATTTGCAACTTGAGCCAAAGGTGAAAAGCTTGCTGTACTCTAAGGAGCTTGTTTTGCAGAATAAATTTCAGATGAGGATAATTAAACCACTTCTTGGAGAACTGAGTCTGATTCATTGGGACTCTTAGTGTATGACTCCTTTCATCAAGTGACCTTCATGGTCTTGATTGGAGCCCACTAATTATCCTAACCAGCTATTTGCATTGAGTGTGTGTCATGGTGTGCTGATGTGCACATACATCCCAGTTCTGCAAATGAAACAGGAGGCATTCCAAAATGCTGCAATCAATATTAATATACTCTAAATCACACTTCCACCTTGTTCTGAATTAATAAAACACAAATAGATGTCCTTATTTTCCTCTCTTTTTCTCTCTTTTCTAGCAAAATGCTTCAAAAGTCACTCAGATACCATCTTCATGGGTAGGCAATGGAAAGTAAGTATCTTATGAAAATTGCTCTTTCAGAAAATTAGTGATGTAATAGACCACAAATATTTTGTATTGAAAACTCAGAAATAAAGGTAAATTTTCAGACTACAGTAATTTTTGTACACACAAAAAAAATTTACTCAGGTTTCATCTAATGGGCAAAACAGAAAAGTTTAACATGATGCGACTCCCAATTTTTTTAACTATTTGATCTATAAGCCAAATTATGACCATAAAATATATCTGTTAATGAGATAGTAAGCACCATGCCATTTCAGAGAGGCAGGTTAAAAGTTAAGTTTAATGCAGTGATATTTTAATGGTTCACTCAGTAATGAAAGTTCAATGAAATATTTATTGATACATGGTAAGTGCTGTTTAATAAAGCCAAAGGCATAATAGTGCTGAAAAAGTAAAGGTACTCAGCCAATTATCTGAGCCTTCATGATGAATTTTATATTAATACTAAAACAGCCTGACCTAAAATATAAATGCATCTACTATAATGGTCATAGAGCTATATGTGCTTGGGACAGCTAAGTTTTCCAGCAGTAGGGTGGGTACCTGGAAATCCATTGACCTAGTCTTCATGCTGCCCTTAACTTCCAAAGTAAGCTGAGAGAATCCCTTCCTTTCTCTGGGTTTGTTTTTCCATCTCTAAAACACAAGGGCAGGACCTAATGACTTCAAGGCGCATCTGAAGAGCTATTCTTAGATGGAGATTTTTTGAATCCTAGTTGTGGCTCAGCTGTGAATTGGCTATGTGTCTAAGAGTGTTAGACACATGCTTGCTTGAGTATTGCATGCTTGAGTATTAGTTTTACTCTGATGCCAATACTTCCCTCACCAATGCAAGCTGGTATGGGAAGGAAAAATAGATGTCTATGGATGCATACTTATGCAAAGAGTTTATTTTTTTTCATTTTTCATCATTTCAAAATTCTTGTTTCTCTGATGAAAACTCTTTCTTCAAGAGTAAAATAGGCTCCTCTGCCACTTTATAAATATCTGTGAAGCATACTCCCAAAGCAGTGGCATGATGAACTCTACTGTAATATCATGAAAATATCCACTGCTAGTATCATACCCTAAGAATCCTGAAGCACCAACTCAAAAGAACCTATGCATCTCAATGTTCATAGCAGGACAATTTAGATTAGCCAAGTGCTGGAAGCAACCTAAGTGTCCATCAGTAAATGAGTGGATCAAAAAACTGGTACATTTACACAATGGAATACCTCACAGCAGAAGAAAGAAGGAACTCCTATCCTTCACAACAGATGGTTGGATCTGGAAAGCATTGTACTAAGTGAAATAAGCCAGGCAGTGAAAGACAAGTACCATGTGATCTCACCTATTTTAACTCAGTTACTGTATTGAAAGGAAATACTATTTAAATTGTTGAATTAGGTCTTACTTTTATAATGATGGACAAAAGCAAAAGAACATTTCTCTCTGCAAGTTCAAAAAATAAAAATAGCCCTGGCTGGTGTGGCTCAGTGGTTGAGTGCTGGCCTGAGAATCAAAGGGTCATTGGTTTGATTCCCAGTCTAGGTCACATGCCTGGGTTGCTGGCCAGGTCCCCCGTGGGTGGTGCATGAGAGGCAACCACACATTGATGTTTCTCTCCCTCTCTTCCTTCCCCTCTCTAAAAAGTAAAGTAAATAAATATTTTTAAAAATATCCATTGGAAGGTTCAGAGAAAACTGTTTTATGTGAGCACAGAGTAAATGAAGGGCAAGTTTGGGTAAGCAGCCACGAACAGATCACTGAGAATAGATACGAGGTCTGTTGGAAAAAAGTCCTGTCATTGTTAGTATAATGAGAATGGTTTGCGCAGCATTGATGTAACCTGGCAGCCAAGTAAAGTGGACTGGAATTCACATGCATGAACAATGATGACTTCCCTGTGCTAGTCAGTGGGGATGGTAGATGTCATTGAGTTAAGCATGTGTACTGCGTGGCTATTGCATTCCAAATGACTGAGCAAGTAGCACAAAAAATCTGCATCAAATTTTTCATTAAGCTTGAAGGTTCCTATGCAGAAACTATTTAGATGATTCAGAAGACCACAGCTATGGGCAACTGATCATTAATAGGTTCATCACAGTGGCATGCCTGTTCATGCATCATGTCTCCTGCAGAGTTTTTGCTGAAACATCAGATCACCCAGGTGACTCAGCCCCACTACAGCCCAGATTTGGCACCCTGTGACTTCTGGCTTTTCCCAAAACTAAAATCACCTTTGAAAGGAAAGAGATTTCAGACCATTGATGAGATTCAGGAAAATATGACAGGGCAGCTGATGGCGATTGGAAGATCTGTGTGAGGTCTCAAGGTGCCTACTTTGAAGAGGATTGAGGTGTCATTGTCCTGTGTACAATGTTTCTTGTGTCTTGTGTCTTCTTCAATAAATGCCTCCATTTTTATAGCACATGGATGGATACTTTCTGGACAGACAGATATCTGTGTACACACACACGGTCTGAAATAAAAGAACTCAATCACATCCTAAGCTTATGAAGTGACATTAAAAGACTCTTGAAATGATTTTTAAAGCATCTGTCTGAAGAAAGCACACTCCCTTTGGCAGACCATAAAGGTAATGAATAAAGAAACTCAAAACAATTGCCCAGGGGTTACATGCTATTTATTCAGCACACACTTCAGGAGCATTTCCTTATGAGGGACTGAGGGCACAGCTGAATTCAATGTGATTCCTGCACTCCAGAAGCACACTGTACAGTGGAGTGAGATGAAATATATGAATAAAGTTCTGTGGAAGCCCAAGAGAAAGAGAGCTCAGGCCTCTCTAGTAAAGGAGGACTTCTTGTCTGCAACCAAAGATATTATAGTCTGGCTTCCCCAGTGAATGAGTATTGCTGGCCCCATACAGGGCCTCTCACAGCACATTAAAGAAGCAGCACCCCTGGCCTGGAAGGCTGTAAGGTAATAAGAAAGAACAAAAACGCAGTTGGAAGGAAAAGAAAAACCTACTTAGTATAAAGCAAGGGTCGGCAAACATTCTGTAAAGTGCCAACTTTTACATATCTTGGGATTTGCCAGTGGAGAGGCAAAACTGAGGCTATTATATGGAGAGCATAAAAGAGAAAACATAAGCTTATGCAAATATTTACTGATAAAATTCAAAATATAGTAACAGTTAATCACAACCTTTATAATACAAGTCACCCAAGGATAAGAATAAGACTTAAAAAAACATTTTACTTAATTGAGGTTCGAAGTTAGTGTTCCCTCTCATCATCATATCAATTGCAAATGTTCATCTTTTCAAACCATTTGTAGCTCACAGGCCATGCAGAAACAGGTAGTGGTCCAGATTTCCCAACTCCTGATGCAGACTCATGGAGGCCATGTTGTGGACAGTTTAAAGAGCTGGGAAACAATTTCAAATGTCACACAGACAGAAGGAAAAGAAAGAGGGCTATGAAGGCTATGGAATTGTGAAAGAAGTAGGCCTTTAAAGGTGCTGTTTCAGTGCACAGGTACATGTGGGTGCTTCTAAGACCTTTAGGTAACATGGTGGAATGGAAAGAAAGTGGACTTTGGAGAAAAACAGACTTGCTTTTTAAAAATATTTCAATTATAGTTTACATTCAATACTACTGTTTATTTGTTTTAGGTGTTCAGCATAGTGGTTAGACAATCATATCCTTTACAAAGTGTTCCCTCTAATATTTCCAGTACCTAGATGGCACCCGACATAGTTATTGCAATATTATTGGATATATTCCTTATCCTGTATTTTACATCCCTGTGAGTATTTTGTAACTACCAATTTGTACTTCTTAGTCTCTTCACCTTTTTCATGCAGTCCTTCGATATCCCTACCCTCAGGCCACTATCATTCAAAACAAACCTGCTTTCACATTTTGGTTCCTCAACTAATTTGCTGTATGGCCTTCAGAAAAGAGCTGAACTTCTCTATTCCCTTTTGTCTGTGAAACAGTGGTGGCAGAAATTCACCCAGAGTTCCCTGAAACATAGAGATATTATTAATGAAGCCCAGATCACCATGTTTGGGACACAGTAACTTTAAAAATGGTGGCTGCTACCACTGCTATGGTTTTTGTTGTCATTGTTCTGTTTTTGAGTTGGAAAGTATAAACAACCCCACCCCTAGAATTCCCACAGTTCTTGGTCTTTTACCATAGATTGCCAAAAATTCATAGAGTCTGCTCCCCTATTAGACTATTAGGTCTTTTCAATGAGGGATTGTTTATTATTTTTTAAAGATTATATTTATTTATTTTTAGAGAGGGAAGGGAGGGAGAAAGAGAGAGAGAGAGAAACATCAATGTGGGGTTGCTGGGGGCCATGACCTGCAACCCAGGCATGTACCCTGACTGGGAATCGAGCCTGCGACACTTTGGTTTGCAGCCCGCACTCAATCCACTGAGCTATGCCAGCCAGGGCTTGTTTATTCTTTTATTAACCTAACATTGTGTGCCTACTTTGCATGAGATACCTGCCATACCCTTTACATGTTTTTTATATATCCTTGTGTTATTATGTATTATTCTACCCTTCTCAGAGCACCTAATATATAGTGGATACTACATAAGGAATAGAGGGATAGCTGGAAAACAAAGTGTTCATTTACTTAACTGGTATTAATTAAGTACATAGTATGTGTACCAGGCATTTTTCTACATAACAATGGATAAATAGAAATAGAGAAAAATTCCTGCCCTTGTCAAAGTCACATTCTGTTGGAGGAGAAAGACAGTAAAAAACATGCAGTTTGCTAGATGTTGATAAATGTCAAAGAAAAAATAGAAACAAGAAAAGGGGTTAGAAAGGACTATTTGGCATGGGACAGGAGGTAGCAGACCTATTTTGAATAGGGATAAATAAGAATATCCCTTGATAACACTTCAATGTTTATGAACTAAAATGGCCTTTTTAAGATGCGTAAGGTCATAAAGTTGATTTGTTTCCCCTTGTGACTTCTGGACATGATTGGTAATCATTGAGTCCAACCTTTTCTTCCAGTAGACAAAAATCCCTGGAAGGGTAAGAGACTTGCTCAGGAGCACACAGCAATTTAAGACAGAACTAGGACTAGAATTCAGGTCTCCTGGGATTTCAGCATTTATTTCTAAGGACACATGGTCTCCTTTCAACATTTGTGACACCTGACAGCTTTGCTGTTTTCTCTAGACATTACAAATGAGGACATATTCCTGTCTTGCCATAACTTGACATGTAAGAGTTAATGACCAACACTAGGGGAAAAGGCTAAAAATAGCATTAGCAACATGCCATGATAAAGAAATCCAGCATTCCCTGCTTTTTGTGTGTGTCTATGTCATTAGCTGACTCTTTTGTGCCTAGGTCCCTGAGCTTGGACCTCTTCCCACCCCATTCCTGTCTTGAGAATAAATCTTTCTGTCAAGAAACTATCCAAACATCTCAGAAATTATAACTAGAATAGGAAAACCGTCACATCCTTTTACACTAGACAAGTGTAGAACAAGTGAGGATCCACTTCCCCCTTCATACTAGAACATACCAAAAGATATGTTATACTCTGTTTGCAGAAATGGACCAAAGTTCTCACCTGGCTATAAGCTCAGCCTACATGAGTCTCAAGGCAAGTATATTAGAATTGCTTCTATATGGAGTCCAGCAGGACTTTGGAATTTTGGTACCTTGTATGTTCTATTTCCCCAGATCCTCTGTGCTGCCTCTCTGGGTACACATCTGCTCTATGAACATGGTTAGTACTAAGGAACACAGTCACCCTGGAAATCTAGAGTTGCCGACAGCAATAGCTGGTAAAAGGGAGGGGGAATGAGATAGGGTTCCTTGATGGTGTGTGGGATCTGTGTTCAGAGAAATGAGGAGGGAGTTCCTTCAAACATACAGACTTAGGGAGTTCGAAACACAGCTTTCTCCCATTTGTTTTACTTCACCTTTCAAATGTTCGATCATACTGTGCCACATTTGTCTGGGCAGTTGTTCACAGTCTGGATAAAAGAGTATAGGGAGGCCAGGGTTATACACAAACATTGCTCATGGGCAAGGAAGCCACCCATGCCTTTGGTACTATCCCCAGGGAGTCTTCAGCAGGTCAATCTAACGTCAGGCCCTCCATGTTTTGTGCAGCCAGCAGGTGACTCCTTGTTGCTGACATTAAAGAATTAAACAAAAATCTATCTCCATACATTGGTAGTACCTAAAGTAGGAATCCCAAAGTCTCTTTTTATTAACGAGTGTGCAGGTGAACAGTCAGCAATTAACAGACATTCCTGTAGAGCATGTCTTGAAGAATCCTAATCAGATGTGCAGAATCTTACATTTTCCACCTTCCCTAATACTGCTCCTTGGGGGACTTTTAAGAAATGCACTTTGCTTATTGTGGTGATTGTATTTGGAGCAAACTCTTATTGTGATTTCCATAAAACATTTTGATAACATACCAATACTGCACATCAAGTGTTTTCTAAATGCCAATAGTCATTCTGGCAGCAGGTAGAGAACTCATTATATTTTTGAGCTGTTTCTCTCTCTCTGAAACATCACAACACTTGAATATATATATACACACACACACACACACATACACACACACATATATTCAAATATATATATGTTCAAATATATATAATTTAGCATATATATTCAAATATTCAAAGAGCTACATTTATTAGTAGAATTAATGCCAGGGAAAGATTTATCAGCTCTTTCTGGTATTTTAAAAGAATGTAGCAATACACGTGGCATCATCAATGGTTATCAAAGGTAGTGTGACTTTACTGTTTAACATTAAAAATGGAGAAGTATGGCTCATTCTGGCATTACAGCCCTGTGTGGTTGGCCAGATGAAACAGGAAAGGGAAGATAATAAGCTCTTTCTATGCTGGAGCCTCTGGAGAACCCTACTGTGTTGGAAAAAGCTATAGGATATCATTTGATAAGTCAGTGGGGTGTGGGAACAAGTTCCACTCCACTTGAGCTTCATATTTGTTCACTATGCTAAACCATACTGTGGGAATGGTGTTCTCATGAAGTCCCAGTCTGATGAGGGAGGTCTAGAGCCCACTGTCATTTTTCCCAACCAGCCTAACATGATCTGTCTGTTCCTATTCCCCAGAAACACTCCATCCTCAGTGTCTCTCAACAACGTCTCTTCCCTCAATGCAATGGGGAACTATAACAATGGCCCAGTCACAATCCCCCAGCACATTCACCATATGGCTGCCAGCCACGTCAACATCACTAGCAACATATTACAGGGCTATGAAAACTGGGACATGGCCGACAAACTGACAAGAGAGAACAAAGGTATGCTCATCTGCTGTATCCATTGTTCACGGACCATGTTGGAATCAACTGTGCTTTGAAGGACTTGAATTTTCCTGGTGGCCTTATCCTTCTGTCTCTAATTTCCAGGGTTTAGATGAGAGAAGAAGGTATTAATTCTGGGCTGATACATTGACCTTTTTTTTCCCTGAGAAAGTGAAAAGAAATAAAAAAAAAACCCCTGGGATTTGTCTCTTTTGAAGCTTAAACTAATCTGAACTGTGAGGTGTCGGCAAATGACTGTTTCAGATTTTCACTCAATGGTAAGGATAAAAACAGAAAAATAGAGGCAAAGAAATGTAGAATGATTTGCAAATTCATTAAGATTCTGTTGGCTGCTGTTGTCAACTTTAATATTTTTTCAGGGGTGAGGTTGAACTCAGGCCTCTACCTTCATTATAACCAGCAGCTCCAGTGAGTGCATGATAATGTGGCTTGAATTCAGAAGCAAGGGCAAAGCTCAGCTAGTATTTTCAACACACTGACAGCTGAGATAAAGGTAAGGGTAACACATGATGTCTTGCTACAAAACAAGCGCAAGGAGGGTTGTGCTTTACTGGGAAGTGGGTCAGTGGTCTTTGATGTCTCATGCTGCCATCTATGACCCTAACTGTCAAATAGATTCACAATGAAGCCTCAATATCCTAGTGAAGGTGGGAAGTAAAAATAAACTGCACTTTTGCCTTGGTCATTCATTTGACTCAGTGATTCTGGCCCAGGAACCACGGACAGCCCCATGCCAGTCAAGGTGAGGATGGATGTGGACATTTTGAAATCAGACAGCAAAGAGTTGACCAGAAATTTGAATTAGTAGAACTGTCTGGTAAGGAAGAGGGACGCATCAGCATTCTACATGGTCCAGTGGCTGCTGCTGGGATATGAGATGGTGAAAGTTGCATAGAGTGGGCTTGGTGCTACTACGTCCCCAACAATGAGTGATGGGGATTTTCTGGATTCAGGCTGTGGCTTCAGGCTACCTGTATACAAATGGAAATTCTCATGGGTTTGACTACAAAGGATTTACTAGGCTTCCTGGCCCAATTCTTCTCCCAAACCTGAGTCTTCACAGCCCAGGTAGCTCTCCTTTCCTTTCTACTCTGGCCCCAGGGTTCTGGCTTGCTTCTCTTCTCCCTGAAAAGCTGCTGCTCTAGTGTCTGTGGTAGTCCTCTCCACTGTCCAATTATGGAATGAGGCACAGCCTTCCCACCCCTCCTCTGTGCTGCACCTTTACTACTGCATTGCTGAGTATGTGGGAAAAACAGTCCCAATGGAGTAGGAATATCACAGAGTTTGAACCCTGATCATTTATGTTTCAATCCTGCCTGGGTCATGTACTGGCTGGGTAACTTCAGGCAAGTTACTTAAATCTATGAGCTACTTTCTAGCTTCCATCTCTATAATGGATATAATAATAATATGATGGTGAAGAAAATACCCAGAAGGATGATAGAGATGAGTTAAATGAAATAATATGTGTAAAGCAAATAGCATAAAATATCAGATACAAGGTAGAAATACTATGAATATTTAATTTTTTACTTACTCCATATTATTAGACAGGGTGGGGCAAAAGTAAGTTTACCTATGTTCATATGGAAAATAATACAACAATTAATAAATGATAATACAAGAATATACTGTCTCATATACTCAAAACTGTAAACCTACTTTTGCCCCACACTGTATATCTATATAACTCAGAGATTCTGTGGCTATCAAAGCATATCCCATAATTTGAGAATTTGACCCTCAACTCAGCTATAAATTTACACTGACTTCAGGGAATATTTGCAAATATTGGTTACATGTGTTTATACCTCAATTTTTATATGCTAGCGACTGCACTATTTGCTTTATCATTTGTTGTCTCTTTTATCCCCATGCCATAGATGAAGAAACTGAGGATCAGTGAGGTTAAGAAACTTACTTACCCATAATGTCACAGCTTTTAATGTTGGGAGCAGAAATTGAATTTTGAACTGTCCAATTCCAGAGTCTGAACTCTTAACCAGTAGACTACACTGCCCATCTAGAGATCAGCATTAATAATGGGTCCTCAGAGACCTTCAGTGATCTCCTGCCCTCAGTTACCTGAATAGTGGGCAATCCTTAATTTGACTACTTTTCTAGGCTTTTAGAAATCCAAAGACAACAGGTCCAGACAACCAAGACTATCCAAGTGTTCTAGAATTGCAAGTGAAGGCACAAAACATCTTAAAATTTGGCTAGCTTGTCTGCCTCCAACACTATCTTACTTTGTACTTATAATTGGAGGGCAGTTGAATATGTATGGATTTCTTGCATAAGCATCCATTTTCAAAATCTGTTAAGGAAATTTCTTTGAAATTAACTTCAGAACTTTTTAGGAGTAATGTGGTGATTATGCTGATGTTCCAGTGAAATGGAACCATTCTTGTCCTTAGCACAAATGCATCAAGGAGTTGTTAAATTTTCTGCCTAATACTGAGTCAAAACAACTCTGTCACTGTACCAGCAGAAAAGAAAGTATATCCTATTAATGTTGCCCTTAGGCTTTTGCTTTTCAGTGGACTAGGGAGAGAACCTGGTTTGGAATCTTCTGTTTGCAGCCTTGAGTTTCACACAGTTGTCATTTCTGAACTGCTTAGAGTTGAAAAATTTTCCCACATCTCCCGTGTCCACACAGAGATGAGGAAACTGAGGCACTTCCCTTTGTTTGGTACTCTGCATCCTACTAAAGAGACAACTATGTACGTCCATCTTTTTCTACCCAATCATGTAATAGAGATGGATGAAGTTAGCTCTCTCAGTGGAAAGTCTCCATTTTTGCCCCATGCCTATCCACCTATGCAGCTGCAGATGATTTATGGGCCAATTGGGCTGATGTTACTCTCTGGCCTTTGATCTAGAAACACTGTACCCTACCTCTCCAGCTGCTTACTTAAAGCAGTTATTGAAATAGTGACCTGGATATCTAGTTAGGAATGTCACAGCAGTCTTTCTGTAGAATACCCATTGGAAATTCTGGCTCCCACTCAACTCACATTCATTTGAATAAGAAAGTATTGCTATTTGAAATGCTAAAAATAATTTATTGCTTTATCAACAGAAATTACTTTTATTGCATAGTACAGGTTAAAACATATCACATAATTAAAAGTCTTTTAAAGGATTTTTTTTGGGGGGAGGGGAAGGAGAAAGAGAGGAAGAGAAACATCAATGTGTGGTTGACTTTCACGTGCCCCCTACTGGGGACCTGGCCCAAAACCCAGGCATGTGCCCTGACTGGATATTGAACCAATGACCCTTTGCTTTGCAGGCCAGCACTCAGTCCACTGAGCCACACCAACCATGGCAAAAGTGTCATATAATTAAATGAAGTTCATACTTAGAGAAGGATCCCATACATTATAGTAGCATGAGGAATAAAAGCATCATTTAGTGAACTACCATCTGCCAGACAATCAAGTGCATGAAACCCATGCACGGAAATTGCTTTCCAAAAAGGCAAGAGAGCATCTTGACTACTTTACAGCCATCTCCAGCCTTTCCCCTGATATCTCAACCCCAACCAACACAGGTGCAATTTCCTCATGGTTGAGGCTGCTTCACTATGGGAAACTATCAAAAGGGACAACAGAGAGCCCTCTTATAATCAAGATAAATACAGTGCTAAACAAGTCAATTTTAGACCTGGAAAGGGACACTTAGCTAGTTTCCAGACATTATATAGTCTTTCCTGCATCTCCCACCCCCAACACAAAGCAGAAAGTCTAATACTTAATTTACATTTTTCAGTAGGTTGCCTAAGTGGTTTTTCCCTTTCCTCAAGTCACCTGGAGGAGAATGAGCTGGGGATTCTTACCATCCATATTCTGGGGATCAGGGGAGTTGTTATATAACATACTTGCAGGTCATTTTCCTACCCTGAAGGAATTGGCAGTAAGCCTCACCAAATAAGATGGCTCCTAGACATTTATTTGGCCTCAGATGCCAATGGCTATAATTGCTGTCCAGGTTCACTGGCTATGTCTACATCATGCCAAGGAAATTTGGTAAACTCAATTAATTTAAACAAAAGGAAAAGAGAATACTTTTAATTCAATAACACATAGAATGACAAACAGCTGGATATCATATAGACCATGGCTCTGCCATTTAGTGTATAAAGATACCTTTGTAAATATAAACTTATAATACATAAAATATAAATTTAATAACTAATATAAATATTTTAAGCACATTTTATTTTACATGCATAATTTATGTATGTGTTTAAATGTATATATATTATATAAACATAAATATGCAGACAAATATATAGCATGTATAATATATATAGTCACATGTGTATATATATACATGTGTGTGAGTGTGTGTGTGTATCTCGCAAACCTCCACAGTATTGTAATGTACTTTTAGAATCACTGTTTGAGAAAATATATAGTTATTTGAAAAAATGTACTGTGAATTATCAGATTTAAATCAAATTGGATTTATTAATCACAATAATACAAACATTATTTATGCTACAGAGATTTTGGATCTAAATAAAGATTAAATAATAGTGCTTGATAGCCTTGGCTAGTGTGGCTCAGTGGATTGAGAGCTGGGCTGTACATAAAAGGGTTTCCAGTTTGATGCCCTGTCAGGGCACATGCCTGCGTTATGGTCCAGATCCCCAGTTGGGGGCCCGCAAGAGGCAAACACACATTGATGTGTCTCTCCCTTTCTTTCTCCCTCCGTTCCTCTCTCAAAAAATAAATAAATAAAACATGGTAAAACATTTAAAAATAGTGTTTGATATACATATGGTGTTGTGATCCTCTAGTAGATACTCTATAAATTTTCATTGAATGAATGAATAATGAATAATTTTTCCAATGTTCACATGGTTGTGTTTTTGCATGAAGTCAGCTTAATCAATCTGGTGCACATTTTCATGATGTGACTTAAATCCCTAACCAAGATCTTGTCTGATTTTCAGAATTCTTTGGTGATCTGGACACATTGATGTGGCCTTTGACCCAGCACAGCAGCATGACCAATCTTGTCCACTATGTTCGTCAGGGACTATGTTGGCTGCGTATCGATGCCCACTTGTTGTAATGGGTGTTCCCTCAACTCCATTATCACTATCCATCATTCTACCTCTACTAGTGTACCAATATGGTGGAACTCCACTTATCTGAGAAAGTTCTCTTTATGTTTGTTTTTATGCTTCTCTTGATACATGTAAAAATCAGAGATCATTGTAAGTGATACTACAACTTGAAAACAGTGTATGTTTTATTACTTAGTCATTTTTTTAGTATTTTGTGCACATTTCTTAGATTCCACCATCCTTTTGTGCTAGATGGAATAGCACAGTCCCTACAATATTATTTTAAGTCTACACAACCGAAAACAAAGAATGAAAAATACTTGTGATCATAGCAGGTTGCTGAGAAATGAAATTATATATATGAACTTAGACACAAAGGACCTGCAAATACTCAAATTTTCAGCAATAGTCATTTTCCAAACTGTATTCTTATGCAGTTTGAACATATTTTGAATCTATTCATATTCAAGAACAGAACAGAGGCAGAAATTCAAGGCAGAAAAGAACATATTTTGAATCTATTGTTTAACTTTTGTGGTTCCCAAAGACTCAATCTTCAGATGAGAATTTTCACTGTCAAAATCCACCACTTATATGTTGTAGCAACCTTGTAAAATTAAGAGCATTAAGAAAATAACTAAGCATAGCAATGTCACTCTTAAAACAAAACTGGCACACAAGCAGAGGACATTTTTGTTAGCATCCCCTTACCTGATTCCCTATATTTAATATTTTAATGATGGAGAGTGGCAACATTTACTTCGACAGCTATAAGGCATTGGCTGGCATACATTTTTTAAAACTCCATGAATTGAAGTTTAAATTCTCCTCTCCTCTTGGGGGACAGTTTAGTGGGTGCATGACCTAGTAATTGTTAAACTCCAGTTTTAGAAATGAGAGATAGGAGGTCTAGAAAACATCCAAGGAATTCATACCTCTGCCTCTTTTGCGGTCAGTAGGTGGATTCATAACTGGCAGGATTTTTTTTTTGCATTTTTCTCAAGTCTCTGGAAACAAAAGTCAAGTTATCACTACCTAGAATTAATAATATACACTTTGCATCCTAATGGCTTTAAAATATGGACTTTCCCAACTATTATCCTTATGTTCTATTTTACAGGGTGACATTCTTCTTCTTTTTTTCTATCCTCTCTCTTTTCTTTTCCTTTTTTGGGGCTCTTTAGCTTTTGTCTGAAATTCAGTCACTGATTTTATTCAAGTCTCTGTTAGTATGAATCATTTCCATTTAAATTCTAAAGAAAAATCCAAACTTTCTAAGTAGTAGCTAACCTTTTACAAAAATTTGTCTTGGAACAATGCTTCAATGTAGGTTATTTTTAAAGAACCTTGAAGATTAGGAACAGTTCACCTAATTTGGACCTTTCCAGATCAGCTGCAACTATCCCCATGCCTTATGACCCTGTATATTCATTTTATGTCCCTAAATATTACAATATAAGTATCATCTTTGATATTCCAGCTCACCAAAAGAATTTCCCACATGTAGTAGACACTATCTACACATTAGTTCTGTAAAATTACCTGCTGGTATATAATTTCATGTAGGCTTTAATCTGCTGAGTTATTGAATTCTGTTCACTGAGTTATAACAAACTAAATAACAGATACATTCACATGAAAGATGCAAA
This sequence comes from Phyllostomus hastatus, assembly GCF_019186645.2. Lineage (NCBI taxonomy): Eukaryota > Metazoa > Chordata > Mammalia > Chiroptera > Phyllostomidae > Phyllostomus > Phyllostomus hastatus. The sequence goes on from NW_025334029.1 coordinate 3,565,264, forward strand.
CATGCATGGTTTTTAAAGCAAGTCATGCAAGTTTTTTATTGGAACAGCAAGGGATCACTCTGCACTCTTATTGTCAAGGATAGATATCTCCCCAATTGCAAAAAGCAGACTTGAGCTCTGCTCTCGTCATTTTTTGAGTTTAAGGTCCTTTGTTGTATGATAAAGTTGTGACAGTTTACTCCAATGGCTGAGGCCACATTGTTAAAATTATTGCTGGGAATGTCCCAACAGCTGAACCCAGCACTTTTTATGCTCTCAGTGTTGTTAAGCTTTACATTCACATTCTCACCAACAACACTCACACACAAAGATACACACAGAGATAAATAAAAATCTAGGAAAATCCTTTCTGAGTCTGTTAAATGAAAAAAATAGTGATATGAAAGACTCCAAACCCAAGGTGAGTGTCACATATAACTAAGCTGATGGCTTTGCAGTGACTCAAGTTCTCTGTTTTTAATGGCTTACCAGGTAGAGTGCCTGACTATTACTATAGAGGGTGGGGCAAAAGTAAGTTCACAGTTGTTCATATGGAAAATAATATAATATATAATAAATAATAATACACGAATAAACTATGTGTTTCACAAACTCACAACTGTAAACCTACTTTTGCTCCACCCTGTATAATGAAGCCCATTGGATTGACTTACAAGTTCAACCTAGACCACATTCCTAGACAATCATGGATTTAGGAACAGATTCTTCTTGAAATTAAATCTCCAGAAACTAGATATTAGAATGCTAAGTGCAGTTTCCCAGGCAAACAAGCATATTGCCTCATGGATGAAAGACTTGTAGCTCTAGTATCAGTGATTTGCTATATCTACTTTACAAATAACAGGGAGGTAGCAGAGAATCCTGCTGCCTGATGTCACCTCTGGTGGCTAGGTATAGTGTGTGCTACATCAGTATCACAATGATTAAATCCAACAGTTGAGCTAGGATCACCACTAGGTTACTTAGTATACCCATTTTTAAAACAGCTTAGAAACCAATTAAACATGGAGAATGAACTGCCTTCCTGTTCCTGGAGATGAGATATCTTTCAGTTTCATGATTAAGGATTGTTACTGTTTTCTAGACACTCTATTCATCACATTGTAAATGGTGATGTGTGTCATAAGTGTGCAGTTATTTGGGGGATTTAGATAGTTTGTCAAGTAAGTCTTTTCACTGTACCAGTTTGTGGGAGGGACACAAGACGTGGATTTCAATGAGAGATCTTGCCTTGAAACCTTGATGGAGGCTTGGTGAAACACATCTCAATAAGCACATGGAGGTAGGGTAATGGGAGAACAAAAAGCATCTCCAACTAAACAAGAACACAGAAGGATCTCAGCCTTGCAAAATGACCCAATAGGGCCACCACTATGCCTTCATTTGTCACCCAAGCTCTAACCAGAGATTTTGGCAAGTTTGTATTATGATGTTGTCTTGGCTTTATGTGTTTAATTAACTATGGATTTTTTAGCGCTTTTGTCATATTACTGTCTGAGTTTGGTAGATAGCATTAATCTGAAAAAGGGTATACCAGTATGGTCCTCAGGGTAGACTTTAGCCATAGGCATGTTGTTAGCCAGCCTGAAGACTGTTATTTAATAACCTCATTGGGAAAATACTAGTAGTTTTATATTTGAATGACACGTTTGAAAAGCAGATTAGCTGATGCTAACTTTTTAAAGACTTGAAGTTGGGATGACTTTTTCCATATAATAACATAAAAATATTCAAATACTCAGTCAATAACCAAGTTATTAAATTAGAAACCATGTACTAAAGTGTGTTTTGTTGAGTTTTCAAATGGATGGATTTTCATTTGGACATTACATCATTAATTGCATTGTGTTTCGTCTGCACTGCAAGGATACTTGTTCTATTGTATCTTTCCCAAAAGCATATAATTTAGATTTTGTTTTATTTAATTTTTCATCCTGAAGGCTGAAGTTGGAGAATGAAGTTGGAAAGCACTTTTGAATGCAGAATCAATTTAACTGTGGGGGTGAGGCCCTCATATAATTCTCAACATACATGATATAAAATTCTCCTGCATTAGTTGACAGGTGGGAGAACCAAACTGGATCACTGGGTAGGAGTACTCAGTAAGGCAATGAACTGCTTGCTTAGAGAAGCATCACTATATCCATTGAGAAAATGTGTAGTGAGATAATATAGCTACACAATATCAAATGAATGGGTCGAATCACTATCCTCAAATTCAGTTCAGTGGGGAAAAAATATTGAGCCTGTGGTCACTGCTCTGTAATGCCACTGGCAGACTAAACTACTCCTTCTTCTCCTTCACCTTCTCCTCTGCCCTTTCCTCCTTTCTCTCCTCCTCCTTCTTATCCTTCTTCTTCTTATTTTTCTCCTTCTTTTTCTTTTCCTCTTTCCTTCTCCTCTTTCCTTCTCCTCCTCCTTCTTCCTCTCCCCTTCCTCCTTCTCCTTCTTCTTCTCCCCCTTCTCCTCCTCCATCTTTTTCCTCTAATTGTTCTTCATTGTTGTCACTGTTGTTTCTCATTTCCATTTGCACAATCTTATTTCATAGTTAAACTCCGATTCATTTTCTCTTTGGTGTTAGCAAACTCCAACAACAGAATTAACATCTATGTATTTATAATCAGAATTTACCCTGCAGGAGGTGAATTGGATAGACTTATCTCAGACATTAATTCTACCATCTGCTATATTATGGGAAAGAAAAGGTATCAATCCCTTTTCCATTCACCTCCTCACAAATTTAGAAGCCCTCCTTAACAGGATCATCACATATGCCTCTATAATAGATTGACTCAAAGAAAATTGCATTGTGGGGAGGGTAAAGGGGGCTAGGGGTGGAAGTGGGTGGTGGAGGGTGGGAAAGACCTTCCAGTCCAGGCTGAAGTTCTTGCCGTGTTCTGCTGTTGACATGAGGTATTAATTGTACATCAGGTTCACATTGGGTTAGGGGACACTGAACTGCTTTTCTGATCCATGATCAATTATCTTTCTCCTAAGAGATGAGTGCTTTTGCTGTTTCATTAACTGTGCAGTGTAAACTAATGGTGTTTAATAAAAATTATTCAAAATTTCAAATGGCTTTGCCGGTGAATTCAATTTTGTTGGCTGTTTGATTTGTACCAAACTTTTAGGAGGAAAGGGGGAAGTCTGCCTGATACCAGGCCTCTGCAGTGGCAAACACATTGTCTGACATCACTTGCAGCAGCAGTAGCATGCAAACCACCTGTAGAAAATCTCCTGAAAAATGCCCCAGTGGATGCTTTCAGCTGGGGATAGCTTGTTCCTACTGAGGGACTCATTGTTTTTCAGCCTCTGCAGCAGTAAGCAACCTGCCATATCTAGAACTTAATAGGAATTGCAAATGCTTTACCTATTTGGTATTGGCCTGCAACACTCATGTGGTTATCAAATGGGAGTGTCTTGGAGAGTAGAGCCCAGTGAGGTGACAATGGGTAGCCAAATATATCCCAGATGCTTACACCCTTCTGTGGCTCTGCAGTACTTGTGAAATTAATGGAAGAGGAGCTCTTATGCAGGAGGGAGAATTGGAAAATCTCCCAAAAAGACTGAGCTGGTGCCATGTTTCCTAGATAAAGAGCTAGTTTCTTGTTTGATCAGCTTGGAATGCAACCAGTGGTGTATTGGCAAAATTTTTAACAGGTCTCTGAGAAGGTAAAGCACTTGATCTGTACCATTTGCCAATTTCTGTGGTGTAAGTACCCCCACCATGGATGATTTCAAGCTGCTAACCATTATGTCACTGAACATGGAGTTGGGAAAAGATACATGCAAAGTTGGAAGATCGAGCCTGTCAACTCCAACACACTACTGAATGAAGCCAGTCAAAAAGGGCTTGAATTTTGCATTTATGTTAACGTGGACACACACACAAATACACATGAATACACACATGCACATACACTTTAATAACAAACTATTCATTTTCAAAAATGAACCATCCTTTATAAATGTAGATAGTTTATGATGTGGTCATAGAGTTATGAGTTTTAAGCAGGAGATAACTAAAAAGAATGAAACCATCTTTAGCCTAAAGCACAGGTGGATCAGTGGGGTAGTTTGATCATCTCAACATCCTGAAGATGAAATGGAAGTGAGATAAGTACTTAGAAAACCCTCATGGGTGGTTTAAAATAAGCATAGGTGAGTGTTATTGTTATAATTTTAAAACAAACATACAAGTGGTATTTCTAATATGTAAATCTAAATTGGATAAATTATTTACTATTTCTCCTTCTAATTAGTGTCTTTCATGTAATTAGGGATCATGAGGGCTTCTATGGAGAATAACACAGTTCAAAATGTATTGGGTTGTTTTCTCATATATGGAAACTCAGTAATTCCCATCTCACTGATATTGTTCAGAATATTTTTTACATTATTTATTGGTATTGAAGTTGTTCATTTAATATGTGTTTTTACTTGAAAGTACCTACTTACTGCCCTAGATATGAATTCAAACCACAATCTCCTGTTTCAAGTACATGATTAATATTCAGAAATATTCATCCAAACCAAAATAATCTCTTCTCTACCCAATATAAAGAAAACCAAGGTCACTAACAAGAAAACATAAAATTAAATATATTTTTCTAGGAGAATGAAGTTCCATAAATACATTTAAGACACACACAAACATCTTTTATATTAGACCTCCTCATCATAAATCATTCTGAGAGTAGAATAGAAAGTCTCAAAGAACCTGTTCTAATCCAGTGCATCTTTTTCAGCTAATAATTTTACATCTGGAAAGGTTGAAGAACTTGCTCTAAAATACTGTTTTTTCTTAACATTTCTGTGTTATGTCCAAGCCTGTGTCTACAGTCAATTGTTATCTCTGGAGGAGATCTATGTCTTACATTTTCTTTCTGGTCTTTCTTTTGATGCTACAGTCCTTTTCGTGGCCAGTGCAATAACAAGGTTGGGGGAGGTATTTGATCCCCCATAGTATTCTGGCACTTCTTGTCTTGATTGGAAAATGGTAATATCTGTGGCTGGTTTAATTGACATTATACTCATATAGGGACTTGGATTCCCCCTAGGCAGTAGACCAGTTTGCATGCTTACAGAGAGTGAGAATTGTGTTAACCATCATCTAGTAATTTCCTCTTTCAAAACCATTCTCACTAATCATTCATATTCACCCACAAATATTACAAATGAAACTGATTCTGTTGCAAGACAATTTGACACTTAGTTTTCTTCCTGGATGATCCCACTCTCTGGATATTTTAAAAAGAGAAATGTCTGAGATGAAATCCCTTATATTTATTTAATTTACAAAGTTTTGTTCTTATTCCTATTATCATCAGAGTGCTTCTGAAGATTGTTTGATGTAGTATTGCCTTTGGATAAAATCAATACATCAAAAGTGAGCTCAGTAGAGATAGCATGCTCAGAAGGCTACGTGGGATTGTAAGATACCTAAAATTCTTCCCTTTGACACCATTAGTTAGTTGAACAACAACACTCCTTGAGGTCCTTCAGAGACTGGTTTCCTTTCTTTTTCTGTGGCAGTGGTTGTTGTGGTTGTGGCTGAGGTTGTTGTTGTTACTTGTTTCTCTCTCTCTCATTAAAATGTTAACATCTGGAGTATTTGGTAAATTTGCACTAAACCAGTCTACTACAGGTTAGAAGTGACAACTGAATCTAAGCAAACATTGATGAGTTTTCAAAAATTAAAACTCTATGATCATTGAGCCTTTTTATACCCCACACTGGCAAATGCTAAGTACAGACATAGTTTTTGCAGCAGGAACTATTTATAATATCCTCTGAGACCTAATAAAGTTTATCAAATGACTCTACCTGTTTTCTCAGTCACCTGACTGAGACTTCAAAAATACCCTGAGACTTGTCAAAGCTTTATTCTGCCTGGTCTACAGTATGTGTGCTTGCTTGGTATCTAAGAGGCACATTCATGTCTTGTGAGTTCATCTAAAATATTTCCTAACATTCTTATTATCTTGTTTATAAGAACAAGAAAAATAATTCCAACATGTTATAAGTGAAGATGTGACTCTGTAAATCTCTTTTGTACTTGAAAAAAGAAGATATTTTCATTCATATTTTAAGCAGACACTTTGTATACTTGTGGCATGGAACACACTTATTGAGTAAACTGGATAAAATGGGAATTTAAATGTCACCATATGCTTTGAATGTGGGTATGCTGACAATACCATGTCTCTGGAACATTGTGGCAAGCCATAACTGCACAAACAGAACATATCCTGTCTGTGTATGTGTATTTGCACATGTGGAACATGTCTGGCTTGCCATCCTTCATGGGATTTTGGCTTTCCCTTCTTGAAAAGCATTCTTTTACAGTTCCAGGAAGCTATGACTAAATTACTATCTGGAAAAAGCCCAGCCATTGTTAATATAATGATAACAGTTGTGCAACATTGATGTGACCTGGCAGCCAAGGAGAGGAGACTGGAATGTGCATGTGTGAACAATGATGACTTCTCTCTACTGGTCACTGAGTGAGCATGTGTAATGTATGGTCATCATATTCAAAGTAACTTAGTGAGTAGAGCAATGAATCTGCATCAGATTTTGCATTAAGCTTGAACATTCTTCTGCAGAAACTATTCAGGTGATTCAGAAGGCAACAGCTATGGGCAACTGGCAGTTTCATTACAACAATGCACTCAGTCACGGATCACGTCTCATGCAGAGTTTTTTAGTGAAACATCAAATCACTCAGGTGACACAGCCCCCTATGGCTCAGATTTGGCACGCTGTGACTTCTGACTTTTCCCAAAACTAAAATCAGCTTTGAAAGGGAAGAGATTTCTGACCATCGATGAGATTTAGGAAAATATAACAGGACAGCTGATGGAAATTGGAAGAGCTGTGTGAGGTCCCAAGGTGCCCACTTTGAAGGGCACATCATCATACTATGTACAATGTTTCTTGTATCTTGTGTCTTTTTCAATAAATGTCTCTATTTTTCATAATACATGGGTGAATACCTTCTGGACAGACCTCATATTATGCCAGTGCTTAAAATGAGAACTCATTTATTCTTGGAAGCTTTTGTCATAATGTTATGGCTCAACCACATAGATTCAACTGGCCTTTGTGTGGGAAGAGGCTCTGTTCAAATACAACTGAGTTTCTAAGATTAAATTGTAGATAAAAACATAAGGGAGGGAAGATGAAGGCCATGTCAGCTACAACAAATGAGCTGAGTTGAGCCCTCAGGGTTGCAGTGAGTTTGCTCTGTGCTGCAACTAAAATCCCTGGAGTCAGTTTCCTGGCCTGAACTTCCTCCACATCTGTAAAGAAGCAGAACCATCAGAAATAGCCTGGTCTGCTTCCTGAAAAGAAAACATCCTGGGGCCCTGCCCCCAGTGGAAGACGCTTTACCTCACTGGTGGCACCCCAGTGACCTTTAGAATGTGATAATTCATAAAGTGACCCCTTTATTTTATTATAATCCAATTAATCTTTCAAACCAACTTTTTTGAGGTGCACAGATTTCAAACATGCTTACCCACTGCAGATTCACTAACTGTCATAAGCATGCTCATTTCATCAGAATTTCAGGAAGTTCAGATTTTCTGCATAGACCAAGGTGACTCTTCTAACATCAAGCAATGAATGAAATGGTATCTGGTTCCTAAAAACTAGTTTCATGTGCTTTATATGTATAAAACTCTATCTGCCTATGTTGCTTTGCATTTCAAATGTGTGGCACACAAGCATTTTGCTGGTGCTTTGTTCTCAGTACAGTAACTCTGTATAAACATTTTAATGTAGTTTTGTTGTTTTCCAGTGTGATGTTTCTCTAAAAATAATATTGGCTGAGCCAGCGCATTAGTTACTCCCATAGAGGCATTAACTATACTGTCAATACATTAAATTATTTACAAATGCAAAATAATTTTTATGAAAATCTCATTTTGGACAGGTAGGTTATTCTGCTTACAGACTTTCTGGCCATAAATAACTTGTTACCACCTGTTTTGTATTATAATACATAGTCAGTGCTCCCATTTACCTCAACAGCTTTAAAACTGAATGCCATAAAGAAAATAACTCTCACAACAGCCAGTTCACTTTATGATAGAGACCCTGGGACAATCATTCAAAGTTCATTTAAGAGAAAATCATCAAATGCTTAGTTATCTGGATTCCTAGTACATAACACAAAAAAATCTTGCAAAATATAAAGTAATAACTGTAGTGGTTGCAGAGAGAACAGATGAAATAATAAAATTAGATTGAACACTTAAAAGCATAGTCAACTGTGACTGTTTACTGCAGGAGCATGTAGCCACTGTCCTGGGAAGGCAGCATATGCAATAAATTTAGGTCACAATAATGATTTCAAGCCATCAGGAAAAGGTTAAATTTTCTTAAGTATATCCTTTTCTCTAAGAGCAGAAAAGGATGCTTTTCTGAGAAGAGCATCAATATATTGTTGAAATACTTTCTTCAAAATGTTAAACATTTTCCAGACAGTAAAAGAAGGGGTGTCAGGGATTTAGAATATTCATTTACATGGAATGTTGTTTCTGGCCATGTGAAATGAGATTTCACAGTGCTAATACACTATACAGCACAGAACACTCATAAGTGAACACAACATTAATAATCAGCTTAGCTGAATTTTCTATCAACAAATGAACTACATTGGGCTTGACCAGATATTTTGACACTGTGTGATCATAGTCCAAACGTGAACACTAATGTAGCTAAAAGTGGTTGAGACTGGTGATTGTAATGTTATCACTAAAAATTCCAAATCCTTTCCAAAATTTAAGCCTATGTAAATATGAGTATTTTTCTTATGAGATAATAAAGAAATATTTTATCTAATTAAATCAAGCAAAATGGATTATAAATTTCTTCTCAAAGGACCAAGTTGTGTTCTACTTCTCTCAAAAACCAGTTGCCATAAGTCATGATTATGCCTAGGTAAAAGTGTTCATACCTGTAGAGAATGAGATTAAACATGCAAATTGACATTTTCAAAAATTTGAGTGGTGGTGTTATGCTAATTGATCAGCATATGCAGGACAGTGTGCCAGCCACTGTTCTAACACCTTCTCTTCAATTAATTTATATGATTACATATATATGGCCCTATGAAATAGGTACTATCACATTCTTGCTCTATAGATGATAAAACAAGGGCACAAACAAGTTATGAAGGTGCACAAGGTCACACAACCAGGGTTTGAACAGTGTAGCCAAAGGACCTAGATATTTTTTTATTTTTGTGTTTTTATTTTTAAATACCTTTAAATTTTATTGCTGTTCAAATACAGATTTCTGTCTTTCCCCCTCAACACTCCCCCCACCCCAGCGATACCCACCTTCCTGCCCTGATTCCACCCACCCTTGGTTTTGTCCATGTGTCCTTTATAGCTGTTCCTACAAGCCGTTCACTATTTTCCCCACATAATCCCTCCCATCTATGTTCTGGTTACTGTCTGTTTGTTCATAATTTCAATGTCTCTGATAATATTTTGCTTGCTTGTTTATTTCATTGATTAGGTTCCTGATAAAGGTAAGATCATATGGTATTTGTCTTTCACTGCCTGGCTTATTTCACTTAGCATAATGCCCTCCAGTTCCATCCATGCTGTCAAAAAGGGTAGATGTTCCTTCATTCTTTCTGCTGCATACTATTGCATTGGCTAAATGTACCAGTTTTTCGACCCATTCATTTACTGATGGGCACTTATGTTGCTTCTAGCACTTGGCCGTTGTAAATTGTGCTCCTATGAACACTGGGGTGCATAGGTTCTTTTGAATTGGTGTTTCAGGGTTCTTAGGATATAATCCTAGCAGTAGAATTGCCAGGTCAAAAGGCAGTCCCATTTTTAGTTTTCTGAAGAACTTCCATACTGTTTTCTACAGTGGCTGCACCAATATGCAATCCCACCAACAGTGTACTAGAGTCCCCTTTTCTCCACAACCTCTCCAACACTTGTTGTTTGTTGCTTTGTTTATGATGGCCATTCTCACCGGTGTGAAGTGGTATTTCATTGTGGTTTTAATTTGCATCTCTTTGATGGCTAGTGAAGCTGAGCACCTTTTCATGTGTCTCTGCACCCTTTGTGTGAACTCCTTGGAGAAGTGACTGTTGAAGCCCTTTGCCCATTTTTTAATTGGGTTGTCTTCCTAGAGTGGAGAAGTGTGAGTTCTTTACATATTTTGGAGATCAAACCCTTCTCTGAGGTATCATTGGCAAATATGTTTTCCCATACAGTTTGTTCTCTTTTTATTTTAACGCTGTTTTCTTTAGCTGTGCAGAAGCTTTTTATTTTGATGAGATCCCATTTGTTTATTCTTTCCTTTATGTCCCTTGCTCTAGGGGACATATAGGTGAAAATATTGCTGTGTGGAATATCTGAGATTCCCCTGCCTGTGTTCTCCTCTAGGACTTTTATGGTGTCATGACTTATATTTCAGTCTTTTATCCACCTTGAATTTATTTTTGTGTATGGTGTAAGTTGGTGCTCAACATCATTTTTTATTTTTTTGCATGTAGCTGTTCAGCTTTCCCAACAACATTTGTTGAAGAGGCTATTTTGACTCCATTTTATGCTTCTTCCCCCTTTGTCAAATATTAATTGGCCATAGAGACTTGGGTTTATTTCTGGGCTCTTTATTATGTTCCTTTGGTCCATGTGTCTGTTCTTATGCCAGTACCAGGCTGTTTTGAACAGTGGTCTTGTAATACATTTTGATATCAGTTACTGTGATCCCTCCTACTTTGTTCTTCTTTCTTAAAATTGCTACAGCTATTCAGGGTCATTTGTGGTTCAAGATAAATTTCTGAAACGTTTGTTCTAAACCTGTGAAATATGACATTGATATTTTAATAAAGATTGCATTGAATCTATAAATTGCTTTGGGTAGTATGGACATTTTGATGATGTTAATTCTGTTGATCCATGAACATGAAACATGCTTCCATTTGTTTGTGTCTTCCTTCATTTCTTTGTTCCGTGTTCTCTAGTTTTTTGAGTACAGGTCTTTTACCTCCTTGGTTAGGTTTATCCCTAGGTACTTTATTTTCTTGTTGCTATATCAAATGGGATTTTTTCCCAATTTCTATTTCTGATATTTCATTGTTGGTGTACAAAAATGCCTTTGATTTCTGAATATTGACTTTGTATCCCACTATTTTTGCCAAATTCATTTATTAATTCAAGTAGTTTTTTGGTGGATTCTATAGGATTTTCTATGTACACTGTCATGTCTTCTGCAAATAATGACAGTTTTACTCCCTCCTTTCCAATTTGGATGCCTTTTATTTCTTTTCTTGTCTGATTGCTGTGGCTAGGACTTCTGATACTATGTTGAATAGAAGCAGTGAAAGTGGACACCTTTGTCTTTTTTCTGTTCTCAGTAGGAAAGTTTTTAGATTTTGTCCATTGAATATGATGTTGGCTGTAGGTCTCTTGTATATGTCCATGATTATGTTGAAGAATGCTCCTTCTTTCCCACTTTTGTGAGTGTTTTTATCATAAATGAGTGCTGCACCTTATCAAATGCTTTTTCTGAATCTATTGATATGATCATGTTATTTTTGTCTTTCCTTTTGTTTATCTGATGTATTACATTTATTGATTTGCAAATATTGTACCATCCTTGCATTACTGGGATGAATTCCATTTGGTCATGATGTACGATCTTTTTAATGTATTGCTGGAAGTGGTTTCCCAATATTTTGTTGAGGATTTTAGCGTCTATGTTCATCAGCGATATTGGCCTAAAGTTTTCTTTTTTGTTGTGTTTTTGTCTGATTTGCAGATTAGGATGATGTTGGTTTCATAAAAATAGTTTGGGAGTCTACTCTGGGCTGTCTTTGTTGTAGTTCCTCCAGTTCTTCTAGGTATAAAGTTAGGTTGTTTATTTGAAATGTTTCTATCTTTTTTAGGTAGTCCTGTATTGCTATGAACTTATCTCCCAGGACTGCCTTTGCTATGCCCCACAAGTTTGGGATTGTTGTGAGTTCATTTTCATTTGTTTCCAGAAACTTTTGATATCTGTCTTGATATCATTCTTGACCCATTGATTGTTTAATAGCATGCTACTCAATATCCATAAGTTTGAGTGTTTTTTTAGTTTTTTACTTGAAGTTGCCTTCTAGTTTTAGTCCCTTGTGGTCAGAGAATTTATTGCAGGGGATATGCCACAATTGGGTAGGCAGTGGCAGAGTATACAACACTGTGGCCTAAGAGTGCACTAAGCCTCATTCTTTAGACAGAGAACCTGTTTAGCTTTGTAGATTCTGCAGGAGATGCATTTTGGACTTGGGTGTTCTATTTTGTTCTCATCCTTCATTTATTTTATTTTATTTTATTTTATTGGTAAAGGATATGAAATCATAAAACCTGTAGCTGTGATATTTGTTAATGGGGATTTTTCCCATAAATTTCAGGTATAGTTTGGAACTTACATATCATTTTGAACCAACATATTTTCAGAGACCTTTGCTACTGTGATTTGTTATGTGCTGATCACATTGTGAGCTGGGGGTCTCTGTGTGAGCTCAGGGGGAGAGTGGAATTCAGGAAATGATCTTCAAGGCCTGTTTTTCTAGCCCTATTAATCTCCATCTTGGGAAAACTCCAGAGGGGCTTTTAAAAATGCAAATGCAAGACCTCACTCCCAGATATTCTGATTCACTAAGTCTGTCTGTGTCCATGTCCCTGAAAACACCACCTTTAAAGCTCCTTTATTGATTCTAATGTGAAACCAGGAGGAACTTCCCCATGATAGAAAGTACTCCCAGTTACTCTCCATTCCCCTAACCTTCCTGGGGATGGTGGGAGAAAGACTTTAAGAGTAAAGAGGGAACTGGAGGTAATGATGCTTCTACTGCTCTAGAGGAAGCATCCCATAGGAATCAAAGCTCAGAGTAATCTTCTCAAGAGAAGAGATTTCCTTCTGGGCTCTTATTTAATTCTCCAGGAATTTTCTAGTTAACACAATTCAAACCACAATTCAATTGAACTTACTGTCATTTCCCAAATAAGACAGGTCCTGCAGCAGGCTGGAGATGTGAGAGAAAACCCAAGAGGAGGGTTGTACTGGAAACATTATCTTCAGCAGGGCTGGACCTGGGCAGAGAATGATGGTGGAGAACTACGATTCTGCCAGATTTTCCAATTCTGAGGACACAGCATAACTAAGGGAACAGTCATAAAGCTTCTTTCACAGAGGTTCATTTGGAAAGGTCCTCTGCAAGCCATAGTTGGGATGAAGCACTTACAGAATAAAAAACTCTAGACTATGCTGAGGGGAAAGCTTCCTGAGGGTCTGTCATTGTTATATGCATGGTAAATTATGGCCTCAGTGCATTGTGCACTATGCTGTTCCCTTCTCCACAGTAGGCCAGGACTGGTTAGCTCAAAGGCCACTGGCAAAAAGCTTCAAAATTTTACACAACTGTTTGTTTTAAATAGAATCCAAATAAGTAGATTTTATATATATTTAAAGCCTGCCTGCTCTGCATACTCCATTAAACTTTGCCCAACATCTGCTAGCTATAAGGTAAACCCTGGGGCTATAAGGACTCTAAGTCACTGTTGTCTTTCAGAGGTCTCTGGCCCAGAGACTCCCCATCATCCTGCTTATTGCCACCTCATAGTCATATATTTTTCCTCAGTTACCCCCCAAATCACTCAAACTCACTAGGCCCAGGCAGAAAAAAGGGTCTGAAGGATCAACTGACAGAGAATAGTGGCAGGCTCCATTTAGGGTCCCCAGGAGCCCCCAAGCACCCCAAACACTCCCTAAACTGGTCAATTCTTGGCCTTGACTAACTGAACAAGTCTTATAATAGCCACCAAACAAATCCTAAGTAAAGCCCTCACTGGGAACAGCTAGTTATGCCAAAGTGCGGCCGAAACACCCCAAGTACTCCATTGTCACTCAGATCCAGCTCCTACACTAATGGCTGCTTCCCCAACCCCCACACTTCAGGAGCTTGGTAGGTGGCTAGTGCCCTGGCTACAGAATTAGGGCCAAGCTCATCTCCCACCCTCACACACAGAGTACCTTAAACTTGGCTGAAGTTAATGTCTTAACCAATTTCTGGTGCCCACCCCCCAGAAATTCCAATCTATTTGATTTGGGGACTATTCACCAACCCTCCCACCCCCAAAACACCAGGTGGATAGTTGCTAAATATCTCTAGGTGATTCCTAGAGTCAAGCTTAAGAATCATTTTTTAAGCCAAAGCTCCTTCAGCTGGGATTGTATCCCATCATGCACCCCAACCCAACCCTGTACCTGGCAATGTGGACCAGATCTTTGTTATGGCTGAATTTCTGGGCCTATAGCCTGTCTGTGGCAGCACATCAGAAGTCGTTCAAAACCAGCAGACATTTGAACATAGGAGCTCATATGAAGACCTCATAGTATCCTCCTTGGATCCCAGAATATTATTAGGTGAGCTAAGATGGCGTTGGAGTAGGGAGGAGCAGATTCGGCTTCCCTCTGCTCAGGGGAGAGAATCCTGACCGACCTATGGAGTAGAGAAGCAAGCAACCAACATACTTCAGCATATGTGAAAATAGGGGACCAAGGATTGTGGCAGAACCGAAAAACCGGACCCTAAAAAGAGTGCTGCAACAAGGTAGGGTCCCAGGGACCAGCGTGTGGTTGAGGGGCTGCAGCCCCAGGCCCAGTGCCTGCTGCTGAGTTTGCCACAGAGTCCTTGGGAGAGAGCCGGGACAACTGCTCCCTCCCCAGCCAAACAAGGTCTGAGTGGCTGGGAGGAATCCAGGTGCTAGCAAACAAGGGCTGTGAGCATCTTTTGAGGCTGTGGACACCAGAGGGGCTGGTCACGCAGTGGGCCCTGATCCTCACAGTCACTGGTCTGGCTGGAGAGTTTGGCTGTGGGAGAAGCCAGGCCACTGTGTGGAGCCACAGGCTTGAACAGGAGGAATTTCTCAAGAGGAAGGAGTGAATAGACAGACACTGTTTGGGGAATTCTCCTAAAGTGATCAATCGCTCCAAACCCCCTGCCACCCAGCGAAGGGCACACAGGCATGGGCTCATGGGGAGAGCATCCTTGCACTCCAGTCCACAGCAGTAACCCTGGGGAAAGGCCTGATTCCCACACCCAGGGCACAGGGCTGAGGAGCCACGTTAGCTTCCAAGACAGTGTGCGCCGCTGACCAAGGAAGAAAAGCCATACCAATCACCACTCAGTCTGCCAGAGCCAGCAAGAGCAGAAAAACCGGTTTGGCTGCCTTGAAACCAAGAGACTTTTTAAATTGATTCTATTTTTTTAACAATTCTTAATTTTTTAATTTTTAATATTTTATTCTCTTTTAATTTCTTTTTCCTCTCTTTCCTGCTTTCTTGTTTTATTCCTTCCTCCTTCCTTTCCTCCAATTTTATCTCTTCTTCCTTCCTTTGTCTGCTTTTTTTGGTTTTATTTTTTTTAAATACCTACAAGTGAGACAAAATCCTGGATCTGTGAAAAGACCAAAGTTGAACCCAAAGAAGGGGCATCACAACAGCTGGGGCACTGAGACAAATTTCACTCTGCTATTACAGAGAACCTGCAAGTTATTGCATATTTGTATTAATATTATTTTTCCAGTATTCTTACATATTTTTTAATAGTATTTTTGTATCCCTCTTCTTTTTGTATATTGTGCTTTGCTAGGCTGGTTATATTGTATGACCTGACAGCTTTCTCATGATATCTCTTTCATAGTGTATTGCTAATCTACTATCCTTTAACGCACCTGTGTCCCATTAGCACACTACTCAAGGTTCTCTACTCCCTATTCTTGTTACCTAGATCTCATAAATTCTGTCATATGATTGTTGAACTAATATTATTGTAAATAATTGCTGTTCTATGCAATTGCAATTATTTCAAAACACCCCTCCCAGATCTTAGCCCATTTCAAAGTTTCCTGAACTCTAATACTGTAGTGGTTAACTATACTCTCTCACATACTACACCTATTTACTATCCTTTACTCTCACCTTACCTTAGAATCTGACCTCCCACAACTTCAATGCTTTCTAGATCCAACTCACAATCCTTCATTCCCAGCAAGAGTCTTATCTTCTTCCTATCCTTTCTAAAAATCAGCTAACTGGGTGGAAGATCATGGTTAACACTATACATAGTCAAAGGATCTCCTATCTCTTCTCTACTGGCTGTTACTGTAAATATCAGAGAATACTCTCTTGCTGTATTAAACCATTTTGCCTCCCCCTCCAACTGATCACAAAAAAGAGTAGGTGGAAGTGGTGAACACCAGGATACCCACTGGAAGAGGAAAGCCAACAACAAAGGAACCACTGACAGATAACAACAAAAAAAGGTGAAGGAGGGGGTGGTAACCACACAAACCTCAATCCAGGAACTACCTGGAAATACAATTAAACAGTAGTCACAATACCCAATACAAAAAAAAATTGAACAAGAGCAAGAGAGAATCCTTAAAACCTTTTACACACAGAAGAACCAGCTTCAACACAACCTGCCCGCACCAGCACAACAAAATACAAGAGGTGGTGGACAGAGTGACCCACATTTAACCAGCTAGTGGCAAGGAACCACCAAAGAAGTAACCAACAACAATCAAAACCGAAAGGCAAACACAAAGCCAACTTAAATGACAGCCCAGGACCAGTGATCTCAGGAGATCAAGGAAACTGCACCACTGAAATTCACTGCTATTCTACTACAGAAGTTCACGCCACAAACCCAGGGAGCCAGAACAGATCAATTTAAGAAGCTGAGGCTAACAAGAAGAGTCTCAGAAACAATGGGAAGACAAAGAAACAATCCCCAAATGAAAGGAAAGGAGGAAGCCTCAGAAAGAATGCTAAATAAAATAGAGGCAATTCAGCTATCAGATATTGAGTTCAAAGCAATGATCATCAGGAAGCTCAATGAGCTCACAATGATCTACCAGAAACTACAGGGAAGTTACAATGAACTCACTGAAAACTACATCACCGTGAAAAAGGAAATAGAAACTCTCAACAAGGGCCAAGAGGAAATGAAGAATACAATTTCTGAAGAACACAGTAGAAGGAATGAAAAGCAGGATTGATGAAGCAGAAGATCGGATTAGTGAGCTAGAGGACAAAGTAGAAGAAAACACCCAGAAAGACCAAGAAAGGGAAAAGACACTCAGAAAGAATGAAGAGGGATTAAGAGAAATGCAAGACAATATGAAATGAAATAATATCCGTATAATAGGGAAACCAGGAGGAGAAGAAGAAGAACAAGGGATAGAAAACCTATTTGACAAAGTAATGATGGAAAACTTCCCTAATTTGATGAGATAAAAAGTCACACAAATCCAGGAAACACAGAGAGTCCCAATCAAGAGGAACCCAAAGAGGCCCACCTCAAGACACATCATTATTAAAATGGCAAAATTTCAAGACAAAGAGCGAATATTAAAGGCAGCAACAGAGAAACAGGGAGTAACATACAAGGGAGCCCCAATAAGGCTAACAGCTGACTTCTCAATGGAAACACTCCAAGACAGAAGAGAATGGCAAGAAATATTCCGAGTAATGAGAACCAGAGGTCTGTAACCAAGGCTAATTTACCCAGCAAGGCTCTCAATCAAGATAGAAGGCCAAATAAGAAGCTTCTCAGACAAAAGAAGTCTAAAAGAATACACTTCGACCAAACCAGCTCTGCTAAAGGGGCTGCTTTATGAAAATAAAGGAA
Source organism: Phyllostomus hastatus (assembly GCF_019186645.2). Classification (NCBI taxonomy): domain Eukaryota; kingdom Metazoa; phylum Chordata; class Mammalia; order Chiroptera; family Phyllostomidae; genus Phyllostomus; species Phyllostomus hastatus. Next base: position 3,582,980 of record NW_025334029.1, read on the forward strand.
AAGAGAGAGAGAGAGGAACACATGTACATAAAAGGTAATGAATAAGTACCTATCAATAATAACCTTAAATGTAAATGGATCAAATGCTCCAATCAAAAGACATAGAATAGCTGATTGGATAAGAAAACATGACCGAAAGATAAGCTGCCTCCAGACCCACCTCAGGATAAAAGACCTGCACAGGCTGAAAGTGAAGGGCTGGAAACAAATTTTCCAAGCAAATGGACAGGGAAAAAAAGCCGGGGTAGAAATACCCATATCTGACAAAATAGACATCCAAAAAAGGGCCATAAAGAGAGACCCAGTAGGTCATTTCATAATACTCAAGGAAAGAATCCACCAAGAAGACAAATACTGTAAATATATATGAACCCAACATAGGAGCACCCAAATACATGAAGAAAATCTTGGAGGACTTCAAGAAAGATATGGACAGCAACACAATTATAGTGGGGGATTTTAACACCCCGATATCAAAAATGGACAGCTCTTCCAAACAAAATATCAACAAAGATATTGTGGCATTGAACATTACCCTTGATGAAATGGGCTTTACTGATATATACAGAACCCTCCATCCCAAAGAAGCTAAATACACATTCTTTTCAAATGTACATGGAACATTTTCAAAGATAGACCACATGATAGAACACAAAACAAGCCTCAACAATTAAAAAAAAACTGAAATCATACCAAGCATTTTTCTCAGATCACAAGGGACTGAAGCTAGAAACCAACCCCAAGGAAAAAAAAAAATCCCAAACACTCAAAATCATGGAGATTAAATAGCATGCTATTAAACAATGAATGGGATAAGAATGAAACTAGGGAAGAAATCAAAAGGTTTTTGGAAACAAAAAAAAAATGAACTCACCACAAGCCAAAACTTATGGGACACAGAGAAGGCAGTCCTGAGAGGGAAGTACATAGCGATATAGGCCCACCTAAAAAAGTTACAAACATTTCAAACAAACAACCTAACTCTACGTCTACAAGAACTTGAGGAACAACAACAAAGACAGTCCAGAGCAAGCAGAAGGAAGGAAATAACCAAGATCAGAGCAGAACTCAATGACATAGAGACTAAAAGCACAATTCTAAGGCTCATAGAATCCAAGAGCTGGTTCTTTGCAAAGATGAACAAAATCGACAAGCCTTTAAGCAAACTCATCAAGAAAAAAAGAGAGAGAACCCAAATAAACACAATCAGAAATGAAAGAGGAGAGATTACAACAGATACCACAGAAATACAAAGGATTGTAAGAAATTACTACAAAAAAAATGTATGCCAAGAAATTTGAAAACCTAGGTGAAATGGACAAATTTCTAGAAAAATATAATCTTCCAAAACTCAATGAAAAAGAAGCAGAAAGCCTGAACACAGCAATAACAGCAAAAGAAATTGAAGCTGTAATCAAAAAATTCCCAACACACAAAAGCACTGGACCAGATGGTTTCACAGGAAAATTCTACTAAGCATTTAAGGAAGAGGTAACCCTTATCCTTCACAGACTATTCCAAAAAATCCAAAAAATGGGAGACTCCCAAACTCTTCTTATGAGGCCAACATCATTCTAATTCCGAAACCAGATAAACACACAACATAGAAAGAAATCTTCTGGCCATAATCATTGATGGACATTGACGCTAAAATCCTCAACAAAATACTGGCAAACTGCATCCAACATTACATTAAAAAGCTCATACACCATGACCAAGTGGGATTCATTCCAGGGATGCAAGGATGGTACAGTATTTGCAAATCAGTAAATGTAATACATCACATAAACAAAAGCAAAGAGAAAAACCACATGATCATATCAATTGATGCAGAAAAAGCACTTGATAAGGTACAGCACCCATTCATAATAAAAACACTCGGCAAAGTGGAAATAGAGGGAGCATTCCTCAACATCATAAAGGCCATATATGAGAGACCTACAGCCAACATTATACTCAATGGGCAAAAATTAAAATCTTTTCCACTAAGATCAGGAACAACACAAGGCTGTCCACTTTCACCACTTCTATTCAATATAGTACTGGAAGTTTTAGCCACAGTGATAAGACAAGAAAAAGAAATAAAAGGCATCCAAATTGGAAAGGAGGAAACAAAACTGTCACTGTGTGCAGATGACATGATAGTGTACATAGAAAACCCTATAGACGCCACCAAAAAAACTGCCTTACCTAATAAATTAATTTGGCAAAACAGCGGGATACAAAGTCAATATCCAGAAATCAAAGGCATTTCTGTACACCCACAATGAAACAGCACAAGCAGAGATCAAGGAAAAAATCCCATTTGAAATAGCAAAAAGAAAAATAAAATACCTAGGGATAAACCTAACCAAAGAGGTAAAAGACCTGTATTCAGAAAACTACATAACACTGAGGAAAGAAATCAAGGAAGACATAAACAAATGGAAACATACTGTGTTCATGGATTGGAAGAATTAATATCATCAAAATGTCCATACTACCCAAAGCAATTTACACATTCAATGCAATACCTATTAAAGTGCCAATGGCTTATTTCACAGACATAGAACAAACACTTGAAAAATTTATATGGAACCATAAATGACCCCGAATAGTTGCTGCAATGTTGAGAAAGAAGAGTAAAGTAGGAGGGATCACAATACCTGACACTAAACTCTACTACAAGCCACTGTAATGAAAACAGCTTGGTATTGGCGTAAAAACAGGTGCATGGACCAGTGGAACAGAACAGAGAGCCCAGAAATAAACCCAAGTCTCTATGGTCAATTAACATTTGACAAAGGAAGCACCAACATAAAATGGAATAAAAATAGCCTCTTCAACAAATGGTATTGGGAGAACTGGACATCTACGTGCAAAAAAATGAAACTTGAGCACCAACTTACACCTTATACAAAAATAAATTCAAAGCATATAAAAGACTTAAATATAAACCATGACACCTTTAAAGTCCTAGAAGAGAACGTAGGTAGGAAAATCTCAGATATTTCACACAGAAACTTTTTTTGCTGACATGTGTCCTAGAGTAAGGGTCATAAAGGAAAGAATAAACAAATGGGACCTCATGAGCATAAAAACCTTTTGCACAGCTAAAGAAAACAGTATCGAAATAAAAAGAGAACCAACTGTATGGGAAAACATATTTGCCAGTGATACCTCAGACAAGGGTTTAATCTCCAAAATATACAAAGAACTTACACGACTCCACTCTAAGAAGACAAGCAACCCAATTTAAAAATGGGCAAAGGACTTGAACAGACACTTCTCCATGGAGGACATACAGAAGATCCAAAGACACGTGAAATGATGTTCAATATCGCTTGCTATCAGAGAGATGCAAATTAAAACCACAATGAGATACCACTTCACACCAGTCTGAATGGCCATCATAAACAAAGCAACAAACAACAAGTGTTGGAGAGGTTGTGGAGAAAAGGGGACCCCAGTGCACTGTTGGTGGCACTGCAGACTGGTACAACCACTATGGAAAGTAGTATGGAACTTCCTCAGAAAACTAAAAATGGATCTGCCTTTTGACCCAGCAATTCCACTGCTGGGACTATAGCCTAAGAACACTAAAACACCGATAAAAAATAACCTTTGCACCCTGATGTTCATAGCAGCACAATTTACAATAGCGAGGTGCTGGAAGCAACCTAGATGCCCATCAGTAAATGAGTGGATCAAAAAACTATGGTACATTTATACAATGGAATTCTATGCAGCAGAAAGAAAGAAGGAGCTCCTACCCTTTGCAACAGCTTGGATGGAGCTGGAAAGCATTATGCTGAGCGAAATAAGCCAGGCAGTGAAAGACAAATACCATATGATCTCACCTTGAACAGGAACCTAAACAACAAAACAAAGAAACAAGCAAAATATAACCAAAGACACTGAAATAGAGGACAGACTGACAGTGACCAGAGGGGAGAGAAGAGGGAATTTCAGTGGGGAATTGGTAGGGTTTACAGGAACAAAAGGACACATGGATAAAAACTAGGGGGAGGGAAATAATGGGAGGGAAGTGTGGAGGTTTGAGTGGGTAGGCTGGAATGTGAGTAAAAGGGAGAAAAATGTACTTGAACAATGATTAAAATAAAAAAAAGAATATTATTAAAATCCATCTGGAATCTGTTACCAACCAAAATAGCCATCCACAAAATAATTATTAACCCAAACTTGAAGTGCATGTTGTGTCCCCATATTAGTTAAGACATGCCTTAGAGCATCAATTTTTAACATCTGTTATCTCATGGCACGTAACTAATTACTAAAATTATGCTGAATTCTAACAAATATATACTTTTGTCAATGTGGCAAAAATAGGCATAATTTTGATTCATTCCCATCTGATTGCTATTGTTTTGTTGGATGTAGTATTTTTTATTTAACAATCTAAAGAAAAAAACCTCAATTTTAGTTCCATGACTAAATAGTCAGGTATTGCATATTTTTAAAATTCTTGTGGCACACGTGCTGAAAATCTGTGCCTTAAAATATAACCTTTAATTGGGGGCAAAGCCTGTCGCAGGCCATGATTTCAAGCCTCCTAGGGCTCATCTGATGAAATGTGTTTAGCATGGAAACAAGAGAACATGGGCTCAGAATTGTCATCATTAATTTACTCCCATGGAGTTTTGCTTTTTTTTTTTTAAAGATTTTATTTATTTATTTATTTATTTTTAGAGAGGGAAGGGAGGGAGAGAGAGAGAGAGAGAGAGAGAGAAACATCAATGTGTGGTTGCTGGGGGTTCTGGTCTGCAACCCAGGAATGTACCCTGGCTGGGAATCGAACCTGGGACACTTTGGTTCCCAGCCCGCGCTCAATCCGCTGAGCTACGCCAGCCAGGGGAGTTTTGCTTTTTTTATTAAAGCGAAAAATGGATTTGTGGTTACAAAGTGGTGATTTCTTTCTGTCACTTGGAAACTTATGGGCCTGTATTGTCCCTGAATTACTCACAGAGTGCACATGAGTCATCTCAGGAGCCCTTCTCCTCCTTGTCCTTGTTGGGGTACGTGGGTGGGGCCATGACTGAAAGGGCAGGCATCAGGATGAAATAATGTGTTGTAGAAAGACATCACTAAATTATACAGTGGGTAATTTAGGTGGCCGGTGGGCAGTTCCCCTGTGCCATCAGTCCTGGAAGGAGCCGTGGGTACAAATATGACATTCCCAGATGTTCCCTCCCCACTTGGGCCACCTGGCTCACTTGGGAAATGGACTATCATGGCACTAGTTGTAGACCGCAGCCCTGAGAACTTGAATGAGTGGGTGCCACTGGATCCCTGAGCACTCAGGGCTTTCTTCTGTGTTTGATGCCTTCTCTATGTTTAAATTTTAGGGACTGTCTTGTAGGGGCTACCTGTTTCTTCTTCCTCTTTGGAGGTGTTGTGCTGATCCCTGACCAAGCAGCAGTAGTCATCCAGTTACCTCCTCTCTTGATTTTCTCAATGATCCAGGGTTCGTGTCCCTGAAAGTTGGAATTGTGGTAGATCTGAAACAAAATTAATCATTTTAGCCATTCTGGGAGAAAATATGTCTGTTTGATATTAACTGGCCTCTCAGAGTCTTAGCCTTAGGTCATTCCTCCAAGTTATCTCTAAGGGGATGATAGTTTCATATGAAAATCTATACTTTCTCATATTTCAATATTGTCTCATGTGAAAAAAGAGTTATCCCCTGAAATGAAACTCTTTCAGTATATCATTCTTCTGTGTCTACCAGGAAGATGTTCAAGTAACAGAGAATGTGGGAAATGGGAGAACTTGCTACTTTACCATTAATCTGCTGTTTTCTGGAGCATGAACTGAAGAGTCACTTAGGCATATCTAGCTGAATCCATAGAGGTTCATCAGACAGATGAAACTCTTCAAGCTGTCTGATTCGAAGATTTTCTCTGTATCCCTGAGGCAAAGAACTTCCCTCTGGAAAATATTTTCTTCAATGGTAACAGTGTCTCCATTTTTATTCTACTGCACAGACATGAAGGTGTCATCCTCCACTATCCTCCAAAGCTTTCTTGGGAAGGACAACCCAAGAAAAATGTTGTTTCCTTCTATGTTTGCAGCAACTTGTTTTGGGTTCTGTGGTTGCAGGTTGTCTTGGGAACTTGGATCTTCACTCTGGGCTTGGTCCCTGTGCCCCTCCAAACCCTCCCTTAGATCCACATTTGGATCCCAGGATCTATCAGCTTGGACCCTTATTGGTGGTGCTCTGTCCTCTGATGGGTCTTCTTGGCTTCATCCATCTCATTGATATTTCAACTAGTTATGGACCTGTTCTAGGTCAAAAAGCATTTACTACCAAGGATTATATCACTGAACGCTAGGGTCAAAAATGCCTTTGGTCACAGCATGGATATCCAATATATACTGTCCCCAAAATTCTGGAGTCTCTTGGTCATGGGACAAACAGCCGGAGGAATTCACAGTCCTCTTTATTGTTCATGTGATGTCACAAAGCTGGTTCACAGCTGGTTTGAAGAGTAGGTCCTGGCCAAGTACAGAGCAGTGGATGGATGTAGGGTCGCAAGCTTCTCTCTTTTCAGAAAGTACAGAAAAATAGGGTTCAGATGGCAAGAAAGGGCTCTTCTCTGTTGCCAGGCACATTGTTACATGTTGCTAGGCATTTGCCGGGTTGAGAAGTCATTATCCTAGCTCCACTCTCATTCCTACAGGCAGGGAGGCCTGTCAATGGCCTCCTTAATTGCTCAAGGGCAAGACCCTAGTTGGTTCTAACTTGGTTATCACCAGGACTGCCTGGGTCAGATGGGCCCCTGGGAGACTGTACCTCCTAGAAGATAGTGGTGGGCCCAGTCTCAGTTGGTAGCACCCACCTCTGTCAGTCATTCTCCACCAGCTTCCTGCTTTGTTCTCTTCCAGCTGCTCCTGATGGTTGGTTGGTCCTCCTCAGATAGACCCAAACTAAGAGTCCTGTTTTCTTACCCAGTGTCAAGCTGCCCCAAGAGTAGGGCTGGGCTCTCCCACAGGTGGGAGCACTCCTCTTGTTCCTGAGCCTCAGTGCTACTCCAAGCAATTCAGACACAGTGTTTCCCATAATGTTGGTGTGTGAATAGACAGTCGCATGCTCTGCTGTCCTGGGCAGTCCTCACTTGATCTCTACTTGACCCCGAGTCTCACTCCTCTCCATATCACAACAGGATTGGATTGTTTCCATTTCTTTCCCACAGGAACTCTCTTATTTCCATACAATGTGATTACTTTGGGACACCTGTATTTGCCTTCTTAAATCACTCTCAACAGTCCCTCAGGTTCAGCCTCCATTGAGGCCTCCTCTATGTCCAATACTCTTTCTTCAACAAGGTGATTAGGCTTTTGCTTTACCAGATTTCTGACCTCCAACTTCCAAATTGGGTCTCCTTTGGTACTTCTCTTTTTTTGTATTGAGTTGGAGAGTAGGTGTATATTCAGTTCTGTTGAAACAAGCATTCCCTGATTCACTGTCACACTAGTCCCATTCCCCTTGCCAGAAACCTACCACATCCCCCAAACTGTGTGCCTCTTTCCTGCCATTGCCTTGAAGATGGATAGATTGAATCATTTTGTTTACTCTTGGGTTAAATATTTTTCAAAGACCCTACATTACGCAGACTCACAACCAAGGAAAATTTGACTTGTTTAGCTAGCTGTGACTGAGGAAAGCTGATATGAAGATAGCCATAAATGTATTCTAGAATATAGACAAGATTCTTGGAGTGAGATAGGGAAAAAAACAAATTCAAGTCATCTTCACTGTGGAGGAGAAGATACTATAGTGGTTTTGGTGATCCATGTTCCCTAGCTCTTTTGAACAACCTTGGTCTTAATACTTGATCTGTATAAGTGGATAGAGTGATACCGTGGAAAGGCCCCACCTGCATGGGTCCTAATCCCCATTTCAGCTCTCCTGCTAAGTAGGGTCATTTTCCCTTTTTGAGTGTCAAACTTTTGTTTCTTGTTTTTGTGCTGGAAATGTTTAAAGTAGTGTTTTTATTCTTCAAGTACAGTTGTCTCCATTTTACCTCCTCCTGGCCCCACCACTACCTTCATCCTCACCTTCCACCCTCAAACTTACACCCTTTGGTTTTATCCATGTGTCCTTTATACATGTTCCTTGATGGCCCTTCCCCTATTTACCCTCATTATCACTCTCCTCCCTCCCCTGTGTTTACAATCACTTGGTTCTGTATTAAATGTCTCTGTTTATATTTTGCTTCCATGTTTCTTCTGTTGATTTGGTTCCACTTATAGGTGAGATCATATAGTATTTGTCTTTCACTGCGTGGCTTATTTTACTTACCAAAATGCTGTCCAGATCCATCAATACTGTCAAGAATGTTAGGAGCTTCTTCTTTCTTTCTACTGCCTAGTATTCCATTGTGTAAATGTACCACAGTTTTTTGATCCACTCATTTACTGATGGGCACTTAGGTTGCTTCCAGCACTTGGCTATTGTAAATTATGCTGTTATGAACATTGGGGTGCATAGGTTGTTTTGAATTGGTGTTTAGGATTCTCAGACTATTATCCCAGCAGTGGAATTGCTGGATCAAAAGGCAGTTTCATTTTTGGTTGTCTGAGGTAATTCCATACAGCTTTCAACAGCGGTTGCCCCAGTCTGGATTCCACCAACTGTGTACAAAGGTTCCCTTTTCTGCAAAACATCTCCAGCACTTGTTTTTTGTTGATTTCTTCATGATGGCCATTCTGACTGATGTGAAGTGGTATCTCACTAAAGTTTTAATATGCATCTCTCTGATGGCTAGTGATGCTGAGCATCCTTTTGTATATCTCTGGGTCCTTTGTATGTCCCCCTTGAAGAAGTGCTTGTTCAGGTCTTCTGCCCATTTTTTAATTGGGTTGTTTGTCATCCTGGAGTGGAGTTGTGTGAGTTCTTTATGTATTTTAGAGATAAAACCCTTGTCCAAGGTATCATTGGTAAATATCTTTTTCCATAGGGTGAGTTTCCTTCTCATTTGCTGAAGTTTTTAGCTGTGAAGAAGATTTTTATTTTGTTCATTATAAATGTTTTGTTATTTTTTTTTGTTGTTGTTCAAGTACAGTTGTCTTCATTCCCCCCCCACCACCACTCCAGCTTACCCCAGCCATCCCCACTACCCATCCTTGATCCTACCCTCCTTTGGTTTGGTTCATGTGTCTCTTATAGATGTTCCTAGAACCTCTTCCCCTTTATCCCACATTATCTATCCCCCACCTCTCCTGTGGTTGCTATAAGTTTATTCTTAATCTCAATGCCTCTGGTTATATTTTGCTTGATTGATTGTTTTGTTGATAGGTTACACTTACAGGTGAGATCATGTGGTATTTCTCCTTCAACTCCTGGGTCATGTCACTTAGCATAAAGTTCTCCAGTTCCATCCATGCTGTTGAAAATGGTAGGAGCTCCTTTTTTCTCTCTTCTCTGTATTATTCCGTCATGTAAATGCACCATAGTTTTTTTATTCATTCACTTACTGATGGGTACTTAGGTTGCTTCCAGCATTTTGACATTGTAAATTGTGCTCCTATGAACATTGGGGTGCATAAGTTTTGTTGCATCAGTGTTTCAGCATTCTTAGGGTATAATCCCAGCAGTGGAGTTGCTGGGTCAAAAGGCAGTCCCATTTTTTATTTTTCTGAAGAAATTCCACACTGTTTTCCACAGCGGCAGCACCAGTCTGAATTTCCACAAACAATATACTAGGGATCCGTTTTCAGCAAAACCTCTCCAACACTTGATTCTTTATGTGCTTATGATGGGCATTCTCACTGCTGTGAAGTGACATCTCATTGTGGTTTTAAATTACATCTCTCTGAAGCTAGTGATGCTGAGCATTTTTTCATATGTCTCTGGGCCCTTAGTATGTCCTTCTTGGAGAATTGTCTGTTCAAGTCCTTTGTCCACTTTTTAATTAGGTGTTTTATCTTCCTGGAGTGGAGTCGTGTGAGTTCTTTATATATTTGGAGATCAAACCCTTGTCTTAGGTATCATTGGTAAATATGTTTTCCCATACGGTTGGTTCCCATTTCATTTTAATGCTGTTTTATTTAGCTGTACAGAAATTTGTTATTTTGATGCGATCCCATTTGTTTCTTTCCTTTATGCCCCTTGCTTTAGGGGACATATCTGTGAAACTATTGCTGTGTGGAATATCTGAGATTTTCTTGTCAATATTATTCTATAGGGATTTTATACTGTCAGGAATTACATGTAAGTCTTTTATTCATCTTGAGTTTATTTTTTTGTGTGGTGCAAGTTGGTGGTCAAGGACTTTTTTTTTGTGTGTGTGTGTGTGTGTGTGTGTGTGTGTGTGTGTGTAGCTGTCCAGCTCTCCCAACATCATTTGTTGAAGAGGTTATTTTTACTGCATTTTATGCTTCTGCCCCCTTTGATGAATATCAATTGACCATAGATTCTTGGGTTTATTTCCTAGCTCTCTAGTATGTTCCATTGGTCTATGTGTCTGCTCTTATGCCAGTACCAGGCTGATTACAGTGGCCATGTAATACAGTTTGATATCAGGTATTGGGATCCTTCCTATTTTGTTTTTCTTTCTCAAAATTGCTGCAGCTACTCAGAGTTTTTTATGGTTCCATATAAATTTTTGAAATGTTTGTTCTATACCTGTGAAATATGACATTGGGACTTTAATAGGGATTGCATTGAACCTATAAATTGCTTTGGGTAGTATGGCTATTTTGAGGGTGTTAATTTTTCCATTCCATGAGCATGATTTATGCTACCATTTGTTTGTGTCTTCTTTAATTTCCTTCTTCAGTGTTTTGTAGTTTTCTGAGTACAGGTCTTTTTCATCCTTGGATAGGTTTATTCCTAGGTAGTTCATTTTTCTTGTTGGTATATCAAATGGGATTTTTTTCTTGATTTCTGTTTCTGATATTTCATTGTTGGTGTACAAAAATGCCTTTGGTTTTTCAATGTTCAGCTTTTACCCCACTGTTTTGCCAAATTGACTTATTAGGTCAAGTAGTTTTTTTTAAGGAGTCTATACAATTTTCTATAAACACTATAATGTCACCTGCAAACAGTGACAGTTTTGCTTCCTCCTTTCCAATTTGAATGCTTCTTATATCTTCTTGTCTGATTGCTGTGGCTAGGCCTTCCAATACTATGTTGTGTAGAAGTGATGAAAGCTGACATATTTGCCTTGTTCCTGATCTTAATGGTGAAGCTTTTAGGTTTTGCCCATTGAGTATGATGTTGGTTATAGGTCTCTTGTATATGACCATTATTATGTTGAGGAATGCTCCCTCTTTCCCACTTTTCTAAGTGTTTCTTTCATAAATAGGTATTGCACCTTATAATATGTTTTTCTTCATTTATTGATATGATCATGTGATGTTTGTCTTTCATTTTGTTTGTGTGATGTATTATGTTTATTGATTTGTGAATATTTTACCATCCTTGCATCCCTGAGATGAACCCCACTTGGTCATGGAGTATGGTGTTTTAATGCATTGCTGAATGTAATTTGCCAATATTTTGTTGAGGAAATTTGTGTTGATATTCATCATTGATATTGGCCAGTAGTTTTCTTTCTTTATTTTGTCTTTATCTGATTTGGGGATTAGGATGATGCTGGCTTCATAAAAAAGAGTTTGGGAGACTTCCCTCTTCTTGGATATTTTGGAATAGTCTGTGAAGGATAGAGATTACCTCTTCCTTAAATGCTTTGTAAAATTCTCCTGTGAAACCATCCCATGCAGGGATTTTGTGTACCAGGATATATTTGATTAATGTCTCAATTTCATCAGCTCTTATCAGTCTGTTCAGGCTCTGCATCCTCTTCATTCAGTTTTGGAAGATTATATTTTTCTAGAAATTTGTCTATTTCATCTAAGTTTTCAAATTTCTTGGCATATAGTTCTTCATAGTAATTTCTTACAATCCTTGGTATTTCTGTGGTATCAGTTGTAATCTCTTTTCTTTCATGTCTGATTGTGTTTATTTGGGTCCTCTCTCTTATTTCTTGATGAGTCTGCTTAAAGTCTTGTCGACTTTGTTTATCTTTTCAGAGAACCAGCTCCTGGACTTATTGATTCTTAGATTTGTTCTTTTTAGTCTAGGTCACTTAATTTTTTTCTGGTCATGGTTATTTCCTTCCTTCTACTTGCTCTGAGCTGTATTTTTTGTTTTTCCTCCAGTTCTTGTAGATTCATGCTTAGGTTGTTTATGAAATGCTTCTATCTTTTTAATGTAGCCCTATATGACTATGAACTTCCCTATCAGGACTGCTTTAGTTGTGTTCCATAAATTTTGAATGGTTGTGAGATTATTTTCATTTGTTTACAGAAATTTTGATTAATTCTTTGATCTAACTCGTAACCCATTCATTGTTTGATAGCATGGTATTCCATTCCCATGAATTTAAGTGCATTTGAGTTTGTTCATTGAGGTTGGTTTCTAGTTTTAGTCCCTCATGGTTGGAGAAAATGATTGATATCATTTAAATTTTCTTGAATTTGTTGAGGCATATTTTGTGTCCTATCATGTGGTCTCTCTTTTAAAAAGTTCCATGTGCATTTAAAAAGAATGTGTATTGTGCTTTTTTGGCATAAAGGCTGTGTGTGGGTGTGTGTTTGTGTGTGTGTGTGTGTGTTAGATTCATTCAATCTAGAGCATTGTTCAATGTCACATTATCCTTGTTGATATTTTCTTTGGAAGATCTACCCATTTTCAACAGTTGGGTGTTAAAACCCCCCTGCTACCTTTGTGTTGTTGTCAATACCTTTCTTAAAGTCCTCCAAGATTTTCCTTGTATATTTGGGTGTTCCTATGTTGGGTACATATATATTTATAATGTTTATGTCTTCTTGATGGATCCCTCCCTTGATTGAGTATTATGAAGTGTCCTTCTGGGTCTCTTTTTATGGCCCTGGTTTTGAAGTCTATTTTGTCTGATGTGAAAACAGCTACCCCAGCTTTTATTTTTCTGTCCACTTCCTTCAAATATGTTTTTTTCCCCAAACCTTCACTGTCAGTCTGTGTAGAACTTTTGTTCTCAGGTGGGTCTGTTGTAGGAAGCATATGTGTGGGTGATGCTTTCTTATCCATTTAGCTACTCTATGTCTTTTGACTGGAACATTTCTTCCATTTACATTTAAGGTTATTATTGTTAGGTACTCACTCATTGCCATTTTACTTCCCTCATACCTGTGATCCTCTCACTCTTACTCTTTTTCTTCCTCTTCTGAAAGCAGTCTCTTTATCATATCTTGCACTGCTGGTTTGGTGGAGGTGTATTCTTTGAGCCTTTTATATCTGGGAAAATCATTATTTTTCCTTGCATTTAAATCAACAGCCTTGCTGAATTGAATAGTCTTGGTTGCAGGCCTCAGTTTTTCATTACCTGGAGTATTTCTTCCCATTCCCTTCTGGCTTGCAGTGTTTCCATTGAGAAGTCAGCTTCTTGCCTAATTGGGGCTCCCTTTTATGTTACTTCCTGCTTCTCCCTTGATGCGTTTAAGATTCTTTGTACTGGAAATTTGCCATTTTATTATGATGTGTGTTCAATTGGGCCTCTTTGGGTTCTTATTGATTGGGACCCTCTGTGCTTCCTGGAATTGTGTGACTCCTTTTCTCATCAAATTAGGGAAGTTTCCCATCATTATTTTTACAAACAGGTTTTCTATCCCTTCCTCCTTTTCTTCTTCTTCTGTATTATACAGATATTATTATGTTTCATGTTGTGCGGCAGTTCCCTTAACACTTTTTATTCTTTCTGAGTCCTTTGTCCTTTTCTTTCTCCTTCTAGGAATTTTTTCTACCTTGTCCTCCAGCTCACTGATTTCATCGCCTGCTTCACCTAGCCTGCTTTTGATTCCTTCTACTGTGTTGTTCAATTCAGAAATTATATTCTTTATTTCTTTTTTAATTATTTTATTATTGTTAAATTACAGTTGTCTGTATTTCTCCCCCCACAAATCAACCCCACCCTAGCCAAACCCACCTTCATCCCTTGCTTCCACCTCCCCTTGGTTTTGTCCATGTGTTTTTTAGCACTGCTCCTGTAAACCCTTCCACCCATTACTTCTTCTGGTTACTGTCAGATTGTTATCGATTTCAATGTTTCTGGTTGTATTTTGCTTTCTTTTTTCTTTTCATTTGTTAGGTTCCAGGTAAAGTTGAGATCATATGGTATTTGTCCCCCACTGCCTGGCTTATTTCACTTAGCATAATGCTCTTCAGTTCCATCCATGCTGTCTCAAAGGGTGGGGACTCCATCTTTCTCTCTGATGTGTTGTATTCCATTGTGTAAATGTACCATGGTTTTTTGATCCACTCATTTACTGATGGGCACTTAAGTTGCTTCTAGCACTTGGCCATTGTAAATTGTGCTCCTATAAACACTGGGTTGCATAGGTTCTTTTGGACTGGTGTTTCAGGGTTCTTAGGATATAACCCAGGCAGTGGAATCGCTGGGTAAAAAGGCAGTTCCATGTTCAATTTTCTGAGGCAACTCCATACTGTTTTCCATAGTGGCTATACCAGTCTGCATTCTCACCAACTGTGCACTTGGGTTCCCTTTTCTCCATGACCTCTCCAGCACTCATTTGTTGATTTGTTTATGATGGTCATTCTGACCAATGTGAGGTGTTATCTCTTTGTGGTTTTAATTTGCATCTCTCTGCTGGCTAGTGATGCTGCAGATCTATTCATATGTCTCTGGGCCCTCTATATGTCCTCCTTGGAAAATGTCTCTACAAGTCTTTTGCCTATTTTTAATTGGGTTTTTGTCTTCCTGGAGTGGAGTTGTGCGAGTTCCTTACATATTTTCGAGATCACACCCTTGTCTGAGGTATCATTGGCAAATATGTTTTCCCATATAGTTGGTTATTTACTCATTTTAATGCTGTTTTCTTTAGCCATGCAGATGCTTTTAATTTGATGAGGTTCCATTTGCTTATTCTGTCTTTTATGTCCCTTGCTTTAGTGGACCTATCAGTGAAGATGTTGCTGCATGGAATGTCTGAGATTTTCCTGCTAGTGTTTTCTCTTAGGACATTTATGGTGTCACAACTTATATTTAAGATGTTTATCCACCTTGAATTTTTATTTTTGAGGTGTAAGTTGGTGATTGACTCTCATTTTTATAAATGTAGCTGTCCAGATCTTCCAACACCATTTCTTGAGGAGGCTATATTTTCTCCATTATATGCTTCTTCCCCTCTGTCAAATATTAATTGACCAAAAAGATTTGGGTTTATTTCTGCATTCTTACTGTGTTCCATTGGACTATGGGTGGGTTCTTATGATAGAACCAAGCTGTTTTGATCGCCGTGGCCTTGTAATATAGTTTGATGTCAGATACTACAATTCTGCGTACTTTATTTTTCTCTATCAAAATTGCTGCTGTTATTCAGGATTGTTTATGTTTCTGTATAAATTTTTGAAGTGTTTGTTCTATATCTGTGAAATATGCCATAGGGACTTTAATAGGGGTTTCATTGAACCTATATATTGCTTTGGGTAGTATGGATATTTTGATGATGTCAGTTCTTCCCATCCTGGGCAAGATACATGTTTCCATTAGTTTGTGTCTTCCTTAATTTCTCTCTTCAGTGTTGTGTAGTTTTCTGAGTACAGTTCTTTTTCATTCTTGGTTAGTTTTATTCCTAGATACTTTCTTTTTCTGTTGCTATATCCAATGGGATTTTTTCTTTGATTTCTGTTTCTGATATTTCATTGTTGGTGTACAAAAATACCTTTGATTTCTGAATTTCGACTTTGTATCCAGCTGCTTTGCCTATTTCACTTATTAGGCCAAGTAGTTTTTTGGTGGAGTCTGTGGGATTTTCTATGCACACTATCATGTCATCTCCAAACAGTGACAGATTTGTTTCCTTCTTTCCAATTGTGATATATTTTACTTCTTTTTCTTGTCTGATTGCTCTGGCTAGGACTTCCAATACTATATTGAATAGGAGTGGTAAAAGTGGACATCCTTCTCTTGTTCCTCATCTTACTGGGAAAGCTCTAAGTTTTTGCCTTTTGAGTGTGATGTTGACTGTAAGTTTCTCATACATGGCCTTTATTATGTTGAGGAATGCTCCATCTATTCCCACTTTGCTGAGTGTTTTTATCATAAATGGGTGCTGTACCTTATCAAATGCTTTTTCAGCATCTATTAATATGATCCTGTGATTTTCTCTTTTGTTTTGTTTATGTGATATATAACATTTATTGATTTGTTAATACTTAACCAATTTTTACATCCCTGATATGCATTTCACATAATCATGGTGTATGATCTTTTTAATGTATTGCTGGATTTGTTTTGCTAATACTTTCTTGAGTATTTTAGCATTCCTGTTAATCAGTGATCTTCTCATGAAGTTTTCTTTCTTTGCTATGTCTTTATCTGATTTTGGGCTTAGGGTGATGCTGCCTTTATAAAAAGAGTTTAGGAATCTTCCATCTTCTTGGATTTTTTTTTAATAATCTGTGAAGGACAAGGGTTAGCTCATCCCTTAATGTTTTGTAAAATTCTCCTGTGAAACCACCTGGTTCACGGCTTTTGTGTGTTGGGAGCTTTTTAATTATTCCTTCAATTTCATCAGCTGTTATTGGTCTGTTCAGGCTCTCTGCTTCTTTTTCATTGAGTTTTGAAAGATTATATTTGTCTAGAAATTTGTCCATTTCATCCAGGTTTTCAAATTTCTTGGCATACAGTTCTTTGTAGTAATTTCCTACAATCCATTGAATTTCTATGATATCAGTTGTAATCTCTCCTCTTTCGCTTCTAATTGTGTTTATTTGGATCCTTTTTTATTTTCTGGATGGGCCTGCTTAAAGACTTGTCAATTTTGTTTATCTTTTCAAAGAACCAGCTCCTGGATTTATTGGTGGTTAGAATTGTGATTTTAGCCTCCTTGTCATTCAGTTCTGCACTGATCTTGGTTATTTCCTTCTTTCTACTTGCTCAGGGCTGTATTTATTGTTGGTCCTCCAGTTCTTGTATGTGTAGCATTAGCTCATTTATTTGAATTGTTTCTATCTTTATTAGGCATGCCTGTATCACTATGAATTTTCTTCTCAGGACTACCTTCATTGTGTCTCATAAGTTTTGAATTATTGTGAATTCATTTTCATTTGTTTCCAGGAACTTTTTGATTTCTTCCTTAATCTCATTCTTGACTCATTCATTATTTATAGCATGTTATTCAATCTCCATGGTTTTGAATGTTTTTCCTTGAGTTTGGTTTCTTGCTTCAATCTCTTGTGGTCACATAAAATTCTTGATATATTTTGTTTTCTTGAATTTGTTGAGGCTTTTTTGTGTCCTCTTATGTGGTCTATTTTGAAAATGTTTCATGTATATTTGAAAAGAATGTGTATTTTGCTTCTTTGGGATGAAAGGCTCTCTCTCTCTATGTATATAAGTTAAGTCCATTTGATCTAGGGCATTGTTCAGTGCCACAATGTCTTTGTTGATAGTTTGTTTGGAAGATCTATTCATTCTTTGTGTGGGGGGTGTTAAAATCCCCTACTATAATTGTGTTGCTGTCAATATCTTTCTTGACATGGTCCAGGATTCTCTTTATGTATTTGGGTGTACTTATGTATTTGGGTGTTTATATATTTATAATATTTATGTCTTCTTGATGGATTCTTCCTTTGAGAATTATGAAGTGACCTTTGGGTTGCTTTTTATGGCCCTGGTATTGAAGCCTTCTTTGTCTTATATGACTATTGCTACCTCGGCTTTTTTTCCCCCTGTCCATTTGCTTGGAATATTTGTTCCCAGCCCCTTACTTTCAGTTTTTGTAGGTCTTTTGCTCTGAGGTTCAGCTCTTGTAGGCAGCATTTCTGTGGCTCATAATTTCTTACCCAGTCAGCTTTTCTATGTCTTTTAATTGGGGCATTTAATCCATTTATGTTTAAGGTTATTGATAGTTACTTATTCATTGCATTTTTTTTACCTGTGCTCCTGTCTTTATCACTGTTTTTTCCCCATACTTAAGGCAGACATTTTATTTATTTTTATTTATTTTAATCATTGTTCAAATACAGTTTCCCCCCCTTTACTCCCATTCCAGCCCACACACCCAACCCTCCCCACTTCCCTCCCATTACCACCCTCCCCCTAGTTTTTGTCCATGTGTCCTTTAAATTTGTTCCTGTAAACCCTACCCATTCCCCCTGAAATTCCCTCTTCTCTCCCCTCTGGTCACTGTCAGTCTGTCCTCTATTTCAGTGTCTTTGGTTATATTTTGCTAGTTTCTTTGTTTTGTTGTTTAAGTTCCTGTTCCAGGTGAGATCATATGGTTTTTGTCTTTCACTGCCTGGCTTATTTCGCTCAGCATAATGCTTTCCAGCTTCATCCAAGCTGCTGCAAAGGGTAGCAGCTCCTTCTTTCTTTCTGCTGCATAGAAATCCAATGTGTAAATGTACCATAGCTTTTTGATCCATTCATTTACTGATGGGTATCTTGGTTGCTTCCAGCTCTAGCTATTGTAAATTTTGCTGCTATAAATATTGGGATGCATTGGTTCTTTTGGATTGGTGTTTTAGTGTTCTTAGGATAAAGTCCCAGCAGTGGAATTGCTGGGTCAAAAGGCAGATCCATTTTTAGTTTTCTGAGGAAGTTCCATACTGCTTTCCATAGTGGTTGTACCAGTCTTCAGTCCCACCAACAGTGCACTAGGGACCCCTTTTCTCCACAACCTCTCCAACACTTGTTGTTTGTTGCTTTGCTTATGATGGCCATTGTGACTGGTGTGAAGTGGTATCTCATCGTGGTTTGAATTTGCATCTCTCTGATAGCTAGCAATATTGAACATCGTTTCATGTGTCTTTGGATCCCCTGTATGTCCTTCTTGGAGAAGTGTCTGTTCAAGTCCTTTCCCCATTTTTTAATTGGATTCCTTGTCTTCTTAGAGTGGAGTCATGTAAGTTCTTTATATATTTTGGAGATTAAACCCTTGTCTGAGGTATCATTGGCAAATATGTTTTCCCATAGAGTGGGTTCTCTTTTAATTTTGATACTGTTTTTTTAGCTTTGCAGAAGCTTTTAATTTTGATGAGGTCCAATTGTTTATTCTTTCCTTTATGTCCCTTGCTCTAGGGGACATGTCAGTAAAAAAGTTTCTGTGTGAAATATCTGAGATTTTCCTACCTATGTTCTCCTCTAGGGCTTTAATGGTGTCAAGTTTTATATTTAAGTCTTTTATCTACCTTGAATTTATTTTTGTATATGGTGTAAGTTGGTGCTAAAGTTTCATTTTTTTTTTTGCACGTGGCTGTCCAGTTCTCCCAACACCATTTGTTGAAGAGGCTATTTTGACTCCATTTTATGTTGCTGCCTCCTTTGTCAAATGTTAATTGACCATAGAGACTTGGGTTTATTTCTGGGCTTTCTGTTCTGTTCCATTGGTCTGTGTGCCTGCTTTTATGCCAGTACCAGGCTGTTTTGATTACAGTGGCCTTGTAGTATAGTTTAGTGTCAGGTACTGTGATCCCTCCTACTTTACTCTTCTTTCTCAAAGTTGCAGCAGCTCTTCAGGGTCATTTATGATTCCATATAAATTTTTGAAGCATTTGTTCTATGTCTGTGAAATGTGCCACTGGTATTTTAATAGGAATTGCCTTGAATGTGTAAATTGCTTTGGGTACTATGGACATTTTGATGATATTAATTCTTCCAATCCATGAACACAGTATGTTTCCATTTGTTTGTGTCTTCCTTGATTTCTTTCCTCAGTGTTATGTAGTTTTCTGAATACAGGTCTTTTACCTCTTTGGTTAGGTTTGTCCCTAGGTATTTTATTTTTCTTTTTGCTATTTCAAATGGGATTTTTTCATTGATCTCTACTTGTGCTGTTTCATTGTGGGTGTACAGAAATGCCTTTGATTTCTGGATATTGACTTTGTATCCCGCTGTTTTGCCAAATTAATTTATTAGGTAAGGCAGTTTTTTTGGTGGCGTCTATAGGGTTTTCTATGTACACTATCATGTCATCTGCACACAGTGACAGTTTTGTTTTCTCCTTTCCAATTTGGATGCCTTTTATTTCTTTTTCTTGTCTTATCACTGTGGCTAAAACTTCCAGTACTATATTGAATAGAAGTGGTGAAAGTGGACAGCCTTGTCTTGTTCCTGATCTTAGTGGAAAAGATTTTAATTTTTGCCCATTGAGTATAATGTTGGCTGTAGGTTTCTCATATATGGCCTTTATGATATTGAGGAATGCTCCCTCTATTCCCACTTTGCCGAGTGTTTTTATTATGAATGGGTGCTGTACCTTATCAAATGCTTTGTCTTCATTTATTGATATGATCATGTGGTTTTTCTCTTTGCTTTTCTTTATGTGATGTATTACATTTACTGATTTGCAAATACTGTACCATCCTTGCATTCCTGGAATGAATCCCACTTGGTCATGTTGTATGATCTTTTTAATGTAATGTTGGATGCAGTTTGCCAGTATTTTGTTGAGGATTTTAGCGTCAATGTTCATCAGTGATATTGGCCTGAAGTTTTCTGTCTTTGTTTTGTCTTTATCTGGTTTTGGAATTAGAATGATGTTGGCCTCATAAGAAGAGTTTGGGAGTCTCCCATCTTTTTGGATTTTTTGGAATAGTGTGTGAAGGATAAGGGTTAGCTCTTCATTGAATGCTTTGTAGAATTCTCCTGTGAAACCATCTGGCCCAGGGCTTTTTTGTGTTATGAGTTTTTTGATCACTGCTTCAATTTCTTTTGTTGTTATTGGTCTGTTCAGGCTTTTGCTTCTTTTTCATAGAGTTTTGGAAAATTATATTTGTCTAGAAATTTGTCCATTTCACCTAGGTTTTTAAATTTCTTGGCATACAGTTCTTGGTAGTAATTTCTTACAGTCCTTTGTATTTCTCTGCTATCTGTTGTAATCTCTCCTCTTTCATTTCTGATTGTGCTTATTTGGGTCTTCTGTCTTTTTTTTTCTTGATGAGTCTGCTTAAAGACTTGCTGATTTTGTTCATCTTTTCAAAGAACCAGCTCTTGGATTCATTGATCCTTAGAATTGTGCTTTTAGAGTCTATGTCATTGAGTTCTGCTCTGATCTTGGTTATTTCCTTCCTTCTGCTTGCTCTGTGCTGTCTTTGATGTTGTTCCTTGAGTACTTGTAGACATAGAGTTAGGTGGTTTATTTGGAATGTTTCTACCTTTTTTAGGTGGGCCTGTATCACTATGAACTTCCCTCTCAGGACTGCCTTGGCTGTGTCCCATAAGTTTTGGGTTTTTGTGAGTTCGTTTTCATTTGTTTCCAGAAACCTTTGGATTTCTTCCCTAATAGCATTCTTGACCCATTCTTTGTTTAATTGCATTTAATCTCCATGATTTTGAGTGTTTGGGTTTTTTTTCTTGGGGTTTGTTTCTAGCTTCAGTCCCTTGTGGTCTGAGAAAATGCTTGGTGTGATTTCAATTTTCTTGAAATTTTTAAGGCTTGTTTTGTGTTCTATCATGTGGTCAATCTTTGAAAATGTTCCATGTACATTTGAAAAGAATGTGTATTTAGCTTCTTTGGCATGGAGGGCTTTGTATATATCAGTAAAGTCCATTTCATCAAGGGTATTGTTCAACACCACGATATCTTTGTTGATATTTTATTTGGAAGAACTGTCCATTTTTGATAGTGGCGAGTTAAAATCCCCCACTATAGTTGTGTTGCTGTCCATATCTTTCTTGAAGTCCTCTAAGATTTTCTGTATGTATTTGGGTGCTCCTTTGTTGGGTGCATATATGTTTACAATATTTATGTCTTCTTGGTGGATTCTTCCCTTGAGTATTATGAAGAGACTTTTTGGGTCTCTCTTTATGGACCATTTTTGGAAGTCTATTTTGTCAGATACGAGTATTGCTACCCTGGCTTTTTTTCCCTGTCCATTTGCTTCGAAGATTTGTTTCCAGCCCTTCACTTTCAACCTGTGCAGGTCTTTTATCCTGACGTGGGTCTCTTGTAGACAGCAGGTCTTTTTTTCTTATCCGTTCAGCTATTCTATGTCTTTTGATTGGAGCATTTAATCCTTTTACATTTAAGGTTATTACTGATAGGCACTTATTCATTGTCTTTTATATATGCATGTTCCTCTCTCTCTCTCTTTTCCTTCCCTTCCTTAAAGCAGTCCCTTTAGAAGCTCTTGTAAAGCTGGTTTTGTGGAGGTGTATTCTTTTAGACTTATTTTGTCTGGGAAACTTCTTATTTGGCCTTCTATGTTGACTGAGAGCCTTGCTGGGTAAAGTAGCCTTGGTTGCAGACCTCTGGTTCTCATTACCTGGAGTATTTCTTCCCATTCTCTTCTGGCTTGGAGTGTTTCCATTGAGAAGTCAGCTGTTAGCCTTATTGTGGCTCCCTTGTATGTTACTTCCTGTTTTTCCCTTGGTGCCTTTAAGATTCTCTCTTTGTCTTGAAATTTTGCCATTTTAATTATGATGTGTCTTGAAGTGGGCCTCTTTGGGTTCCTATTGATTGGGACTCTCTGTGTTTCCTGGATTTGTGTGACTTTTTGTCTCATCAGATTAGGGAAGTTTTCCATCATTACTTTTTCCAATAGGTTTTCGATCCCTTGCTCTTCTTCTTCTCCTTCTGGTATCCCTATTATGCGGATATTATTACGTTTCATATTGTCTTGCATTTCTCTTAATCCCTCTTCATTCTTCTGAGCCTCTTTTCCTTTTCTTGCTCTTTCTGGGTGTTGTTGTCTACTTTGTCTTCTAGCTCACTAATCCGATCTTCTGCTTCATCAGTCCTGCTTTTCATTTCTTGTACTGTGTTCTTCAGTTCAGAAATTGTATTCTTCATTTCCTCTTGGTCCTTGTTGAGAGTTTCTATTTCCTTTTTCATGTTTATATAGTTTGCAATGCGATTGTTGTAGTTTCCCTCAAATTTCTGATAGCTCATTGTGAGTACATTGAACTTCCTGATAATCATTGTTTTGAACTCAATATCCGATAGTTGAGTTGCCTCTATTTCATTTAGCATTTTTCCTGAGGCTTCCTCATTTCCCTTCAATTGGGAATTGTTTCTTTGTTTTCTCATTGTCCGTGGGTTTCTTCTTGTTAGCCTTGTTTCTGAAATCGATCTGTTCTGGTTCCCTGTAATTATGGTTTGAACTTCTGTGGTAAAATACTTATGAGATTAAGTGGTGCAGTCTCCTTCGTGTATCCTGGTGTTCACAACTTCCCCCTACTTTTTTTGTGGTCAGTTGGAGGAGTAAGGCGAAATGGTTTAAGACAGCAAGACAGTATACTATGATATTTACATTAGTAGCCAATAGAGAAGAGATGGGTTATCCTTTGGCTCCTTCTAGTGTTAACCGTTATCCTCCACCCCACTATCCACGTTTTAGAAAGAATGGAAAGAAGGTAAGACTCTTATTGGGGATGAGAGGATTGTTAGTTGGATCTAGAAAGCTGTGAGGCTGTGGGAGGTCAGATTCTAAGGTAGAGTTGGAATAAAGTTTAGTAAATAGGAGTGGTGTGTAAAAGAATAAAGACAACCCCCACAATAGTATAGTTCAGGAAATTGCAAAGTGGGTTGAGATCAGGTAGGGGTATTGATTAGTATTTACAATTGTATGACCTAGGTCTTATTAACAATGATAGTAAAGTGACAGTCTTGTGGCAGAATCGATGAGATCTAGATAACAAGAATGAAGAGTATAGAACCTTGAGAGGTGTATTAATGGAACACAGATGAAGGATAGTAAATTATCAACACACTGTGACTGAGATACCAGGGGGAACCTATCAAATGACAGTATAACCAGCCAAGCAAAGAAGATTATACAGAAAGAAAAAGAATAACAAAATACTATTAAAATAAAAAATGTTAGAAAAGTGAGAAAAAGATAATACAAATGTACAGTAATTTGCAAGATCAAAAAAAAAAAAGGAAAAAAGCAGAAATGGAGTGCAGGAGAGATAAATTTGGAGTGGAAAGAATAATACTAGGATGAATGGAAGAGAAACATAAGGGATTGAGAGATGTAAAAATAATAAGAATTGAAAAATAAAATGTCACTTAAAACACAAGATAAAATCAATCAACCAACAACAGCCAAAGAATACCAAACCAAACCAAACCAAACAATACCTCTTGCTAGTTTCTAACTGGGCAGACCAGTTTTTCTGATCTTGCTGGCTTTAGCTGGCTGAGGGACCTTTGAAATGCTTATCACTCTTCCCAGCCAAATCTCAGCAAGTCTCTCAGGTACCCTGGACACTCCCGAGTACACTCGCTCTTCAGAGCTCCCTGCTGAGTTCTTCTGGACTCAGGGGTCCCTGCAGGGTTCCAGCTCTATGATCTCAGTAGGCACCCGTGACATTTTGGGATTCACTCTGTCCTCCCTGGGAATTGTAAGAGGGCACGCCCCTCCACCAAATTTTTGAATTTCGGGCTCTAGGAATGCCCTAAGCACCGTGTCCCTTCCGGATTCACCGCGCAAGAGTCAGGATTCCCGATGGGGCGCGTACCTCCACAGTTCAGCACCACAAGCTCCCGAAACCTGAGAATGCCCGCACCCTTTCCTGGCTCTGGGTTTTCCACCATCCACACTCCCACCGGGCTAGGGGTGCGGGCGCTCTTCCAGGCCACCCCTGGTCGTGCTGGCTGGAGGGCCTCACTTCTCCCACGGCTCTGGGTGGGTGTTCCCAGTCCCTGGGCGATTTTTTCCCAGTCCAACTGGCCTCTCTGTGCCTTCAAGCAACACGTTCTCCCCTGATGTTGCTCAACCCTTGTATTCAGGGGAAGGAGCAGCGACTCCCCTCTCCCGGGAGCCCTGAGGCAGACCCAGGGGCACTGGGCCTGGGGACTGCAAACCCCTGGTCCCCACGCTTATCCCTGGGTCCCTTTTGTCCTTAAGCAGTCTCCCTACCATCTGGTTTTTCAATGATCTCAATAATTTTGATGTCCTGCATTCAAAAATGATTCAATAACCTAGGCCACTTGCTCTGTTTCTCCACCGATCTTTGAGTTTCCCTCCTCTACACAGAAGCCGAGAAACACACTGCCTAGAGTAAAGCCGCCATCTTTGAAAATAAAAGCAGACATTTTAGCATAGTTTGCAGAGGTAGTTTGCAGAATGTATATTCTTTGAGGCTTCTTTTATTAGAAGCTCCTTATTTGGCCTTCCATTCTAATTGATAGCATGGCTGGATAGAATAATCTTGCTTGGAAGTCTTTGGTTTTGATTATTTGGAATATTTCTTCCCATTCTCTTCTGATTTGGAGTGTTTCCATTGAGAAATCAGCTGCTAGTCTTATTGGGGCTCTCTTGTATGTTACTTCCTGTTTCTCTTCTGCTGCCTTTAAGATTCTCTCTTTGTCTTGGAATATTTCCATTTTAATTATGATGTGTCTTGAAGTGGGACTCTCTGTGTTCCTCTTGATTCTGACTCTGTGCTTCCTGGATTTGTGTGACTTTTTCTCTCATCAAATTAAAGAACTTTTCCATCATTACTTTTTCAAACAGGTTTTCTATCTATTGCTCTTCTTCTTCTTCTGGTATCCCTATTTTGTGGATATTATTCCATTTCATGTTGTCCTGCATTCCCTTAACCCCTCTTCATTCTTTCTGGGTCTCTTTTCTTTTTCTTGCTCTTTCTCAGTATTTTTTTTCTACCTTGTCCTCTAGTTTGATGATCTGATCCTCTGCTTCATCTAGCCTGCTTCTGATTCTGTCTACTGTGTTTTTCATTTCTGAAATTGTAGTTTTCATATCCTGTTGTCCCTTGTTGATAGTTACTATTTCCTTTTTCATGTTGATATATTTTGTAGTGAGTTAAATGTAGTTTCCCTCTAGTTTTTGGGAATTCTCTGTGAGCTCATTGAGCTTCCTGATAACCATTGCTTTGAACTCAATATCTGACAGTTGAGTTGCCTCTGTTTCATTTAGCATTCTTTCTGAAGCTTCCTCCTTTCCTTTCTTTTGGGTTTTGTTTATTTGTCTTCCCCCTGTTTGTGAGACTCTTCTTGTTAGCCTCTGCTTTTTAAAGTGATCTCTTCTGACTCCCTGGATTTATTTTGTGAACTTCTGTGGTAGAATACCTGTGGTACAGTCTCCTTGATCTCCTGAACTCGCTGGTTTTGGGTTGTCGTTTATGTTGGCTCTCTGTATGTCTTTCGGTTTTGATTGCTTTTGGGTTTTTCTTGGTGGGTCATTTCCACAGCTGGTTAACTGGGTGTCACTCCATCCACTATGTCTTGTATTTTGTGTCCAGTTGTGGACAGACTGTACTTAAGCTGGTTCTTCTGTCCATATGAGGTTTTGCTTCTTCTTCCTTGCTATTGTTCAGTTTTTTGTTCTGAGTAATTTCTCCACAATTTAGTTGTATTTTTATATTAGTTGGGTGGAGGGTAGTGTGGCTTCCACTCCCTCCTTTACCCTCTTCTGTTATTATCTGTTGGTGGTTCTTTTGTTGGTGGGTTTCCTCTTCCAGCAGATATACTGATGTTCACATCTCCCACCTCTCTCATGGGTTCTATTTCTGCTGCCACAGAATGGTGAAGTGTAATGCAGCATCAGCATGCAGGGGCCTCATCCACATCCAGGTGGTGCAGAAAGCTGCCCAAAGTTGGGTAAAACCCCAGACACCAAGAAAGCCACGGTGGTCCTAGAGAAGACACGGGCACAGAGCCTTGAGGAACCACATGACCTGTGTTCTGTAGTCTTCATTTCTTCTTGGCTCTTGTTGATTGTTGCCATGTCCTTTTCCATGTTGAAAGAATTTGCACTAATTTCCTCATACTATCCCTTTAGTTCTGGTAATTTGCACTGAGTTCATTAAGTTTCCCTAAAACAATGGCTTTGAAGTCAGTATCTGATAGTTGATTTGCCTCTATTTCATTTACCATTCTTTCAGAGGATTCCTCTTTTCTTATAATTTGGGGTTTGTTTCTTTGTTTACCATTGTTTTGGAGACTCCTGTTTGTAGCCTTGACTTCTTAAATTGATCTGTTCTGACTTCCTGAATTTGTGGTGTGAACTCCTATGGAAGGAAATCTGTGAGGTTCAGTGGTGCACTCTCCTTGATCTCTTGAACTTGCTTTTTCTGGATGGCCTTTGTGCCGTGTATGTTGGCTCTCTGGATGTATTTGGGGTTTGATTGCTGTTGGGTCATTCTTTGGAGGGTCCTTCCCTCCAGCTGGTTGATTGAGTGTCACTCTGCCCATCACATCTTTATGCTGTTGTGCAGGTGCTGCAAGAAGAAAACTGCAAAGCCAACCCACATCCACAAAAATATCCCCTCCCTTACAAGCTCAGTATTGACAGCAAATGAACCAGTATTAATAAGGGTGTAAAGAAATTAAGACTTTTGTAAGAAATGAGAGAAATAAACTATAGTATAATTTCTAGTGACTTAATATGCACAAATTTCCTGGATGATAAATGAATGTTAAAAAGCTATGCAGGAAAGAAAATATTACTAATCATGGAGAAGACCACAGTGGATTGCATCTTGGTAGCCTTTTATTTACCAGTTTTTTTTTTCTCTATCCTCCTCTGGTGGTGTCAGATATAGGCCCTGTCTGACCTTAGGCAGCCTTCTCTGAGACTGCCAGAGATCTGCTGTCTATAGTTGTCTCCTTCAGTTGTTAATTAGTGACTTTACACTCAGCAGTCAGGCTTAAACCCCATAGGGTAGAGTAGTATTCTTCCTGGGGTTTGCATTATTGTTTTCCTTCAGGCTGCTGATGCTCAGAGGGGAGTGGTCTGCCTGAAGAGGATGGTTGTTTTAGTATGGGTGATGACTCAGCACCAATATCCTGGTGGCTGTTCTCTCAGTTTTCTCTCCCAAGTCTCTGTTCCCAGTCTCTCCTCAAGCTTCTCTAGTCCACTCTGCCCTCCCCACTTTGCCAGAGATCTACATCTACGGCTGTATCCTTTAGTTATTAATCTAGTCACTCTACACTCAGCAGTCAGGCTTAAGCACCACAGAACCAGGACAGAGTCTATCTTGGGGGTGGGACTGTTGTTTCCCCTCAGGCTGTTGCTGCTTAGAAGAGAGTGACCTATCTGAGTAGGATGGTTCCCACCATTTTGAAGATGACTAATCACTGTGTTTCCTGTTGTTACTCTCTCCACTCTCCAAAGCTCCCGTCTCCAGTCTCTCCTCAGGCATCTCTAGCCCAGTCTGCTCCTGCCTTTGTAAGAACCCTGGGGAAGTGACAGCAAATAAAAATGTGTGCATTAGCCCTTCAAACTTGTTCTTTGTATCTCCAGTCACCCAACTCTGGGAGAGAGTAACCCTGCTGCTTTTAATTGCTGGTTGTTATCTGCATACTGTTTGGGCTCTGGTGTTCCAGGCTGGGGGTCCTAGCTTAGGGTTTAGACCCCATTCTGCTCAGGGGAATGTAACCTGCCAATTGGTTATCCCACTGTCACTGCCACCTGTGGGTGCCCAGCAACCCCTCTCAAGTCCCCACTGCAGTCCTTACGAGACAGGTTGTGCTGAATCTGTTTCTTCTGTCTGAAATTATAAGGTTTATCTCTCACTATTGATCAGTTGTTTGTTTGGGTAATTTCTCCATAATTTAGTTGTAATTCCAGGGTGGTCCTGGTAGGAGGTTAGTGTGGCTTCCACTCACTCCTCTGTCATCTTGCTTTCCTGGTTTTTGTTTTGATGCAGTCTTATTTGTTTATTCTTTTCTTCATCTCCCATACTCTAAAGTGTGTATTGGTGAAAATATTGCTGAATGGAATATCTGAGATTATGCTGCTTATGTTCTCCTCTGGGACTTATGTGTCACAACTTATATTTAAATTTTTCATCCATTTTGTGTTTATTTTTGTGTATGGTGTAATTTGGTGGTCAACTTTCATTTATTTGCATGTATCTGTCCAGATGTCCCAACACCATTTGTTGAAGAGGTTATTTTTACTCCATTTTATGCTTCTGCCCCCTTTTCCAAATATTAATTGACCATAGAGACTTGGGTTTTTTCTGAGCTCTCTATTCTGTTCCGTTGGTCTATGTGTCTGTTTTATGACACTACCAGGCTGTTTTGATTACAGTGGCCTTCAAATACAGTTTGACATCAGGTATTTTGATCCCTCCTACTTTGTTCTTCTTTCTCAAAATTTCTGCAGCTATTTGGGGTTGTTTATGGTTCCATATAAATTTTTGAAATGTTTGTTTTATATCTGTGATATACATACTTGGTATTTTAATAGGGGTTGTGTTAAATCTATAGGTTGCTTTGGGTACTATGGACATTGTGTTGATGTTAATTCTTCCAATCCATAAACATGATATATGCTTCCATTTATTTGTGTATTCCTTAATTACTTTCTTCAATGTTGTGTAGTTTTCTGAATCGAGGGTTTTTACCTCCTTGGACAGGTTTATTTCAAGCAACTTTATTTTTCTTGTACCTACAGCAAAAGGGATTTTTCCCTGATTTTTTATTATGATATTTCATTGTTGGTGTATACAAATGCCTTTGATTTTTTAAAATTGACTTTGTATTCCGCTATTTTGCCAAATTCTATTATTAAGTTGAGCAGTTTTTTGGTGGAGTCTGTAGGGTTTTCTATGTATATCATGTGTAAACAGTGGCACTTTTACTTCTTTCCAGTATGGATGCCTTTTATTTCTTTTTCTTGTCTGATCTCTATGGCCATGCCTTCCAATATTATGTTGAATAAAAATGGGGAAAGCAGACATCCATGTCTTCTTCCTGATCTTAGTGGAAAAACTTTTAGTTTTTGCCTATTGAATATGATTTGGATGTAGTTTTCTTGCATATGGCCCTTATTATGTTTAGGTATACTCCCTCTACTCACACGTGGATGAGGGATTTTATCATAAATGGGTGCTGTACCTTATCAAATGCTTTTTGCATTTATTGATATGATCATGTGATTTGTGTCTTTCAATTTCTTTATGTGATGCATTATGTTTATTGACTTGTGAATATTATACCATCCTTGTATCCCTGGGATGAATTCAACTTGATCACTTTGTATGATCTTTTAAATCTATCACTGGATGCAGGTTGTCAATATTGTGTTGAGGATTTTAGCACCATGTTCATCAACAATATTGGCCTGCAGTTTTCTTTCTTTGTTGTTTCTTTATGTGTGTTTTGGATTAGGGTTATGCTCACTTCATAAAAAAAAAGTTTGGCAACCTCCCCTCTTCATGGGGGCTGGACAGAAGTATTCAAAGTCATGAAAGGCAAGAACCTACATCAAAGATCACTCTATCCAGCAAAACTATTATTTAGAATGCAAGGGCAGATAAAGTGCTTCCCAGATAAGGTCAAGTTAAAGGAGTTCATCATCACCAAGCCCTTACTACATGAAATGTTAAAGGGATTTACCTAATAAAAAGGAGATGATCAAAACTATGAACAGTAAAATGACAACAAACTCACAACTATCAACAACTGAACCTAAAAAAAAAAATTCTAACCAAACAATGATAACAGGAACAGATTCAGAGAAATGGAGATCCCATGCAGCATTATCAGTGAGGAGGGGGAAGGGATAATGTAGGGAAAAGGTAGAGGGAATAAAAAGCATAAATGGTAAGCACAAAATCAGTGAAGGAGGTTAAGAATAGTATAGGAAATAGAGAATCTAAAAAACATATATGTACAACCCATGGACATTAACTAAGGTGGGGGAGAAATGCTGGACGATGTGGAGTGCAGGGAGGAAGGGGATAAAAAAGAAAATTGAAAAATTGGGACAACTGTAATAGCATAATCAATAAAATATACTTAAAATAAAACTAAATTTATAAAAATAATGAAAGTAAGTTTTTCTTTGTACTCTGCTCATTACTTATTTGAAGAGATTGCCCATTTTATGGAAGGGAAATTGGAGAGAAGGCTCTGGAAACCACGGTCTTGCATTTTGTGGAGAACAGGTGTTTATTTGATATGATTTAGGCATTCTTGCATCCTAGAGCTTCTGTAGGACCATTAGCTGATACTCTTTGACTCAAGAGTCACTGAATTTCCATTGTGATTAAGAATCTAGGACAGTCATTTTCAACCTTTTTCATTTCATGGCACACATAAACTAATTACTAAAAATCTGTGACAAAGAAAAACATATGTTATGTGTTTTGTCTATGTGACAAAAATAGATATAGTCTTGATTCATTCACACCAGATGGCTATTGTTGTATTGGCTGCTGTCTTTTATTTCACATAATAATAGAAAAAAGGTCAGTGCCCCTGACTAAACAGTCAAGTATTACATGTGTCCAGAATTCTTGTGGCATACCAATTGAAAATCTGTTTCTTAGAGTACAGCTTTTAGTTGGAGAGACCTAGGTTTGCATCTGAGCTCTGCATGAACTCAGTGATTACTCTCTGTGTTCTGAATTTCTGAACCTCAGTGTCCTATGACTACAGTGAGAATGAAAACAGGTTTGATTTATGCCCAGTCAAAACAAGGATTATGAAATGACATGCAATCCCTGAGAGAGACTAATATGGGACCTAGGTTGGTTCTCCCTAAGGATAAAGGAGACTTAAAATGTTCCCACATTTCCTGCACATCTTACCCTAAAGCCTCAGGCATCACCCAAAGAACTTTCTGAAAGCAGACACTTTCTTTTAAGACCCGGTTTCATCCTAAAACTTTTGTGTAGCTCACATTGGATTCCATAATACTGTATGGCTTCTGTTTGTTTTAATATAAAATCACTTTTTTTCCCTCTAAAACTTTTAAATTTATGTCCATGATGTTCTTTGCTTATTCATGGTTCAGCAACGTCTCAGCATATTGCCTTAGCTGGATACCCTCTGATGTTTTTTCTAGTTGAAATGCACTGAGTTTATGTCTGAAAAAGGCTCTCAACATGCTGGCCCTGTCACTTCATCACCCTGGCCTCTGCCCCATTTGAAGCTGTCATCATCATAATGTGGACAACTGCATTATGCATCAATTTCCCAAACAGCCTCCCTGTATCACTCAGGTTGTTTTCAAAACTCATTTTTCTTGCAGTTGTAGAAGACATATTACCTTGCTTTGTCAAGGCCAGCAGAAGAGGGAGACTGTCCTCTAGACCAATTTTTGTAAAAGTGTATTTTACTGATTATGCTATTACAGTTACCCCATTTTTTCTCCCTTTTATTCCCCTCTGCCCTGAAGCCCCCTCCCACTGTCATTCCCTCCACTTAGTTAATGCCCATGAGCCATATATATAATGTATTTGGCTTCTCCATTTCCTATACTATTCTTAACCTTCCCATGTCTATTTTGTACCTATCAATTATGTTTCTTATTCCCTGTACCTTTTCCCCATATTCCTAACCTCCACCACCCAGCTGATAGCCCTCCATGTGATCTCCATTTCTATGATTCTGTTTCAGTTCTAGTCGTTTGCTTAGTTTGTTTTTGTTTTTCTTTTTGTTTAGTTTCAGTGGTTGATAGCTGCGAGTTTGTTGTCATTTTACTGTTCATAGTTTTGATCATCTTCTTTTTATTAGATATGTCCTTTTAACATTTCATGTAATAAGGGCTTGGTGATGGTGAACCCCTTTAACTTGACCTTATCTGGGAAGCACTTTATCTGCCCTTGCATTCTAAATGATAGTTTTGCTGGATAGAGTGATCTTGGATGTAGGTCCTTGTCTTTCATGACTTTGAATACTTCTTTCTAGCCCCTTCTTTCCTGCAAGTTTTCTTTTGAGAAATCACCTGATACCCTTATGGGAACTCCTTTGTGGATAACTGTCTCCTTTTGCCTTACTGTTTTTAAGATTCTCTTATTCTCTTTAATCTTGGATAATGTGATTATAATGTGCTTTGGTGTGTGTTTCCTTGGGTCCAACTTCTTTGGGGCTCTCTGTGTTGCCTGGACTTCATGGAAGTCTATTTCTTTTGCCACATTGGGAAGTTCTCCTTTTTTATATTTTGAAATATGCTTTCAATTTCTTGTTCTTCTTATTCTCCCTCTGGCACTCTTATGATTTAAATTTTGGAATGTTTAAAGTTGTCCCTGAAGTTCTTAAGCCTCTTCTCATTTTCCTTTTGAATTCTTGTTTCTTCGTTCTGTTCTGGTTGAATATTTATTTCTTCCTTCTGCTCCCAGTTGCTGATTTGAGTCCTGGTTTCCTTCTCTTCACTGTTCGTTCTATGTATATATTTTTTCTTTCATTTTTCATAGCCTTCACTTTTTCCTCTATTTTGCAACCAAGCTGAACCATTTCTGTGAACATCCTGATTACCAATGTTTTGAACTTTGCATATGATAAGTTATCTATCTCTTAATCATTTAGCTCTAGTTTTTGGAGTTCTGATCTGTTCTTTCATTTGGGATATATTTCTTTGTCTTGGTGCAGCTGTTACATTGTAAGGAGCATGGCCTTAAGTATTCACCAGGGCTGAGCAACCTACCTCACTGTGTTGTGATGCTGTATGTGCAAGATGGGTTAGAGAGGAAACAATGCCACTTGGCACTCATCTGGCTTTCAGTCACTTCCCTTGCTACCCATAGTCAAACTGAGCCCTTCTAGCAATGATCCCCATGTGCATGGGTTTGTATATGTTTTGGGACCCTGTGTGTTTCTCCAACAAACACTCCTGTGAGGCTGAGCATTTCTCCTGCTACAACCCCTACATGTTTCTACAGCCAAAGGTTTTGAGGCTTTCATTTCCTGCACTGGAAGCCTAGGTTACACCGTCTCTCTCACTTCCCAGTTGTTCCTCCCAGTTTATCTGCACACAAATGTGGCATGCCCAGCCCACCAACTGCCACCTTGCCTGCTGCAGTCCACCAGCCACTGCCTCAGCCACCTGGTCCTCCAGCTGCCACGGTGCTGTGCATCCTCTCTGCCCCAGCTGCCTATTTCTACACCTCCTACCAGTCTGAATGAATGTTTCTTCTGTAACTCCTTGGTTGTTAGACTTCCATACAGTTTGATTTTCTGTCAGTTATGGTTGTTTTTTGTTTATAAATTTGTTGTTGTCCTTCTTCTGGTTGTGTGAGGAAGCAAAGTGTTTCTACCTATGCCTCCATCTTGAGTGGAAGTCTTAGACTGATTTTTTAAGAACTCACCTGATTAGGTCATGCCCACCCAGGATAACCAACATTTTGAACAACTCAACTAGAACTGTTTAGAGGTCTTCATTACTTCTGCAAAATCCTGACCCCTATTATATATAATCCCCTCTAATCGCACAAGTGACATTAATTCTATTCATGGTCCCTGTCCACACTCAATGGGACTTAAACAAGACATGTACATCAGAGGCGGGAATCTTGGAAGCCATCTTAGAGTTCTGTCTACCACATGCCTCTTAAGCACCAAAATACTTCACTTTTTGCCTAGAAGATTATTCCCCCTGTCCATGATCCCTGGAGAGTTAGATGTAGAGCTTCTTGAACTGTGGCCCTGATATCAACATAGTCCTTTTCTGCCTGCCTTAGTTTTTTGAAGCAGAAAGTCATTCAAACAATTCTCACTTTTGTGCTGATTAAGGGAACAGAGGAAATGAATGAATTAATTGTATTACACTCATTAGTCAAATTAAAGATCCTATTGAAATGCAAAGTATTACTATGTATTTTTAAATCTTGTGACTTCAATTGCAAAGTTTGCACTTAGTTATTAGACACTGTGCCATTGCCATCTATTAGCCCCCATTTCAATAGCAATTCATTTTCTTTGATGTTCCCTTTATATTTATTTCTGTGATACCCTTCTTTCTTGCTGTTCTAATTGTCATCCTCCTTTTAGTCTCTCTCTTTTTTAATGTAATTGTTGTTCAAGTACAGTTGCCTTCATTTTACCCCCACCATTCCCCCATTCCAGCTATCCCCACTCCCCACCCTTGATCCTAGCCCACTTTGGTTTTGTCCATGGGTCCTGTGTACATGTTCTTGAAAACCCTTCCCTCTTCCTCCCACCATCATCCCCCTTCCTCCCTTCTGGTTACTGTCAGATTGTTCTTAATTTCATGTCTCAGGTTATATTTTGCTTGCTTGTTTGTTTAATTGATTAGGTTCCACTTATAGGTGAGATCATACGGTATTTGTCTTTCACCACCTAGCTTATGTCCCTTAGCATAATTCTCTCCAGTTCCATCCATGCTGCTGCAAAGGGTAGGAGCTCCTAATTTCTTTCTTCTGTGTAGTATTCCATTGTGTAAATGTATCATTGTTTTTCCATCCATTCACTTATGGGCATTTAATTTGATATAACAATAAGAAAAATAAAATACCTAGGAATAAACCTAACCAAGGATGAAAAAGACCTGTACTCACATAACTACACAACACTAAAGAAGGAAATTAAGGAAGACACACACAAAAAATGGAAGCATGTACCATGCTCATGGATTGGAAGAATTAACATTCTCAAAATAGCCATACTTCTCAAAGCAATTTATAGTCAACACAATCCCTATTAAAGTACCAATGACATATTTCACAGATATAGAACAAACATATCAAAAATTTATATGGAACCACAAATAACCCAAAATAGCTGCAGAAATTTTGAGAAAGAACAACAAAGTAGGAGGGATCCCAGCACCTGATATTAAACTGTACTACAAGGCCACTGTAATCAAAACAGCCTGGTACTGACATAATAACAGACACATAGACCAATGGAACATATTAAAGAGCCCAGAAATAAACCCAAGTCTCTATGGTCAATTGTTGCGCGTGGGTCACCGGCCAGCAGTGACCACGGAACGCTGTGGATGGCTCGACGATAAACACGCGAGAAAAAACACCACATGCACAGAGACAGACTAGTTTCTGTGGGGAAGTAGGGACGGAATGGCCACCCCCCCTAGTGGGGAGCGCGCTGATTTACGGTCCATACCTGCTTTTATTGGGCTCATTTTGCATAATAATTCAGGTAAAGTGCAGTACTCATTAGGGGAAGTAAGGAACTATAGAAAACAAAGAACTCTGCCGGTCTATTGAGTTGGGGGTCAAAGAGCTGTAAGACTGAGGAACAAACTAACTTCCTCCTAAGACCCTTCTCATTCAACTGAGAGCATTCTAAACAAAGAAGGTTTCACAGTAATTTACATATTCTTTCTTAGGCCTGATCACCCTGGGGAATCCGCACTTCTCAGTACCGAGCTGCACCACCCTGTCATTGTTTCAGGCTTAGGTGGAGCAAGGGAACTAAGGCAACTGAGAGATAAGGAGATTTTCTTCCAGACGCTGAGAACTCAGACTTTGTCAAAGCCGAGGAGTGAGGGTCCATCACCCCCCTTTTGCTGCAGCCCCCCAAGTCCTTCTTTCGGGGGGCCTCCCAAAGTGATCGTGCCTGGCTTAGGTCGTTCCCCCCGTGGGGAATCTTACCCGTCTTTGGCTAACCGACCAAGCTTTTGGGGGTTCAGTCATGAATAAAGCAGCAGAAGCAGCATTCCTGCCAGGGAGATAAGCTTTTGTCTCCTTGCTGGCTCACGGTTCCAAGGGCGTTCCCTTAGCCTTAGCTAGGCGGGGGTTTCAGCCTCTGATACCAGTCAGGGCGGTTCCCAACAGTCAATTAATATTTGACAAAGGGGGCAGAAGCATAAAATGGAGTAAAAATAACCTCTTCAGCAATTGGTGCTTAGAGAGCTGGACAGCTACATGCAAAACAATGAAACTTGACTACCAACTTACACAATACACAAAAATAAATTCAAAGTGGATAAAAGACTTAAATATAAATTGTGTCACCATAAAAGTCCTAGAGGAGAATACAGGCAGGAAAATCTCAGATTTTCCACACAGGAATATTTTCACCTATCTGTCCCATAGAGCAAGGGACATAAAGGAAAGAATAAACAAATGGGATCTCATCAAAGTAAGAATTCTCATATTTTGCTTCAAACCATTAATTTGAAAATAACCACTTTGGTGCTCATGATGTGCTGAGGGGAATTATCTGCCTTGGGAACATCCCAGCAAGAATTATAAAAAGAGATTTTCATTAGCTGAAAGTCAAAGAAGAGAACCAATCAGAAAGCAAGAGGTACATATTCCCATAGGCTTCCTCTGTCACTTCCCATGGACTGCAGGGAGATATGGTGTGCTGGCTCCCAGCATTTCCCACATCTCCAAGAGGCTCTAGCATCCTGATGGGCATGATTTAACCCAAGAGGTAACTTCTCTTCTAGGTCTCCACTTAACAGGCCATTCTCAAAGATCTGAATCCTGCTCCCCAGACAGCACTAGACTATACAAGGGGCCAAGCCTTATTCCACTGAAACCCCTTTCAATGTCAATGTAAACTTCTGTTCCTTCTCTTTGGGTTATATTCTCCCTCCTGAGCTGTTTCCTTGCAACATCTACCTTCCTTTTGGAAAACCCCCTCCCCATTCTCATCCCTACATAGTTATCTTGAGTCTATTCTCCTTGGGAGCACTCCCTAAAATCCAGCCATGCATGTACCCCCATAGCCCACCGTGGAAGTTAATGGATCAACAGAAGAAAAGAGGATTGACTGGGTGAGAAGGAAAAGGAAAGCAGGCCTTCACCTAGAGACACCCAAATCTGAGGTCTCTTGTCTGACCCCATACTTTGGGTGAGCCCAGCCCTCTACTATGTGCAAGAGACCCATGCAGGCATTGGCTGTATATCTCAGCTACAGTTCTATAAGGAACAAGGTGACTGGATATAAATGTGCAGAGTGGCAGGAGCAAGCTGGACCTGTTATTCTTCTTAGCTATGACCTGAAAAACAATATATTTTTAAGATTTTATTTATTTACTTTTTAAAGAGAGGGGAGGGGAGGGAGAAAGAGAGAGAGAAACATCAGTGTGTGGTTGTTTCTCATGCCCACTCCTCTGGGGACTTGGCCTGAAACCCAGGCATGTGCCCTAGACTGGGAATTGAACCGGCAACCCATTGGTTCGCAGGCTGGTGCTCAGTCCACTGATCCACACCATCCACGGCCTGAAAAAACAATTTTAAAAGCTTGCCATTGAAGCATCTGAATCAGCGTGACAATTTCTGTCCCCGTGTCAGTGGCCACTAGATGTGGGTTGAATTGTGCCACCCCCAAATTTATATATTGTAGTCCTAACCCTGCAGTGATTCAGAATGTGACTTTATTTAGAAACAGAGTCTTTACAGGAATAATCAAGTTAGAATGGCATCATTAAGGTAGGCCCTAACCCAATGTAACTGGTGTCCTTACAAAAAGGGAAACTTGGAAACAGACACACACTCAGGGAGAGTGCCATGTGAACATGAAGGGAGCCATCCACAAGTGAAGAGGTTTAGGACAGATTCTTCCTTCACATCCCTCAGAAGGAACCAACTTTGCAGACACCTTGATTTCAGACTTCTAATCTCCAGAACTGGGAGACAATACATTTCTGCTTCTGAATTTCTACATTAAGCTCCCCAGTCTGTGGTACTTTGTTACGGCAGCCCCAGCAAACAAATATACCTGTCCTCATCCATTCATTCACTAAATCATCATTATGTGCACAGGATGAGATTCTGGGACCTCATAGGGGAGCAGAACCTGACCCTCTCCTGCCCTCATGGTGCTTATGGACCCATGTAACAGAGAGCCATTCAGCAGATAATGATACAAAATAAATGTGAAATTGAAACCAAAGTGAATAATGTGAAGGAAAATTGCCCATTGCTGTAAGAACCTGTAATGGGAGTGTGTGACAAGTCAAGGAATGCTTCACTGAGGAGGTACCAGTTCAGCTGAAACCTTAAAGTACCTAAGGCACAGAGGGAAGAGCAGTTCAGGCCTGAGAACAGTAGGTATGAAGATCCTGTGGTATGCTTTTGAACATGCCCACTGGAATCATAGCCCATCAACCAGTGCCATTAAGCCCTCATGAGCTCTAAGAGAACACCCCAAAGGACTCTCACTGGGTGCACCCATCAGCAGGAGAGGGAGAATTCAGGTGAGAAAACAGCAAGGGAGCTGAAGCCAGAATGAGCATACCCAAAGACTGGCTTTAGTTCAAAATTTCCTGGATCCAGGAAACATGAACTAAAGACAGCTGAAGTGTTGCAGGGTAGGGCCATGAGGAGGCTGGCCTTAACTTAAGTCACCACTCTATCACTTACCAGCCAAGTCATCTCAAATACATCACTCAACATTTCCAAGTCTCAATTTACTTATCTGTAAAATGGACATAATAACAATGCCCCCCCAGTATTGAACTCATCTACAGAGAGAAATAATGATTATTATTATTTCTCAATAATAAGTTATTATTAACATAGCAATCCTAACCCCATCCCTCTTACCATACTCACATTTTGTATTGGTATTGTTTCTGGAAATGGAGTATGGCCAACAGAACTTACCCATAAGAGTGAACTTCCTTAGATTTATAACAGACTACAGATGGTACAGCATGATCACACAAGCCAAACAAGTTGGGTCCCTGAACAGAAGGTATCTCCCATCAGGGAAAAGGCTAATAGGATGAGTCTGTAAGAGCCAAGGGGAATAAAAAGGCCAAGGTCCCTCTCCAGGGCACCAGGGAGCTGCTGCTTGGAACTGTCTCCAACCTGAACTGGTCCTGGCATACTACCTCTGTCCATGTGGCTATATTTCCTTTCTGTTTTTCAGGGACTATAATTTATGTTTTGACAAACTCTGACTTCTTTGTAGTGGAGTCAGTGTTAGTTAACATAATAATGTCAATAAAGGCTGAGGAGTGAAACATAAAACCCCCACAACCTCAACTGCTAAATAATTGCTGGAATGAGTAGTCAGGAACCTTTTATTTACTGATTTTACACATTACATTTATTTTTGGCATGGGGCCAACATTTCTGACCATTAAGATTTTTTTATTTAATTGCCTAGGGTAACAAAGCAATAAAATCATCTCAAAGATAAATTTTCATGGCACTGTAGAGCATGGAGGTAATTTTTTAAGTGCTATGCATTTCTGCAGATTACAGGTGTAATATTTGCTTAAAGCAGGATATCTCATTACTGTAGTTCAGGTACATTGAAGGCCAGCTCTTTGGCAGAAATCCTGAAAGAGACAGAGAAAGAGAGAGAGAGAGAGAGAGAGAGAGAGAGAGAGAGAGAGAGAGAGAGAGAGAGAGAGAGAGAGAGAGAGAGAGAGAGAGAGAGAGAGAGAGAGCACACTTTACAGGAAAGAAATAGTATTTTCTTAATTGATTCATATATTTAATGCTCATGAGGAAGTAGGGCTTCACTTTAATTAGGTGTGTGCTTGGTGATTATTTACAGTGTTCTGAGGAATCATTTGTTTCCATCTGTGTGATTCTTTGTACCACATGAGCCTCACAAGGTAGATGGTTGCCATTTGTGACATTCTCATTTATTGCTTATTTAGATCTTTTTATTTGCCCTGTTAAAGTGCTTATTATGGCTCTGAACAATGGGTAAATGAAAAACTCTGATTAACTCCTAGGTTAATGTTAACATTTCAGGACGTCAGAAATAGCATAATTTTTTTTATTTTTTTCTATTTTTTTATTTTAATCATTGTTCAAATACAGTTTTCTCCCTTTTACTCCCATTCCAGCCCACCCACCCAACCCTCCCCACTTCCCTCCCATTACCACCCTCCCCCTAGTTTTTGTTCATGTGTCCTTTAAATTTGTTCCTGTAAACCCTACCCATTCCCCCCTGAAATTCCCTCTTCTCTCCCTTCTGGTCACTGTCAGTCTGTCCTCTATTTCAGTGTCTTTGGTTATATTTTGCTTGTTTCTTTATTTTGTTGTTTAGGTTCCTGTTAAAGGTGAGATCATATGGTATTTGTCTTACACTGCTTGGCTTATTTCGCTTAGCATAATGCTTTCCAGCTCCATCCAAGCTGTTGCAAAGGGTAGGAGCTCCTTTCTTTCTGCTGCATAGAATTCCATTGTGTAAATGTGCCATAGTTTTTTGATCCATTCATTTACTGACGGGCATTTAGGTTGCTTCCAGCACTTGACCATTGTAAATTGTGCTTCTATGAACATCGGGGTGCAAAGGTTCTTTTGTATTGGTGTTTTAGTGTTCTTAAGATATAGTCCCAGCAGTGGAATTGCAGGGTCAAAAGGCAGATCCATTTTTAGTTTTCTGAGGAAGTTCCATACTGCTTTCCATAGTGGTTGTACCAGTCTGCAGTGCCACCAACAGTGCACTGGGGTCCCCTTTTCTCCACAACCTCTCCAACACCTGTTGTTTGTTGCTTTGTTTATGATGGCCATTCTGACTGGTGTGAAGTGGTATCTCATTGTGGTTTTAATTTGCATCTCTCTGATAGCATAAACTTTTTAAAAAAGATTTTATTTATTTATTTTTAGACAGAGAAGAAGGGAGAGAGAAAGAGGAGAGAAACATCAGCATGTGGCTGCCTCTCATGTGCCCCCTACTGGGGACCTGGCCCACAATCCGGGCATGTGCTCTGACTGGGAATCAAAACGTGACCTTTTGGTTCACAGGCCAGTACTCAATCCACTACACCACACCAGCCAGGACAGAAATAGCATAAACTTTTGACAATGTGATATCTTTCCTTATCTCTCTTGACTTATTTTTCAGTGTTTTTTATTGGATTTCAGGTTTCAGATAGTGTCACTTAATAGCTTATTAAACTTGCAGCCTAGCAGATTTGCTGTTTGGATAAGATTTTATTTTTGCTCCAGTGGAAACTTTTTGAGCTTGTAGGAGTTTTTGTACTTTATTGAATTCTAGTGGCCAGAATCTGGCTGTTTTTCTCAGATGCTCTTTGTGCAACACAGGACTATGCAGGAGCTAGTCAGAAACTTGTCTTTGAAACCTCATCCTTGCCAACTGTAGACAGGGGTAACAACCTGGGATGGAGGAAGGGAGGGAGTTCTGGGTTTTTTAGATGAATCTGGATGAGGAGCAAAGGATCGTGTGTTATATTTGAATATCGGTCCAAGCCCTTTTTGCTCAGATAGGGAAACTGAAGCCTAGGGAGTAAGGAGCAGAAATAGGTCTAAAAACAGATATCCAAATGCTCCAGGCATGTTTTCTCATTTTCTGATACCTATGAAGCTACCTTCTTATTGTTCAGTCATACAGTCCAACTATGCACTGTCTTGGGAAATGCATTGCCCCTCTCTGTATTTAAGTTTCTCTGTGGACACATGAAGAGAGTTGGAGTAGATGCTTCCTAAGTGTTCACCCGTCTCTGACAGTCTGCAGCTCTAGACATGTGCACACCTAGCCAACCTCACCTATACCACCTGGCCATTACTACAACTGAATCATCTTCTCCTCCTTAAATGTTGGACCTCATGAATTCAATATCCATACTTTACTGTGGCCCAGACTCATGTCATCCACTGTTTCATGGCTACATATTTTTTTCCAATGGAATGGGCTTTGCATAGTTTATAGGCTATGATTTGCAGAACTACAACAAAGTAAAATTAGACTATGACTAAAGAGGCACCAATGGGAATTTGAAATAAGATGTAGTGGTGAGTCCAGCTGACTATGTGGACCTGTTGCCCTGCCATAGCCAATGGCTGGATGAAAACTAACCCAATTAAAGAATTATCCATGGAAGTGCACCTGCAGCTCAGTAGTAAGACTGGTTGCTAAGTATGTGGTATGTGTGTGTGTGTGTGTGTGTGTGTGTGTGTGTGTGTGTGTTTGCCCATTCACTTGACCAACACAAATGTGTGAAGAGTCCATTATACCAGGGTCCTCTGCAAGAGGGAGTGTAAAGGAAAAGAAGTTATATAAACACTGAGGGTATTAGACATACATCTAGTTCAGGTTGCCTGACTGGCACCTGCTTTGCAAACTCTAAGGTTTAGAAATCTATCCTTGCACTATAGCAACTGTATCCAGTCTTTTCTTTCTGCCTCTGCTCTTGCTACCCACCAGCCTCAATGTACTCTGGCCATACAATAGCCGGGGGCACCTTTCTAACATGCAAGTCTGATGTCATTCTCCAATTAAAATCCTTGAAAGACTCCACATTACCCCAGGACAGAGTCCAGAAACCTTAGCATGATTTGACAAGGCCTGGATGACCTGGCTTCTGCTTTGCTTTCCAGCTGACCTCTCTCTTCTCATCCAAACAATTACCAACTCCTTTAGAGCTTTCCCACCCTTAATTCTACCCCACTTTGGATTTGTCCATGTGTCCTTTATAGATGTTCCTGAAAACCCTTCCCCATTCACCGCATTGTCCCCTCCCACCTCCCCTCTAATTGCTGTCAGATTGTTCTTAATTTCAGTGTCTCTGGTTATATTTTGCTGGCTTGTTTGTTCTGTTGATTAGGTTCCACTTATAAGTGAGATCATATGGTATTTCTCTTTCAGATGCTCATATTATACACACACAAACCATCCTTGATTTTATCCTTTCCATAATTATTTATATCAAATCCATCAAGTAGTCTTGTCAACTCTACATTAAATAAATATCCATAAGCTGTCTCCTTCTCTCCACTGTTTCCACTGTAATCCAAGTCACCATCATATTTCACCTGCATGTTAGCATATTAAAGACTCTTAGAAATCTCTGAAAAATTAAAGCTGTTTAACTATGGTTAACCCTCAGATTCCCAGATATTCTTGGCAATGACTTTTGTTAAATGACCATTACCATCACTCATTCAGCAACTATTAATTATTTTCCTTCTGCTGTAAATTGTCTAGTTGTTGAGAACACATCATTGGAAATGAAAAGACAAAGTCTGCATTATGGATCTTTTGTTCCAATGAAAAAGACAGTGCACAAAATAAACCCATATACAATGTCTAGAACTCAGGTAGTAAATGCTGCTAAAGTAGGACACAAGGATGCCTGTGAAGGGTTGGTGCTAGATAGGAAGAGAAACAGTTCATTCTGACAAAAGGGATGGCAATGCACATTGGCACAAACACCTTAGAATGAAATGTAGTATTCAAAAATATTGTTCAGGAAATGTTACCTAGAAAATAAATGTCTAACTCAAGGACCAACTTGTTTCAGCTGAGTATCTCATAAATCTTATCTCTCACCACCCACCCTCCCATCTGTCCCTTTACCACACATTCATATATCTTCCACTCCATCCATAACCAAGCATGTTCTATTCACCAACCCCCAAATCCTGTAACCTTCT
This sequence comes from Phyllostomus hastatus, assembly GCF_019186645.2. Classification (NCBI taxonomy): domain Eukaryota; kingdom Metazoa; phylum Chordata; class Mammalia; order Chiroptera; family Phyllostomidae; genus Phyllostomus; species Phyllostomus hastatus. Next base: position 3,626,989 of record NW_025334029.1, read on the forward strand.
TTTCCCATGTTACTCTCTTTACCTGAAATGCCTATTTCTTCCATCCTTGCTTGGAAAAATCAAATTCATTTTTGTGTCCCTCCTTTCCTTCTTCCTAGCAATTAGTGCAAGGTCTACCCTGAAGTTGTCTGTTGACTTGAATCATTCTACTTTTCCCTTAGTCTTGTTAATGTTTCTCTTCCCAGAACCGCACTATGGCCTTTATTTTCTTTTATTGTTGTTCAAGTATAGTTATCTCCATTTTTGCAATACCACCTTCCCCCGTCCCAAACACCCACATCCCCCCACCCTCAATCCTACCCACCTTTGGTTTTGCCCATATGTCCTTTATACACGTTTTTGGATGACACTTACCCTTTTATTCCCAGTTATACACATTCCCCCTCTGCTCTGGTTACTGTCAGTTTTTTTCTTTATTTCAATGTCTCTGGTTATATTTCCTTGCTTGTTTGTTTTGTTCATTAGGTTCCATCTATAGGTGAGATCATATGGTATTTGTCTTTCATCATCTGGTTTATTTCACTTAGCATAATGCTCTCCATTTCCATCCATGCTGTCACAAAGGGTAAGAGTTCATTCCTTCTTTCTGCTGTCTAGTATTCCATTGTGGAAATGTACCACAGTTTTTTTTATCTATTCATTTACTGATGGGCACTTAGGTTGCTTCCAGCACTTGGCTATTGTAAATTGTGCTGCTATGAACATTGGGGTGCATAGATTCTTTTGGATTGGTGTTTCCAGGTTCTGAAATGTGCCTAGGACACTTTGAGTCTTGCTTTTTGATAAAAACTCCTTCACCCTGATTTTTAGCAAACATTTAGTACAAAGTAACTTCCTAAAATCCAAGCTAAACCTTCCAAGGATGAGAGTAACTGGTTCAACCACTTTTGCCTTTTCACTTGCAAATATCCCTCCTCTGCCATGTGATAAGCAGCATTGGCTCCTTTTTTTTTCTGTAAAAGGTAACCACTTAAATCAAACCTGTGTATAGTAAATGAGGACCATCATGTAATGGGCAGAGAAACACAATAAAGGCAGATCATGGCAGAGGCCATGGCTTTTGCACCCCTTGAGAGAAAAGCTATGCTGTCCCTTTTCCTCCACAGGACCCAGTAGTCCATGTGAATGTCCCATTTCATCCATAATGACGTGGACACTGGGGGATGGTGTCTGCATCATACCATAGGATTTTTTAAAAACTCTTTCAAATATTTATTATTTATTTATTTAAATTATTTTATTGTCATTAAATTACAGTTGTCTGCATTTCACCACTCCCCCCACCCCAGCCATAGGCACTTAGGTTGCTTCCAGCACTTGGCTATTGAAAAATTCTGCTGCTGTGAACATTGGGGTACATAGGTTTTTTTTTTTTTTTGGATTGGTGTTTCAGGGTTCTAATCATAGCAGTAGAAATACTGGGTTGAAAGACACTTCCATTTTTAGTTTTCTGAGGCAATTCCATACTGTTCTCCATAGTGACTGCACCAGTCTGCTTTCCCACCAACAGTGCACTAGGTTCCCTTTTCTCCACATCCTCTCCAACACTTGTTGTTTGTTGATTTGATTATCAAATGATGATGGTCATTCACACCAATACAAACTGGTATCACATTATGATTTTAAATTGTATCTTTCTGAAGCTAGTGATGCTGAGAATCTTTCCATATGTCTCTAGGCCCTTTGCATGTCCTCCTTGGAGAAGTGTCTGTCCAAGTCCTTTGCTCATTTTTTAATTGGGTTGTTTGTCTTCCTAGAGTATAGGAGTGTGAGTTGTTTATATATTTTGGAGATCAAACCCTTTTATGAGGTATCATTGGCAAATATGTTTTCCCATATGGTTGGTTCTCTTTTCATGTCAGTGCTGTTTTCTTTAGCCATGCAAAAGATTTTCATTTCAATGAGATCCCATTTGTTTATTCTTTCCTTTATGTCCCTTGCTCTAAGGGACATATAGGTGAAAATATCCCTATGTGGAATATCTGAGATTTCCCTGCCTGTGTTCTCCTCTAGGACTTTTATGGTGTCATGATTTATATTTAAGTCTTTTATACATCTTGAGTTTGTTTTTGTGTAAGATGTAAGTTGGTGGTCGAGGTTCCTTTATGTTTTTTTGGTTTTGTTTTTGTTTTTGTTTTTTTGATGTAGCTTTCCAGCTCTCCCAAAACCATTTGTTGAAGAGGCTATTTTTACTACATTTTATGCTTCTTCCCTCTTTGTCTAATATTAATTGACCATAGAGACATGAGTTTATTTCTGAGTTCACTATGCTGTTTCATTGGTCTATATGTCTGTTCTTATGCTAATACCAGACTGTTTTCATTACCATGGCCTTGTAATATATTTTGATGTCAGGTATTGTGATCCGTTGTACTTTGTTCTTCTTTCTCAAAACTGGTGCAGGCATTTGGGTCATTTATGGTTCTATATAAATTTCTGAAATGTTTCTTCTATATCTGTGAATTATGCCATTGCTATTTTAATAAGGATTGTGTTGAATCTATAAATTGCTTTGGGTAGTGTGGACATTTTGATATTATTAATTCTTCCAATCCATGAATACAGTGTATGCTTACATTTATTTGTGTCCTCCTGAATTAGTTTTCTCAGTCTGTGTAGTTTTCTGAGGACAACTCTTTTACCTCTTTGGTTAGGTTTATTCCTAGGTACTTCACTTTTCTTGTTACTATAGCAAATGTTTTATTTTCCTGATATCTGTTTCACAAATTTCATTGTTGGTGAACAAATCTGTCCTTGATTTCTGAATAATGACTTTGTATTCCACTGCTCTGCAAAACACATTTATTAGGTCAATTCCTTTTTTGGTGGAGTCTGTAGGATTTTGTATGTACATTATCATGTCATCTGCAAACAATGAGAGTTTTACTTCTTCCTTTCAAATTTGGATGTCTTTCATTTGTTTTTCCTGTCTAATCACTGTGGCTATAACTTCAATACTATGTTTAATAGAAGTGATGGAAGGTGACACCCTTTTCTTGTGCCTGATCTTAGTTGGAAAGATTTTAGTTTTCCCCTTTTAACTATAATGTTGGCTGTAGGTTTCTTCTATATGATCTTTATTATGTTGAAGTATGTTCCTCTAACCCACTTTGCTTAGCGTTTTTATCATAAATGTGTGCTGTACCTTATCAAATAATTTTTTCTGACCTTTGACATGATCATGTGATTTTTGTCTTTCTTTTTGTTTATATGATGTATTAAGTTTATTGATTTGTTAATATTGTACCATCCTTGCATCCCTAGGATGAGCCCCACTTTGTCATGATGCAGGATCTTTTTATTGTATCGCTGGATGCTGTTTGTCAATATTTTTTCAGGATTTTAGTGTCTATGTTCATAAGTGATACTGGCCTCTTGTTTTCTATATTGAGTCTTTTTTTTTGTTTTAAGATTGGGATGATACTTGCCACATAAAAAGAGTAAGGGGTTCTTCTGGGTTCATCAATTTTGGGGGAAAGTTTAAGAAAGATAGGGATTTGCTTTTCCTTAAATGTTTTGTAAAAGTTTCCTGTAAAACCATCCAGTCCATGGCTTTTCTGTGCCAGGAGCTTGCTTTTTTTATTTATTACTGCTGCAATTTCACAAGTTGTTATTGGTCTGCTCAGGCTTTGTGCTTCTTCTTCATTCAGTTTTGGAAGATTATGTTTCTAGAAATTTGTTCATTGCACCCAAGTTTTCAAATTTTTGCATATAACTGTTTGTAATAATTTCTTACAATCATTTGTATGTCTGTGGTATCAGTTATAATCTTTCCTCTTTCATTTCCTATTTTATTTATTTGCGTCTTCTCTCTTTTTTTTTCCTGATCAGTCTGCTTAAAGACTTGTTGACTTTGTTTATCTTATTAAGGAATGAGCTCCTGGATTTATTGATCCTTTCAGTTGTTCTTTTAGTCTCCATGTGGTTTAATTCTGCTTTGATCTTGATTATTTCCTTTCTTTCATGCACTATGTGCTTTGTTTGTTGTTGTTCCTCAAGTTCTTGTAGATGTAGAGTTAGGTTATTTATTTGATATGTTTCTATTTGTTTAAGTAGGCCTATATCATTATGAACTCCCCTCTCAGGACTTCTTTTGCTGTGTCATGTAGGTTTTGTACTGTTGTGTGTTCTGTTTAATTTGTTTCCAAAATCTTTTTGGTTTCTTCCTTGATCTCATTATTAACCCATTCATCATTCAATAACATGCTATTCAATCTCCATGAATTTGAGTGCTTTTCAGTTCTTTCCATGCGGCTGTTTTCTGGTTTCAGACCATGTGGTCAGAGAAAATGCTTGAAGTTATCTTAATTTTCCTGGATTTGTTGAGGCTAGTTTTTTGTCCTGTCATTTGATCTCTCCTTGTAAACATTCCACATACAAGTGGAAAGAAAGTGTATTTTCCTTCTTTGGCATAAAAGTTATATATATAATCAGTTAAGTCCCTTTTATCTAATGCATTGTTCACTTTCACAATATCCTTGTTGATACATTTTTAAATATTTAACTTATTCATTTTTAGAGAGGGGATGGGAGGGAGAAAGAGAGGGAGAGAAACATCAATGTATGGCCACCTCTTGCATACACCCCACTGGGGATCTGGCCTGCAACCCAGGCATGTGCCCTGTCTGAGAATCAAACCGGTGACCCTTTGGTTCACAGTCTGATGCTCAATCCACTGAGTCACACCAGCCATTTGATTTTAGGCAAAAGCCAAAGGAGAGAGAAAGAGAGGGAAAGAAACATCAATGTGTGGTTCTCACTCCTGCGATTTCTGCTGTGGAACTTGCCCACAACTGAGACATGTGTCCTTACTGGACATCAAACCAGAAACCCTTTGGATTACAGATCAGTACTCAATCCACTGATCCACACCAGCCAGGGATCCTTGTTGATATTTTGTTTGGAAGATCTATCCATTGTTGACGGTGGAGTGTTAAAATCCCTACTATGATTGGGTTGCTATGTACATCTTTCTTGAAGGCCTCCAATATATTCCTTATATCTTCAGGTGCTCCTATGTTGAGTTCATATATGTTTATAATATTTATGTCTTCTTGATGGATACTTCATTTGAGTATTATGAAGTGGCTTCCTGTGTGTCTTTTTATGGCTTTTGTTTTGATGTCTTATTTTGTCTGATATAAGTATTGTTACCCTGGCTTTTTTTTCCTGTCCATTTGATGGAATTTTTTTTTCCAACCCTTCACTTTTAGTCTTTGTAGGTTTTTTGTTTTGATGTGGGTCTCTTGAAGGCAGCATGGGTGCAGTTCATGTTTTCTTATATGATCGACTATTCTATGTCTTTTGATTTGAGTGTTTAAACATTTATGTCTGAGATTATTATTGATAGGTACTTATTCATTACCATGTTACCCTCTTTGTATCTGTGTTCCTCACTCTCTCACTGTTTTTCTTCCTCTTCTTGTAGCAGTCCCTTTACCATATCTTTCAGTGATGGTTTTCTGGAGGTGTATTCTTTCACACTTCTTTAGTCCAAGAAACTCCTTATCTGGCCTTCCATTTTAATTGAGAGCCTTGCTTTATACAGTAGTCTTGGTTGCAGACCCTTGCTTTTCATTACTTGTAATATTTCTTGCCATCTCCTTCTGGCTTGTAGCATTTCCATTGAGAAGTCCACTGCTAGCCTTGTTGGGGTTCCCTTGTATGTTACTTCCTTTTTCTCTCTTGCTGCCTTTAAGGTTGTATGTCTTTTAATTTTGCCATTTTTAATTATGATGTGTCTTGGAGTGGGCCTCTTTGTGTTTTTCTTGATTGGGACCCTCAGTGCTTCATGGACCTCTGTGACTTTCTTTCATAAAATTTGGGAAGTTTCCATCATTACTTTCTCAAACAGCTTTCCTATCTCTTGCTCCTTTTCTTCTCCTTTTGGTATCCCTATTATGTGGTTCTTATTACATTTAATGCTGTCCCACAGTTCCCTTAACCCCTTTCATTCTCTTTGAGTCTTTTCCCTTTTGTTGCTTTTTTGGGTGTTTTTTTTCTCCTACTTTGTCTTCCAGCTTGCTGATTTGATCCTCTGCTTCATCTAGCCTGCTTTTGATTCCTTTCACTGTGTTTTTCAATTCAGAAATTGTATTCTTCATTTCCTTTTTGCTATTTTTGATCCTTCCTATGTCTTTTTCCATGCTGATATAGTTTGTAGTAAGTTCCTTATCGTTTCCCTGTAGCTTCGGTAATTCTCACTCAGCTCATTGAGTTTCCTTATAACCATTGCCTTGAACTCAGTATCTTATAGTTGACTTGCTTCTATTTCATTTAGCACTTTTTCTGAGGATTACTTCTTTCCTTTCATTGGGGATTGTTTCTTTGTCTTCCCATTATTTGTGGTACTCTTCTTGTTTGCCTCTGCTTCTTAAAATTATCTGTTTTGAATCCCTGATTTTATGGTGTGATTATATAATGTAGGAGACCTATGAGATTCAGTGGTGTACTCTCCTTGATCTCCTGAACTTGCTGCTCTTGGGATGCCCTTTCTTCCATTTATGTTGGCTCTCTGGATGTAATTGGGTTTTGATTGTTGTTGGTTTTCTCTTTTGGTGGGTCTTTCCCTCCAGCTGGTTGGCTGGTTCACTCTGCTTGCCACATCTTTTATATTGTTGTGAAGGTGTTGTCAGAACAAAACCACAAAGAGTAGGAAACAAATGCACACCAACAAAAATAACTCTCTAGTCAGTAATTCTACTATCAACAACAAATGGATCAGTATTAATAAAGGTATAAAGAGATTTGGAATATTATAACAAAGATGAGTGAATATGAGATGACCTACTGAAAGAAAAATGATTTTCAGAGGGCAGAGGTAGGAACACTAATAAGATTTGAGAATCAGAGAAATACCAAGAGAGAAAGTAAAATTTACATCCAGATTAAAAAACAAAATGAAGAAGGCGGCATATGCACAAATTTGATGGACAAGAAATGGTGTTAAAAGCTATGCAGGAAGGAAAATATACCAAATCATGGAGAAGACCACAGTGGATTTCATTTTGGTAGCCTCTAGTATTTACCACTGTTTTTTCTTTCTGGATTTGCCTCTGGTGATGTGAGATGTTGACTCCATCTGACCTTAGGCAGTCTGTTGGACTTTCAAGTATCTACTGTCTGTAGCTGTCTCCTTCAGTTGTTAATCTAGGCACTCTGCACTCAGCAGTCAGGCTTATGCACCATAGGGTAGGGCAGCATCCCTCCTGGGATGGAGCTATTGCTTTTTCTCAGGCTCCTCCTGCTCAGAGGGGAAGGATTTTCCTGAATAGGATGGCTGCTGCCACATGGGGGATGACCCAGCACCCAGATCTTGGCAGCTACCGTCTCAGTTCTCTCCCCAAATTCTCCATATCCCAAGCCTCTCCTCTAGCATGTCTAGTCCACTGTAAACCCCCTTTGCAAGAGATCTACTGTCTGTGGATGACTACTTTGTTAATATAGTCACTTTGTAGTCAGCAGTCAGACTGAAGCACCACAGAGCCAGGTCAGAGTCTCTCCTGGGTTTGGGGCTATTGTTTCCCCTCAGGTTGCTGACAGAGGGGAGTGGTCTGCCTGAGCATGACTGCTGCTGCCATATGGGGGATGACTCAGCAAAGGGATCCCACTGTCTATTCTCTCAGTTCTCTCCCCAAATCTTATGACCTCAGTCTCTCCTCAGGTGTCTCCAGCCCATTGTGCTCTCACCTTTGCTAGAGCCCAGAGTAAGTAGCTACAAATGAAAAGTTTTGTGTTGGCCATTTAAACAGTTCTTTGCATTTCCATCCATCCATCTCTGACAGAGAACAGCCTTGCTGTCTTTTGCCACTGGTTGTTATCTGTGTCCTTTTTGGGCTGTAGTGCTCTAGGTTGGAAAGCCCAGCTTAGGATTTAGACCCCTCTGTTCTCAGGGGGATCCAACAAGCTACTTAATTACCCCTCTGACACTGCTGCCTGTGGGTGCCCAGCCAGACTTTTTGAGTCTTCACTGCACTCTTAACCAATCAGGTTGTGCTGAATTTGATTCTTCGGTCTGTCTGAGGTTATAAGGCTTCTCTGTCTCACTATTGTTCAGTTGTTTTCTCTGGGTGACTTCTCCACAATTTAGTTGTAATTCCAGATTGGTCCTGGGAGGAGGTTAGTGTGACCTCCATTCACTCCTCCACCTTCTTGTTGTCCTTATTTTTCAAAGGAGAAAACAACTTCTCCAGAAAGTTGTCAAAGCCAAGAGGCTGTCATGTTTTATTTGAACACAAAATGGTGCCTTAAGACAGCTGGCCATGGAGATCCCCAAATATTCCTCTGAAGAAGTCTTGCATGAGGCATAAGAAGCTCAGAGTTGCTCTACCCTCTCCCTTTGACAAATGCTGAGAGCTAGGGCCCAGCCAAAACCAGCACATCTGGATCTCTGACCCTTTCTTCTTATTCCTGGGTTATTACAAAGGGGCATTTGAAAGGAATCACGGTTCTGCCACAGACAAATACTACAGTGGCCAATAAAGGGTTAGCTCATGCCAAGAGAGTGGTTCAGAGACCACAGAAAGGCAAGGTAGAAAATTGACTCTCTGTAAAGCTTTCTTGGAGCTTGTTAAGACCCAGTTAGTCCAAGATAATGGGTGAAAAAAATGAAGGTCTCCTTCATATTGAAGATATTAAGATTATAAAGCAGTAAGTTCATGGCAGGGAGGACATTTAAAAACATACACTCATGTTAATTTGGAAACAGATAACTGGAAGAACATGCAGGAATTGAGCAAATCTGGCAGTACTTTCTGGCGTAGAAAGCTAGAATCATATTTCTTAATTGATCAAATTCCTGTGGGTGTCAAGGAGACTTCTGTTGGTATCCCATCAAACAGTAGCCAGAGTTACAATTGAACCAAAGAATTTATCATGCTGCATTAGTATTTTAATGTACACTGGTATATTAATGTCTCTTTAATTTAAAAATAATCCCATTTTCTGTAGTGCGAGGCCATGGCCTGGCAGAATCACTAAAGATCTTTCCATTGTAGTGGTCTATCAGAACCTGCATGGAATGAATGACCTGGTTCTTTGGCATGCAGGAAATTGAACAACATATTTTGCCTGTTGCACATGACAGTGGCCATTAGAGATTGTACACAATGGATATAAATTTAGGCCAGACAGAATTAAATAAACCACACTGGCACATTTTAATGCCCTTTCTTTTGCTGAGTGGGTTCCACTCATAAGCATGTATCTACAAAGACTCTCATGATTTCTTTCAAGACTCTCATGTCATCTTTGTGAGCCTGGTTGGTATGATGGCAGCAGTCAGGATAATGTGCATTTTTTTTTAAATTGTGTCATTGTTACAAAGCCAAGCAAAACATATCATTTGAGGCGTGTTTGTCCTATAAGAATCTTTCCACAGATTTCATGTGATTCAGCCTAGCCAACTGGATCAGCCTGAGAGAAGCCATTGGAATAGGTCTAGAGCTGGTCCTGTAGCATAAGCAGAACTTTTGAAGGAATTGGACTGGGTCTTCAGGTACAAAATCATTGCTTAGGTACCCAGGCCTGGCTTCATGATAAACTGAACTGCTTTGCCTAACTTCCTATTCTCCTCTTCTTTGAAGTTATTCAGTGTCTTATTGACTCACTCCTTCATGACCTCAATAGTTACTGGATGTGCACTATGCATCAGGCATGTTGCTGAGCATGAGCATACAAAATAAATGCAACGGACTCCACTACTCAAGAAGAGACTAACAGCCTTGGCTAGTGTAGCTCAGTGGACTCAGTGCAAGCCTGTGAACCAAAAGGTCTCCAGTTCAATTCCCAGTCAGGGCACATGTCTGGGTTGCAGGCCCGGTCCATAGTAGGGAGCATGTGAAAGGCAACCATATATTGATGTTTCTCACCCTCCTTTTTTCCCTCCTTTCCCCTCTCTATAAAAATAAATAAAATCTTTTTTAAAAAAGGAAGACTCTAACAAGAAGCTCCCATAAAACCTGTGTTAAGTGACCTGTGGGTGTGAACTTACAGCCATATGCCTCACTCCTTCTACATCAGTAGATTTCATGCTTTTTGTTTTTTTTTATGTTACTTTGGAAAAATTAAGATATAATATACATATAGTAAAATTTATCCTATTTAGCATACAGTTCTGATGGTTTTGATAAGTGCAAACCAACAAAATTAAGATATAAGACAGTTATGCTTCCTCCATAATATTTTGTATTCAACCCTATAAAGCTTTTTATATTCCTGACACTCATTTATATTCTTAAAATTATTTAAGATCCTAAAGGACTTATATTTATGTAGGTTGTGTCTGTCTATCATTATCTATCATATTATAAATTAAAACTGGTAATAAAAATATTGTGATAATTCAGTTAAAAAATAAATCCAATACAAAGTAATATAAATAACATCCTTTTAAGAAAAATAACTGTTCCAAAATGAAAAAGAAATAGTGAAAAGAGCTGCATTGTTTTTATATTTTTGAAAATTTTTAATATCATCTAATGAAACATAGCTAGATTCTCGCCTCCACTTCTGCATTGACTCCATTGTAATGTGTTTCCATAATTAAAGTATATAAAGAAAATGCACATAGACATACATTGTGAAAAATTAAGTCTCTTTTAATTGGCTTTTAGGATAAGTGGAAATACTATTCTTTCATAAAACATTAAAATCTCCAGCAAAGTCTTCACAGATATGTCCCCTAAAGCAAGGGACACAAAGGAAAGAATAAGTAAAGGGGACCTAATCAAATTAAAAAGCTTCTGCATGGCTAAAGAAAAGAACATTAAAATGAAAAGAGAACCAACTATCTGGGAAAACATATTTGCCAATGACACCTTGGACAAGGGCATGATCTCCAAAATACATAATGAACTCACACGACTCCACTCCAGGAAGACAAAAAAAAATTTTTTTTAAATGGGCAAAAGACTTGAACAGGGTTTCCCAGAAGATGGCGGTGAGGTATGTGGAAGCAGAGTCCACATTCCCCAGTGCACAGGTGAAACACCTAGCTAATCTTCTGAAGAACAGAAAGAACGGCCAACAGTGTTCCAGAATATATGAAGATTAGAGGCCAAAAATTATAGAGGACATTGAAAAATCAGACAGTGAGACAATAATATTTGGAGTGGAGAAACAACAAGAGTTAGCCCAAACAGGGCTCACCCCAACAACAGAGACAGTGAAACAAATTTCACTTTGCTACTCCAGAGAATGTGCAAGGTGAGAACAGTGAACACCAATACACCTACTGAAAGAGGAAAGCCACCAACAAAGGAACCACCAACAAATAACAATAGAAGAAGGTGAAGGAGGGAGTGAAAGCCACACTAACCTAAATCCCGGACTGATCTGGAAATACAACTATAAGGTGGAGAAATTGAGCACAACAAACAACTGAACAAGAGTGAGAGAGAGGCCTCAAAACCTTGTACACAGAGAAGAATAAGCTTCAAAACAACCTGTCCACACAGGTACAACAGAATACAAGACATGGTGGATAGAGTGATCCTCAGTAACCAGCTGTGGAAAGGAACCAACAAAAAAAAAGACCCAGCAACAATCAAAAACCAAAGACATACAGAGAGCCAATATAAATGACTGCCTAAGACCAGCAAGCTCAGAATATCAAAGAGACTGCACCACTGAATCTCACAGGTATTCCACCATAGAAGTTCACACCATAAACCCACGGAGTCAGGACAGACCAACTTAAGAAGGAGAGGCTAACAAGAAGAGTCTCACAAACAATGAGAAGACAAAGAAACAATGGCCAAATGAAAGGAAAAGAGGGAGCCTTAGAAAGAATACTAAATAAAATAGAGGCAACTCAACTATCAGATATTGAATTCAAAGTAATCATTATCAGGAAGCTTAATGAGCTCACAGTGATTTACCAGAAACCACAGGAAAACTACAATGAACTCACTGAAAACTAAATCAACGTGAAAAAAGAAATAGAAACTATCAACAAGGGTCAAGAGGAAATGAAGAATACAGTTTCTGAACTGAAGAACACAGTAGAAGGAATCAAAAGCAGGCTTGATGAAGCAAATGATCAAATCAGCAAGATGGAGGAAAAGGTAGAAAAAAAAAAACACCCAGAAAGAGCAAGAAAAGGAAAAGAGAATCAGAAAAAATGGAGACATGTTAAGGGAAATGCAGGACAACATGAAACATAATAATATCCATATAACAGGGATACCAGAAGGAGAAGAAGAAGAGAAAGGGATAGAAAAACTGTTTGAAAAAGTAATGATGGAAAACTTCCTTAATTTGATGAGAGAAAAATTACACAAATCCAGAAAACACAGAGAGTCTGAATTAAGAGGAACCCAAAGAGGCCCACATCAAGACACATCTTAATTAAAAAGGCAAAATTCCAAGACAAAGAAAGAATCTTAAAAGCAGCAAGGGAGAAACAGGAAGTAACATACAAGGGAGCCCCGACAAGGTTAGCAGCTGAATTCTCATTGGAAACACTCCAATCCACAAGAGAATGGGAAGAAATATTCCAAGCAATGAGAACCAGAGGCCTGCAACCAAGGCTACTATACCCAGCAATGATCTCAATCAAGATAGAAGGCCAAATAAGGTGCTTCCCATACAAAAGAAGTCTAAAAGAATACACCTCCACCAAACCAGCACTGCAAGAGATGCTAAAGGGACTGCTTTAAGGAAAGGAGGGAAAAGAGAGATAGAGAGAGGAACACAGGTATGAAAATGGCAATAAATAAGTACCTATCAATAATAACCTTAAATGTAAACAGATTTAATAGTCCAATCAAAAGACATGGAATAGCTGAATGGATAAGAAAGCATGACCCACACATATGCAGCCTACAAGAGACCCTCCTCAGGACAAAAGACCTACACAGACTGAATATGAAGAGCTAAAAATAAATTTTCCAAGCAAATGGACAGGAAAAAAAGGTGAGGTAGCAATACTAATATCAGGAAAAATAGACTTCAAAAAAAAAGGACCATAAACAGAGACCCAGAAAGTCACTTCATAATATCCAAGAGAAGAATCCACCAAGAAGTCATAAACATTGTAAATCTATATACATACAACATAGGAGTACCCAAATACATAAAGAGAATCTTGGAGCACTTCAAGAAAGATATTCACAGCAACACAATTATAGTAGGGGATCCCACAGTAAAACATCCCGCAGATAAACATCCCACAGTAAAAAATGGACAGATTTTCCAAACAAAATATCAGCAGAGATATAGTGGAATTGAACAAGGCCCTAGGTGAAATGGACTTAATTGGCATACATAGAGCCTTTCATCCCAAAGAAGCTAAATACACATTGTTTTCAAGTGCCACATGGTACATTTTCAAATATAGACCACTTGATAGGACACAAAGCAAGCCTCAACAAATTCAAGAAAATTGAAATCATATCGAGGATTTTCTCTGACCACAAGGGACTGAAACTAGAAACAAATCCCAAAGGAAAAAAAAAACACCCAAAATCATGGACATTGAATGCCATGCTATTAAACAATGAATGGGTGGAGAATGAGATTAGGGAAGAAATAAAAAAGTTTATGCAAACAAATGAAAATTATCTCACACAAAAAAAATTATGGAACACAGTGAAGGCAGTCCTGAGAGGGAAGTTCCTTCCAATACAGGCCTACCTGGTAGAGATAGAAACATTTCAAACAAACAACCTAACCCCACGTCTACAAGAACTCGAGGAACAATAACAAAGACAGCCCAGAGCAAGTAGAAGGAAGGAAATAAGAAAGACCAGAGCAAAATTAAATGACATAGAGACTGAAAGCACAATTGTAAGGATCAGTGAATCCAGGAACTAGTTCTTTGAAAAGATAAACAAAATTGACAAGCATTTAAGAAGGCACATGAAGAAAAAAGGAGAGAGTACTGAAAGAAATACAATCAGAAATGAAAGAGAAGAGATTAAAACTGATACCATAGAAACACAAAGGATTGTAAGATATTACTATGAAGAACTGTATGCCAAGAAATTTGAAAACCTAGGTGAAATGGACAAATTTCTAGAAAAATACAATGTTCCCAAACTCAATGAAGAAGAAGCAGAAAACCTGAACTGACCAATAAAGGCAGACAAAATTGAAGCAATCGGGAATCAAAACACTCCTGACACACAATAGCCCTCGACCAGACATGGTTTCACAGGAGAATTCCACAAAGCATTTAAGGAAGAGCTAACCTTTATCCTTCACAGACTATTCCAAAAAATAAAAAATGATGAAAGACTCCCAAACTCTTTTTAGGAAGCCAGCATCATCCTAATCCCAAAACCAGGTAAAGACACAACAAAGGAAAAAAAAAAACCTGCAGGCCAATGTCTTGATGAACATAGATGATAAAATCCTCAACAAATTATTGGCAAGCCACATCCAACAATACATTAAAAAGATCATACACCATGACCAAGTGGGATTCATTCCAGGGATGCAAGGATGGTGTAATATTTGCCAATCAATAGATGTAATACATCACATAAAAACAGCAAAGACAAAAAAACACATGATCATATCAATAGATGGGGGAAAAGCCTGTGGTAAGTTACAACACCCATTTATGATAAAAAAAAAAACACTCAGCAACGTGGGAATAGAGGGAGCATTCTTCAACATAATAAAGGCCATATATGAGAGACCTACAGCCAACATCATACTCAATGGGGAAAAACTAAAAGCTTTCCCACTAAGATCAGGAACAAGACAAGGCTGTCCACTTTCATTACTTCTATTCAACATAGTACTGGAAGTTTTAGCCACAGCAATCAGACAAGAAAGGGAAATAAAAAGCATCAAAATTGGAAAGAAGGAAACAAAACTCTCATTGTTTGCAGATGACATGATAATGTACATAGAAAATCCTACAGACACCACAAAAAAAACTGCTCAACCTGATAAATGGATTTGGCAAAACAGCAGGGTACAAAGTTAATATCCAGAAATCCAATGCATTTTTGTATACCAAACTGTAAAATCAGAAGCAGAAATCAGGAAAAAATCCAATTTGATATATCAAAAAGAAAAATAAAATATTGAGGAATACACCTAACCAATGAGATAAAAGACCTGTACTCGGAAAACTATACAACACTGAAGAAAGAAATCAAGGAAGACACAATCAAATGGAAACATATACCGTGTTCATTGATCAGAAGAATTAACATCATCAAAATGTCCATACTACCCAAAGCAATTTACACATTCACTGCAATACCTATTAACATACCAATGGCATATTTCACAGACTAGAACAAACATTTCAAAATTTATATGGAACCGTAAATGACCCTGAATAGCTACTGCAATTTTGAGAAAGAAGGGCAAAGTAGGAGGGATCACAATACCTGATACCAAACTGTATTACAAGGACACTCTAATAAAAAGAGCCCCTTACTGGAATAAAAGCAGGCACATAGACCAATGGAACAGAACAGAGAGCCCAGAAATAAACCCAGCCCTCTATGGTCAATTGATATTTGACAAAGGGGGCAGCAACATAAAATGGAGTAAAAATAGCCTCTTCAACAAATGGTATTGGGAGAGCTGGACAGCTACATGCAAAAAAAAAAAAAAAAGAAGAAGAAGAAACTCGAGCACCAACTTACACCATACACAAAAATAAATTCAAGGTGGATAAAAGAGTTAAATATAAACTGTGACACCATTAAAGTCCTAGAGGAGAACATAGGCAGGAAATTCTTAGACATTCCATGCAGCAATATTTTCACTGATATATCCCCTACAGCAAGGGACATAAAGGAAGGAATAAGCATATGGGAGCTCATCCAAATAAAAAGCTTCTTCATGGCTAAAGAAAATAGTATTAAAACAAAAAGAGAACCAACCATATGGGAAAACATATTTGCTAATGATATCTCTGACAAGGGTTTAATCTCCAAAATATATAGAGAACTCACAGGACTCCACTCTAAAAAGACAAGGAACCCAATTAATAACTGGGCAAAGAACTTCAACAGACACTCTCCAAGGAGGACATACAGAGGGTCCGGAGACACATGAGAAGATGCTCAGTATCGCTAGTTATCAGAGATGCAAATTAAAACCACAATGAGTTACCACCTCACACTGGTCAGAATGGCCAACATAAACAAATCAACAAACAAGTGCTGGAGAGGTTGTGGAGAAAAGGGGACCCTAGTGCACTGTTGGGAATGCAGACTGGTGCAGCCCCTGTGGAAAGCAGTATTGTATTTCCTCAGGAAACTAAAAATGGAACTGCCTTTTGATCCAGCAATTCTGCTGCTGGGATTATACCCTAAGAATCCTGAAACACCAATCCAAAAGTACCTGTGCACCCCTATTTTCATAGCAGCAAAATTTACAATAGCTAAGTGCTGGAAGCAACCAAAGTGTCTGTCAGCAATTGAGTAGATCAAGAAACTATGGTATATTTATACAATGGAATTCTACACAACAGAGAGAAAGAAGGAGTTTATACCATTTGCAACAGCATGGATGGAACTGGAGAGTATTATATTAAGTGAAATAAGCCAGGTGGTGTGGGACAAATACCATATGGTATCACATTTAATTGGAACATAATCAACAAAAGAAAAAAGCGAACAAAATATAACCACAGTCATTGAAATTAAAAACAATCTAACAATAGCCAGAGGGGATAGGGGAGAGGACAGTGGGGAGAAGCATTTTCAGGAACTACTATAATGGACACATGGAAAAAAACAAGGGGTTGGTTGAAGTAAGGGAGGGAGTTGAGTTTAGAGGGGGTGGGTGGAGGGGAGGGGAGAAAATACGGACAACTGTAATGGAACAACAATAAAATAATTTAAATTTTAAAAATCTCAATAAGAGGAGCTGTTTTATAGGTTAGCAACAATAGAGATCTGAAACCATATCAATGAACATTTTATTAAATTGTTTTTATTGTTATTCTATTACAGTTTTCCAAATTTTCCCCCTTTGCCCTCCTCCACCCATCCCACCCCTGCTGCCACAGTCAATTCCCACATTGTTGTCCATGTCTTTGGATTGTTCATACGTGTTCTTTTTCTAGTCCTTTCCCCTTCTTTGCACCATTATCCCCCTCCTTCTTCCCTTCTGGTCTCTTTCAGGCTGTTTCCATGTCTATGCTTGTCTTTTGTTTACTAGTTTATTTTATTCATTAGATTCCTCTTTTAGGTGAGGTCATGTGGCATTTGTCTTTCAACCCTGGCTTATCTCACTTGGCATAATATTCTCCAGTTCTACTCATGCTGTACAAAAGGTAGGAGTTCCTTCTTCCTTTCTGCTGTGTCAATGAACATTTTATATTCTGCTATAATAAACTTCACTAGTATCTCACACTTTGAAAGGATTTTTTAAAGAATCATGATTTTATTACACTATGCATTAGTAATCTGGAAAACATTTGTTTTCTGAGTTGTCAATCTTCCAAATGACACTTTATGTTATCCAGTACCTAAAGCCACATTTGTTAGTATTATCAATCTGAAGGAAAAAATCATTTAAGATTTTTTCTTAAAACACAGCAAAGCTGTCAACCTCAGAGCAGTGGATTGAGTTTTTCAAAATTTTAATTTTTACTTGAAAGTTCAATTTTTATCCTTGGAAAATTTACTGTTGATTGTTTCCCTTGAAGGGACAATTTTATTTTGTTCCCTTTTTCATGAAAATGTCTACTAAAACCCAACTGTAAATAGGCATTTCCGTTTGTTGCTCATTCTTTCAAGTAGAAATTAAGCTTTATGAAAAACTAGCCCTGGGTGGTGTGGCTCAATAGATTGAGTGCCAGCTTGTGATCCAAAGGCTTGCTAGTTCGATTCCCAGTCAGAGTGCATGCCTGGGTTGTGGGCCAGGTCCCCAGCTGGGATGCATAAGAGACAGCCACACATTGATGTTTCTCTCCCTCTCTTTCTTCTTCCATTTCTCTAAAATAAATAAATAAAATAATTTTAAAAAAACAAAGACTAAAAGTCAGCCAGTTCAGCTCACAACTCAATTACACAAGTGGTGTCCTTTGAATCAACCATCTTACCATGGTGTGTGACCAATGCTTTACACATCACCCCCACTTTGTCATAAAAAATATTAAAAAGAAGCCCTGGCTGGCGTAGCTCAGTGGATTGAGTGCGGGCTGCGAACCAAAGTGTCACAGGTTTGATTTCCAGTCAGGGTACATGCCTGGGTTGCAGGCCATGACCCCCAGCAACTGCACACTGATGTTTCTCTCTCTGTCTCTCTATGGCCCTCCTTTCCCTCTCTAAAAATAAATAAATAAAATGTTTAAAAAAAGAATATTAAAAAGGCATATAAGTATACCAAGGATATGAATTTTAATGAAATTAGTTATCATTTATCTACTTCACCAAAGACATTCTTAAGTAAAAACAGCTTTTTTTCCTCCAACTGCAAGTGTGTGGCAGTGAACAATACAAAACCTAGTATGATGTGGAGCCACTGGCTTGATTTTTGCTCAAGTGCCAGCAGTTTGACCCTGCTTTTGCACTATCAGTGCAAATGTCAACACAATGAAAAATGCAAATAATGCAAATAGGTTTGACTTTATAGTCTCCTCAAACGGTCTTGGGAAATGTATAGTTCCATGGACCACACTTCAAGAATAACTGTTTTGAAACAAAACAAACAACAGACACAGACAACAGAATGGTGGTTGTCAGAAGGGACAGGAGATGAGGAAAGAAGAAAGAATGTCAAGGTGGTCAAATATATAGTCATGGAAGGAGACTAGACTTCGGGTGATGAGCACATGATGGAGTATACAGATGTCATATTATAAAGCTGCTTACTTGAAATCTATATAATGTTATTTACCCTACAGTCTGGGTCCTGTGTAAACTTTGTGAGGACAGGGTTTTGTTCATTGCTGTATCTCCATCACCTGGCAAAATGTCTGTCACATGGTATGACATCATTTAATATTTGCTGAATGAATGGATACACGAATGAATAAATAAATGAATGAATACTGAGGAGTGAAGCTGAAATATAGGGCACTATGAAAGTTTCACCAAAAGGTAACCACTGTGTTCTCTAGCTATTTATCCACCACTTTGGTTTTTGCATATGTAAAAGTGGACTTCACAACTGATAGAAGAGTGGTGTTTTAGCACAGGATAACCAATGGCCTATCTATAGAATCCTCTCTTCAGGAAATGTTTACAATGGTACTAAAACCACTCACTAAATTGGAACTTGTGGGCAAAATGAAAATTGCACTCCTTTTCTTGCAAATGGAAAATTTCATTTTTCATTTTAAGATGATAATGATGCCATCCAAATGAGGTATGACTGACATAGGAGATGACAGGAGTAGGCCCCTCAGGGAGAGAAGGTTGTACTTAAAGAGCAGGTTGGAATGAACCACAATGAGATACAGCAAATTGCTCTTCTGAACCACTCTACAGAGAGTCTTAGACATGAGAGCCATGTTTGAAAAGAAATCCCACATTTAAAATGTCACTCACAGTAATCACAAAAGAAGAAGGAACTATGTACAGGAAAAATGGCAACTCAATTGGACTTTTTCTCCTGTTTTGAGCTGCATGTACATATATGCAGTGATTGAGACTACAAGAGAATGAATAGGTCACACTTGCTGGTGCAGAACTTTCTAACTCATTCACTGTGGCCTAGCACAATGCCTGACCAATAGTGGATTCCTATCTACTTAATAAAAATATGCATAAAAAAACTCACAGGTTCATCCTGCACAATGACTTACTCACCCACTCTGAGCTCCAGCACTGTGGCATCAGCTCAAATGTTCCCAGGAACATACAGTTGGAACTGAATTGTCTGGCATAAGGTTGAAAGCAGGAAGGGCAGCTTTTCCCCAGACAGACAAAAGTGCTGGCAGAGGCCATTGCTCCTTTGTTGAGCCCTCCCCTAACAAAGGTGGCAGAAAGGTGCCATACCCGAGTCTTCCTCAGCCTGGCTAACACTGGTCACCCTGCACTGGTAATTCCCACAGACCTCACCCCACCTAACTTGCAGGCCCACCAAAGCTATTTCCAGTGGCTTTTTCATACAGCTTGTTTTGCCTCATGTTGCAGACTTTCCCAAAATCTCTCAAACAGCACCTGGCCTTGGCATGCCCTGTACCCCTTGTAAAGTGCCCTCAGATTTAGCACTTGTGGTAGTTGGCCTTGGTTTGAAGCTTAGGCTTCACTGGACACCTTAAATTCCAGAACAAGCAGTAATCATCTAGAGATCACTTCATAGCTCATGCCATGTGGACCACAAACAAGGCACAGGAAGCAGCTGCACCTTCTACAAGGCCCCCCAAACCAGCACACCTGGTGGATAGCTTCACAGCATGCTGAAACACCAACCAACCAATTGCATGAGTGACATACTCAAGGGGTGAACTCAGAAGACACCAGAACCACAGTGAAGTGAGTCCTGCACTATGGGATGAACACTTGCACAGCATACCCTCACATTGGTGGAGGCTAGTCCTCACAGCCAAAAAGCCTGGGAATAAATCCCTCCCAAGAGCAATCAAGACTCAACTACAACAAGAGGTCCACACAGTGACTTGGGAAGCTGCACCATTAGGCCTTATAGGACACATACTATATAAGGTCACTCTACCAAGTGCAGGAAAATACAGAAGCTCTGGCCAATACATAGAAATAAACAAAGGGAGGCAGCCACAAAGAAGAAACAGAAAATATGTCCCAAATATAAGAACAGAATACAATTCCATAAAAACAACTAAACAAAAGCAAGATAAGCAGTCTACCAGATGCAGAGTTCAAAACACTAGTTATAAGGATGCTCAATGACTTCAGTGAGAACTTCAAAAAAAGATAGGAAAGGTAAAAATGGAAATAGAAAACATTTTAAAAACCAGCCAGAAATAAAGAATGCATTATAGAGAATCAAAATAGAATAGATAAAGCAAAGGGTCAAATCAGAAATTTGGAAGATAAGGAAGCAGGAAACACCCAACCAGAACAAAAAAAAATCCCCCAAATGAGGATAGTTTATGAAGCATCTGTGACAATTTCAAGCAGACCAACATACCCATCAATGTGTGGGGGGAAGGGGGTTAAAGAAGAAGAAAGAGAGAAAGGAACTGAATCTATTTGAATAAATAATGATAGAAAATTTCCCTAACCTGGTGCAAGGAACAGACATACAAGTTCTGGAAGTGCAGAGAGTCCTGACAAGATGAATCCAAAGAGGCCCACACCAAGAAACATAATTAAAATAGCAATGGGTAAAGGCAAAGGGAGAATCTTAAAAGCTCCAAGAATAATACAGTTATCTACAAGGGAGCGCCCATAAGACTGTCAGCTGATATCTCAACAGAAACTTGGCAGGTCAGAATGGATTGACACAAAATATTCAGTGATGAAAAAGCAAGGACCCACAGCCAAGATTACACTACCAAGATTACACATTACAAATAAATGACCAAGGCTATCATTTATTTTTAATTTTATTTTTTATTTTTGGTTTTAGAGAAAGGGGATGGGAGTGAGAAAGAGAGGGAGAGAAACATCAATGTGAGAGAAACATCAATTGGCTTCCTTCCATAGGTGCCCCAATATACCAAGGACTGAACCTGAAACCCAGGCATGTGCTTTGACCAAGAATCAAACTGGTGACGCTTCAGTTTGCAGGCTGATGTTCAGCCAGTTGAGCCACACCAGCTGGGACCCATCAAGGCTATAATTTAGAATCAAAGGACACATTCCTTGGGAGGGAGATGACTGAAAATGGAAGGTGGGCAAGGGTTTGGCAGGGGAGAGTAATGAGGAGAAATGGAAATAACTGTAATTGAGCAACAATAATTAAAAAAAGACTCAAATATCAGACAAAGAGCTTCTTAGACATGAAAAAGTAAAGGAGTGTATTACCACCAAAATGGTATTACAAGACATGTTAAAGGATCTTCTTTAAGAAGAAGAAAAAATACAGCTAATCTTTTAAAAAACAGAGTGAACAGCAAATGGAATCCCAGCTTATATGAAATTTTGAAGTCAAAGATTGAAGGTGACATTAAAAAATGAATGGTAAGGAAATATTGTAGGTGGCTGGGAAAGTCACCAGTCCCTGCACCTGACACTGCAGTGTGGGCAGCTGGGGTTCTGGTCTCTGTTGCCTTAGGAGTTTTGAAGGAGAGCCGGGTCAGTGATTGTAACTTCACAGCTCCCTCCTCTACCACAGCAGGGAATCATTCCTCACCTAGGAGACAACTGGATATTTGAAGTCTCTGGGAGGATAAAGAAACAGTGGGAGACACCCAGCATGGGGCATCCCCCAACTTGGACTGTAGTTGCTGGCTCAGGAGTACCACAGAAATAAGGGAGCAGGGAGAAACCTGGAGATGGGAGAAGAGTTGGGCCATGAATGACCATGACCCAGAGAGTCTTGGGATTGGGCAGAATTGGGCTGTGTGAAAAGCCTGATGCTTGTTAAAAATGGCAGCCTGAAACGAAGAAAAATCCACTGAAAAAATGACATGCAGCAGCTGTGCAAAGACCTCTCCCTCACAATTGCCAGGCCAGTGAAGAGGGAGGAGGGGGGTACTACACAGACTGATCAGAGGAGGGCAGCAGTGATAGGGGACTCAAGGGTTGGAAAATTTAGTTTAAAGTAAATAGTTATAAACCTAGCAGATAATACATATGTTAAAGCTATTGTTTCAGAAACTACAGATAAGGTCCATCCTGGCTCCTGGGAGAGACAGCCAACCTCCTGGGCCACTGTTAAAGATTACCCCAGGGGGACAAGTGGAGACATCCAGGCAATTGTGTGCCAGGGAGAGACAGAGGACCGCCTGCCCCTGCGAACAGCTAACTTCCCAGGGCAAGAATATTGCAGTATTTTCATATAATTCCCCTGTATTTCAAAACCCTTAACCACATTTTGTTCTCTATTAAGAAAATCTGGCCTGAAAGAAAATGTAAGACAGTTTTGTTAGGGTGTGAACCTGCCATCTTCTCAGACTGCTGGCCATCTGAATAAAGTGCCCATAAAGATTCAATCCCTGTTTCTGTTTACAGTCGTCCTTCACTATATCACGGTTCACTTACTGTGGCTTCACTGTATTGCACGTTTTTTAAAATATGTATATCTAATTCTGTATTGTGGAGTTTTCACTATATTGCAGGATTTTGCCGTATATAGGTATTTATATAATATTTATGATTTTAATTATTTTTGCCTAAAAATTTAAAATATAAAAATATTTAAAAAGTTAATTCAAATATATTAAAAGAATATTAAATTGAAATAAAATACAGTATGTATTTCATCAGAGGATGATTACCGTACTATACACAATGGAAATGCAGCATGCCACTACTGCTTGTGCAAGTTTCCAATGTGAGATTGTACACGGCACACTATTGGCTGATGGAATGGAAGGTGACCAACCACAGCACTGTGTTCTGTATCCTGGTCACTGATTGGCTCAGTGACCATAGCATTGGTCTGTTTGCTCTCCCACGCTGTGCCCATATGTTCAGCATCTCTCCTTGTCCACTTCACATTGATGTCTGAACGCTGCGCGTAGTGTTGCTCTGCAATGTTGTGTTTTTGTGAAATTTTTATAAAAGTTTTAATTTAGCTCAAGCCCTACAATGCTACCCAAATGTTCTGTGCCTTCTAAGGCTTCTGGCTGTGAACCCAAGTGCCAGAGGAATGTGCTTACCATCAAAGAAAAGGTGGAACTTCTCAACATGTTAAAGAAAGGCAAAAGCTACTCAGCTCTAGGCCGCCATTATGGGATCAATGAATCTATTGTTCACTACATAAAGAAAGATTAGAAGAATATTAGGTCTATGGCAACAATGACTTTTAACAAGACTGTAAAGAGGGTGGTCACTTCCCGCAATAAGGCCATTGCAATGATGGCCTTACTGCATTGGCCCTGTGGATAAATGACTGCAAGAAGAATATTTTGCTAGATACCAACACTAACCGGACAAAGGCCAAGAAACTTTATGATAGATTTGTGGAAAGTACGGATGTTCACGATGGTGACAAGGATGAAGACTAGGATGACGACACAGAAGCAGGACCATCAAGTGCTTCTCCCACCAGACCCACCCCATTCAGTTCCAGCAAGGGCTGGTTTGACAAATTTCAGAGACACTTTGGACTCAAGAGCATTTCCCTGAATGGAAAAGCTGCCTCTGTGGATAAAGAGCAGTGCTAGCAACTCCCCATAACTATCTTCATCACTTGGACGAAGAGATCAGTTAAACCTACGCCTTTAACAGAAATAGAAGTTAGGGCCCAAGGCAAAGATACTGTACCACCTGATGAGGCACCTGATGAAGTGGTGCCTTCAGAAGAGCTGTAATGCTTTTCTTGGCTGTGCAGTACATTGTCCTAATCGTCATCACCTTCATTGCCATCAGTACTGCACAGTTACATAATTCATGATCTCCATCACTCATGGTGTAGTATACTTCACTGGTGAGCACTCATATAGAATTTTATATGTTGTTAAAATTATGTAGGTTTAAGGGTGTAGAAAGTGTTTAAGAGCATATGAAGTGTTTATAAGAGTGTGGGAAAGGTTAATAAGAAAGTGGGAAAGATGTATAGGAGTGTGGGAAGGGTTTATAAAGCATTAAAATATATATAAATAATAAAATAAATATAATGCCACTACTTTGTGGATTTTCATCTGTCGTGGGGGTCTCTGGAACATAACTCCCATGATAGTTGAGGGATCACTGTATTAGGTTTGGCACATTACAGGCAGCACAAGTTCTTGTGTCTTTTCCAGTTTTGTATTTTGGCAACTCCACCAGGACAGACTTTGGGACTCTCCCATAAGTCTGGGTATTTGATGAGGAGTCCCATTGGCTGCCCGGGCTCAGAAGCCCCGGGGGGTTGAATTTGGAGAATCTGAAGCAGCTACCAAGTGATTTCACTTGGGGGCTCTCTCCTTTACAGAACTTCTCATCATTTATCACGTTTGATTGGATCGTTGTGTTTTCTGGTTAAGGTTACAATCCTGGGCCATGATTTAGGTCATCTGATAAAGGTACCTTTCTGGATTACAGACCTCAGTCTAAAAAATGACTTCCAATTTGGTTTGGGAACCCTCTGTCTAAAGGAGCTCCCTTTGGTAGAATGGGGAAATGAAGCCTTCGTTCTGGAAAACAGCATAATGGGACAAGTTCTGGCTAATTTGTCAACTTATAAACATATAACTAGAGTGAATGTGGTTTTATGGTAATACTGTTCTGTTTGTATATTGTATATTGTCAAACTGTAGCTCGCAGGTCCTGGAATTTCTAAAGCTGTAAGAAGAGTAATTTCTAGATGTGTTGTGTGCCAGAACAATCCCAAAATAGATCCCCATCAAAGGAGAGAAAGAAAGAAATACCAAGGACAGTGCCCACTTGAGGACTGGCAAATAGGCTTTACTCAGATGCCAAGGGTCCGAGAGTGGAAATATTTGCTAGTCTTTGTGGACACCTTTTCAGGAAGGGTAAAAGTTTATCTTACTAGAATAGAGAAATCCTTGAGGCACTGAAAGCCTTTATGAAGGAAATAATGCCTCACTTTGGCCTCCCTGGCAGCATCCAGAGTGATAACAGACCTGCTTTCATTTCAGAAATTACACTTAAGGTTAGTAAAATTTTAGGAATCAAGTGGAGACTCCACATGACATGAAGACCTTAGGTTTCTGGGAAAGTAGAGAAGATGAATCACACCTTGCAGAAAAATATAGCCAAGCTGTGTCAAGAAATTCATCTTCATTGGGATCAAGCTTTGCCTGTTGCCCTGCTCAGGATAAGAGTAGTTCCTCGAAGTGGGATTCAGTTGAATCCCTATGAAATTGTATATGGGAGACAAGTTCAGGCCATGGCTAATGTGGGAGATATGTATATAGATCAAGAAGTGAAGATAAATAAACATGTACAACATTTAAGTCAAACTTTAGCTGTAACTAATGATTTTGTCTGTATTAGATACTTCTCCCCTATAGATTCACTGCATTCGTTCAAGCCAGGAGATAAGGTGCTACTCAAGACGTGGAGGACAGGATCCCCAAGAGAGTCAACTAGGAGAGAAGTGGACTAAACCTTGGGACATACTCCTCACCACCCCAACAGTGGTGAAGTTGGCAAGAATAAAACCTTGGGTTCATCACAGTAAAGAAAGCACTGGAGAAACAATTGACTGCTGAACCTCAAGAAGACCTGAAAGCCATCTTTCAGAAATAATGACTTATGTTCTCTTCATTACCTCTCGTTGAACCCCTTCTTATGGACAGATTATTCCTTTCAAACAAGATGAAAATATTTGGGTATATTAATCAAAAATCTTCTGAACATTTCTGACTTTTCTCTTGCAGGAGGAACTTATGTTAAACTTTCACTTCATGTCTTATAGGTGTTTGTATTCCCTTGGAAAGCCTTCAAATTATACTGTGTTGGAAAATATTGAAAACAAAATGATCTGCTCTGATATTTATAATTGGGGACCAGTGGTAACTATAAAGGACAAGGAAATGTTTTCCTTGAAGGTTGCTAATGTAGTCCCAGCTAGAGAGTGTGTGACTTTTGTCAACTGTGCTAAAAACTGTTTTGTGCTCTCAGCAGGTGTGAATATGAATTGCACCACCACCACTGATGTATCTTATGCTTACGCTCATGTTAAACTGCCAACAGAATGGTTTCTGATATGTGGAATGATTGTCTATTCCTATGTTCCAGCAAACAGTTCTGGGTGACCATGCTCTCTGGGAATACTGACGGTGTTAATACCTCAGAAGTCCCTCCTGACCTGGGCTCAATGAGACCTCTCCCTTACACCCAATTGTAAGTGATTTATACTCTTTTATACCAGCTGAATCTGTGTCTTTAACCATATTTGTAATGCCAGCTATGGTAACCTATTTAAATGTAGAAATAAGCAGATTAGCCTGCACTATGGCACAAACTTTGAATGCCACCTGACAAGCCATCAGTGCCATTAGTTAAGAACTAGGCCAAGTCAGAGAAGCAGTATTAGAGAATTGTGCAGCTATATACTACCTTATTTTAAGGCATTAGCATGGATGTGAAGAACTTAAAGGACTGCTGTTTTAACCTAACTGATAGTTCACAGCTCATAGAGCATAAAGTAAGGCAAGTGAATGATGCAGTGTCCAATATAAAACACAGAAAGGTATTCTTTGGTATTGACTTGTCTAAACTAATCTCCAAGCTGCCTAGTATCACTGATCTTCAAGAGGCATTTACTGTTTTTTATCTTTCTAATTTTCTTAGGTATCATAGCTTGTTGTTGCATACATACAATGTGCCCCCTTATGTGGGTCTGCAATTAGGTGTATTCCTAAACTCCACTGGACAATTAAAGGCTAAGTTACAAGCCCAACAACAAAATGAATACTTCCATGTGAATCTGATCTCATAGAAATAAGACAGTGTTACAGTACAGACCCAAGGGAGGGTGTACAATATGCTATTACCGAAAGGTTCCCACACTAGGTTCACCATGCCTGCCTCAAGAGGAAAGACATCTCTCAATGCCAGAGATTTGTGAAAAGGAAAAGAAACATTTATTTAAAGGTTATACAGACCTAGAGTAGTGACCTAATGTCTTCATTAAAATACTAAAGTCCTTTAGAATATCCAAAGATGCACACAGTCCTTCCTTGCCCCTCTGACCTAGTCTGGGGTACCATATCTCAGGAAAAGAAGTGGAAGTCTGTGATTCAGACACCTCCTGACACCATCAAATGTGTCACCATTACAATCTCTAGTTAATTTAAAGCCATGTGTCACGTTTTCATGGCCCACCAGCAAGAGCTGTTTCACCCCTTTTTGTCCAGGGAAAGTCTCTCCTGCTTCCTAAACCATGTTGTTACAGAACAAACGCGGGGGGGGGGGGCTGGGATGATATACTATTATTGAAAAAAAAGCCCCCAGGTCTGTCATGTCTGCCACCAGAGGTAAGACGTCTCTCAATGCCAGAGATTCGTGAAAAGGAAAGGAAACGTTTATTTAATGCTATACAGACTTAAAGTAGTGACCTAATGTCTTCACCAAAATCCCAAAGTCCCTTAAAACACCCACAAACAGACACAGTCCTTCCTTCCTTCCCCCTTTGCCCAGTCCAGAGTACCATATCTCAGGAAAGGAAATAGAAGTCCATGGCTCAGGCAGTCCTCTGGTTATTCCCAGTTAGCACTCCATCTCGACTGGGAGACCTCCCTGGGTTCCCGGCACCCTCAGCTGAGTCGCCGGGATCTCTGCTAAAACCAGGTGGTGGTTCCCCCTTCTAAAGCTGCAGGGGTCCCCACTCTAGCAAAGGCACGTGGTCCTCTCTCCCAGGGCCGCGGGAGTCTCCACTCTGTCAAGGCCGCGTGGTTCTCTCTCTCAGGGCTGCAGGAGTCTCCATTCTGTCAAGGCCGCATGGTTCTCTCCTCAATGGCTGCCGTGTCTGGGTTTAAATCCCAGCGCCAATCTTCCTCTGCAGCCCCATTTCCGACTCCTCCTACACTTGGGCACACTTGCCCTCAATCTGCTGTTTTCTCCAGCTTTTCTGGTTGCCATCATGGGTCTGGGCAGGTGTGACCCCATGTCATGGAGCCAATCTTCTCTGAGCTCCCATGCAGATGCTGTAACTCGGGGGACCTGCCCCCCCAGTCCCATTTTGGGGGGGAAGTCCCTTTCCATCCCCCTGGCCTAGAGCATGGCCATAGCTATTTAGCATATCTAAGTGACCAGCCAAAGGCTATAGGTATGTTAAATGACCATGCCATGGATTAGCTGCAAAGCTGCCCTGCATGTCCTTGCTCTGTGTGCCCCTTCCCCCAACTCACACCTGTAGGGGAAGGGGTGAAGACACCTTAAAATCTCCTGGACACCTTGAGTTCTAGACCCCATTTCAAATGCCCATTTGGGGTCCCCCTTCTTGGCTGCACCCTGTAACAGGTTCATTATGTGACAAGCAGCACAAATGCTGATCTTTTCCGGTTCCAGCAGGCGCTCAGAGAGTTAGCAGTCCCCGGAGAGACTTAATTTAATAGGGGAACTAAACTGCCTGGAAGGGACTTTGAGAGAGCATAGGGCCTAGGCCAGTAAAAAGGGAAAAGGGGTGCAGGTTGCTCCTAATCAGTGCACCTCATGGGTTGCACAATGTGGTGGATTAAAGGTGCTGGCCTGGCGCAGATGGCCAGTGGGAACCACATAGCACTCAGAGGCTTGGGCTCGAGGCTGGGAAACTGTGATATTGCAGCCCAGACCTAGACCACATCCTTGCAAAACAACAGCAAAAGAAAAAAGTGAAACCCAACCCCCATCTGCCTGCAGAGGCCAGGAAGACCAGAAAAACTGGCTTGGTTGGTTTAAAGTCAGCAGGAGCCTTCCCCCCACCACCAAATGTGAGACAATAAGACCTGTAGCTGTGAACAGACCAAAGAATCAAAGAGAACCAGAGAGAGATCAGAAGGCTAATGCCAACTGGGGAACTGAGACATATTCACTATGCTATCCTACAGAACTTGCATTTTATTTTTTATTTTTATTATTATTTTGATTTCTTTTATTTTATTCATTTCATTTTCATTTTCATTTTTTATTTACCATCTTTCTGTTTAGTTTTCTTCATTTTGTTTGCTTAATTACACTGTTTGGTTTCTTTCACATTGTATTTTAATTTTTATTCTATCACTTCACTCATATTCCAATAACATACTACTCTTGGTCTTTTACTTTCTATTCTTTTTATTCAGCTCATATATTTCTTGTCATCTTATTATTCCTGTATTATTGTAAATAATTCTTGTTCCATATTACTGTAAAGCCTACACAGCACACCTCCTTGGTCTTGGCTCACTTCACCACCCTCCTGAGCTTTATTACTGTTGTGGTTAACTGTATTCTCTTGCACACTACAGCTAGTCTCTATCCTTCACTCTCACTATATCTCACCACCTAACTTCACACAAGCACTCAGTTTTCTGAGTTCAGATTTCATTCCTCCTACACTCTAATAAGAGTCTTATCTCTTTTTCAACTTTTATAAAAAGTGGCTAGTTGGGTGAAATATCACAGTCATCGCTGTATTTCTTCAAAGGATCTCCTATCTGTTTTCTATTTGTTTGTACTTTAAGTCCCATAAAATACTCTACTGATGTCTTATTCCATTTTTCCTTCACCTTGCCACTGATTACATACAAGGTAAGGTGGGAGTTGTGAACATCAGTAAGCCCCCTGGAGGAGAGAATCCACTAACAAAGGAACCAACAAGTAAAACCCAATTACAGTGAAAGAAACCACACAAACAGGGAAAAAAAGGGAAACCTTGGAGATCCAGACAAAGAGATCAAAGAGATGACACCACTGAATCCCATAGAACTCCTACCATATATATTCACCACACAAAGACAGCTAACAAAGCGAAGCTTCAGGAATCACAGAAACAAACAAAAAGAGTCACTCAAAATGGGGAGACAAAGAAAGAACCTGCAATCAAAAGTAATGGAACACCCTGAAATATGAGCTAAATGAAATGGAGGCAAGCAAACTATCAGATATAGAATTCAAAAGAATGTTTATAAGGAAGGTCAAGGAACTCACAGACAAGCATAAGGAATTGAGTGAGAACTACAACAATATGAAAAAAGAAAATAGAAACTATAAACAAGATCCAGGAAGAAATGAAGAACACAATTTCCAAAATAAAAAAAAAAACCCACAATACAAGGAATTACAAGCAGGCTGGATGAAGCATAGGGAAGAATTAGGGAGGTGTGATACAAGGCAGAAAGAAATACCCAGGCAGAGCAGTTACATGAAAAAAAGACTAAAAAAATATGAAGATAGCTTAAGGGAACTGCAAAACAATGTGAAATGCAAAAACCTTGATATCATCAAAATACCAGAAGGAGAAGAAAAGGAACAAGGGTTCAAAAGATAGAAACTCTGATTGAAAAAAAAAATGACAGAAAACTTTCCTAGCCTGGAGAGGGGGAAAAACCATACAAGTGCAAGAAGCACGGAGGGTCCCAATCAAAATTAACCCAAAGAAGCCTACTCCAAGACATATCACAATTAAAATGCCAAGTTTTTAAAGACATAGAGAGAAACTTAAAAGGAACAAGGGAGCAGAAAGAAGTGACATAAAAGGGAGCTCCAGTAAGACTAGCAGCTGATTTCTCAACAGACACACTACCAGCCAGGAGAGAATAGCAAGAAATATTCCAAGTAATGAAAAGTGAAGGCCAAGAGTATTCTACCAAGCCAGCCTCTCAATTAACATGGAAGGTAAAATAAGGAGTGTCCCAAACTAAAGAAGACTGAAATAATATTCTACAACCAAACCAGCACTGAAACATATGCTAAAGCAATTGCTATAAGAAGAAAAAGAGTGAGAGATAGAGGGACACAGATAAAAAGGGTGTAAAATGGCAATGAATGAGTACCTAATGATAATAACCCTACATGTGAATAGGTTAAATGTTCCAATCGAAATATATAGGGTAGTTGAATGGATATGAAAACACAATCCACACATATGCAGCTTACAAGAGACCCACCTGAGAACAAAAGATCTACACAGACTGAAAGTTAAGGGTTGGAAAAAAAATATTCCCAGAAAATGGACATTAAAAAAAAAAAAGCTGGAGTAACAATACTTGTATAAAACAAAATAGACTTCAAAATAACAGCCATAAAAAGACCCAGAAGATCACTTCATAATACTCAAGGGAAAAATCCATCAAGAAAACATAAATATTGTAAATCTATATGCACCCAACATAGGAGCATCCAAATAAAGAAAATCTTGGAGGACTTCAGGAAAGACATTGACAGCAACTCAATTATACTAAGGGGTTTTAATGCCTCACTGTAAAAAATGGATAGACATTCTGAACAAAATATCAACAAGGACATTGCAGCATTGAACAATACCCTAGTTCAAATGGACTTAATAGACATATATGGAACATTTCATCCCAAAGAAGCAAAGTACGCATTCTTTTCAAATGCACACAGCACATTTTCTAAGAAACACTGCATAATAGGACACAAAAAGGCATCAACAAATCCAAGAAAATTGAAATCATATCAAGCATTTTCTCTTACCAGAAGGGCCTGAAACTAGAAACTCACCTCAAGGAAAAAATTCAAAAGCACTCAAATCCATGGAGATTTAATAGCACACTATTTAAAAATCTAGGGGTTAAGAATAAGATCAAGAAAGAAATAAAAAAGTTTCTGGAAACAAACAAAAATGAACTAAAAAAATTCCAAAGCTCATGAAACACATCAAAGGCAATCCTGACAGGGAAGTTCATAGTGATACAGGCCTACATAAAAGAGATAGAAACATTTGAAATAAACAACTTAACCCTATATCTATAAGATCTGAAGGAACAACAACAAACAAAGCCCAGAGGAAGGAGAAGGAAGGAAATAACCATGATCAAGGAAAAATTAAATGATATACTGATTAAAAAATCAACCAAATGACCAACAAACACAGGATCTGGTTCTTTGAAAAGACAAACAAAATTGCTGACAAGTCTTTTAAATAAAATAAATAAAATCAGAAATGAAAGAGGAGAGACTATAACTTATACCTCAGAGATACAAATGATTGTAATAAACCACTAAGAATAATTATATGCCAAGAAATTTGAAAAACACATTAAAATGCACAAATTTCTTGAAAAATATAATCTCTTGAAACTGAAGGAAGAAGAAGCAGAAAGCTTGAACAGGCCAATAAGAGCTGATGAAGTCAAAGCAGTAATCAAAAAACTCCTAGTACACAAAAGGCTTGGACCAGATGGTTTCACAGAAGAATTTTACAAAATATTTCAGGAAAAGAATACCCCTATTTTTGTAAGACTATTCCAAAAAAATCAATGAAGATGGAAGACTTCCAAACTCTTTTTATTACACTAGCATCATCCTAATTCCAAAACCAGATAGACACAACAAAGAAAGAAAACTAGAGGAAAATATTGCCAATGAATATAGATGCTAAAGTCCTAAACACAATAACGGCAAACTGCATCCATCAACACAATAAAAACATCATACACCATGATCAAGTGGGCTTCATTCCAGGGATTCAAGGATGGTACAATATGTACAAACCAATAAGTGGTTTCACATAAACAAAGGAAAGATAAAAATCACTCGATCATCTCAATGGATGTGGAAAAAGCATTTGATAAGGTACAGCAACCATTTATGATAAACACTCAGCAAAGTGGGAATAGAGGGAGCATTGCTCAACACAATAAAGGCCATATATGAGAGACCAACAGCCAATATCATATTCAATGGACAAAAACTAAAACTTTCCCACTAAGACTGGGAACAAGATATGGATGTCCACTTTCACCAATCTTATTCAACATAGTATTGCAAGTACTAGCCACAGCAATCAGACAAGAAACATAAATAAAAGGGATTGAAATTAGAAATAGGAAGTAAAACTGTAATATTTACAGATGATATCATAGTGTACATAGAAAACCTTATAGACTCCACAAAAAAACTACTCAACCTAATAAGCAAGTTTGGCAAAACAGCAGCATTCAAATTAATATTCAGCAATCAAAAGTATTTTTATAAAACAACAATAAAAGATCAATATCAGAAATCAGGAAAAAAATCCAATTTGTTATACCAACAAGAAAAAGGAGATACCTAGCAATAAACCCTACCAAGGAGGTAAAAACCTGTACTCAGAAAACTACACAACACTGAACAAATAATTTAACAAAGACACAAATAAATGGAAGCATATACTGTGTTCATGAATTGGAAGAATTAACATCATCAAAAGGTCCATGCTACTCAAAGTAATTTATAGATTCCATGCAATCCCTATTAAAATACTACTGACCCATTATTCACAGACATAAAACAAACATTTCAGAAATTTGTATGGAATTGCAAACAACCCCAAATAGCCATGGCAATTTTGAGAAAGAAGAACAAAGTAGGATGGATTGCAATATCTGATATCAAATTATATTACAAGGCTACTGTAATCAAAACATTCTGGTATTTACATAAGAACAGACACATAGAACAATGGAAAAGATTAGAAAGGCCAGAAATAAATCTGAATCTCTATGGTCAATTAATATTCAACAAAAAGGGCAGAAACATAAAATAGAGTAAAAATAGCATCATCAACAAATGGTGTTGGGAAATATGGACAGCTACATTCCAAAAAATGAAACTTGACCACCAACTTTTACCATACAGAAAAATAAACTCAAGGTGGATAAGAGACTTAAATATAATTTATGACACCATGAAAAGTCTGGGAGAAGGACACAGGTAGGAAAATCTCAGATATTCCATGCAGCAGTATTTTCACCCATGTGTCCTGTAGAGCAAAGGACATAAAGGAAAGAATAA
The DNA here is from genome assembly GCF_019186645.2 of Phyllostomus hastatus. Taxonomy (NCBI): domain Eukaryota; kingdom Metazoa; phylum Chordata; class Mammalia; order Chiroptera; family Phyllostomidae; genus Phyllostomus; species Phyllostomus hastatus. Next base: position 3,661,374 of record NW_025334029.1, read on the forward strand.
ACAAGTGAGACCTCATCAAATTAATAAGCTTCTGCATAGCTGAAGAAAACAGCACTAAAATGAAAAGAGAACCAACCACATGGGAGAACACATTTGCAAATAATACCTCAGACAAGGGTTTGATCTCCAAAATATGTAAAGAACTCACATGGCTCCACTCCAGCAAGACAAACAACCCCATTGATAAATGGGCAAAGGACCTGAATAGATTCTTCTCCAAGGAGGACAGGCAGAGGGCCCATAAACATATGAAAAGATGCTCAGCATCACTAGCTATCAGATAGATGCTAATTAAAACCACAATGAGATACCACTTCACACTGGTGAGAATGACCATCATAAACAAAGCAACAAACAAGTGTTGGAGAGGGTGTGGAGAAAAGGCAACCCCAGTGCACTGTTGATGGGAATGCAGACTAGTGCAGCCACTGTGGAAAACAGTCTGGAATTTCTTCAGATATCTAAATATGGAACTGACTTTGACCCAGCAGTTCCACTGCAGGGGTTATACCCTAAGAATCCTGAAACACCAATTCAAAAGAACTTACTCACCCTAATGTTCATAGCAGCACAATTTTCAATAGCCAAGTGCTGGAATCAACCTAAGTGCCCATCCATAAATGAATGGATCAAAATCTATATATATGGTCCATTTACACAATGGAATACTATGCAGTAGAAAGAATGAAGGAACTCCTACCATTCATGACAACATGGATGGAACTGGAGAGCAGTATGCTAAGTGAAATAAGCCCGGCTGTGAAAGACAAATACCATGTGATCTCACCTGTAAGTGGAACCTAATTAACAAAACAAATAGGCAAACAAAATATGACCAAAGACACTGAAATAAAGAACAAACTGAATGTAACCAGAGGGAAGTGGAGAGAAGGATAATAGGGGATAATAGGAGAAGTTTCATGAAGTAACATGCATAAAGGACATATGGGCAAGCCAAAGGGGGTAGGTTTGAGGGTGGTAGATGGGGATGGGTTAAGCATATCTGCATGGTGGTGTGAAATTGGAGGCAACTGTACTTGAACGACAATAAAAATAAAAAAAGAAGAAAATATGAGTAATAAAATAAATGTCAACAAATATATATCTATCAACAATTTTGAAATGCAAATGGTTTAAATGATCCAATCAAAAGCAATTCAGCTGCTGAAGGGATAACAAAACAAGACCTTTACATATACTGTGTACAAGAGACTTATTTCAATTTAAATGTCAAACACAGACTGAAAGTAGCAGGATCGAAAAGATATTTCATGAAAATGGAAACAAATACACAAAGAAAATCTGGGTAGTGATATTTATACCAGGCAAAATAGATTTTAAAGCAAAGACTATGACATGAGACAAAGAAGGACCCTGCAATTTCACTTCTCAGTATTTATCTGAAGAAAACAAAAACACTAATTCAAAAAGATACATGCTTCCATATATTCATTGCAGCATTATTTACAATAGCCAAGGTATGGAAGTAACCTAAGTGTCCATCAATAGATGAATGGATAAAGAAATGGTGAATATATACAATGAAATATGACTCAATCATTAAAAAAAATGAAATCTTGCCATCTGCAGCAACATATACCTGGGTTGCAGGCCAAGTCTGCAGTGGGGGATGTGCAAGAGGCAACCACACATTAATGTTTCTCTCCTTCTCCTTCTCTCTCACTTCCCTTCTATCTAAAAATTAGTAAATAAAATATTTTAAAAATATATTAAAATCTCCAAGAAGGGCATACAGAGGTCCCAGAGACATATGATAGGATGCTCAGCATCATTAGCCATCAGAGATTCCAATTAAAACCACAATGAGATACAACTTCACAAAGATCAGAGTGGCCATCATAAACAAATCTACAAACAACAAGTGCTGGCAATGTTGTGGAGAAAAGGGAACCCTTGTACACTGTTGGTGGCAATGCAGACTGGTGCAGCCACCATGGAAAATGGTATGGAATTTCCTAAAAAAAAAATAAAAATAGAACTGTCTTTGACCTGGCAATTCCACTGCTGGGTTTTATCCTAAGAATCCTGAAATACCAATTCAAAGGAACCTATGCACCCCAATGTTCATAGCAGTGCGATTTAAAATAACCAAGTGCTGGAAACAGACCAAGTGCCCATCCATAAATTATTGGATTAAAAAACTATGGTACATTTACACAATGGAATACTATGTAGCCAAAAGAAAGAAGAAACTCCTATCTTTTGCAACAGCATGGAACTGGAGAGCATTATGCTATGTGAAGTAAGCCAGGAAAAAAAAAGAAAAATACCATATGATTTCACTTATAAGTGTAACCTAATCAACAAAACAAACAAGTGAGCAAAATAGAACCAGTGACATGGAAATAAAGAAAAAAACTGAAAGTGGCCAAAGAGGATGGGGGAGGAGGATAATGGGAAAAAGAAGGGGAAGGTTCAAGGAACATGTATAAAGGACACATGGACAAAGACAACTGGGGGTGGGGATTGAATGTCAGAGGTGAGGTTGGCTATGGTGGGGTAGAGTCATGGGGGGAAAATGAGGACAACTGCACTTGAATAACAATAAAAAACAAAATGGGCCTGATACAGTATTAAAACTCCAAATTTGTCTTCTAGCATTCCAATTACCAGTGACCTTGTTATGACTGAAATAGGTCATGATTCAGTGGGACTGCAGCAGTGAACTCATCAAATACTTAGAGATTACAGACCAGGGAGGAATAATTAGCAGGGCTGATAGGTCTGTCTTTTTAGAATTTTTAGCCCCACTCTGAAAAATTGGCTCTGCTCTTCTAGGTTCTGGCAACTGAATCTGAGCTCTCCACAAAATCCTCCCAATGTCTGGGAGTCATTTTAGAAATATGGGATCTAGGACAATGGTGGTTAAACTGTGGGGCTGCAGAAATAGATGGAGAGATGTATTGAGGTTGATCTGTGGTCTTTGAAATTATTAAGCAAAACTTTGGCTGACTCTATGATTTCCCGGTCCTTCATGGTCTCCATTTTTCAGTGAAACATAGAATATAGAACATTAATACATATGCTATTGATTTAATGGGGGGTTTTCACAAGGAGCATTTTTTATGAGATGCAACAGTACTTTTTTAAAACATTTTTGAATTTTTTAGTGGTTGACAGCCTACATTCTGAGCAGCTTCCAAATTTATAGGATGCAGGCTTATAATAGAAAATGAAAGACAATGAAGATTTTTAAGAATACTAAATTAAATCAGGAATCTTTAAGAACATTTTTGGTCAGAAAGTAGATATCAAGAGGGCTTCAGATATTAGCTGTGGGATTTCCAGCCTCAGCAATCATGCTTTATAAAACAACAGAAAAGATGATTGATTTTTTAGCATTTTAAATACAGAAACTCATCCCAATAGGAAATGTCTTGGTTTTACTCCAAACCTGGGTATTTCCAGCAAATGTATTTGCTTTTGGGGATGCTCATCTGTCAGAGTCCAAGAAACATTGAAGAGCTAAAGTGATGGCATTTAAGAGAGGGAAAGAGACAGACAGAGACAGAGAGACAGAGCATGAAAAGCAACGTCTTTATCATCAAACTGGGTTTTCAGCTTCTAAATATATCACTAATTCCTTGGGGCTGAAATTGTCAGCTACTCCTCTTTGTACAACCCTCTAAGCAATCACACAATAGTCTAACTCAATGCTGTGCAAATAGTAGGAACCAAAGTTCACTTATTAATTAACTCATTCAATCATTAAATATATATTCCCTGTGACCTGCTATGTGCTAGGCCTTGGGGATACACGAAAATGAACAAAGCCTGATCCTAAGCCTCCAATTTCACAGTACAACAAGGGAGACATACATGTAGATATCCACAATCTAGTTTGAGCAGCATGAAAAGAAGTGTGCTATTGTAGAATAATATTTAATGGAATATAGAAATATTCAAGAAACAGCCCTGGCTGCTGTAGCTCAGTGGATTGAGCACAGGCTGCGAACCAAAGGGTTGCCAGTTCAGTTCCCAGTCAGGGCACATGCTTGACTGGAGGGCCAGGTCCCCAGTGGGGACCAAGTGTCAGGCAACCATATATTGATGTTTCTCTCCCTCTCTTTCTCCCTCCCGCCCCCTCTCTCTAAAAATAAATAAATAAAATCTTAAAAAAAGAAATATTCAAGATATTCAAGATATAGCAGATTATTAATAAATGCAGATAATTCTGCATTATACAAAAATAGCAATGCAAGCATGATGTGGCCACCGGCCTGCAGTGACCGCGGAACGCTGTGGATGGCTTGTCAAAATATGAGAATAACATACACAAGGACAACCAAGCCCTGTGAGGAAATAGGGACAAAGTGACCACTCTCTCTAGTGGAGAGCGCTATGGCCACCCTCTCTAGTGGAGAGCACCCCAAGTCTCCGCCTGAGTAGTGCATTTATTAAAAATACAGACACAGTTTGTGGATTCCAGTCTGGCAGGGAAGATCAAACAAGTAGGTAATTTTCAAAGGTGCTGACAGAACTCCTGCTGGGATTCTGGGCAGAGTTTGGGGTTTTTATTACTACAGGACCTAAAAGGCTAGTCCCATTTTCTTGCCTGTGCCTTTATATTCTAATTCAATAGCATCCTCCAGCAAGCAGATCTCACAGGATCTTGCATATTCTATGTCCCAGGCCTGAGTACCCCAGGGGTCAACCGACTCTGGTCTGGGCCTCACCGTCCCTGTTATTTCCACAGGCCTGAGTCAACAGAGGAGACAAAGGCAGCCAGGAGACTTGGAATTATCACAACTAAGAACAAAGACTCAGGCTTTGACAAAGCCAAGGGGGCAGGGGTTAATGTTCATCACCCCTTCATTTCCACAGCCCCGAGTCTCTTCCCTGAGGCCTCCATGTGATCATGCCTGTCTGAGATGATTCCCCCCATGGGAAATCTTACCCGTCATTGGCTAACTGATCAAGCATAGGAGGCCAGGCACAGAACAGGCAGTGTTCATGCCAGGGAAATAAGTTCTGTCTCCTTAGTGGCTCTTGATTTGGAGGTCTCTCACTCAGCCTAAGTCATGGGGGTTTACAGCTTCCTGAGACCAGGCAGGGCAGGCCCCAACACAAACACATTTTTGCAAAGAAAAGATTGGGGGGTACTTCTACTCAAGATGGCATTTTAGGTTTATAGTCTGAGCCACAAAATTCTTTTTCCCTTGCCACTTTCCATTCTCTGGATGCACAGCAATTTAAAAAGAAATGTAGATAGAAAATTAAAAAGAAAATGTAACCAAACTCCAAAATAAAATAATATATCTTGACTTAAAATGGTACAGAAAAACAAATTAGTGAACAGGAATTGTGTCCAGGTGGACTTTCAGGGCACTGGTTTTGAAAACAACCAGCAGTGTCTAAGAGTTCAGTGTCTTATGGGTACTGGGCCACAGGAATACACCACATAATATGGGAAAAGAGGAAAGGCTTACTGTTTGAAATGATAGGCTGGTATAGGACTCCCCCACTGAAGAAAGTGGTTAAAGTCAGCGCTGATTCATTTTACCTGGAGATGCCGCTTATATAAAGCTTCATTGAACATCTAGGTGCATGAGAAGAGGCAGAGCAAACTTCTTATATATGCCCTGGGCCTTGCTGCTAATGGTCTTATGGTTGGATCTGTGATATTCCTAGTATCATGAAAGAGAGGGCAACTCTGGGGCTTTGAAGGGCTTGGATGAAGGCAAGTGTTAAATCAAATAATCACGTTTATAATCCTCAAATAGAGAAAAGAAAGACTAACAAAATGAATAATAAATTATGAATAAGCTATAGGGAGAAATAAAACAATTAGAAATTTGAAATAGTGGAAATTACAGAATATACATAGATAGATAGATGATAGACAGATATAGATAATATAGATATAGATATAGATATAGATATAGATTAGATATAGATATAGATATAGATAGATATAGATATATCTTCAAGTCTTCAAGACTTTGAGCTAACCAAAGATGTCTTAGACAAAAGAAAATAATCACTAACCTTAAAGGGAAAGATTATAATTTGGATCACATTAAAATTAAAAACTTCTGTTCATCCAAAAGCACAATTAAGAAATTGGAAAAGGAGAAAACAAAGTATAAAATATATTTTGATAAATATAAGTGATAACAATTTTTACCCAGAGTATTTAAAGAATTTCTGCAATTCAAAAGAAAAAATGACACTTAGAAAAATGGGGAAAGGACTTGAGTGAGGCACTTCATGATTTATTCAAATGGCCAACAAATATATGAAATTGCTCAATATCATTAGTCATCATGGAAATTCAAATTAAAATGATAGTACAATATTGCCATACACCTGCAAAATATAAAAGATTTATAGTAATATTACATGTTAGTGAGCATGTGAAACAGCCAAAAATTTCAAACACTAGTGGGAGAAGTATAAATGGTCACAGCTATTTTGGAAAATTGTCAGTGCCTACTAAATACATGCCACACACACACACACACACACACACACACACACACACACACACATCTTATGATCCAGCAGTTACACTCATATAAAATCAAGAAAAAATTATACGTTGTGCACCAAAAGATATGCACCAAAATGTTCATAGCCACACTATTTTTAAAGCTTCAAACTCAAAAAAGCCCCCAAATCAGTCAACATTTATAGATAAATAAGCTATAGATAACTAAACATAGTTTATTCCTATTGTTGGCTGGAACACTATCCAACAGTATGAATAAGTGGTCTGCTTCTACATATAACAATATGGATAAATCTCAAATGGTGAATACAGCATCTAGACACAAATCAGTAAGTAATGTATGATTGCATGTATATAAACTTCAAAAAACAGACAAAATTAATCTAGGGTGGTAGAAGTTAGAATTGTAATTACATTTGAGGAGTATATGAAAAGTAATTCAGGGGGTGCAAGAGAAGATCTTCAGGGTGCCGGTACTGCTGTATTTGTTGATCTAGATGGTACTCACATGGATGTAGTCACTTTGTGAGAATTCTTCAATCATGCCCTTAGGATTTTTTCATGCAAAAATTTATAATGAACAAAGGCATCTAAAATCTCCAGGGTGTACAGCTAGTGAAAAAATAAAGTAGAAAAAGAAGTTTATATGTACTCATTTATCTAGAAAAAAGGAAAGGAATGAGAATACACACATATACACTTCATCTTTGCTATACCCTCCTCCAAAATAGGACAACCATGACATTTTCTAAAAAATGGCCCCTTATAGTAAGGAGTAGACATGAAATGAAAATGAAAGGATAAAAACCATACCTCTTTGAACATATTTAGATTGTATATCAGACTTTGGAATGATATAAACAATTTACACAATTATAATGCAAAATTAAATAAAAATAAAAGCTATTCTTATAAAATGAAATTAAATAAATGAAATAAGTTGTGTATTGAGTTGGTGGCATAACAACACAGAAAGGAATTATTACAGTGGCACTGATTTGACTGCTCATCCCTAGGGACATATACCCTAAAACAAACAAACACACACACAAAAGCCAACCAAACAACAACCCAAAACCAACCAAAGCATACAAAAAACTCAATAACAATAAAACAAAACCAATAAGCTTCACCTTTTTCCAGCTATTGGCTGGAGGTCTTCCTCAGTTTCTAGCCATGTATGCTTTTCTGCAAGGAAGCTCAAATATGACAGCTGACTTCAACAGACCACCCAAGTGAAAAAGGAATAGAGAATATCCAAGTTGGAAACCAAAGGTTTTCTATAACCTAATCTTAAAAATGACAATTTATAACCATCATATTCTATTTATTGGAAGAAAGTCACCAGTCACAGTCCACACTAAAGGGCAGGGGAATGCACAAGGGGTACACCAGTAGGTTGACATCAGGGAGCAACATTTATCTTAGAGGTGTCCTACCACAGGCAGATTATCAATAAAGAAATAAAAAATTAGACTGACACATTTATTTCATAAGTAATAATGGATTCTAAAAGATAATGAGAGTATATCTTCAAAACACTTAAGGAAAATAGCCACCAATCTAGAATTTTATTCCAAGTTAAAGAATTGCTTCTTCAAAATGAATGAAAAATAAATATTTTTAAAAGATCATAGCTGTGAAGTAAGCAAAATCATTTAATATATCCAGAATTCAATATCAAGATAACCTGGTATAACATTCAAGATTAAAGGTAAGAGAAAACACTTTTCTCATACCAAAATAAGAGGCCTTACTACTCTTACCAAATGATATATTATAGCTCAATGCCATGAAGAAAAGTAATCCAAAGAGGAAAGAAGCAAAAAACAAATAAATAAATAACATGAAGCAGTAAAACCCATCACATCAGTGTGAAAAGGAAGCTAAAAATGTCATAAAAAGATGACTTTGTTGTGAAGAAGGAATATCATAAATCTGATTAAGTACTTTCAAAGAAATTCAAGGGCAATCCTCAACACAATTTACCAGAAAAAGAAATTGATGTGTTACATAGGAACTTCTCCCTCCCACATTGCCTTCATGAAGGGGCCTTTGGAAATGCCCCTATGACTTTGGAAAGTCAAAGTCAAAGTCAAAGGCCCCTATGACTTTGGAAAGTCATAGGAGAGTTAAAGGCCATTGATAGAAAATCTCAGCAGAAGTTTTCCATAAAAGGTGATAAATATTAGCCAGATAAAGTTTTCTTTTTTTATAAATATTTCACTGTGAGTTTCCCCTTCACCTCCATCAAGAAGAAAACAAAAAGAAATAAATATTTTCTGAGGAGGAGAGGCTTATGGAGAAGCCAGAAAAGAAAAAAAAATCTAAGGGGTACAAATAAAAGAGAGAGACCAGAAAGTAGGGACTGTCAAATGCTCAGTGAAGATAATGATAATATATTTAGACTTAGGAAAAGAAAGAAAACATGGCAAAACAAGACAAGGCAGTATAGTAAAGACATACTTCCAAATGATTACAAACGTTCTATCTGGGAAATGTTATTATTGGTAATTATTATTTTTTTGTTTATGTAATTTTATAAATTTCAACTGTAATAACATTTTATAGTAATAAAAGAGATGACTCCTCAAAATTGACAGAAAGATAATTTTATTTATTTCTTGTCTTAATGTAAAATATATATATATATTATATATATATATTTGCCTTCTGACCTGGCACTTTCACTGATTTTATATATATATAAATTATAATATATATTTTATATATATAAAAATATATAGTATCTATCTATATCTATAATAGATAATATAATATCTATATATATAGATAGATAGATTTTATATATATATATATATATATATAGAGAGAGAGAGAGAGAGAGAGAGAGAGAGAAAGGTAGATAGATAGATAGATAGATAGATAGTTGTTCAGTTATACTTGTCCTGCCATTTCTCCCATTGCTCACACCAATCCCAAAGGCCTTTACTCCCAGAGTTAATCCCTCCCTCATTGTCCCTGCCCAGGAATCCTCTATTCATGTATCTTTGCTTGCCCCTTCACCTTCTTTCACCTGTCATCCCCCTCCCATGTGGTTACTGTCAGCTTGCTCTTTATTGCCATGTCTCTGGTTTATTTTGCTCACTTGTTTGCTTTGTTGCTTAGGTTCCACTTATAGGTGAGATCATATGGTATTTGTCTTTCACTGCATGGCTTATTTCACTTAGTGCAATGCTCTCCAGTTCCATACATGCTGTCATGAAGGATAGGAGCTTCTTCCTTTTTTCTGCTGCATAGTATTCCATTGTGTAAATGTACCACAGTTTTCTGATCCACTCATTTACTGGTGGGCACTTAGTCTGTTTCCAGCACTTGGGGATTGTAAATAGTACTGCTATGAACATTGGGGTGCATAGGTTCTTTTGAATTAGTGTTTCAGAAGTTTCAGGATATAATCCCAGCAGTGGAAGTGCCAGGTCAGAAGGCAGTTTCATTTTTAGTTTTTTTTTTTTAATTATATACTGTTTTCCACTGTGGCAGCACCAGTCTGCATTCCCAACAACAGTGTATAAGAGTTCCCTTTTGTCCACAGCATTGCCAGCATTTGTTGTTTGATGATTTGCTTTTTATAGCCATTCTGACTGGTGGTATCTGGTGAGAAGTGGTATCTCATTATGGTTTTAATTTGCATCTTTCTGATGGCTAGTGATGTTGAGCATTTTTCATATGTATCTGGGCCCTCTGTATGTCTTCCTTGGAGAAATGTCTGTTCAGGTCTTTTCCCTATTTTTTAATTGGATTGTTGTCTTCCTGGTGTGAAGTCATGTGAACTCTTTATGTATTTTGTAGATCAAACATTTGTCCAGGTATCACTAGCAAATGTATTTCCCCATACAGTTGGAAAATACAAGACGGGGGTAGGCTCCCAAACTCTTTTTGTGAGACCAGCATCAATCTAATCTCAAAACCATATGAAGACACAATAAAGAAAGAAAACTACAAGAAATGTCACTGATGAACATAGACACTAATATTCTCAACAAAATATTGAAAACCACATCCAGCAATACATTAAAAAGATCATACATCATGACCAAGTGGAATTCACCCTTGGAATGCAAGGATGGTACAGTATTCACAAATCAATAAACACAATATATCACAAAAACAAAATACATAAATCCCATGATCATATCAATAGATGCAGAAAAAGCTTTTGATATGGTACAGCACCCATTTAAGATGAAAAAAAAAAAACCTCAGCAAAGTGGGAGTAGAGAAACCATACCTCAGCATTATAAAGGTCATATACAAGAAAATTATAGTCAACATCATACTCAATGGGCAAAAACTAAAATATTTCTCTATAAGATCAGGAACAAGACAAAGGTATTGGCTTTCATCACTTCTATTGAACATAGTATTGGAAGTCCTAGCCACAGAAATCAGACAAGAGAAAGAAATGAAAGGCATCCAAATTGGAAAGGAGGAAGTAAAACTATCATTGTTTATAGATGACATGATAGTATACATAGAAAACATAGAACCTTATAGATAGGGTTCATAGAACTCTGTAGATAGTATACATAGAACCCTATAGATTACACCAAAGAAGTACTCAACCTAATAAGTTAATTTGATAAAATAGTGGGATACAAAGTCAATATTCAGAAATTGAAGACATTTTGTGCACCAACAATGAAATATTAGAAAGAGAAATCAGGAAAAAATATTCCATTTCCTGTAGCACAAAGAAAAATTAAGTACCTAGGAATAAACCTACCCAAGCAGGTTAAAGATCTGTACTCAGAAAACTACACAACACTGAGGAAAGAAATGAAGAAGACACAAATAAATGGAAGCATATATAATGTTCATGGAGTTGAAGAATTAATATCATCAAAATGTCTTATTACTGAATACAACTTATAGATTCAATGCAATCCCTATTAAAATACCAATGATATATTTCAAAGCTATCGAAAAAACATGTCAAAACTTTATATGGAACAAAAATGACCCTGAATAGCCTCAGCAATTTTGAGAAAGAAGAACAAAGTAGAAGGGATTAGAGTAACTGATATCAAACTATTTTACAAGACTACTGTAATCAGAACAGCATGGTACTGACATAAGAAGAGACCCATAGATCAATGGAACAGCATAAAGAGCCCAGAAATAAACTCATGTCTCTATGGTCAATTAATATTCAACAAAGGGACCAGCAGCATAAAATGGAGTAAAAATAGCCTCTTCAGAAAATGGTTTTGGGAGATGGACAGCTACATTCCAAAAAATGAAACTTGGCACCAACTTAAACCATACACAAAAATAAACTCAAGATGAATAAAAGACTTAAATATAAGTTGTGACACCATAAAAGTCCTAGAGAAGAATATAGACAGGCAAATCTCAGATATTTCACACAGCAATATTTTCACCGATATGTCCCTAAGGGACATAGAGGAAAGAATAAACAAATAGGATTTCATGAAATTAAAAAGCTTCTGCACAGCTAAAGAAAACATCAGCAAAATGAACAGGGAACCATTAATTGTTTAGTAACATGTTTTTTACCCTATATATGTTTGTTTGTTTTTCAAATGTTTTTTGTAAACGACTTCTAGTTTTATAGCATTGTGGTTAGAGAAGGTGCTTAAAGTTATTTCAATCTACATTCTTTCTCTTGTTTCTTTTAAGATTCTCTGTTAATATTTAACCTTTGTTATTTTAATTATGATGTGTCCTGGCATGGCCCTCTTTGGGTTCATCTTGGTATTCTCTGTGCCTCATGGACAGGTGTACCTATTCTCTTTAACAGATTAGAGAAGTTTTTGGCCATTATTTCTTCAGAATGTTTCTCAACCCCTTTCTCTCTCTTCTCCTATGGCATCCCAATGACATGGTTGTTGTTATATTTAATGTTGTCCCAGAGGTTCCTTAGACTTTCCTTTTTTTTTACAATTCTTTGTTTTCCTTTTTTTTAAGATTATATTTATTTATTTTTAGAGAGGGAATGGAGGGATAAAGAGAAAGAGAAAGAGAGAGAAACATCAATGTGCAGTTGCTGGGGCCGTGGCCTGCAACCCAGGGATGTGCCCTGACTGGAAATAGAACCTGTGATGCTTTGGTTTACAGCCCACACTCAATCCACTGAGCTATGACAGCCAGGGCTCCATTTTCCTTTTTTATTGCTGTGCTTGGGTGTTTTCTGTCATCTTGTCCTCTAAATCACTGATTCAATCCTCTGCTCCCTCTCATCTGCTGTTGATTCCTTCTAGTGTATTCTTCACTTCAGATATTATATTCTTTATTTCTTTCTGGTTCTCTTTTATAATTTCTATATCCTTTTTAATGAATACTCTTTTTTTAATTTTTCATTGGGATAACTTATTCTTCCCCTATGTTTCTTGAGTGTTGTTGTAAATATTATTTTGAGCTCTGCATCTTTAATCTTGGCTGCTTCCATTTCATTTCATTCTCTTTTTTTCTGTGGATTTTTCTTGTTCTGTCTTTTGGAGCCGTTTGTTTTGTTTGTTTGTTTGTTTGTTTGTTTGTTTGTTTGTTTTGCCCCCCATGTTGTCTGTCTTTAAATGTTTGTCTTTATGTATCAGGTAGATATGCTATGTCTCACAAACTTGCTATGGTGGTTTTATGTTGTAGTTGTCTTGTGGGTCTCAGTGGTATAATGTTCCAGATCACCTGATCTAGGTGGTCAAGGAATTTCTCTTCTGTGTATTATGAAAACTTTTCTATTGTAGATGTGAGTTGAATGCTGTTGGCTCATTTCTGAGTAGAGTTAACCTTCGATTATGAGGATCAACACTGACCACAGTGCATGAATCATTTAGTGGAGGCTGCTTCCCAAAGTACAGTTAGCCTTAGAAAGGTCTGGTGCCTGCCGGGATCTCCCTTTTGGTGTGATGCTTGTGTGGCTAGTTGAATTGTGGTTTTGTGTGGTCTGGAACACATCACTGGTTTTGTTGGTTCTGAGTCCACTTGGGAAGGACTCTGGTGCAGGTCAATATCAGAGACTACATGTAACTGACCTTTACATTTTTTTTACTTATTTTGTTGATCATGCTATTACAGTTGTCCCATTTCCCCCTTCTCTCCCCTCCACCCTGTACCCCCTCTCCCACCCACGTTCCTCCCCTTTAGTTCATGTCTATGTGTCATACTTATGAGTTCTTTAGCTTCTACACTTCCCGTACTATTCTTGCCCTCCCCCTATCTATTTTCAACCTACATTCTATGCTACTTATTCTCCATACATTTTCCCCCTTTCTCCTCCTCCCACCCCCCTGCTGCTAGCCCTCCATGTGCCCTCCATTTCTGTGGTTCTGTTTCTGTTCTAGTTGTTTACTTAGTTTCTTTTGGTTTTGCTTTAGGTGTGGTTGTTAATAATTGTGAGTTTGCTGTCCTTTTACTATACATGTCTTTTCTTTATCTTCTTTTCTTAGATAAGTCCCTTTAGCATTTCATAAAATAAGGGCTGACCTTTACATTTTTAGAGTTACCAAGCAATCTGCAGTTTGTGGCTGCCTGCGCTTGGCCTGCTTGTTCATGGTTGGAGCCAAGCTGTGTTTTCCAGCTCTGAGCCCAGTGGTAGATTAATAAATGTCCAAGGCAGCCCAAGATCTCCTTCCATCTTTCAACCTATCCTACATACCCTGAGTCTACCTAGACTTCTTTGAGTGCCTTCTAAAAGAACTCTGTGGATTGGGCCCAGGCTGGCCACAACCCAGAGTCTCTTTCACAAGGTTTGAGCCTAATAATGTTGAGTGACATGTGTTGGGACAGGTCTAGTGCATATCTAGTTTAGGGTGCCATTCAGTTGGGGTAAAGTAAGCCCTTCTCTAGATTCACACTACTGAGTCTCTGCCTGAGTCTCCAACCAAAGCTCCTTCAGAAAGTGTGCATTATAGGTTATGGCTCAGTGCAGCATGCTGACCCCTCTGCCGCATGCAAGCTCAGCAAGACAAAGCCGCTGGGAATTGGAAGAACAGGACAAATGTGACTCCTGTCAAGAGAGGGATGCTGGCGGCACACAAGGAAGGAAGAATGGTCCCTTCCCTTGAACTACACAGCTCAATGTCTGTCTGAGTCTCCACAAAGAGTTTCCCAATAAAAAGAGGGTACTGAAAGTCCCAGTTGAGTGCAACCAACAGACCTTTCTGCCAGACACAGGCGCAGCAGGGTGTTGGTGTAGAAAGGTAGAATACTGGGCTAGTGCACTTCCTAGGCTAGTGTTGTGAGGATAGCAGTGTTCCACCCAGTGAATATAGCATCTTAGTGTGATGTGAGATATGGCCTCAATACAGGAACCTTGGTGACTGACCATCCAGATATCTCCTCCATGTCGTGCTACACAGATCTGCTCTGTATAACTCCAATATGCCCAGAGCCACCCTCCTTTACCAGAACCTTGGGTGAATGGCTGAGAACAATATTCTGTGCACTGATTCTTTAAGAGAGTGCCTGAGTCTAGGAGACGCCTGTCTTTCCAAGGTCAACAGAACCCGCACTGATCTTCATCCCCTGAGGCTGTGTGGGCTCTCTTTTCCTTCTTTGGTGATCTGAGTTGGGGATCCCAGAATAGGGTGGAGATTCCTTGCTCTTCAGAGGGGTCTTTGCAGCCAAGATATCCCTCTGAATTCTCAATCACCCCACGTGGGTGTGGGGTCAGCCTTTTCTGTGTCTCAACCATTCTTACCAGTCTCTATGTGGCTTTCTTCTATAAATCCTTGGTTATAATATTTATGTTTAGCTAGCTTTTAGTTGGCTATTCAGGTTGACTGATCTATAACTCAATTTTAAATGTAGTTTGGCACTGGGAAAATGTGAGCATAGCCTCTACGTATTCCACAGGCATCTTGAGACTGCCTAGTGTCTTCATTATTTAATATATACACAAATATAAATATCCACATGAATTGATGGAGTCCACATAAAAATTCTGGGGACCAGAACCACTGAAGTCCTTTTCTCATCAGTTGGGAGTAGCTGACTGAAATGATATCAATTGACTCAGCCTCTCTAGCTTCTTTAGAGGGCCTGATACATGTCTGGGTAGAGAAGAAAGCACATAAGAAGCACACAAAATACTGGGTCTTTTTTAAAAGTATTTTTACTGATTATACTATTACAGTTTTACCAATTTCCCCCCCTTTATCCCAACTCCATCCTGCCCCCACAACCCTCCAGCATCCTCCCACCCTTATTTTATGCCCACGGGTTATACATGTAAGTTCTTTGAGTCCTCTGTTTCCTATACCATTTTTTTCTCTCCCAATCTACTTCATGGTTACTAATGCTTCTTCTTCTCTGTACCTTTTCCCCCATTCCTCCCTTGCCCCTCCCCACTGAAATCCTCCATGTAATGTCCATTTCCCTGATTCTGTTCCTGTTCTAGTTGTTTGCTTAATTTTTGTTTTCATTGTTTTTCTTTTCTTTTAGATTCATTTGTTGATAGCTGTGGGTTTGTTGTCATTTTACTGTTCATATTTTTTATCTTCCTTTTCTTAGATAAGTCCCTTTAACATTTCATATAATAATGGCTTGGTGATGATGAACTCCTTTAACTTGACCTTATCTGGGAAGCACTTTATCTGCCCTTCCATTCTAAATGAAAGCTTTGCTGGATAGAATAATCTTGGATGTAAGTTTTTGCCTTTCATGACTTCAAATACTTCTGTACAGCCCCTTCTTGACTACAGGGTTTCTTTTGAGAAATCAACTAATAGTCTTATGGGTTCTCCTTTGTAGGTAACTCTCTTTTTCTCTTGCCTCTGTGAGGATTCTCTCTTTATATTTAATCTTGGGTAACTTAATGATGATGTGCCTTGGTGTGTTCCTCTTTGGGTTCAACTTCCTTGGGACTCTCTGGGCTTCTTGGACTTCCTGGAAGTCTATTTCCTTCACCAGACTAGGGAAGTTTTCTTTCATTATTTGTTCAGGTAAGTTTTCAATTTCTTGTTCTTCTACTCCTGGTACTCCTATAATTTGGGTACTGGAACATTTCAGGTTGTCCCAGAGGTTCCTAAGTCTCTCTTCATTTTTTTGAATTCTTGTTTCTTCATTCTGTTCTGGTTGTATTGTTATTTTTCCCTTTTGTTCCAAATCATTGCTTTGAATCCTGGTTTCCTTCTTGTCACTGTTGGTTCCCTGAATATTTTGCCTTATCTTATTTTATCTTTCATTTGTTTTGTTTTGTTTTGTTTTTTCATTTTTCAACCAAGCTCAATCAGTTCTGTGAGCCTTTTGATTAACAAGGCTTTAAATTCTCCATTATATAGGTTGGCTATCTCCTCATCACTTAGCTCTCTTTATGAAGCTTTGCTCTGTTCTTTCATTTGGGCCATATTTCTTCATCTCTGTGCACTGTCTGGTTGTTCTGGTTGACTTTTTCTTTAATTCTTTGGTTGTCAGAGTTCCATGCAGTTAGATTTTCTAGCACTTTTGGTTGTTTATTAGTTTTAGATTTTTTTATCCTCCTTTTGGTTGTGCAAGAAAACAAAGGGTTTCTACCTATGCTTCCATCTTGGCTGGAACTCAGAACACATGGTCTTTATTCCAGCCCTATTCTCTAGCTTTGAATTTAAGTGCAACAATTTTTGTTCTCTAAATATTGGTTTCTCTGGCCAAAAAATGAGAGACTGACCAGCCAGATAATGTTATAGGCCAGTCCTGTCACCACAGAAGTAAATAATTCTAAATGAAATTTACCCATAAACTCATATTGATGGTTCTGATGATATTAAGGAAATGTCTACTTTTCTTAATAAAATAAAGTTTATATATTTCAAGGGTAACATTCCCTGCGATGGATTGAATACTTGTTTTCTCCCCAAAATAAATATGTTGAAGCCTTAATTCCTAATGTAATTGTATTTGAAAATGATGCATTTGAGAGATAATTAGGTCTTGAAAGTGGAGCCCTCATGATGGGATTAGTGTCCTTAGAGACACTGAAGTATTTATCTCCCTCTTTCCCTGTGAGGATCCAAGAAAGCAGCCATCTACAAACTAAGAAAAGGGTTTTCAATGAAACCCAACCATGATGGAATCTTGATTTTAGACTTCCAGCCTTCAGAACTATAAGACATAAATTTATTTTGTTTAAGCCTACCCAGCCTATAATAATTTTGCTATAGCAGCATGAGCTAAGGTCATCTTAATGCTAGAGGGGACTCTTAAAGTGAGAAATCTGATTCTCCAAGCAGCATTTTATACCTTGACCTAAAAACAAAAGCCAAATCCGTCATATGACCTCATTACTGATTTTTCAGGTGGCTTGCACACTGGAATTACTAGAGGTAGAGAGTGGGCATGGAGGTGTTGGTGGATCCATACTGTTATTCATCATTCTGGCTAGAGTTTAGACATAGAACCCTTCCTTTATTTCTCCATAGGATAATTGACACATGGCTGGAACATTTGAATAAGACTACAGAACTTTACTAAGGACTCAAGAATAACAACTGGAAAATTAACAAAAGTACACCAGGAATCTAGACAATCATCTTTCAAGCTTTGTTTTATTCTGGAGAAAATGCCTTGGTTCTGTCTATCTTAGCTCCCAGACTACCTACAGTTTTCAAAAAAGCAAGCTTGGCAAGGACCCAGGAGTACTGTCTCAAACATCAGCAGTCTCTAAATAGTAGAGTAAAAATGTCAGTTTAAAGAGAAATCATGTCCCCTATACTCTCTTCTGTCCTCCTCAAGGCCACATACCTACTTAAAATTGTCTAACAATCCACATTTCCTAGGGACAGTCCTGAGAGTCATGGCAGAGTATAGTACCTTGGATTCCTCAGGCAACTTTAACTTGATTAGAATGTAACAGTAATGGTAATCCTCATGTGGCTACATTAAGAGCTAACATTTGTGAGTGCTTTTTATTCCCTAGGCACTGTTCTAAGCATTTTATATATGCTCATTTATTTCTTACAAAAAGACTATGAGATTTATATTACTATCTTCATTTAACAAATGAGAAAACTGAGGCTCAAGAGAGGGCAAGTAGCTTGCCCAAGTTCACAAAAAAAATTATAACAACTGGTACTAAAGCCCAAGCAGTTTGACTCCAGTGCCCATGTGTTTAACTGATACATTGTGATGTGAGATACACCCAGAAACAGCATAGAGCTAAGCATGCTATGGGATGAATTAGAGACAAATTCATTGGTCACTGGGCTGAGATCTAGTAGATGACAGTAAAAGGACTACCTCACTTCAAGCTACTCAAAGTCTAGGGAAGAGAGAGACATGTAGACAAATAACAATATAATGCAATGCAGTAAAGAGAGGGCAGTCACTGCTTCCTCCTATAGAGGTCACAGAAATCATCTAAGAGGAGACTTTCATTAGGTGTAAAGCTTAAAACAAGCAACTACTAAGGCCTTTCATAACAAGCATAACAAGTCTCCAAGAGTACACTGCTGCCATATATACAGAGAGTATATTTTTCCTCATTGTTTTTATAAAATCTTATCTTTTGGGCCACATTTGATAGGGAAAGAAAACACTAGATATATTCAGAAACTGTTACACAGAAAAGATGGAATTTTAAAATATGTGAATATCTTCATACCTATTAGGATGGTTACTGTATAAACAGAAATTACCAAGTGTTTGTGAGGATGTGAAGAAATTGGTAACCCTGTTTATAGAAATGTAAAATATTGCAGCTACTGTGGAAAACAATATGGCAGCTCCTCAAAAAATTAAACATAGAATTGTTCTATGATCCAGCAATTCCACTTCTAGGTATATATACCAAAAAATTGAAAGTGAGATATCAAAAATATTTGCAAATTGATATTTATAGTAACCTTATTTACAATTCCCATGGGGTTAAAGTAAACCTAGTATACATAAACAAATTAATGGATACAGAAAATATGGCGTAAACTTACAGTGTAATATTATTCAGTCTTTAAAAAGAGATTTCTGTGACATGGTACAATGTGGATGAATCTTCAGGACATTAGGCTAAGTGAAATAAGCCAGTCACAAAACGATGAATACTGTATGATTCTACTTGTATGAGGTCCCCAGAGTAGTCAAATTCATGGAGACGAAAAGTTGAGTGTTAGTTGTCAGGGACTGTGTGAAGGAGAAGAAGGGAGTTATGGTTTAGTAGGTGTGGAGTTTTAGTTGTACAAGATAAAAATGATTATAAGGACGGATGGTGGTGATAGTTTCACAACAGTATGAATGTATTTAAAATCATTTATATATGATTTTAACACTTATAATTGTTAAGATGATAAATTTTATATGTTTCTTACCACATTTTTAAAAAATCATATAAATCATGGCAGTTGTACTATAATCCTGCTCAAATATAAAGCCATAATTTTGAAGTGATGTCCACAGTATTATTGATATCTAATGGATCTTTATTCATGTTGATGCTCAGACAGATGCACCTGGAATCCACAAATGAATCACACCTTGTCCCTTCTGTTTTTAAAAGCCTTTTCTCTATAGTATCACATTATTAGAGATTTAATATGCCAACTGCTTAATTGGGACCATATAAATTCAGCATAATGATTGATGTGTTCAATAACTATAATTGTATTTATCCTGTGCGAGATAAGTATATCAGAGTCTTGTTACAGGCTTCAAATATGTAAACTATTTTCTTCCTATTTAAATTAAAAACAGTAATCTACTATTTGTGCTGCATGTTAAACAATAAAAGGCTTTGAAAGGCAAAGAATGGCCCAATGCAGTGAATACTAGGATCCTCCAGTGCTTTGCTATAGCAACAAATGATCCTTACTAGTGTCTAGTCAAATTGTTTTGGGTATGAATGAGGTCCTGGGAGGTTTCTGCAGTACTCAGCAGAGGCAGACCCCATTCAACCCTACCACTGGGTCAGTCTGTCACTTACCATACACTCACTTGGGTGAGGTTTTGAGAGAACCTTTAATGGAGCTGCCATTCTCAACAAAGTTTTAGTTCTGTTGGGAAAGACAGTGATGCGCAGTGTTTGAGAGAATGACTGCTGGAATCCAAAAGTACTGGACTCAAATTTCATTCCTTTCACTTACTGGTAGTGTGATAATAAAAAAATCATTTTCCTCTGAGTTTTAATTTCTTCATCTGCAGAATATGGAGAATAATATTACCAGGCTCATCATGTTGCTGTGAGGATTAACAAGATAATATATGTAAAACATGTAGAGAAGTACTTGGAATTCATTATATCCTTAATACATTATTGCTATTGTTAATGTTGTTATTTGAATATAGTGCTCAAAAAAAAAGAATGTTCAAATGACCTTCCTGAAATAACTTTTGTAACTTAGATCTCCTGGAAGAGAAGAAAGGTGACTGCCTTTATTAATTTTTACACTTGGATATGGTTCAGTCAGTTAACAAGTAGGTCCCAAGGACTCAAGGGGCTGTAGCCCAATATTTCCCAAGAACACTGTTGAATATGCCTCTTGGTCTTCCTATTAGCAATGCTGCTCTGAACTTAGTAGGCCTCAATAAACTGCCATGATTCAGTCCAGAGATTTCTGCTGCATTAACTCAGCCTTCAACCACCACACATCTTCACCATCACCACAGCTTCTGCCAAGTTGGTTGTCTTGAGGCCAGCAGTAGAAGGACCTGAAAGCTAAGAAGGTCTTTCTCCCATAGTCTGTGCAGGTGCTTCTTGGTCATCCCTAAATGGCTGGAACACCAAAGAGAGGGATGTTTTCCTTACCTGCTAAAGCTTAGTCCTTCCTCAAAAAAGTAATAGGGTTTCCTCAGACCAATCAGGCAGTTGTTGGAGGGCCCATGAAGGTAAGATATTGGCAATCAGCACACCCACAGGCTAATACTGGGTCCAGGTTGCACCTGTAGTAGACCAGGACTTAATTTTTTCTAACCTTAAATAATATCTTTCATTCCTAAAGCAGTTATCACATGAAAGGCATAGTTCTAAGTACTTTACATTATTTACTTATTTAATGCTCACAACCCTATGAAGTAGATTCTCAAAAATGTCAAATATCTAGCTACCTAGACCTTGGCTGAAAAGAGGCTCCTATAGCTGCTTTGTTCCTCAAAGTGTAAATAACCCTGATATAAGAGATACTGGTATGAAGCATCTTCCCAGTACAAACTGCTCTCTGCTTGTAAAGTGAGGTCAAATGAGGTTAAGGTAAAAAAAATGTATATATATCAGGAGAAGTATTACTTTTTATTATATTTATTGGGGTAACATTGGTTAATAAAGTTATATGGGGTTCAGGTACACAGCTTTTTTCCTTCTTATTGAATTTGTTGGGGTGACACTGGTAAACAAAATTATACAGGCGCACAATTCTCCAACACATCATATGTACCCTGTATTGTGTGTTCACCACCCCAAGCCAAGCCTTCTTCCACCACCATTTATTTCCCCTTTATACTCTCCTATTTACTTACCCCCACTCCCTTTTCCTCTGGTAATCACTGTTGTCTTTGTCTATGAGAGTGTTACTTTTTTTTCCCCGCTTAATCCCTTCACCTTTTTTACCCAGCCTCCTTAACCACTCCCTTCTGACAGCTGTTAGTCTGTTATCTATGTGTCTATTTCTATTTTGTTTGTTAGTTTAGAAATATTACTTTTGAAATGAGTTATGGAAATGAATTACAGACCTAATACTTAGCATACATCAAAGCATATAATACTGAGATATTGAGATGGATGAATGAATGAATGAATGAAGCATAGTAATTTTTTTCAGCAAAGATTTATGTTAAATGATCCATGCTATGATCAAAATGTTTGTGTCCTACAAAACTTCATGTTGAAATACCCTCAATGTGATGGTATTAGGAGGTGGGGTCTTTAGAAGATGACTAGGGAGAGACCTTATGAATGAGATCAGTGTTCTTACAAAGCAGATTCTACAGAGATTCCTAGCCCCTTCTACCAGGATATAATGTCAGATATCTGTAATGTGGAAATGGGCTCTCAAGAGAATGTGACTATGCTACCCCCTTAATCTCAGACTTCCAGCCTCCAAAACTGTGAGATATAAATTTCTGCTGTTTATAAGCCACCCAACCTGTGGCATTTGGTTATGGCAGCCTGAATGGACTATGACGATCCATTAGCTAAATAAACAAATAAAAACACACAAGTAAGAAGACTTTTCACTCCTACTTTGCAGGACCCAGAACCAAGGACATAAAGAAATATTTTATTGGTTTCTAAACCTCCATTGTGCCCTGAAATATAAATGGGAAAGGAAATAATGACTCAGGACACAGGAGCAACATGTTTGGGGAAGCCAGGTATTTTATATGCAGAACAGTAAGTGTAGGAGTTGGCTTTCACTCCTCAAGCCAGAACCCCCCCCCCCCCGGTCATTCTCTCTGTCCTCTGAAGTATTTAACAGAAATTTGGAGATGGCTCAGCCCTCCCAGGATTTTTTATCTGAACAGAATCCCACTGAAATCCTCATCTTAATGCTATATCCTGGGGAAGTGCCTTCATGGGCAATTCTACCTATAATTGTACTATTGACTTCAGATTATCTGGGCAATGCCGATTTGTCATCATTCATATAGCACTTTAGTCTGACCCCCAAGAAATCATCTTTGAATTATGGTTTCAGTAAACATCTTTTATCTAACCTGTAAACTGTTTATCAAGTATAAATGTCCTTTCTGAAACAAGTAACTCATTTCCCCAACATTTCTGTTCCAAAAATAATTGGAAGTGAAAATACAAAGAATTAAACATTGGAGTTGAATCATCATAAAATATATAAAGTTGGAACTGCCTTTGGAGGCTTATTCTGTCATGAAATTTTCTCTCCAAGGAGGCACAAGTACTTCTATAGGCAGATTTGTGTTCCATTATTGATTAGCTTTTAGACCTTTGTTACATATTAGATTAAAATGGCTCTGTGAATAGAAAATGAATAGTCCAACCACCCATAAAAACATCTTAGGAAAGAGCTTTTAACATGATGTTTTAAAACAGGAAATATCATTTTGGCAAAATTGAAAAAAGTAGAGTCCATTAAGCCACATTTTAGACAACTTCTTTTTTTAATGTGTCTAACATACTACTTTATTTTAAAATCATTATTGTATATTTTCCATTAATATTTAGTAACCTTATACCCTGCTACTGCCAGTAATCACCACATTCTTGTCCATGACTTTACAATCACCAAGATATGGAAGCAGCCCAAGTGTCCATCAATAGATGAGTGGGTAAAACAACTATCTGACATTTGCACAATGGAATACTACTCAGCTGTATATAAAAAAAAAAGCAAAAAATGTTACCTTTTGTGACAGTATAGATGAACTTGGAGAACAATATACTAAGAGAAATAAGGCAATCTTAGAAATACAAATACCATACAATTTCTTTCATATGCAGAATCTAATGAACAAACTGAACAAATGAGTAAAATGGGAACAGACTCATAGATGCACAGCAGGAGGACAGCAAGTGGTGGGGTTAAGGGTTGGAGGGATTGAGCACAAGATAACTTCTTATACTTGTACTATATTCTATTTTTTAAAGATGCTATTTATTTATTTTTAAAGAGAGGGTAACGGAGGGAGAAAGAGAGGGAGAGAAACATCAATGTGTGTTTGCCTCTCTTGTGCCCCTAACGAGGACCTCAACCCAGGAATGTGCCCTGACTTGTAATAGAACCTGTGACCCATTGTTTTGTAGTCCAGCACTCAAGCCACTGAGCCACAGCAGCCAGGGCTATATTCTTGTTAGAATGAAACTAAAGATCAATTTTACTAAAATAGGTATGTAGGTATGTGTGTATCAACTGCTTTGGAAAACAATTTGAAACTAAAGTAATAGAAAACATTCTAAAGGAGAATAAATATTGTATGTTATGAGATTATTCTTTAAGAGTAAGCCATTAAAACCTTAAAATTTATTTCTGGTCTCTCTATCCTGTTCCATTGATCTATGTGTCTGTTTTTATACCAGTACTGGGTTGTTTTGATAACTATGGCCTTATAGTATACTTTGATAATAGGTAGTGTGATTCCTCCAACTTTGTTCTTCTTTCTCAGGATTGCTGTTACTATATGGGGCCTTTTGTGGTTTCATATAATTTTTTAAACAGTTTTTCTAGTTCTGTGAAATGTGTCATTTAGAATCTTGATAGGAATTATGTTGAAAGTGTAGATTGCTTTGGGTAACACAGACAAGTGAGGTAGGATTGAAGGTGGGAGGTAGGGCAAGTGGGTAGGGGATAGTAGTGGGGGGGGAATGAAGACAATTGTACTTGAATGACAATAAAAAAAGAAAATTATAAGACACTAAAGAAAGCAATGGAAAGAGATACAAACAAGTTGAAGTACATACTATGTTCATGGATAGAAATAATTAAAATCATTAAAATGTCTGTGATCCCCAAAGAAGTCTACACATTCAACATAATTCCTGTCAAGATTCCAATGACATATTTCACAGAACTAGAACCAATATTTTTTTAAAAAATTATATGGAATCACAAAAGGCCCCACATAGTAACAGCAATTCTGAGCAAGAATAACCAAGTTGGAGGAATCACACTACCTATTTTCAAAGTATACTATCAGGCCATAGTTATCAAAACAGCCCAGTACAGACACATGAATCAATGGAACAGAATAGAGAGGCCAGGAATAAATTTTATACTTTTAATGGCATAGATTATACCCCTTTATACTGCTTTTGTTGTCCTGTAATAGAAAAAATAACTTTCATGACCACGTACTTGTTGATCAATATCTGAGCTTGTATTGGTTTATATTGTTTCTGTAACAAATTTAAGCCACTAGCTTAGTGGCTTAAAACAACACATATATTGTCTCACACTTCTAGAGGTCAGAAGTCAGAACTGCATCTCACTGGGCTAAGATCAAGGTATGAGCAGAGGTGTGTTCCTTTCTGGAGGATCTAGGGGAAAATCTGCATCCTTGTTCATTCTAGCTTCTAGAGACTGCATGCATGCCTTTGCTTATGGCCCATGTCTCCATCTTCAAATTTAATAATGTCACACATCTCCAGTACATCTTCCATTGTGACATCTCTTTCTGATTACAGTCAGGAGACTTTCACTTTTGCTTTAGAGGGCTCATGTGATTAGAGTTGGTCCAACCAGATAATCCAGGATAACCTTCCCATCTCAAGGTCATTAACCTTAATCATATCTGCAAAGTAATCATTAGTCACATAATGTAATATACACAAAAGTTCTGAATTAAGGGCATAGATATCTTTGGGGGTCATTGTTCTGCCTTCCACAGAACTCCACCATATTTGTTGTTTTTCTTAGTAGTGATGATCTAGAAGAACCTCTTCACTTCCAGTGGATCTGAAAAGAATAACAGGTCTGACGCACTCTAAGAAAGTTGAGGAAGAGATTCTACTCTTCTGACCAATATGGTGGTCATTGAGATGCTCCCTAAAAAGGTCTAGCTGCAAGGAAAGAAGCTCATGTAGTCGGTTCTAATGGGCAAGGACACTCATACAGTTCAGTGTTTGTGGTCCATGACACACCCTAAATATTTAATATGTTTTCCTTCCTGAGATGATGAATTGTTTCTACATGGATGGACATTTTCCTTTTTAAAAATTATTTTACTGCCCTGGCTGGCATAGCTCAGTGGAGTGAGCACGGGTTGTGAAACAAAGCATTGTAGGTTCAATTCCCAGTCAGGGTACATGCCTGGGCTGCAGGCCATGGCCCCCAGCAACCGTACATTGATGTTTCTCTCTCTCTCTTTCTCTCTCCCTTCCCTTTCTAAAAATAAATAAATAAAATCTTTAACAAATTATTTTACTGTTGTTCAATTACAGTTGTCTGCATTTACCCCCCACCACTTCCACCCACCCCAGCTAAAACCACTTCCTTCCATTGTTTTGACACCCCCTTGGTTTGGTCCATATGTCCTTTATAGTTTTTCATGAAAAACCTCCCCATTATCTTCTCTCACCTCTTCTCTGGGTAAAATGAGTTTATATTTAATTTCAATGCCTCTGGATATATTTTGCTTGCTTTTTTATTTTGGAGAATAGGTTCCTGCTAAAGGTGAGATCATATGGTATTTGTCCCTCACCGCCTGGTTTATTTCACTTAAAAAAATGTTCTCCAGTTCCATCCATGCTGCCACAAAGGGTAGGAGCTCCTTCATTCTTTCTACTGCATAGTATTCCATTGTGTAAATGAACCATGGATTTTGATCCATTCATTTACTGATGGGCACTTAGATTAGTTCTGGCACTTGGCTATTGAAAATTGTGCTGCTATGAATATTGAGGTGCATAGGTTCTCTTGAATTGGTGTTTCAGGGTTCTTAGGATATAATCCTAGCAGTGGAATTGCTGGGTCAAAAGACAGTTCTATTTTTACGTTTCTGAGGAAATTCCATATTTTCCACAGTGGCTGCACCAGTCTGCAATCCCACCAACAGTGCAGTAGGGTTCCCTTTTCTCTACATCCTGTCCAACACTTGTTTGTTGCTTTGTTTACAATGACCATTCTCACTGGTATGAAGTGGTATCTCATTGTGCTTTTAATTTGCATCCCTCTGATGGCTAGTGATTCTGAGCATATTTTCATATGCCCAGTCTCTGGGCCCTCTGTATGTCCTCCTTGGAGAAGTGTCGGTTCAAGTCTTTTGCTCATTTTTTTTATTTTAATCATTGTTCAAGTACAGTTTTCTTCCTTTTACTCCCATTCCAGCCCACTCACCCATCCCTGCCCACCTGCCTCCCATTTCCACCCCCCCCAGTTTTTCTCCATGTGTCCTTTATATTTGTTCCTGTAAACTCTTTCAATTCTCCCCTGAAATTCCTGCTTCCCTACCCTCTGGTCACTGTCAGCCTGTCCTCTACTTAATTGTCTTTGACTATATGTTGCTTGTTTCTTTGTTTTGTTGTTTAGGTTCCTGTTAAAGGTGAGATCATATTGTATATGTCTTCCACTGCCTCGCTTATTTTGCTTAGCATAATGCCTTCCAGCTCTATCCATGCTGTTGCAAAGGGTAGGAGCTCCTTCTTTCTTTCTGCTGCATAGAATTCCATTGTATAAATGTACCACAGTTTTTTGATCCATTCATTTACTGATGGGCATCTAGGTTGCTTCCAGCACCTAGCTATTGTAAATTGTGCTGCTATGAACATTGGGGTGCAAAAGGTTCTTTTGGATTGGTGTTTCAGGGTTCTTAGGATATAGTCCCAGCAGTGGACTTGCTGGGTCAAAAGGCAGATACATTTTTAGTTTTCTGAGAAAATTCCATACTTTTTTCCATAGTGGTTGTACCAGTCTGCAGTCCCACCAACAATGCACTAGGGTCCCCTTTTCTCCAAAACCTCTCCAACACTTCTTGTTTGTTATTTTGTTTATGATGGCCATTGTGACTGGTGTGAAGTGGTATCTCATTGTGGTTTCAATTTGCATCTCTCTGATAGCTAGCGATATTGAACATCTTTTCATGTGTCTCTAGATCCTCTGTATGTTCTCCTTGGAGAAGTGTCTGTTCAAGTCCTTTACCCATTTTTTGATTGGGTTGCTTGTCTTCTTCAAGTGGAGTCATGTAGGTTCTTTATATATTTTGGAGATTAAACCCTTGTCTGAGGTATCATTGGCGAATATGTTTTCCCATACAGTTGGTTCTCTTTTTATTTTAATACTGTTTTCTTTAGCTGTGCAGAAGCTTTTTATTTTGATGAGATCCCATTTGTTCATTCTTTCTTTTATGTCCCTTGCTCTAGGAGACATGTCAGTAAAAAAGTTTCCACATGAAATATCTGAGATTGTTCTGCCTATGTTCTCCTCTAGTACTTTACTGGTGTCACGGTTCATATTTAACTCTTTTAACCACCTTGAATTTATTTTTGTGTATGGTGTAAGTTGGTGCTCGAGTTTCATTTTTTTGCACGTAGCTGCCCAGTTCTCCCAACACCATTTGTTGAAGAGGCTATTTTTACTCCATTTTACATTCCTGCCCCTTTTGTCAAATATTAATTTACCATAGAGACTTGGGCTTATTTCTGGGCTCTGTGTTCTGTTCCATTGGTCCATGTGCCTGTTTTTATGCCAGTACCAGGCTGTTTTGATTACAGTGGCCTTGTAATATA
This sequence comes from Phyllostomus hastatus, assembly GCF_019186645.2. NCBI lineage: Eukaryota > Metazoa > Chordata > Mammalia > Chiroptera > Phyllostomidae > Phyllostomus > Phyllostomus hastatus. Next base: position 3,689,921 of record NW_025334029.1, read on the forward strand.
GTTTAGTATCAGGTATTGTGACCCCTCCTTCTTCACTCTTCTTTCTCAAAATTGCAGCAGATATTTGGGGTCGTTTATAGTTCCATATAAATTTTTGAAATGTTCTATGTCTGTGAAATAAGCCATTGGTACTTTAATAGGTATTGCTTTGAATGTGTAAATTGCTTTGGGTAGTATGGACATTTTGATGATGTTAATTCTTCTAATGCATGGATACGGTGTATGTTTCCATTTGTTTGTGTCCTCCTTGATTTCTCTCCTCACTGTTATGTAGTTTTCTGAACACAGGTCTTTTACTTCTTTGGTTAGGTTTATTCCGAACATTTTATTTTTCTTTCTGCTGTATCAAATGGGATTTTTTTTCTTGATTTCTGCTTCTGCTGTTTCATGATGGTGTACAGAAATGCCTTTGATTGTTGTATATTGACTTTGTATCCCACTGTTTATCCAAATTCATTTACTAGGTCAAGCAGTTTTTTGCTGGAATCTATAGAATTTTCTATGTACACTATCATGTCATCTGCAAACAATGACAGTTTTGTTTTTTCCTTTCCGATTTGGATGCCTTTTATTTCTCTTTCTTGTCTGATAGCTGTGACTAAAATTTCCACTACTCTATTGAATAGAAGTGGTGTAAGTGGAAAGCCTTGTCTTGTTCCTGATTTCAGTGGAAAAGATTTTAGTTTTTGCCTATTGAGTATGATGTTGGCTATAGGTCTCTCATATATTGCCTTTATTATGTTGAAGAATGCTCCCTCTCTTCCCACTTTGCTGAGTGTTTTTATCATAAATGGGTGCTGTACCTTATCAAATGCTTTCTCTGTATCTATTGATATGATCATGTGATTCTTTCTTTGCTTTTGTTTATGTGAGGTATTACTTTTACTGATTTGCGAATATTGTACCATCCTTGAATCCCTGGGATGAATCCCACTTGGTCATGGTGTATGATCTTTTTAATGTATCATTGGATGTGGTTTGCCAGGATTTTGTTGAGAATTTTAGCTTCCATGTTCATCAGTGATATTGGCCTGAAGTTTTCTTTCTTTGTTGTGTCTTTATCTGCTTTTGGAATTAGGATGATGTTGGCCTCATAGAAAGAGTTTGGCAGTCTTCTATATTTTTGGATTTTTTGGACTAGTCTGTGAAGGATAGGGGTAGCTCTTCCTTAAATGTTTTGTAGAATTCTCCTGTGAAACCATCTGGTCCAGGGCTTTTCTGTGTCAAGAGTTTTTTGAATACTGCTTCAATTTCTTTTGCTATTATTGGTCTCTTCAGGCTTTCTGCTTCTTCTTCATTGAGTTTTGGAAGATTGTATTTTTCTAGAAATTTCCCCATTTCATCTAGGTTTTTAAATTTCTTGGCATACTGTTCTTTGTAGTAATTCCTTACAATCCTGTATATTTCTGTAGTATCAGTTGAAATCTCTCCTCTTTCATTTCTGGTTGTGGGTTTTTGTTTTTTTTTTTCGGTCTTCACTCCTTTTTCTTGATGAGTCTGCTTAAAGGCTTGTTGATTTTGTTTATGTTTTCAAAGAACCAGCTCCTGCATTCATTGATCCTAAGCATTGTGCTTTTAGTCTCTATGTCATTTAATTCTGCTCTGATCTTGGTTCTTTCCTTCCTTCTACTTGCTCTGGGCTGTCTTTGTTGTTGTTCCTCGAGTTCTTGTAGACATAGGATTTGGTTGTTTGTTTGAAATGTTTCTATCTTTTTTAGGTATGCCTGTGTCATATTGAACTTCCCACTCATAACTGCCACTGCTGTGTCCCATAAGTTTTGGGTTGTTGTGAGTTCCTTTTCATTTATTTCCAGAAACTTTGTTTATTTCTTCATTAATTTCATTCTTGACCCATTAATTGTTTTATAGCATGCTATTTAGTCTCCATAATTTGGGTGTTTTGAGTTTTTTTTTTCCCTTGGGTTGGTTTCTAGTTTAAGTCCCTTGTGATCCGAGAAAATGCTTGGTATGATTTCCATTTTCTTGATATTGTTGAGGCATGTTTTGTGTCCTCTCATGTGGTCTGTCTATGAAAATGTTCAATGTACATTTGAAAAGAATGTGTATTTAGCTTATTTGGGATGGAGGGCTCTGTATATATCAGTTAAGTCCATTTCATCTAGGGCATTGTTCAATGTCTCAATATCTCTGTTGATATTTTCTTTGGAAGATCTGTCCATTTTTTAAAGTGAGGTGTGAAATTCCCACAGTATAATTGTATTGCTGTCGATATCTTTCTTGAGGTCCTCTAAGATTTTCTTTATGTATTTGGGTGCTCCTCTGTTGGGTGCATATATATTTACAATGTTTATGTCTTCTTCGTAGATTCTTTCCTTGACTAATATGAAATGACCTTCTGGGTCTTCCTTTATGGCCCTTTTTTGGCAGTCTATTTTGTCTGATATGAGTATTGCTACCCTGGTTGTTTTTTCTTGTCTGTTTGCTTGGAAAATTGGTTTCCAGCCCTTCTCTTTCAGCCTGTGTAGGTCTTTTAACCTGAGGTGGGTCTCTTGTAGGTAGCATATGTGTGGGTCATATTTTCTTATCCATTCAGCTATTCTGTGCCTTTTGATTGGAGCATTTAATCCATTTACATTTAAGGTTTTTATTGATAAGTACTTATTCATTGTCATGTATGTACCTACCTGTGTTCCTGTCTCTCTCTCTCTCTTTTCCTACCTTTCCTTACAACAGTCTCTTTAGCAAATCTTGCAGAGCTGGTTTTGTGGAGGTGTAGTCTTTTAGACTTCTTTTGTCTGGGAATCACCTTATTTGGCCTTCTATCTTGATTGAGAGCCTTGCTGGGTAAAGTAGCCTTGGTTGCAGACCTCTGGTTCTCATTATTTGGAATATTTCTTGACATTCTCTTCTGGCTTGGAGTGTTTCTGTTGAAAAGTCAGATGCTAGCCTTATTGGGGCTCCCTTGTATGTTGCTTCAGGTTTCTCCCTTGCTGCATTTAAGATTCTTTGTCTTGAAATTTTGCCATTTTAATTGTGATGTGCCTTGAGGTGGGCCTCTTTGGGTTTCTTTTAATTGGGACTCTCTGTGTTTCCTGGATTTGTGTGACTTTTTCTCTCATCAAATTAGGAAAGTATTCCATTATTACTTTTTCAAATAGGTTTTCTATCCCTTGCTTTTCTTCTTATCCTTCAGTTATCCCTATTTTATGGATATTATTATATTTCATATTGTCTTGTTTTTCTCTTAATCCTTCTTCATTCTTTCTGAACTTCTTTTTTTTTCTTTGATCTTTCTGGGTGTTTTTTCTACTTTGTCCTCCAATTTGCTGATCCCATCTTCTGCTTCATCAACCCTACTCCTCATTCCTTCTAGTGTGTTCTTCAGTTCAGAAATTGTGTTCTTCATTTCCTCTTGGCCCTTGTTGAGAGTTTCTATTTCCTTTTTCATGCTGATATAGTTTGCAGTGAGTTTGTTGTAGCTTCCCTGTAGTTTCTGTTAGCTCATTGTGAGCTCGTTGAGCTTCCTGATAATCTTGTCTTTGAACTCAATCTGCGAGAGTTGAGTTGCCTCTATTTCATTTAGCATTCTTTCTGAGGCTTCCTCCTTTTTCTTCATTTAGGGATTGTTTCTTTTTCTTCTCATTGTTCATGAGACTCTTCTTATTAGCCTCTGTTTCTTAAATTGATCTGTTCTGTTTCCCTGAGTTTATGGTGTGAACTTCTGTCATAGAATAGCTGTGAGATTCAGTGGTGCAGACTCTTTCAGGTATCCTTGTGTTCATAGCTTCCCTCTACTCTTTTTTTGTGATCAGTTAGAGGAGTAAGGCAAAATGGTTTAAGACAGCAAGAGAGTATTCTATGATATTTACCTACTGTAAAGTGCTGGAAAGAACCTAAGTTCCAAACTCTTTTTATGAGGACAACATCATCCTAAACCCAAAACCACAAAACAACACCAGAAAAAAAAAGAAAACATTAACCAATATGACTGATGAACATAGATGCTAAAATCCTCAACAAATATTGGCAAACTACATCCAGCAATACATTAAAAAGATCATACACCATGATCAACTGCAATTCATTCCAGGGATGCAAGGATGGTAATATATTCAGAAATCAATAAATGTAATGCACCACATAAACAAAAACAAGACAAAAATTACATGATCATATCAGAAGCTGGAAAAGCATTTGATAACGTATAGCACTCAGTTACCATAAAAACACTCAGCAAAGTGAGAATAGAGGAAACATACTTCGATATAACAAAGGCCATATATGAAAAACCAGCAGCCAACATCATACTCAACAGGCAAAAACTAAAAGCCTTCCCAGTATGATCAGGAACAAGACAAAGATGTCCACTTTCACCACTTCTATTCAACATGGTATTTTAAGTTCTGGCAAGAGTGATCCAATAAGAAAAAGTATTAAAAGGCATCCAAATTGGAAAGGAGGAATAAAACTGTCACTGTTTGCAGATGACATGATAGTGTTCATAGAAAATTCTATAGATTCCTACAAAGAAGTACTCAACCTAATAAGTGAATTTGGCAAAGCAGCAGGATACGAAGTCAATATTCATAAACTGAGGGCATTTTTGTATACCTACAATGAAATACCAGAAACATAAATCAGGAAAAATATCCCATTTGATATAGCAACAAACCAAATACAGTGTATTGGAATAAACCTAATGAAGGTGGTAAAAGACCTGTACTCAAAAAACTACACAGCTCTGAAGGAGGAAGTTAAGGAAGACAGAAACAAAAGAAAGCATGTACCATGTTCATTGATTGAAAGAATGGACATTATCAAAATGTCCATACTACTCAAAGCAATTTATAGATTCAATGCAATACCTATCAAAGTACCAATGACATATTTCACAAATATAGAACAAACATTTCAAAAATTTATACAGAACCATAAATGACTCTGAATAGCCACAGCAATTTTGAGAAAAAGTAACAAAGTAGGAGGTATCATCATACCTGACATCAAACTATATTAAAATGCACAGTAATCAAAAGTCTTGAACTGGCATAAGAACAGACAAATAGATCATTGGAAAAGAATAGGGAACCCAGAAATAAACCCATGTCCCTATGATCAATTAATATTTGACAAAGGAGGAAGAAGCATAAAATGGAGTAAAAATAGCCTCTTCTACAAATGGCATTGGTAGTTCTGGGCAGCTACATGCAAAAAAAAAAAAAACAAGGAAACTCAACCAACACTTACACCACACACACACACACACACACACACACACACACACACACACACAAACTCAAGATGTATAAAAGACTTAAGTATAAGTTGTGACGCCATGAAAGTCCTAGTGAAAAACATAGGTGGGAAAATCTCAGATATTCCACTCAACAATATTTTCACCAATCTGTCCGCTAGAGTAAGGGATATAAAGGAAAAAATAATAAATGTGACATCATCAAAATAAAAAGCTTCTGTATGCCTCTATAAACATTAGCAAAATGAAAAGGGAACCAACCATATGGGAAAATATATTTGCAAATGATATCTCAAACAAGTGTTTGATCTCCAAAATATATAAAGAACTCACACAACTCCACCCAGGAAGACAAACAACCCAATTAAAAAATGGGCAAAGGACCTGAACAGACACTTTCCAAGGAGGACATACAGTGGGTCCAGAGCCATATGAAGGATTCTCAGCATCACTAACCATGAGAGAATTGCAAAGAGATACCACTTCACACTGGTCAGAATGGCCATCATAAACAAATCAACAAACAGTAAGTGCTAGCAGGGTTGTGGAGAAAGGGGAACCCTAGTAAGTTGTTCTTGGGAATGCAGACTTGTGCAGCACTGTGGAAAACAGTATAGAATTTCCTCAGAAAATTGAAAATGGAACTGCCTTTTGACTCGGCAATTCCACTGTTGGGATTATACCCTGAGAACCTTGAAACACCAATTCAAAAGAACCTATGCACCCCAATATTCATAGCAGCCCAATGTACAATATCTGAGTTGTGGACACAAACTAAGTGGCAATCTGTAAATGAGGGGATCTAAATCTGTGGTTAATTTACACAATGTACTACTACCCAGGCAAAAGAAAGAAGGAGCTCCCACCCTTTAGGTTAGTATGGATGGAACTGTGGAGCATTATGCTAAGAAGTAAGCCAGGTGGTGAAAGACAAATACCATATAATCTCATCTATAAGTAGAATGTAATCAGCAAAACAAACCAGCAAAATATAGCTAGAAACATTGAAATTAAGAAACAACTGACAGTAACCAGAGGGAAGGGAGAGTGAGTTAATGGGAAAATGAAGGAAGGGGTCATCAATGAACATGTATAAAGGACCTATGGACAAAGCCAAAGGGGGGAATGATTGAGGATGGATGGTTCAGGTGAGTTGGGGGGAAGTGGTTGTTGGAAAATGGAGATAATTGTACATGAACAACAAAAAAAAGTTTTTAAAATAATAAATAAAAAAACAAACTTAGTTCAACAATAGAATGTTAATTTATGTAAGCCATTATTAATTTAGATAAAATTAATATCAAATTATATATTCATTACAATTAATATAGAGAACAGTCATGATTTTATCAATGATGAGGAAACATGTTTGCTAAGATTCAATACACATTCATGATGAAACAAAAAATCTTTTAAGTGGAAAAAAACTTTCTAAATCTGATAGTGTGTTTCAATAAACCTGCCAGAAACAAATGGTTAAATACTCAAATATTTCACTCTGTGACAAAGAATAGGACAAGGCTGCGCATTATTACTGCTTCTGCACAATAATGTTTGACGTTCATAGTCAGCACAGTAAAACAAGAGAAAAGAGAAGTATAAGGATTTTAAATAAAGAAAAAATATAAGGCCTGGCTGGTGTGGCTCTGTGGATTGAATACTGACCTGGGAACAAAAGGGTAGCTGGTTCAATTACCAGTCAGAGCACATGCCTGGGTTGTCAAGCCAGGTCCACAGTAGGGTGTTCACAAGAGGCAACCATGCATTGATGTTTCTCTCCCTCTCTTTCTCCCTCTTTTCCTCTCTGTCTAAAAATATATAAATAAAATCTTAAAAAATAAGCATATAGTGCACAAATCCAAAATTATTTACAGATAAATTACTTGAATTAACAATAGTTATCAGGTTTGCTAGGGTCAAAAGCAATGTTTACAAATCAATTCCATTTTACATATAAATACAACTTTTAAATAGATATTTTTTATCTTTTATCTTTTACCCCTTATATTATCTTTATGTACAAAGACTTTTCAAGTCACTTTTAGCATTCCTTTCATCCACTGCTCTGTTTGGCCTCCAGTCTTGTCTCTGTCTTTAGCAATGGTGAGGCAGATACCCTTTCCACCAGGAAGGGAAATCCATGTTTTTTTTTGCCTTTGCCAATAACAAAAAATGTTGGTGAGCCAGGTGACAAAGCTGTTGCCTTTGGCATCTCTCATGGGAACTATATCAAAGAACCAAGATATATCTTTCTGCTGTTTATCACATCAATCTTTCCAGGTTAGCACCTCCAGTCACCGTACACATGTTATCAGTGTCAAACTTGATGAAATCAGTGATTTTGCCAGTCTCCAATCTGAATGGTATCATTGACATTGATGAGGGGATCAAGGGTCACCAGGTGAGGGATTCCTTTTGTTTCCACAAAGATCGTCCTAACTTTGTACAACTTGTACTTGGCCTCCTCAGGTGCAATACGACCTTTAGTATCATAGATGAGATAGAAATTCTCTCCAGTCTTGTCAACACTGATCACATCCATAAAACAAGCAGGGTAGGTTATATCAGCTCAGGCCTTGCCATCAATTTTAATGAACTACAGCCTGTATTTCTTCTTTACTTTATCTACTGTTAGGGCATACTTAAGTCTGTTCCTTAAGAAAATGATGAGGGGGAGATATTCTCTCAACTGGTGAGGACTGGTAGATGGCTGAGAAGCGAACCCAGCAGTAAATTTATCCAGCATCCAATGCTTTGGAGCTGCTACATGCTTCAGATGCTTCTTGGGACCATAATCTATGGCTGTACTAGGCACAGAAAGAGTTAACTAGATATTTTTTAAGCAGCATTAAAATTATTTTTTAAAAAAACTAGAAAGAAGTCTAACAAAAATGTGCAAGTCATTTTTGCAGATAACTGTAAAATACTATTGAAAAAGATTCAAGAATATGGAAATAAATAGGGTGATAGTTCATGTGCATGGAATGGAAGATTATATATTACAAATGTATTGATTCCCTCAGAGCAGTCTCTGGATTCAATGCCAATTCTATTCAATGGGTGTTTGTGTATTTGTATGTTGTGTGTATGTAGAACCTGACAGGCTGATTTTAAAATTTAAGTGAAAATTCATACAGCCAAGGATATACATTGAAAATACCAATATGGGAAGATTTGGTATGTTGGATAGTAATACTTGTTATGCAACTACAGTAATTAAGACAGTGTGGTGTGAACACATATATACATAAACAACGTGGTCAAAATACAAAGCCCGTAAACGGACATATGTATATATGCACACTTGTTTTATGTAAAAGGTGTCACAATAGAGCACTAGAGAAAGTGTAGCCTTTCTAATAAATGATGTTGATTCATAGGATATATATTGGAGAAAAGCAAAATTGGTACTTTCCTAATTTATACACATAAATGAATTGTTCGTGTGTTATAGAGATAAATGTGAATGGTGAAATAAAAAACCTTTTAGAAAGTAATATAGGAGGATGTCTCTATGACCTGAGGATTAAAAAATAATTTTAAATGGGACATAAAAGCTCTAAACAATAAAATAATATATTAATCAGTTGGAGTACAGGAAATAACTTATTTTTTTTGTTAAGGGACCTCATTAGAAGAGTAAAAATGCAAGCAATCCTTTTACCCTTACCCCTTATACTCACTCCATTATGCATATAACAGAGTGTTCATTTATTTTTTTTATTTTTTAACATTTTATTGATGATTGATTGATTGATTGATTGAAGGGAAACTTTAGTCTTTCTAAAGCAATCTAGTTTAAAAGAGAGCTGTGGTGAGGAGAGAAGGAAGAACACGAAAACGTCTGACAGACAGACAGATGGACAGACAGGCGGCTAGGGGCATTGAGCAGGAGCCCCATCATCAGATCTTCTCCATTTTGGAGATGAGGTCATCACAGATCCAGATCAGCTCTTTGTTCTCTGTAGTCTTCTGCACCACGGTCTTCTCCAGCGAGTGCACGAGCATCTGCTCCTTCCTTGGGCTCTCCTGGAAAGCCAATGCCTCGGCTCAGTCCTTGCTCCAGACCTGGGCAATCTCTTTGTTGGCTAGCCACAGTTTTTCCTCTGCGTGGGCCTTCAGCGCTTGGTACCTCTGGCCTTCCTTTTAGATTCTGACGATGTAGTCCTCAACACACTTCTTCAGCGACTCTTCATTCATCCAGTAGCCTTTGATCACCTCCTTTTGCTTCTCAGACCACTTGAAAAGGTCTGAGAATAGCATTTCCATGGAGCTCAGGTCTATGGCAAGCTGGTCTTTTTCTTTCAGAACATTTTCAATCTCAGCTTTGGCCTTTTCCTTCTGTTTCTGAGCCTCCTCCATTGCCTGGTACACGATGCTCTCGACCCCGTCCATGACCTTCCCTATCTTCAGGTTCTTCTCTTGCAGCTCCTTATACTGGCTCCTCAGATGCACATTCTCCTCCAGTGCCACCTCCACCACCGCACCCAGATCCCTCTGGCTGTACTGCACTATTCCACATTGGGCACCCCAGGCCCGAGGGCACACGGAGGTGAACCTAGCACAGGCAGGTCCGGCACTCCCAGGAAGTCAAGGTGACCCAGCAGGATGGCCTCAGGCGGAACCGAGAAGACCGCGCGTCAGCGCCCTGCATGCTGGAACTGCCCATCTTGGGAGCCACAGGGGCCATGGGGGCAGATCTCCTAGGACTGTCCCTCAGTAGGTGGTCAAATTCTAGGTACAAGGAGTGCTTTCTCAGGGCTGACTTCTTAAACAGGGATGTCACAAACTGCTCCAGGTAGTCCATATTGGGTCCCCATGCCTAGAACTTTGGCCAGGTTTTCGAAGTGCTCCTCACTCAGGTATGAGGCAGGCTCTGGGCCTTGCAGAACCAGGGGCATTGTGCCCACAGATGAGGCTGGGGGATTGCTACCAGGACTGCTGGGGATGGCTGGTTCCCCTGGAGAAGTCACAGTGTCCTCCTTGCCTGCCACTCCTGAGGACCCCACTGCAGTCTGCATCACAGGTGTGCCCTCTGTGGAGGCTGGAGGCACCTGCTGGCTTCGTGGTGAGTCTCCTGTGACCATGGGCCCTACCAGCCTTCTCTTGGGGGCATTCTGGGGACCACACCTCCCCACCGCTTGTCCCAGTCCAGATTGTATGACCCCTGAGGAGAAGGAACAAGACCCTGGTCCACCTCATTGGGAACCTTTTCCTGCATATCCACTGGTTTCTTCCCCAGTTTCCTTGGTGGAGGTGGCCTTTTGCTGGGGACATCATCAGAAAATTCAAATTGTAGTTTTATGGGCCCATTCCTTGATGAACTGGTTGTTTGACCACTGGCCACTTCCTCCTGAGGACTTAGGGCCATGGCCCCTCCAGTCTGCAGAGGGCCCTCCAGGGCAGTGTCCTCAGGGCTGGCTGGGGCCCCAGGAAGGTCTGCGAGGGGGTCTTCTCCAAGGGCCACTTTGGGGAAAGTACCAGGGAGCAAAGTGGCCCCAGCCAAGGAAGCTGGGGGTCTGTTTGAGGGTTCTCCTGTGGTTCTGTGAGCATCCTGTGTTCTGTCCGGGGATATGACCTTGGCAGGATCTTCTAGAACTTCACAGGTTGACGTAATGGTTTTCTCTAAGGAATAAGAACTAATGTTTTCCTCCAAGCCTTTCCCAGAGCTGTCAGACATTCCTTGTAGAGATACCACCTGGTTTCCAAGGCTCACGGGAGCCTGGGGACAGCCTGAGTGGCAGTGGTGGGTCTGGGGCATGGCAGTGGGCCCACTGGAGTTCCTGTCCTCAGAGGATGGTCTCACATCCTCTGGAGGTCGGTAGGTGCCCACCACTGCTGGGCTCTGCAGAATTCCATCTGTCCTTGTGAGTTCCACTTCCTTGGTGAACTGTTGGTTCTCTTTTTGGGTCCAGACTTGATGAAAGTTTTCTTATCCAATAGTGTCACCCAGAGAAAAACAAGTGTCAAGTCTGCTGCTCATGCTAGGACTTAAAACACTGTATGTCTGTGATCCCGAAGAGGCATCTGGAAGGTCACCTTCATGGCTTTGGCTGTGCCCTTGGGCTGCACATTTTCTTTCTGTGACAGATGGAGATCAGGTGATCTTCCATTAAGTTCTAGTGGTGAAAACAGGAAGTCTCAGTTTACTGTACTTTTGCCAGCAGTAACATTTTCATCAATGAAGATCAGCAGAAGCATTCTGCTGGCCGCCACGTGTAGTCAAGGATGGAGTGCAAAGAGTCCCATATTTATAATTTTTTATTGTTGTTCAAGTACAGTTGTCTGCCTTTCCCCTCCACCTCTCCCACCTGCCCTAACCATCCCCACCTCTAACCTCTGATTCCACCCCTCTTTGGTTTCATCTATGTGTCCTGTTCCTGCAAACCCTTAACACTCCTCCCTTTTCTCCCCTGCCCTATCCCTTCTGGTTACTGTCTGTTTGTTCTTAATGTCAATGTCTCTAGTTATATTTTGCTTGTTTGTTTATTTTGTTGATTAGGATCCACTTAAAGGTGAGATCATATGGTATTTGTCTTTTACTGCCTGGCTTATTTCACTTAGCATAATGCTTTCCAGTTCCATCCATGCTGTCATAAAGGGTAGGAGCTCCTTCTATCTTTCTGCTGCATAGAATTCCATTGTGTAAATGTACCATAGTTCTTTGATCCACTCACTTACTGATGGGCACCTAGGTTGCTTACAGCACTTGGCTATTATAACTTGTGCTGCTATGAACATTGGGATGCATAGGTTCTTTTGGATTGGTGTTTCAGGGTTCTTAGGGTATAATCCTAGCAGTGGAATTGCTGGGTCAAAAGGCAGTTCCGTTTTCAGTTTTATAAAGAAATTCCATGATGTTTTTCCACAGTGGCTGCACCAGTTGGCAATCCTATCAACAGTGCACTAGAGTTCCCTTTTCTCCACAACGCCTCCAACATTTGTTTGTTGCTTTCTTTATGATGGCCATTCTCACCAGTGTGAAGTGGTATTTCCTTGTCGTTTTAATTTGCATCTCACTGATGGCTAACAATATTGAGCATCTTTTCACGTGTCTCTGGGTCCTCTGTATATCCTCCTTGGAGAAGTGTCTGTTCAAGCCCTTTGCCCATTTTTAATTGGTTTTCCTATCTTCCTAGAGCTTTTTATATATTATGGAGATCAAATCCCTGTCTGAGGTATCATTGGCAAATATGTTTTACCATACAGTTGGTTCTCTTTCCATTTTAATGTTGTTCTATTTAGCCATGCAAATATTTTTATTTTGATGAGATCCCATTTGCTTATTCTATCCTTTATGTCTCTTGCTCTGGGGTACATTTCAATAAATATCTTGCTGTCTGGAATATCTGAGATTTTCCTGCCCCTGTTCCCCTCTAGGACTTTAATGGTGTCATGACTTATATTTAATTTTTTTGTCCACTTTGAATTTCTTTTTGTGTATAGTGTAAATTCTTGGTCGTTTCCTTTTTTTCTTTTTTTTTTTTTGCATGTAGCCATCCAATTCCCTCAACACCATTTATTTAAGAGGCTATTTTTACTCCATTTTATGCTTCTGCCTCCTTTGTCAAATATTAATTGACCATAGAGACTTGCATTCATTTTGGGGCTCTCTATTCTGTTCCATTGGTCCATATGTCTGTGTTTATGCCAGTAACAGGCTGTTTTGATTACAGTGGCCTTTTAATACAGTTTTATATCAGGCATTGTGATCTCTCCTACTTTACTCTTTCTCAAAATTGCTGCAGCTATTTGGGGTCATTTACCGTTCCATATAAATTTCTGAAATGTTTGTTCTATGTCTGTGAAATATGCCATTGGTACTTTAATAGCTATTGCATTGAATCTATAATTACTTTGGGTAGTATGGACATTTTGATTATGTTAATTCTTCTAATACATGAACATGGTACATGCTTCCATTTGTTTGTTTATTCCTTCATTTCTTTCTTCAGTGTTGTGCAGTTTTCTAAGTACAGGTCTTTCACATCCTTGGTTAGGTTTATTCCTAGGTATTCTATTTTGTTGTTGTTGTTGTTGTTGTTGCTATATCAAATGGGATTTTGTCCTGGTTTCTATTTCTGGTATTTCATTGTTTGTGTACAAAGATGCCTTTGGTTTCTGAATATTGACTTTGTATCCTGCTGTTTTGCCAAATTTATTTATTAGATTGAGCAGTTTTTTGGTGGAGTCTATAGGATTATTTATGTACACTATCATGTCATCTGCAAACAATGACAGTTTTCTTTCCTCTTTTCCAATTTGGATTCTTTTTGTTTCTTTTTCTTGTCTGACTGCTGTGGCAAGGGCTCCCAATACTATGTTGAGTAGAAATTGTGAATGTGGACTACCATGTCTTGTTCCTGACCTTGGTGGGAAAGTTTTCAGGTTTTTTTCCCAGTAAGTATGAGGTTGGCTGTAAGTCTCCTGTATACGGCCTTTATAAAGTTGAGAAATGCTGCACTATTCCCACTTTGCTGAATGTTTTAATAAAAAATGGGTGTTATACCTTATCAAATGCCTTTTCTGCATTTATTGATATGATCATGTGATTTTTGTCTTCCCTTTTCTTTGTGTGATGTATTACATTTATTGAATTGTGAATATTGTACCAGCCTTATTTGCATCCCTGGGATGAATCCCACTTGATCACCGTGTATGATCTTTTTAATGTATTGCTGGATGTAGTTTGGCAATATTTTGTTAAGGATTTTAGTATCTATGTTCATCAGCAATATTGGCCTGGAGTTCTCTTTTTTTGTTGTATCTTTATCTGGTTTTGGAATTAGGATGATGCTGGCTTCATCAAAAAAAATGTTTGGGAGTCTTCCATCTTCCTGGATTTTTTGGAATTGTCTAAAAGGATAGGGGTTAGCTCTTCCTTAAATGCTTTGTACAATTGTCCACTGAAACCGTCTCTGGTCCAGGGCTTTGGTATGTTTGGAGTTTTGGGTTACTGCTTTGATTTCATCCGTAGTTATCAATGTGTTCAGGCTTTCTACTTCTTCTTCATTCAGTTTTTTTAAATTACTTTACTTCATTCAGTATTCATAAATTATATTTTTTCTAGAAATCTGTTCATTTCACCTAGGTTTTCAGATTTCTTAGCATTCAGCTTTTTGTAGTAATTCCTTACAATCCTCTGTATTTCTGTGGTATCAGTTGTAATGTCTGCTCTTTCATTTCTGATTGTGTTTATTTGGATATCCTCTCTATTTTTTAAAGATTTTATTTATTTATTTTTAGAGCGGGAAAGGAGGGAGAAAGAGAGAGAGAGAGAGATCAATGTGTGGTTGCTGGGGGTCATGGTCTGCAACCCATGCATGTACCCTGACTGGGAATTGAACCTGCAACACTTTGGTTCACAGCCCACACTCAATCCACTGAGCTATGCCAACCAGGGCTCTCTCTTTTTTCTTGATGAGTCTGTTTAAAGGCTTGTCAATTATGTTTATCTTCAAAGAACCACCTTCTGGATTTATTGATCCTAAGCATTGTGCTTTTAGTCTCTATGTCATTTAATTCTGCTCTGATCTTCATTATTTCCTTTCTTATACTTGCTCTGGGCTGTCTTTCTTGTAGTTTCTTCAGTTTTGTAGGCATAGGTTTAGGTTGTTTATTTGAAATGTTTCTATCTTTTTTTTAGGTGGGCCTGCATCACTATGAACTTCCCTCTCAGGACTACCTTGGCTGTGTCCCATAAGTTTTGGATTGTTGTGAGTTAATTTTCATTTGCTTTCAGAAACTTTTTCATTTCTTCCTTGATCTCATTCTTTACCCATTCATTGTTTAATAGCATGCTATTCAATCTCCATGAGTTTGAGCGTTTTTAAGTTTTTTCCTTGAGGTTGGTTTCTAGCTTTAGTCCCTGTGGATGGAAAAAAATGCTTGATATGATTTGAATTTTATTGAATTTCTTGAGTCTTGTTTTTGTAGGAGAAACTCCATCCAGCAGAATTCTCCTGTCTGCCTTGGATGAGGAATAAGTCATCCTGGACAAAATCTTGCTGTTCTGACAGGAAAGTGGGTGGTGATTTTCTCTAGTGGAGTACACCCCAAACCTTTCTCCCAAATGGCTTTTTATTGGGAATGGTATGTGTAGGAGTATACATGCATAATCCATCAATCACTTTCTGAAAAGGTTATATGTGGGGTGGGGGCCTCCACCCGCAGGCTCCCCCCAACCACCATGGATGAGAATAAGTCTACCAAGACATGATCTGCTTGGGGAGGAAAGGTAGGCGGTCTCTCACAGGAGAAGGGCCAAGAGCCTTTTCCTCAGCAGCTTTTATTGGGTTCATTTACACAGGAATTCAGGTAAAGCTCATTACTCATTGCTGGGAAGTAAGGATCAAATAAAATAACCCTGAGGGCCTATTTTGAGTCAGGGTCAGATGGCTAAAGAGCTGTAAAAAACTTTAAGGAACAAACTTACTTCTTCCTTTGACCCTTATCATTTAATTGAGAGCATTCTAAACAAAGCAGGTTTCACAGGATTTTGCATATTCTTTCTCAGGCCTGATCACCCAGGGAACCCGCCCTTTCCAGTACAGGGCTGCACCACCCTCTTTCATTGTTTCAGGCTTACCAAGAGCAAGGGAAGTAAGGCAGCCAAGAGATTAGGAGATTTTCCCACAGACAATGAGGACTCAGGCTATGTCAAAGCCAAGGGGTGAGGGTCCATCATCCTGTTTTGCTATGGCCCCCAAAGTCCTCCCTTGGGAGCCTCCCATGTGATCTTGCCTGTCTTAGATCATTGACCCTTTGGGGAATCTTACCCATCATTGGCTAACTGACCAAGCATTGGGGTCCAGGCAGGGTGAAGTAAAAGGAGCAGAAGTGGTGCTCCTGCCAGGGAGATAAGCTTTTGTCTCCTTGGTGGCTTATGGTCCTAGGTCATTCCCTCAGCCTTAGCCGTGACCGGGGTTACAGCTTCTGATACCAGGCAGGGTGGTTCCCAACTGTTATAGTCATACAAAAACAGGTATTACCTATAGATAACAATGGAAGGAACACAGAGATTTGTCATAGGTCAGTGTCTGTTAGTCATACTGATGCCAGAGGGTCTTTACAATGTTTTTCATGAGATGAGTTTACTTCTTTTTTAACTTAAACATCTGATTTATATCACTAGGGCTATACAAAACAAAGCAGAGCAAGTTTCAAAGGATACAGTGTATTTATCAGGATATATTCCCACAGGAGCCCCTGGTGTTAGAATTGGGTCATGTCTACCATGTGTATTACCTGGTTTTCCAGGGAGAGTTACTATCCCCTTGCAGGGATTGATCTCACAGGGCTACAGTCTCTGAAACCACAGAGAGTGGTCCCCAATATGTTTTGTGTCCTATCATGTGGTGTATCTTTGAAAATGTTCCATGTGCATTTGAAAAGAATGTGTATTTTGCTTCTTTGGAATGGAAGGGTGTGTGTGTGTGTGTGTGTGTGTGTGTGTGTGTGTGGTCAGTTAAGTCCATTTGATCTAGTGCATTGTTCAATGCCACAATATATTTGTTGATTTTTTTGGAAGATCTATCCATTTTTGACAGTGGGGTCTTAAAATCCCCTATTATAATTGTGTTGCTGTCAATATCTTTCTGGAAGTCCTTCAAGATTTTCCCGATATATTTTGGTCCTCCTAAGTTGGGTGCGTATATGTTTATAATGTTTATGTCTTCTTGATGAATTCTTCTC
The DNA here is from genome assembly GCF_019186645.2 of Phyllostomus hastatus. Classification (NCBI taxonomy): domain Eukaryota; kingdom Metazoa; phylum Chordata; class Mammalia; order Chiroptera; family Phyllostomidae; genus Phyllostomus; species Phyllostomus hastatus. Next base: position 3,706,830 of record NW_025334029.1, read on the forward strand.
TTGAATGTTATGAAGTGTCCTTCTGGGTTGCTTTTAATGGCCCTTGTTTTAAAGTCTACTTTATCTGATGTGAGCATTACTACCCCAGATTTTCTTTCCTGTCCATTTGCTTGGAACATTTTTTTCCAACCTTTCACTTTCAGTCTGTGTAGGTCTTTTGTTCTGAGGTGGGTCTCTTATAGGCAGAATATGTGTGGACCATCTTTTCTTATCCATTGAGCTACTCTATACCTTGTAATTAGAACATTTAATCCATTAACATTTAAGGCTATTACTGACAGGTATTTGTTCATTTTCCCCATTTGTACCCGTGTTCCTCTCTCTTTCACTCCTTTCCTTTCTCTTCTTATAGTAGTCCCTTTAGTAAATCTTGCAGGGCTGGTTTGGTGGAGATATATTCTTTCAGCCTTCTTTTGTCTGGGAAAATCCTTATTTTGCCTTCTATTTTAATTGAGAGCCTCGCTGGGTAGAGTAATCTTGGTTGCAGGCCTTTGTTTTTCATTACTTGCTACATCTCTTGCCATTCCCTCTGGATTGGAGTGTTTCTATTGAGAAATAAGCTGCTAGCCGTATCAGAGTCCCTTTGTATGTTACTTCTTGTTTCCCTCTTGCTGCTAAAGACAAAGATTCTCTCTTTGTCTTTAACACTTGGCATTTTAATTATGATATGTCTTGGAGTTGGGCTCTTTGGGTTCATCTTGATTGGGACTCCCTGAGGAGTGTTCATTTAAAACTGTAAACTGGACCATATCTTCCCTTGATTAAAACCTTCCAAACTTCTTACCTTAGCCTATGTTTCATATAGAACCACTCTCTTTTGTTCATTATAATCCAGCTATACTCTAAACTCTTTTCCTCCCTCTGGGACTTTACACATATTGGTTTATTTATGTGTGTCTCTTCCATTCTTCACTTGGCTCTTTCAATCCAATCCTTCAGATATCAGCTAAAATATCTCCTTCTCTGAGAAGCTTCCTTTGACCATCTAATTTAAGTAGTTCTTCACATTACCACTTAGAAATCTTGGATTTTCCTACATAATAAGTCATATATATATTTCCTCATACAAATCAGATATTTTACTTCTCCACTCACTTTCTGTCTTATTAGAATTAAGTTCCAATATATGTTAAAGATGGATAGATGGATGGACGGATGGATGAATGGATGGATGACTAAACTAATAACATAGTCATTTCCTTAATCTAGAATTTGTTCTACATGTCTGGTGAAAGTCTCCATTTCCAGACCCAAATCCAATAATTTTCTTTCACAAAATATTTTTTCAGGAATGTAAATTTTATTTATTTATTTAAAAAAACTAAAGTCCTTTATTTTACATGATTCAAAATGTATTAATATTTATCTATTATAAAAATGCTGAAATTAGTATTCTTATGCATAAATCTTTGTCCTCATCTAAGATTATTTTGGGGGATAAATTCCTAGGAAATTTGCTAGGTGAGAGAGTTACAGTATTTTTAAGTATTTGATTTCACCAGAATACTTGAACTTATTTTCATTCCTACCAGTATGGAACAAATGTTTCTATTTTAACATATTCTCATCAGTCTTGAGAAGTACTATTTTTCCAATCTCTGTGAAATACAATCATTAACCAAGTATATCCTGGATGTTTTTAGTCACTGATTAATAAATAAATAAATAAATATATATATATATATATATATATAAAATTTTTATTTTAATTTTTGTTCAAGTACAATTTTATTTTACTCCCATCCCAGCCGACCCACCCATCCATCCCCACCTCCCTCCCATTTCCACCCCCCCTAGTTTTTGCCCATGTGTCCTTTATACTTGTTCCTGTAAACCCTTCCCCTTTTCCTCTGAAATTCCCATGAAATTCTCTCCCCTCTCCCCTCTGGACACTATCAGCCTGTTCTTTATTTCAGTGTCTTTGCTTATATTTTGCTTGTTTGCTTGTTTTATTGTTTAGGTTCCTGTTAAAGGTGAGATCATATGGTATTTGTCTTTCACTGCCTGGCTTATTTCACTTAGCATAGTGCTCTCCAGTTCCATTCATGCTGTCATAAAGGGTAGGAGCTCCTTTTTCCTTTCTGCTGCATAGAATTGCATTGTGTAAATGTACCATTCATTTTTGATCCATTCATTTACTGATGGGCACCTATGTTGCTTCCAGCACTTGGCTATTGTAAATTGTGCTGCTATGAACATTGGGGTGCATAGGTTCTTTTGAATTGGTGTTTCAGGTTTCTTAAGATGTATTCCTAGCAGTGGAATTGCCGGGTCAAAAGCCAGATCCATTTTTAGTTTTCTGAGAAAATTTCATACTGTTTTCCATAGTAGTTGTACCAGTCTGCAATCCCACAAACAGTGCAGTAGGGTTCCCTTTTCTCCTCAACCTCTCCAACATTTGTTGTTTGTTGCTTTGTTTGTGATGGCCATTCTGATTGGTGTGAAGTGATATCTGTAAATATTATTTATTTTTTATTCACTCATCTGTTCTATTATTCATTCAACAACAAAAGTTTTTGAAGAGGCTATTTGAATAAGAGGATGTGGGTCAAGCAACTGAATGAGAAGATTTATAACCGAAAAGAGAAACATGAAGGGCATAGTGAGATTGTTACATACATATAAACTTTAAGTGCCTACAGAAAAAAAGACTTAGGGGAGTTTTTCTATGTTTCAGTAGTTGCTTTCCTTTCAGTTGAGATAGTGAGAGAGAGATCAACATGCTCTGTAATGTCAACAACTACTTATTCCCAAATTTGCAAGTGAGTCATCAGTTACTTCTGTCAGTTTTTCTCAAGTATCATATAACAACTGTAGTTTAGAAATTACATTTTTTACTGAGTTAACTGTTGTTTCCTGTGATGTCTGAAACTTGTCTGTGAACAATTTTGGCAGCATCTTCCAATATACTCTACTTCTTTAGCTGGTAGAAAGAACAGTTATGTGAACTTAAGATGCATGGTGCTTATAAAACATGGCTGCAAATTCTTTGACATTTTCCCATTAAGATATAGGGTCCATGCCCCATCCCTTTGAAACTGCATTGGCTTGTGACTTCTTTGACAATTAGAGTATGGCAAAAATGATTCCATGTTCCAAGACTAGATCGTGAAAGGCTACACAGATTCTGACTTTCTTGAAACATTTGCTTTTTTTGAAAACTCCATCTCAGGGTGCTCCCTTTCAGAAAACAGATGGCATGTTATAAGAGGTTCAAGTCTATTGATAGGGCATATGTAGGTGCTCTGTTAAAGAATTCCAAATGAATAAAGCCTTGCAGACATCACAGCCTACATGTCAGATTTGTGAGTGAAGAGCCATCCAGGTAATTGCAATCCCCAGCTATTCAAGGTACCCTGGTTGTATGAGTTTCCCAACTGAGGCCCCAGCAAATGTAGAACAATTCTCATGGTGCCTAGCACAAATTCTTAATCTATAGATTCTTTGTAGATAATAAATGATCAGTTTTTGTTCCATGGGACAGTTTGTTATACAGCAATAGAAACTGGGAGAGAATGATAAAATGAACATTGTGACTGAGAAAGTAAAAGCTGGCTACATCTTAATATAGAATTTTGATGGATAATAGGTAGATAGATAGATAGATAGATAGATAAAATATAAAGAGATTCCCAAGACAGACTGAAAAGTATGGTGTAGAGGCAATAGTCTCATTTTCAAGGTTAAATTATTATACAATGTTCTTAGGTTATGAGATTATTAATATTTGATCCATAATTTAGGAAAAATCACAATGTTCTATTATCCAAAGTTCAGTGTTCTGACATCCTCAGGTATCTGAAATATAGCCATTTATTTATAAGTGAGATAGATATGTAGCCATAAAACAAACAAATAAGGTGGCTTGATGGAAGGATATATGGATGGATTTATGGATAAATATAGCAAGTATAGTGATAAAGCAAGTGTAATAAACAGTTAATTGTAGAATATAGATATATGGTGATATACTATATCTATTGCAGTATAACAAGTAATTCCAAAACTTAGTGCTTTAACAGCACACATTTGTTATTTTAAAGTTTCTGTGGATTAGGAACGTGAGCAAGGCTTAGCTCAGTCTTCCAGCTCAAAGTCTTGGACAAGGTTGCAATCAAGGTATTGCCAATGCTGCAGTCATTTTAAGTCTTGGCTAAGGGGTAGACAAGTTTCCTCAAGAAGTCATTGCTTTGATTGAATTCCTCATAGACTCATGCCCAGAGGCCTCCCTTTAATCCTTGTTACATGGACCTAGCAATAGAACACCTCATCACATGCCAGCTGCCTCCCTCAGAGTGAGCCAGGGATAAAGTGAGAGAGTGCTAGCAAGATGGAAGTCACAGTCTTTTGGAACCTAATCTTGGGATTGAAACCCAATACCTATGGCCATATTCTGTTCATTAGAAGCAAGTGATTAGGTCTAGCCCACCCTCAAAGGGGACAGGATTATACAAAGGCCACAGTGTAAAAATGTGGGGGAATCAGAATATTGGCAATTAATAAAGGTGTGAACAAGTGACTATACTGCTTTGTAAATATCAGTAGTACAATGATTTCTTAATTATTATTATTATACTCCATAAGGGTTTTAACATGCATGATAATATATTTCTTTTTTAAGTCTAGCACCTTAATAGTTCCTGACATTACACTTAATTTCAAGTAATAATGAGAAATTAGGTATCTCTCTACATGATATTCCTCTTGTTTTTGAAGTAACCATCCTGCCACATTTGCTATGCAAATGATGCAGTGCTACATGTAATTTTAACAATATGAAAGGTCACCTCCCAGAATCCCTTGAAGTACTTTTTCTAATTAACATTTAAGTCTTTAAAGCAGAATTTTCCATAACCTTTCAAAGAAGCAGATTAAAGCTTCATAACTGCTCTGTTTTCATCAAGGTGAACAAACCAATGAAGCATTGAAAACATCAGACAATAGAAGAAAAAACAAGTTTGTTTTTCCTAGGGAGCACTAGTATCTATAAAAGGATGCTAAATGTACAACTTACACAATGGGATACTATGTAGCAGAAAGAAAGGAGCTCCTACTCTTTGGGACTGCATGGATAGATCTGGAAAACATTATGCTAAGTGAAGTAAACCAGTCAGTGAAAGACAAATACCATATTATCTCACCTATAAGTGGAACCTAATCAACAAAACAACCAAGCAAAATATAACCAGAGACATTGACATTAAGAACAAATTAAAGTAACCAGAGGGGAGCTGGGAGGAAAGAATGGTGGGGGAAGAGAAAGGTTGTCAGGAACATCTATAAAGGACACATAGACAAAGCCAAAGGTTGGTAGGATCTAAGGTGGGTGGTGAGGATGGTTGGGGTGGGTGGAGTGAAGGGGAGAAAATGGAGACAACTGTACTTGAACAACAATAAAAACAAACAAACAAACAAAAAAAACAAAAAAAAACCCCACAAGAATGGAAGGAGAAAAAAAGAAATAAAAAAATTTAAGGATACTAAATGTACAATTAGGTACAGAGTACCTGCCATCTCCTTAACAACCACTGCTTAATGGAGTAAGTGTCCCGCCTATCCAGAAGGGATGTATTTTATTAAGGAAAATCATTCAATGTAAATGCTGGCCTATGTAGCCAATCAAAGCCAGAGTCAACTTGTCTATTCTGTATCTGTCAGTCTTGTCTATTTGCATATTAAAGTTTCTTTGGCAAATCCAGTGGCCTCCCTGGGTAGGAAAATGGGACCTGGAGTCACTCCTCTGTTCAGTTTCTGAGATGGGCATTGTTTCTTTTTCTTTCTTTCTTTCTTTCTTTCTTTCTTTCTTTCTTTCTTTCTTTCTTTCTTTCTTTCTTTCTTTCTTTCTTTCTTTCTTTCTTGCTTTCTTTCTTTCTTCTTTCTTTCTTTCATTCTTCTTTCTTTCCTTCCTTCCTTCCTTCCTTCCTTCCTTCCTTCCTTCCTTCCTTCCTTCCTTCCTTCCTTCCTTTTCTTTCTTTCTTGCATATGACCCTGGACAAGTCACTTAACATCCTTCAGATATAAGTACTTTTTTTTTTGCAGAATTTTCCTAACTTTATTGAAATATTCCCAAAGGACTTGGTTATTGTTATCTTTAAAACTGTGAGTGTGGAAACTGCTCACTAACACATAAATGTAATTAAGATCATATATTTGGGCAATGTTTATTATACAAACACTAAATTATTTTGTATGTTGAATTGTGAGAAGTCTAGTTATCAATGCTTACTCAGAAATTTTATTTTATTTTTAAATATTTTATTTACTTATTTTTAGACAGATGGGAAGGGAGAGAGAAGAGAGAGAGAGAAACATCAATGTGTGGTTTTCTTTCATGTACTGCCCACCATGGACCTGGCCTGCAACCCAGGCTTGTGCCCTGACTGGGAACTGAACCAGAGATCCTCTGGTTCTCAGGCCAGTGCACAGTACACTGAGACACAACAGCCAAGACATTATTTTATTTTTCAAATTAACATAATATAAAATTAAATTTGGGGGGTGCATAGTTCTATTAATTTTAATACATGAAAAAAATTGTGAAACTACCAACCACAATAAGGATAGAGAAAATTCTGTCACCCCATATCCCCCTCCCCAACACTGCCATCCCTTTAAAATGATACTTTCCCTTAACACTAACCCATGGCAATCACTAATCTCTTCTCTGTCACTACTGATTTTGTTCAAGACTGCCATACAAATGAAATCATACAATATATAACCTTTTGAGACATGCTTCTGTCATCCAGCAATGCCTTTGAGATGCATCCAAGTTGTTTTGTGCATCAGTGTATCATTCCTTTTTATGGCTTTATGGTATTCCATTGTATTGATATACCATTACTGTTTAATCACCCACTGAAAGATATTAGGATTGTTTCTAGTTTGATTATATTTCCACTTGATTAGTCAGATAATTATGAATATACTTATAAACATTTATGTGCAGTTTTTTGTGTGAACATAACTTTTCATTTCTCTTTGGAAAAGTGATTGTTGAATCATACAGTTACTGCAGTATATATGTTTAGCTTTATAAATAAAAAATTACCTGTTTTCCAGAGTGGCTTTACCATTTTCCATACCCATCAGCAGTGTGTAAGTATTACAGTTGCTCTGCATTTTTGTCACCACTTCATATTGTTAATTATTTTTTATTTTAGCCACTTAATATTTTAATGGTATTTCATTATTGTTTTCATTTACATTTTTCTAATCTCTAATGATGTTGAACATCTTTTCATGTTCTTATTTTTCATCTGTATATCTTCATTGTTATATCTGTTAAACTACTTTGCCCATATTTTAAAAATTATATTATTTCCTTAGTGTTGAATATTGAGAATTATATATATGTATACACACACACACATATATACATACACACACACACACACACACACACACATACATATATATAACAAATTCTTTATCCAATATATAGTTTACAAATATTTTCCCCCACATTGTGCTTGCTTTCAGATTATCTTAATAGTAGTTTTGGCAGAACAAAAATGTTTAATTTTAAAGAAGTCTGATTTTTTCCTTCTATAGATTGTGATTTTGGCATAATGTCTAGAAGGTTTTGCCTAAATTTGTGTCAAAATTTTTCTGCTCTTTTTCTAGGGTTTTATTCTTTTAGGTTTTACATTTAGATTTATGATACATTTTAAGTTATTTTTGTATAAAGCATGGAATTTAGGTCAAAGGGTATTGTTTTGCCTCTGTATGTCCAATTGCTCTGACACCATATTTTGTAAAGGCTATGCTTCTTCCATTGAATTATTTTTGCACCTTTGTCAAAAATAAATTGACACCATCATCTCTTGCCTAGACTAGGGATTAGCAGACCATGGCCCACAGTTCAAAACTGAACCACCACTTATTTTTGTAAATACAATTTTATGGAAACACAGATACGATAGGCCCATTGGTTTGCATATTGTTTATATATTACCTATGGTGGCTGTTTTTGACTAGATTATTACAAAATGTTAATTAATTCCTCTAGGGTGATGGTGTTATCCAGGTATTCTATATCCTGGATTATTTTTATCCACTAATTTTATCAATAACTGAGAGAGGAGTATTGAAGTGCCCAGTTATACTTGTGGATTTGTCTATTTTTCTTTTCAGTTCTGTTAGCATTTTCTTCATATACTATAAATCTCTGTTGCTGGTGCACGCACATTTTGTATTGTTATTTCTTCTTGGCGAATTGATACTGTTACATTTATATAATGGCCTCTTTACTAGTTATAATCTTCCTTCTTCTCAATTCTAATTTGTGTTAAATTTATTTATCTTCTTAAGTTTTTAAGAAGTTTATAAAAACTTCTTAAGTTTATATTGAATGATTAATGGTATATTTTTTTCATAAATTACTTTATTGTTGCTTAATTACAGTTATCTGCATTTTCTCCCTACCCCAGCCAAACCCACTTGCTCCCTTGCTTCCACCCTCCCCCTTGGTTTTGTCCATGTGTCCTTTATAGTAGTTCCTGAAAACTGTTCTCCCCTCTGTCCCCTCCTCCTTCCCCTCTGACTATTGTTAGATTGTTCTTAATTTCAGTGTCTCTGGTTATATTTTGTTTGCTTTTTCTTTTGTTGATTAGCTTCCAGTTAAAGGTGAGATCATATAGTATGTGCCCCTCACCGCCTGGCTTATTTCACTTAGCATAATGCTCTCCAGTTCCATCCATGTTGTTGCAAAGAGTAAGAGCTCCTTTCACTCTGCTGCATAGAATTCCATTGTGTACCATAGTTTTTTGATCCACTCATTTGCTGATGGACATTTAGGTTGCTTCCAGCACTTGTCTATTGTAAAGTGTGCTGCTATGAACATTGGGGTGCACAGGTTCTTTTGAATTGGTGTTTCAAGATTCTTAGGGTATATCCCAGCAGTGGAACTGCTGGGTCAAAATGAAAATCCATTTTTAGTTTTCGGAGGTAATTTCATACTGTTTTCCACAGATGCACCAGTCTGCATTCCCACCAGCAGTGTACTAGGGTTCCCTGTTCTACGCATCTTCTCTAACACTTGTTTTTGATTTGTTTATGATGGCCATTCTGACTGGCGTGAAGTGGTATCTCACTGTGGTTTTAATTTGCACCTTTCTGATAGCTAGTGATGTTGAGCATCTTTTCACATGTCTCTGGGCCCTCTGTATGTTCTCCTTAGAGAAGTGTCTGTTCAAGTCTTTTGCCCCTTTTTAATTGGGTTTTTTGTCTTCCTGTAGTGGAGTCCTGGGAGTTCTTTATATATTTTGGAGATCAAACCCTTGTCCGAGGCATCATTGGCAAATAGGTTTTCCCATATAGTTGGTTCTCATTTCATTTTAATGCTGTTTTCTTTAGCCACGCAGAAGCTTTTTATTTTGATGAGGTTTCATTTGTTTATTATTTTGTTTACATCTCTCCCTTTAGGGGACATATCACTGAAGATGTTGCCCCATATAATGTCTGAGATTTTCCTGCTGATGTTTTCCTCTAGGACTTTTATGGTGTTATGACTTATATTTAGGTCTTTATCCACCTTGAATTTATTTTTATATATGGTGTAAGCTAGTGATTGAGTACAATTGTTTTGCATGTAGCAGTCCAGCTCTCCCAACACCACTTGTTGAAGAGGCTATTTTTACTCTGATTAATGGTATACCTTTTTATAACGTTTTACGTTTCATCTACCTATACCATTATATTTAATAAGCTTTCTTGTATATAAGCTATAGTTGTGCCCTGTGAATTTTTAATTTATTCTGATAAACTCTATATTTTAATTGGCATATTGAATCATTTACATTTAATGTAATTCTTGATATGTTTGGATTTGGACCTAAATATATTATTTTTAAAATGTTTTCTCTATTTTTCATCCATAGAGTCCACTTTTCTGCCTCCTCTAGGGTTATTTAAACATTAGTAATGCATGTTAATTTATCTATTTTTATTATATATGTTTGACTAGTTCTGTCTATTATTTGTTACTGTAGTGCTTACAATGTACATATTTCACTTTTTACAATCTATTTGGAATCATTATATCACCACTTCAAAGGAATATAGTAATCTTACCACTATATTTGTTTCTTACCCTCTCTCACTTTTTGTTGTAATTGTGTTATATACACAATTTCTTATACATAAAAACCCAGTCTTTGTACATTAAAATCTAATCAATGTTATCACTTTTGATTTCAATATTCAAATATATTTTAAAAACTCAAGATAAGAATAGTCTACTATAATTACCCATATATCAACCATTTATGCTTCTTCTTTCATTCCTGGTGTTCCAAGTTTCCTTCTGGTATTGTATCCTCCTATAAGTGAAGAACTTCCTTTAGGAAATTTTTGGAGAAATTATTTTGGCAATAAATTCTCTTAGCTTTCTTTCATATGAGAATGTCTTTATTTTACCTTCCTTCCTGGATAATATTTTTCCTCCATTATTCTTGGTTGACAGTTCTTTTCTTTTAACACTTTGAAAATGTTTTTGCATTTTCCTTCTGGCCTAAATGATTTCTGATGAATTCAAATGTCCCTGGATTTGCAGAATGGCGGCAGCTGCTAAATTGGCCTATCACACCCTCACAGATTTGGCTAGTAAGGAGATAGATTTCCAATGGAATTAGATAGTGGATTACTTAGGACAATGCTCCCACCAACTGAGCCACACTGGCTAGGGCAGTGATAACTTAGTATAGATAAGATTAGCTTAATATCAGCTCTCTGCATTCTTAGTCCTACAGAATGACACCAAATCTGATGGGCCAAATGATTAACAACATGAGCAGATATTATATACGAAAGGGTCATTTCTATACTCAAGTAAAATAATTATATTGTCTGCAGTTGTGTCTCAAGGGGAGGAGGCAAGGTGGATAGTACTGGTAGGTAGATGAAGACCTGGCTTATAGCAGCCTCTTGCAAGATAAGCAGGCAAGTCATAGGTACTTGTGAGATTGCCTTTTCCAGCATATTTTTAGGGTATGATAGAATGGCCCCTCAAGCATTAGGTCAAATTATTGGTTAACCTTGCTTATGTAATCTATGTGGGTACATACAATGTGGCCAAAGTACCATGATGGAGCTGTTCTACTCTAATGAAAAATCCATGCTCATTCAAGTTATTGTTTATATGTGCTACTATTTCTCTGTCTGCATTCAGGGATCTTTATTTATCTTTATTCTTAGTAGTTTTATTATGATGTGCTTGAGCATGTATTTCTTTGGGTTTAACCGGTTTGGATTTCACTGAACTTCTCATATCTATAAGTGCATGCCCTTTGCTAAATTTGGGGGCTGTTTCAGTCATTGTTTATTCAAATTTTACTGCATTGCATTCTTTCTCATCTATGTGTGGGACTCATATGATGTCAGCCCTTCTGATAAGAAAAGAAGATTCCCTTTTCTGAGAGTTTTAGCCACTTAAGACCCCTGCTTCCATCACTGTTATTGCCACCACTACCGCTGTGAGACTGTCAGGGTGCAGAGATGAAAAAAACTGAGGGAAAGAAAAAAAGTAAATGGGGGATTTCCTTTATTTTCTCTGAGTGTTACTTGTCCACTTTCCTGCTTCTGAAGCAAGAACTAAAAGTTTTCTCCTGAAGTTCTCTCTGTGTGGGAGAGCATTGCCTGCAGAGCTCCCCATCTGCCACGGATGAGAATAAGTCTACCAAGACATGATCTTCTTGGGGAGGAAAGGTGGACTATCTCTCAAAGGAAAAGGACCAAGAGCCTTTTTCCTGAATGGGCTTTTGTTAGGTTCATTTTGCACATAAATACAGGTAAAGCTCATTAATCATTATCAGGTAGTAAGGATCAAACAGTAGATAACATACAAAGAACTCTGAGAGCCCACTCTGAGTCACAGTCAGATAGTTAAAAGGCCATAAAACTTTGGGGAACAAAACTCACTTCCTGCTCAGACCCTTATCATTTAATTGAGAGCATTCTAAACAAAGCAGGTTTCACAGGATTTTACATATTTTTTCTTAGATCTGATCGCCCTAGGGAACCTGCCCTTTCCAGCACAGGGCAGCACCTATCACTGGCATTGTTTCAGGCTTAAGTTATTGTTTCAGGCTTAAGTCAGGTAGGGAAAGTAAGGCAGCCAAAGAATTAGGAGACTTCTTGCAGACAGAATGAGAACTCGAGCTATGTCAAAGATGAGGAGCGAGGGTCCATCACCCCTTTTCCGTAGTCCCCAAGTCCTTCCCTGGGGGCCCCCTGTGATCATGCCTTTCTTAGGTCATCCCTCCCTTAAGGAATCTTACCTGTCATTGGCTAATGGATCAAGCATTGGGGGCCAGGCAGGGTGAAGTAAAAGAAGCAGAGGTGGTGCCCCTGTGAGGGAGATAAGTTTTGTCTCCTTAGTGGCTTATGGTCTGAAGGTCACTCACTCAGCCTTAGCCATGGGGGGTTACACCTTCTGAAACCAGGCAGGGTGGTTCCCAGCATCTCTGGGTTCCAGGGCACCTTGGGCCCAGAACTGTAGATAGAAGAGAGAAAAATGGGACTCACCATCAGTTTTGTAGTACTTAAAATCCTTGTCTTTCTCTTCAATCTATCATTTACTTTTTTCTTTTTACCTGGTATTTATTAATTTTTAAATACATTTTATTGATTATGCTATCAGAGTTGTCCCATTTTTTCCTCGCATTTATACCCCTCTGCCCTGAAACACTCTCCTACCAGATTCACCCACCTTAGTTCATGTCTCTGGGACATACATAAAAATTTTTTGGCTTCTCCATTTCCTATAGTATTCTTAACCTCCCCCTGTCTATTTTGTACCTACCATTTACGTTTCTTAATCTCTGTATCTTTTCCCCCATTCTCCACCCTCTCCCTCCCCACTGATAACCATCCACATGATCTTCATTTCTGTGATTCTTTTCCTGGCCTAGTTATTTGCTTAGTTGGTTTTTGTTTTTGTTTAGGTTTAGTTGTTGATAGTTATGAGCTTGTTGTCATTTTACTGTTCATATTTTTTATCTTCTTCTTTTTCTGGCCCTGGCTAGTGTAGCTCAGTGGACTGAGCACAGGCCTGTGAACCAAAGCATCACAAGTTTGATTCCCAGTCAGGGTACATGCCTGGGTTGCAGGCCATATTCCCAGTATGGGGTGTGCTAGAGGCAACCACACATTGATGTTTCACTCCCTCTCTTTCTCTCGCCCTTCCCCATCTCTCTAAAATAAATAAATAAAATCTTAAAAAATACTTTAAAATTCTTATTTTTCTTAGATAAGTCCCTTTAACATTTCATATAACAAGGGCTGGGTTATGATGAACTCTTTTATCTTGACATTATCTGGAAAGTGCTTTATGTGCCCTTACAATATAAATGAGAACTTTGTTGGATAGAGTAATCTTGGATGTAGATCCTTGCCTTTTATGACTTTGAATAGTGCTTTGTAGCCCCTTCTTGCTAGCAAGTTTTCTTTTGAAGAGTCAGATGATAGTCTTCTGGGAACTACTTTGAAGGTAACTGTCTTCTTTTCTCTTGCTGCTTTTAAGATTTGTCTTTATCTTTATTTTTGGGCAATGTGATTATGATGTGCCCTGGTGTGTGCTTCCTTGGGTCCAACTTCTTTGGGACTCTCTGAGATTCCTGGACTTCATGGAAATCTATTTCCTTTGCCAGATTAGGAAATTTCTCCTTTATTATTTTTTCACATAAGTTTTCAATTTCTTACCCTTCCTTTTCTCCTTTTGGCACCCCTATGATTTAGATGTTGAAATGTTCAAAGTTGTCCCAAAGGTTCCTAAGCCTCTCCTCATTTTTTTGAATTCTCGTTTCTTTATTCTGTTCTCATTGAATTTTTATTTCTTCCTTCTTTTCCAAACTGTTTATCTGAATCCTGGTTCCCTTCCCATCACTATTGGTTCCCTGTATATTTTCCTTTATTTCACTTTGTATAGCCTTGGCTTTTTCCTCTATTTTGCAACCATACTCAACCTTTTCCGTGAGCATTCTGATTACAGTGTTTTGAACTGTGCATCTGATAGGTTGGCTATCTCTTTATTGCTTAGTTCTGTTTTGGGGCAGTTGATCTGTTCTTTCATTTGGATCATGTTTTGTGGGTTTGGTTTTTTATGTGTGTTTTTTGTTTTGTTTTGTTTTGTTTGTCTCAGGGAAGCTGTTATATTGTAAGGGGCAGAGACTTAGGTGTTTTCCAGGGCAGGGCAACCCATGTAGATGTATATGTTAGGGAAAATCTGAGAAGGAACAATGTTGCTTCCTCAGCCCTCTTTTGGCTTCCAGTCACTTCCCCCACTACCTGCAAGCAAATTGGGCCCTTCTGCTGCTGATTCCCTGGTGTAACTTCTATCCAAGATGGAGGCATAAGTAGAAACATTTTGCCTCCTCACATGATCAAAAGAAGGACAAGAACAAATTTAAAAACAAAACATCACCAGAACTGCCAGGAAATCAAACTATATGGAAGTCCAACAACCAAGGAGTTGAAGAAGAAATATGCATTCAGACTGGTAGGAGGGGCAGAGACAGGCAGCTGGGATGGAGAGGAGGAGGAGTAAGGCAGCAGCTGGCCAGCCTGGCAGTTCCACATTTGCATGTGGATAAACCAGAAAAATAACTGGGGATAGAGACAGATCTCACTACCTAGGGTCCCAGCATAGGGAAATAAAGTCTCAAAACCTCTTACTGTAAAAATATGTGGGCATTGCATTGGCAGGAAAAACTTCCAGTCTTGCAGGAGAGTCTGTTGGAGAGATCCACAGGGTCCTAGAATGTACACAAACTCAATCTACTATTTAGTTTTTAAAGTCCTCAAAGAACTGCTTTGTGTATTTTGTCTAAATTTCATAGCTCCAGTCATGCAAGAGACAGGGTGAAATGTGGTTACTCCATCTAACCTGAAACCAAAATGCCCTCAGCCTCAGTTCTGCCATTGAAAACTGAAACCATCTACAGGTACACAGCTTAAGTGGATTTAGAACATAATTGCACTATCCTTTGAAATTTTTACCCAGGAAGATGAATATTGTATATTATTTTTTATTGTTTCAAGGACTTCATGAGAATTCATTTATTTGGACAAAAGAACGTGCAACTAACCCTCATCAGAGTAATGACTCCCTTCTCAAAATGATAGGTCATTCACCAGGCTTTTTAAATGATTGTTATTCTTCAAGTTTTCCTTCAGAAACCTTACTTTATTGTGTCTACCAATACCAAACTATTAATATATCATAAATTATGTCTGATTGTAATCATGCCTCAGCATTGGTGGATCTGCCTTAAATTAGACTTTACTTCATCAACACCTTAATATGATAGGGTGTTTTTAGTTTGGCAGTTGCTAGACTTAGCCCAAAATATTCTTGAGAGACCAAGGAAGGAATTAAAAACCTTTAACAAGGGCTCTGAAAGATGGTGGCAATATAGGTGGAAGCTGAGCCCACTTGCTTGTGCACCCAACTGGGACACCTAGCTGATCTTTGGAAGAACAGGGTGAACAGCCAACAGAATCCTGGCTCATATGAAGTTTGGAAGCCAAACTGTGCAGAGGACACTTAAAAGCATAGTAAGGAGATCTTGTAGGCTGACAGAAAGGTCCCTTGGCTGTGCGTCAGAGACCATGGCTGCCATGGGAGCATTGGAAGAGAGCTATATCAGTGATAGCAGCCTAGTGGCTCCCTCCCTTCACAGAGAGAAGTCTCAGACCTGTGCCAGGAGACACCTGGACACATAGAGTTGCTGGAGGGATAAAAAGGCAGTACATGATGTACCACCTATGACCTATGCAGGTTGGAGTGGTGGTCATCAGCTGATACACCAACAGATAATTTGGGGACCAGGGTGGCACCTGGAGCTGGGAAGGGAGATGGGCCATGACTCCCTGTGATCCAGATAGACTCTGGGCCTATCAGAGAGTTGGACTGTGTGGAAAGCTGGGTCTTGTAAGGAGTAGCAGGGGGAACCCAAAGGGAATTTTCTCAAAAGTGGAACTAGCCACTATGCAGGGATCTCATGTATGCATGGACCTCACACATGCAGTGTGCAGGCCAGCAAAGAGGGAGGAGTGGGGAAACGATTTGTTCCCACTCAGGGTGCCTCACAGACTGATGAAAAGAGGGAAACAGGGGATCAGAGAGGCAGAGCACCTAGAGAGACTTCTTTCAGTAGAGGAACTGAACCACCAAGCAGAGACCTCTTGTGTGTGCAGTGGCCAGGACAACAAAGCGGGGGTATTTTCTCAGTGTAAATATCCCACTCAGTGCACCTCAAAGGCTGATCAAAGGGTTGCAGAGAGAAGTGGCTTATCGGCAGTGGGCTGGTGCAAATGAGAAGAGTGGGCAGTGCAGGTTTCACAATCTGAGGGCAAGGACTGGAAACTGGTCACCTGTTATTATATCCCAGTATGAGCCCTCATCTTTGTGGAAACACAGGAAAGGAAAAGAATGGCGCCCAGCTCCGCTCGGTCTGCAGGATCCAGGAAGAACTGCAAAGCCCACTTGGCAGGTTAAAAATCAGCACAAAGTTTCCTTTTTGTTTTGTTTTGTTTTGTTTTTCAAGAGTGAGGCTGTGAGAAGACCTAAGATGGATCCAGAAAGTAGTCAGAAGGTGAATGCCAACAGCTGAGACAAATTTCACTTTGCTATCTTTCAGAACTTGAAAGGTTATTTTTATTTCTCTTCTTTCTATTTATTTGTTTTTTCATTCTCCCTCTCATATAGCATTTCAATTTTTCTTCTTTCACTTCACTCATATTCCAAATAACATAATACTCTTGATATTTTACTTTTTATTCAGATTATATATTTCTCATCATGCTATTGTTATTCCAAATCCCACATAACACATTTCTCTGTTCTTAATCCATTTGGCTATCTTCCTGAGTTTTATTACTGTTGTAATTAACTTTATTTTCTCTCATACTATGCCAAGTTTCTATCCCTTACTCTCACTATTTCTCCTCCATCTAACCTCGCATAAATGCTCTTCATTAAGTCATTTCACATTATTTTCCCCTTCTAATAAGAGTCTTATTTCTTTTTCACCTTTTATAAATAGTGGCTAGTTGGGGAAAAATTCATGGTTATTGTTGTATTTATTCAAACAACTCCTATTTGTTCACTACATATTTGTACATTAAATCTCAGAATATTCTCATGCTGTCTTACTCTATTTTGCTTTAACCCTTCCCATGATCAGCTGAGTGAGGGATTTTATCTCATTATCTTCTCTCTCCGCCCTTTCTTTTCTTTTCTTACTTTTTTCCCCTCTCTCAACCTGGACTTTACTCCTTACTCTTATTACATTGCTTACCCCATCCTCTCAAAACCATTTTTCTTTACTGTAGATATCTCATACACACTTTTTGCTTTTTTACAATATTCTTATTACTGTTCCACATTTATTAAACTTCGTTCAGCAGTTATTACTGTCTACCTTTCAGTGTTTTTTTCTGCAAGTTTGCTCCTGTTGTTATGGTATCTTCTCAATTTAACATCAAACCTCATAGTATACTCTTTCCTCTTTTTACCCCATTGTTCCCATCACCTTTACTTATGTTTTAAATTTTGCGCTCTCCCTTTTTTCACCTTGGTTCTATCCCAACTCTCATCAATTCTCTTCACAATTACCACACAACAAAATTGCCCCCTCTTTTAGCCATCTATTATAACCTTTGTCATATTTTATAATATCCACAATCTCTCTGCAGCTTTATTAATCTTAGTTTAATTGCAGTTGAGACCACTAATGTGGTAGGCAGGTTCTATTTTCTGGCATAGGTTTGGTTGTCTAGTAATATTGTCTGATAAGAAACATATGTACAACAGCAAACAAGACAAAGTGTAAATTGTGATTACCAGTAAACCCTCAGGAGGGGAGAACCCATCAACAAATGAACCACAAAAAGGAAATGCCCAAGTACAACAAAAGAGCCCACACAAGTTGACACACTACAGCATTCAGACAAAGAGATAAAAAAGACTGTACCACTGAGTCACACAGAATGTCTACCACAGGAGTTCACCATACGAAGGCATCTGTCAAAGCAGAGCATCTGGAATCACAGAAACAAACCAAAAGAGCCACCTAGCCCTGGCTAATGTGGCTCAGTGAATTGAGTGAGGCCTATGAACAAAAATATCACTGGTTTGATTCCCAGTCAGGGACTATGCCTGGATTGTGGGCCAGAACCCAGTGGGGAGCTCGTGAGAGGCAACCACATATTGATGTTTCTTGCCTCTCTGCCTTCCTCCTTTCCCTTCTGTGGAAATAAATAAATAAAATCTTTAAAATAAATTGTAAAGAAAGCATAACCTAAAATGGGGAGACAAAGAGAGAATCCACAATGGAAAGGGCAAGAAGCCTCCCCAGTAAAAGAGATAAATGAAATATAGGCAAGCAAACTATAAAATATAAAATTCAAAAGAATGGTTATAAGGATGCTCACAGAACTCACTGACAACTACAAAGAATTGAGTGGGGACTACAACAGTATGAAAAACAAAATAGAAAATATAAGCAAGAATCGGGAAGAAATACAGAATACAATAACTTAAATAAAAAATACATTGAAAGGAATTGCAAGCAGGTTGGATAAAGCAGAAGACCCAATCAGTGAGCTGCAAAACAAGGTAGAAAGAAATACCCAAGTAAAGCAGCTGCATGAAAAAAAGATACAAAAATATGAAGATAGCTTAAAGGAACTGTAGGACAATATGAAATGCAACAATATTCAAATCTCAAGAATACCCAAAGGAGAAGAAAAGGAACAAGCGAGAGAAAAAATATTTGAAAAAATAATGACAAAAAACTTCCATAACCTGAAGAGGGAAAAAGCCATTCAAGCTCAGGAAGCACAGAAGGTTCCAGTCAAGATGAACCCAAAAAGGCCTACTTGAAGACACATCATAATTAAAATGCCAAGTTTTAAATACCAAGAGAGAACCTTAGAAGCAGCAAGGGAGAAACAAAAAGTAACATGAAAAGGAGCTCTGATAAGACTAGCAGCTGATTTATCAAAAACACCCCAAGCCAAAAGAGAATGGCAAAGCAATATTCCAAGTAATGAAAATCAAAGGCCTGCAACCAAGACTACTCCACCCACTGAGGCTCACAATTAAAATGGAAGGTGAAATTAGGAGTTTTCCAAACAAAAGAAGCCTAAAAGAATACACCTCCACCAAATCAGCACTGCAAGAGATGCTATAGGGACTTCCTTCAGAAAATGAGTCAAAACAGTGAGAGAGAGAGAAGGGAACACAGATGCAAAAGGGGAAAAATGAATAAGTACCTGTCAATAATAACATTAAATGTAAATGGATTAAATGCTCCAATCAAAAGACAGGGTAGCTGAATGGATAAGAAAACATGCCCACACATCTGCTGCTTAAAAGAGACCTACCTTAGAACAAAAGAATTACAAGACTGAAAGTGAAAGGATAGAAAATATTCCAAGCAAATAGACACAGAAAAAGCTGGCATACTAATGCCCATATCAAACAAAAGACATTTCAAAGCTAAGACCATAAATAGAGACAAAGCAGGACACTTTGTAACTCAAGGGGAAAATCAATAAAGAAGGCAAAAACATTATAAACATATACGCACCAACATGGGAGCACCCAAATACATAAGAAAAATCTTGGAAGACTGCAAGAAACATACAGAGAGCAACGTATTTACTAGAGGAATTTAACACCCCACTTTCAAAAATGTATAGATCTTCCAAAGAAAATATCAACAAGGTTATTTTGTAATAGAACAATGCCAGGTATCAAATGGACTTAACTGATATATATAGAAACATTCATTCCAAAGAAGCAAAATCCACATTCTTTTCAAATGCACATGGAACATTTTCAAACACAGACTACATGACAGAATACAAAACAAGCCTCAACAAATTCAAGAAAATTGAAACCATATCAAACATTTTCTCAGGCCACAAGAACCTGAAACTAGAAACTAACCTCAAGGAAAAATTTTCAAAAAAATCAAACCCATGGAGATTGAATAACATGCTATGAAACAATACATGGGTCAAGAATGAGATCAGGGAAGAAATCAAAATTTTCTGGAAACAAATGAAAATAAACTCACAATAACCCAAAACTCATGGGACACAGAGAAGGCAGGGCTGAGAGGGAAGCTCATAGTGATACAGGCCTACCTAAAAAAGAAGCATTTTTTTCTCTACATCTTTAGCTTTCAGCCCAACATCTGGCATATAAGAGACATGCAGTCATATTCCAGACTGATGAATGGGTATTTGTGCTGACTATGCACTATGAAAAATTTCAGTTGTCAGCTTATTTTATTTAAAGTTTTCCTCAAAAGTGATAATAAGGTAATAATTTCAATTTTTTTCTACATTAAACCTCAAGTGCAAGCTTATTTTACTGGAATATCTACGTGTATTAAAAATAACCAGAAAACCCAAACCAACTTACTCTTCCAGTAGCCCTCCTGCCAGCCTCCCTTCTCTCTTGCCAACATTACTTTCTTCTTTCCTTCTAGCTCTTCCTGTGGACATTCTAGGGCCTACGCCTCTAGGCCCATCACACTCCTTGACTTTAGGTTTGACTATTTGACAATATGTTTGGGGAGCTGTAAGAGTTGCATTGAACTCTCACTTTAGCTGGGCATTCAAACTTGTCCTACAATTAGACCTCAAACTACCTATCCAGTGTCATATTACAGCACCTCTTTGAAGTTTGAATTATACTGGACTATTCCCCTTTTTATTATCTATTTGATTCGCTTTCACGCATTCATACTTTTGTTCAAACTGGTCACTACTATAATTTCCTTCCCTATCTTTTTGGCACCCCACCATATTATTCAGGTTTAACTCAACCTCTGATGTCACCTCCACCATGGAATAATGGCCTGGCTCATTCACTTTGCTCCCATAAGACTTTGTATACACTTCCTTGATTGCATGTATTCTGTGCATCTCACATTACTATGTGTGTATCATCCCACACTACTCTCCATACTTTCCTGTCTTCTCTATGTCAGTATCACTAGTACCTGCTCCAAGTGGGTACCCAATGAATGCTTATTAAACCAAAAAGACCAATAAATTGTCCTCCATATGTCACTTTATCTGAGATCTAAGGAATATTAAAATCTACTTATATAAAATCAAAGAGATTGTAATTTTGAAACAGAATTTAGCTGTATTAACTCCTCCAAAAATAGTTTTTCTAATCAAGAGAAAGCAGTTCCATCATAGTTAGCTAAGGATTCTTTTGTAATATTTTTCAAATTAGTAAATATGTCATTAGCTGAGCCATGGAAACCTCATTACTTGATCATATGTAACAATGATTCAACTGCCATTAAATAAGAATGAAAATATTTGTGATCATCTTGATCTCATCATGCATTTTAATATGCACTGATAACACTCTAATGAGTACTATAGGTAGCAGATTTACCACAGATATTAGAAATCATGTTTCCTTAGTGTCAATTATGAAAGGTCAATTGACATTTTCATCTTGAGATATGATTTTCAGGTACAACCAGCTCAGATATTTGAGCTGAATGTGAAATACTTGATTCTGAAAGAAAAGTCACAAAAAGTGCTCCATTTTTGTAGATTAAAAATTGTCTGTTGCAGTTCCATCCATGCTGTTGGAAAAGGTAGGAGCTACTTCTTTCTTTCTGCTGCATAGAATTCCATTGTGTAAATGTACCATAGTTTTTTGATCCATTCATTTACTGATTGAACTAGAAAGCATTATGCTAAGCAAAATAAGACGGGCAGTGAAAGACAAATACCACATAATCTCACCTTTAATGATAACCTAATCAACAAAACAAACAAGCTAGCAAAATATAACCAAAGACACTGAAATTGAGAACAGGCTGACAATGACCAGAGGGGAGGGTGGGAATTTCAGGGGAAAAGACTGAATGGTTTGCAGGAACAAGTATAAAGGACACATGGACAATAACAAGGGTGGGGTGGAAATGGGAGGGAGATGAGGAGGGCTGGGGGTGGGTTGGGATGGGGGTAAAAGGCAGAAAACTGTACTTGAATAACAATTAAAATAAAAATTAAAAATAAAAATAAAATTGTATTTTTCTTCTTTGGAGTTGGCCATGGATGGAATAGCAATGGATGGAATTGTTTTGCTTTGGAGAAATTGCTTTTGTTTTTTAGTAGTTAAACTGATTTATCTTCCGAAATGAAATGTTTCTCTGGATAATTTCTAGGGGATTCACTGTGATTGAAGTTTGCACATTTGGAAATCTATTAATATCTGCCCTTTCACATTATGCCATCACTCACTGATAACCTTATCAAAAACCAAGTAAGCAGGAACTTCCTAGCAGTAAGGCAAGATAAAGAATGAATTAATAACTTTTCCTGCACAAGGTCTCTGGTTCAGGAACTCCCCACCCAAGTTGGGGTGCTGTTTGAAGTCTCTGAGCTGTTTTCTATCCAGTTTCATTACTTAATACCTTATCTAGCTAGTCATTTAGAGAGCATTAAAATTTATGTCCAAGAACATTAAATGTAAGTGAATATATCCAGGATTTTAATCACTCTATCTAAACCTAAAAGCAGTAAAAGCTAAACAAGAAGTCTATGCCAGGAGTTACACAAGAAAGATCAATGGGTGCCAATTTCCTTAACCCCAGATCACAAGCTTCAGTACAAGGGCCAGTAAAAAGTGATGGATTCAATCTGACAGTAACAAGAAAGGAGGTGGGAGCAGATAATGGGAGAAAAGGGTGAAGGGTTTACAGGAAAAACTATAAAGGACACATGGACAATAACAAGGGGAGTGGAAACAGGAGAGGGAGGTAGGAAAGGCTGGGGTGGTGGGGAGGGTGGGGGAAAATGCAGAAAACTGTACTTGAACAACAATAAAAATCAAAAGTATTTAAATAAATAAATAAATAAATAAATAAATAAATAAATAAGCTGGCCGTAAAAAAAAAGTGATGGATTCCAGCTGTGATAATGTGTGGAAACTTTCTCTGGTGTCCTGAGGTGGCGACCCACAATGTAATGACTCATCAGTGAGGAAGAAAAAGTAAAGAAGGATCAGGAAAGCAGTGATCTGGTTTTGACATGTAATATACGCCTAGAAATGCATGTCAGTTTCACCCAGATGGCCTTTTTAGCCTTGAAAAATTGGATCAACACTAATGAATGGAGTTTTGAAAGTTCAAAAGGTTTTTGTTGAAGAAAAAAATAAAAGATTGCTTCCATAAAATCAAGCTTCCATTCGGGAGGCATACAATGCTATTACTTCCAACTGTCTCTCATTACAATACTGAATTTTTGTTTTGTCTCAGATTTATGGCAGTTCAAGTTCTTTCCTTCAACTATCAATTTGGATAAGGACTTCTTATCCAAAGAACCCCTTTTAAATTGCAACTTGGAAAAAAATAATTCTCCAAAGACTTTCGCAGGCAGCTGCTACCTAGTGTTGCAAATTCTACATTCAAATGGGATTCAATTTTTGCTCATTTTCAACCTGAATACTTTTGTTCTGTACAGCAGAATCATGCATTTCTAGCTCCACTGCTTTTTGAACTTGTCTTGTTAAGACTTCTCAGCTCTGAATATGAAATTCAAGCTTTTGAAGACAGATTAATAAAAATCAGAAACAAGAACAGATAGAACAAGAACAGATAGGGCCATGCTGAAGTCAGTGAGAGAATTGGGTATCAGAGAATAGAGTCTGACTCTGCAGACAAACACAGGGGTGGACAAAAGCAATTTTACAGTTATGAGTGATATTCCTTTGAGTTAGTAAAGCTATTGTAATAATTATAACCTGCATGCCTTTCCATGTTACAATAATTATAAATGAACAACTGTAAGCCCATTTTTGCCCACTCCTAAATATGAGGTCTGTCCAGAAGGTATCTGACCATGTAATATGAAAAAAAGAGAACTTTTTTTGTAGAAGATACAAGGTACAAGAAACATTGTACATAGGACAATGACATCTCAGTCCCCTTCAAAGTAGGCACTTTGGGAACTCACACAGTTCTCCCAATCATCATCACCTGACCCATCATGTTTTCCTGAATCTCATCAACAACCTCAATTCTCTTTCTTTTCAAAGGTGATTTTAGTTTTTGGAAAAGCCAGAAGGCTCTGGGCACTAAATCTGGGTAGTAGGGGGCTGGGTCACCTCGGTGATTTGATGTTAAACCAAAAAACTCTGCATGAGAAGTGATGCATGAGTGGGTGTACTGTTGTGATGAAGCTGCCAATCACCAGTTGCCAATAGCAGCGGCCTTCTGAATCATCTATATAGTTTCTGTGGAGGAATGTTCAAGCTTAACACAAAATTTGATGCAGATTTGTTTTTCTACATGCCCATTTTTAATGCAATGGCAACATAGTACACATGCTCACTCAATAGTGTCTACTGCTCCCACTGACTAGTACAATGAAGTCATCATTGTTTACACATGCATATTCCCGTCCACTCTCCCTGCCAGATTACATCAATGTTATGCAAACTGTTCTTGTTATATTAATAATGGCTGAACTTTTTATAGACAGACTTCATGATATTTACTGAATCTACATTTTAGTTACTTCTATTGAATAGGCGACTCACTTAGCAATTCAATGTCCCATTGAAAACCCACCATTTGTTTCATCTTGGAAAATATCCACGTGGCTTCCATATTGACAACATGAAACAACCACAATGTCTGGTATATGTGAGGGGGGCTTAGTAGCAGATAACATCCTTCAAGAAATTTCTCAGTGGAGTGTTTTTTGCATGGCAGTGAGTGCTGTATACATGCAGTCTTTATGTTTTTTGGAAAAAGTTTAAAATGCAGAGTTTACAGAGAAAATATGGTAAGAGAGAGTGGTCTTAGACATTCCACTGTATAATTATATTCTGCTGAAATTAAAGACTCTTATGTGATATCTTGCCTTGTTGTCAACTTGAACATGATTGCAAAATGATTTAATACAAATAGCACTATGACCTTCCTGCATGCATCATTCCCCAAATACACATGAATGATGTATAGGTTCCATTTACAGTACATCTGCCCTTCCCCCATCCGGCTGAATAGAATAAAATTTGCTACTTAATTTACAATGTAGATTGTTTTTAGTCAGCTTGACACAGATGAAAACCACAACCAAAAGAGTCTCCATGTAAAATGTGCCTTTAAGTTGTAACATTATTCTCCATATATTTAGGTGTAGCAACTGTAGATCTGAGTCAGTTTGATCTAGCTCAGTTTTTTAAAGTATTAGAAATATTGCACTTTTTTTGGTAGTGGAATGGCTACACTTGGAATTTGACATTTTGAAATGTTTCCTTAAGTTCAGTTCCAGGTTGGGGGTGGGGCAGGGTGGAGATAGGAGATGGGTCCCAGCTGGTTTCCAATTTGATCATATTTGCAAGAAGAGAAACCTGATCCCACATACACATGGCTCAATATAAGAGCCCTCTGCTATTTGAAGACAGTTTTTTTAAATATATTTGATTGATTATGCTATTACAGTTGTCCCATTTCCCCCCTTCACTCCCCTCCACCCTGTACACCCTCTCCCACCCACATTCCCCCTCTTTAGTTCATGTCTATGTGTCATAAGTTCTTTAGCTTCTACATTTCACATACTATTCTTACCCTCCCCCTGTCTATTTTCTACCTACCATCTATGCTACTTATTCTCTGTACCTTTTCCCCTCTCTCTCTTCCTCCAACTCCCCTGTTGCTAACCCTCCATGTGGTCTCCCTTTCTGTGGTTCTGTCCCTGTTCTAGCTGTTTGCTTAGTTTCTTTTGGTTTTGTTTTAGGTGTGGTTTTTAATAATTGTGAGTTTGCTGTCATTGTACTATACATGTTTTTTTTATTATCTTCTTTCTTAGATAAGTCCCTTTAACATTTCATATAATAAGGGCTTGGTGATGATGAACTCTTTGAGCTTGACCTTATCTGAGAAGCACTTTATCTTCCCTTGCATTCTAAATGAAAGCTTTGCTGGATAGAGCAATCTTTGATGTAGGTCCTTGCTTTTCATGACTTGGAATACTTCTTTCTAACCCCTTCTTGCCTGGAAGGTCTCTTTTGAGAAATCAGCTGACAGTCTGATGGGAACTCCTTTGTAGGTTACTGTCTCCTTATCTCTTGCTGCTTCTAGGATTCTCTCCTTCATTTTTACCTTGGCTAATGTAGTTCTGATGCGCCTTGGTGTGTTCGTTCTTGGGTCCAACTTCTTTGGGACTCTCTGAGCTTCCTGGACTTCCTGGAAGTCTATTTCCTTTGCCAGAATGGGGAAGTTCTCCTTTATTATTTGTTCAAATAAGTTTTCAATTTCTGACTCTTCCTCTTCTCCTTCTGGCACCCCTATAATTTGGCTGTTGGAATGTTTAAAGATATCCTGGAGGTTCCTGAGCTTCTCCTCATTTTTTCTGAATTCCTATTTCTCCATTCTTTCCTGTTTGGTTGTTTCTTTCTTCCTTCTGGTCCACTCTATTGTTTTGAGTCCCAGTTTCCTTTCCATCCCTACTGGTTTCCTGTGCATTTTCTTCATTTCTCTTATTGTAGCCTGCATATGTTCATCTAATTTGCAACCAAAATCAACCAATTCTGTGAGCATCCCGATCACCAGTGTTCTGAACTGTGCATCTGATAGGTTAGCTATCTCTCGGTCACTTAAAAGGATGAGTTCTGGGCATTTGATTTGTTCTTCTGTTTGAGCCATCTTTTTGGTCTGGTCGCACCTGTTACAGTAAGTGGTGGAGCCTTAGATGTTCACCAGGGCAGGGCACCCCAGTCACTGGGTTGTGACGCTGTATGTGGGGGCGGGGTCGAGAGGGAACAATGGCGGTTGCTCCATTCTCCCTGGGACCTCAGTCCCCTCTGCTGCTTCCCCCAAGCAAACTGGGCCCCTCTGGTGCCAGTTCCCATGTGGGTGGGCTTGTGCACACTGTGCGTCCCTCCAAGGACCTCCCCCGTGAGGATAGGTGTCTTTCTGTGCACCTCAATTCCCACAGATGTCCTCAGACAGTGACCTAAGGCTCTATTTCCCATCACTGTGATCCTGGGTTGTGTGTCCTGCCTTGCTTTACTATCGCCACCTCACTGGGTCTGCCGGTTGCCGGTTGCCACCCCTGGGCCAGGGTCTCCTAGCTGCCACCTGCTCACTCAGGGTCCACCTGCTGTAGTCCTGCATGCCAAGGACGTTTTATAGGCCCCTGGATGTCTTATGTGCTGGTCCCACTGCTCTCTGCTCTCTGCACCTGGCTGCTCATCTCTGCCTCTCCTACCGGTCTGGATGCATGGGTCTAATTGAACTTCTTAGTTGTCCAACTTCCAATCAGATCAATTTTCTGTCATTTCTGGAAGTTATTCTGTTTCTAAATTGATGTTGTCCCTATCTTGGTTGTGCGTGGAGGTACAGTGCATCCACCTATGCCTCCATCTTGGCCAGAAATCTGAAGTCAATTTTCTTTTTAAAAAAGGAAAACCTGGACACAACCCATGCAAGTAAATGGAAGGTCTTTAGTTTAAGTCTCAAAAGAAAAGAAAATCTTCCTTAAACATGTCTTTTTGGTTAAAAATGTATCCTAACCTTTCTAGGCAAGACACATTTCAGTCCCCAGTTTTCAATCCATAAACATAAGGGGTGCACAGGAACAGCTGTTTCTAGATCATTAAAGCATGAAGTTAGTTTGATATTCTGTCAAATATCAACCATGATGATATCTTTATTTACAGGATTTAGTCCCGTCCCCCACTCCTGTCACACTTTTGTCCTTGAACAAGGTTACCTCTCTCATCTGTGGGATTATTTGCTGCTCAAGAGTTAAAAATGAACAGACAGTAGGGAACCTTAAAAAAAGCAAAGGGAGATGAGCAGAATATCAGCAAAAAGGAAAGGAAAATCTAAATTGCATTCCATAGTTATATGTATACCTGGCTGAAACAAAGTATACAAAATATGTATACTTTGCCATTTTGGCAAAATGGAGCCAAAACCTGAATGTTTTTAATCTAAATGTTTCATTAATCCATTGGTTTAAAATAATACCTCAGTCTTTATAAGTATAGTTAAAAGTTATGATTACAGCCCTGAAAAATATGACGACAGACCCCTCTGGGTCCATCCATGCTGTCACAAATGGTAATATTTTACTCATTTTGTGTCCAAATAATATTCATTGTACATATGTACCACTGTTTTTTAATCCACTCATCTACTGATGGACACTTGAGCTCTTTCCATATCTTGATTATTGTTAATAATGCTACAATAAACTTAGGGATGCATATATTCTTTCACATTAGTATTTTGGGTTTCTTGGATAAACCTTGAGAAGTAGAATCACTGGGACTGGGACATAATGCAAGTCCATTTGTAATCTTTTGAGGAAACTTTGTACTATTTTCCACACTGGCTGTACCAATCTGCATTCCCATCAACTGTGCATGAGCATTTCTTTTTCTCCACATTCTCACCAGCACTTGTCATTTGTGGATTTATTGATGATAGCCATTCTGACAGGAGTGAGGTGATAGCTAATTGTGGTTTTAATTTGCATGTACCTGACAGTTAGTGACATTGAACATTTTTCAGGTGTCTATTGGCCATCTAGATGTCCTCTTTAGAGAAATGTCTTTCAGATCCTCTGCCAATTTTTTCAGTATTGTTTGGGGGTTTTGGTGTTAAATAGTATGTATGATTTCTATATAAATTTTGAACATTAACTCTTTATCATATGTATCACTGCCAAGGCAATACTTCCATTTAGTAGGTTTTTCTTTTCATTTTTAAATAGATTTCTTTGCTGTGCAAACCTTTTTAATTTGATATAATCCCATTTGTTTATTATTTTTTTTTCTTTCCCTTGTCCAAGCATTGCTAAGACAAATGTCAGAAAGTTTACTGAATATGTTTTCTTCTAAGATTTTTATGGTTTTGAGTCTTACATTTAAGTCTTTAATCCATTTTGAGATTACTCTTGTATAAGATGTAAGAAGGTGGTTTAGTTTCATTTTGTTGCACATATTTGTCTAATTGTTCCATCACCATTTATTGAGTAGACTGTCTTTACCCCATTGTATCTTCTTTCCTCCTTTGCCACTTATTAATTGACTATGTAACTGTGAGTTTATTTCTGGACAGTCTATTCTGTTCCATTGATCAATATGTCTGTTTTTAAGACAACATTCTGCCATTTTCATTCCTGTGGACTTATAGTGGAGTTTTACATTAGGTAGTGTGATACCCCCATCTTTCTTCTTCATTCTCAAAATTGCTGTAGCTATTTGAGGTCTTTTGTGTTTCCACATAAATTTATGGATTATTTGTTCTAGTTCTGAAAAATATTCCATTGGTATTTTGATAGGAATTGTGCTGAATCTATAGATTTCTTTGGGTAACATGGACATTTTAATGATGTTATTCTTCCTTTCCATGACCCTGGTATATGCTTCCACTTATTTGTATCTTCTTTGATTTTTTTCTTCAGTTCTCCAAGTATAGGTCTTTTACATCCTTGGTTAAATTTATTCCTAGGTATTTTATTATTTTTGAAGCAATTGTGAGTGAGATTGATTTCTTAGTTTCTCTTTCTGATATTTCATTATTAATATATAAAAGTGTAACTGATTTCTGAATATTAGTTTTGTATCTTGCTATTGTACTGAGTTCACTTTTCAGTTTTGGTTGTTGTTTTTTTGTGTGTGTGGAATCCTTAGGGTTCTCTCTATATAGTATCATGTCATCTGCAAATAATGAGATTACTTCTCCCTTTCCTATTTAGATACCTTTTATTTCTTCCTCTTGCCTGATAGCTGTGGCTAGGACTTCCAGTACTATATTGATTAAGAGTGGTAAAATCAGACATCCTTATCTTGTTACTTTTAGTTTTTCCCCAATTTAGCAAAATGTGAGTTGTGAGTTTGTCATATATGGCTGTTATTATATTGAGGTATGTTCCCTCTATTTCTCTTTTGCTTAGAGATTTTATCATAAATGGGTGCTGGATTTTATCAAGTTATTTTTCTGTATGGATTGATATTATCTTGTAATTTTATTTTTTTAAGATTTTATTTATTTATTTTTACCAAGAGGGGAAGGAAGAAAGAGAGGGGAAAGAAACATCAATGTGTGTTTGCTTCTTGTGCAACCCCTACTGTGGGCCTGGCCCAGAACCCCGGCGTGTACCTTGACTGGGAATTTTACTGGCAAGCCTTTGCTTCACAGGTTGGTGCTCAAGCCACTGAGCCACACCAGCTGGGGCTGATTGTGTGATTTTGTTTATGTGGTGTATCACGTTAAGTGATTTGCAAATATTGTACCAGCCTTGCATTCCAGGAATAAGTCCCACTTCATCACGGTGTATGATATTCCTAATGTACTCCTGGAGCCAGTTTGCTAATATTTGTTGAGGATTTTTGCATCTAGGTTCATCATTAATATTAGCCTATAATTTTCTTTCTTTGTAGAATCTTTATCTTGTTTTGGAATTAGGGTAGTGCAGGCTTCATAAAACTAGCTTGGTTGTCTTCTATCCTCTTGAATTTCTTGGAATAATTTGAAAAGGATAGGTGCTAGTTCTTCTTTGAATGTTTGGTAAAATTCAATTGTAAAGTACAGGACTTACTTACTTACTTACTTACATACTTTATTTATTTATTTATTTATTTATTTATTTATTTATTTATTTATTTCCTAGGAGTTTTTTTTTATTACTACTTCAATTTCATTCACTGTAATCAGTATTATCAGGTTTCCTGATTATTCCTGATCCCATTTTGGAAGATTGTATGTTTGTAGGAATTGATCCATTTTGTCCAATTATCCAGTTTGTTGGCATATACTTGTTCATTAAATTTTCTTACAATCCTTTGTACTTCTGTGGTGTCAATCATTATTTCTCTTCTTTCATTTCTGATTTTATTTATTTAGGTCTTCTTTATTTTTTTTCTTGATGAGTCTTGTTAGAAGTTTGTCAATCTTGTTTATCTTTCCAAGAAACCACCTCTTGGTTTCAATGAACCTTCATAATATATTTTATTCTTGATGTTGTTCCCACTCTAATATTTATTGTTTCCTTCTTTCTACTCACTTTGAGCTTTAATTGTTGTTCTTTTTCTAGTTCTTTAGGTATAAAGTTAGATTGTATATTAGTGGGTATTTTTGCTTCTTGAGGTAGGTCTATACAGCTATGAATTTCTGAGGTATAATATTATTTCTGGAGAGTACATTAATTAAATCACTATTTCCTTATTAATATTAACTTCAGAAACCATTTCTATCCATTACAGGTTTTTTTAAGGAGAATTTACAACCAGATCAACATAATACTTTATGTAAGACATCTTTGTTGGAGGGAACATTGCAATGGGCTAGGGTGTATTAGCTCAGATTTGACTCAGTTTCTTGAAATCATGGCATTGGCTCATAAAATACCGGAGTAAACACACACACACACACACACACACACACACACACACACAAATCATGTCCCACAAGACTCTAGAATCAAGGTGCAGTGCTTCAGACAAAGTTTTCAAGACATTTTTAAAGATAAGATGGACAAAAGCCATAAAAAACAATGTGACATGGAAGCAGTGTGCAATTCAGCACATGGACCTTGAAATCCAACTGCCTGAGTTCAATCAAAGGCCATCAACACTGATACTATGAATACAGAAATACAGAATAGCAGTGGTGGCCTAGCATCTGGAGTGTAGAATCATATTGCCAGAGTCAAATCCCAACCTCTGCTATTTTCTCACTATATGATTTTGGGAAATACACTTATCTCTCTCAGCCTCAGACATTTTCAGCTGTGAAATGGAGATAATAATTATAACTAATTCATGGAAGTACTGTGAAGTTCAAATTAATTAATATATGTACAGCACTTGGAACAATGTCTGGCACTCAAAAATGTTAGCAATTATTATTATCATTTTTACTATTAACTCTAGATGTTGACTTTAAAAGTATAAGATTAAATGTGTGGAAAGAATTTAAGGGTTAGCACTATAGGAATAGAAGTAGGGATGTATAACTTCCAAACCACTAGAGGAAAAAAAAAACATAGAATAAGGAAAACATAACAGAAACAACAAAAAGGTGGGGAGAAAAACAATAAAAACAACAACCAATACTTTTGTATATAGAAACCAAAATAAGATAGCATGGATCAGTAACTATAATAATTGTGAATAAATCAAAAAACAAATGCTGAGATTAAAAATTAAATTACATACTGTTTGTAAGAGATAACCTAAGACAAAATGACACACAAAGATAGAAAATGAAGGGATAGAAAAACTATTCCATACAAATATCCACAAAAAATATGCAGCAGTATTAATATCAGATGAGATAGAATTCAAGATGAAAAACATTAAAAATTACAAAATAGGTATTTCATATTTACAAAGGGAATGATTATCAATAAATACACAAAGATCAATTTCCTACACACTTATCATATAGCTTGGAAATATATAATATATAAATGGAAAGATAAACTGAAAATTCATAGTCCATTGTCATAGTGGGAAACTGTAACTTAGTCATCTAAGCGATCACAGATTGAATGAACAAAAATACAATTAATCATCAATTAAACCACAAAGAAAATCTCAACAAATTATCAAAAATAGAGATCACACAGGGCATATTCTTTAACCTAATTCAATAAAATTAGAAAATGACCACAAGAGGATGAACAAAAACATTTAATGTTTTTCTAAACAATTGTTGGATTAAAGAAAAAGGGATTGATAACTAAAATTTATGAACTATTTAGAAGTAAACAATTACAAGAACATTGCACAGTAAAATCTATGGGATGTATATGATGTAGAATTCAAATGGAAATATCTTATATAATTTATTAGAGAACATGAAATATTCTAAATAGATAACCTATGTTTTTACACAAGATAGTAGAAAAAGAACAGCAAAATAATTTAAAGTGAGTGATGAATTAAGACAAAGGACACATTAATAAATTAAAATATTTAAAAATATAAAATATAAAACTAAAAGCTGGTTCTTTGAAAACATAAATAAAAGAAAGAAATCTTTGTGATGATGGCAAGAAAATAAGACAAATTAGGAATACAGAAGCACTTATAGTTACAGATATTGAGGAGATTTCATGTACATTACAAAAGAGTATACAAACTTACTAACAATTTTAAAAATCTAACAATTTTAAAAATCAAGAAATTTCCTATGTGATGTAAACTTTTCAGAGTATATAATGAGAGTAATACTTTACTTTCATGTTCTATAAAGTTATACTACCTTAGTATCCACAAAAGACAAGTTTGACATCAAATAAGAAACTATAGCCAATCTCATCTCTGAAAAGATCTGGGTTGCAGACTGCCAATCTCTTCCTGTATCCTTACATTGTGGAAGGAGCTAGAGAGTTTCATGGCATTTCTTTTATAAGGACTGCCATTTGTTTGGGATCTACCCTCATAACCTAATTAATTCCTAAATTCCCACATACTAATACCACACCTTTGAAAGTCAGTATTTCAATATGTGAATTTTAGGGTGACACAAACATTTAGAGCATAGCAGAGCCATTACTTAAAGATGGGATGTGTTCACACACTGAACATATCATGTATATTTGTTGATGTAAACGATCTGATTGGTATCAGAAAATCTGTAATGCTTCTCTCTCTAATCTATGTTTTGGATTTTCTCTGGGGGGTGTGAGTATGGATACAAGAATTTATGGATTCCCTCCCCTGCTATTCTAAGTTACAGAAACTAAGCCTGACCCTCTCATTGCTTAGACACAGTGCTCTTTGATTTGTACTCAAATGTCTGATCTCTAAAGTTGAAGAGGATTTTGTCATGCCTTTCCTAGGACTCTGCTTCATGAAGGAAGTAATAGGGTACACATGAGGCTCCTGTACAAAATCAACTCTAATGCTTCCTCTTCAAACTCTCACTGGGCTCTTCCTGCCCAGAAATGTTTTGCCTTCCCTCATTCCATATAAAAGTAAAACCAGCTAGAAACTAATAAATCAAGAGTTACGGCATAGATTGTAGTGATTGTTTCACAGATACGCAATTATCTACAAACTCCTAAAGTGTTATACATTAAATATGTACAGCTTTTTGTACATTAATCATACCTCAATAAAGTGGTTTTTATAAAAGAAAAAAATAGTAACTTCTTTTGTTAATCTAATTAAACTGTGACATTCCTTCCCCTGAGGCTGTGAGGACCAAAGTCTAGTTTGAATGGGGAAGAGTTATGTGGCAAATAAAAAGATTGCATGGACAGAAAATATGTGAAATATCATTATTTCACATATAATCCCACTGCATCCAATAATAAGTCATCAGTTGCCTTCATCCACAAGAGAAGATTATCAGTAAGCAGTGGGAAAGAGTTCAACTTTTGGAGATCAAGTAACTTGAATGAGTTTGTATTTAAGAAGTTCCCATAGCTTAGCATTCACATAAAACATTAATCCTGAAAGGGTCAATTCAGACTCTCCTAGTTAAAGAAACTATCATGGAAATGCTCCATTTGAGCAAGTCTCTCAAGGTCAGAATGATCTTTACTGTCATTGTTTCAATGTTAAAGAAATATCATTCTTTGTTGCAAAAACTCAGTTAGCATCTTGCCCCTTGACGGCCAGCATACTTCGCAGAAAAGTAAAGTCCTAGATTCACTGTTTGATTCTTCTCATAGCAGCCAGAAAAGAAGTGAAATTAGAGATCATATTTTGATCATATTCATGATAGTTGCCATTGCTTTCAAAACTGAGGTATGATGAGGAGGCAGTTGTTTTCTATGAATGAATCTGTTTGAATATTCAGGCACAATCTTAATTTTTGTTACCCTGTACGAATTGCAGATTTTCTATCAGTACTAATCCATATGCACTGTTTTCCCCATTTCAAATCATCATTCACAAAGTAATCATTAACTAAATGAAGAAAAACCCTCTACTTCTGCATTCTGGGCTGTCAGTGATAAACAGAACAATAATAAAACTAATTAAATGCAACAGTAGTATATGCCCCACACATATGCTGAGAGCTGATTTATACTGTGTACATCAGTGGTTTCATTCAACTATAGTGTGAAATATCTGTTTTCATTCACACATGATAATGATTGCTCTTCCTTTTGTTTGTCATTGATGTTTTGTAACATCTAACAGGGTTATTTAACAGGCTTTTATTTTCTCTCTGAGCAGAATATTTTTCATTAAATTTGCAGCTGTTATCACAATCTTCTTAGAGTCAAGTAGTGTTTACCTGGATATTAAGTCTGAGTATGTGTTTAGTTGCATAATAGACACCAAAATTATCAGAGGCTTCAACAGACCAGATGTTGATTTTTATCTCTCATAGTACTCTGCAGTTAGAAGGTTCAGGATTGGTATGGAGCCTCTGCTCCAGAAGTCATACAGAGACCTAGACACCTTAGAGCCTATTAACCTACCATCTCTCAAGTATTGCCCTCACCTGTATGGGCCAAGATAGCTCACCACCACATCCATATCTCAGGCAGCAGATTGACGGAGAAAGGTGGAAGACACATGCTCTTTACCTCTAACAACAAACTCCAAAAGTTGAACACATCACTTTTTCTCACATCCAGTTAGCTAAAATTTAGTCTCACGATCACACAAAGAACCTGTGTGATTGAATATACTATGACCATCAGTTTCTGTTTTCAAATAAAGAGGGTAGTATGGAACTGGGTGACCTCTAGCAGCCTCTGTAACATCTTGTTTTTGCTATAAAAGCAAATGCTTGAATGACGCAACTGTAGTTTGGCCCATTTTATACTTTTAGTGAGAAAAAAAACATTTATTACTGGAAAGCATTATTGTGCACTTATGTTGGAAATATTCAATGATGTGCTTTGTTAGAAAAGGACATGAAAGTTGTGATATTTTATGAAGAATAAAGTTTTGTTTTTAATAAAACTTTTGTTTTTAATAAATATATCACAATATTTCTTAGTCACAGTTTTCTTTTTTGACTGCTTAAGTGAAATCAACACAACTACATATTCACTTGTCCTAGAACATACAGACACACAGTCTATATTTTTCTTGAGTCATACTCACTATTTAAGCTTACAACATTATTCTGAGTTGCATACTATGGAACTCTCTTGAAATCACTTGGCAATCCTGAAGGATTCTATTAATGGTCTGAAGCCTGCACTTTGAAAAACCCCCTCTTAAGTTAAATTTAAGTTGGCCATAGTGTGGTTTGTACATTCATTTGCAGAGTTCAGCCAATCAGTTTCAGTCTATACTGTAACCAGCATAAAGACTCAAGGCAGGAGTGTGTGTGTTTCTGTTTAGGGTGGGAGTGGGATTGTAATGGAAGACTGAGAGCAAAGGAGAGAGAAAGTCATAATATTGAAGGCCTATTTAAATAATTCTATTAACAGAGATTTTAATATATGAAAATTAGTTTGAGTCAGTGATGTAGTAGATTATAAAGTCACCTTTGCTACCGAGTTGCTGCTTTTCTATGTCTTTAGAAAGTGTTGGAGAGAATATATATATGCTAGATTCCTATCATTTTTGGATTTTCAAAATCTTTAGCAGCACTACTAATATACTGACATTCTGAAAACAAGTCCTTATGAAAACTAGAGGTCAAAATAACTGTCAACTTACCATTCCTCCCTTGTGGATTTGAGGGATTTACTAGAGTAGAATGTAATCTATTCAAAGGATAACAACCTCCCTGGCACATGTTAAAGCTGAGGCTAATAAATGACTTCTCTCTGGGACCAAGGGAGCTGACCAGGCCCCTTGCATGGCTACATTCTCTTGATCTTTACTGAATTGTAGCTGCAATACCTTTGGGCCTATGCCTTTGGAAGCCTTCATCAAACTTTTGGAGGTAGTAAAGCTAGAGCAGCAGCTTTAGATAGTTATTTTCAAACCTGTAAGAAAGTTAAAAGATTTTGAGGATCTGGGGTAAGATTGAGGTCTACTTTAACTCATTGAACTCAATAAATTGTTTTTATGATTTAATTAGAATTGTGAAAAATTGATGGATCAAATGTCATTTGCTCACTTGAGAAAACTTTTCACATCCTTCCATTAAATTGAAGAATCACAATTACAAGAACATTAGATGGACAAATAGCTAGCCTTTCTTTCTACTCTACTCCATCTGGAACTTGATTATAATATGGTAGTGGTACTCTGTAACATCTAAAGTATCACCATCTATATTGGTTAGCTATTGCCACAATATGCTATAAGGAAAACCCTCTTCCCTAAATTTACTACAATGCAGTAATAGGCAAATTGGTTTGCACTCACACATCTGTGGATTGGCTAGTGTTCAGCTGATCTATGGTGAATTCATTTGAGCTTATCTTTATGTTGTGGTATGGATCCAGGCCTGTTCTACAAGTATCTCCTTCTTCTTGGGCTAACAGCTACTTGGGCATGTTCTCATGGAGAAATTCAAGAGAGCAACCAAACTTTAAGTTTTGTTTGCATCACATGTATTAACATGATATATATAGGCCAGGACCAAAGTCAAAGGTAAGTAAAGTATACTCTTTTTACCACAAGGCTATGGCAAAGATGTGAATATACTACAATATTGCAGAGGAGTGAAGAATCAGGAGAAGCAATTTATCTACCACGCCATCCTTATGTGTGTCAACTGTTCCTCATATAATATATAATATAGTTCTGAAATCCCTCCCCATCCTAAGAACTCTCCTCTCAGCATGATAAGGTTTCTTCTTACTCCATTAATAATGAATGGGGCCTATCCTTATATAATATTTCAGTCAGGGCTGAGAGCCAGAAGATACATACCAGGGGTCATCCCTTTATACCTGTTGTGGTGTCTATTAGTCCTGGTTTCATTTTTTAAGATGTTATTTATTTATTTTTTAGAGAGGGAAGGGAGGGAGAAAGAGAGAGAGAGAAACATCAATGTGTGGTTGCTGGGGGTCATGGCATGCAACCCAGGCATGTACCCTGACTGGGAATCGAACTTGCGACACTTTGGTTTACAGCCTGTGCTCAATCCACTGAGCTACGCCAGCCAGGGGTTTCATCTATTGCCTGAACTATAGACAGAAGAATGGACTCATCATCTCTCTGTTTCTGAAAATTCTACTTAATGTAACATAAGATTTCATTAACTTTCTACATTAATACTTTTCTAACATTATTAACCATAATACTCTTCAAATAACCATCTCAATTATAAAATTTTCATTTCCATTTTTCTTCTTTAAAAAGATTTTATTTATTTATTTCTAGAGAGAGTGGAAGGGAAAGAGCAAAAGGGAGAGAGGAACATCAGTGTTTGGTTGCCTCTTGTGCACCCCCAACCGCGGACCTGGCCCAAAACCCAGGCATGTGCCCTGACTGGGAATTGAACCAGCAACCCTTTGGTTCACAGGCCAGCACTCAATCCACTGAGCCACACCAGCCAGGACTCATTTTAATTTTCAATGTTTCCATTTGCTAATGTTCCATTTAGGAAGAACACAACTGATATTTTGAAAGATTTATTACAGTAGTATGATTTTTAACAAATTAATTAGAATATATGTGGGTTTGTGTGAATTTGCTAAATGATAAGTGAAAGGTCATAAATTTACATAAAATATTTATGAACACTGCTTTGCACATTACCTTATGCATCTGTAGAACAAGTCATCATAGTATAAAATCTATGGGCACTGACAGTAGATTTGGATGTATGTCCTTAGAGAATATAACTGCTTATGCAGAAAAAGTATTCAAGATCTCTCTTCTTGACATTTTAATGAGCATATTGTTAGATCCTATGTAGAAAAATTAAGAACTCAGATTAGTTCTACTAATACTAACACCAAATATCTTTTTTAGCATTCTAGAATAGTAGACAAGTAACCTCCACATATTCCATATAGGAGGCAGCTCCCACAGATTGGTGCCATGATGAATTATTGCAAGATAACTTAGTAATTTTTAACTATGTGCTCTTAACAGAGCATTGCTATTCCTCTATCAAAGGTCATCAGATTGTTGCACATGACTTCATAATATAGCAGAAATAACACTTGGAGGCTAGATCATAAAAGGCAATATGACTTTGACATGCCCACACCATACCTCTCTTAGGATGCTTGCTCTTGGAATCCAGACACCCATCATGTGAGGAAGCTGAGTGACCACATGGAAAGGTTACCTACAGTTTTTCCAGCTTTAGCCCTGGCTATTTAATTGTCTAGCTGACAGTCAACATCAATTATCAGACATGAGTGAATGAACCTTTAGATAATTCCATCCTCTAGCTTCTGAAATAATTGGCTGTGGCCAAATAGAACATAACCCTACCCAAATTGCATATTCATAAGCAAAATAAATATTGTGTTAAGCCACCATTTTGAGATATTTGTTATGCAACAATAGTTAACTGGAACTGAAGGGGAACAGAGAAATACAGCAGCAGCTTGAGAGGCTTTGAGGACAAGGGATAGTAGAAATGAGAGGTAATAAAGGGTTTTTTTTAAAGAAGCAGAGTTTCCTGCATTTATCCATAGAGATATTGCCAATATCATGAGTTCAGTGTGATTCTTAACCTATTGGGAGTTTTCATAAAATCTAGGGAGATTATGTTCAGAAAAATAAACATATCTCTACAAACTTATTTGAACAATCTCAAGTAGTTCCCAGAAGGACTAAAGTCAGAATACCGACCAGTAAGTAGCCTAACAGCCTCCATGAATCAAGACCACTCCATTCTCTTTACCACTAGATGGACTTCTGAACAACACTTACTATGTGATCATGTGGAGGCTTCTTAAATATATTTTCCTGTTTATTCATTTACTGTTTCATTATAATCTTTTTTTTTTAATTTTGCTTCATGTAGACCAATTTTAGGTACACAACAAAATTAAGTGGAAAGCTGAGTTCTCATATGCTCCCTGTCCTCATACATCCCCCACTAACATTATCCCACACCACTGTGGCACATTCATTACAATCAATGAACCTATGTTAAAACATTTATTATCACCCAAGTGATAATAGTTTGTGTTAGAGTTTACATTAGTTTAGTATAAACCCTAACTTATATTAAGGATCACTTTTGTAAAACTATGTATATACATAAAAATGAAAAAGAATAGCAAAGAAATGATGAATCCAAAATTTAGGAGAAATGTTGGAGGTGGGGATGAGGGACAGTGTTGGGGAGCTTCTAAGTTACCAATAAAATTATGTTTCATAAGGTAGGTGATGGGTTCTTGTATTGTTGTTGTTGTTGTTGTTATATTGTTATTTTACATGCATGATACATTTTGCAAAAAATTTTGGAAGGATTGGAAAGCCCAGGTCATAATAGTTTAAACCAAACTTTTTACTAGTCCCTTTTTAAAGCCAATGCTAATAACTTTCACTATATGCTTTACTAGGTTGATATGCTAAATTTGGTGTGGGGAAAGGAAACAATAAGCAGTCATAAATGATGATTTCCTTATTTCTCCTCTTCACACACAGTGAATATGGAGATCAGAGAGCAGAGACAATGCCTCCCTCAAGTCTCAATTAGTCATATAGCAAAAGAAACAAAATAAGACAGACACATTCTTTGCTACTATTAAATAGATGTAAAGGTATTTCTAAGTATCATGTGTAAATATTTCCCTTCCAGAGTTAGAGAATTTGAGGATGTGGGCTGGTGGGGAGCTCCCTCATAAGACATAAGTATTATTTTTAGTCCCAGTACACTTGAATCAGGAATCATTCCTACTGACAATAATTTGGGGCAGGGTGGGAGAGGGAACAAAAAGAAAGGAAAAGGAAATGGAGGTAAAGAGAAAGGCAAAGAAATAATGGTCTCACAATGAAGTCTTGGGAGAAAGAAAATAAGTTAAGGAAGGTTTAAATGAAGCCAAGATTAGCCTTGCTGTTACTCTGTTCAGAGCCAATGCCAGTTAAAGCTTCATATTAGGAAGGAAGCAAGGGAAACGTCTCTAGCACTGTGGAGTATAGGGCAAATATAGTGGTTCAAAGACAGGAGGGACCCATTGATAGAAGTCTCCACAGTTTTAGATCTACCTGAAGAGGCCCTGAAACCCAGATCCCTAAATCTTTATAATAACTTAATAATAATAATAATATTTATAATAATTTCTTCTAAAAGATTTTATTTATTTATTTTTGGAGAGAGTGGGGGAAGGGAGGAAGAGAGGGAGAGAAACATCAATGTGTGGTTTCCTCTCACATGCTCCCTACTGGGGACATGGCCCACAACCCAGGCATGTACCCTGACTGGGAATCAAACCAGCAGCTCTTTGGTTCACAGGCTGGCATTCAATCCACTGAGCAACATCATCCAGGGCTATAATAATAATTTCTTATTATGGCTTATTGGTTACTCTTTTATCATTGTATAACATCCTTCTTTTTTTTCTGGTGACTTACAGTCTATTATTTTCTGATACAAGTGTACCAAATTCTACTCGCTTTTAGTTACTATTTCCATCTTTTCACTTTCAGCCTATGTGTACCCTTAAATGTAAAGTGAGTCTCCTGCACGTAGCATATGGTTAGATCTTGTTTTTCCTTTTTCATCCACTCTGCCACTCTATGTCTTTTGACCGAGAAGTGTATAAGTCTGCTGAGCCTGTCATAATGCAATACCACAAATTGCATGGCTTGAAACATGAAATTTTATTTTCTTATGGTTCTGTGGCTAGAAATCCATGATAAAGGTGTCATCAAATTTAGTTCCTTGTAAGGATTCTCTCCCTGTCTTGTAAATGGCTATCTTTGCTCTGTGTCTTAATAACATTTATACTGTTTGTTCACATGGAAAGAAAAACTTTCTGGTTTTTCTTCCTCTTATGAGGACTTTGTCTTTTTATATTTTGCACACATTAATATATATTTACAGTTAAAGGTCAATTTTTATGCTTTTATATTTAAATTCTATACAAGGATTAAAAGTGATTTATATACCATCATTAAAAGTAAAAGATTTTGTATTTGTCTATATATTCACATTTAGCAAAGAGCTTTATATTTTTGTATGCTTTTGTGTTAATGTTTAGCATCCTTTTGTTTCAATTTGAAGAATCCCATTAGCATTCCTCATAAGATGGTTGTAGTGGTAATGAACTCTCTTGACTTTTATTTGAGAATGTCTTTATTTCTCCATCATTTCTAAAGGATGGTCTTTCTGGATATTATATTCTTGGTCGGTATCTTTCTTTTTTCCTTTTAGTACCTTGAAAATATCACTTTACTCCTTTCTGGCTTATAAGGTTTCTTTGAGAGGTCCCCTAATAGTCTTATGGGAGATCCTTTGTATGTGAAGAGTCACTTTTCTCTTGCTGCTTTCAAGATTCTTGTCTATGAATTTAGACAGTTTAACTATAATGTATCTTGGTGTGGGCATCTTT
The DNA here is from genome assembly GCF_019186645.2 of Phyllostomus hastatus. Lineage (NCBI taxonomy): Eukaryota > Metazoa > Chordata > Mammalia > Chiroptera > Phyllostomidae > Phyllostomus > Phyllostomus hastatus. The sequence continues at coordinate 3,749,241 of NW_025334029.1, forward strand.
GTATACATCTTATTCTTATCTGTAGTCCTTTGAATATCTTGAATTTAGATGTGTATCCTCTTCCTCAGATTTGGGAAATTTTCAGCCATTATTTCAAATAATTTCATTTATCATAAGACATTGGCCCTTGAACCTAATCAACAACAACAACAACAACAACAACAACAAAACAAGCAAGCAATATACAACCAAAGACATTGAAATAAAGAACAAACTGACAGTAACCAGAGAAGAAGGGGAGAGGAATAATAGGAGATAATAGGGGAAGGGGTGTCAAGGAATATGTATAAAGGACACATGGACAAAGCAAAAGGGGGTAGGTTCGAGGGTGGGAGGTGGAAATGGGTGGAATGGGGGCATTGTGGGGTGAAAATAGAGACAACTGTACTTGAACAATAAAAAAAAACATTGTCCCTTTTGGTAATGCTTCGTAAGTCCCTTAGGCTTTCTTCACCTTTTCTTTTTTTTAAATTTATTGATTTTAGAGGGAGAGGGGATGAGGGAGAGAGTGAGAGAGAGAGAGAGAGAGAGAGAGAGAGAGAGAGAGAAACATTGATTTGTTTTTTCACTTATTTATGTATTTATTGGTTGATTCCTGTATGTGCTTTGACTGGGAACAGAACTGATAACCTTGGCATATTGGGACAACACTCTAACCAACTGAGCTACTTGGGCAAGGTCACTGTTTCTTTCTTTCTTTCTTTTTTTTTTGTTTCTCTGACTTTCTCTCTCTTCCTAGTCTTCCTCCTCCTTCTTCTTCTTGAATACCCTTAATACAGGTGTGGGCCAAAGTAGGCTTACAGATGTGAGTACTCAAAACACAGAGTTTATCATTGTATTACTATTTATTAACTATTGTTTTATTTATTTGTATGACAAATATAAACCTATTTTTGCACACTTCTGTATGTTCATTGACTCTTTTGGTGATGTTCAATAAGTCCCTTAGGATTTCTTCACTTTTTATTTTTTTTCAATTTATTGGTTTTAGAGAGAGAGAGGAAGGGTGAGGGAGAAAGAGAGAGATTTCTTGTTTCACTTATTTACACATTCATTGATTGATTGTTGTATGTGCTCTGACTGGGGATAGAACTGGTAACCTTGTTATATTGGCACAATGCTCTAACCAACTGAGCTACTTGAGCAAGGACACTTTTTCTTTCTTTCTTTTTTATTTTTTATTATTTTGTTCCTCTGACTTGGTAATTTCACATGACTTGTCTTAGAGTTTGCTAGTTCTTTCTTCTGCTTGATCAAGACTGCTGTTGGTTCTCTCTAAGAAAGTTTTTAATTCAGTTATATTCTTCAGATCCTGAATTTGTTTAGTTTTTATTTATAGTGTCTATCTCTTTGTTGGTATTTTCACTTTTGATTTTATTCATTTACTTATCTGCATTCTCTTGTAATTCATAGAATTTCCTTAAGATTATTTTGAATTCTTTGTCAGGTTACTCACAGATCTCTTTATTTAGGGTTAGTTTATGGAGATTTTATGGAGATTCCTTTGTTTGGGCTATGTTTCCCTGTTTCTTCATACAGCTCACTGTTTTTTGCTGTTATTTGTAAATTTGAAAAAAAACAGCTACCGCTCTGATTCTTGTGCACTGGCTTTGTACAGAGGAAGAACTTAAAAAATCATCCTGGCTAAAATGTACTGGATAGTTAAAATTCAGGGGATGCATCTTATCTGGATGTGAGTATGTAATTTCCCAATTAGAGAAATTTGCCAGTTTCTTTTTAAGGAACTCATAATCTTTTGTTCCCTCTGGTATTTGTCTGCAATCCTTCAGGTTCTCTGTTGTTGCAACAAGTCACTGAGGTTTACTTTGTTCTTAGCATCTCCCAGACATTCAAAGTAGGCCAGTTTTCCATCATCATTCTGAGTCAAATAAAACAAAAACCAGTGTCTCAGGAAACCTCCTAAAAAGCTGGAACATTGGATACATGCATAAATTCTGCTCTTTTCTTTCCCTCCCAAGAAAAAGTTATAAGTTGGGTGTTTTCTCTTTATCATGATGAGCTATGCTGGACTGGGACAGGGCTTTCTCAGATAAAATACAGTGGCTTTTCTTACCTTTTTCAATGTGGCTGCTTTTGGCTTTGTGGTTTTGAAGTACTTCAATTTATTAATGAGTTTCTGGAATTATCATAAATGCATTTTGTACTGTAAGTTATTGTTAAGTGGCTGTCTCTGTAGAGAAAGAAGTCTGTAGCTTCCTATTCCATCATCTTCCTCTATCTCCATACTTTTTGAGGGATGAAGAACCTGAGGCTTAGGGAGATTAGATAAATTGCCTGAAAATACACAGACTGTTCCAGAAATAAAGTTTTAATTAAGGCTAGTCTGATCCCCAACCTGGGTACTTAGCATGTGTACCCCATACTACAGTTGGCAGTGAGTGAGAAGAACAATCATACAATCTGAAGCCATTCAGTGTATAGAATAAAAGGACTGTGGCACTGAGTCAAATAGGAAAAGGTTTCCTTGCCTACTGGCCAACTTGTTTACTTAAATTTAATATGAAGATCATTTTAAATGGTTTACATTAAAATGTATTTAATGCCTAAAGTATTCTTTTTCTAAAGTTGGAAAAAAGATGGTCTTTAGTTATTTTATTAAATCACTTCTTATAGAGGTATTTTCAAGTCTATTTTTAGCACTACCTTTAAATATAACCTTGAGCCAGTCACATGGCTAGGAAGTGAGCCTAGATTTCAACCAATGACTTTTCAAGCTTAATACTTCTTTACATGCCAGAGGCAAAGTAAGATTCAGTTTTGCACAGTATAGCATGAGGCCAGGGATTTAATGATTTCCAGCTGGAAAGTAATGCAGATAGTCCAAAGCTAAAAATCTTCTCCCATAACACTTTGGTGGTTAAGCTCTTAAAGTATTTTCATGACTCTAGTTGTATTGGGAAGCACAAGGGACAACTGAGTCCTCAAAGATATGGGGAAAGTCTTAGGAGAAAGGAAGAAAGCAGAAGGTCCAGGATGCTTGAGGAACAGGATGAAGGGCTTGGTGGGGCAGCACATCCCAACTTGCTCTACTGGTAACATGAGTCTGAAAGGGGACAATGAAGGAAGAATAAGAATGACTACAAGTTTGGGCATCATTTTCCTTTTTTTTCTTCCTTCTTTCCCTCTTTCCTTCTTTCCTTTTTAAATTCTTTTCTTCCTTCCATTTTTTTTTCTTTTTAAAGTTAAGACTTTCATTGTAACCACTACAGGGAAATAGATGGGGGTGGGATAGTAAAAAATATATCCAAGACAAAGTTTGAAAAATGTTTTCATAATCACAGTTGTTAGATTATACTCACAGACTTCTATGATAAAAGGAATTCCTTATTCTAATATTTTCAACTATTTGTTTAAATTTATCATTTATGCCCTTATAGATCTGTCTCAGTGAATTGGGTATCATCTTGCAAACTGAAAGGTCAGAGACTCAATTCCTGGTCAGGGTTCATGCCTGGGTTGTGGGCCAGGTCCCTAGATGGGGGTGTGCAAGAAGCAACCAGTTAATATTTCTCTCACATAGATGTTTCTCTCTCTCTCTTTATTTCTTGCTTCCCCACTCTCTAAAAATAAACAAATAAAATCTTTTAAAAATATTGTATATGTTATTTCTGTAACAATAAAGAAAATTACAGAAATCAAAATAAAAATAATTCAATTTTGGTACCACCAGCTAAACAAACCAAACAGGAGGTCATAGTTGAAAGATGGGAATGGGGGGTAGGCTAGGCAGAGGAGAGCAAAGGGGAAAAATTGGAACCACTATAATATAAAAACAACAATACATAATAATATATATTTATATTTATATTTAATAAAATATATTTATATAAATTATCTGCAGCTGGTGTGGCTCACTGGACTGAGTGCTGGCCTGCAAGTCAAAGGGTTGCTGGTTTGATTCCCAGTCATGGCACATACCTGTGTTACATACAGGCCAGGTCCCCAGTAGGGGACATATGAGAGGCAAACACACATTAATGTTTCTCTCCCTCCCTTTCTCCCTCTCTTCTCTTTTCTCTAAAATTAATAAATAAATACAATCTTTAAATATATATACATATATTTGTTTATATATATTTATGTATTTTAATTGTATATATTGGAGGCAGAAGATGGTGGCAAGATAGGTTGTAGCTGAACCCACTAGCTAGTGCACCCAACTAGGAGACTTAGCTGATCTTCTGAAAAGAACAAAGTGAACAGTCAACGGAATCTTATCTAATATGAAGTTTGGAAGCCAAAGTGTGCAAATGATGTTTCAAAATGGGCACATACAATATGAGGCAGGAATTGTGATGACCAGTAAGCCTGCTGGAGTGGAGAATCCAGCAACAAAGAAGACACCAAGAAGTATAGCCCAAGTACACCAACACAGCCCATATAAATAAAATAAATGTCAATCCTAGAGCATCTACACATGCAGATCAAAGAGACTGCACCATGGAGTCCCACAGAACACCTACAGAGAAGGCCACCCCATTAAGACAGGCAGATAAAGCAGAGCACCCTGCGATACATAAACAAAAAAAAGTCACTTAAAATGGGGAGACAAAGAAAAAACATCCAATCGAAGGGAATGGAAGAATTTCCAGTAAAAGAGCTGAATGAAATTTAGGCAAGCAATCTATCAGACATAGAATTTAAAAAAAATGGATATAAGGATGCTCAAGGAACTCACTGACAATAAAAAGGAACTGAGTGGGAGCTAGAACAGCATGAAAAAGTAAATAGAAGCTATAAACAGGAATCAGGAAGAAAGAAGAATACAATATGTGAAATAAAAAATACAATAGAAGAAATTTCAAGCAGCCAGGATAAAGCAGAAGACCAAATCAGTGAGCTGGAAGAAAAGGTAGAAAGAAAACCCAGGTAAAGCAACAACATGAGAAAAGACTAAAAAAATATGAGGGTACTTTATTGAAACTTCAGAAAAACATAAAACTAAACAGCATTCACATCATAGGAATACCAGAAGGAAAAGAAAAGGAGAAAGGGATAGAAAACCTCTTTCAAAAAAATTATGATAGAAAGCTTACCTAACTTGAAGGGGGGAAAAGCCGTGCAAGTTCAGGACACACAGAGGGTCCCAATCAAGATGAACCCAAAGAAGTCTACTCCAACATACATTATAACAATGCAGACTCCAGCCAGCAGGGTCCGTGTGTTGTGGATGCGACGAGCAAATTCATACAGACTGCAGAATCCTGTGGAGAAAAAGGGATGGCACAGCCACTGTCTTAGAGAGTGTCTCTACCCTTGCCTGGACAGGCTTTTATTGCTTTCCAGTAGCGTTACATCAAAGAAGCTTCTCATTCATTATACTTAGGTTTACTTGAAGTGATTACTTCTTACAGATAACAAAGATAAAATGTTGCAAATGCAAGAGAATGATAAAAGTGATTGATCTGGTTACATTCTGTCCTTGGGATGGTTTAGCACAGACTTTAGGGAGTTGTTCAGAAATATACATTAAACATCTGCAGTGTTAACTCAGGGTGAGGGAGTTTTTGCAAAAAGCAAGCCTTAAAGCAGCCTAGATACAATGCCAGGCTGTTTCCCCATGGGAAAGCTGATCTGAACGCCTGAGTCCTGTGTGCCACCTCCACTCAACTGGTTTTCTGTTTTGCTGCTGGGTTACATTCGCCACTGCTATTCTGATCAGTTCCCTATAATAATTAAAACATGAAATTTTAAAAACAAGAAGGAAATCTTAAAGGCAGCAAGGGAGAAATGGGAAACAATATACAAGGGAGCTCTGATAAAGCTAGCAGCTGACTTCTCAACAGAAACACTACAAGCCAGAAGGAAATGGCAAAAAATATTCCAACTAATGAAATACAAAGCCTACAACCAAGACTAGTCTACCCAACAAGGCTCTCAATTAAAATAGGAGTTAAAATAAGGAGTTTCCCCAGACAGAAGAATAAAGAATAAAGAAGACTAAAAGAATACATCTCCACCAAATCAGCACTGCAAGAGATGCTAAATGAACTTCTTTCAGAAAAGAGAAGAATAGCAAAAAAGGTACAAAATGTTAAAAATGAGTAAATGCCTATCAGTAATAACCTTCGATGTAAATGGATGTAATTCCATTGGGATGAAAATCAGTTCCATTTTTAGTTTTTTGAGGAAATTCCATACTATTTTCACAATGGCAGCACCAGTCTGTATTTCCACCACCAGTGCAACAGAGTTGCCTTCTCTCCACATTCTCACCAGCACTTGTTTGTTGATTTATTGATGATGGCCATTCTGACCTTTGTGAAGTGGTATCTCATTTTGGTTTTAATGTGCATCTCTCTGATGGTTACAGATGGTGAGCATTTTTTCATATGTCTATGGGCCATCTATATGTCTTCCTTAGAGAAGTGTCTAATCACATCCAATGCCCACTTTTTAATTGAATTGTTTGTCTTCCTGGTGTTGACTCATATATGTTCCTTAAACATTTTGGAGATTAAAACTTTGTCTGATGTATCTTTGCCAAATATGTTCTCCCATACAGTCAGTTCCCATTTCATTTAGATGATGGTTTCTTTAGCTCTGAAGAAGCTATTTAATTTGGTGTAGTCCCATTTGTTTTCCTTGCCCTAGGATATATACTGGAAAAATGTTGCTATGTGAAATATCTGAAATTATACTGCTTATGTTTTCCTCTAAGATTTTTATGGTATCATGCACATTAAAGTCTTTTATCCATTTTTAGTTTATTCTGGTATGTTATTAAGATGGTAGTCTAGTTTCACCATTTGCATATGCCAGTCCAGTTCTCCCAACACCATTTACTAAAGAGACTGTCTTTTCTCCTTAGTAAGCTCTTGCCTATTTTGTGAATTATTAAATGATCATAGAGACATGGGTTTAATTCTAGGCTCTCTATTTATTTCCATTGATCTATGTGTCTGTTCTTATATCAGTACAAGACTGTTTTGATTACAGTGGCCTTGTAATATAGATTGACACAAAATATTGTGATCCCTCCAGCTTTGTTCTTTTTTCTCAATATATTTAGGCTTTCTAGTTCCATATACACTTTTGAAATATATATTTTTTTTAGATCTGTGAAGTATGCCATTGGTATTTTAATAGGAATTGCATTGAATCTAAAGATTGCTTTTTGTAGCGTGGACATTTTAATGATGTTAATACTTCCAATCTATTAACACAATATATGCTTACACTTATTTGTATCTTCCCCAATCTTTCTTTTTTTCAGTTCCCTAAAGTTTTCAGAGTACAGATCTTTTACCTCCTTGGTTAAATGTATTCCTATCTACTATTTTTGTTGCAATAGTAAATGGGATTGTTTTCTTTTGGCTTTAAAGGTTTTATTTATTTATTTTTAGAGAAGGGAAGGGAGAGATAAGGAAAGGGAAAGAAACATCAATGTGTGGTTGTATCTCAAGCAAACCCCACTGGGGACCTGGCCTGCAACACAAGCACATGCCCTAGACTGGGAATTGAACTGATGACCTTTGGGTTTGCAGGCTGGCACTCAATCTACTGGGCCACACTGGCCAGGGATGTTTTCTTAGTTTCTCTTTCTGATAGTTCATAATTGATGTATAAAAATTCCATACATTTCTGAATACTGACTTTACATCCTTCTACTTTGCCAAATTCACTTATTAGGTTGAGTAGTTTTTAGGCAGAGCCTATAGGGTTTTCTATGGACAATATCATGTCATCTGCAAATAATGACAGTTTCACTTCATCCTTTCCAATTTGGATACCTTTTATTTCTGTTTCTTATCCCATTACTGTGGCTAGGACCTCCAGCAATATGTTGAAAAAGGGCGGTGAAAGCAGACACCCTTGTCTTGATCCCAAGCTAACGTGAAACACTTTTAGTATTTTCCCATTGAATATAATGTTGGCAGTAAGTTTTTCATATATGGCCTTTATTATGTTGAGGTATGCTCCTTCTAATCCCACTTTGCTGAGTGTTTTTATCATAACTGAATGTTGGATTTTATCAAATCCTTTTTCTGCATCTGTTTATATGATCATGTTTTTTTTTTCTTTCATTTTGTTTATGTAATTTGCAAAAATTATACTTTCCTTGCATTCCTGGAATAAATCCTACTTGATCATGGTGAATGATCTTTTTAATGTATTGGTGGATCCAGTTCACTGGTATTTTGTTGAGGAGTTTAGCATTCATGTTGATCAGAGCTCTTGAACTGGAATTTTCTTTTTTGTTGTGTCTTTACCTGGTTTGTGGAATGGGATAACACAGGCCTCATAAAAAGAGTTTAGAAGTGTTTACTGTTCTTGAATTTTTTTGGAATAATTTGAAAAAAATAGGTGTTAGTTTTTCTTAGAATGTTTGGTAAAACTTGCTTGTGAGGCCTCTGGTCCCGAGCTTTTGTGTGCTGGTAGTTTTTTTTATTATTGCTTCAATTTCAATTGTTGTTATTGGTCATTTCAGGTATTCTGCTTCTTCCTGATTCAGTTTTGGAAGCTGTATATTTCTAAAAATTTATCTGTTTCACCCAGGTTGCCCAATTTCTTGACATACAATTATTCATAGTAATCTCTTATAATCTTTTTTATTTCTATGATATTCATAGTGCTTTGCCTCTTTCATTTCTGATTTTACTTATTTGGGTCCTCCATGTGCTTTTCATGATGAATCCAGTTAATGGTTTGTCAATTTTGTTTATCTTTCAAAGAACCAACTCCTAGATTCATTGATCCTTTGTTTTGTTGTTTTGGTTCCTATGTCATTTAATTCTGCTCTGATTTTGATTATTTCCTTCCTTCTACTTGCTCTGGACTTTGCTTTTGTTGTTCCTCTAGTCCTTGCAGATGTAGGGTTAGTTGATTTATTTGAAATATTTCTATCTTCTTTAGTTAGGCCTGTATTGCTGTGAACTTCCATCTCAGATCTGCCTAAGCTGTGTTCCATAGGTTTTGGGTTTTTGTGGGTTAATTTTTATTTTTTCCAGATACTTTTTGGTTTCTTCCTTGATCTCATTGTCAACTGATTCATTATTTAATAACATGTTATTTAGATGCCATGTATTGGAATGTTTTTGCATTTTTTCCTTGAGGTGAGAAGATGCTTGATATAATTTCAATTTCCCTGAATTTGTTAAGGCTTGTTTTGTGTTCTTCCATGTTGTGTATGTTTGAGAATGATCCATATGCTTTCATGTGTGTCTGAGAAGAATGTATACTTTTCTTCTTTAGGGTGAAATGTTTTGTAAATATAAATTAAGTCCATTTGATCTAGAATAGTAGTCAATGCTACAATATTTTTTGTTTGGAAGATCTATCCATTGATCTCAGTGGGATATTAAAATCCCCTACAATGAGTGTATTGCTGTCTTTCTCTTTCTTAAAGTCCTCCAAAATTTTCTTTATATATTTAGGTGCACCTATATTGGTGATATCCTCTTGTTTCACTCTTCTTTTAAGTATTATGTACTGACCTTTGTCTCTTGATACAGCCTTTTTTTTTTGAAGTTTATTTTATCTGATATAAGTATTGCTACCCCAGCTTTTTTCCATGTTCATTTGCATGGTATATTTCTTCCATCCCCTCATTTTCAACCTTTATGTATCTTTTGTTCTGATATGGGTCTCTTTAGACAGCATATATGTGGATCATATTTTCTTATCCATTCAGGTACCCCATGTCTTTTGATTTGAACACTTAATCCATTTACATTTAATGTTATTATTGATAGGTACTTATTCATGTCACCTTTCCTTTTGTATCTGTGCACATTATCTGTGTGTGTATGTGTGTGTGTGTTTCTGTCTCTCTCTTTCTCTCTCTCTCATTTGTTGTACTTATTAATGCAGTCCCTTTAGCATCTCTTGCAATGTTTGCTTGGTGGAGATGTACTCTTTTAACTTCTTTTGTTTCGGAAAATCTTTATTTCACTTTTCATTTTAAATGAGAGCTTTGCTGGATACAGTAGTCTTGGTTGAAGGTCCTTATTTTTCATTACTTGGAATATTTCATGCAAATCTCTTTTGGTTTGTGGTGTGTCTGTTGAAAAATCAGCTGATAGCATTATTTGAGCTCCCTTCTAATTAACTTTCTCTTGCTGCCTTTATGATTCATTTTTTGTCTTTATACTTTGCCATTTTAATTATGATGTGTCTTGGTGCGGACTTCTTTGGGTTCATCTTGTTTGGGATTCTGTGCTTCCTGAATTTGCATGAATGTTTTCTTCACCAATTTCTGGATTTTTTGTCACTATTTCTTCAAACATGTTTTCTATGCCTTGCTCATTTTCTTCTCTTTATGGTATTTCTATGAAGGAATATTTTTATGTTTCATGTTCTCATAAAACTCTCTTATACTATACTAGTCCTTTTTAAGTCATTTTTCATTTTGTTGCTCAGACTGGATGTTATTTCTACCTTGTTTTCCAAATTGCTGATTCAGTCTTCTGCCTCTTCTTGCATGCTTATGATTTATTCTTGTTCATTCTTCATTTCAGATATTGCATTCTTCGTTTCTAACTAGTTCTGTTCATAGTTTCTATGCCCTTGTATATGTTGTAGTTCTCCATAAGTTCCTTGAGCATCCTTATAACCATTACTTTGAACTCTATGTCAGTAATTTACTTGACCCAATTTCTTTTAGCTTTTTCTAGGGATTCCTTCTTTTCTTTCTTAATTTTTTTTCTTTCTTTTTCTCTCCATTTTAGCTGACTTTTTAAAAATTGCTTCTATGTATTAGATAGATATGCTTTGATTTCCTGTCTTATGGGGTGACCTTATATGATAGGAGTCCTGTGGATCACTACCAAGGTAACATCTCCTTGATGTCCTGATTTGGATGCTCTTATAATGTCCTTTGTGAGGGCTATGTGAACTCCACTGTTGTATTTTGGTCCTGATTACTGTTGGTCCATTCATTTGAGGGATCTCCCCTCTGGACAGTTGATTGAGAGGTTCAACACCCACCACACTTTGTATACTGTTATGTGGGTCCTGACAGAGCAAAGTGAAACAACACAAAAAAACAAAAACAAAAACAAGCAACTGCCACAATAACAACATCATATCATTGACAAAAGAGCAAAGAATTATAAAAGTGGAAAGGGAAATGGAAGAGTAGATAAGGGGATTAAAAAAGGAGATAAAAGAAAAGTGATTATGGGAAGAAAAAGAGAAGAGAATTACTACATATAATGATTGAAAGAGGGAAGTTGATAAAAAGGGACAGAGAAAGAATAACAAAAATAAGAAAAGGAAAGATAAAGGGAAAATGGGATAATCAAAGGTAAGATTAAAATAAGAGATATGAAAGAAAAAATAGAAAAAATAAGTAAAAGACTATGAAAAATACTGAAAGTGAAAAAGAACAAAGTGGAATTTGTCTCAGTAGAGCTTAGTGCTTCCTTGCTGAGTTCTCCCTTAGGTTAAGGCTGTGATGTTGTTTGAGGCTGGTGTAAGCCAATGTCAAGTGCTGTCTACATCTAGCCCTTGACACCCTCATCAAAGCTACAAGTGACCCACTGTTCATGGCTGATTCCTCTGTGTTTGGCTGTGTCCAGGTTGGGTCAAGATGCTCTGCAAAGCTGGTTTTTATCACTGGTTGTTCCAGGGGTGTTGCAGCAAATGTCCCAACTCACCACAGGATCCACCTCTACTGGTGTCTTCCTACCATCCTGCTGTCAGTCTTAGAGTAGTTGCTGACCCAACTGTTTCTGAGAGGGCTTCTGGTAGGATTGGAGGAATGGCAATCTTGGATCTACTATAGCAGGTACCTTTTAGACTTCAAAGATGATGCTGGGTATGTTCCCTCACTCTGGGGCCACTAATCTGAGTCTGTTCAGCATTATTTCCCTTTACTCATCAGGGTGGGGCCCCTAGTATTTTAATGGGTAGGGCCCCCAGATCCCAGATTTTGGGTCTTCTGGAAACTGAAAGGGTATTTCTATGCTCTCCCATGAAGGGAGAGTGCCAGTCTGTTTCCTGGGAAAGTGTGTGGAATGGCTATGCTTTATAACTAGTCTCTGACACCCCCTGAGCCTACATACATTGCTGCTTCCTCAACAGGGTTTAATATGCAGGATGAGAAAAAAAAAAAAACAAAGAAAAAAATACCCCCCCCAAAAAAAAAAAAAGAAGAAGAAATGCAGGGTAGAGTGAGCAGGATTCCAGAGGGTGGGGTGAATGTTATCCCACCGAGTAAGGTAATTGATTTTGCCCTGGGAGGGATTTGCAATTCTCCATAAAGATTACTAACAGAATCCAGGCATATCCTGGGACAGAAAAACCCACAAACATCCTCCATCATCTCTCCCCAGTGCATCCCTTTCCAGACTCTCTTCATGTGACACCAGTCTGTGCTGCCTTCACTTTGCTGGGGCCTAAAGTTGGTGGTTGAAAGCACAAAACCTGTGCTTTGGCTCCTTTAAAAATTAAAAAAAAATAGTGGTTTTGTCTCCAGTGTGTTTTGTCTCTCCCAAGCAGAGAGAAACCACATGGTCTTTCACCACTGGATGCTATGTGGTCAGCCCATCCAAGCTCTTGAACTCTGTGCTTGGGAGCCTGGTCTGGGGTCCTGGCTTACCTCCTCTCAAGGGGAAGCTCCCACACCCACATTGTCACCTGGGCCTGCTGCCTTTGTGAATGGGCTGGCCCCTTCAATGACTCTCTACCCTTCCTATTGGTCTTGAGGTGGATTTTTCCCATCCTTGGTTAAAAGTTTCCTTTTCAGGTAGTCTTTGGTTATTTATTTTAGGAGACTGTTCCCCTCTTTAGTTTTATTTCCAGTTTGGTTCTGGGAGAAGGTGCATGGTGTATCCTTCTACTCTGCCACCATCTTGCAGCACTTTCACTTTCAAGCCTTCCTAATGTGCTGTTCCTTCTCATTTCAACACTCTCTCTTCCCACCTTCCTCGTCTGGGTAATTCCTACTCATCACTCAGATCCAAACTTAGACATCATTTTCTTCAGGAAGCATAGGTTTGCATACTGTTTAGCATGCTGTGCATATTCTATAGTAACCCTTGTCAAACTCTTTGTAATTGGTATTTTCTTGTTCCCCCCATAATCTGTGAGCTCACATGGAACAAGCACCACATCTGTCTTGCTCACAATTGAATCCCTAGCGCCTGGCATAGACTAGACACTTAATAAATATTTTCAAAAAATAATATAGGTAGATGAAAGTAAATTGATTGATTCCTTTTAGTCCAACTACAACTTAACTGAGTGCATGATCTGTGGCAAGATTTGTTCTAAGAGTGGTGAGCAAAACAGGCATGGCCTCTCTCCATTTAAACCCATGGCCTAATCTAGAGGGGACACAGTCAGGTACATAGAAAATTATGGTATAATGTGTTCCACGAGGAAGCCTCCATGAAGAAGAAAGAATAGGAACATAGATTTGGAGGTTCAGTAATCCTTTCACAGACAAAGAAATGGAGGAAGGATGATTCTGGCAGATTGAGCAGCTATAGTAATGTCATGCAATAAGGAAATAATGGATGATGTTCAGGGACAGGAAGTAAGTAGTCTGTGTGGCCACTGTCAGAGATATATAATTTTGCTATGAGGTGAGCATGGCAATTAGACAGCAGCTAGACCATATATTTACCAAGCTAAATAAAATACACTTTCTTCTACAGTCAATGGGGAGATATTAGAAGAGCTGTGCTTTGGTTGATGGATATTCTGCCAAAGGACAATAGCCTACATGGTTGGGAATCTCTGGTCTGCAGGCACCAAAAATGGGAGAAAATATTCTAAATAAATTATGGCCTTTAGTTTAAAATTGTGTAAATGTTTATCAAATAACAAAGGATGTAGAAAGGATGTTTACTGTATCCTACAATACTTACATAAAAGGGGCTGGTTTGGAACCTATGACACATTTACCTGGTACAAACCAACCACATAGAAGGGCTTCAATACAGGCACAGTTGAGAAGTATCAGTAGGTGCAATGGAAAGGGTAGAGGGCAGGAATACAGGTTAAGATTCCAACTTAGTTTTGTTATGCAACTTTGGGCAACTCTCTTTTCCTCTCTAAGCCTCTATTTTATATGCTAAACCCTATTTGTTCTAATGTCATATGTTTTTATGGGAATTGTGGAATACACAGGTGAGTTGTGGGAAATGGGCCACTCCAAGACTGCTGCTAGACTTTCAGCAAATAATGAAGTAAGCACCCTTTCTACCAAACACTTAACCTGCATAAGTTGGAAAACTGATCTATGAAACAGAAATCTTTACTTTCTACCAAGATAAGAGCATCCCCTAGAGTGGTATAGTGTACCACCTACAAAATTATTCACTAACCATGAACCCACATAGTACTCATGTCAGAAAACAGGGGCTTGAAAGCCTATCAGTCTGGCCAAGTGAGGTATATCTTACTGGTATAGGACCAATGAGGAAGAAATGGCTTCTGCAATGAGCAAAGTAAATCATAGGAGCATGTCATTAAGCAAAAACTCCCATCCACAGAATAATGTTGGCACTCTTGTAGCCATCTCTTCTCCATGGGCAAAGCAAAACTTTCCAAAATGACTCCAACCAGAATCTACAGTTGGATGTGGGGTTGGGGGCAGGATTAGTTGAATGACCCAAATGCTGCACTTGTTAGAAAACAGATGCCCTTCTTTAATGGTCAGTTTGTGAATGATAACAAGTAGTTGAGAGAACCCTCTCAGGCAAGATTTTCTCTAAGTTATTTAAAAGGGGCCCTACACTGGTAAGGCTACCTCAAATACCTCAGATTTCCAGACACAGAGAGCAATAGTGGACTTGGCATGGAATTTTCCTGAATATATTTTAAGATTAGTGTTTATTCTTCTACAAATGAAACATTCATAGCACATGGTGGGTACATTTACCAGGTACTGACTTACTTACCAGCAACTAAAACAAAATTAGCTGGTCCCTAAAGTCAGTTTGTCCTCAGCTTAAAGCTTTAATAAGTCATCCCAATCAAGGAGGTTGGAAGGCATTGGGGGAAGGCACCACATTTGCTTTCCATAGTCTCACATTCTTCATGAGCAATTGTTTTTCATTTAGGGCTTGTGATGATGACCTTGAGACTGTCTACATGATTTCCAGTTTCTTGAGCAATAACCATGTGTTTGCCTTGGCAGACTATAGTACAAAACTTTCTTTTTTCTTAATTTCAAAATTTAAAGTCCTGGGAATATTTTAGAAAATGGCCCCTGACTGGGACAATGTTTCTACTATTAGAGAACATAACATGGATGATTATCATTAGCATAACCCTTCTTCCCCAGCCACACTTTTTAAGAGAGCCAATGTCACTTGATTTGATTGTTTGTATTTCTGTCGATTCCCATGCTGTTGTGAGAAATGTGAATGTGCATGAAACACTATGCCCTGTGTTGAGAATCCATGAGCCCCAGAAGATACATTATTTCTACCAAAATGTAAACCCATGAGCTGCTAGGAGAAAGAAGGATATAGCATGGGGGTGGTCCTGAGGATGAGAGGAGACACAACTTATTGTCCAGTGACAGTTCAGTGATAATGTTGGGGATAGTGGGGGTGATGGTTGTGCTAGGGCCAGAGGGGTCTTTCTTCCAAGTTGAGGAGCTGTGAATGACCTATAAGCTGTGAGTCCCAGTGATCCATCTGGAAATGTAGGCAATTTACAATATGGTGCATGGCTCCCAAAGCCAGGAGTTCAAGTGCTCTGCAATAGAAGGGAACACTTGAAATTACAGGTACAATCTGAAACACTTAAAAGTCAACAAGACACAAAAGCAGAAGGTTCTTGGCCTTCCTTGGTTCCTCTTCATATGTTAGCATTGCAAGAGGTGAATCAAAAGTTCCTTATTGAGTATACTAATTTTCTTACATTTATATTCTGTTACTTTTGCCTTTCCTTTTAACAAATGAGTACCCCAAGAGCCAGGATGTGGAAATGAGGCAGCTCATTAACTATTAGGATTTTAGAGGATAGTGTTTAATTCTTAAAAACTAATCACTAAAACTTCCAGCTAAGATGGAGGTACAGGTAGATACACATTCCTTCTTCACATAACCAAAAGAAGGACAACCAATTATAAAAAAACAGCCAGAACTGCCAGAAAATTGAACTGTATGGGAACCCAACAATCAAGGAGTTAAAGAAGAAACATTCATTCAGACTTATGCAACAGGACAAAGAAATATGGTCCAAATGAAGGAACAGATCAAAACTCCAAAAATAGAACTAAGCAATAAAGAGATAGCTAACCTATCAGATGCAGAGTTAAAAACACTGGTAATCAGGATGCTCACATAAATGGTTGAGTATGGTCACAAACTAGAGGAAAAAATGAAGGCTATGCAAAGTGAAATAAAGAAAAATATACGGGGAGCCAATAGTGAAGAAAAGGTAACTGGGGCTCAAATCACCGATTTGTAGTAGAAGGAAAAAATAAACATTCAACCAGAACAGAATAAAGAAAGAAGAATTCAAAAATATGAAGAAAGGCTTAAGAACCCCCAGGACAACTTTAAACATTCAAAAATCTGAATAATATGGGTGCCAGAAGGAGAAGAGGAAGAGTAAGAAATTGAAAACTTACTTGAAAAAATAATGAAGGAGAACTTACCCAATCTGGCAAAGGAAATAAACTTCCAGGAAGTCCAGGAAGCTCAGAGAGTCCCAAAGAAATTGGACCAAAGGAAGCACACACCGAGACACATCATAATGACACTACCCAAGATTAGAGATAAGGAGAGAATCTTAAAAACAGCAAGAGAAAAGAATACAGCTACCTAGGAAGGAGCTCCCATAAGAATTTCAGATGATGTCTCAAAAGAAATATTGGAGGCAAGAAGGGGCTGGAAAGAAGTATTCAAAGTCATGAAAGGCATGGGCCTACATCCAAGATCACTCTATCCAGCGAAGCTATCATTCAGAATGGAAGGGCATATAAAGTGCTTCCCAGATAAGGTCAAGTTAAAGGAGTTTATGATCACCAATCCATTATTATATGAAATGCTAAAGGGACTTATCTAAGAAAAAGAAGATGGTCAAAATTATGAACAGTCACATGACAACAAACTCACAACTATCAACAGATGAACCTAAACAAAAACATAAACAAAAACAAACTAAGGAAACAACTAGACCAGAGACAGAATCACAAAAATGAAGATCATATATAGGGTTATCAGTGGGAAGGGGAGGGAGGTAATGGGGGAAATCGTATAGGAAAGGAGTTGAATAAATTGTAGGTAGAAAAAGACAGGGGGAGGTTAAGAATAGTATAGGAAATGTAAAAGCTAAAGAACTTATATGTATGTCCCATGGGCACCAACTAAGTGGGGAGGAATTCTGGTGCAGAGCAGAGGGGAATTAAGGGGAGAAAAACTGGGACAACTGTAATAGCATAATCAAAATATACTTAAAATTAATCACTAGCCCTGGCTGGCATAGCTCAGTGGATTGAGCATGGGCTGTGAACCAAAGTGTCACAGGTTCGATTCCCAGTCAGGGTACATGCCTGGGTTGCAGGCCATGACCCCCAGCAACCGCACATTGATGTTTCTCTCTCTCTATCCCCCTCCCTTCCCTCTCTAAAAATAAATAAATAAAATCTTTTAAAAAATTAATCACTAAATCTTTTTGGTGCATTTGATAGCAATTTCACAAATTAAGTCACCACTCATCTTATTTAATAGCTATTTCCACTCTTTACCTAAAGAAGGAAACCATAAAGAACTTCAAAATTTTACTGTTTGCTTTCAAACATGATTGCAGGACATTAAAAGTGAAACCATTTCCTCACATTTTCTTCTTATTTTTTCTTTTTAAATTACATTTTATTGATTATGTTATTACATTTGCCCTAATTTTTCTTCTTCCCCTCTCCACCCAGCACCTCACACTCCCTCAGGCCATCCCCACATCACTGTCCATGCCCATGTGTCATACGTGTAGGTTCTTTACAACCAGCTTTCATTAACAATGAACCACACTGATTTAAGTGTGGCCATTGCTCTGAATTGCTGGATCTACCAAAAAAGCTTCTGGGGAGCATGTGATATTTTAAAATAATGGAAAAGTAAAAAACTTGGCTTAAGTAATATCTTCTTTCCTTTTATGGTCACCAAAAGAATTGTGGAAGACCTTCACTTGCCCTTGTCTCTCAGTGCCATGATCAAACTTATTTGTTGGTCAGAGAGTTACATCCAATATGACAAATAAGAGAATTCAGAAGTGTCAGAGCTAGAAGGGCCATTGGCAAGCATGTACCCTCCCCCACCCTCATTTTATTTTGCAGATGAAAAAGTAAAGGTAAGGAGAAAAGATGTTTATCTTAGGTCATACAGAAGTTAGAATCCAGGTTTCCTGGGGCAGGGGACAACCTGCTTGCAAATTGTTGTTTAATATGAAATACACATAGATGGCCCCTTTAAGTAAATGGTACACGTGTTGCATCTTTGACAGAATCAAGACATGTCACTTTAACCCCCCTCAAACTTCCAAACCTGTCCTAAAAGGCCATCAGATGCACCTCAACTCTGATTAATATTTGGCAGATGAAATTTCCTGTACCCATGTTGTCCAAAAGTTTTCCAAAAGTTAATGGTAATGGAAATGTGAATAAATTAATGGTGGTTGTAGATGACAAAATCTTGTAGAGAGAAAAACCATAAAAATTGAGAATTTTACTAGGTGTAAATATAAAACTCATCTGGGAATATTTCTGAAAGAAAACTGCTTCTATAACACTGAGGTAAAATCTAACAATTACATTATTAATAACATAAATAATAATTGCATTATTCAAAGCTAGACAAGTGTGGACTAGTAAACAATATACAAAATAAAACAGCACTTTATGAGGAAGGCTCATCCTATATTTCAAGCATTTTCCCACTCTTAAATTTGTTATTTAATATGGACATTTACAGCCACAAAATATCTAGAGTTTACTCAGTATCTTTTATGTGTTTAAAAGGCGATAAAATAATTTATTTGCTCTTTGCCTTATAGACCGGAAGGTGAGCAGAGATATATGAGGTTTCAGATTTTATTTATTCACTAACTTGTTCCAGATGTTATCCCACCATTTATCCACTGACACATCAAATCTTCTGGGTGGCCCCCAGGCTGACATCCTTCCCACACTCACTTTCATGCCCTTAAAGTTCTAGTAAGACTCACTCACTTCAATGAGAAGACAAGAGAATTTCTCTTTGGGAGAGATGTTGGTGGGATGGGGGCAATGGAACTTCAGCTATAAAAATGTAATTGCTCAGCTGTAATTTGAAAACAATATCCACATAGAAAACTGACACTATTCCCTCAAATGATTGCTTCCTATTTGCCCTCCAAACAGCGCTGCATGCCTCAGATTTGGAGTGTGTAGGATCTGAATAAAAGGAATTGAGAAGATACTAAACCATTTCCCCCATCTCTTAGTGATTTGTTACTGTAATATGCATTCTGAGGGTAATAGACATTTTATTAATACACACTATTAAACAGGATAGAGACTGCGATGTATTCCTCATGTTCTTTAGGGAAAATAATTACCCCATGCAGACTTTTTAAAAAATATATCAATTTAACAGAAAGTTATATTTAAACCAAGTACTTATTTAATGCAAAATATGAAATTGTACGTTTGTGTTGAAGAGGATAATGATGACTCATTTTGACACCACAGTCCCTGAGATGCAGTTCATACTTTCCCAACCATCTCCCAACATATTTTTTTCTGGGGCAAAGAGATAAAGAATGGTTCTCATTAGAAGAGCCACTCTATAATGCCATTTCTACATACTACATCTAAATATTGATATTATCATCTAATATTTGAAGAGTACTTTATAATTTGCCAAACCATGCCATATACATTATTCCAATTGATCACCACAACAGCACTGTGAGGGTTTCAGGACTGATGTTATTAGGCCTACTTTCCAGAGGAGGAGACTGAGGCTCAGAGAGACTGATACAAGGATGAAAAATGAATATATAAAACCTTCACTACAGCTAGGGTTTCCAATTTTAAGGGGGGAAATAGCATAAGGTATAACAAATACTAAAAATATGCATTGCTAATTTGAAATTCAAATTTAACTGTGTATTTTATATTTTATTTGACAACCCTAAATATAGTATGACTCACCTCATGGACTAATCAAAGGGTGGCATGAAAAGGTGGATTAAAGGTGCAGGCCTGGTGTATATGGACAGTGGGGGCCATACAGTGCTCTGAGGGGTTGACCTGGAGGCTGGACAACTGTGAATATTGTGGCACAGACCAAGCCCCCAACTCAAAACCACAGGGAAGGTAAAATAAGAAGTCTAGCCCCTCTCTGCCTGCAGCATCCAGGAAGACCAGCAAACTCCCCCTGGAAGGTTTAGAATCAGCAGGAAGCTTTTTTTTCTTCCAAGTGTAAGATAATACTCGCTGGAGCTGTGAAAGGACCAAAGACAGATCCAGAGAGAGATTAGAAGGCTAATACCAACAACTGAGACAAAATTCACTTTGCTATCCAGAGAAATTGCACATTATTATTATCATTATTATGATGATGATGATGATGATGATGATGATGATGATGTTATTTTTCATTTCTCTTCCTTCAGTTTAATTTTCTTTGTGGTTTTTTGTTTGATTTCATTGTTTGACTGGTTTTCTTTTCTCCCTTTCATATTACATTTTAATTTCTCTTTCATCACTTCACCCATATTCCAATGACCCCTACTCTTGGTCTTTTACTTTTTATTCATTTTATTCGGACCATATATTTATTGTCATATTATGGTTGTTCCAATTCCCACACATCACCCTTCACTGGCCTTGGTCCATTTCACTGTCTTCCTGAGTTTCATTACTGTTGTGGTTAACTTTATTCTCTTGCACACTACACCAAGTTTCTATCCCTTAGTCTCACTATATCTCACCATCTAACCTCAGGTAAGCACTGTGCTTTTTGGAGTCAGCTCACATTCTTTTTCCCTTCTAAAAAGAGTTTTACCTTTTTTTTTCTTTTTACAAAAAGTGGCTCGTTGTATAACATATCATGATTATTGCTGTACTTCTCCAAAGAATCTCCTGTTTTCTATTTGTTGGTACTTTAAATTCCATAAAATACTCTCCTGCTGTTTTATTCCATTTCACTTTTGCCCAGCCCCTGATCAAATATAAGATAAGGTAGGAGTAGTGCATACCAGTAAACCCACTGGAGGAGAGAACCCAACAACAAAAGAGCCAAGAGGTAAAGCTCAAGTACAAGAGAGACCACACAAACAGAAGAAAGGGCAAACCTAGAGCATTAAGATAAGGAGATCAAGGGACCACACCACGGACTCCCACAGAACCCCTACCACAGAAGTACACCCTGTAAAGACAGCTATCAAAGCAAGACATCAAGAATTGTAGAAACAAACAAAAAGAGGCACGTAAAATAAAGAGACAAAGAAAAATCCTGCAATTGAAATGAATAGAAGACTCCCCACTAAAAATGTGAAATAAGCCCTGGCTGGTATACCTCAGTGGATAGAGCATGGGTCTGCAAACCAAAGGGTTGCCAGTTTGATTCCCAGTCAGAGCACATGCCTGGGTTGTGGGCCAGGTCCCTAATAGGGGGTCCTTGAGAGGCAACCACACATTGATGTTTCTCTCCCTCTCTCTTTCTCTTCCCCACTGTCTAAAAATAAATAAATATTTTTAAAAGAGCTAAATAAAATGGGAGAAAGACATCTATTAGATACACAATTCAAAAAATGTTTATAAGGTTGTTTAATGAACTCACAGACACCCACAAGGAACTGAGTGAGAACTACAACAGTATGAAAAAGTAAATAGAAACTATAAACAAGAACCAGGAAGAAATGAAGAATAAAATTTCTGAAATAAAAAACACACTAAAAGGAATTACAAGCAGTTTGGATGAAACAGAGGACCAAATTACTGAGCTAGAAGGTAGAAAGAAATACCTAGATAGAGCAGCTGCATGAAAAAAAATTCAAAGAATATCAAGATAGCTTAAGGGAACTCCAAGATAACATGAAACCCAACAACATTTGAATCACAGGAATACCAGAAGAAAAGGAACAAAGGACAGAAACACTGTGTGAAAAAATAATGACAGAAAACTTTCCTAACTTGGAGAGGGGAATAATCATGCAAGTTCAGGAAGCAAAGAGGGTCCCAATCAAAATTTAAAGACAAAGAGAGAATCTTAAAAGCAGCAAGGGACAAATGATATGGACTCCAGCCAGTGGTGTCCACAATATCGTGGATGCAATGAACAAATTCGCATGGATTACTGAAGTCCTGTGGAGAAAAGGGACAGCACGGCCACTCTTTGAGAGACAGAACACCTTGACCCTTGTCTGGACAGGCTTTTATTACTTTCTAATAGCATACATTAAGGAAGATTTTCATTCATTATGCTTAGGTTTGCTTTAGGTGATTACTTTTTACAGATAACAAAGGAAAACATGTTAGTGATTACTTCTTACAGACTAAGAAGGAAAAAAATGTTGCAAATGCAAGGGAATAATAAGAGTGATTGATCTGGTTACACTCTGTCCTTGGGAGAATTGGCACAGACTTTAGGGAGTTACTTTAAAGATATGCAGTAAGCATTTGCTGCTTCAGCTCAGGGTGAGGGAGTTTTAGCAAGAGCAAGTCACAAAGCAGTCTAGATATAATGCTGGTCTGGTTTCCCATGGGAAAACTGATCTGTGAGTTTGGCTCCTGTGTGCTGACTCCTGCCTGCTGGTTTTCCAATAGGGCTGGGCTACATTTGCTACTGCCAGGTGGATCGGTTCCCTATAGACAAACAAGAAGTAATATACATAGGATCTCTAAGGCTAGCAGCTGATTCCTCTACAGAAACACAGCAAACCAGGAGAGAATGGCAAAAAATATTTCAAGTAACAACAAACAAAAGCTGGTGATGAAGACTACTCTACACACTGAGGCTCTCAGTTAAAATGGAAGGTAAAATAAAGAGTTTTGCAGACAGAAGAAGGCTGAAAGAATACACCTCCAGCAAACCAGAATTGAAAGATATGCTAAAGGCAATCCTTCAAGTATATGAAGAAAAAGAGTGAGAAACAGAGGAGCACAGGTACAAATGGGGGGAAAATGAATAAGTACCTATCAATAGTAATCTTAAATGTTAATGGATTAAAGGCTCCAATCAAAACACATAGGGTAGCTGAATAGACAAAAAAAGCATGACCCACACATATGCAGCCTACAAGATACCACCTCAGAAAAAAAGTCCTACACAAACTGAAAGTGAAGGTTTGGGGAAAAAAAAAACATTTCAAGAAAATGGATAGGAAAAAAAAACTGGGATACCAATACTTATTTCATAAAAAATACATTACAGGGAGCCTGTGTGACCAAGAGCAGCCTGGCCGTGTGCCCACGCCCCCAACACGGATAGAATTTGGTTTTGTGGACGACCCAGACCCCACAACCCTGAACAAGGAAAAGGCACAGGCACTCCGCAGCATCCCTGGTGCCCAGGCTGTGAACATGGGGTAAGTGTGCGCCCCTCAGTATTCCCAGAGCTTACATCCCTGAACCCAGAAAAGGCACGGGTGCTCTGCAGGATCCCCAATGCCCAGGCCATGAAATCAGGGGAAGTGTGTGCCCCCTCGAGATCCCTGGAGCTCACACCATGAACCCGGAAAAGGCACAGACACTCCATAGGATCCCGGAGACCCTGGCAGTGAGCTCTGGAAATCATGCTTAGGAGCACCCAGACCCACACCCAGGGACCTGCGGAGAGGCACCAGACCAGCTCTGAAGAGACTGCGCTGCTAGCCCTGGGGACAGTATGCGAGAGGCTCACTGAGTTCTGATCAGGAAGGGAGAAAATCTATTTGAATCCCCCCTTAGCCTACTGAGGCCAGCAAGACCAGAAAAACTGGTTTGGCCAGATAGAAACCAAAAAGAGGCACTTTTTTTTGTTTGATTGTTTGATTTTATTTTATTTTTAAGTAACTTTTTATTTTTTAATTCTTATTATTTTTATACCAATTCCTTATGCTTCTCTTCCTTTCACGCTAGTGTTAGCCCTTCTTTCAGAATTTATCTCTCCATTCCAAATATGCATTCCTCAGTGCATATTTGTATTATAATCTTTGTAATTACTCTTACATTTTTTATTATAATAGTATTTTGATATTCCTCCTCTTTCTGTATAGTCTTCTTTACTTGGTTGGTTATATTATATTGTTTGATAGGTTTCCCCTGTTATCTCATTCATACTGTATTGCTAATTTACTATCCTTCAATTGTGTTCTGTTAGTACATTACTCAAGGTCCTATACAGCCTATTCTTGTTACCTAGATCACATAGATTCTGTCATATGATTATTGCTCTAGTATTATTGTATATAAGAGCTTTTCCATATAATTGTAAATACAACACTACATCCCTCCCATATCTGAGCCCACTTCACAATTCCCTGAACTATATTACTATAGTAGTTAATTCTATTCTCTCACACACTACATCTATTTACTATTCTTTACTCTCACCCTACCTCAGAATATGACCTCCCACAGCCTCACTGTTTTCTAGATCCAACTCACAATCTTTCCCTCCCCAACAAGACACTTATCTTCTTTCCATACTTTCTAAAACGTGGCTAGTGGGGTGGAAGATCATGGTTAACGCTATACATAGCCAAAGAATCTCCTATTTCTTCTCTACTGGCTGCTACTGTAAATATCATAGAATACTCTCTTGCTGTCTTAAACCATTTTGCCTTACCCCTCCAATTGATCATAAAAAATAGTAGGTGGAAGCTGTGAACACCAGGATACCAAAAGGGGACTGCACCACGGAATCTCCCAAGTATTCTACCACAGAAGTTCACAACAAGAACCCAGGAAAAAAGAACAGTTCAATTTAAGAAACAGAGGCTAACAAGAAGAGTCTCACAAACAATGAGAAGACAAAGAAACAATCCCTAAATGAAGAAAAAGGAGGAAGCCTCAGAAAGAATGCTAACTGAAATAGAGACAACTCAACTCTCAGATACTGAGTTCAAAGGAATGATTATCAGGAAGCTCAACGAGCTGACAATGAGCTACCAGAAATTACAGGGAAACTACAACAAACTCACTGAAAACTATATCAACATGAAAAAGGAAATAGAAACTATCAACAAGATCGAAGAGGAAATGAAGAATACAGTTTCTGAACTGAAGCACAGAGTAGAAGGAATCAAAAGAAGGATCACTGAAGCAGAAGATCTGATCACCAAATTGGAGGACAAAGTAGAAAAAAAAAACACCCAGAAAGAGCAAGAAAAGGAAAAGAGACTCAGAAAGAATGAAGAGGGATTAAAAGAAATGCAAGGCAATATGAAATGTAATAATATCAATATAATATAACTACCAGAAGGAGAAGAAGAAGAACAAGGGATAGAAATCCTATTTGAAAAAGTAATGATGGAAAACTTCCCTAATTTGATGAGAGAAAATGTAACACAAATCCAGGAAACACAGAGAGTCCCAATCAAAAGAAACCCAAAAAGGCCCACCTCAAGACACATCATAATTAAAATGGCAAAATTTCAAGACAAAGAGAGAATCTTAAAGGCACCAAGGGAGAAACAGGAAGTAACATACAAGGGCGCCCCAATAAGGCTAGCAGCTAACTTCTCAATGGAAACACTCCAAGCCAGAAGAGAATGGCAAGAAATATTCCAGTAATGAGAACCAGAGGTCTGTAACAAAGGCTACCTTACCCAGCAAGTCTCTCAATCAAGATAGAAAACCAAATAAGAAGCTTCTCAGACAAAAGAAGTCTAAAAGAATACACCTCCACCAAACCAGCTCTGCAAGAGATGCTAAAGGGACTGCTTTAAGGAAAGGAAATAAAAGAGAGGCAGAGAGAGAGAGAGGAACACAGGCACATAAATGGCAATGAAAAAGTACCTATCAATAATAACCTTAAACATAAATGGATTAAATGCTCCAATCAAAAGACATAGATTAGCTGAATGGATAAGAAAGCATGACCCACACATATGCTGCCCACAAGAGACCCACCTCAGGATAAAAGACCAAAACAAGCTGAAAGTGAAGGGCTGCAAACAAATTTTCCAAGCAAACAGACAGGACAAAAAAGCCAGGGTAGCAATACTCATATCAGACAAAATAGATTTCCAAAAAAGGTCCATAAAGAGAGATCCAGAAGGTCACTTAATAATACTCAAAGGAAGAATCCACCAAGAAGACAAAAATATTGCAAATATATGTGCACCCAACATAGGAGCACCCAAATACATAAAGAAAATCTTAGAGGACTTGAAGAAAGATATTGACAGCAACACAATTATAGTGGGGGATTTTAACACTCCACTATAAAAAAATGGACAGATCTTCCAAACAAAATATCAACAAAGGTATTGTGGCATTGAACAATGCCCTAGATGAATTGGACTTAATTGATATATAGAGAGCCTTCCATCCCAAAGAAGGAAAATAGACATTCTTTTCAAATGCACATGGAACATTTTCAAAGACTGACCACATCATAGGACACAAAACAAGCCTCAAGAAATTCAAGAAAATTGAAATCATACTAAGCATTTTCTCAGATGACAAGGGACTGGAACTAGAAACCAATTCCAAGGGGAAAAAACACACAAAATCCTAAAAATCATAGAGATTAAATAGCATGCTATTAAACAATGAATGGGTCAAGAATGAGATTAGGGAAGAAATCAAAGTTTCTGGAAAGAAATGAAAATGAACTCACAACAACCCAAAACTTATGGGACACAGCAATGGCATTTCTGAGAGGAAAGTTCATAGAGATACAGGCTTACCTAAAAATGTTAGAAATATTTCAAACAAACAACCTAACCCTACATCTACAAGAATTTGAGGAACAACAACAAAGACAGCCCAGAGCAAGTAGAAAGAAGGAAATAACCAAGATAACAGCAGAATTAAATGACATGGAGACTAAAATGACAATTCTAAGGATCAATGAATCCAGGAGCCGGTTCTATGAAAACATAAAC
This sequence comes from Phyllostomus hastatus, assembly GCF_019186645.2. NCBI lineage: Eukaryota > Metazoa > Chordata > Mammalia > Chiroptera > Phyllostomidae > Phyllostomus > Phyllostomus hastatus. The sequence continues at coordinate 3,776,247 of NW_025334029.1, forward strand.
AAAATCACCTTTAAGCAGACTCATCAAGAAAAAAAGAGAGAAGACCCAAATTAACACAATCAGAAATGAAAGAGGAGAGAATACCACCGATACCACAAGAATACAACAGTTTGTAAGAAATTTCTATGAAGAACTGTACCCAAGAAATTTGAAATCCTTGGAGAAATGGACAAATTTCTAGAAAAATATAATCTTCCAAACCTCAATAAAGAAGAAGCAGAAAGCCTGAACAGACCAATAACAGCAAATGAAATTGAAGCAATAGTACAAAAATTGGTGACACATGAAAACCCTGGACCATATGGTTTCGCAGGAGAATTCTACAAAGCATTTAAGGAAGAGCTAACCCCTATCCTTTACAGACTATGCCAAAAAATCCAAAAAGATGGAAGTCTCCAAAACTCTTTTCATGAAGCCAACATTATCCTAATCCCCAAACTAGACAAAGACACAACAAAGAAAGAAAACTTCAGGCCAATATCGCTGAAGAACATAGATGCTAAAATCCTCTACAAAACATTGGCAAACCACATCCAACAACACATAAAAAAAAAAAAAAAAAAAACAACCATACACCATGACCAAGTTGGATTCATTCCAGGACTGCAAGTCTGGTATAATATTTGCATATCAGTAAATGTAATACATCACATAAACAAAAGCAAAGACAAAAATCACATGATCGTATGAATAGATACTGAAAAAGCATTTGATAAGGTATAGCACCCATTTATAATAAAAACACACAGCAAAGTGGGAATAGAGGGAGCATTCCTCAACATAATAAAGGCCATATATAAGAAAACTACAGCCAACATCATACTCAATGGGCAAAAATTAAAATCTTTTCCACTATGATCAGGAACAAGACAAGGATGTCCACTTTCACCACTTCTATTCAATGTACTACTGGAAGTTTCATCCAAAGCAATCAGAGCAGAAAAAGAAATAAAAGGCATTCAAATTGGAAAGGAGGAAACAAAACTGTCACTGGTTGCAGATGACATGATAGTATACATAGAACATCCTTTAGATTCCACCAAATAACTACTTGACCTAATAAATGAATTTGGCAAAACAGCAGGATACAAAGTCAATATCCAGAAATCAAAGGCATTTTTGTACACCAACAATGAAACAGCAGAAGCAGAAATCAAGAAAAAATCCCATTTGATAAAGCAACAAAAAAATAAAATACCTACGAATAAACCTAACCAAAGAAGTAAAAGACCTGTATTCAGAAAACTACAGACCACTGAAGAAAGAAATCAAAGAAAACACAACCAAATGGAAACATACACCATGTTCATGGATTGGAAGAATTAACATCATCAAAATGTCCATACTACCCAAAGCAATTGACACATTCAATGCAATACCTATTAAAGTACCAATAGCATATTTCACAGACATAGAACAAGCACTTCAAAAACTTATATGGAAACATAAATGACCTCAAATAGCTGCTGCAATTTTGAGAAAAAAGAGTAAAGTAGAAGGGATCACAATAACTGATACTAAACTATGCTACAAGGCCACCGTAATCAAAACAGCCTGGTACTGGCATAAAAACAAGCACATGGACAATGGAACAGAACAGAGAGCCCAGAAATAAACCCTTCTCTATGGTCAATTAATATTTGACAAAGTGGGCAGCAACATAAAATGGAGTAAAAATAGCCTTTTCAACAAATGGTGTTGGGAGAACTGGACAGCTACGTGCAAATAAAATGAAACTCGACTACCAACTTAAACATTACACAAAAATAAATTCAAGGTGGATAAAAAACTTAAATATAAACCGTGACACCATTAAAGTCCTAGAGGAGAACATAGGCAGGAAAATTTCAGATATTTCATGCAGAAACATTTTTACTAGCATGTCCCGTAGAGCAAGAGACATGAAGGAAAAATAAACAAATATGATCTCATCAAAATAAAAAGCTTCTGCACAACTAAAAAAAAACCAGTATTAAAATAAAAAGAGAACCAACTCTATGGCAAAACATATTTGATAATGATACCTCAGACAAGGGTTTAATCTCCAAAATATATAAAGAACTTACACGACTCCATTCTAAGAAGACAACCAATCCAAATAAAAAATGGGCAAAGAACTTGAACAGACACTTCTCCAAGGTGGACATACAGAGGATCCAGAGACACATGAAAAGATGCTCAGTGTAACTAGCTATCAGAGAAATGCAAATTAAAACCACAATGAGATACCACTTCACACCAGTCACAATGGCCATCATAAACAAAGCAACAAACAACAAATGTTGGAGAGGTTGTGGAGAAAAGGGAACCCTAATGCACTGTTGGTGAGACTGCAGACTGGTACAACCACTATGGAAAACAGTATGGAATTTACTCAGAAAACTAAAAATGAAACTTCCTTTTGACCCAGAAATTCCACTGCTGGGATTATACCCTAAGTACCCTGAAACACCAATCCAAAAGAATCTATGCACCCCAGTGTTCATAGCAGCACAATTTACAATAGCCAAGTGCTGGAAGCAACCTAAGTGCCCATCAGCAAATGAGTGGATCAAAAACCTATGGTACATTTACACAATGGAATTCTACACAGCAGAGAGAAAGAAGGAGCTTCTACCCTTTACAACCGCATGGATGGAACTGGAGAACATTATGCTAAGTGCAATAAGCCAGTGGAGAGGGACAAATACCATATGATCTTTATAGTAATATTGTAATCTGTATCAATCTTTTAACATCCACATCATTAATTCTACCCTTAAAAATGTAATTGTTCCCCTGGTCAGGTGGCTCAGTTGGTTGCAGCATCATCCCCTATACCCAAAGGCTGTGAGTTCGATACCCAGTCAAAGTGCACAGCTAGGCTATGGATACAAACCCAGGTAAGGGTGCATATAGGAGAAACCAATCAATGTTTCTCTCTCACGTAGATGTTTCTCTCTCTCTCTCTCTTTCCCTTCTTCTCACTGGAAAATCAAGAAACATACTCAGGTGAGAATTAAAAAAAAACACATAACTATTGTTCAACCACACATTGAACTTCCTGAATTTATTAGGTCTTCTTTAGGAAATAATTTAAGTAATAAACCACTACTGTACACGCTTAAGAATATAGGAATATAGTTTTGACACTTGAGTTATTTTCCCAACAATATAAAATATAAAATATCTTTTATTTTTTTAATGTTGATCAATTACAGTGGACCCCATCTTTCCCCATTACTCTTCCCTGTATTACCTATATCAACCCCCCTACATTCAATCTTCACACATCCCCTCATCTGTCATTGGGTCCTTTATACATACGCCTTGACATAATCCTTCCCCTTCTTTGTCACATTATCCCCATCTCCTCTCCTCTTTGGTTACTGTAGTTTGTTCTTCATTTCCAGGTCTTCATCTATTTTTCACACTTGTGTGTTTTGTTGGTTAGGTTTCACTTATATGTGATATCATATGGTATTTGTCTTTCACTCACTGCCTCACTTATTTCACTTAGCATAATGCTCTCCAGTTCCATCCATGCTGTTGTGAAGGGTAGAAGCTCCTTCTTTCTTTCTGCTGTGTAGTATTCCATTGTGTAAATGTACCGCATTTTTCGATCCACTCATTTGCTGATGGGCACTTACACTGTTTCCAGCACTTGGCTATTGTAAATTGTGCTGCTATCAACATTGCTGTGCATAGGTTCTTTTGAATTGATCTTTCAGGATTCTTAGGGTATAATCTGAGCAGCTGAATATGCTGGTAAAAAGGCAGTTCCATTTTTAGTTTTTTGAGGAAATTCCATACTGTTTTCCACAGTGGCTGCACCAGTCTGCATTCCCACCAGAAGTGTACTGTGATTCCCTTTTCTCCCCACTCACACTAGCACTTGTTTTTGTTAATTTGTTTATGGTAGCCATTCTGACAGGGGTGATGTGGTGTCTCATTATGATTTTAATTTGCATCTCTCTGATGGCTAGTGATGTTGAGCACCCTTTCATATGTCTCTGAGACCTCTATATGTCCTCCTTGGAGAAGTGTGTGTTCAGGTACTTTGCCCATTTTTTAATGGGATTGTTTGTCTTCCTGGTATGAAGTTGTGTGAGCTCTTTATATATTTTGGAAATCAAACTTCTGTTTGAGGTATCATTGGCAAATGTGTATTTCCAAATTGTTGGTTCCCCTTTCATTTTGTTGATGTTTTTTAGAGCCCTTTGGAAGCTTTTTATTTTGATGAGGTCCCATTTGTTTACTCTTCCCTTTATATCCCTTGCCTTAGGTGACATATTGGTGAAAATATTGCTGTGTAGAATATGAGAATTTCCTTCCTATGTTCTCCTGTAGGACTTTTATGGTGTTGCAACATATTTAAGTCTTTTATACACCTTGAGTTTATTTTTGTGTATGGTGTAAGCTGGTGGTCATTTCATTTTTTTGCATGTAACTTTCCAGATCTCCCAATACCATTTATTGAAGAAGATGTTTTCACTCCATTTTATGCTTCTTCCCCCTTTGTCAAATATCAATTGATCACAGAGACTTGGGTTTATTTCTGGGCTCTGTATTTAGTTCCATTGATCTATGTGTCTATTCTTACACCACTACCAGACTGGTGTGATTACAGTGGCCTTAGAATATAGTTTTGTATCAGGTATTATCTCTCCTACAATATACTTCTTTCTCAAAATTGCTGAGGATATTTGGGTTCATTTATGGTTCCATATAAAGTTTTGAAATATTTGTTCTATACCTGAGAAATATGTCATTGATGTTTTAATAAGGATTGCATTGAACTTACAAATTGCTTAGAGTAATATGGACATTTTGATTATGTTAATTCTTCCAGTCCATGAGCATGGTATATGCTTCCATTCATTCGTGTCTTTCTTAATTTCCTTCTTCAAAGGTGTGTAGCTTTCTGAGTAGAGGTCTTTTACCTCTTTGGTTAGGATTATTTCTGAGTACTTTATTTTTCTTGGTGCTATATCCAATGAGATATATTTTAAATTCTGTTTCTGATATTTTGTTGTTAGTGTACAAAATGTCTTTCATTTCTGAATGTCAACTTTGTATCCTGCTGTTTTGCCAAATTCACTTATTAGATCGAGTAGTTTTTTGGTGAAGCCTACAGCATTTTCTTTGTATACTATGTCATCCGCAATGACACGTTTACTTCCTCCTTTCCAATTTGGATGCCTTTTATTTCTTTTTCTTGTCTGATCGCTTTGGCTAGAACTGCCAGTACTACATTAAATAGAAATGTTGAAAGTGGAAATACTTCTCTTGCTCCTGATCTTATTGGGAAAGCTTTTAGTTTTTGCCCATTGAGTACAATGTTTACTGTAGGTTTCATGTATATGGCTTTTATTATGCTGAAGTATGCTCCCTCTACTCCCACTGTGCTGAGTTTTTTTTTTATCATAAATGGGTGGTATACTTATTAAATGCTTTTCCAATGCTATTGATGTGATCATATGATTTGTGTCTTTCATTTATGAGATTCATTACATTTATTGGTTTGAAAATAATGTACCATTCTTCCATCCCTGTGATGAATCACACTTGATCATGGTATATGATCTTTTTTAATATATTGCTGGATGCAGTTTTCCAATATTTTGTTGAGGATTTTAGCACCTATATTCATTAGTGATATTGGCCTATCATTTTCTTTCTTTCTATGTCCATATCTGGTGTTGGAAGTAGGATGATTCTGACCTCATAAAAAATGTTTAAGAGTCATCCCTTCTTGGATTTTCTGGAATAGTCTGAGAAGGATAGGGGTTAGCCCTTCATTAAATGTTTTGTAAAATTCCCTATGAAAATGTCTGCTCCAGGGCTTTTGTGTGCTGGGAGATTTTGATTCCTGCTTCAATTTCACTAGCTGTTACAGGTCTGTTCAGGCTTTCTGGTTCTTCTTGATTCAGTTTTGGAAGGTTATATTTTTCTAGAAATTTGTCCATTTCACCTATGTTTCCAAATTTCTTGGAATATAATTGATCATTGCAATTTCTTACAATATTTTCTGTTTCTGTGGTATCAGTTGTAACATCTCTGCTTTCATTTATGATTTTGTTTATTTGGGTCCTCTCTCTTTTTCTTGATGAGTCCAGTTATAGGCTAATTGAATTTCTTTATCTTTTCAAAGAACAATCTCCTGGATTTATTGATGTTTTCAAGTGTTATTTTAGTCTTTATGTCATTTAATTATGCTCAGATCTTGATTATTTCCTACCATCTACTTGCACTGGGTTTTGTATGTTGTTAGTCCAGTTCTTGTTGCTGTCGAGTTAAATTGTTCATTTGACATGTTTCCATATTCGCCAATACAGGTAATTCTGTATTGCCATGAACTTCCCTCAAAGGAGTGCCTTCACTTTGTCCCATAGGTTTTGGACTATTTTGTGTTCATTTTCGTTCATTTCCAGAGACTTTTAAATTTCTTCCTTGATCTCATTGTTAATCCATTCGTTGTTTAATAGAATGCAATTCAGTCTCTATGAATTTGAATGCTTTTACATTTTACCTTGAGTTGGCTTTTAGGTTCATTCCCTTATTATCTGAGAAAATGCTTGATATGATTTTAGTTTTCTTAAATTTGTTAAGGCTTGTTTTGTGCCCTATCATGTGGTCTATATTTGAAAATATTCCATGTGAATTTGAAAAAAATATGTGTTTTCCTTCTTTGTGATGAAAGGTTCTATACAGATATCATTTAAGTCCATTTGATGTAGTGCATCATTTAGTGCTACAATACCTTTGTAAATATTGTGTTTGAAAGATCTATACATTTCTTAGAATGGGGTGTTAAAATTCCTTACTATAATTGTGTTGCTGTCTATATATTGCTTATTTTATTTTTCTACAATATATATTTTATTGTTGTTCAAGTACAGCTGTCTCCATTTTCAACACACCATGGCCACCCACACCACCCATCCATGCTTCCCACCCTCTAACCTAGCCCCTTTGGTTTTGTCCATGTGTCCTTTATACATATCCCTTGATGGATCTCCCCTTACTTCCCTCATTATCCCTCTCCCCATTTCCCTCTGGTTCCTGTCAGTTTCTTCTTTATTTCAATGTCTCTGGTTATATTTTGTTTGCTTGTTTGTTTTGTTTATTAGGTTTGACTTATAGGTGAGATCATATGGTATTAGTCTTTCATTGTCTGGCTTATTTCTCTTAGCATAATGTTCTCCAATTCCATCCATGGTGTCGCAAAGGGTAGGAGCTCCTTCTTTCTTTCTGCTGTTTACTATTCCATTCTGTAAATGTACCATAGTTATTTATCCATTAATTTACTGATGGGCACTTAGGTTGCTTCCAGCATTTGACTGTTTAAATTGTGCAGCTCTAAACACTGTGGGGCATAGGTTCTTTTGGAATGGTGTTAGAGGATTATCAGGGTATAATTTCAGCAGTGGTGTTGCTGAGTGAAAAAGCAGTTTCATTTTTAGTTATCAAAGGAAATATCATACTGTTTTCCACAGTGGATGTAGCAGTTTGCATTCCCACCAACAGTGTACTGGGTTCCCTTTTCTCCTCATCCTCTCAAACACTTGTTGTTTGTTGATTTTTGTATGATGACCATTCTCACTGGTGTGAAGTGGTATCTCATTGTGGTTTTAATTTGCATCTCTCTGATAGCTAGTGATGCTGAGCATCCTTTGATATGTGTCTGGGCCCTCTGTATGTCCTCCTTGGAGAAGTGTCTGTTCGAGTATTTTGCCCATTTTTTTTATTGAGTTGTTTGTCTTCCTTGAGTGGAGTCGTGTCACACCCTTGTCTGAGGTATCACTGGCAAATATATTTTCCCATACAGTTGGTTTCCATTTCATGCTAGTACTGTGTTTGAGACATTCAGAACCTTTTTAGTTTGATGAGGTCCCATTGGTTTATTTGTTCCTTTATGTCCCTTGCTCTAGGCTATATATCAATGAAAATATTGCTGCTTGAAATATCTGAGATTTTCCTACCTATGTCCTCCTCTTGGACGTTTATGGTGTCTCAACTTACATTTAGGTCTTTTATCCACCTTGAATTAATTTTTGTATATGATGTAAGTTGGTGAGGGAGTTTCATTTTTTTTGCATGTAGCTGTTTGGATCTCCCAAAATCATTTTTTGAAGGGGCCATTTTTACTCCTTTTTATGGTTCTGACTTTTCTGTCAAATGTTAATTGATCATAGAGACTTGGGTTTATTTCTGGGATCTCTATTCTGTTTTTTTTTGCTTTCTGTGTCTGTTCTTATGCCAATACCAGACTCTTTTGATTACTGTGGCCTTGTAGTGTAGTTTTATATCAGGTATTGTTATCCTTCCTACTTTGTTCTTCTTTCTCAAAATTGGTGTGGCTATTTGTGCTCATTAATAGTTCCATATAATTTTTTGAAATATTACTTCTATATCTGTGAAATATCTCATTGTTGCTTTAATAGGAATTGTGTTGGATCTATACATTGCTTTGGATTTGGACATTTTGATGCTTTCTGTTATTCCAAATCATGGACATTTTATTTGTTTCCATTTGTTTGTGTTCTTCTTAATTTCTTTCTTCAGCGTTGTGTAGTTTTCTGATTACAGGTCTTTACCTCCTTGGCTAAGGTTAGTTCTAGGTCCTTTATTTTTTTGTTGTTGCTATATCAAATGGGATCTTTTCCCTGATTTTTATTTCTGATATTTCATTGTTGGTGTACAAAAATACCTTCAATTTCTAAATATTGACTTTGTATCTTGCTGTTTTGCAAAATTCACTTATTAGGCCTAGTAGTTTATTGGTGGAGTCTATAGAATTTTCTGTGTAGACTATCACATCATCTGTAAACAATGGCAGTTTTTCTTCCTCTTTTCCAAATTGGATACCTTTATTTCTTTTTCTTTTCTGATCACTGTGGCAAGCACTTCCAATGCTATGTTGAATACAAGTAGTGAAAGTGGACATCCTTCTGTTTCTCCTAATCTTAATGGGAAACCTTTAATTATTTTTCCAATGAGTATGAAGTTTGCTGTAGTTTTTTTTCTTATATAACCCTTAATTTGTTGTGGTATACTCCTTCTACTACCACTTTGCTGATTGTTTTTTATCATAAATGGGTGCTGTACTTATCAAATGCCTTTTCCACATCTAGTGACATATAATATGTGATTTCCTTTTGTTTATATTATGTATTACTTTTATTCTTTGTGAATATTTTACCATCTTTGCATCCCTTGGATGAATCCAACTTCATCATGACTTACGATTTTTTAAATGTATTGCTGGGTGCATATTGCCAATATATTGTTATAGATTTTAGTGTGTATATTCATCATTCATATTGGCCTGTTGTTTTCTTTCTTTGTTGTGTCTTTATCTGATTTTGGAATTAAGATGATTCTGGCTTTGTAAAAGGAGTTTGGGAGTCTTCCTTCTCGGATTTTGATGCAGACACCAGCCCACAGTGTCCGCGATGTTATGGATGAAATGAGATATTCACACAGACTACCAAGTCCGGTAGAGGAAAAGGGACAGCATGGATTTTCTCTCAAGGGGAGCAAAAGCCACTGCCCTTGTAGTGACTGGCCTTTATTGGGTTACTTGGCACATTACATGATGGTCCTTATCTACTATGCACACGTTCGCTTTAGGTGTTTACCTTTTACAGAGAACAAAGGAGCCAATGCTGCCAATCACATCACAGAAGAGGGATATTTGCAAATGAAAAGACAAATTGGTTGAACTGGTTACACTGAACCTTGGAAGGTTTAGCATGGATTTTGCGAAGTTACTTTGCAGTAAATGTCCTCAATTCAGAGTGAGGGAGCTTTTTAGCAAGGGCAAGACTAAAGCAGCCTAGGCACATTGCAGGCCTGATTCCCCACAGGAAAACCTATATGTGGGCATGGGTCTTGTGCATCTCCAAGTGGGAGCTGGACCCATGCCATGCAGAACTGTCTGCTACAGATTTTTTGCAATAGCCTCTGAAGGAAGGTAGTTAGCTCTTCTTTAAATGTTATGTATAATTCTCCTGGGAAACTATCTGGTCCAGGGATTTTGTGTGTTGAGAGTTTTTTGGTTACTACATTGAATTCATCAGCAGTTATTGGTCTGTTCAGGCTTTCTGCATCTTCTTTATTCAGTTTACATAGATTATATTTTTCTAGAAATTTGTCCATTTCATCTAGGTTTTTAATTTTTTGGCATATAGTTTTTCTTACTAATTTCTTACAGTCTTTTGTATTTCTGTGGTTTCAGTTGTAATCTCTCCTCTTTCATTTCTGATTGTGTTTATTTTGTTCCTGTCTCTTTTTTTTTTATTAATGAGTCCACTTAAAGTCTTGTTGATTTCATTTATCTTTGCAAAGAACCAGCTCCTGGATTTATTGATTGTTAGAATTGTGTTTTAATCTCAATGTTGTTTAATTCTGCTCTGATCTGGGTTATTTTCTTCCTTCTACTTGCTCTGGACTGTCTTTGTTCTAGTTCCTTGAGTTCTTGTAGATGTAGGGTTAGCTTGTTTGTTTGAAATGTTTAAATCTTTTTTAGGTAGGCCTGTATCTCTCTATGAACTTCCCTCTCAGGACTTCATTCACTGTGTCCCATAAGTGTAATATTGTTCTGAGTTCATTTTCACTTGTTTCCAGAAACTTATTGATTTCTTTCATGATATTATTTTTAAACCATTCATTTTTTAATAGCATGCTATTCAGTGTACATGAATTTGAATGTTTTTGAGTTTTTTTCCTTGAGGTTGGCTTATAGTTTCAAGCCCTTGTGATCTGAGAAGATGCTTAATATGATTTAAATTTTCTTGAATTTTTGAGGATTCTTTTGTGTCATATCACGTGGTCTATCTCTTAAAATGTTCCATGTGCATTTGAAAAGAATGTGTTTTGCTTCTTTGGGATGAAATGTTCTATGTATATATCAGTAAAGTCCATTTGATCTAGGGTATTGTTCAATCTTGCAACATCTCTTTTGATATTTCATTTGGAAGATATATATATTTTTTACAGTAAGGTCTTAAAATTCCACAGTATAAGTGTGTTGCTATCTATGTCTTTCTTGAAATCCTCCAAGATTTTTCTTATATATGTGGCTATTCCTATGTTGTGTGCATATATATTTACAATGTACATGTCTTCTTGATGGATTCTTCCCTTGAGTATTATGAAGTGTCCTTCAGTGTCTCATTTTATGTCCTTTGTTTTGAAGTCTCTTTTTTCTGGTACACATATTGTTACCCCATCTTTTGTTTCCTCTCTATTTCCTTGGAATATTTTTTCCAACCCTTTACTTTCAGTCTTTGTATTTTTTTTTTCTGAAGTGAGTCTCTTGCAGGTAGCATATGTGGTGGTCATGCTCTCTTATCCATTCAACTACCCTATATATGTTTTATTGTGGTATGTAATCCTTTTATAGTGAAGATTATTTCCCCCTTTGTACATGTGTTCCTCTCTCACGCTTTTTCTTCATCATCTTAAAGTAGTTCCTTTAGCATATCTGGGAGTATTGGTTTGTTAGAGGTGTATTCTTTTAGCCTTTTTTTTTTTTTTTTTGGTCTGGGAGACTCCTTATTTTGCCTTCCATTTCAAATGAGAGCCTAGCAAGTTTGAATATCCTGGTTGCAGTCCTCTGTTTTTCATTACTTGGAATGTTTTTTGCCATTCCCTTCTGGTTTGTAGTGTTTCTGTTGAGAAATCAGCCGCTAACCTTATTGGAGCTCCCTTGTATGTTACTTCTTGTTTTTCCACTGTTGCCTTTAAGATTCTCTCTTTGCCTTTAAAATGCTTTGTTTTAATTATGATGTGCGTTGGAGTAAGCTTCTTTGGGTTCATCTTGATTGGGACCCTCTGTGCTTCCTGAATTTCTATTGCTTTTCCATTTTACAGTTAGGGAAGCTTTCTGTCATTATTTTTCAAACAGGTTTTATATCTCTTGCTCTTTTTTTCCTTCTGGTATTTCTGTGATTTGAGTGTTGTGCATTTCATGTTGTCCTGAAGTTCCCTTAAGCTGTTGTCATAGTATTTGAGACTTTATTCATGATGTTGCTCTACCTAGGCATTTATTTCTACTTTGTCTTCCATCTTGCTAATTCGGTCCTCTGCTTCATCTAGGCTACTTGTAATTCATTCTAGTATATTTTTTATTTCAGAAATTTTATTCCCCATTTCTTCCTAGTTCTTGTTTATAGTTTTTATTTTCTTTTCCATGCTGTTATCATTACCATTCTGTTCCTTGTAGTTGTCACTGAGTTCTTTGAGCATCCTTATAACCATTTTTATTCTTTTTTCTGATAATTTGTTTATGTCAATTTAATTTAGCTCTTTTACTGGGATTCTTCCTCTTTTTTTTTTTGATTGGAGGTTCTTTCTTCGCCTCCCCATTTTAGGTTACTATTTTTTTCAGTTTCTGTGCCTCCAAATGATCTGCTTTGCCAGCTGTCTTCATACAGTGAACTTCTATGTTAGGAGTTCTGTGGGAAGAAGCAGTGTAGTCTCTTTGATCTCCTTCTCTGGATACTCTAGGGTTGCCCTTTCTTCAGCTTTTGTGGGCTCTGTTTTTGTATGTGGTTTTGCTTGTTGGTGGCTTCCTTGCTGTTTGGTTCTCCCCTCCAGCAATCTTGCTGGTAGTCACAACTCCCACTTTATCTTGTATGGTGTTGTACTGGTGTTCATTAATAAAGCAGTATTACTAGATACTCGAACCTATATCAGGAAAAATAACTGCCCTACCACATCAGCAATTTCAACTGTTGTTGAGCAAAGATCAATAAAGATGAAGAGAAATTATGGATGTTATAAGATATGACAAAGTGAATATGAGATGACCAAAAGAGAGGAAAATGTTATTAAGTGGTAAGAGGGAGGAGAGTTATGAAGAGTAGGGATAGAATTGAGGTAAAAAAGGGAGAGAACAAAATTTGAAATGTAATAAAAACACAAAAGGGCAATAGGAACAATGGGGTAAGAAGAGGAAAGAGTATATTATGAGGTTTGAAGTAAAATTGAAAAGGTTTTGGACCAATGTGAGAAAAATTGCAGAAAAACCACAGCAGGGTCTATAGCAACAACTGAATGAAGTTCAATAAAGTTAGAATGGGAATAAGAATATTGTACAATAGCAAAACATGAATATGAAATGTCTACTGTAAAGAAAAGTAATTTCAGCCCTGTCTGGTGTGGCTCAGTGGACTGAGTGATGGCCTGAAAACCAAAAGGTCACCAGTTTGATTTTCAGTCAGAGCACACGCCTGGGTTGCAGGTCATTTCCCCAGTTGCGGGCCTGTGAGAGGCAACCAATTGATATATCTCTTGCACATTGATGTTTCTCTCCCTCTCATTCTCCATCCCTTTCCTTCTCTCTCTAAATATAAATAAATATTTCTTTAAAAAAGAATTTTAGTTGATGGTGGAAGCAACCTAATAAAAGTAAGGAGTAAAGTCCAAGTTGAGAGAGAAATGAAAAAAGGAAAAAATGCAATAAAATTGCTTATTCAACTGATCAGAAGCAGGGAGAAGGCAAAATGGAGTAAGACACTGAAAAATTATTCTCTAGGATTGAAAGTACAAACAAATAGTGAACAAATAGATGTTCTATTGGAGAAGTACAGCAATAACTGTGTTATTTCACCTGACAAGCCACTGATTATAAAAGGTGAAAAAGACAGTGAAGCCTCTCTTGAGAAGGAAGTTCATAGCAATACAAGCCAATCTAAAAAAGATAGAAACATTTCAAATAAACAACCTAATCCTACACCTACAAGAACTCAAGGAACAACAACAAAACAACCCAGTGCAAGTACAAGGAAGGAAATAACCAAGATCAGAGCAGAATTAAATAACATAAAGCCTAAAAGCACAATTATAACAATCAGTAAATCCAGGAGCTAGTTCTTTGAAAAGATAAACTTTAGGCAGGCTCATCAAGAAAAAAAGGAAAGAGAACCCAAGTAAACACAATGAAAAATGAAAGAGGAGAGATTACAACTGATACCACAGAAATACAAAGGATTGTAAGAAATCACTACGAAGAACAAATTGCCAAAAATTTGAAAACCTAGGTTAAATGGACACATTTCCAAAACAAAATAATCTATGAAAACTGAATGAAAAAGATGCAGAAACCCTGAATAGACACATAACAGCTGAAGAAATTGAAAGTAATCAAAAAAGCTTCTGACAAACAAAAGCCCTACAACAGACAGTTTCACAGAAGAATTTTACAAAAGATTTAAAGAAGAGCTAACCCCCATCCTCCACATATTATTTGAAAAAAAATCAAGAAGATGGAAGACTCCCAAACTCTTTTTATGAAGCCAGCATCATCCTAATCCCAAACTATATAAAGACATAACAAACGAAGAAACATACAGGCCAAATCACTGATGAACATAGATGTTAAAATCCTCAACAAAATACTGGAAAACTGCATCCAAAAACACGTTACAAAGATCATACACAATGATCAAGTGGGATTCATCCCAGAGATTCAAGGATGGTACAATATTCACAAATCAATAAACATAATACACCACATAGACAAAATGAAAGACAACAATCACATAATCATATTGATAGATGCGGAAAGGCATTTGATAAGGTACAGCACCCATTTATGATAAAAATACTCAGTAAAGTGGGAATAGAAGGAGCATTCCTCAAAATAATAAAGGCTAAATATGAGAAATCTACAGCCAGCATCATACTCAATGAACACAAACTTAGAGCTTTCCCACTAAGATGAGGAACAAGACATGGATGCCCACTTTCAACACTCTTATTCAACATAGTACTGAAAGTCCTAGCCACAACAATCAGACAAGAAAAAGAAATAAAAGGCATCCAAATTGGAAAGGAGGGAGTAAAACTGTCATTGTTTGCAGATGACATGACAGTGTACATAGAAAATCCTATAGAATCCACCAAAAACTGCTCAACCTAATAAATAAATTTGGCAAAACAGTGGGACACAAAGTCAATATTCAGAAATCAAAGGCATTTTTGTACACCAACAATGAAATATCAGAAATAGAAATGAGGAAAAATCCCATTTAATATAGCAAAAAGAAAATAAAGTACCTAGTACTAAGCCTAACCAAGGAGGTAAAAGACCTGTACTCAAAAAACTAGAGAACACTGGACAAAGAAATAAAGGAAGACACAAAAAAAATGGAAACATGTTCCATGTTCATGGATCAGCAGAATTAACACCATCAAAATGTCCATACTACCAAAAGAAAGTTATAGATTCAATAAATTCTTTATCAAAATACCAATGACATATTTCACAGATATAGAACAAACATTTCAGAAATTTATCTGGAACCACAAATGACCCTGAATAGCTGCAGCAATTTTTAGAAAGAAGAACAAAGTAGGATGGATCACAATAACTGGTGTCAAAATGTATTACAAGACCACTGTAATCAAAACAGCCTGGTACTGGCATAAAAACAGGCACTTAGACCAATGGAACAGAATTGAAAGCCCAGAAATAAACCCAAGTCTCTATGGTCAATTAATATTTGACAAAGGGGGAAGAAGCATAATATGGAGTCAAAATATCCTTTTCAACAAATGGTTTTGGGAGATCTGGACAGCTACATTAAAAAACATGAAACTTGATCACCAGCTTACACCATACACAAAAATAAATTCAAGATGGATAAAAGACTGAAATATAAGTCATAAAACCATAAAAGTCCTAGAAGAAAACATTGGCAGGAAAATCTCAGACGTTCCACGCAGCTGTATTTTCACTGATATGTCCCCTAAAACAAGGGTCATAAAGGAAAGAATAAACAAATGGGACCTCATCAAATTAAAAAGCTTCTTCATGGTTAAAGAAAACAGCATTAAAATGAAAATAGAACCAACTATAAGGGACAACATGTTTGCCAATGATACCTCAGACAAGGGTGTAATCTCCAAAAGATATAAAGAACTCACAGAATTCCCCTCCAGGAAGACAAAAAAAAATTAAAAATGGGCAAAAGACTTGAATGGACACTTCTCAAGGAAGACATACAGTGGTGACAGAGACATATGAAAAGATGCTCAGCATCATTAGCCATCAGAGAGACACAAATTAAAAGCACAATGATATACCACTTCACACTGGCCAGAATGACATCATAAACAAATCAACAACTAAGTTTTGGAGAGGATGTGGACACAAGAAAACCCTAGTGCACTGTTGGTAGAATTGCAGACTGGTGCAGCCACTGTGGAAAATAGTATGGAATTTCCTCAGAAAACGAAAACTGCCTTTGACCCAGCAATTCCACTGCTGGGATTATACCACAAGAACCATGAAACACTTATCCAAAAGAACCTATGCACCCCAATGTTCATTGTAGCACAATTTACAATAGCGAAGTGCTGGAAGCAACCTTAGTGCCCATCAACAAGTGAGTGGATCAAGAAACTATGGTACATTTACACAATGGAATTCTACACAGCAGAGAGAAAGTAGGAGCTCCTACCCTTTGTAACAGCATGGATGAAACTAGAGAGCATTATGCTAAGTGAAATAAGCCAAGTGGTGAGGCACAAATGCCATATGATCTCACCTTTAAGTGGAACATAATTAACAAAAGGAAAAAGCAAACAAAATATAACCAGAGACATTGAAATTAAGAGCAACCTGACAATAGCCAGAGGAGGAGGAAGAGGGGACAGTGGGGAGAAGGGTTTTCAGAAACTACTCTAAAGGACACATGAACAAAACCAAATGGGAGGGTGGAAGCAAGGGAGAGAGGTGGGTTTCGCTGTGGTAGGGGGGAGTGGTGGTGAGAAAATGCAGACAACTGTAATTGAACAACCATAAAATAATTTATAAAAACAAAACAAAACAAAAGAAAAATGAACAAAAATGGTTAAAATGATGCATAACTATAATAAATAAAAATGGATAAAATTATTAAAAAATAAAATAAAAGGTGAAAAAGAAATAAGGCTCTTGTGAGAAGGGATAATGAATGTGAGCTGATTGAAGAAAGAAGAGTGCTTATGGGGAGTTTTATGGGGGGAGAAATAGAGTAAGAGATAGGAGTATGACGTAGTGTGAGAGAAAATGAAGTTAACCACAAAAGAAATGAAGCTCAGGAACATGATGAAACATATTAAGAGTAGGGAAGGGTGCTGTGTGGGATTTGGAATAACAATAGTATAATAAAGCTATATAACCTGAATAAAAACAGTGAAAAGTAAAAGAGCAAGAATTGTGACTTATTTGGAATACAAGTGAAGTGAAAGAAGAAAACTTAAAATGTAATATCAAAGTGAGAAAAACAAAAGCAAACAAAAGGAAAAAAATCTAACAAACAAAAAAAACTAAATAAATGAAAAGAAGAAAGAATTTTTTTAAAAAAAAATGCAGGTTCTGATAAAGAGCAAGGCAGAATATGCCTCAGCTGTTGGTGTTCGCTTTCTGACTTATTTCTGCATCCGTGTCTGGTTTTCTCTCAGCTCCAGGTCTTACTCTCTTACTCTTGGGGCGAGAAAAGGCCCCTACTAGTGGTTGTTAAGCCTTCCCAGACAGTTTTGCAAATTTTCCTGGCTCCTGCAGGGAGTGGGGGGTTGGGCTCCGTTTTTCTCATGGTTGGGCAAGGAAGGGGTCTCAGTATGGACTACAATAATCGCAGGTTCCCAATTTCCAGCCCAGTGGTCTCAGAGCACTGTGGGGCCCATACTCTCCACTCTGTGCATTTGGGCCACACTGGCCAATAACCCGCTTCATTTTGAATCCCTTTAATGAATCCATGATGTGCACTGAGTGTGAGCAAATTGCACTCACAATCCTTCCTCTTTCATGACCAGACAGCTGCATGCACAAGGTCAGTGTCCAATGTGCTTCAGCTCCCCTTTTCAAAAAGTCTCCTTGGGCACCACTGCCACTCCAAGGCACTGTCTGGTTTTCCACACACTCCAACTCTCTAGCAAGTCCAGAGTCTATCTAGACACGACCAGCTGTGGCATGCCTTTTCTCCCAGTTCCATATGCTTGCCCGGATCCCACCTTCTCTCTTGCACTGTCCCAGCCAGGTGGAAATGTCCACCCTGGCTTGCGTGCACCAAAGATTCCCCCCCCCCCACGACTTTATGCATTTGAGTCTCTCCTGTTTCAGGTCTGTGATTTGCCCACCCTGGGAGGGGAAGGAGCCTAGGCTGCTATCACTGATATGGATTTCCTTTAATGTTGTCCTACGGCAGCGGAGGTTTCTGCTGCCGTACCTAGGGACTTTCCCAGTCCACCTACAAAACCGCTTTACCACCCATTTTGAAGCATCTTCTTCACACTTTTGCTTCCAAACTTCGTATCAACTAAGATTCTGTTGGCTGTTCAGTTTGTCCTTTGGAAGGTCAGCTAAGTGTGCCAGTTGGATGCATGAGCAAGTGGGCTCAGCTCCCACCTACTTCACCTCCGTCTTCTCTTTTCTGAGAGGACACAGTTTAGTGTTTTATTCTATGAATAATGTCATATTTCTCAGTTCTCTCCAGAGCTGTTCGGCCAGACTGCCAAGAGGTTGCTGGGGCCTATGCCCCTCTCAGGGCTGTTATGAGAATTATATGCAGCCATGAAGGGACCGTCCTTTTGCTCAGAACAGTGCTGCACACATGTGGGCAATCATTTTTACCCATGGCACTTCTACTATAGCAAAAGGAAGCAAATTTTCAACTTTGGAAGACTAAGATGGTGACTTCAAAGAAAATATCACCATACTGTTAAATGTAGAATGAGTTATGCCCCTCTGAGATCACAGATGCTGAGTTCTGTGAAGTTTTCTCTTCCACAGAGCCAGGGACTTTTGATGTGTTTAATAACTCACCAATCCACATAACCCAGCTGCCTTTGTCCTGGGGCCACGTGTGGTGCACTTTCTTCTTGCTGGAAGCAGGAAAATGGCAATTTAATGGCTCAAAAGCAAACTGATTTAGATAGTGGATAAGTTGATAGTCTCATTTTGTCTAGTAATGAAACATATGCTTGGGAACTAACACTCCAGAATGCAGAAAAAAAATCATTCTTAAAAAAATGATTTAATTAATTTATTTTTGGAGATAGGGTAAGGGGGAGAGAGAGAGAGAGAGAGAGAGAGAGAGAGAGAGAAACATCAATGTGCTGTTGCCTCTCATGTGCCCCCTACTGGAGACATGGCCTGCAACCCACGTACATCCCCTGACTGGGAATCGAACCAGTGACCCTTTGGTTCACAGTCCTGCACTCAATCCACTGAGCTACACCAGCCAGGGCAAAAAAAAAAATCTATAAGGAAAACATAAGACCTTGGAAAACCTGGGTACAAATGACTAATAACATAGCCAGAGGCCAGAAAGCCCCCTTGTAATGCTAGCCAATCTCTCAACCTTCAAAAAGCCCCTTCATTGTCAGCTTTGTTATCCAAAGACAAGCTATCTTAACAATCAGGTGATAGGTGGCAGCCAGCTGTAGGGACAGCCAGTTGTAGGGACAACAAGACGGACAATATAAGACCTATGTTGATGACAGCAATACAAATTCTCAGCAGCCTGTGTGCATTGTCAAAGTTTGAATAGATCCGAGCCTGGAGCAATTCTCCTTAACTCATTTTGAGGCAAAACTGACTTGAACTGGGGGTAGGGAAGATTTAGAGTCTTTATTGATCATACATAATGTGAATATTCATACATTTCAGAAACATGATTTGTTTGATTGTGGCATGCTGCTTTGGTTTTATGTAATATATGATATATGTAATGTATCCTGTTTTTAAAATTTGAAATTTGAAAGGCTATAAACCATACCTGGCTTCATAGGTTTCAGGTAAGGGATGGTAGATGTATATAGCATAATGGTTAAAAAGGTGTGATTGGAAGCCAGACTGCCTGATTCTA
Organism: Phyllostomus hastatus; assembly: GCF_019186645.2. Lineage (NCBI taxonomy): Eukaryota > Metazoa > Chordata > Mammalia > Chiroptera > Phyllostomidae > Phyllostomus > Phyllostomus hastatus. Next base: position 3,796,091 of record NW_025334029.1, read on the forward strand.
ATCCCAGCTCTATCACCTAGTAGCTGTATGACCTTTGGTATGTTACTTTACCTCTCTAAACCCTAATTAAAATAATGGCACCCACTGCATTGGGATGTTGCAAAAATTATGTGAGCAAATAAACATGAAGTGCTTAGATGTTGATGTTACAAAGAATGACCTAGGGACAACTGACATAAACTTGGACTCCCTGGGAAGCCAGGTTACTATACCCTTGGAGTGATCAACCATTATCAAAGAGGTACACTCTACAGGATCTGGTGACCTTGGATGCTGGAGGAGTGAAGGAAAGCATTTACTGGTAAAACTAAACATCACTGCAATTATTTGGGACTACAATGTTTGAAACCTGACATGTTCTCTGGGATCTAAATTTGACTCTACTATCAATTTATGTTGTGACTTCGTGCAAACCTCTTGCCCTCTCTGGACTTTTGGAACAAGAAGGAATAAATTAGATGATTTCTTAAGGCTGCCTAGCTTGAACACATTGACTACAACCAAAACATTCTTGGAAAGAAGAGCTCTGAGGATCTGAAAACCTCTCACTTGCTAATTCCTGGGGACTAAGGCAACGCAATGCTTATTTACATAATCCAGAGTTTTGTAGTTATTTCCAGGGCCAGACCAGAGCAGCAGATGTGCAGACCCAACACCTAGATGTTTGTAATTGACCAGGACACACTCTATTGAAGTAATTTTCTTGTCTTCATTCACCATATTAGCAGGGATCTGCCTGCCATGCAGGAAGGGTAACAGAGTAATCTGAGCTGCAGCTGAAAACCTGCTTTTCCTCTACCGTTACTTAGCCTGCCATGAGATGTGGCAGGCAGTGTAAAAGAGTACAGACCAGCTGCAGGTGGCACGGTGTGGGGGGGGGGGGAGTTGGCTATTCTCAAAATATCATACAGAAACTTTAAAACTGAACTGATTTATGCTTTGTAATGATTTCAATAATGTGTGAATTAAGTCAGAGCTTGAATCTGAGCTAAAAGAGAAATTTTATTTTGCCAGCCATCAAAGGGGCCACATAATAATTTCATTGTACAATAGTGTTCCCTCTGCTGTACCAAGAATGGCACTTTGCATAAATAATGTGTTCTGGGGAAGAATATGTAACATGCACTACTTTTCAGTATCAAAGAATGCTCAACATTACCTGGAGATCTGAAAATTCCTCTGGGGCTTACGACTCTCTAGGTTGAGGTAAAGGCAATGCCATTGCAAACCTGGTTTACAAGCTCTGCCAGCTCAAGGCACTGCAATGTCAAATAGATACAAATCTCAATATTCTCAAATGAGACATAGAAAACTCAGGCCCATAATCTTCCCCAAATGAAACTCTGCATTAGGAAAACAACCACATTTCCACTTGGGACCTATGTGGAAAATGATACTTCCCCACCCACGTTAACTGTGTTAAAGGGTAAATTGTGTGACTCAGAATAGTTAACGGCCTAGAATGCTCTTCACACACCCATTCTCTGAGCCAGGGATCCAGTTTTTTCCTAAGGTTTTATCTTGCACTTTTTTGAACTTGGAAAATTTTCCAATAGTTAGGCTTGTGACAAACAAAACAAAAACATGAAAACAAAAATACTAGTAGCCCAGTATATTGAAACAAAGAGTTAGAAAATAAAAGTGTATCATAGGCCTGAATGTTATAGCTCATTTTCTAGTATAGCACCTACCTCCCACCTGTAAATAGCTAGATAAGCCTTCCTGAAACCCAGAGACCCAAAAATGGTCATTAAAATCCATTCCACTTGTTATTGGTCTGATTTGAGGTGAGTGTAACAAATATCTCCAGGAGCATCTTGTTTCTACTTTGCAGAATTTTGTTTTTAATTTTATTTATTTATTTTTAGAGAGAGAGGAAGGAAAGGAGAAAGATGGGGAAACATCAATGTGTGGTTGCTTCTCTCACTCCCCCGTACCAGGGACCTGGCCCACACCCCAGGCACTGCCCTGCCTGGGAATCTAACCATCAACCCTTTGTTTCGTAGGTCAGCACTCAATTCACTGAGCCACACGAGCCAAAGTGGTTTGCAGAATCTTTTAGCACACCATCTGTTGGTCCCATTGGAACCTTCTAGTGGGATTTGTCTAGCTTATCAAAAGACAAGGAGAATTTGATATTTGCATCACTAAAAGGCTTCTCTAGAAGTTGACATTCTGGCTAGTTCTGGAGTACTAGATGTTCACACTTGAAATACCATAAGTGAAGTCACACTTGGTGGACTGTTGGGAACCGCCCTGACTGGTATTAGAAGCTGAGACCCCCGCCTAGGCTAAAGCTAAGGGAACGCCCTGGGAACCGTGAGCCGGCAAGGAGAAAAAAGCTTATCTCCCTGGCAGTAATGCTGTTTCTGCTGCTGAACCCCCAAAAAAAGCTTGGTCGGTTAGCCAAAGACGGGTAAGATTCCCCACGGGGGAACAACCCAAGCCAGGCACGATCACTTTTGGGAGGCCCCCCAAAAGAAGGACTTGGGGGGCTGCAGCAAAAGGGGGGTGATGGACCCTCACTCCTCGGCTTTGACAAAGTCTGAGTTCTCAGCGTCCGGAAGAAAATCTCCTTATCTCTCGGTGGCCTTAGTTCCCGCGCTCCACCTAAGCCTGAAACAATGACGGGGAAGTACAGCTCGGTACTGGGAAGTGCGGATTCCCCGGGGTGATCAGGCCTAAGAAAGAACATGTAAATTACTGTGAAACCTTCTTTGTCCAAGAATGCTCTTAGTTGAATGAGGAGGGTCTTAGGAGGAAGCTAGTTTGTTCCTCAGCCTTACAGCTCTTTGACCCCCAACTCAATAGACCGGCAGAGTTCTTTGTTTTATATGTTCCTTACTTCCCCTCATGAGTATTGTACGTTACCTGAGTTATTATGCAAAATGAGCCTAATAAAAGCAGGTATGGACGGTAAATCAGCGCGCTCCCCACTAGGGGGGTGGCCATTCTGTCCCTACTTCCCCACAGAAACTAGTTTGTCTCTGTGCATGTGTGTTTTTTCTCGCATATTGTCGAGCCATCCACAGTGTGCCGTGGTCACTGCTAGCCGGTGACCCACGCGCAACAGTGGACTGTAAAGTACTACATACTGTACACATGTCACGTGGAACCTCTGAAGTTGCACAGCTTACCCAATTATAATTTTATATCATAGCATTGAAGTTACAAGATGTAAAGGAGAATAGTAAATACCACTCAAGGACTTTCCCTCCTCTTCTGGAGAAGGGGCTAGTGTGTTTTAGTTTGTATAACAGGATAATTATATCCTGTTTGATAAATTTATGACCTTCTTATTGTCTTTATTTGGAGAGTAAGTGTAGTTTACAAAGAAGTGTATAGGTGCTCACCCTGGCTGGTATGGCTCAGTGGATTGAGCACTGGCCAGTGAACCAAATGGTCACAGGTTAGATTCCCAGATCAGGACACATGCCTGGGTTGCAGGCTAGGTACCCAATAGGAGGCACATGAGAGGCAACCACACACTGCTGTTCCCCTCTCTCTTTCTCCCTCCCTTCCCTTCTGTCTAAAAATAAATAAAATCTTTTTAAAAAGTATATGAGTGCTAACTTGAAAAGGGTGAGTTATAATGGTTAATAATAGTATATGTCAACTTGACTGGGCCAGGGAATGCTCAAATATCTGCTTAAGCATTATTTTTGGTTATGTCTGGGTGTATTACTATGCTGGAGAGGTGTACTGGATGCAGATCAAGACAGACCATATGGAAATCAGATAGAAGGTGTTGACCACTGATAGATCAGCCAGAGAAATGGGGTCCTGGCAGTGGGAGGACTATGTCTAGAGCTGAGGTGGCAGATTGACAACAATGTGTACAGGAAAGATTAGAGTTTATGTCACTACTTCATACAAACCAGTGAGGCAGGTCTGATAAGATGAAGGCTGAATGGGAATGCCCTTGAAAAAGAGCTTGGACCTGGAACCCTAGATTCACAGAAACACTGGAAGATCCAGACCAGCTGAGACACTCAGCCCCAGCCACATGGCTAGTGGCCCATTTTTAAACACAAAGATTCTAGTCACATTCACACCCTGCCCAGATGATAGAATGATTATTAATGGTAATACAAACCTGGCATAAATACAGAACTTGTGTTTCCAAAGCATTTCTTCTTTAATTAATTCTTTTTTGTCTTTTTTAAATTTTATTTCAATCATTGTTCAAGTACAGTTTTCTCACTTTTACTCCCATTCCAGCCCACCCACCCAACCCTCCCCACTACCCTTCTATTACCACACTCCCCCTAGCTTTTGACCATGTGTCCTTTAAATTTGTTCCTGTAAACCCTTCCCATTCTCCCCTGAAATTCCCTCTTCTCTCCCCTCTGGTCACTGTCAGTCTGTCCCCTATTTCAGTGTCTTTGGTTATATTTTGCTTGTTTCCTTGTTTTGTTGTTTAGGTTCCTGTTAAAGGTGAGATCATATGGTATTTGTCTTTCACTGCCTGGTTTATTTCGCTTAGCATAATGCTTTCCAGCTCCATCCATGCTGTTGCAAAGGGTAGGAGCTCCTTCTTTCTTTCTGCTGCATAGAATTCCATCGTGTAAATGTACCATAATTTTTTGATCCATTTATTTACTGATGTGCATCAAGGTTGCTTCCAGCACCTAGCCATTGTAAATTGTGCTGCTATGAACATCAGGGTGCAAAAGTTCTTTTGTATTGGTGTTTTAGTGTTCTTAGGCTATAGTCCCAGCAGTGGAATTGCAGGGTCAAAAGGCAGATCCATTTTTAGTTTTCTGAGGAAATTCCATACTGCTTTCTATAGTGGTTGTACCAGTCTGCAGTCCCACCAACAGTGCATTAGGGTCCCCTTTTCTCCACAACCTCTCCAACACTTGTTTGTGGCTTTGTTAATGACGGCCATTGTGACTGGTGTGAAGTGGTACCTCATTGTGGTTTTAATTTGCATCTCTCTGATAGCTAGCGATATTGAACATTGTTTCATGTGTCTTTGGATCTTCTGTATGTCCTTCTTGGAGAAGTGTCTGCTCAAGCCCTTTGCCCATTTTTTAATTGGGTTACTTGTCTTCTTAGAGTGGAGTCGTGTAAGTTCTTTATATATTTTGGAGATTAAACCCTTGTCTGAGGTATCATTGGCAAATATGTTTTCCCATACAGTTTGTTCTCTTTTTTATTTTGATACTGTTTTCTTTAGCTGTGCAAAAGCTTTTTATTTTGATGAGGTCCCATTTGTTTATTCTTTCCTTTATGTCCCTTGCTCTAGGAGACATGTCAGTAAAAAAGTTTCTGCGTGAAATATCTGAGATTTTCCTACCTACGTTGTCTTCTAGGATTTTAATGGTGTCACGGTTTATATTTAAGTCTTTTATCCACCTTGAATTTATTTTTGTTTAAGGTGTAAGTTGGTGCTCGAGTTTCATTTTTGTGCACATACCTGTCTAGTTCTCCCAACACCATTTGTTGAAGAGGCTATTGTTATTCCATTTTATGTTGCTGCTTCCTTTGTCAAATATTAATTCACCGTAAGACTTGGGTTTATTTCTGGGCTGTCTGTTCTGTTCCATTGGTCCATGTGCCTGTTTTTATGCCAGTACCAGGCTGTTTTGATTAGAGCGGCCTTGTAGTATAGTTTAGTGTAAGGTATTGTGATCGCTCCTACTTTACTCTTCTTTCCCAAAATTGCAGAAGCTATCCGGGGTCATTTGTGGTTCCCTATAAATTTTTGAAGTGTTTGCTCTATGTCTGTGAAGTAAGCCATTGGTGCTTTAATAGGTACCAATTAGGTACCTATTAATAGGTACACATTCAATTTGCATTGAATGTGTAAATTGCTTTGGGTAGTATGGACATTTTGATGATATTAATTCTTCCAATCCATGAACATGGTATATGTTTCCATTTGTTTGTGTGTTCCTTGATTTCTTTCTTCAGTGTTGTGTAGTTTTCTGAATCCAGGTCTTTTACCTCTTTCGTTAGGTTTATACCTAGGTATTTTATTTTTCTTTTTGCTATTTCAACTGAAATTTTTCTCTTGATTTCTCCTTCTGCTCTTTCATTGTTGGTGTACAGAAATGCCTTTGATTTCTGGATATTGACTTTGTATCCTGCTGTTTTGCCAAATTCATTTATTAGGTAAAGCAGTTTTTTGGTGGAGTCTATAGGATTTTCTATGTACACTATCATGTCATCTGCAACCAGTGACAGTTTTGTTTCCTCCTTTCTCATTTGGATGCCTTTTATTTCTTTTTCTTGTCTGATCACTGTGGCTAAAACTTGCAGTACTATATTGAATAGGAGTGGTGAAAGTGCACATCCTTGTCTTCTTCCTGATCTTAGTGGAAAAGATTTTAATTTTTGCCCATTGAGTATGATGTTGGCTGTAGGTCTCTCATATATGGTCTTCATTATGCTGAGGAATGCTCCCCCTATTCCCACTTTGCTGTATGTTTTTATCATAAATGGGTGCTGTACCTTATCAAATGCTTTTTCCGCATCTATTGATATGATCATGTGTTTTTTGTCTTTGCTTTTGTTTATGTGATGTATTACATTTACCGATTTGTGAATATTGTACCATCCTTGCATCCCTGGAATGAATCCCACTTGGTCATGGTGTATGATCTTTTTAATGTACTGTTGGATGCGGTTTGCCAATATTTTTTTGAGGATTTTAGCGTCTATGTTCATCAGCTATATTGGCCTGAAGTTTTCTTTCTTTGTTGTGTCTTCATCTGGTTTTGGAATTAGGATGATGTTGGCCTCATAAAAAGAGTTTGGGAGACTCCCATCTTTTTGGATTTTTTGGAATAGTCTGTGAAGGATAGGGGTTAGTTCTTCCTTAAATGCTTTGTAGAATTCTCATGTGAAACCATCTGGTCCCGGGCTTTTCTGTGTTGGGAGTTTTTGGATTACTGCTTCAACTTCTTTTGCTGTTATTGGTTTGTTCAGGATTTCTGCTTCTTTTCCATTGAGTTTTGGAAGATTATATTTTTCTAGAAATTTGTCCATTTCATCTAGGTTTTCAAATTTTTTGGAATACAGTTCTTTGTAGTAATTTCTTACAATCCTTTGTATTTCTGTGGTATCTGTTGTAATCTCTCCTCCTTCATTTCTGATTGTGCTTATTTGGGTCTTCTCTCTTTTTTTCTTGATGAGTCTGCTTAAAGGCTTGTCGATTTTGTTCATCTTTTCAAAGAACCAGCTCTTGGATACATTGCCCCTTAGAATTGTGCTTTTAGTCTCTATGTCATTTAATTCTACTCTGATCTTGGTTATTTCCTTCCTTCTGCTTGCTCTGGGCTGTCTTTGTTGTTGGTCCTCGAGTTCTTGTAGACGTAGGGTTAGGTTGTTTGTTTGGAATGTTTCTAACTTTTTTAGGGGGGCCTGCATTGCTATGAACTTCCCTCTCAGGACTGCCATGGCTGTGTCCCATATGTTTTCGGTTGTTGTGAGTTCGTTTTCATTTGTTTCCAGAAATCTTTTGATTTCTTCCCTAATATCATTCTTGACCCATTCATTGTTTAATAGCATGCTATTTAATCACCGTGATTTTGAGGGTTTTGGATTTAATTCCTTGGGGTTGGTTTCTAGTGTCAGTACCTTGTGATCTGAGGAAAATGCTTGGTATGATTTTAATTGTTTTGAAATTTTTGAGGCTTGTTTTGTGTCTTATCATGTGGTCAATCTTTGAAAATATTCTATGTAAATTTGAAAAGAATGTGTATTTAGCTTCTTTGGGGTGGAGGGTTCTGTGTATATCAGTAAAGCCCATTTCATCTATGGTATTGTTCAATGCCACAATATCTTTGTTGATATTTTGTTTGGAAGATCTGTCCATTTTTGATAGTGGGGTGTTAAAATCCCCCACTATAATTGTGTTGCTGTCCATATCTTTCTTGAAGTCCTCTAAGATTTTTTTTATGTATGTGGGTGCTCCTATCTTGGGTGCATATATATTTACAATATTTATGTTCTTGGTGGATTCTTCAGTTGAGTATTATGAAATGACCTTCTGGGTCTTTCTTTATGGTCCCTTTTTGGAAGTCTACTTTGTCAGATATGAGTATTGCAACCCTAGCTTTTTTTTTCCTGTCCATTTGCTTGGAGAATTTGTTTCCAGCCCTTCACTTGAAGCCTGTGCAGGTCTTTTATCCTGAGGTGGGTCTCTTGTAGGCAGCATATGTGTGGGTCATGTTTTCTTATCCAATCAGCTATTCTATGTCTTTTGATTGGAGCATTTAATCCATTTACGTTTAAGGTTATTATTGATAGGTACTTATTCATTGCCTTTTATGCATGTGTGTTCCTCTCTCACTCTCTCTTTTCCTTTCTTTCCTTAAAGCAGTCCCTTTAGCATCTCTTGCAGAGCTGGTTTAGTGGAGGTGTATTCTTTTAGACTTCTTTTGTATGAGAAGCTTCTTATTTGGTTTTCTATCTTGATTGAGAGCCTTCCTGGGTAAGGTAGCCTTGGTTGCAGACCTCTGGTTCTCATTACTGGAATATTTCTTGCCATTCTCTTCTGGCTTGGAGTGTTTCCCTTGAGAAGTCAGCTGCTAGCCTTATTGGGTCTCCCTTGTATGTTACTTCCTGTTTCTCCCTTGCTGCCTTTAAGATTCTCTCTTTGTCTTGAAATTTTGCCATTTTAATTATGATGTGTCTTGAGGTGGGTCTCTTTGGGTTTTTCTTGATTGGGACTTTCTGTGTTTCCTGGATTTGTGTGACTTTTTCTCCCATCAAATTAGGGAAGTTTTCCTTCATTACTTTTTCAAATAGGTTTTCTATCCTTTGTTCTTCTTCTTCTCCTTCTGGTATCCCTATTATACAGATATTATTACATTTCATATTGTCCTGCATTTCTCTTAATCCCTCTTCATTCTTTCTGACCCTCTTTTCCTTTTCTTGCTCTTTCTGGGTGTTTTCTTCTACTTTTTCCTCAGGCTCACTAATCTGATATGCTGCTTCATCGATCCTCCTTTTCATTCCTTTTACTGTGTTCTTCAGTTCAGAAATTGTATTCTTCATTTCCTCTTGGCCCTTGTTGAGAGTTTCTGTTTCCTTTTTCATGCTGATGTAGTTTTCAGTGAATTCATTGTAGCTTCCCTGTAGTTTCTGAGAGCTCATTGTGAGCTCATTGAGCTCCTGACGATCATTGCTTTGAACTCAAGATCTGATAGTTGAATTGCCTCTATTTCATTCAGCATTCTTTCTGAGGCTTCCTCCTTTCCTTTCAATTTGGTGATTGTTTCTTTGTCTTCCCATTGTTTGTGAGACTCTTCTTGTTAACCTCAGCTTCTTAAATTGATCTGTTCTGGCTCCCTGGGTTTGTGGTGTGAACTTCTTTAGTAGAATAGCAGTGAGTTTCAGTGGTGCAGTTTCCTTGATCTCCCAAGCTCACTGGTCTTGGGCTGTCACTTAAGTTGGCTTTGTGTTTGCCTTTGGGTTTTCATTGTTGTTGGGTCTTTCTTTGCTGGTTCCTTCCCATCATCTGGTTAAATGCAGGTCACTCTGTCCACCACCTCCTGTATTTTGTTGTGCTGATGAGGGAAGATTGTGTTGAAGCTGGTTCTTCTGTGTGTATAAGGTTTAAAGAATTCTCTCTTGCTCTTGTTCAGTTGTTTTTATTGCGTACTATCTCTACTGTTTAGTTGTAATTCCAGATAGGCCCTGGATTGAGATTTGTGTGATTACTACTCCCTCCTTCACTTTCTTCTGTTGTTATCTGTTAGTGGTTCCTTTGTTGTTGGGTTTCCTCTTCCAGTGGGTATCCTGGTGTTCACCACCTCCACCTATTCTTTTTTGTCATCAGTTGAATGGGGAGGGCAAAATGGTTTAAGACAGTAACAGAGAATTCTATGATATTTATAGTAGTAGCAAATAGGGAAGAGATAGGAGATCCTTTGACTATTTATAGTGTTAACCATGATCTTCCACCCAGCTAGCTGATTTTTAGAAAGGATGGAAAGAAGATAAGACTCTTGTTGTGGAAGGAAGAATTGTGAGTTGGATCTATAAAGCAGGGAGGTTGTGGAAGGTCAGATTCTGGGCTAAGGTGAGAGTAAAGGATAGTAAATAGGAGTAGTGTGTGAGAATAGAGTAAACCACTACAGTAATAGAGTTCAGGAAACTTTGAAATGGGCTAAGATCTGGGGGTGGGGGGGTTGTGAAGTCATTACAATTGCATGGAACAGCAGATATTTACAATAATATTATGGCAACAATCATATGACTGAATCTATGAGATCTAGGTAACAAGAATAGGGAGTACAGAGCCTCGAGCAGTGTCCTAATGGGACACAGGTGAGTTAAAGGACAGTAGATTAGCAATACAGTATAGAAAGAGATATCAGGGGATATCAGGATATATCAAGCTGTCAGATAATACAATATATCCAGCCTAGCAAAGCAGACTATACAAAAAGAAGAGGGATACAAAAATACTATTAAAAAAAGATGTAGGAATACTAGAAAAATAATAATAATACAAATATGCAATAACTTGAAGGTTCTCTGTAGTAGCAGAGTGAAATATGTCTCACTGTCCCAGCTGTTGTGATGCCCCTTCTTTGGGTTTAACTTTGGTCTGTTCACAGATCCAGGATTTTGTCTCACTTGTAGGTATTTAGAAAAAATTTTAAAAAGTAAAAATAGAAAAGGCAGATGAAGGAAGGAAGAAGAGATAAAATTTGAGGAAAGGAAGGAGGAAGGAATAAAACAAGAAATCAGGAAAGAGAGGAAAAAGAAATCAAAAGAAAATAAAAACAATAAAAATTTAAAAATTAAAAAATGTTAAAAAAAATGGAATCAAGTTAAAAAGTCTCTTGGTTTCAAAGTGGCCGAACCGGTTTTTCTGCTCTTGCTGGCTGCAGGAGGCTGAGGAGTGATTGGTATGGCTTTTCTTCCTGGGCCAGGGGAGCTCTCACTGGCTCCTCAACCTGTCACCGGGGGTGTGGGAATCAGGTCTTTCCCCAGGGTTACTGCTGTGGGCTGGGGTGTGGGGATCCTCTCCCTGCACATGAGCCCATGCGCTGGTGCACCAGCGCTCCCGGCGCGCCCAAGGCTAGGTAGCAGGGAGGCTGGAGCCATTGATCACTTTAGGAGAATTCCCCAAACAGTGTCTGTCTATTCACTCCTTCCTCTTGAGAAATTCCTCCTGTTCAAGCCGGCCACTCCCCAAAGTGGCCTGGCTTCTCCTGCCACCACCAAACTCTCCAGCCAGACTGGTGACTATGGGGGTTGGGGCCTGCTGTGCGACCCAGCCTCTCTGGTGTCCACAGCCTCCAAAGGTGCTCACAGCCCCTGTGTTTGCTAGCACCTGGATTCCTCCCAGTGCTGCTCAGACCTTTTTGGGCTGGGGAGGGAGCAGTTGCCCCGGCTCTCTCCCAAGGACTCTGTGGCAAACCCAGCAGTGGGCCCTGGGCCTGGGGCTGCAGCTCCTGGACCACACGCTTGTCCCGGGGACCTTACCTTGTTGCCGCACTCTTCTTAGGGTCCAGTTTTTTGGTTCCACCACAATCCTTGCTCCCCTATTTTCACAAATGCTGAAGTATGTTGGTTGCTTGTTTCTCTACTCCATAGATCAGTCAGGATTTCTCCCCTGAGCAAAGGGAAGCTGAATCTGCTCCTTCCTATTCCGACTCCATCTTAGCCACCCCTCTTCTTTTTTGTCTTTACAAAAACTCTTAAGCAGCTACGGCAGGTGTTATCTTCATTTGCATAGAGACAGAAGTTGCTTACTTATAGTTACCCAAACAGCCAAAGACAGAGAAAAATGGTCTAGCCCTTAAGGTTTTTTTCCAGCAGCCTCATGCCCTTTTTAATGCCTGATTGGCACAATCATCCAGGTTTCCACTGGTAAATAGCTCATTTCCACAAGGCCTGCATATCCCAGGCTGCTTAGAATCAATTACTAATTTTCCAATATGTCTGCAATTGAAGGACTAGATTCTGATAAGTATCTGGAGTCTGACAAAGGCTAACTACAGTTAAAGACAATGAAAATTGGAAACTCAAAAGAAGATTGGTTTCTACTACTGCCTGAGAAGAATAATCAAGAAATTAAAAGAAAGTGATGGTGACTATAAAGAAGGACTAGAGGATATTGAAATATTAAAATTAAAACTATGCTGGGAAATGGATTATCCCTTCAGGATCCAATCCAAGACATCTTCTTTGTTACCAGGCAATAATACAACTGAAAAGCTTTTCAACAAGGCAGTGGGGATTCTGTAGAGGAATTGTCTTATAAGCAATGTCTGAGACTAGGGCTTCAGGACACTGGCTAATGGGTAGGCTTTCTTGCAAGGCATATGGGGACCCTGGCCCAGCTCCACCCTTTTAGGGTTGGTCTGACAAAGTAGAGCTAATACAGAGAAGGTCAATCAGAGAAATAAAGGGTCTGAACTCACAGCACAGGAAAGCCTTTGAGGATGGTCAGGGTTTTAACTGGTGAGGCAATGACTCCAGATGAGGACAGTCAATATTTTTATTTTAGTGGACATATGACAAGGAGAAGGGATTATGGGTAGTCACTAGTCTCCTAAAGGAAGAGCTAAAATTACATTGAAAGCATTTTAAACTAAGTATTGTTGAGTTCCTTTCCCAAACCATACAATGTACTTTCACTTTTCATATATGTTCTCATTTAATCCTCAGAAGCATCCCACGAAGATCAGACCTGTTCCATGTCCAACTGATAAGACACTCAAGAGTTGGAAATTTTAGTTTAAGGTAAATAGTTACAAGCCTAGTAGGTAATGCATATGTTAAAGCTATTATTTCAGGAACTCCAGATATGGGCCCATCCTGACTCCCAGGATAGACAGTTGACCTGGGGCACCACTAAAGATCACTGCCTGTGGAACAAGTGGAGATATCTGGGCCATTGTGTTCCAGGGAGAGACAGATGACTGCCCATCCTGGGGACTGGCTAACTGCCAGGGCGAGAACACTGAAGTTTTTTTAAATCTAACTTTCCCTGAATTTCAAAACTTCTCACTGCACTTTGTATATTCCCTATTATTTAAAAAACTGGCTTGAAAGAAAATGTAAGATGGTCCTTTAAGGTGCGAACCCACCATCTTCTCAGAATGCCAGCCATCTGAATAAAACATCCATAAAGATTCAACCCCTGTCTCTTCTTATTGGGCTTGGTAGGTGACAGGCAGCATGAACACCAGCTTTTCTGGTTTCAGTGCTCTTTCCATTATATCACATAGACATTAATTCAATATAAGAAATACTCAACATGTAGAGATATGCAAAAATGGAATCTATGCTTCATGATGCAGTGGATTCTTTACCATTTGAAACATTCAAACAAAAGCTGAATAGAAATCACCAGATACTTAGACATTAGATAAGGATTGAGCCACATAACCTCTAATGTCGCTACCAACACTGAGTTGTTTGTACCCAGCTACTTCAAAAGCACATGTAAAGGGGGTGGGGCACATAGTGTAAATACATCTATGATCCATCCCAAGTAACTGGAAACAGGAGAGATCAGTGACTCACAAATCACTCTAAATCCTAATTTTCACCTCCTAATGCAGAGACTATTTACTATCCATTTCACAAAGTTTACTAATTTGATAGTGACTTCTGTTCTCTTGCCCTTTAGGGTAGAAAAACATCCATAGAGGAAAATAGAGACAGATTACATATGCAGTTTACATATGCAGTTTAGCACTGAAAACATTTTGCAAAAAGACCCACGGGAAATAGTTAGATGCTTCATCCTGATATAGGTACTACCAATATTTTTACTGACTGGGTAAAGCATTTTTTACCAACAAGACCTTACTGTAGGTAACAAATGTTCATCTGCACACTCCAGCTTCACACTAGGATCCTTAAGAAGGATATTGTTTACTCTAAACTATTTCAGCTCACTTTTCTGTTATTCTCCTAAGGAATTAGGCCCTAACATTTCCATCTTATCTCTGGCCAGTCTTAACTCTATGAGCTGTGAATGTGCTTTCTGACTGAGACTTAATGTAAATTGCAACACAATTCCATTTGGTAATGTGGTAAAAGCAGATAAACCTAGATGATTAGCCTTGTAAATACAAATGCTTATGGAGGTATAAGCAATGTTTTCATATCTTTATACTCCACCTACTTCTCCGAAAGGATTCCTAGCAGCCTGAACACAGTATTGTAGTGGCAGGACGATTAAACCAAAATTGCTTAAACAACAATTCAAAAATTGAAGGGTCAAGAAATAATGAGTGGAGGGGAGTGAAAATGATATGGGGAGATATGGGTTTGATATTGCAAATTCAGATGCTCAAGGAAGGTAGCATAAAAGTGTAGATCAGGTGATTTAAGACGCCTTGCAGAGGAGCTAAAAATATTTTATATATATTGTATATATGTATATATATATAAGTATATGCATATATAATATTCACATCGATTATATATGTGTGTATGGATATATATAGTTCTGTCTGGAAAAATCCAGCCATTGTTAATGTAATGAGAACAGTTTGCACAACATCAATGTAACATGGCAGCCAAGGAGAGTGGACTGGAATGCACATGTGTGAATAATGACAACTTTACTATACTAGTCAGTGGAGACAGTAGACGCTGTTGAGTGAGTATGTGCACTGTGTGGCCATCGCGTTCACAATGACTGAGCAAGTAGAGCAACGGGTCTGCATTAAACTTTGTATTAAGCTTGAACATTCCCTTGCAGAAACTATTTGGATGCTTGAGAAGGCCACAGCTATAGGCAACTGGTGATTGATAGTTTCATCATGAACAACATGTGCACTCACGCAGCACATCTCGTGCGGAATTTTTTGGTAAAACATCAAATGTCCCAGGTAACTCAGACCCCCTACAGGCCAGGTTTGGCACTCTGTGACTTCTTGCCTTTCCAATAATTAAAATCACCTTTGAAATGGAAGCGATTGCAGACCATCAGTGAAATTTGGGAAAATACGATGGGGCAGCTGATGGTAATTGGGAGAATTGTGTGAGATCCCAAGGTGCCTATTTTGAAGGTGACTGGGGCATCATTGTCCTGTGTACAATGTTACTTGTATCTTATATCTCTTCAATAAATGTCTCTATTTTTCATATTACATGATTGGATACTTTCTGGACAGACCTCATATATATTTACATGGCTTTCCAGAATCCATATGAATATTTTTTATACACAGGCTAGTTGAACATAATTTATCCACAGTTCATTTACAGGCAACATTCAGGCCCCAGTGTGTGACACCTAACCTAGATGAAGAAAAACTTTTTAAAATTAGCTAAAGCTCTCACTGGTGTGGCTCAGTGGATTGGGTGCTGGCTTGTGAACCAAAGGGTTCAATTCCCAGTCAGATCACATGCCTGGGTTGCAGGCCAGATCCCCAGTTAGGAGGCACATGAGAGGCAATCACACATTGATGTTTCTCTCCCTGTCTTTCTCCCTCCTTTCCTCTCTCTCTAAAAATAAATAAATGAATAATTTTAATAATAATAATAATGGGAACAATTTTACTCTTATTTTTCTGGAAGACTAGTCAAAGAAGGACAGATTATGGCCTAGAGGACTTTCAGCAGCTCACAAAAGCAATTAGACTCGTCTGTCAAAAAAGACAACTTGTTTCTTATTTCAGAATTCTAAGAAAAATGTGTTGCCTAGGTACTGTCTAATGGAACTTGCACAACATGATTGATGGTATACTTAACAAGAGTTTTACCCAAGACATGTACTGATATTCCACATATGCTATCTATTATGTGGACCTTCAGGAATATCCAAATGCATAATGTTAAGCTATAGCCAATTCCGCTGTGAAACAGAGTGATAAATATCAGGTCTGTTGCTCCTTAGAGCTGGTATAATAAAATGATAAAGCCTTGAAATTGCGGAGGAATGCCCTAAAACTGGCACTCTTGAATATCAATGGTTTCCTCTGGGTTTTTGACAGGAACTGTAATACAAATATTTCAAACCAGAAGTCCCGAGAGGTGGCTGGAAAAAGAGGAGGTGCTCTTAAATGTTTACAGAAAGAGGATCCATATCCAACTCAGTATGGAAGTAGTCAGAGTAACACCTAGAGGATGAGCCTATATTGGTCTCAAAGAGCAACTTCACTCATACACTTGGGATGTATTTTCTCTTTCCCCAATCACCTTTTACTACAACACATGAGTACATACCACAGGCATAAAATGGGGCCACAATCACATCTATTCCTATGGCTTTAAATACCAACTCTATGCTCATGGCTTCCAAATTGATTACTCCAATCTAGACCCCTTCCCTGAGCTGGAGACTTGCATAATGAACTGCTCATTTTATATCTCCTTTTGATTTCTCAAAAGTAGCTTGAATATTGCAAGGCCAAAACTAAAGTCATTTTTTTTCTTTCTCCAAATTTACCCTTCTCCTAAACTGGTCCACCTTGAGAAATGACATCAACATCTCCCCAAATGCTTAAGTCAGAAACATAGGAGTTGTCACCATTGATTCCCACATCTTTTTATATTACATACTTAACAGGTTTATTTGTTAATAGTTCTAATTATAATTATTATTACTTCTTAAAAACATTTTTAATTTATTTTTTATTGTTGTTCAAGTACAGCTGTCTCCATTTTCCCACCACCTCATTCCCCTCACTCCAAACTCTGGATCTCAACCCACTTGGTTTTGTCTATGCGTCCTTTATAGATGTTCTTGAAAATCCTTCTTTCCCCTCATTATCCCTCCTACATCCCATCTGGTTATTGTCAGTTTGTTCTTAATTTCAATGTGTTGGGTTATATTATGCTTCCTTTTTTGTTTTGTTGCTTAGGTTCCACTTACAGGTGAAATCATATGGCATTTGTCTTTCACCACCTGGCTTATTTCACTTAGCATAATACTCTCCATTTCCACCCATGCTATCCCAAAGGGTATGAGCTCCTTCTTTTTCTCTGCAGCATAGTATTCAATCACGTAAATGCACCATAGTTTTTGATCCACTCATTTACTAAAGGGCACTTAGGTTGCTTCCATCACTTGATTATTCTAAATGGTACAGCTATGAAAATTGAGGTGCATAGGTTCTTTTGGATTGATGTTTCATGGTCTTTAGGGCATAATCCCAGCAGTGGAATTGCCAGATCAAAAGGAATTCCATTTTTAGTTTCCTGAGGAAATTCCATACTGTTTTCCACAGTGGCTTCACCAGTCAGCATTCATACCAACAGTGCACTAGGGTTCCCTTTTTTCCACATTCTATCCAACACTTGTTGTTTGTTGATTTGTTTATGATGGCCATTCTCACCAGTATGAAATGGTATCTCATTGTGGTTTTAATTTATGTCTCTGATGGCTAGTGATGCTGAGCTTCTTTTCATATATCTCTGGGCCCTCTGTAGGTCCTCCTTGGAGAAATGTCTGTTCATGTCCTTTGCCCATTATTTTATTGGGTTGTTTGTCTTCCTGCAGTGGATTCATGTGAGTTCTTTATATATTTTAGAGATCAAGCCCTTCCCTGAGGTATAATTGACAAATATGTTTTCCCATATGGTTGGTTCTCTATTCATTTCAATGCTGTTTTCTTTAGCCATGCAGAAGCTTTAAAGAAAATGAGATCCCATTTCTTTGTACTTTCCTTTATGTCCCTTGCTTTAGGGGACATATGGGTGAAAATATTGCTGAATCCAATATCTGAGATTTTCCTGCTGATGTTTTTCTCTAGGCCTTTTATGGTGTAATGACATATATTTAACTCTTTCATCCACCTTGAATTTATTTTTGTGTATGGTCTAAGTTGGTGATCGAGTTTCATTTTTTTGCATGTATCTGTCCAGGTCTCCCAAAACCATTTGCTGAAGAGGCTATTTTTACTCCATTTTATGCTTCTTCCTGCTTTGTCAAATACTGATTGACCATAGAGACTTGGGTTTATTTCTGGGCTCTATATTATGTTCCACTGGTCTAAGTGCTGTTCTTCCACCAGTACCAGGCTGTTTTGACTACAGTGGCCTTGTAATAAAGTTTGATATCAGGTATTGTGATCCCTCCTACTTTCTTCTTTCTCAAAATTGCTGCAGCTATATGGGGCTGTTTATGATTCCATATAAATTTGTGAAATGTTTGTTCTATATCTGTGAAACATGTCACTGGTACTATAATAGGGATTGTATTGAATCTATAAATTGCTTTGGATAATATGGAAATTTTGACAATGTTAATTGTTCCAATCTATGAACATGGTGTATGCCTCCATTTGTGTGTATTATCCTTAATTACTTTCTTCAGTGTTGTGTAGTTTTCTGAGTAAAGATCTTTTACCTCCTTGTTTAGATTTATTACTAGGTGCTTTATTTTTTTTCTTCCCATATCAAATGGATTTTTTTCCTGATTTCTCTTTCTGATATTTCATTGTTTGTGTGCAAAAATGCCTTTGATTTCTGAATATTGGCTTGGTATCTCACTGTTTTGCCAAATTCATCTATTAGGTCCACTAGTTTTTTGGTGGAGTCTATAGGACTTCCTATGTACACTATCATGTCATCTGCAAGCAATGACAGATTTATTTCCTCCTTTCCAATATGGATGTCTTTTATTTCTTTTTCTTGTCTGATTCCTGTGGCTAGGAATTCAAATACTATGTTAAATAGAGGTGGAGAAAGCAGACATCCTTGTCTTGTTCCTTATCTTAGTGGGAAAGCTTTTAGTTTTTGCCCATTGAGTATGATTTTGTCTGTAGGTCTCTCATATATGGCCTTTATTATGTTGAGAAGTACTTTCTCTATCCCACTTTGCTGAGTGTTTTTATCATTAATGGGTAGTATAACTTATCAAATGCTTTTACCACATCTATTGAAATGATCATGAGATTTCTGTCTCCTTTTTGTTTATGTGAGGTGTTACATTTATTGATTTAAAAATATTGTAGCATCCTTACATCCCTGGGATGAATCCCATTAAATCATTTTGTATGATCTTTTTAGTGTATTGCTGGATGCGATTTGCCAAAATTTTGTGAGGATATTAGCACCTATGTTCATCAAAACTATTGAGCTGTAGTTTTTTTTTTTTTCCTTGTTATGCCTTTATCTGGTTTTGGTGTTAGGATGATGCTGGAGTCAAAATGTTTAAGACTCTTCCATGTTCTTGGATTTTGGAAATAGTATGTGAAGAAAATTCATACTGTTTTCCACAGTGGCTGAACCACACTGCATGGCCACCAAAAGTGCACTAAGGTTCCCTTTTCTCCACATGCTCTCCAACACTTGTTTGTTGCTTTGTTTATGATGGCCATTCTGACTGGTGTGAGGTGGTATTTCACTGTGGTTTTAATTTGTGTTTCTCTGATGGCTAGTGATGCTGAGCATCTTTTCATATATCCCTGGACCCTCTGTATGTCCTTCTTGGAGAAGTGTTCATTCAAGTCTTTCACCCATTTTTTAATTTTTTTGTCTTCTTGAGGTGCAGTCATGTGAGTTCTTTATACATATTGGAGATCAAACCCTTGTCTGAGGTATCATTGACAAATATGTTTTCCCATATAGTTGGTTCTCTATTTATTTTAATGCTGTTTTCTTTAGCCATGCAGAAGCTTTTTAATTTGATGACATCCCATTTGTTTATTCTTTCCTTTATGCCCCTGGCTTTAGGGAACATATCAGTGAAGATGTTGCTGCACGTAATGTCTGAGATTTTCCTGCCAATATTTTCCTTTCAGACTTTCATGTGCCAAGACATATATTTCAATCTTTTATCCACCTTGAATTTATTTTTGTGTATGCTGTAAGTTGGTGATCGAAGTTCATTGTTTTTGCATGTAGCTGTCCAGATCTCCCAACATCATTTGTTGAAGAGGCTATTATGACTCCATTTTATGCTCCTTCCCCCTTTCTCAAATATTAATTGACCATAGTCTTGGGTTTATTTCTGAACTCACTGCTCTGTTCCATTGGTCTATGTGTCTGTTTTTATGCTAGTAACAGTAGCCTTGTAATATAGTTTGATATCAGGTATTGTGATCCCTTCTACTTTCTTCTTTCTTGAAATTGTTGTAGCTATTCCTGGTGATTTATGGTTCCATATAAATAGTTTAAGTGTTTGTTCTAGATCTGTGACATATGTTGTTGGTACATTAATTGGGATTACAATGAATCTATAAATTGCTTTGGGTAGTATGGACATTTTGATGATGTTAAGTCTTCCAATCCTTGAACACAGTACATGCTTTCATTTGTTCCTGTCTTCCTTCATTCCTTTCTTCAGTGTCATTTAGTTTTGTGAGTACAGGTATTTTATCTCCTCAGTTAGGTTTATTCTCAGGTGTATTCTTTTTCTTTTTGCTATATCAAATGGGACTTTTTTTCCCCTGAATTCTGTTTCTGATATTTCATTGTTGGTGTACAAAAATGCCTTTGATTTCTGAATACAGACTTTGTATCCCACTGCTTTACCAAATTCACTTATTAGGTAGAGTATTTTTTTTTTTTGGTGAAGTCTACAAGATTTGCTATGTACACTAACATGTCATCTGCAAGCAATGACAGTTTTACTTCCTTTTTTCCAATATGGATGCTTTTTATTTCTTCTTGTCTGATTGCTGTGGCTAGAACTTCCAATACTATGTTGAATAGGAGTTGTGAAAGCAGCACCCTTGTCTTGTTCCTGACCTTAGTGGGAAAGCTCTAAGTTTTTGTTCATTCAATATGATGTTGGCTGTAGGTCTCTCATATATGGCCTTTATTATGTTGAGGAATGCTCCCTCTATTCCCACTTTGCTGAGTGTTTTTTATAATAAATAAGTGGTGTACCTTATCAAATGCTTTTTCCACATCTATTGATATGATCATGTGATTTTTATCTTTCCTTTTGTTTATGTGATGTATTATGTTTAATGATTTGTGAATTTTGTACCATCCTTGCATCCCTGGGATGAATCCCACTTGATCATGATATATGAACTTTTTAACATAGTGCTGTATACAGTTTGCCAGTATTTTGTTGAGGGTTTTAGCATTTATGTTCAACAGCAATGTAGGCCTGAAGTATCCTTTCTTTGTTATGCCTTTATCTGATTTGGGGGTTAGGATGATGCTGGAGTCAAAACATTTGGGAGTCTTCCGTCTTATTAGATTTTTTGGAATAGTCTGTGCAGAATAGGGGTTAGAGCATCCTTAGATGGTTTGTAAAATTCTCCCATGATCCATCTTGTTCAGAGCTTTTCTATGTTTGGAGCATTTTGATTATCGCTTCAATTACATTAGCTCTTATTGGTCTTTCAGGCTTTGTGCTTCTTTATTCAGTTTTGGAAGATTATATTTTTCTAGAAGTTTGTCCATTTCACCTAGGTTTTCAAGTTTCTTGGCATATAGGTCTTCATAGTAATTTCTTACAATTCTTTGTATTTCTGTGGTATCAGTTGTAATCTCTCCTCTTTCACTTCTGATTGTGTTTATTTGGATCTACTCTTTTTTCCCTGATGAGTCTGCTTAAAGGCTTGCCAATATATTTTATCTTTTCAAAGAACCAGCTCCTGGATGTAGTGATCCTTTGAATTGTGCTTTTAGTCTCTATGGGGTTTAATTCTGCTGTGATCATTATTTCCTTCCTGCTCCTCCCCCTGGCCTGTCTTTGTTGTGGTTCCTGTAGTTCTTGTAGATGTAGGGTTAAGTTCTTTATTTGAATTTTTTTTACTTGTCTTAGGTAGACCTGTGTCACTATGAATTCCCTCTCAGGACTGTCTTTGCTGTGTCCCATAAATTTTAGACTGTTGTGAGTTCATTTTCATTTGTTTCCAGAAAATTTTTTCATTTCTTCCTTGATCTCATTCTTGGCCCATTCATTGTTTAATAGCATGTTATTCAATCTCCATGAATTTGAGTGTTTCAAATGTTATTCTTGAGGTTGGTTTCTAGTTTCAAACCCTTTTGGTCAGCGAAAATGTTTGACGTGATTTCAATTTTCTTTAATTTGTTAAGGCTTGTTTGTATCTTATCATGTGGTCTATCTTTGAAAATGTTCCATGTGCATTTGAAAAGAATGTGTATTTTGCTTCTTTGGGATGAGGGCTCTATATAGATGTCAGTTAAGTCCATTAGATCTAGGACATTGCTCAATAACACAATATCTTTATTGTTATTTTGCTTGGAACATCTATCCATTTTTGACAGTGGAGTGTTAAACTCCCCTGGTGTAAATCAGTTGCTATCAATATTTTTCTTGAAGTACTCCATGATTGTCTTCATGTATTTGGGTGCTCCTATGTTGGGTGCATATATGGTTATAATGTTTATGTCTTCCTGATTGATTCTTCCCTTGAGTATTATGAAGTGTTTTTCTGGGTCTTTTTTTTATGGCCTTTGTTTTGAAGTCTATTTTATCTGATGTGAGTACTGCTATCCTCGTTTTTTTTTTCCTGTCCAATTGTTTGGATTATTTTTTGCTTGCCCTTCAGTTTCACTCTGTGTAGGTCTGTTTTTCTGAGGTGGGTCTCTTGTAGGCAGCATATGTGTGGGTCATCATTTCTTATTCATTCAGCTACTCTATGTCTTTTGATTGGAACATTTAATCTATTTACATTTCAGGTTATTGTTGAGAGGTACTTATTAAATTGCCATTTTACTTCCTTTGTACCCGTGTCCCGCCCCCTGTCTCATTTTCTTCCTTTTTGTAAAGCAATCCTTTTGCATATTTTGTAGTGCAGGTTTGGTGGAGGTATATTCTTTAAACCTTCTTTTTGTTCTCAGATGGGTTTTGTTTGTTTTGTCCATTTAAATTGAGAGACTTGTTAGATAGAGTAGTCTTGGTTGCAGGCCTTTGGTTTTTATTACTTGGAATATTCTTGCCATTCCCTATTGGTTTGTAGTGTTTCCATGAAGAAATCAGTTTCTTTCCTTATCAAGGCTCCCTTGTATATTACTCCCTGTTTCTCCCTTGCTGCCTTTAAGATTCTCTCTTTGCCTTTGAATTTGCCATTTTAATTATGATGTGTCTTGGAGTGGCCCTCTTTAGGTTTCTCTTGATTGGGACCCTTTGTGCTTTCTGGAGTTGTGTGATGTTTTTTGTCATCAAATTAGGCATGTTTTTCATCATTACCTATTCAAACAGCTTTTCTAACCCTTGCTCTTCTTCTTCTCTTTCTAGTATCCTTATTATATTGATATTATTATGTTCCATTTTTCCTGCAGTTCCCGTAATTCCACTTAGTTCTTTCTGAGTCTTTTTTTCCTTTTCTTACTCTTTCTGGGAGTTTTTTTACTACCGTGTCCTCTAATTCACTGATTTGATTCTCTGCTTCATCTAGCCTCCTTTTGATTCCTTCTACTTATTGTTCTATTCAGAAATTTTATTCTTCATTTCCTCTTGGCCCTTGTTGATAGTTTCTATTTCCTCTTTTATGTTGATATAGTTTACAGTGAGTTCATTGTAGTTTCCCTGTAGTTTTTTGATAATTCTGTGAGATCATTGAGCTACCGTATAACCATTGCTTTTAACTCAACATCTGATAGTTGACTTGCCTTTTATTCATTTAACATTCTTGCTGAGGCTTCCTCCATTCCTTTCTTTGGGGGGTTGTTTCTTTTTATTCCCATTGTTTGTGAGACTCTTCTTGTTAGCCTCTGCTTCTTAAAGTGATCTCCTCTGACTCCCTGAATTTGTGGTGTGAATTTCTATGGTAGGAGACCTGTAAGATTCAATGGTGCACTCTCCTTGATCTCCTGAACCTGCTGTTTTTGGGATGCTGTTTATGTTGTCTCTTTGGATTTATATGAGTTTTTATTGTTTTGGGGTCATTCTTTGGTGAGTCTTTTCCTCCAGCTGGTTGACTGAGGGTCTCTCTACCCACCACATCTTGTATGCTGTTATTCAAGTGGAGACAGGTTGTGCTGAAGCTGGTTCTTCTGTCCTTCTAAATTTATAAGGCTTCTCTATTGCTATAGTTCAGTTGTTTGTTCTGGGTAATTTCTCCACAAATTAGTTGTAATTCCAGATTGGTTCTGGAAGGGGTTAGTGTAGTTTCCACTAACTTCTCCACCATCTTGCTTCTCCTGGAAAATCTTCTGCATTTGTAGTCTGCTGTCTTTGCCACTTCTGCCTCCTCCTTATTCTTCATCTTCCTTCACTGATGGCTCCCAACCTGTGTGCTGAGGGAGCTCCAATTGGCGGTGAACTGGTTGCATTATCTATGCATTTCTACGAGGAGAACATGTGGCTCAGAGATAGGGAGTTTACCCAAAGTCACAAAGAGAGTTAGAAACAAACCTAGAACTCACTCCTCAGTTTTCAGCATCATATAAGAACTTGATCATGAGATCTTGAAGTCCAATGTTCTTTCTACGTTTCTCTGCCTTTCAGCTTGATAGATTTCTAATCATTCTGAGAAGACAGTAGCAGGTTTTCCCACCCTATGTGGGCCATGGGGATTATTTACAATGACGACCTAGAGATACTACCTTGCTCCAAAAAAGGGACTCCTGGGAGAACTGTAGCACTTCCAGTGTTGTATTGAAGTATGAGCTTTGTACCTTCCATGTAAGTTGTCACTTTCTACTTTTTGACAACCTGCCCTTGGAAACATGTTAACCCACATCACAGGGTTGCTTCTGCTCTGTTGCTAGGTAGACTAAGAAATTAAGAACCTAGACATTAAGTAGACTAGACATTAAGTAAAGAATATGCCACTAGAGGCCAGAGGAGAGATTTCTGAAAGAAATCCATGTGTACCAGCTACTATTCCAGCTTCTGGAGTTGTGGGGGTGAGATTGGGTAGTTCTTTGCTTTTTTCTCATTCTTGATTAGAGACTTAACAGGTCAGATGTGTTCAGCACCCTGTAGGGTGAGTGAGGAACAGTCCATAGAGGGCAGTGCCCAAGCCCTTCAGATACTGAGAGCCAGGGCACAGCAGAGTGCCAATAGCTGCTTGTTCCCAGGAAAAGGGGTCCTCAGACACTTGGCTCTTACAAATATGCCCAAAGGATGGTGTTTTCTCCAGAAATGTGTCCTCTTCTCTGATGGTGTCACTGACCTTCTGTGTCAAGAAGCTTGTCAGTTGCCATTTGACTAAAAGGTAACTATTTTAAATGTTTTTTTCTGGCAATAATGGCAACACATAATGTATCTATGGATACTTGCATTTGTCACATTTAAACTGCCAACAATTATTAAAGTCATTAGAGTATACTAAAGTTTCTATTTCACCATTAACATAGAGATAGTTTTTAACTTGTCTTGGAATGAAACAAATTGTAAGACCATTCAAATGTATGAGGTCAAGTACCTAAATGAGTAGTTGTTCCATTTTTTAAAGTATCTAACAGTTTGCATGTAAGAATTCATGCAATAAAATGAATTAAAAAATGAAGGTAGGAATAATGTTTATCTTACCTTTTTAAGTCACAATATATATGAGAGAACTGAAATGTCATAGTGGCACAATGTATTTTTACAAGTTGCCCATTTTACACTGGCTTTGGAGATATTACCTCTCCTAAATCCATTATCAGAAGTTCTTCAGGATCACTCTTATTTTGAGGTCTAACCAGAAAGCGAAGTTGACAACCAATTCATCAGCATTCTGTTAACATGCATTGAACTTTATGGCAGAATCCACACTGGATCACTTATATTTTATCTCCTATGCTCTTGACAAGAACCCAGCAAGGCAGATATGAACAACATTTTACAACTGTGGCAACTAATACATAAGGAAGTAGAGTAACCTGATCCAGGTCAAACAGTGAGTAAGAGAGAAGCAGCAGTTGAAGCACTATCTGTGCTACTATCTGTCCAATAATCAACCAATAGTAGCCATGTGGCTCTGCAGAAACCACTCTGTGGAATCACTTGGCTGGGGCTCTTTTCATTAGCTCTATTGTTGATTTCACAATATAAATTGTGAAATCCTTCTTCCATACCAATTATATCTGTTATTGTTGACAATCCAACACAACACCTCCATGGAAGGTGGGAATATTAATTTATGAGAATTAATCTGTATCACCATCCAAATGTGGGGCTAACATACCCTATTTGGACTTCTTGGCTTTGTGACTCATCACTTGTCTTGATTAACACCTTGAGAGATAGAGGGGAAGCTGCAGGGGAGGGGTCTCTGACAGCAAGGTGGCCAAGACATAAGTGGAGTGAAAGAGTTTTGGGAATGAATCAAATAAAGTGTGTTCTCAGGAGCATCCATAGCTACCAGCCCTAAGGGACTTTATAGAAACAGACTTGTTTGGAAAAGTCTTGCTGTGTTGATGAGTTCACTCATTAAGACTTGGGTGACATGAGCTAGACAACATATTCTCCTATTTCAAATGCAGATTTTAGAGTTTCATCTCTCTCTGTGGGTAGGTAACATTTTCAGATGAAATGGAAAACATCTGGAGAAAAATATAGCCCAAAAGTAAGCCTCAGATGCCATCTACCAGATTGGCCTCTGAAATACCATTTTCTGAGGAAGAACAGTATGCCCTTAATGCAATTAGATCACAATACTGCAAGCCAGAAGCTAAAAGGCTGAAGTATATACCTCCCTGAGTTCTAAGTCACTTAGTATGTGCTTATTTAACTTTCTATCAAGATTTTAGGAGTGTGACATAGGAGCCTATGAATTTAGATAGCTCATTGATTGTGGGACACTAAGCATGCACAGGTATCAAGTATGTTTTTAGATCTTTCAAACATGACAAGAATTTGGGTAGAGTATCATGTATCACAACCTACTGTAGGCTCAGACACATCTCTGAATTTCTATCACAGCCTTATCCATGACTTTCAGACTTTATTAATTTGGGTAGAATTATGGTTTGGCTTTAGCTTTTTTTTAAAGGTGTGTATGACAAAAAAATATGCTTTCAATTTGTAAAACTAAATACCTATGTGAAATTGTCATGGCCAGCATAAGTCGCAGATAGTTACACTAATGGAGTTAATTGCCATTTTTAGATAGTGCACTGCCTTCAGATTGATTCTTCTGTTTTTTTTTTTTGTTTTTGCACAACATTACTGTGGCTTATTCTGGGGTGGGGGGGGGCGGTGCTCTGCCCACAGAACTCACCTCCCATCCTCCAGGGATGAGAATAAGTCTACCAAGACATGATCTGCTTGGGGAAGGAAGGTGGCCCATCTCTCAAAGGGGAAGGGCCAGAAGCCAATTACTCAATTGGCTTTTATTGAGTTTAATTTGCATAGGAATACAGGACGTGTACATAAAGCTCATCAATCATTGCCAGGCAGTAATGATCAAATAATAGATAACATTCAAAGAACTCTAAGGGCTTATTTTGAGTCAGGGTCAGATAGATAAAGGCCCATAAAACTTTGGGGAAACAAACTTATTCTATACTTGGACCCTTATCATTTAAATTGAGGGTATTCTTAGCAAAGTAGGTTTCAAAGGATGTTATGCATTCTTTCTTGGGCCTGATCACTCCAGGGAACCTGTCCTTTCCAGCACAGGGCTGCACCCACCTCTGACATTGTTTCAGGCTTAAGGCATTGTTTCCAGCTTAAGTTGGGTAGTAGAAGTAAGGTAGGCAAGAGATTAGGAGACTTCTTGCAGACAGAAAGGACTCAGGCTATGTCAAAGCCAAGGGGCAAGGGTCCATAACCCCCTTTTTCTATAGCCTCCCATGTCCTTCCCTGAGAGCCCCTTCACAACCATGCCTATCTTAGGTCATCCCTCCTTTGAGGAATCTTACCTGTCATTGGCTAACCAGTCATCCACCCAGGGACAAGAAGGGAGAAGTGAAAGGGAGTAGAGGCAGTGCCCCTGTAAGGAAAGTAAGCTTTGTCTCCTAAGTGGCTTATGATCCCAAGGTCATTTTACTCAGCCTTAGCCATGAGGGGTTACAGTTTCTGAAACCAGACAGGGCGGTCCCTAACATCACACTATTTGTTTAAAGCTAAGTTCATACTTCTGAAGCAGGAGATTTGAGTCAGAGGAAATGGTGTTTGATTTGCTGCCATGGAAACATCTTACTGTAGATGAACTCTAATCCCATGACAACTCTCTCTCTCTTAAGAACCTTTTTTTCTGACATAATAAAAATCTGATCAAGGTCAGATTTAATAACCATCTCAATTCCCTAATTTTCCCCTGTATTTGATGTCAGAGAGTTACTTTTGACAGAGATGCTTAAAAGGATGTTTGCTTGCTTTCTGTATAACATGATTATTTATGCTTCTAAGTGCATAAACCTGTTTTCATGTCACATTAATATGAAGTCATACCTTTTGCTATTGCATAATTTCTGCATTAAATGAAATGCAGTTAATGAAAGTTACTTATAATTGTTCACATTGTGTTGACAGATGTTAACATTTTGTGGTGCATTGTTCTTGCTAAAACATACATTAGGGGTATCAATAAAGCTTAATGATTGCCAACAAATGGTGTTTACAGTATTAATAAATGCTATTATCATTTATCTTTCAGTTTGTACTGTAATAATTTACCAAACTGATTATCATGCAAGCATGCAGTTCAGTGAGATAGGAACTATGCAATGCCATGCTGAAATGAAAGACTGTATTGGAGAAAGGTAAACAAAAGATTGCCTGCTGTGTGTTCTTAAGCAAAGCCTTTACTCTCCCTGGGCCTTGTTGCCTCATCTATACAATGAGGGATGAGACCACGTGGTTTCTGAGGATCCTTCCTATATCTGGAAGACTCTGATCTGCACCAGGCCTGCCCAGTAGGGGATATAGGCTTCTGGATTCTTGTCTTGCACCATCTCCTGAGGATTCCACAGAGCCCTAAGGCTATAATCAGCTATTCTACTTCAACTCTTCTACCATGGTGGTACTTATCCAATCTCAAATTCCTTTAATTTGCTTCATTATAGACTTACGTTCATCTGGTGAAGGCAAAGGGCAGGAGTTTTTAACTCCAGTTTGTAGGTGAAGAGCCTGAGACTCAGAGAGGTTAGTTAAGCCACCCTGTTCAACATCACACAGCTTTTATTGTGCAAAGGTAAGTTTCATGCCCACTACTCCACACTGCCAAGGGATTCAGGTTAGTGAAACTGCCCAGGGGTACAGATGCATCCAAGCCCTTTCGTATTCAGAATTTTTAATACTAGCTTTGTCTCTTACCAGTTACATGTCTTGGGGAAATCAATTAACTTCTTTCTACCCCAGATTTCTTATCCATAAAAAAGGGGGGACAGTTGGCATGACTACTTCACTGAGATAAGTTAAAAACAAATGAGTTTATGCACATAATGCACTTAATGCAGAGCCCAACACACAGTAGGTGCTCATGGTGGTAGTGATGATTAGCATCATCATTACCTCCACAAACCCCAGATGGAGACTGCACACCTCCTGATGGTTGCCTTTCACCATTGTTTCCATATTCTCTGGAGATCCAGGATCTTTCTCTTCCTTCCCCATGCTTTGGCATGCCCATCATTCCCAAGGCTACAAATCTTACAGAAAACAGAAAACATAAAATAAGCCAGATGACCATGTGCTTAAGTCATTCCATTCCTTAGAAGTCATTCTGTAAACATGGTTCTGATATCCCTTAGACGTAAAGGCCCCATGATTTATGTGAGAAATGTAGCAGACGCAAATATTTTTCATGCCTTTTGTCCTGATTTCCTTCCATCAGTCATCAAAGTCTGTCCACTGAAATCTGTGAAGCTGGCATTTTCTGGAATGAGAGTCATCATAGGTCAGGTCACATGAGAGCCCATTCATCTGGACTGGGAGATTTTCTCCCAGAAAATTCACTTTTTTGCAATTCTACTAGTGTCTCACTGCTCTGGCCTGGTACAACACTTGGAGTGGTGCAGAGGAAAGAGAAACAATTGCTCATTGTTCAGGAACACACAGATTAATCTCCTTGTCTTCCAGTGAGGAAAACCTTGGCCCTGAGTACCTTTGGTTGCCTCTCATACTCATTCTTATTTGGGGGTTACCAAGTTCCAAGGGACACAGGATGACCAAAGTCTGGCTCTGCAGCCTCTATGAATTACCCACACAACTTTCTTGCTTCAGTTTCCCATCCAACTCACTCTCCAACATACATACCTCAAAATGAATTGATTAGACTAGATTGCTTCCAATAACACCTCCTGTGCTGCCAGCATGTATACAAATCTGGCTGGGAAGATTGTGTTTAATTGCTCTCAAGGCTACATACTCAAGAAGGGACAAACATCAAATCATTCTTGGACACTGCTCTTATAAAACTTATTTTTACATGTAAAAAAATGATGCTGAAATATGTTAAACAATAAGTAAAATATTTTACAGACCTATGGCTTAAGTTTTGTTTTCTGAACATTAATGCATAAAGTACCCGTAAATGCAGAAAAGATATTAGGTGGATTGTACTTTCTTGAACAGCCAAATAATACCTTTCTCTCTGGTGAGATTTAGAATAATTGAGTGAAAGGTATGAGGTAAGGCTCAAACCCTCAGCACTTCTCTCCTGGTCACTATACCAGTCTCCTAGTTGGACTCCATGCTCTCTGTCACTCTCCTTTTAACTCTAATACCAAGGAAACTTGACAAAACTGAGTCATAAAATTCTCAGGCTGTGAAAAACTATTTAACATACAGGAACCCCAGTGTCAGGCACTGTGCCCAAGCAGGCACCAGGGATACAGCAATGAACACTCAAAGGCCCTCTCATGATATGCATGACATAGCTATGATTGGGGCAAGGAAGGGGCTACAGAGAAGAGAGCTCATTCAAATTCTACCACTTATACTACCTGTGTGACATTGAGGAAAATGCATAACCTCTTTGGCCTTGGGGTTCCTTGACTATACAATAGGTGTAAAAGTGATAACCCAGCCTATCAGATGTGGCCAGACTCAGGTGAAATTAGCACCTGAGGAAAGAGCTCAATTCATCATAAAATTCTGCGCACAGGTAAGGTGGTGTACCTGTTGACTCAGCAAGGACAGAGAAGTCTGAGCAGGTTTCCCAGAGAAAGTCAGATGTTGCCTGAAATTTTGGCAAGAATTTCACAAGGTAAGAAGAAGAATAAAGGAGTTTCCCTAGGTCATAAAGCTCAATTACAACCAAAAGAGAGACAAAGCAGTCTCTTGATAACCAACCCAGCTGTGTTTGTCTCCATGACCAAGACAATAAGAGCATTTTCCCCTTTATTTACCTTATGTCACTGCAGAGTCAAGAAAAGATTATAAGATACACAGTGCTGAAGAGAAAATGAGAAATTGAACATGGCTACTAGAACTTGAAGTGCTGTCAATGATCTGGTGACCAAAGCCATAATTTTTGTCTCTTACTGCTCTATATTTTCTACATCTCAATCTCACTCTTTTGTAAGAAAATATGTCAAGTAATTTATGACAAGGCCCAACAACTAAAAGGAAAGTTACTATGGGCACATTAGAGCCACTGCTGTCAGAAAATCCATACAGATTGGTTTAGCAAATATTGGGAAATGTCTTTCAATGTCCCAGTAGACACTGAGAAATGCCCCCAAAGTGCCTCTGCTGACAATAGGGGCAGCATGGTGAGAGGGTAGGGCAGAGAGCAAGGAGAAGAAACTCCCTTCCACACAAGCAGAAGCCCCAAACCAAAATTCCCACTGCCTTTAATCATCAGAGCTTAGTTTTGTCTTCCTAACCAGTATGCTCACTGAGGAAAGCACACTGGACCAGGAGTTATCAGATCCTTGTGGGAGTCCTTGGTTTTCCTCCTACAAGTAGAGCAATCTTGGAAATGGACCTTGCCCACTCTGATTGTTTCCTCATCTGTGAAATGAGTTGGATCTTCACCTACCCTACAAGCTTGTGTGAGAGAAGACTGTAATGTGTTAAATAAACAGAAGAGATTTTATTATTAAATCAAGCCTTGGAATTTACACATTCACTGCCTGCTGTCAAGGTTGAAAATTAGAGTTCAAAGTTCAAATACAATTCATTAACACCTAATTAGAAGACAAACTGTCTTTCATTTGAACATGTGATACAGAATCTAGCAGCTTAAACATAAGGATGGTTTATTTGAAACTCTGTTTTAATTCATGGCTTCCAGGATTTGTCAAGCAGCTGCTCTGTGTAGGCCTTCTGAGGGGAATACAGAGAAGAGGGCACTGTACCCACCTTCCCAGAGCTCACCATCCAATACGATGAGAAGATATGTCCACAAATAAACAAGAGATAGAGTGTGTTTGGGGGATGACATAGCTACAGGACTAATGCAGTGGGCTAGGAGTCCCTTGGGGACAGCATTCTCATCTAATTGGGAAGAAGTCTAAATACTTCTTAAAAATGAAAGCCTTGAAAGACTGAAAGGGAACATATGGCTTGGCAGAGACAGGGCAGAAAAAAAAAAGAAGAGCAGACAGAAGCAAATTAGCAGAAGCAAGAGAATGTGGGCTTAGTTCATAAACCCCTGAGTCTGGCCTGGCTGTGGCAGATACAGTGCACAGGCTAGCTGATGAAATGAGGCTGGGAAGATCAAACTAAAAAACTTGACCTTAAGTCAGTTCTTAGTACAAAACTGTAGGCAGTGATGTACTTCTCAGAAATGACTTCAGACATTTTGATTTTCTTCTGCTGGCTTCATTGACACCCAAAGTCTTCCTGTTTCCTTGTTGTGCCTGAATTCAGTACTATACATAATCAATCTGGTCTCAGTCTATAATAACCTGGATTTTTCACTCAGTTAACCAGTCTTTCTTTGCCTCCATATTAATCTGTTGAGTACTCTGAGGAGTTTTTGATATACCATTTGGTTAGGCTCAATTGTAGCCCCAGTTATTCAATGAAAGATCAATATAGATGCTACAGTAAAGGGAATTTTGTAAATGTAAGTAAATTCATTAATCAGTTGATTTAAATTAATCCAAGGGAGATTATTTTAGGTGGCCTGATCTGATCAGGAAAACTCTTTAATGAAGGTTTAGCCAGGGGTGTCCATCCTTTTGGCATCTGTGAACCACACTGGAAGAAGAATCATCTTGGACCACACATTAAATACACAAACACTAATAAAAACTAATGAAAAAAAGGCTTTAAGCAAATTTACAGTTTTGTGTTGAGCGGTATTCATAACCATCTAAAGCCACATGCGGCTCATGGGCCAAGGGTTGGACACCCATATTAGGCTTTTCCTGAGGCAGAGATTCCAAACAGCTACTGATCACAGAAATTCAACCTGCTCCTGATCCCCTCCTCTTATTGCTGTATGTGAATAACAAGATTTAGTCAGTGCCTGTGTGGCTACAGCCTGCTAGTGATCTCCTGATTGCCTGCTCTACAGACTTCAGACTTGCCTAAGCAGCCTCCACAATTACATAAACCAATTCCTTACAATTACATATATATAGCATATAGTTTATAATAGTATATATAATATATAATAATATAGTTAAAACAACACACACACACACACACACACACACACACACACACACCTTACTATTGCTTCTGCTTCTCTGGCTCAGTCCTGACAGATAGAAACCACCCTGTACCAAACTACACAGAGCACTGAAGTCACAATGGTGAGTAAAACACAATCCTCATCCACAAGGAACTCAAGATATATTGGAGATGAAACATGGAAATAAACTACCAATTCAAGACAGCATATCTATTCAATGGGTATAAATTATCACTTATGCTAGATGAATAATTTCAGGAGAGCTACACAGCATTGTTCCTATAGTTAACAATACTGTATTTTGCACTGAAAATTTTGTTGAGGGTAGATCTCATGTTAAAGGTTCCTACCCTCAATTTTTTTAAAAAATATAGCAGATCAGTACTGGAAAAGGGTGGCAAATGGGAGACACAAAGAACATTTAAGCAAGAATGAGATGGTAAGAAACACTTATGGGAAACATGATGACAAAGCAGAAACTTGAAAGCTAAAGCATTTGACGTGTGAATGGGAAGAAGAATAAGGGGTTGCTAGATAGAGGAAATATCATGTAAAGATATGAAAAAAAAGAAATGGTAATTATGTAACATGATAGAGGTGTTAGCTAGCATCACAGTGGTAATTATTTTTTAATATGTAGCGTATCAAGTCAACATGTGCATATAAGCTTATCAAATCAATATGTTGTACACCTTAAACTAACACAATGAAGTATGTCAATTATATCTCAATAAAGCTGGAAAAATGTACATAAAATTTTTACACAACTTAATAGCATAGAAACTAATAACTCAATTAAAAAATACCCTGGCTGGCGTAGCTCAGTGGATTGAGCGCGGGCTGTGAACCAAAGTGTTGCAGGTTCAATTCCCAGTCAGGGCACATGCATGGGTTGCAGGCCACAGCCCCCAGCAACTGCACATTGATGTTTCTCTCTCTCTCTCTTTCTCCCTCCCTTCCCTCTTTAAAAATAAAAATAAAATAAAAAAAAATGGCAAAGGGCCTGAATAGACATTTTTCCAAATAAGATATGCAAAAGGCCAACAGGTACATGAAAAGATGTTCAATGTCAGTAGACATTAGCAAAAGGCAAATAAAAACCACAATGAGATATAACCTCACATCTGTTAGAATGGCCATTATCAAAATGACATGAGATAACAAATGCTGGCATGGATGTGGAGAAAAGGGAAGCCTTATGCACTATTGATGGCACTGTATTTGGTATAGCCACTATGAAAAACTGAATGAAATATCTTCAAAATATTAAAAATAAAACTACCATATGGTCCAGTAATTCTATTTCTGTGAATATATTCAAAGGAAACACAAAGACTAACTTGAAAAAATGCCTCTACCCCATGTATACAGTAGCATTATTTGTAATAGCCAAGATACAGACACAGCCTAAGTGTCCACCAATAGATATAGAAGTGGTGATATATATACACAAGGAATATTATTCAACCATAAAAAAATGAGGAAATACTATCATTTGTGAAAACACAGATGGATTTGAGGACATATAAATAAGTCAGACAGAAATATAAATACTATATGATCTTATTTACATATAGAATCTAAAAGCAAAATAAAACAACAACAAAAAAAAACTTCTGGAAAAAGAGGTTAGACTTGTGATTACCAGAGGCAGAGGGTGAAGGAAGGTGGTCAAAAGATATAAACTTCCAACTTTGAGATAAATAAGTAATAGGTATGTAATGTATAGCATGATAATTACAGTTAACACTACTGTATGGTATATAGTAAATTGAGTAAATCCTAAAAGTTTTCATCACAAGAATAAATTTTTCTTTTTCTTTTTATTGTATCTATATAAGATGATGAATGCTACCAGAACATATTTTCATAATAATTTCACAATATGTGTAAATCAAATCATTATGCTGTATACCTTAAAGTATACAGTAATATACATCAATTATTTTTCAATGAAACTGAAAAAATTAAATAAAATACTCTGCATTCATAACCCAATACTTAGCACAGAGTCAAACATATAGAAGGTACTCAATAAATAGTTGTGGATGAATGAATAACTTATTGGCCTTTTGTGTTTAACTGAAAAAGGACAAATTGCCCTGGGTAGGAATGTAAGTCAAATACAAACTGTAATTATTGAAGTAAGGAACCAGGTAGTCTTCAAAGATTCTTTGTATAAATATTTCTCCTGAGATACATTTTGGGCAAGGCAGTAATAGCCACTAGGCCTCCATCCACATGCATAACCTTGTCCTGGGACTAGATCAATTTGAAAGGGTCCTGTGTAGTCCAAAAGTGATAGTGTAGTTATGGGGATAAAAGAGATCTTGGAAACAGGAACTGTGTGAATGAGTACAGATCAAAGGGGACTATATCACACAGATCAAAAGACTGGCCACACTTGGTGGATGCAATCATTCAAGTTTTTTTTTTTTTTAATTCAAACTTTCAACATAATGCTCAGAAAGAAAAAAAAAGGTAAGGGAAAAGAAAGTATGGCTGCCTTAAGTTTAAGAGGAAGAGCTGCAACACTGAAAAAAAATTAAAAATTGTGGCCTAGAAAGATCTGATAACAACAGTGAAGGCTATTTAAAAAGTACATCACATTGCTCTACAATACAAAATTGTAGAAATATTGATCCTTTGTGAAAATGATGAAGTCTCCCAAGCAGCTAGCTCCAGGAAGATTTCTCTGAAAAAGATGGAACCCAACCATTCTTCCATAGTGGGTCAGTCCTGATGATTCAGGTGGCATTTAACTGTTGACTTTTTAGAATTTGAAACTACACTTAGCAAGAAAAAAATTCACTGACAAAAACTACTGACATAATAGTAGTAATATATCACATGATTCCTTTTGTTTTCCTTTCAAGATATCCAAGCATCCTGTACTCATCCAATTTATCATGCCTCATGCTAAGCACTAGACTCTAATCACAAACCAGTCATGATCCCTGTCCTCAAAGAACATTCCCTTGAAATACCTTAAGGAACAAAAGTGTATAAAAGACTAGGGAAAAGTCTGCATGGGACCCCAAGGGGTTGGTTAGTTAGTTAGTTAGTTAGTTAGTTAGTTAGTTAGTTAGTTTTTAGCCAAGGGGGCCAGTGTTAATAAAAGGGGAATGGTTCCCAAGAGTAGTTGTTTCTCAGGCAGACAACTATCATGAGGACAGAGGGATGTTCTAGGGAGAGTAGGTCATGGGAGATAAGACTCAGAGCCTGGCAATTTCAGGGCTATTTTTTGTTGGTTGGAATGTTAGGTGAGAGAGGAGTGCTAAGAGGGAAGCAAAGGAAAAACCATCAAAAGCCCATTTATGCCATATTAAGGAGGTTGGAGGTGATCCTGTAACTAGTGGTTCTCAACTCTGTACAGAAAAACCATCTGAGGACTTGCAGACACATGACTGGAGACCACTGAGCCAAGTACTGTTGTTTGGAATGTGGATCAGTGGTAGCAAAGCAAAGCTGGAGACACTGAAGAACAATTGCAGGGTTCTCTGATGGTGGAGGTCATGTCCTCTAGATCCCAAATGATATTTAGAATCTTAATAAGCATTTGAGCTCTGAATATTTTCCATTAAAATGTGTAGATGTGATTATTGATACTAAATTTTAAACATGTAACCTGTTTTCTTCACAAAGCCTAAAGAGTATTTCATGTGAAATTGCACTGGCACACCAGGGACACTCCGCTGTAATTCATTTTGGTTTTTAGCCTTACTTTTGTTTGACAGTACACAGAACAGAGTACTTCCCTGTAACCTCCTCAGCACCAGGTTCAGCATTGAAGAAATTGGCTTTGCTCACTCCAAGAAGCTATGGGGAAAAAAAGATGTAAATAAGGGAGAGAGCCTGAACTTCTACCTCCACCCAGCAATAACAAGAAGACCCAGCCACACTTGGGTGTCAACAAAAACACAAAAGTAAACCTACTATTTTATCCTCACCTTGAATTAATGAGGTTGTGCCTCTTTTACAAGCAATCTGGAACTTGACTGAGTAGGCTTCTTGTTGGTAATGGTATTGGTGTGAAAACTCCATAACTACTTTTTGGATATTGAGTGAATAAGTAAATGCATGAAGTTCGCAAGTAAAGTTCTCACTGTGAAAGAAAATAAATACAAATATGGAATTGAGGAAAGAGAAAAGAAATTTGGATTGTAATTAAAAGCACCCATATCAAGTTGCAATTTAAAATTAGAGAAGGAATGGGGAGGACACCTGAGAATGTGTGTGCTTTATCCCTGTCCACTAAAAGTAACTAGAAGCAATGAACGCACTTTGTCCTCAGATATTGGTTTAAGTAATCCAAACAAAAGAAACAGAGTTTCTTGAAGAAATGGCAGATTTCAGGCTGGGGAAGACATGTATCCCTGTTGAAGCAACCACCCACTGAAGTCAGAAACCAGTTGGCACTCTCTATAATGATATACTGGGACTAAAGGACATTGGTCCAGAAAGGCAAAGAACCAGTCATTTGGGACCTAAGCCTGCATATGCCTTAGGGGAACTCTAGAAGCTGTACTTCCCAGGCTTTCTAGCAAGGCTTCCTTGCTGTATTCCCTTGGTATTCTGTTCTCTAGAATGCTGCAAACCTTCAGATGTAGCAAAAAGAACTAAGAGAAGAGGTTTGTGTCTTCACCTAAGCTGGGCATTTAGCAGTTTTTGTACATAATTTGGGAGGTATCTCAAGTCAGGGAATTTCCTGGGAGAACCTTTAGTTGACCTGTCTTTCTGGAGTTTTGGGCTTCTTGTTGGGATAATCAGGTAGTTCTTTCCATAAGAAAGAACAATCTCCAATAACTTTGTATGAGGCATAATGAAATTTAATATTTTTATTTATTTTGTTTTATGATAATTTTTAGGATAATCCTATCCACCCAGACTCACGGAAACTATTGCCTAGGTTTGGCCACATCACAATGTTAAGCTTAGACTAAGAGTTAGCCACCAAATTGATCATTCTAAGGTCAGCATTCACATAGCCACCTCCCAGGGTACACCCCTGCCTCCTAACTGCTGCCCTGGCATAGACTCTTTTGCACGTTCATGGGCCTAGAACAGTCATGGACACTTGTTATCTCAAGATGCAACACACTACAAGTTCTCGTTCCATTCCCAAGTTAATTTTATTTCAAAATACCCTTTGCCTTCTCCTCACTATTAGCCTTAGCTAGGGCTTTCTAAATCTACTCCAAAGACTTGTCTAAACTTTGAGTTTCAGAGAGAAGTTCTTGGAGTCTTGGACACTTTTCCCTCAGAAAACCTCTGGGCTTCTCGTGCAAATGAGAGCACTTCTTCCTGGAAGGATGTGCCTTAAGAAGCACCAGAGAGCTACCTTGGCTCAGCCAAGGAAAATACACTGTCCTTCCCTCAGGCAGTAGCTGCTTACCTGTCTTCTTACATTTCAGAACTAGTTTAATGACTGTTAAATAATTCTGCCCATGAAAAGGGAAGACTGTGTCAGGAGCCTTGCGGTCTCCTCCTACAGACCAAGATGTCCCTGGCATCATTTCATTTATTTATTTTTTATTATTTATTTATTCATTTATTTATTCATTTATTTATTTATTTATTTATTTATTTACTCTGGTACTATTTTTTTAACTATATTTTATTGATTATGCTATTACAGTTGCCCTAATTTTTCTCTTTGCCCCCCTCTACCTAGTATCCCCCACTCCCTCAGGCCATCCCTATACCATTATCCATGTCCCTAGCTCATGCATATAAGTTATTTGGCTACTCCATTTCCTATACTGTACTTTGCATCCTCAGGCTATTCTGTAAGTACCTATTTGTACTTCTTTTTAAATATATATATATATTATTCATTATGGTATTACAGTTGTTACATTCCCCCATTTTTTCCTCTCTGCCCTGTACACCCCATCTCACCCACATCCCCCCCCTTTAGTTCATGTCCATGGGTTGTACATATGAGTTCTTTGGCTTCTACACTCCCTATACTATTCTTAACCTCCCCATCTATCTTCTACTTACCGTTTATGTTACTTATTCTCTGTACCTTCCCCCCGCTCTGCCTCCCCCACTAGTAACCCTCCATGTAATCTCCATTTCTGTGATTCTGTTCCTGTTCTAGTTGTTTTCTTAGTTTGTTTGTTTATTTGTTTGTTTTAGGTTCAGTTGTTAATAGCTGTGAGTTTGGTGTCATTTGACTGTTCATAGTTTTGATCTTCTTTTTTCTTAGATAAGTCCCTTTAACGTTTTATATAATAAGGGTTGGGTGATGATGAACTCCTTTAACTTGATCTTATCTGTGAAGCACTTTACCTGCCCTTCTATTATAAATGATAGTTTTGCTGGATAGAATAATCTTGGATGTAGGTCCTTGCCTTTCAATACTTCTTTCCAGCCCTTTCTTGACTGCAAGGTTTCTTTTGAGAAATCAGCTGATAGTCTAATGGGAACTCCTTTGTAGGTAACTCTCTCCTTATCTCTTGCTGCTTTCAAGATTATCTCCTTATCTTTAATCTTGACTAATGTAATTATGATGTGCCTTGGTGTGTTCCTCCTTGGGTCCAGTTTCTTTGGGAATCTCTGAGCTTCCTGGACTTCCTGAAAGTCTATTTCCTTTGCCAGATTGGGGAAGTTCTACTTCATTATTTTTTCAAATAAGTTTTGCATTTCTTGCTCTTCCTCTTCTCCTTCTGGCACCCATATGATTCCAATGTTGGAACGTTTAAAGATGTCCTGGAGGTTCCTAAGCCTCTCCTCATTTTTTTTTAATTCTTCTTTCTTCATTCTGTTTTGGTTGAATGTTTCTTTCCTCCTTCTGCTCCAAACCATTGATTTGAGTCTTGGTTTCCTTCCTGTCACTGTTGGTTCCCTGTAGATTTTTCTTTATTTCACATAATGCAACCTTTATTGCTGCCTGGGTCTTCTTTATGCTGTTGAAGTCCTGAGTGAGTTCCTGGACCATCTTGATAACCAGTGTTTTGAACTGTGCATCTGATAGGCTGGCTATCTCTTCATCACTTAATTGTATTTTATCTGCAGTTTTGAACTGTTCTTTTGTTGGGGACATTTTTTTGTCTCAGCACACCTGTTCTGTAGTAAGGGGCAGAGCCTTAGGTGTTTACCAGGGTGGGGTAACCCATGCGGCTGTGTTGTGATGCTGTATGTGAGGGAGGGGTCTGAGAGGGAACAGTGCCACTTGCTCCACTCTCTGCCAGTTTTCAGTCACTTCCCCAGCTACCCAAAATGAAATTGGCCCCTTCTCGTGCTGATTCTGGGTGAGTGGGTTTGTGTAAATTTTAGGACCCTGTGGGTCTCTCCAACAAACTCTCCTGTGAAGCTGGGAGTTTCTCCCACTGCTGCTTCAATCCCCAAATGAGTTTTCAGTCAGAGGTTTTGAGTCTTTATTTCCTGGTACTGGAACCCTGGGTTGTGTAGTCTATCTCACTCCCCAGTTGATCCTCCTGGCTTATCTGCATAACAATGTGTGACCACCCAGTCTGTAAGCTACCTCCTCACCAGCCTCACCCACCCTGCCAGCCATTGCCTTGCTGAGAGTCCTCTCCCCCCACCCCAAGTGCCTATCTCCACTTCTCCTACCATCTCTGCCCCTCCTACCAGTCTGGATGAATGTTTCTTCTTTAACTCCTTGGTTGTTGAACTTCCATACAGTTCAATTTTCTGTCATTTCTGGTTACTTTTTGTTTTTAAATTTTTTGTTGTCCTTCTTTTGGTTGTGTGAGGAGGCAGTGTGTCTACCTATGCCTCTATCTTGGCTGGAAGTCTGCTTTATGACAACATTCATGTTGGGAAGTGATTCTCTCCTTTATACAGTGGAAGTATAGTAAGGGGAAATTTATCAGGATGCGCCAAGAAGAGGGAACCACAAGGGCTCTGCTGGTATTGAGGGAGATAAAGATGTGAGCTCTAACCTGAAAAATGGCTGGGCAGCTCAACTAGACTGTTCTTCCTTCAGCCACCTACTTTTTACTGAGTACCTATTTTATGTCAGTTCAAAACATATGGAGCAGCTATTTGGTACTGAGAATTGTAGGCCCAAAGACAAGGAATATGTATGTTCCTTCGTCAGCTCAGGTTGCCATAACAGAATACTATAGACTGGGAGGATTAAACACAAACATTTATTTTCTTACAGTTCTGGAGGCTGGAAGTCCAGTATCAGGGTACCAGCATGTTCCAGTTCTGATGAGGGCTCTCTTCCTGGCATGTAGACAGCTGCCATCTTACTGTGTAGTTGCATGGCTCATCCTTAATGTGTGTGTATGGAGAGAGAAACAGAGAGCAAGTTTCCTAGTGACTCTTCATATGAGGATACTTTTTTTAAGGGTCCCACCTTCACGACCTCACCTAAACCTAATTACATCCCAAATACCCCAAATCCAAATACCATGACATTAGGGGTTAGAACTTCAAAATATGAGTTTTGCAGGGACACAATTTAGTCCATTTCATGTCCTGTCCTCAAGGAGCTTATAGAATTTTGCCAGAGATATATAAGTAAACCAACAAGTGCAACATGGTGTGGAACATTCTTTAAAAGAGGCAAAGTCAAAATGCACAATTATACTGAGGGATCACTTTTCACCACTTAGATGGGCATAAATCCCAGAAAGAGATAGATATCAATCAAATAATAGCACAAGCCATGAGTAATTACAAACCATGAGAAATTCTATGGGTGAGGGGGGCAGGATGCTATGGCAGAAGGAATAACTCTGGGGCCAGAGAGCAAGGTGAATTCAGTTTGGACAGGTTGAGTTAGAGGGACCTGGGAGATAGTACCTATACATTGTATTACAAAAGGGATTTTGATTAGGAATCAAGTCCAACAAATAAGTAAGCTTGATCTTGTACCTTTGAACCCACTCCTCACTTATTAACCTAAGTAATAGAACTAAGAGTTGTAAAAGATACAAACTTCCCTTGGGCAACTGTGAATCAATTTTATTAATTTTATGGCTAATGAATCAAGGCTACTCTTAGACTACTAGAGGTCTGGGTCCACAGATTGTCTTACAGAAATACATATTGCTAGAATTCCAAGGGTCTCAGAGATTTCCTACTAAACCCTCTCCATTTTGTGGGTGAGAAAACAGCCCAGAGAGCAGATGTGTTTGAGTTCATATGGCTGGTTTCTCAACTGTCACACACTTAGGATTTTCTATTTACTGTGTGACCTTAAGCAAATTCTTTAAGTTCCCTCTGACTCAGTTTACTCATTAGTAAACTATGAGTAATAATAGCATCTACTCCATTGGTGTACTGTGCCACTTCTGCAGACCCTTTTAGTGGCACTAGAATCTGTGTCCTCCAGTTAAAGCCATCTGTCAAAAGGTCAGTGGACTTGATGAATAGCCCTGTAGGCAGGTGACTGGGTTCTTGGGTTGCTCAGAGGAAGTTATCCATAAAGTGTGGATTATAAGTCTAATCGATGATAATAGTAATAGCTATCCTACATTGTGCATCAACCATGGGCCAGGCATTATGTTAGGGACTTTATTCATGAAATGGCTAACCATAAAATCAGAATTGCAAAGGCAATAGAATCATACTTATCTCACAGAAGAAACTGAAGTAAAGGAAAAAACAAACAAGTATTTCAGCAGATATGAAAGGAGTAAATATTCTATATGTATAAAATAAATCCTTGTCTCATAAATCCATAAGAAAAATTTTCAACACAAAAGAGACAAAAGACACAAACAGACAATTATAACACATGCATCATATATGTTTGATAAATATTAAAATGTCCAACATGACTGGTAATCAAGAAATACAAATAAAGATTGGACACTGTTTTTTGGTCCATAAGATTGGAAAAGATTTAAAGCACTGGATTACACATGATTGGCAGAGTAGCAGAGGTATTTGTCCTCGCTCCAACTAGTGTAAAACTCCAACTGATAAGACTCCTGAAAGGCAATTTAGTAAGTTATATTTAAAAATCTATAAAAGTCTTAATTATTTAACTCAATGTTTCTACTTAAAGAATTTATTCTACAGGGATAATTAGGAAAATGTACTGATGAACAAGAGCATTTAACAGTATTATATCAAAAGCCTAACTGGTCAGCTAAACTCTGACATATTTATGTGGTAGAATACAATTCAATACTAAAATTATGTTTTCAAAAATATATTGTCCATAATAAATAAAAACAGGATACACTATTTTACATCCAATATGCCCTGATCTTATGTTTTATAGACATATATTTTATGCATTCATGAGTACATCTGTATAAACATAGAAAAATACTGAAAGAACACACAAAAATTAACAAAGGGATCTAAGGGAGGTAGGAAAACTGATGGTTTTTAAATTTTCTAATTTTTTTGTACTTTCTAAATTTTGATTACTGACATCATAATCAGAAAATATATACATTTTACAAAAAGGCAGCTGTAAGTTATTCTAAATGAGCTCATATCTCCTAACCTAGGTGATTTCTATTTCAAGACAGTGTGACAACAAAGAGAGGGAAATCCTTGAGGAATTTCTCTCGTAAGACTAGATGACAGTAGATGACACTAGAGTAGAAAAAGAAACATTCTATTCCAATTTCGAAAAAAGAGAAGGTGGGCAATTCTATAAATCCAAGTGTCGTGTAGTGACTTTATTACCAACTGAATGACTGCCTACACCTACACACCCGAATTCTAATTAACTCAGCTGTGTTAACTGGAGGCAGATCTTGGCTTGTCTAATTTAACATTTTCAGTAGACCCTTGGATACAGACATTGATGACTTGTAGATAAAATTTACAGGATCATGAAACTGGAAGGGAAATTATATATATATATATATATTTATATTTATATTTATATTTATAATATATATATTAATATAATATATATATTATTGTCATTCGTGTGCAGTTGTCTCCATTTTCACCCCACCATGTCCCCATGTCCCATATATATTTATATTTATATTTATATTTATTATTTATAATATATATTAATATAATATATATATTATTGTCATTCGTGTGCAGTTGTCTCCATTTTCACCCCACCATGTCCCCATGTCCCACCTATCCCTGCCTCCCACCCTCAAACCTACCACCATTGTCTTTGTCCATGTATCCTTTATACATGATCTTTGATGATCCTTCCTCTACTATCCCTCTCCACCTTCCTCTCAGGTTACTGTCAGTTTTTTCTTTATTTCAATGGCTCTGCTTATATTTTGCTCGCTTGTTTTTGTTGCTGTTGTTGTTAATTAGGTTCCACTTATAGGTGAGATTATATAGTACTTATCTTTCACCACCTGGTTTATTTAACTTAGCATAATGATCTCCAGTTCCATCCATACTGTTGTGAAGGGTAGGAGCTCCTTTTTTCTTTCTGCTGCATATATTTGAC
The DNA here is from genome assembly GCF_019186645.2 of Phyllostomus hastatus. Lineage (NCBI taxonomy): Eukaryota > Metazoa > Chordata > Mammalia > Chiroptera > Phyllostomidae > Phyllostomus > Phyllostomus hastatus. The sequence continues at coordinate 3,840,797 of NW_025334029.1, forward strand.
TGTATAACAGTACCAGTATTTTTATCAACTTGTTTACTGATGGGCATTAAGGTTACTTCCAGCACTGGGATATTGTAAATCGTGCTGCTATGAACATTGGAGTGAGTATGTTCTTTTGAACTGGTGTTTCAGGATCCTTAAGGTATAATCCCAACAGTGATATTGCTGGGCCAAAAGGCAGATCCATTTTTAGTTTTCTGAGGAAATTCCATACTGATTTCCACAGTGGCTGCACCACTCTGCATTCCCACCAAACATTCACTAGGGTTCCCTTTTCTCCACATCTTCTCCAACACTTGTTTGTTGATTTGTTTATGATGGTCATTCTCACTGGTGTGAAGTGGTATCTCATTGCAGTTTTAATTGGTATCTCTCTGATGCATAGTGATGTTGAGCACATTCTCATATGTCTCTGGACCCTCTGTATGTCCTCCTTGGAGAAGTGTCTGTTCAAACGTGTTGCTCATATTTTAATAGGGTTGTTTGTCTTCCTGGAGTGGAGTCATGTGAGTTCTTTATATACTTTGGAGATCAAACACTTGTCCAAGGCACCATTGGCAAATAGGTTCTCACATATAAATGCAATCTCATTTTTATGCTATTCTCTTTAGTCGTGCAGAAGCTTTTTATTTTGATAAGATTCCACTTGTTTATTCTTTCTGTTATGTCCCTTGCCTAGGGGATATATTGGTGAAAGTATTGCGACATGGAATATGTCAGATTTTCCTGACTCTGTGCTCCTCTACAACCTCTATGGTCCCATGACTTATACTGAAGTCTTTTATCCACCTTGAATTGATTTTGGTGTATTGTGTAAGTTGGTGATCGAGTTTCATTTTTTTGCATGTAGCTGTCCAGATCTCCCAACACCATTTGAGGCTATTTTGACTACATTTTATGCTTCTGACTCCTTTGTTAAATATTAATTGACCATAGAGACTTGGGTTTATTTTTGGGCTCTCTAATCTCTTCCATTACTTTATGTGTCTGTGTTTATGCCAGTACCGTACTCTTGATTACAGTGTCCTTGTACTATAGTTTTATATCAGGTATTGTGATCCCTTCTACTTTACTCTTTTTTCTCAAACTTGCTACAGCTATACAGGGTTGTTTATGGTTCCATATAAATTTTTGAAATGTCTGTTCTATATCTGTGAAATATGTCATTGGCATTTTAATAGGGATTGCTTTGAATCCATAAGTTGCTTTCGGTAGTATGGACGTTTTGATGATGTTAATTCTTCCAATCCATGAACACGGTATATGCTTCCATTTGTTTGTGTCTTCCTTAATTTCTTTCTTCAGTGTTGTGTAGATTTCAGAGTAAAGATCTTTCACCTCCTCGGTTAGGTTTATTCCTAGGTACTTTATTTTTCTTATTGTTATAGCAAATGGGATTTTTTCCTGATTTCTGATTCTGATCTTTCATTGTTGGTGTGTAAAAATAGCTTTGATTTCTGAGTGTTTACTTTCAACACTGCTGTTTTACCAAATTCACTTACTAGGTTGACAAGTTTCTTGGTGAAGTCTATAGGGTTTTGTACAATACATTATCATAACATCTGCACACAGTGACAGCTTTACTTCCTCCTTTCCAATTTGGGGGCCTTTTATTATTCTTTCTTGTCTGATCACTGTGGCTAGGACTTCCAATACTATATTGAATAAAAGTGGTGAAAGCAGACATCCTTGTTCTGTTCCTGATCTTAATGGGAAAGATTTTACATTTTGCTCATTTATAATGATGTTGGCTGTAGGTTTCTTATACATAGCCTTTGTTTTGCTGAGGTATGCTCACTCTATAAACACTTTGCTGAGTGTTTTTATCATAAATGGGTGCTGTATGTTATGAAATGCTTTTTTCACATCAATTGATATGATCATGTGATTTTTGTCTTTTGTTTTGTTTATGTGATGTATTATGTTTATTGATTTGTGAATATCATACCTTCCTCGCACCCCTGGGATGAATCCCACTTGGTCACGTTGTATGATCCTTTTAATGTATTACTGGATGTGGTTTGCCAATAATTTGTTGAGAATTTGAGCATCTATGTTCATCAGCAATATTGACCTGTATTTTTCTTTCTTTGTTGTATCTTTATCTGGTTTTGGGATTAGGATGATGCTGGCTTCATAAAAAGAGCTTGGGTGTCTTCTGTGTTCTTGGATTTTTTGGAAAAGTCTTTGAAGGATGGGGTTAGCTCTACCTTAAAAGTTTTGTAAAATTCTGCTGTGAAACCATTGCATTCAGGATTTTTGTGTGTGGGGACATTTTTTTTAATGCTTTGATTTCATTAGCCATTATTGGTCTGTTCAGGCTTTCTGCTTCTTATTCAATCAGTTTTGGGAGATTATACTTTGCTAGAAATGTGTCCATTTCATCCATATATTCAAATTTCTTTGTATATAGTTGTTCATAGTAATTTCTTACAATCCTTTATATTTTTGTGGTATCAGTTGTAATCTCTCCTCTTTCATTTCTGATTGCATTTATTTGTGTCCTTTCTCTTTTTTTTCTTGATGAGTCTACATAATGCTTGCTGATTTTGCTTATCTTTTCAAAGAACCAGTTCCTGGATTTATTGATCCTTTGGATTGTTCTTTTAGTCTCTATGTTATTTAATTCTCCTCTGATTTTAGTAATTTCCTTCCTTCTACTCACTCTGGCCTTTTTTTGGTTGCTGTTCCTCCAGTACTTGCAGCTATAGGGTTAGGTTGTACATTTAAATAGTTTCTGTCTTTTCTAGGTAGGTCTGTATCACTACCAACTGCCCCCTCAGGACTTTCTTTGCTGTGTCCCATACATCTTGGACTGTTTTGTATTCATTTTCATTTGTTTCCAGAAACCTTTTTATTTCTTCACTGATCTCATTATTAATCCATTCATTGTCTAAGAGCATGCTATTCAATCTCCATGAATTTAAGTGTTTTTTTTAATTTTTTCTTTGAGGTTGGTTTATAGTTTCAGATTCTTATGGTCAAACAAAGTGCTTGATATGATTTCAATTTTCTTCAGTTTGCTGGGGCTGGTTTTGTATCTTACCATGATGTCTATTTTTTAAAAAATATTCCATGTGCATTTGAAAAGAATGTGTACTTTGCTTCTTTGGCATGAAAGATTCTATGTATTTCCATTAAGTCCATTTGATCCAGGGCATTTTTCAATGTCACAGTATCCTTGTTGATATTTTGTTTGGAATATCTATCCACTTTTGACAGCGGGATGTTGAAATTCCCCAGTATAAGTGTGTCGCTATATGTCTTTCTTGAAGTCCTCCGAGATTTTCCTTATGTATTTGGGTTTTACTATGTTGGGTGCATATATGTTTACAATGTTTATGTCTTCTTGATGTATTCTTCCTTTGAGTATTATGAAGTTGCTACAGTGTCTCTTTTTATGGCTTTTGTTTTGAAGTCTATTTTGTTTAATATATGTATTTCTACTCCAGCTTTTTTTTTATGCCCATTTGTTTGAAATGGTTCTTTTCCAACCCTGCACTTTCAGTCCATGTAGGTCTTTTGTTCAGTGTATGTGTAGGTCATGTTTTCGTATCCATTAAGCTATACTATCTCTTTAATTGGGCATTTAATTCATTAAAATTTAAGGTTATTATTGATAGCTATATATTCATTTCCCCCCTTTGTACCTGTGTTCCTCTGTCTCTCACTGTTTTCCTTCTTCTTCTGAAAACAGTCACTTTACCATTTCTTGCAGTGGTGGTTTTGTGGAGGTGTGTTCTTTCAGCCTTCTATTGTTTGGGAAATGCCTTATTTCTCCTTCCATTTTAATTGAAATCCTCGCTGGGTGGAGTGGTCTTGGTTGTAGGCCTTTGTTTTTCATCACTTGGAATATTTTTTGCCATTCCCTCCTGGATTGTAGTGTTTCTGTTGAGATAGCTAGCCTTATGAGAGCTCCCTTGTGTTACACCTGGTTTCTCTCTTGCTGCTTTTAAGATTCTCTCTTTGTCTTTAAAACTTTGCATCTTAATTATGATGCGTCTTGGAGTAGGCCTCTTTGGGTTCACCTTGATTGGGACCCTCTGTGCTTCCTAAACTTGCATGGATTTTCCACTCTCCAAGTTTGGAAATTTTTCTGCCATTATTTTTTCAAACAGGTTTTCTATCCCTTGCTCCTTTTCTTACCCTTCTGGTATTCTTATGATTTCAATGTTGTTGCATTTCATTTTGTCTTGAAATTCCCTTAAGCTATCTTCATATTTTTTAGGTTTTGTGTGTGTGTGTGTGTGTGTGTGTGTGTGTGTGTGTGTGCAGCTGCTCTACCTTGGTTTTTCTTTCTACCTTGTCTTCCAGCTCACTAATTCAGTAGTCTGCTTTATCCAGTCTCCTTCTAATTCCTTCTAGTGTGTTTTTTTATTTCCAAAATTATATTCTTCATTTCCTCCTGGTTCTTGTTTATAGTTTCTATTTCCATTTTCATACTGTTGTATTTCTCACTCAGTTCCTCTAAGTTGCGTGTGAGTTACTTGAGCATCCTTATAAGCATTCTTCTGAATTCTATATCTGATAGTTTGCTTACCTCCATTTCATTTAGCTCTTTTAGTGGGGAGTCATCCATTATCTTTTATTGAATGTTCTTTGTTGTCTCCCCACTTTAGGTGACTCTTTTTGTTTGTTTCTGAACTTCCTGATGCTCTGCTTTGCTACCTGTCTTTGTAGGGTGAACTTCTATGGTAGGAGGTTTATGATATTCAGTGGTGTGTACTCTATGATCTCCTTGTCTGTATATTCTAGGGTTTCTCTTTCTTCCATCTGTGTGGATTCTCTTGTACTTGGGTTTTACCTGTTGGTGTTTCCATTGTTGGTGGGTTCTCTCCTCCACATCTCCCACCTTATCTTATATGTTATCAGTGACAGGGTGAATGCAAAATGTATTAAGATAGTGAGAAAGTATTTTATGGGATTTAAAGTACCAACAAATAAAGAAGAGATAGGAGATCCTTTGGAGGAATACAACAAAAACAGTGATATTTCACCCAATTAGCCACTTTTTATAAAAGGTGAAAAAAGAGATAAGACTCGTTAAAGGGGAGAAGGAATATGAGCTGGATCCAGAAAACAGAGCACTGGTGGAAGGTTACATGGTGAGATATAATGAGAGTAAAGGATAGAAAGTATGCATAGTATGCAAGAAACTAGGGTTAACCACAACAGTAATAAAGCTCAGGAAGATAGTGAAATGGGCCAAGACTAGGGAGGAGTGCTGTATAGTATTTACTATAATATACAACAACAATTATTTACAATAATATTGGAACACCAATAATATGACAAGAAGTATATAATCTGACTAAAAAGAATAGAAAATAAAAGACCTAGAGCAGTGCATTATTAGAAAATGAGTGCATTCAAAAAAGAAAGATTAGAATGCATAATGAAAGAGAGTACAAGGAAATCCAGTCAAACAATGCAAATAAACAAACATAAGAAGAAAACTAAACAGAGGAGAAATAAAAATTATAATCAAAGAAATAAAAATATCAAAAAATAAACATAAACATAAAATGCAAGTTCTATAGGATAGCAAAGTGACATTTATCTCACTTTCCTAGTTGTTGGCATTAGCCTTGTGATCCCTCCCTGGATCTGTCTTTGGTTCTTTGAAAGCTCCAGGTCTTGTTGTCTCACACTTGGGGTAAAGAAGAAAGCCTCCTTCTGACTTTAAACCCACTAAGCCAATTCTACTGGTCTTCCTGGGTGCTGCAGGCCAAGGGGGACTGGGCTTCATTTTTTTTCCTTTCCTGTGATTTTGTGAAGATGGGGGCTAGGTCCAGCCCAGGCCTTCTGAGTGCTGCTGGGCCCTCACTCTTCATCTGTGCTAGGGCCTTTAATCCATCTGTGCCTTTAATCCACCACATTGTGCTGCTCTGAGGTGCACTGATTAGGAACAGCTTGCACCTCACCTCCTTCCTCTTTGCTGGTCTTGGTGCAGTGCACTCTCAAAGTCCCTTCATGTTAGTTTAGTTTCCCTATTAAATTAAGTCTCTCTGGGGACTGCTACCCCTCTGAGCCTCTGCTGTCCTACTTTGAAAATCGTGCCCATCCTCCTCCCTCTTCCCTGGCCCAGCCACTGTGCTAGGGCTCTTTAAACAGTGGCTAAGCCCTTTCTCTCTTTTTTTAAGGTAAATTCTGCCATTCTTAACAAGTGCCTGCTTTTCACACAGCCTAACTCTCTGACCATTCCAGGGACTATTCAGGTCAGGGTCCATATAAGCCCAACTCTTCTCCTTTCTGGTGTCACCCAGCTCTGCAATTTCTCTGGTAAAGTCCTAGCCAGTGACCACTGACCCAGTGGGGGGACATCATCCCTGTGCATCCCACACTGCATCTTTATTCCCCTAGAGACTTCAAGTATCCTGGTCTCTCCTAGTGCAGGGCTGCCTTCCCTGCTCTGGTAGGGGAGGGAGCTGTGCAGTTACAATCACTGATTCAGCTCTCCTCCAAAGCTTCTGCAGCAGCTGCTAAACCCAGTGCCAGGTGCCAGGCCAGGGACAGCAGCAGCCTTGGTACCCACACCAGTCCCAGGGACTGTACTGTCCCAATGCAATCTCCTTACTATTTGTTTTTCAATGTCCTCTACAACTTTAGATTACAAACTTCATATAAGCTGGGATTCTGTTGGCTGTTCACTCTATTATTCAGGAGATCAGCTAGGTGTCCCAGTTGAGTGTACTGGCAAGTGGGTTCCTCTCTTACCTACCTCACTGCCATCTTCCAAATCACCAGAAATAAACTGTATTGAAGAATATAAAAACACATGGTTATTTGAAAGGATGAGCTGCTGAAGTGAAAGTATGTAGATGAAGTCTCATAAAGTTAGTGCCAAGTTCTGTACTTAAGCGCCCCAAAAGTCAATGTTTTTAGGGGAAACCTCACTTAATAGTATGCATGAAGATGACATAAGCCAAATGGAAGGGACTACTCCTCACTCCCTTCCCAAGTCCTCTGAACACATTCCCACCTCCACACATCTGCTTTTGGTGTGTGCCTTCCTGGAGGCCTTCTTGCCTTTCTCTCCTCTCTACCAGGCTGATCCTCTTTCCCTGGCAGTCTGTCCCACCCTGCAGAGATTCAGCCCATGGTCCTCTTAAAGCACCTGACCAAGGATACCAAGCAACATACGCTTACTTAGGGAGGCTGGAAATCCTTCAGATTTGTATCTTGTACCTCAACATAGGCCCTGCTCAATACACATCTGGTAGGGAGGGCACAGATGTGGCAATACATCCACAGAGATCTGGGAAGGTCATTAAGCATAATAAAAGTCCAGAAGGGTGAGTATGCTACTCTGTTTCCTATTGTCCTGCTTGCTTATTCCTTTAAGGTCCCTGACAATTTATGGTGCAGCAAAAGTCCCATTAGGGTAAGCTACATGAAGGTGTTCCAGTTCTGTCATGGTACTGGAATTTGGGTTGTTGAAGGCAATTCCAAATGAAAGAACCACTGGCCAGGATTTTTAATGGTAACAAGATATGTTTAGTTTTGCAGATGCCTATGGAAAGAAGTGATAAATATCTGGACAAAGATCATAAATAGATTCTGTAAAAGCTAAATATAGCCCTTTGAGACCCATGGACAAAGCCAAAAGGGGGTTAGGATTTAGTGTGTGAGGTGGTAGTGGTTGGGTCAAGGGAAAGTAGTGGGGGGGGGGAAATGGGAACAACTGTAGTTGAACAACAATTTAAAAATATGAAAAATTAAATGTAGCCCTTTGAGTATGTAATTAGTGTGTAGTTTATATAGCTAAGGATGACTGGTGAACAGGAACATGGTTCCAGAGACCTGGAACCAGAGTAGCATAGTTCAGTGTATAGCCAAAAGCAAGTGGCTATTAGATAATGTAGCTCAAGATACTAAATGCTGACTATGTATTTGTATTTTGTGTAAACATGACAGTTCTCTTCCATTACTCTGAGGAATCTTTGAGGACTCACTTGTGAAATTAAAGTCATCTTATTCATTTGGTTATTTATTATTCTCTGTAAAATGAGTTAGGAATTTGTCCCCATGAATAATGTTAACCATAATAGTTAATTTACTCCTATTCATTGGCAGTAATGAAAATGTACAAGGGGAGGCAGAAACATTATTAGTTCTTCTTTAAAGTGCAATTTTATGTGGTAAGAAAAACATGTTAATATGCTGCAAAAGGCTATAGGAATTTAGTTCTCAAAGGAATGGAAGTATTAAATGTATTCTTACAAGAAGGAGCCTCAGAGGGAAATATATATCTTCATAAAGTCATTAAATTTACTGAGCAGCCGTGAATTCTTCCTGCAATCTGCTGGCTCTATTAAGGCGAACCTGTGGAACTAACTCTGTCACATGAGAGGGTCTGCATTTCTAAGAAGAGGAAATATGTACCTCCTTCCCCTTGATAATAAGTTTCCCCCTGAAAACCAACAAACGCAAGCCCAGACACACAAATTAGTGATCTGTTACCTTTTTCCAAAATAATAAACGGGGTACTGACAAGTTTCTTCCTTTCCCATTGGTTAAATGATTCTTCATGCAACCAAGAGAGAACAGATTTTGCAAACACTCCAGTTTCACAATTTCAAGAGAAATTGTTCTGAGGGTTTTTTCTTTTTCCATTCTGTTGAGATAGACTGCAGCAGCTGACACAGGTCTGGGTCACCATGGGGGCAAGAGCAGTTCTGCTCAGCACTATATGTGCATTTCTTAATCCATGTACCCTTATTCATATGTAATGTCCTGAGTCAGTGTTCTTGAATATTGCAGAGGGAAAATGGGATCTGGTTCCTTGGAGTTATGTGTTTCTATGTACTTTAATAGGTAGGGGTGTCTAATGAGCTAAAATAGCCAAGAAAAGCAAACAGACTTCAGAACCAACGTCTGGCTGCTAGCTTAAGTATATGGTAGGGAATGAAAACAAACTGAATGGTTTTCAATATATTGTGAGAACATTTCTCATTCACCTTTACTTCCCAACACTTTGCAAATAGAGTCTGTACAAACAATAGGACAAACATCCTAACTGCATTCATAGCATGAGACAATGCAATTTCAGGTATCATTCAGGAAAGGATAGGGGTATAGAGCACAAGCTAAAAATATTAAATGAAGAAAAGGTGCTGTAGGTGGGGAGACGATGGCAGCATGGTAGGAGGGAGCAGATTCTAATTCTCACTACACACGGGGGAAAAGCCTAGCTGATCTACGAAGGAACAGAGCAAACAGCCAACAATATCATAACATATATGAAAATAGGAGATCAAAAACTGTAGTGGACATTGAAAAACCAGACAGTAAGGAGAGTGCTTCAGCATAATAGGGGCCCAGGGATCAGTGTGGGTGACCAGGGAGGCTGCAGCCCCAGGCCCTGCGCTCCCGGGTCTGCCTCAGGACACTCAGGAGAGAGCTGGGTCAACTGCTCCCTCCCCAGCCAAACAAGGATTGAGCAGTACCAGGGGAGGCCTGGTTGCTTGGAGCCATAGAGGGGGGAGTGAGGATTGAGAGGCAATCACACAAGGGCTGTGAGCACCCACCCATAGCTCTGGGAAGAGTGTGCACTGGAGCCTGTGCAACAAAGGGCAGCTTGAGTGCAACCCCGCACCCACAACTGGAGAGAGTGTGGTTTTGTGGAAGACCCGGAGCCCACAGCCATGAACACAGAATAGGCACGGGTGCTCCGTGGGATCCCCAGTGTCCATGGCCGTGAATTTGGGGGAAGTATGCACCTCTCATGATCCCAGAGCCCACACATATGAACCCAGAAAAGACACGGGCACTCTGCAGGATTCCCAGAGCACACAGCTGTGAACACAGGGAAGGCAAGTACACTCCACACTCCACAGGATCCTGGGAGCCCATGGCCATGAGCTTTGGAGAGCCTGCTTAGGATGCCCCAGATACCACACTCAGGGCTGTTCAGAGAGGCACAAGACTGGCTCTAGGGAGAATGGGAGGCTAGCCCTGGAAAGGGCAGAGAGAGGCTGTCTAACTGCTGAACAGGAAGGGAGAAAAGTGATTTCAATAGCCCCTCAGCCTGCTGAAGACAGCAAGACCAGGAAAACTGGTTTGGTCAGTTTGAAACCAACAAAAGGGTTTTTTTTTTTGTTTGATTGTTTGATTTTGTCTTTTTTTAGTAACTAATTTTTAATTCTTATTATTTTTATACCTCTCAATTCTTTATGCTTCTCTTTCTTTCTTTCTAGTGTTATTCCTTCTTCCTTTCTTTACAAATTTATCTCTTTTTCCTTCCATTTTCTGCTTTTATCCTCCTTTTTCTTTTCTTTTCTTTTTTTTTTTGAACCGGTAAGTTATTGCATATTTGTATTATCATCTTTTCATTATTCTTACATTTTTTCTTTTAATAGTATTTTGGTATTCCTCTTCTTTCTGTATAGTTTTCTTTACTAAGCTGGTTATATTGTGTCATTTGACAGATTTCCCCTGTTATCTCATTCACAGTGTATTGATAAGTTACTGCCCTTCATTTGTGTTTCATTAGTACACTACTTGAGGTTCTATACTCTCTACTCTTGTTATCTAGATCTCATAGATTCTGTTGTATGATTGTTGCTCCAATATTACTGTAATAATAGCTAGTCCATACAATTGTAAATACTACACAACACCCGTCCCAGATCTTAGCCCACTTCACAGTTTCCCAAACTCTATTACTATAGTGGTTAACTCTATTCTCTCACACACTACACCTATTTCTTATTCTTTACTCTCACCCTACCTCAGAATATGACCTCCCACAACCTCACTGCTTTCTAGATCCAACTCACAATCTTTCCCTCCCCGACAAGAGTCCTATCTTCTTTCCATGCTTTCTAAAAAGTGGCTAGTGGGGTGGAAGATCATGGTTAACACTATACATAGCCAAAGAATCTCCTATTTCTTCTCTACTGGCTGCTACTGTAAATATCATAGAATACTCCCTTGCTGTCTTAAACCATTTTGCCTTACCCCTCCAATTGATCATAAAAAACAGTAGGAAAAAGCTGTGAACACCAGGATACCCAAAGGGGACTGCACCACTGAATCTCACAGGTATTCTACCACAGAAGTTCACACTATAAACCCAGGGAACCAGAACAAATCAATTTAAGAAATGGAGGCTAACAAAAAGAGTCTCACGAACAATGAGAAGACAAAGAAACAATCTCCAGATTAAGAGAAAGGAGGAAACCTCAGAAAGAATGCTAACTGAAATAGAGGCAACTCAACTCTCAGATCTTGAGTTCAAAGAAATGATTATCAGGAAGCTCAATGAGCTCACAATGAGCTGCCAGAAACTACAGGGAAACTACAATGAACTCAATTCAAACCATATCAACATGAAAAAGGAAATAGAAACTATCAACAAGGGCCAAGAGGAAATGAAAATAAAATTTCTGAACTGAAGAACAGAGTAGAAGGCATGAAAAGCAGGAATGATGAAGCAGAAGATCAGATCGGCAAATTGGAGGACAAAGTAGAAAAAATACCCAGAAAGAGCAAGAAAAGGAAAAGAGGCTCAGAAAGAATGAAGAGGGATTAAGAGAAATGAAAGGCAATATGAAACGTAATAATATCCATAAAATAGGGATACCAGAAGGAGAAGAAGAAGAGCAAAGGATAGAAAACCTATTTGAAAAAATAATGATGGAAAACTTCCCTAAAATTATGAGAGAAAAAGTCACACAAATCCAGGAAACACAGAGTTCCAATTAAGAGGAACCCAAAGAAGCCCACTTCAAGATACATCATAATCACAATGGCAACATTTCAAGACAAAGAGAGAATCTTAAAGGCACCAAGGGAGAAACAGGAAGTAACATACAAGAGAGACCCAATAAGGCTAGCAGCTGACTTCTCAAGGGAAACACTCCAAACCAGAAGAGAACGGCAAGAACTATTCCAAGTAATGAGAACCAGAGATCTGCAACCAAGGCTACTTTACCCAGCAAGGCCCTCAATCAAGATAGAAGGCCAAGTACGAAGCTTCCCAGACAAAAGAAGTCTAAAAGAATACACCTCCACCAAACCAGTTTTGCAAGAGATGCTAAAGGGACTGTTTTAAGGAAAGGAAGGAAAAGAGAGAGAGATGAACACAGGCACCTAAATGGCAATGAATAGGTACCTATCAATAATAGCATTAAACATAAATGGATTAAATATTCCAAACAAAAGATACAGAATAGCTGAATGGATAAGAAAGCATAACCCACACATATGCTGCCTATAAGAGACCCACCCCAGGATAAAAGACCTGCACAGGCTGAAAGTGAAGGGCTGCAAACAAATTTTCCAAGCAAATGGACATGGAAAAAAAGCTGGGGTAGCAACACTCATATCAGACAAAATAGACTTCCAAAAAAAAAAGCCACAAAGTGAGACCCAGAAGGCCATTTCATAATACTCAAGGGAAGAATTCACCAAGAAGACATAAGCATTGTAAATATATATGCACCCAACATTGGAGCACCCGAATACATAAAGAAAATCTTAGAGGACTCCAAGAAAGATATTGACAACAACACAATCTTTGTGAGGGTTTTTAACACCCCACTTTCAAAAATGGACACATCTTCCAACCAAAATATCAGCAAAGATATTGTGGCATTGAACAATGCCCTAGATGAAATGGACTTAACTAATATATACAAAGCCTTCAATCCCAAAGACACACACACAAGAAAACATTCTTTTCAAATGCACATGGAACATTTTCAAAGATAGACCACATGATAGGACACGAACCAAGCCTCAACAAATTTAAGAAAATGGAAATCATACCAAGTATTTTCTTGGATCACAAGGGACTGAACCTAGAAACCAACCCCAAGGAAAAAAAACAAAAACACTCAAAATCATGGAGATTAAATAGCATGCTATTAAACAATGAATGGGTCAAGAATGAAATTAGGAAGAAATCAAAAAGTTTCTGGAAACAAATGAAAACGAACTCACAACAACCCAAAACTTATGGGACGCAGCAACAGAAGTTCTGAGAGGGAAGTTCATAGCAATACAGGCCTACCTGGAAAAGATAGAAACATTCCAAACAAACAACCTAACCCTACATATATATGAATTCAAGGAACAACAACAAAGACAGCCCAGAGCAAGTAGAATAAAGGAAATAACCAAGATCAGAGCAGAATTAAATGACATAGAGACTAAAAATACAATTCTAAGGATCTATGATTCCAGGAGATGGTTCTATGAAAAGATAAAGAAAATTGACAAGCCTTTAAGCAGATTCATCAAGAAAAAAAGAGAGAAGACCCAAATACATACAATTAGAAATGAAAGAGGAGACATTGCAACTGACACCACAGAAATACAAAGGATTGTAAGAAATTACTGTGAAGAACCATATGCCAAGCAATTTGAAAACCTAGGTGAAATGGATAAATTTCTAGAAAAATATAATCTTTGAAAACTCAATAAAGAAGAAGCAGAAGGCCTGGACACACCAATAACAGCAAATGAAATTGAAGCAGTAATCCCAAAACTCCCGACACACAAAAGCCCTGGAGCAGAGATGGTTTCACAGTATAATTCTACAAAGCATTTAAGGAAGAGCTAACCTCTATCCTTCACAGACTATTCCAAAAAATCCAAAATCATGGAAGACTCGCAAACTCTTTTTATGGGGCCAGCATCATCCTAATCCCCAAACCAGACAAAGACACAACAAAGAAAGAAAACTTCAGGCTAATATCGCTGATGAACATAGACACTAAAATCCTCAACAAAATATTGGCAAACCGCATCTAACAATACATTAAAAAGATCATGCACCATGATCAAGTGGGATTCATCCCAGGGATGCAAGGCTGGTACAATATTCGTGAATCAGTAAATGTGATGCATCACATAAGCAAAACCAAAGAGAAAAATCACATGATCATATCAATAGATACAGCAAAAGCATGTGATAAGTTACAGCACCAATTTATGATAAAACATTCAGTAAAGTGTGAATAGAGGGAGCATTCCTCAATATAATGAAGGCCATATATGAGAGACCTACAGCCAACATCATACTCAATGGGCAAAAATTAAAAACTTTTTCACTAAGATCAGGAACAAGACAAGGATGTCCACTTTCACCACTTCTATTCGACTGGAAGTTTTAGCCACAATGATCATAGAAGAAAAGGAAATAAAAGGAAATAAAATGGGAAAGGAGGAAACAAAACTGTCACTGGCTGCAGATGACATGATAGTGTACATAGAAAATCCTATAGATTCGACCAAAAAACTACTTGACCTAATAAATGAATTTGGCAAAAGAATGTGATGCAAAGTCAATATCCAGAAATCAAAGGCACTTTTGTACACCAACAATGAAACAACAGAAGCAGAAATCAAGAAAAAAATCCCATTTGATAAAGCAACAAAAAAATAAAATACCTACGAATAAACCTAACCAAAGAAGTAAAAGATCTGTATTCAGAAAACTACATAACACTGAGGAAAGAAATCAAGGAAGACACAAACAAATGGAAACATATACTGTGGTCATGGATTGGAAGAATTAACATCATCAAAATGTCCATACTACCCAAAGCAATTTACAGATTCAATGGAATACCTGTTAAAGTACCAATGGCATATTTCACAGGCATAGAACAAACACTTCAAAAATTTGTATGGAAAAATAAATGTCCCTGAATAGCTGCTGCAATTTTGAAAGAGAAGAGTAAAGTAGAAGGGATCACAATATCTGATACTAAACTGTATTACAAGGCCACTGTAATCAAAACAGCCTGGTACTTGCATAAAAACAGGCACATTGGCAAATGCAACAGAACAGAGAGCCCAGAAATAAACCCAAGTCTCTATGGTCAATTAATATTTGACAAAGGGGGAAGGAGCATAAAATGGAGTCAAAATAGCCTCTTCAACAAATGGTGTTGGGAGAAATGGACAGCTACGTGCAAAAAAAAAAAATTAATCTCGAGCACCAGCTTACACCATAAACGCATGGCTAAAGAAACCAGTATTAAAATAAAAAGAGAGCCAGCTGTATGAGAAAACATATTTGCCTATGACACTTCAGACAAGGTTTAATCTCCAAAACATATAAAAAGCTTATGCGACATCACTCTAAGAAGACAAAGAACCCAATTGAAAATGGGCAAAGGACTTGAACAGACACTTCTCCAAGGAGGATACACAGAGGATCCACAGACACATGAAAAGATGCTCAATATTGCTAGCTATCAGAGAGATGCAAATTAAAACCACAATGAGATACCACTTCACACCAGTCACAATGGCCATCATAAACAAAGCAACAAATAAGTGTTGGAGAGGTTGTGGAGAAAAGGGGACCCTAGTGCACTGTTGGTGGGACTGCAGACTGGTACAACCACTATGGAAAACAGTATGGAACTTTCTCAGAAAACTAAAAATGGATCTGCCTTTTGACCCAGCAATTCCACTGCTGGGGCTATATCCTAAGAACCCTGAAACACCAATCCAAAAGAACCTTTTGCACCCCAATGTTCATAGCAGCACAATTTACAATAACCAAATGCTGGAAGCAACCTAGGTGCCCATCAGTAAATGAGTGGATCAAAAAACTGTGGTACATTTACACAATGGAATTCTATGCAGCAGAAAGAAAGAAGGAGCTCCTACCCTTTGCAACAGCATGGATGGAGCTGGAAAGCATTAGGCTAAGCAAAGTAAGCCAGGCGGTGAAAGACAAATACCACATGATCTCACCTTTAATAGGAACCTAAGCAACAAAACAAACAAACAAGCAAAATATAGCCAAAGACGCTGAAATAGAGAACAGGATGAAAGTGACCAGAGGGGAGAGGGGAGGGAAATTCAGGGGAATTTCAGTGGAGAATGGGAAAGGTTTACAGGAACAAATATAAAGGACACATAGGCAAAAACTAGGGGTGATGGAAATGGGAGGGAGGTGGGGAGGGATGGGTGGGTGGGCTGGGATGGTTGTAAAGGACAGAAAACTACTTGAACAATGATTAAAATAATTTTTTTAAAGTGCTGTGAATAGTGATTTAAAAATCTAAGTTCAAGTTTATATAGAGAAAAAAATGGCTGTAACTTAATCAAGAAAGCTAAGGCTTCCTCCATACCATTTCCCAAGCTATAGTTGTGGTTGTCTAAAGACAAATCTAGAAGAATTAAGGTATTCATTTGGTGACATGAAAACCAGATACAGGCACACCTTATTCTACTGTTTCACTTTATCATGCTTCACAGATGTTGCATTTTTTAAAAATTGGAGGCAAGACCCTCCACTAGCAAAAAGATTATGATTCATGCCCCCAGCTGGTGTGGCTTAGTGGACTTAGTTATGGCCTGTGAAGCAAAGTGTTGCTGGTTCAATGCCCAGTCAGAGCACATGCCTGGGAATACCCAGTAGGGGGCACATGAAAGACCACCACACATTGGTGTTTCTCTCTCTCCCTTCCTTACCCTCTAAAAATAAATAAATAAAATCTAAAAAAAAAGATTATGGCTCACTTTACTGCAGTCGTTTAGGACTGAACGTCCAATATCTCGAAGGTATGTCTGTAATTGAAGGGAGCTAACAATATGCTCCAAGAGGTCAGAGACAATATTGGTCACTATAAGAGTCCCATTACATAGGTGGTGTTTATTGAATATTTGGTAAATAAAGGAATGGATAGATAGATAGATGTGGTACATTGCTCAGTTTTTCTCTGGCAGTTTGGAGGCCTTCATGGATGCTATATTAATTTTGTCCAAGTGATATTGGCCTGTCCAAAAGTGACTACATTTTCTTAGCAGGATGGATTCTGAAATGTTTGACCAAGCTAATAAATTTTCAGTGACCAATTCCCAGAATTCTGATTCTGTGTTCTGAGAATAGACTAATATTTTTTGAGTATCCATTATGTGCAAGTTATTTGACCTGTGTTTTCACTGAATCCTTAGAACAACCCTTTTTACAAGTGAGGAATCACAAAAGGGTTAAGTAACTTGCCTAACAGTGTACAGCTATTAACTGGTAGATCATTGCCTACAACATACTCACTCACTTGGCAAGTATTCAATGTGAGGTTCCAACATGCCAGACCCTGTTCTTGGTGCTGGGTTTACCACAGAAAAGAAGAAAACATGTTTTCTGCCTTCTTAGAACCAACAATCTAGAGGAAGAGACAGACATTAAACAATTAATAATCCAATGAATTGTATGGCTACACTGGTGAGAAGTGTTACAAAGAAGAATTACTCAGTGCCATGAGAACAAACAGTAGCTGGAAGTAAACTTATCTTGGATGGGGTTCACAGAATTTTCCTTGAAAAAGTGACATTTGAGTAACATTTATGGATCAGTGAGAATTAACTAGATAAAAAAGAGAATAGGAAGGTATTCCATGCAAAAGAATTATGTGCAAAGGAAGGCCTAGAGATGGAAAGAAATGATGTATCTCTTGAGGAATCAAAATGTGGCCTATGTGACTGGGTGGGAGAGGAGGTGGACAGTGCCTCAAGATGAGGATCTAGTAGGCCACAGGAACTATGTAGCTGGTATTAAGAATTTTGAGATTTAACCTAACAGTCATAGAAAGACTTTGAAAGGTTTTAAGCAAAAAGAAAGATATCTGATAATATCTCTATTATGAGGCGGTCACTTTTACCACTGTAAGGAGAACAGATTGAAAGTGGTAAGAGAAGCTGGCAGATGTGCTGGAAACCAAAAAAATTGTCTAGATGAGAGGAAATTATGGTGGCTTGTGTTGGCAGGGATGGTAAAATTAGGTAGACATGGAAGAAAAATACTTAGCAGATGAAATTTATATGGGTAGTGGGTAGAGTGGCTGCAGGAAATCAGGGAGAAAGAGGTGTCAAGGATGACTCAGATTCTGGATTGAGCAACTGAATAGAGGGAAATATTCTCCACTGAAACAGAGCTTGGATAGAGTAGGGAACAATCTGCATACTTCGCATCTAATTCCTTAGCATTCCAGCAAGAAATACTTTTCAACTCAAACACTGACAGTGCTCCATTCTTGTTCTGGCTGTTTAAACCACTTTCAGAGTTGAAATGTCATTCTACTCCGGAAGGTATTTAAACGGATCAATGGAAGCTCAAATGACATAATGTGAGATTAGTGCCCATCTAGGTTACACACCAGCTTTTCTTTAACAGTGATGCTAATTGGGTTTCAGATGCATCCCCATCACCACCAATAAGCAGTCAAAACATGTTCAGCCTTTTCACAGTTTTACCATGAGGTTTCACAGATTTTGCCCCTCATGCTAAGTTAATAGAGTGTACAGTACAAGACACAAGTGATGGGCCCAAGTGCTTGTCTAAGCATCACACAGTTCTCTGTTCAATGACTTTCATTTATTATTAATTTTTAAAATTATTTTACTGTTGTTCAATTACACTTTTCTGCATTTTCCAACCACCACTCACCCCTGTAACAGCCAAACCGACCTCTCTCCCTTGATTCCAACCTCTGCTTACTTTTGCCCATGTGTCCTTTATAACTGTTCTTGAAATGTCTTCCCCTCATTACCCCCTTACTCCTCCCATCTGCTCAGATTATTATTAATTGCAATGTTTCTGCTTATATTTTGCTTGATTTTTTCTTTTGTTGATTGGGTTCCAGTTAAAGGTGAGTTTATATGGTATTTGTTCTGACTCACCACCTGGTTTATTTCACTTAGCATAATGCTCTCCAGTTCCATCCATGCTGTCACAAGGGATAGGAGCTTTTTCCTTCTCTCTGCTGTGTAGTATTCCATTGTGTAAAGGTACCATAGTTTTTCAATCCACTCACTTACTGGTGGGCACTTAGGTGGCTTCCAGCACTTGGCTATTGTAAATTGTGCTGCTATAAACAATGGGGTGCATAGAACCTTTTTCATTGGTGTTTCAGGGTTCTTAGGATATAATCCAAGCATTAGAAATGCAGGGTCAATAGGCAGTTCCATTTTTAGTTTTCTGAGGAAATTCCATACTGTTTTCCACAGTGGCTAAACCACTCAGAATTCCCACCAACAGTGCACTGGGGTTCCCTTTTCTCCACAACCTATCCAACACTTGTTTGTTGATTTGCTTATGATGGACATTTTCACTGCTGTTAAGTGGTATCTCATTATGGTCTTAATTTGCATCACTCTGATGGCTAGTGATACTGAGCATCTTTTCACATATCTCTGAGACTTCTGTATGTCCTTGGAAAAGTGTCTGTTCAAATCTTTTGCCCATTTTTTAATTGGGTTGTTTATCTTTGTGAAGTGGAGTCATGTGACTTCTTTATATATTTTTGAGGTCAAACCTTTCTCCAAGCTACCATTGGGAAATATGTTTTCCCATATAGTTGGTTTTCCTTTCCTTTTAATGCTGTTTTCTTTAGCCATGCAGAAGATTTTTATTTTGATGAAGTCCCATTTGTTTATTCTTTACTTTATGTCCCTTTCTCTAGGGGACATATCAGTGAAGATATTGTGTTGAATGTCTGAGATTTTCCTGTGAAATTTTCCTCTAGGACCATAATGGTGTCACAACTTAGATTCAAGAATTTTAACCACCTTGAATTTATTTTTTGTGGCTAATGTAAGTTGGTGATTGAGTTTCATTTGTTGTTGTTGTTGTTGTTGTTGCATGTAGCTGTCCAGATCTCCCAACACCATTTATCAAAGAGGCTCTTTTTACTCCATTTTATGTTCCTGCCCACTTTGTCAAATATTAAGTGACCTTATTGACATGGGTTTATTTCTGTGCTCTCTATTCTGTTCTATTGGTCTATGTGTCTGTTCTTATGCCAGTACCAGACTGTTTTGATTACAGTGGCTTTATAATATAGTTTTATATCAGGTATTGTGCTCCCTTCTACTTTGTTCTTTCTCAAAATTGTTCAGGTTATTTGGGGTTATTTATGGTTCCACATACATTTTAGAAATATTTGTTTTATTTCTGTGAAATATGTTAACTTATTACTTTAGAAATTTATAATTAAAGGGAAAATAATTCTGCAGTTCTGTATGGACTATACCTCTGGGCAATCAAGGAGTAGATGAGGAACATTTGTCTTTATAGAAGTACTGTGGATAATAAATAAAGAAGTCATTAGACTTTGATATCATCATTGTGCAATCACTTATGAACTACAGGATACAAGCATTGAGCAATAATGATTGATATCATCACATAAAAAGGGAGGCACCTAGAAAAGATTTCCCCTGAAGGAGGTAGCCAATATCATATATGACATATTTTCTTGTTCACCCCAATATTAAATTTAAAACATATCAAGCCGGTACATGTAGCTATCAATTCATAAGAAATAAACATAACAAAGGAATAACTAACCTAAACCATGGGGATCCAATCAGTAAAATCCCAATTGTGAGGATCTCTACAGGTAAACAATGTGATATTTTCAGCAAATTAATTATAAGGGGGAAGGAAAATGGAGAAGGTTCTCATAGATATTTTTAATTCTGAAAAAATATTAACTGATTGTAATATAAACTTCATTTGGGTCCTAATTCAAATAATATTGTATGTGTTTGTGTGTATGTAACTGGAAATTAGAACACTGAACAGATATTTGATTATATTAAAAGATTATTGTTCTATTTGTATTTAATAAGAGTATTGTGGTTATGTTATAAAATATTTCATGTCTTTTAGAGATACATAATGAAATGTTTCTGGATTAGTTGTTATGAAACCTGGAATTTGCTTCAAAATAATATAGGAGGAATGAAGTATGATGAGGTCTGTCTGGAAAAAGTCCAGCCATTATTAATATAATGAGAAAGGTGTGTGTCTCATTAATATAACTTGGCAGCCGAGGAGAGTGGATGGGAATGTGTATGCGTGCATAATGACAACTTCACTGTACTAGTAGTAGATGCCATTATGTGAGCATGTGTACTGTGTGACCATCACACTCAAAATGGCTAAATAGAACAATAAATTTGCATCAAATTTTGCATTAAGCTTGAACATTCCTCTGTGTAAACTGTTTGTGTTACAGAACAACAAGGGGGAGGCGGCCTGGAAAGATATACTATTACCCGAAAGGAACCCCCCAGGTTCTTTATGTCCACCGCCAGAGGAAATAGGTCTCTCAATGCCAGAGATTCATGAAAAAGAAAGAAAATATTTATTTAATGCTATACAGACTTAAGGTAGTGACCTGATGTCTTCATCAAAACCCAAGTCCCTTAAAACACTCACAAACACACACAGTCCTTCCTTCCCCGCTTTGCCCATTCTGGAGTACCATATCTCAGGAAAAGAAATAGAAGTCCGTGGCTCAGGCAGCCCCCAGTTCTTTGAAGTAATCCGTCTTAGCTGGTAGGCCTCCCTCTGTTCCTGGCACCATCAGCTGTGTCTCTGAGATCTCTGCTAAAGCCGGGTGGTGGTTCCCCCTTCTAAAGCTGCAGGGGTCCCCACTCTAGCAAAGCCGAGAGGTTATCCTTCACTGTCACAGCGGCAAGGTCCTTCTCAGCACAATGGCTGCAGGAGTCTCCATTCAGCCCAAAACCACATGGTTCTCTTCCAACTGGTTGTGGGAGTCCCCACTCTGTCAAAGCCGCGTGGTTCTCCCTGCACAATGGCTGCAAGGAGGGGGGTTGCCACTCTGCCGAAGCTGAGTGGTTCTCTCTCACAATGGCTGTCACATCTGGGTTTAAATCCCTGTGCCAATCTTCCTCTGCAGCCCCATTTCCGACTCCTCCCACTATCAGCTACACTTGCCATCACTCTCATATCCTTCCAGCTTTACTGGGCTGCCATTGTGAGTCTGGACAGGTGTGGCCCCATGTCCTGGAGCCCATCTTCTCCAAGCTCCCATGCAGGTGCTGTAACTCAGGGGACCTGCCCCCAGTTATGTCTTGGTAGGGAAGTTACTTCCATTCCCCTGGCTCAGAGCATGGCCACACCTATTTAACATATCTATGTAACCAGTTAATGGTTATAGATATGTTAAATGACCACAGAGGTTAGCTGCAAAGCTGTTGCTATGCAAAATAGCTCTCGATGGCCCTGCCCCATTAGTCCCTTCCCCCAACCCACACCTGTGGTGGGGGTGAAGACATCCTAATATTTACTGGGCACTTTGAGCTCTGGACCCCATTCCAAATCCTTATTTGGGGTCCCCCTCTTAGCTGCACTCTGTTGTTGCGCGTGGGTCACCGGCCAGCAGTGACCACGGCACACTGTGGATGGCTCGACAATACGCGAGAAAAAACACACATGCACAGAGACAAACCAGTTTCTGTGGGGAAGTAGGGACAGAATGGCCACCCCCCCTAGTGGGGAGCGCGCCGATTTACAGTCCATACCTGCTTTTATTGGGCTCATGCTACATAATAACTCAGGTAACGTACAATACTCATTAGGGGAAGTAAGGAACATATAAAACAAAGAACTCTGCCGGTCTATTGAGTTGGGGGTCAAAGAGCTGTAAGGCTGAGGAACAAACTAGCTTCCTCCTAAGACCCTCCTCATTCAACTAAGAGCATTCTTGGACAAAGAAGGTTTCACAGTAATTTACATGTTCTTTCTTAGGCCTGATCACCCCGGGAATCCGCACTTCCCAGTACCGAGCTGTACTTCCCCGTCATTGTTTCAGGCTTAGGTGGAGCGCGGGAACTAAAGCCACCGAGAGATAAGGAGATTTTCTTCCGGACGCTGAGAACTCAGACTTTGTCAAAGCCGAGGAGTGAGGGTCCATCACCCCCCTTTTGCTGCAGCCCCCCCAAGTCCTTCTTTTGGGGGGCCTCCCAAAGTGATCGTGCCTGGCTTGGGTTGTTCCCCCGTGGGGAATCTTACCCGTCTTTGGCTAACCGACCAAGCTTTTTTGGGGTTCAGCAGCCGAAACAGCATTACTGCCAGGGAGATAGGCTTTTTTCTCCTTGCCGGCTCACGGTTCCAAGGGCGTTCCCTTAGCTTAGCCTAGGCGGGGGTCTCAGTTTCTGATACCAGTCAGGGCGGTTCCCAACATATCCCCCTTTTTCAGTTTTTTAAAATCAATTGTGGTCGTTAAGCCTGTGAAACCTACTTTTGCTGTTTTTGAATGCAAATCAGAAGAAAAGCAACATCTACATACATCATAAGGTAATAATAGAAATATAAAGCAGAAACTAAATTCTATGGGTGGTGAATACCTAAATTTCTAAATTCAGTGCAAGAAAACATTAAGGGAAAAACAAAAGTAATAGGTCTGATTACATTTCAATCTTTGAGAGAAATTACATAGATATCAGGAAAGGCAAATTACAAGGCAGTTTGAGCATAATGCAAGCCTGACTTCTTACAAGAGGATTTCTTAACAGGTGCAGTTCTGCGCACCGACTCATCTCCTACTTTCTTACGTGGGTGTTGAGTTTTAATTTTACGCCTGCCAGAGTGGTTTCTCATACCTTCTCCCTTGTTTTCAGTTAGGACTGCTAAGGGTTCCATAAAGGTGGCTACCTGCTGGTCTCTGACACGACCCTGGGAAAACAATTTGCAAATACACCGAAGTACACAAATCAATATCACAATCAGTAAACAACCAGCAGCTCCAAAAACCCAAATTCTCAAATTAATTCCATCAAACCATGTTTTAGGATTCAGCCAATTAATATTTTCATTAAGGGCTTGAAAAATGTCCTGTTTGGTTAAACGTTGAATGTCCTGCAGCTGATGATGTAACTCCAACTGCAATTTATCAATTTGTCCTTTTAAGTTAGTGGAGAAAGCTCCCCTCAAGCGATGTTGTATATCAGTCCAAGTATGTTGGCTGGAATTCCACTGTAGCGGTGTGACACACAGTCTGGAGAAGCCAGGGTCACAGGTTAGGTGTTGACGAATCACGAGAGCGTCCTGGCGTTCGCCAATCCAGTCCAGTGCTGATTCAACTGCAGAAAGGCGGGTCAGGATCTCCTGATCTATTTGAGCCTGTTGGACTAATTCTAAAGTAGCATTGATTAAACCATAAGTGCAACCAGGTGTTAACAAACTGTCGGACTCATAAGGAGAGCAGTGCATTGTTAAATGCTATAATGCCATTTGGATTCATTCATTTTTTGGTCATATTCTGGAGATAACAGATTGGGAAAGAGTTGGAAGACACAATTAAATCATAACCACTATTAACAACTGGTTTTGATAGATTTATGCAAAGAAACCTTATGTCATCATTCACTCCTTTAGAATGCCAAATTCTGGAGGGATCAGGTAGGGAGAAAAATATAAAGTGTGAAGGAAAATCCTTTTCCTTCTGCTATCTACCAGGCTTCTTAAAACTTTCACTTCCACAGACCTTCTGCAACATTCACAAACTCTCTATTCTTTTTCATACACTTTCTGATATCCACCAAGATTGTATCTCCATGCCTTAGACCTTCCATTACTAACACACTCCACACAATTCTTTCTTAAAACATTTACTTCCACAGACTTTCTGAAACATTCACAAACCTTCTAATCTGTCTTTCATACCCCTTCTGATATTCACCAAGATTGCATTTCCATGCCTTATACCTTCAATTATTAGCTAACATCACATAACTTCTTTCTTAAAACTTTTACTTTTCCATTTATCTTTACAGTTTCCCATTTACATTCCTAGAGTGTGAAGTTTCAACCTTCCCTGGAATCCTCAATTTTTTTTTCAGAGCAGATACAGAGTAAAATCCATCCTTCTCTGTGGGGGTGAAGGTGGGGCCTCCGTGATCTGCTCACTCAATTTGCACACCGTTTCACTGTCAGAATCAGATTCCTCATCATCTAGCTCTGCTTTCTTTGTCCAAATGAACTCAAGAGAGTCCCTGACAAGCCTCCAGGTTACAAAGGTGTGCACACCAATAGATATACCACTGTTTTGCAAAGATTTCAACCTTTCACCCACTTTTTCCCAAACATCAATGTCTAACGTCCCTCTATCAGGAAATGAAGGACAATATTTTCTTATAGATTGCAAAAGCTGCACCAAATGCTTTTCTTTCTTATACTTTGTTATACTTTCTTATACTTCCTTATACTTTGCTTCTTTAAGAACTTGTTGTAATATACGCAGAAAAGATTTCTGCCCTTTAGTTAAGTTACAACCCACGTTTACCTTCCTTCTCTTTTTTTTTTTTAAAGAAAAAGCTTACTTTTATTTACTTTTAATTGGCCAAAACAAATCACCTGATTACTTTTTTTCAAGGCAAATCTTTCTTTTCCCCAAACTTGAGAATTAAATTACTATTTACCCAATTATAGGCAGTCGCAAGAGAGAAAGCGACCTAGAAAAGAAAGACCTACTTCCCTGAAAATTCAGCGCATCCCACGACAAGCCCGAAAAAGAGTTCGGGGGTCGTTGGCCCTTACCTGGGCTGTTAGCGCGCAAATCCACCCGAAGTTGATGCGTTGTCCACAGCGACGGCTCGTAGCCGCTGGTTCCAAGTGGTCTCGAGCGGGGTCCCACCTCTGTGGTCCCGAATCGCTGCCCCACGTTTGGGCGCCAGCTGTTGCGCGTGGGTCACCGGCCAGCAGTGACCACGGCACACTGTGGATGGCTCGACAATACGCGAGAAAAAACACACATGCACAGAGACAAACCAGTTTCTGTGGGGAAGTAGGGACAGAATGGCCACCCCCCCTAGTGGGGAGCGCGCCAATTTACAGTCCATACCTGCTTTTATTGGGCTCATGCTACATAATAACTCAGGTAACGTACAATACTCATTAGGGGAAGTAAGGAACATATAAAACAAAGAACTCTGCCGGTCTATTGAGTTGGGGGGTCAAAGAGCTGTAAGGCTGAGGAACAAACTAGCTTCCTCCTAAGACCCTCCTCATTCAACTAAGAGCATTCTTGGACAAAGAAGGTTTCACAGTAATTTACATGTTCTTTCTTAGGCCTGATCACCCCGGGGAATCCGCACTTCCCAGTACCGAGCTGTACTTCCCCGTCATTGTTTCAGGCTTAGGTGGAGCGCGGGAACTAAAGCCACCGAGAGATAAGGAGATTTTCTTCCGGACGCTGAGAACTCAGACTTTGTCAAAGCCGAGGAGTGAGGGTCCATCACCCCCCTTTTGCTGCAGCCCCCCCCCCAAGTCCTTCTTTTGGGGGGCCTCCCAAAGTGATCGTGCCTGGCTTGGGTTGTTCCCCCGTGGGGAATCTTACCCGTCTTTGGCTAACCGACCAAGCTTTTTTGGGGTTCAGCAGCCGAAACAGCATTACTGCCAGGGAGATAGGCTTTTTTCTCCTTGCCGGCTCACGGTTCCAAGGGCGTTCCCTTAGCTTAGCCTAGGCGGGGGTCTCAGTTTCTGATACCAGTCAGGGCGGTTCCCAACACTCTGTTACATTTGTATGATTCAGAAGGCCAACTGATGATTGGCATCATCATCATGACAATGTGTGTGCTCATGCATCACATCTCATGCACAGTTTTTTGGCAAAACATCAAATCACCCAGATGACTCAATCCCCTCTACTGTCCAAATGTGGCACCCTGTGACTTCTTGCTTTTCCCAAAACTAAAATCGCTTATGAAAGGGGAGAGATTTCAGACCACTGATAAGATTCAGGGAAATATGATGGGACAGCTGATGGTGAATGGGAAAACTATGTAAAATCCCAAGGTGCCTACTTTGAAAGTGACTTAGGCATCATTGTCCTATGCAAAATGTTTCTTCTATCTTGTACCTTCTTCAATAAACGTCTCTATTTTTTGTATTACATGGTTGGATAACTTCTGGACAGACCTCATAGATGTAACCAGAGATGCAACACTACCGGCCTTGAGTTGATAATTATTGAAGCTGGGTAATGGGTATGTGCTGGTTTAATAAACTATTTTGTCTACTTTGTCCTATTTTTTTATTGTTGTTCAATTATAGGTATCCCAATTTTCCTGCATTGCTCTTGTCTTTGCCACCCACACCTTTATTCCCATAGTCAATCCCTACCCTGTTGTCCATGTCCTTGGGTCCTTTATACATGTTCTCTTGTTGACACTTATCTTTGTTCCTGTGTTATCCCCCTATGCCTTCCCCTCTGGTAACTGACAATCTGTTTCTTGATTCCATTCCCTTGGTTCTGTTTTGCTCAATTGTTTGTATTCTTCATTAGCTTCCACTTATCAGTGAGAACATATGGTATTTGTATTTCTCCTCATAGCTTATTACACTTAGCATAATATTCTCCAGTTCCACTAATGTGGTGAAGCATAGGAGTTCCTTCCTTCTTTCTACTGGGTTGTATTCAATTGCACAAAAGTACCACATTTTGTTGATCTACTCATTTACTGATGTGCACTTAGGTTGTTTCCAGCACTTGGCTATTGTAAATAACTCAGCTATGAATATTAGGGTACATAGTTTCTTTCAATTGGTATTATAGGATTCCTGGAGTATAATCCCAGCAGTGGGATCACTGGATCAAAAAGAAGTTCCACTTTTAATTTTTGAGGAAATTTCATACAGTTCTCTACTGGGGCTACCCTAGTCTGCATTCTTACCAAAAGTGCACAGATGCTGAAAAAACATTTAAAAAAGTACAGCACCCATTTATGATAAAAATCACTCTGCAAAGTGGGAAAAGATGGAGCATACCTCAACATAATAAAGGCCATAGAGGAGAAACGTTCAGCCAACATCAGAGTAAACAGAAACAAAACTAAAAATGTTCCCACTAAAAGTAGGAACAAGACAAGGATGTCCACTTTCACTGCTTCTATTCAGCATAGTATTGGAAGTTCTAGCCACTGCAATCAGACAAAAAGAAACAAAATGCACCCAAATTGGAAAGGAGGATGTAAAACTGTCATTGCTTGCAGATGACATGATAGTGTATGTAGAAATTCCTACAGAGTCAACTAAAAAGTCCTCAAACAAATAAGTAAACTTGGAAAAACAGTAGAATACAAAGTCAATATTCAGAAATCAAAAGCATTTTTGTACACCAACAATGAAATATCAGAAACAGAAATCAGGAAAAAAAATCCTATTTGATACAGCAACATGAAAAATAAAGTACCTAAGAAAAATGCTAACTGAGGAGGTAAAAGACCTATACTCAGAAAACTATACAACACTGAAGAAAGAAATTAAGAAAGACAGAAACAAATGGAAGCATGTACCATGTTCATGGATTGGAAGAATTAACATCATCAAAATGTCCATAATACACTAAGCAATTTACAGAATCATCACAATCCTTATTAAAGTATCAATGACATATATTTCACAGACATAGAACAAAATTTTCAAAAATATATATGGAACCATAAATGACCCCGAATAGCTGCAGCAATTTTGAGGAAGAAGAGCAAAGTAGGGGGTATCACAATACCTGATATCAAACTGTTTTACAAGACCACTGTAACCAAAACAGCCTGGTACTGGAATAAGAGCAGACACATAGACCAATGGAAGAGAGTCTAGAAATAAATCCATGTCCATATGGTCAATTAGTATGTGAGAAAGAAGGAAGAAGCATAAAATGGAGTAAAAATAGTCTCTTCAACAAATGGTTTTGGGAGATCTGGACAGCTACATGCAAAAAAAATGAAACTCAATCGCCAACTCAGAACATACAGAAAAATAAATTAAAGGTGCATAAAAGATTTAAATATAGGTCATGACATCATAAAAGTCCTAGAGGAAAACATTGGCAGGAAAGTCTCAAACATTCCATGCAGCAAGATCTTCACTGATATGTCCCCTAAAGCAAGGGACATAAAGGAAAAAATAAACAAGTGGGACCTCATCAAATTAAAAACCCTCTGCATGGTTAAAGAAAATGGTATTAAAATTAAAAGAGAACCAACGATAAGGGAAAACTTATTTGCCAATGGTACCTTGGAGAAAAGTTTGATCTCCAAAATATATATAAAAAAACGTACATGGGACTTCTAGCCAAAACGGAGGCATAGGTAAACACACTGTGCCTCCTTGCACAACCGAGATAGGGACAGCAACAATTTAGAAGCAGAATAACAACCAGAACTGACAGGAAATTGCACTGTATGGAAGTCGGACAACCAAGGAGTTAAAATAGACTGGTTCATCCAGACCGGTAGGAGGGGCAGAGTCAGGAAGCTGGGAGGAGAGGGATCGAATGGCACAAAGAGAGGTGGGACTGGGTGCATAAGACCGCAGTGGGCAGACCCTGGGCTTGCAAGCAACAGCTGGCAAACCCTGGCCAAGGGGTGGCAACCAGCAGACCCAGCAAGGTGGCTATTGTGAAGCAAGGCACTGCTTGCAACCCAGGATCCCAGTGCTGGGAAATAGAGCCTTGGGCCACTGATTGAAAACACCAGTGGGGGTTGAGGTGCAAGGAGAGACTCCAGCCTCACAGGAGAGGTCGTTGGAAAGACCCATGGGGTGCACAAGCCCACCCACATGGGAATCAGCACCATAAAGGTGCAGTTTGCTTGAGTGAAGCAGCGGAAGGGACTGAAATCAGCATAGAGTGAGCAAGCACCATTGTTCCCTCTTGGACCCTGTCCCCACATATAGCACCACAACCCAGCAACTGGGTTGCCCCATCCTGGTGAACATCTAAGGTTCTGCCCCTCATACGTAACAGGCGTGACCAGACCAAAAAAAAAAAAAAAGGGTCAGAGAGATGACTCAAACAAAAGAAGAAATGAAAGCTCCAGAACCCATCCTTTTAAGCGACCAAGAGATGGCCAACCTATCAGATGCACACTTCAAAACACTAGTGATCAGGATGCTCACAGAATTGGTTGATTTTGGTCATGAATTAGATGGAAAAATGAAGGCTACAATAAGTGAAATGATGAAAATGCACAGGCAAACAATAGTGATGGAAAGAAAGCTGAGTATCACATCAATGGAGTGGACCAGAAGGAACAAAGAGACAACCACACAGAAAAGAATACAGAAATAATAATTAAGAAAAATGAGGAGAGGCTTAGGAACCTCCAGGAAATCTTTAAACATTCCAACATCCATATTATAGGGGTACCAGAAGGAGAAGAGGAAGAGCAACAACTGGAAACTTATTTAAAGAAATAATAAAGGAGAACTTCCCCAATCTGGCAAAGGAAATAGACTTCCAGGAAGTCCAGAAAGCTCAGAGAGTCCCAAAGAAGCTGGACTCAAGGAGGAACACACCAAGGCACATCATAATTACATTAGCCAAGATTAAAGATAAGTAGAGAATCCTAGAAGTAGCAAGAGAAAAGGAGACAGTAACCTACAAAGCAGTTCCCATAAGACTGTCAACTGTTTTCTCAAAAGAGACCTTGCAGGGAAGAAAATGCTTAGAAGAAGTATTCCAAGTCATGAAAGGCAAGGACCTACAACCAAGATTATTCCATCCAGCAAAGCTTTCATTTAGAATGGAAGGGCAGATAAAGTGCTTCTCAGATAAGGCTAAGTTAAAGGAGTTCATCATCACCAAGCCCTTATTATGTGAAATGTTAAAGGGACTTATCTAAGAAAAAGAGCATAAAAAACATGTATAGTAAAATGACAGCAAACTCACAATTATTAACAACCACACCTAAAGTGAAAAGAAACTAAGCAAACAAGTAGAACAGAAATGGAACCACAGAAATGGAGAACACATGGAGGGTTGTAAACAGGGAAGTGGGAGGAGGAGAGAGGGGTAAAATGTATGGAGAATAGGTAGCATAGATAGTAGGTAGAAAATAGATGGGGGGAGGGCAAGAATAGTATGGGAAATGTAGAAGCTAAAGAACTTATGACACATACACATGAACTAGAGGGGGAAATGTGGGTGGGGGAGGGTGTGCAGGGTGGAGGGGAATGAAGGGGGGTAATGAGACAGCTGTAATAGCATAAGCAATAAAATATTTAAAAATCGCACATGACTCCACTCCAGGAAGACTGCCGAGAGAGAGAGAGAGAGAGAGAGAGAGAGAGAGAGAGAGAGAGAGAGAGACAGAGAGACAGAGAGACAGAGAGAGAGACAGAGAGACAGAGACAGAGAGAGAGAGAGAGAGAGAGAGAGGGAGGGAGAGAGAGAGAAGAAAAGAAACAATTAAAAAATAGGCAAGAAACTTGAACACACACTTCTCCAAGGAGGACATACAGAGGGCCCAGAGACATATGAAAAGATGCTCAGCATCACTAGCCATCAGGGATATGCAAATTAAAACCACTATGAGATACCACATCACACCGGTGAGAATGACCATTGTAAAGAAATCAACAAACAAGAGTTAGAGAGGACCGGAGAAAAGGGAACCCTACTGCACTGTTGGTAGGAATGCAGACTGGTGCAGCCACTGTGGAAAACAGTATGGAATTTCCTCAGAAAGTGAAAAATGGAACTGCCTTTTGACCCGGCAATTCCACTGCTAGGATTATATCCTAAGACCCCTGAAAAACCAATCCAAAAGAAGTTATGCACCCCAATGTTCATAGTCGCTCAGTCTATAATAGGCAAGTGCTGGAAACAACCTAAGTGCCCATCAGTAAACA
Organism: Phyllostomus hastatus; assembly: GCF_019186645.2. NCBI lineage: Eukaryota > Metazoa > Chordata > Mammalia > Chiroptera > Phyllostomidae > Phyllostomus > Phyllostomus hastatus. The sequence goes on from NW_025334029.1 coordinate 3,872,211, forward strand.
AGTGGATCAAAAAACTTTGGTACTGTTACACAGTCGAACATATGCAGCAGAAAGATAGAAGGAGCTCCTACCCTTTGTGACAGCATGGATGGAAATGAAGAACATTATGCTAAGCAAAATAAGCCAGGCAGTGAGGGACAAATACCAGATGATCTCACCTTTGACTGGAACATAATCAACAAAGAAAAAGCAAACAAAATATACTCAGAGGCATTGAAATTAGGAACAATCCAACAATAACCTGAGGGGATAGGGAATAGGTGAATAAGGGGAAGGGTTTTCCAGAACTACAATAAAGGACATATGGACAAAGCCAATGGCAAGGTGTAAGCAAGCGAGGGAGGTGGGTCTGGCTGGGGTGGAGGGGGGGGTATTGGGGGGAAAATTCAGACAACTGTAATTGAACAACAATAATATAATTAAAACATAAATAAAGTAAAATAAAATAAAAAAAGAAATCCTGATTTAAAAAATAAGCATTTTTATGTAGTATCCATGAAACAATTATCAACATGAATCAATTAATAAAGTTAGTACTATGTACCAAATATCATAGTATTGTCATGTGCCAATATGTATAATGTTATCTATGTCATACACATGCCATGCTGCATAGGTTAACATGTGAACACTTGAATTATATGATTATGTGTGATTTACATATAAGAACACACAATGAACCAAGGGAACAAATATAAATATAGTTGAGTTACTAAATAGCCTAAACAGTAAAGGAATACCTATGACTAGAATATGGTACCTATAAGCACCAATGATTTAAAATGAGAAATGCAGTGTATAAAGACAACACACTCAGGTTTTAGGCTACTATGATAAAAATGACACTTTGGTTCCAAATTATAATAAAATACAATAAAAGTTTTATCTACTTAATTTTACTAGCCATATAGTGGGTTGAATCACCTGTTTAACTGTTTAATCACCTCCCCACCAAGTCATGACCACATGGGATCTCAGATTTTGACCTTGTTTGGAAATAGAGGCAAACTACAGACTAACGCAAATTGAACAACATGCCACAAAATGAGTTACCAATTCTCTTCAAAATTTTAGGAGTCAGTTAAAATAAAGACTAGGGAACTGTCTTTTATCACAGAAGACAAAAAAAGGCAAGACAACTACATGCCATATGTGGTCCTGGATTGAAAAAATAGACAAGAGTGCAACAATTGATAAAATCTGTTTAAGGTCTGTCAATTGGTTAATGGCATTGCAATTGCATCAGTGCTAATTTTCTGGTTTTCATAGTTGTACCATGATTATTAAGAATAATATTTGAGCCCTGACTGGCGTAGCTCAGTGGATTGAGTGCGGGCTACAAACCAAAGTGTTGCAGGTTCAATTCCCAGTCAGGGCACATGCCTGGGTTGCAGGCCACGGCCCCCAGCAACCGCACATTGATGTCTCTCTCTCTCTCTCCCCCTTCCCTCTCTAAAAATAAATAAACACAACTTTAAAAAAAAGAATAATATTTGAGAAAGGTGGATGAAGTATATGAGAATTCCTTGTACTATTTTGCAAATTTTTGTGCATCTGAAATTATTTCAAAACTAAAAAAAAACTATTTAAAAATTATAGTGTATCTCATATAATGGAATTTTATGCAAATATGAAACAGTTTTTATTAAAGTAATGAGGTGCCGATGAGGATATATACTATATTAAATGGAGATATATAGATATATGTAAATTTTATGCTCTATATGATCCCAATTTTGTATAATTATTCATAGATACATGCATACCAAAGCAAGACATTGAAAGGTAATATTGGGAAGTAGAAGAAAAAATATCATATCTGTAGATGTTGTTATATTCTACTTAGGAATGCAAGAGGATCAACTATAAAAATTACTAAGAAAATTCATTTAGGTGGTTACAAAATAAATGTACAGAATTTATAGTATTCTGTATGTCAACAATATTGTTAGAAAATACAATTTTAAAAGAAAATCCCATTCACAAATAAAATCTTTCAAATGCTAGAAATAAACTTCTATTTTAGTAAGAGGGATTTGAAATCCAAGCTAGTAAGGAATCTGGACAGAGCTGGTACAATTGGTTAAATATGGGATAAAATGAAGCATATATGCCATTGAATAGTAACAGAATATGCCACCTCAAAATAATGCCTCTTTGGCATAAGGACTATTTTGTGCTGATCATCTTGAGAAATTGCAAAGCTAGGAGAAGCTCTGAGAACAGACTAGAAGTTACCCCTTTGTAAGGGGGATTTACATTAGAAAGGGAGCTTGTACCAGGAAGACAGCTATTACCAGATATCACTTTTTCATCTAAGATTTATCTGCATGGCAGGACAAACATGCTTACTAAACATTTAGCCTTCACACTTTGCTGTGAGTTGCCTCCTTGCCCTTTGAATCCACAGGCCTTTATCCCTTTCATAGCTCAGGATGTTATATGAAACTCAATGGTCTGGTCAATTTTTGAGTCTCATATTGTGATGAAATGTCATGATATGTGAATATGCATACAATTAAAATATTTTATGCTGACCTGTCTTTTATTACAGGAAGGTCCCAGCTGAGAACCTAGGCTATATGGGTAAAGGATAAATTACTTTTCCTCCTCTACACCGTCATAAATACCTTAGGAATTAAATAGTGAAATGGAAACTGTTTAACAATTGGGAGGAAATAATATAGACATTATTTTTTAGATTTTATTTATTTATTTTTAGAGAGAGGGGAAGGGGGGAAGAAAGAGAGAGAGAGAAACATCAATGTGTGTTTGCCTCTCACATGCTCCCTACTGGGGACCTGACCAATGACCCAGGCATGTGCCCTGACTGGGAATCAAACCAGTGACCCTTCAGTTCATAGGCTGGTGCTCAATCTACTGAGCCACACCAGCCAGGCCAAGCTAGACATTATTCAGGCGACTATTTAATCTTATGGGAAAGAATAATTCCTTACACACAAGTAGGTATGATACAGTAGGCAATTATACAGGCATGAGCAGAGTAGGAACCATAGGCCAGGTACTAAAGGTCATCAGGGCAGAAAGTTCCAGATTCCTAGCAATGGCCAAAACTAAGGTGGAACCTCACCCCTAGGGTGATATTTCCTCTCCTAGCATATCGATGGTCATATAGTTTAGACCTGACCTTTAGTATTGCTGGTCATGTGGTTCTAACCCACCCCTGACCTTTCCTCCCTGGGCATGTCACTAGTCATGTGGTAGGCTCCCTTAGATGGGAAACAAGGGGGCCAGGAAACAGCCTCATAATGACTCCCTTGCATGACAACTGCCTTAAGCATTAAGTACTCAGAACAATGAGATTCTGACCCACATTAAATAACCTTAGGAGAAAAGCCTTGGGTGTCTTGAGCATAGAGACAGAGTTTTGATCAAACTAGAGATAACATCTAGGCCTCAGTTGTGTTTCATCTTCAGGCCCAGAAAAACAGCAAGGCCAGGCAGGGTGACACCATGGCAGACATCAGGACCAGCTGCAATGACAAATGACTCCCTCTCCTAGTGCCAACCAATCAGTAGAAACCATGACCCTGAGGAAACACACTTGTAAAGCTGATGAATATTCTATTGAAATCCTTCCCAAGATCTCCAGATAAAAGCCCTTAAGATGAAGGATCTAGTGCTCTTCATCTAGTTAATGGTGAAGGATCTAGTGCTCATGCTCTTCATTCTCTCTCTCTCTCCCTCCCTCTCTCTCTCTCTCTCTCTCTCTCTCTCTCTCTCTCTCTCTCTCTCTCTCTCTCTCTCTCTCTCCCTTTCTTTTGCACACCAATGCCTTTCCCCACCCCTTCTCAGCCATGCTCTTTATTGAGCATGTCCAAGCATTTTCCCGCTCCTTCCCCCAGGTGTGTATATCTTTGCTTTCTTTCTCTTAAGTTCCAAGGACCCTTCTTTTGCCAGTCTAACTTGTTTCCTAAGCCCACTTCTATGGTTTGCTTTTTCTCTCTCTGTGACTTTCTAAAGTAAACATTCTCTTTTGATTTGAGTTCCTTGGCTCTAAATTCTATTCTTTGCCAAACTCAAGAACTGAGTTTGCTGAACCAAAGTCCACCACCATCAGTAACACCTGGTGACATTTCACCATTAACAAATAGAAGCTATAAAGGAAAAGACTGCCAGTTTTGACTAAATAAAAGTTTTTAATTTATTTATTTCAGCAAGACCATAAATAAAAATTAAAAAGTGGCAAATTTAGGGAAAAATGTAATATATGTGAACACAAGAGTCAATACCTTTAGTATGCAAAGAGCTCTTACAAATAAGCAGGGAAGGCAAAAGAAATGAGAAGGAGAGAGGAAGAGAAGGATGCGGGAATAAAGAAGGGAAGACTAGAAGGAAGAAGAAAAGGAGAGAAAAGATGTATGATTAGCAAAAACATTATATTATGTGAGATACAGAGATAAAGACACTTCAATAATGTATTGTAGATGAAGATATAAATTAATACAACTTTTTTGAAATGCAATTTGGCAATATAACAAGAGCCTTAATGAAATTGACTCCCTTTGATCCAGAAATTCCAATTATTCTAATGATAGATCAGAAGTATTCCCAAGAAATTATGTATCATATACAGTGGTACTTACAGGAGCAAAATATTAAAAACAGTATAAATAAGCAACAGTAAGAAAAAGGTTAAATAAATCCTGGTTAGTTTACCTACAAGATAAAATACCACACAGCCATCAAAAATTATCTGTAAAAATGTCAGAATTATAAAAAATACTTATGAAATAAAATATATGAGGTCTGTCCAGAAGGTATGCAGCCATGTAATATGAAAAATAGAGACATTTAGTGAAGAAAATACAAGATACAAGTAGCACTGTACACAGGACAGTGATGCCTCAGTCCTTTTCAAAGTAAGCACCTTGGGGCTTCACACAGTTTTCCCAATTGCCATCAGCTGCCCCATTGTATTTTCCCAAATCTCATCGACAGTCTGAAATCTCTTCCCTCTCATAGGTGATTTTAGTTTTAGAAAAAGCTGAAGTTGCAGAGCACCAAATCATTGTTTTGATGAAGTTGTCCATCACCAGTTGCCCATAGGTGCAGTCTTCTGAATCATTTGAATAGTTTTCATGGAGGAATGTTCAAGCTTAATGCAAAATTTGGTACAGATTTGTTGCTCTACTCACTCAGTCATTTTGAATGTGATGACTACGTAGTACACATGCTCACTCAATGGCATCTACTACCCCCAATAACGAATACTGTGAAGTTGTCATTGCTCACACATGCACATTCCAGTCCACTCTCCTTGGCTACCAGGTTATATTGATGTCACACAAACTGTTCTCATTACATTAATAATAGCTGGACTTTTTCTGGACAGACTTCATATTGTTAAGTAAAATACAATATAGGGTAAAGTAATTAAAAGCATAATATAAAATAGTACTATAGTATATTACTATAATCTGAACTTCAGTATATATATACTTAAATATGCAAGTACCTCTGTGATTTTCCACTATTTGGCTCACTTCACATGTAACAACTAAGTCTATCTTGAATATATTTGGAACATGATAAGAGTAAAAGAATTTAAAAACAATTAAAATTGAACTAAGTGATATGTTAATAAAATAAAATTCAACTATATGATTTTAAATCCTATTATATATAATTTATTTATTCAATACATATTTATGAAGCACAGATCTTGTGGCAAGCATTCTAGTAGGCTCCAGGCACATGAGAGTGAACAAGAACAAACCTATCCTCATGGCACTTATACTCTTGGGCAGCAGATGTATTAAATATGCAAATATACAAATAGACATATAACTATGGATTTCAATAAGTGCCTTGAAGAAATGTTACAGGCTACTACTATAGCACATAAAAGGGGACTTACTTGTTAGGAGACCAAGAGTGTAGACAGTGTGCAGAGCATACAAAAAATGCTAAAAGATGTTTTTCAAATTTAAAAAGTGATTATTATTTTGATACAATTAATAGTAATTATTAGTGGTTTTTCCTGTTTATCATTTTGGCTATATTTTCCTATACTTCATCAATGAGCATGCATTAGTTTTATAACCAAAAAAGAATAAAATACTTAGGAATACATTTAACCAAAGAGGAGAAATACTTGTACACTGAAAACTACAAAACACTGATGACAGAAATTAAAGCAGACATAAATAGATGGAAGGCTGTCTCATGTTCATAGATAAGAAGAATTCATATTTTAAAATTGTCATATTATCCAAAGCAATATACAGAGTCAATGCAATCCATATATAAATAAAGAAGTAAGAGGTTTCTCTCTTCATGAATATTTTGGACTAATTTGAGACAGATAGGTATTGGTTCTTCTTTGAATGTCTGGTAAAATTCTCCCGTGAAGCCATCCTGTCCAGGGTTTTTGTGTGCTGGTAGATTTTTTATTCCCGCTTCAGTTTCCCTAGTTGTTGTCAGCCTATTCAGGTTTTCTGCTTCTTCCTGATTTAGTTTTAAAAGATCGTATGTTTCCAGAAATGTATCCAATTTGCCAAGGTTGTCCAATTTCTTGGAATATAGTTGATTGTAGTAATTTCTTACAATCCTTTGTATTTCTGTGGTATCAGCTGTTATTTCTCTTTAATTTCAGATGTTATTTATGGTTTTCATTTTTATCTTTTCATGAACCATATCCTGGTTTCATTGATTCTTTGAATTGTTTTTTTAGTCTCTGTATTATTTAATTCTGCTCCTTTATTGATTACATCTTTCCTTATGCTTGCTCTGGGTTATGTCTGTTGTTGTTCCTCTATTTCTTTTATATGTAGAGTTGTTTGAGTTTTTCTATCTTCTTTAGGTAGTCTAGTATTACAATGAACTTCCTTCTCAGGAATTCCTTTGCTGTGTTCCACAGGTTTTGGACTGTTGTGTGTTCATATTCATTTGTTTCCAGATACTTTTTGATTTCTTCCTTGATGTCATTCATTATTTAATAACATATTATTCAGCCTCTGTGTATTTGAATTTTTTTTCTTCAGATTGGTTTCTAGTTTCAAACCATTGTGATCTGAGAGATGCTTGATAAAATTTCAATTTTCTCAAATTTTGTTAAGGCTTGTTTTATGTTTTATGTCCTACCATGTGGTCTATCTTTGAAAATCATCCATGTGCATTTGAGAATAATGTATATTTTTCTTCTTTGGGGTGGAATATTCTGTAAATATCAATTAAGTCTATTTGATGTAGAGTGCTATTCAATGCTGCAATAACCTTGTTGATATTTGTTTTGAAGACGTATCCATTGTTGACAGTGGGGTGTTAAAATCCCCTACAATAATTGTATTGCTGTTGATATCTTCCTTAAAGTCCTCCAAGATTTTCTTTACATATTTAGGTGCACCTATATTGGGTGCACATATGTTTATTAGAGTTACATCCTCTTGTCAGACTAGTCCCTTAAGTATTATTTAGTGACCTTCATTGTCTCTTGTTGTGGTGTTTGTTTTGAAGTCTGTTTTGTCTGATATAAGTTTAATATATTGTTTAATATATTATGTTTAATATATTGCTAACCCACCTTTTTTCATTGTCATTTGCATGGAATATTTTTTTCTATCCCTTTACTCTCAACTTGTGTATATCTTTAGTCCTGAGGTTGGTCTCCTGTAGACAGCATATATGCACACCGTGTTTTATCATCCATTCAGCTACCCTATGTCTGTTGATTGGAGTATTTAATCTATTTACATTTAAGTTTATTATTGGTAGGTACTTATTCATTGCCATTTCCCCTTTGTACCTGTATTCATCTCTCTCTCTCTCTCTCTCTCTCTCTCTCTCTCTCTCTCTCTCTCAACTCTTCCTCTTTCACTCTTCTTTAAACAGTCCCTGTAGCGTCACTTGCAATGCTAGCTTGGTAGAAATGTACTCTTTTAGCCTTCTTTTGCCTGGGAAGTTCTTTTTTCAACTTCTGTTTTAAAACAGAGCCTTGCTGCATAGGGTAGTCCTGATTGCAGGTCCTTGCTTTTCATTACTTGGAATATTTCGTGCCAATCCTTTCTGGCTTGTAGTGTTTCTGTTGAGAAACCAGCTGAGAGCCTTATCAGAGCTCCCTTGCATGTTACTAGCTGTTTATCCCTTGCAGCTTTTAAGAGTCTCTCTTGGTCTTTAAATTTTGCCATTTTGATTGTAATGTGTCTTGGAGTGGGCCTCTTTGGCTTCATCTTGATTGGGACCCTCTATGCTTCCTGAACTTGCATGACTTTTCCCCTTTTCAAGTTAGGGAAGTTTTCTGTCATTATTTTTTTTCTTTTTTTAATATAGTTTATTGATTATGCTATTACAGTTGTCCCATTTCTCCCCCTTCATTACCCTACACCCTGCACACCCTCTCCCACCCACATTTCCACCTTTTAGTTCATGTCCATGTGTCATGAGTTCTTTAGCTTCTACATTTCCCATACTATTCTTGCCCTCCCCCTGTCTATTTTCTATCTACCATCTATGCTACTTATTCTCTGTACCTTTTCCCCCTCTCTCCTCCTCCCACTCTCCTGTTGCTAACCCTCCATGTGACCTCCATTTCTGTGGTTCTGTTCCTGTTCTAGTTGTTTGCTTAGTTTGCTTTTGTTTTAGGTGTGGTTGTTAATAACTGTGAGTTTGCTGTCATTTTACTATACATGGTTTTATCTTCTTTTTCTTAGATAAGTCCCTTTAACATTTCATATAATAAGGGCTTGGTGATGATGAACTCCTTTAACTTGACCTTATCTGGGGAGCACTTTACCTGCCCTTCCATTCTAAATGGAAGCTTTGCTGGATAGAATAATCTTGGATGTAAGTCCTTGCCTTTCATGACTTGGAATACTTCTTTCCAGCCCCTTTTTGCCTGAAAGGTCTCTTTTGAGAAAGCACCTGACAGTCTGATGGGAATTCCTTTGTAGGTAACTATCTCCTTATCTCTTGCTGCTTCTAGGATTCTCTCCTTCATTTTAATCTTGGGTAATGTAATTATGATGTGCCTTGGTGTGTTCCTCCTTGGGTCCAGCTTCTTTGGGACTGTCTGAGCTTCCTGGACTTCATGGAAGTCTATTTCCTTTGACAGATTGGGGAAGTTCTTTATTATTTGTTCAAATAACTTTTCCACTTGTTTTTCCTCCTCTTCCCCTTCTGGTACCCCTATAATTCAGATGTTGGAATGTTTAAAGATGTCCTGGATGCTCCTAAGCCTTTCCTCATTTTTTTGAATTCTTATTTCTTCATTCTTTTCTGGTTGTATATTTTTTTCTTTCTTCTGGTCCACTCCATTGATGTGAGACCCAGCTTTCATTCCATCACTATTGTTTGTCTGAGCATTTTTCTTCATTTCACTTATTGTAGCCTTCACTTTTTCATCTATTTTTTGACAAAAATCAACCAATTCTGTGAGCATCCTGATCACCAGTGCTTTGAACTGTGCATCTAATAGGTTGGCTATCTCTCAGTCGCTTAAAAGTACCAGTTGCAGAGCTTGCACTTCTGTTTGATCCATCCTTTTTTTTTTCCTTTGGTCTGGTTGCACCTTTTATGTATGAGGGGTGGAGCCTTATGTGTTCACCAGGGTAGGGCTCCCCAGTCACTTGGTTGTGATGTTGTATGTGGGGGCGGAGTCCAAAAGGGAACAATGGCACTTGCTGTGTTCTCGGTTGGACCTCTGTCCTTTCTGCTGCTTCCCCTGAGCAAACTGGGCCCCTCTGGTGCCAATTCCCATGTGGGTAGGCTTGTGCACACCATGGGACTTTTCAAGGACCTCTCCTATGAGGCTGGGAGTCTTTCCCTGCACCTCAAACCTCACAGGTGTCTTCAATCAGCGCCCTAAGGCTCTATTTCCCAGCGCTGGAATCCTGGGTTGGGTGCAGTGCCATGCTTCACAATTGTCACCTCGCTGGGTCTTCCGGTTGCCACCCCTTGGCCGCGGTCTGCCAGCTGCCGCTTGCATGCTCAGGGTCCACCTGCTGCAGTCTTTCATGACCCAGATGCCTTACGCACCCGGTCCCAACGCTCTCTGCTCTCTGCACCATGACCCATGCCCGGCTTTCCAACTCCGCCCCTCCTACCGGTCTGGATGAACGTGTCTATTTTAACTTCTTGGTTGTCCGACTTCCATTCAGATCAATTTTCTGTCAGTTCTTGTTGTTATTCTGTTTCTAAATTGTCGTTGTTCCTATCTTGGTTGTGCGAGGAGGCACAGTGTGTCTACTTATGCCTCCATCTTGGCCGGAAGTCCTGTCATTATTTTTTTCAAACAGGTTTCCTATCCCTTGCTCCTTTTCTTCTTCTGATATCCTTATGATATACATATTGTTCCATTTCTTGTTGTTCCAAAGCTCCCTTAAACTATCCTTAATCTTTTTTGAGTCTTTTTTGTTTTGTTGCTCTGCCTGGGTGTTTTCTTCCTACTTTGTCTTCTAACTCACTGATTCAATCTTCTGTCTCATCTACCTTGCTTTTAATTCTTTCTAGCATGTTCTTCATTTCTGATATTGCATTTTCCTTTCCAACTGATTCTTATTTTTTACAGTATCTACGCAGTTCCCACTAAGTGCCTTGTAGTTCTCACTAAATTCCTGATCTTCCTTATAACCATGCTTTGAACTCTATGTCTGATAAATTGCTTACCTCAATTTCATTTAGCTCTTTTTCTGGAGATTCCACAACCAGAACAATATCAACAACAAGAGAACAAAGAATAATAAAGGTGTAAAATGAAATGGAATTGTAGAGAAGGGGAAAGGGGACAAGAATATGAGAAGACCAAAGGAAAGAAAAGTGATTATGAGGGGAGAAAGGGGAAGAGAACTAATAATACTAATGAACTGAAAGGGGAAAATAGGGAAAAGGAACACAGAAATAGCAACAGAAATAATAAAAAGAGAGAAGAAGGGAACAATGGAGTAATCAAAGATAAGAGTAACATAAGAGATATGAAAGAAAAAGTAGAGCACCAAAATTTTTAAAAATATAAAAACAGATTTAAAATTATAAAAGGCTATGAAAAAAGGAAAAAACAAACCAAGTGGATTCATCTCAGCACACTTTAGATCTTGCTTGCTGATTTCCCCTTTTGGATACCACTGTGATGTCTGAGTCTGTTGTAAGCCAATGTCAGGTGCTGTCCACATCTGGCCCTCAGCTGCTTTTTGAAGCATTAAGTGATCCAGAGTTTCTAGCTGATTCCCACACACTTGGTGGCTCCCAGGGTAGACCAAGGTGCTCTACAAAGCTGGCTTTTATCACCACTGGGTCCAGGGGTGTGTCAGTAAATGTCCCGAGTCACCCCAGGATCTGCCTCTGCCTATCTCTGCCTGCTGGCCTGCTGTCAATCTTAGACTAGTCTTAGACCTTACTATTTCTGAGAGGACTTCTAGAAACATAGGGCTGCAATTTCTGCATTTTCTATGGCAAGAACCAGTTTGTTTCCCAGGAAAGTGTATAGAATGGCTGTGCTCTACAGCCAGTCTGACAACCCCTAAATCTGTCTTTGCTGCTGTCTCCTCAGCAAGGTTTAAGATGCAGGATGGAAGAAAAGAAAGAAATTTTTTAAAAACCCAAATAACTCTGGCTGGTGTGGCTCTGAGGATTGAGTGCTGGCCTGCAAACCAAAGGGTCTCTGGTTTGATTCCCACTCAGGGCACATGTTTGGGTTGCGGGGCAGGCCGCCCGTAGGAGATGCACCACAGAGGGAACCACACATTCATGTTTCTCTCCCTCTCTTTGTCCTTCTGTTACAGGGTGCAGCCAAGAGGGGGGACCCCAAATGGGCATTTGAAATGGGGTCCAGAACTTAAGGTGTCCAGGAGATTTTAAGATGTCTCCACACCCCCCCAGGGTGTCGGTTGGGGGAAGGGACAAATGGAGCAGGGCCATTGAGATCTGTTTTGCATAGCAACAGCCTTGCAGCTACCCTCTGGTGTGGTCATTTAACATATCTATAGCCTTTGGCTGGTCGCTTAGATATGTTAAATAGCTGTGATCATCTCTGAGCCAGGGGAATGGAAGTAACTTCCCCACCAAGACGTGACTGGGGGCAGATCCCCCAAGCTAGAGTGCCTGCGTGGGAGCTCGGAGAAGATTGGCTCCAGGACATGGGGCCACACTTGCCCAGACTCATGATGGCAGCTCAGTAAACCTGGAAGGATACGAGTTCTGGCATGTGAAGCCGAGTGTGGGAGGAGTCGGAAATGAGGCTGCAGAGGAAGATTGGCCGCGGGGATTTAAAACCCAGACTTGGCGGCCATTTAGGAGAGAACCACGCGGCTTTGGCAGAGTGGGGACTCTCCCCTTCCCACAGCCCTGAAAAGGAGAACCATGTGGCTGTGGAGGTGCAGAGAGGATCACGGCCATTGAAAAGAGAACCATGCGCAGCCCTGAGAAGGAGAACCATGCGTCTTTAGCAGAGTGGAGACTCCCGCATCCCTGAGAAGAGAGAACCACGCAGCTTTGACGGAGTGGAGACTCCTGCATCCCAGAGAGAACCGTGCTGCTTTAGGAGGGAGAACCATGCTGCTTTAGGAAGGAGAACCATGTGCAGCCCTGAGAGAAGAGAGAACCGCGCGGCTTTGGCAGAGTGGGGACTCTCTCCTTCCCACAGCCCTGAGAGGGAGAACCATGTGCCTGTGCCAGAGTGGGGACCCCTGCAGCTTTAGAAGGGGGAACCACAACCTGGTTTTAGCAGAGATCCCGGCGACTCAGCCGAGGGTGCTGGGAACCCAGGGAGGTCTCCCAGTCGAGATGGAAGACTAACTAAGAACCAGAGGACTGCCTGAGCCATGGACTTCTATTTCCTTTCCTGAGATACGGTACTCTGGACTGGGCAAAGGGGGAAGGAAGGAAGGACTGTGTCTGTGGGTGTTTTAAGGGACTTTAGGATTTTTGATGAAGACATTAGGTCACTACTTGAAGTCTGTATAGCATTAAATAAACATTTCCTTTCCTTTTCACGAATCTCTGGCATTGAGAGACGTCTTTCCTAGGGCAGCGGACATAACGGACCTGGGGGCCTTTTAAATAATAGTATATTGTCCCAGGCCCCCCTTATTCTGTTCTGTAACACTTCCATTCCTCTCTATCTCTGAAAATAAATAAAATCTTTACAAAAATTAAATTAAAAACCCAAGTAAAATAAAACCCCAAGACAAAGCAAAAGTAAATAAAAAACAAAGAATGGTGTAGGGTGGAGTGAACAGAACTTCAGAGGGTATGGCAAGGAGAATTCCAGAATTACCCTGCTGCTGGGAAGCAGCAGGGTAATGTATGTGATACAGATCCAAGCTCGTGGGGTCTGAGTCATTATGGATGAAATATAAGACATTCACAGGGACTACGGGGTCCTGTGGAGGAAAAGGGACAACATGACTTTTCTCTCAAGGGGAGCAAAAGCCAAGGCCCTTGCTCCAATGAGCTTTTATTGTCTTACTGGACACATTACAAGAAGGTCCTCATTAACTAAGCACAGGCTCACTTTAGGTGGTTACCTTTTATAGAAAACAAAGGAGTCAATACTGCTAATCACATCACAGAAGAGGGATATTTGCAAATGAAAAGGCAAACGTAGTTGGACTGGTTACACTCACCCTTGGAAGGTTTAGCATGGATTTTAGGAAGTCGTTTTGCAGTAAATGTCCTCAATTCAGGGTGAGGGAGTTTTAGCAAAAAGTAAGACTCATAGCAGCCTAGGTACATTGCAGGCCTGATTCCCCACAGGAAAACCTATCCATGGGTGTGGGTCCTGTTCATCTCCCAGTGAAAGCTGGGCCCACACCACACAGAACAGTGTACTACAATGTAATTGATTTTCCCCTGGGAGGGACTAGCTCTTCTCAAAAATGAAGGCTGCTGTAGAGCCCAGGTATTTCCAGCCCCCGAAAATCCCAGAGCCACTCCCTCAACTCTCTCCCTAGTGCCTCCTGTCAGGATGGGCAGGGTAGGACAAGTGGGAATCTAGTTACAATTAGCATTTTGGACTACAAATATGGCCACCGTTTGGACTACAAGTAATATGGCAACTGAACTCTGACCCAGAAGAGGTGACTGACATCAGACCAGGAGCCACCAATGCTAAGTTGCTTCTTTGTTCACCAAGAACCAATCCTTGGCTCCCGCGTGAAGTAAAGCCATATAAAACTCCCAGCCTTTCCCTTCTCCCGCAAGGTCTTTTCTTAGCCCCTTCTCTGGGCAGGGAGAATATCGCCTGGGAGCACAAACTTCCAAAATAAAGCTCATCTGCCTGTTTCCATGGCTAATTGGCTGTTTATTTCCTCGGCGGGGTCTAAGAAAACCTTACACCTCCCACTCCAGTTTCTCCTTGTGCAACACCAGGCTGCACCACCGTCATTTCACTGGGGCCAAAGATGAGTAGCTACAAAGAGAAACCCTGTTTTTGCCCCTTTATTAAGGAAGAGAAAAAGATGGTGGGTTTGTATCCAGCAGTCTTCGTCTCTCTTCAGCAGAGAAAACCCATGTAGTGCAGATTCCTGATCTGATCTGGATGCTCTAGGAATGTCCCTTGTTTGGGCTATGTGCTGTCTCCTGTTGTATTTTTGTCCTGATTGTTATTGGCCCAGTTTTTGGTTGGAACTTCCCCCATCTGGCTGACTAAGAGGCTCATTCCCTATCACATCTGCCTCTGCCTTGAGAGGACTTCTAGGTAAAGGTTGGATCCCCTGTCAGGGCACATACAGGATACAACCTAACAATGTCTCTCTCACACCAAAGCCTGTCTCTTTCCCCCAAATCAATAAAACATGTCCTGTGTGTATCTTCTTCTTTCAAGTCTCATATTATCCTGTTGGGGTGAGGGAAGGTAGGGAAGAGTCCAGCAGCAAAACCATAACATAGGATGACTGTGGATGCTCATACCACTCCTTCCAATAAGTCTCAGCCTTGGGCTCCCACCACTGCACTTCCCCATGTGGCCTTCATAGCCAGTGCTTCACAGCCCTGCCACCTCTCTCTGCACCTGGTCCTCCCAGATCCTCAGCTGATCCACAGGCTCCTTCATCAGACGTTGGCTCTCAGTTACAGCACATGGCCAAGAAGGCAATAGCCCCCTCCCTAGCAAATACCACATTCCCCAACCCTGATCCCAGCAGCTGGGTACATGGCCATCCCGGTGGGGAGGGCTCGGAGACAAGGCCAGGTGCCAAGGACTGGCCATTCCAGTGGCTTCTTCCCAAAGAGGATTTTGTAAATTTCACGAAATGGCTCATGCTCCAAACCTGTGCAGCCAGAAATGCCAGGCTGGGCAGCAGCAGCAGCCACTACTCTGCCTGGAGAGCCCAGACCACCTGACCCTGAGCACCCACACAAACAGACACTTACACACTCACCCACACACACACTCACTTATCCATGCTCTCACACACACTCAACTGGATTTTCAAGTTGATTGCTCTGTAGTTTAGCTGCAAGACTGGTCTAGAGCAAGTGGGCAGAGCTTCCAGCTACTCTGCATCCAATTTGGACCTCTCTCCCAAGGATATTTTCTGATCCCAGTTTGGGTCACATGAATTTATTTCATAGCATTCATCAATTTGTTATAAATTTCAATAAAATTTTTCTGCCACATCTTCTTAACTTTTGGTTAAATATTTATTAAGTACCTGTTATATTTCACATACTGTGCTAGGTATTGGGCTATCAATAGTAAAGAAGGATATGGTTGTTTCCTTCAGAGAGTTGAGAAATATTCTGAAGGAAAAGAACAGGGATTTTTTAGTATAATATGGGACCTGATCTATCTAGAGGGGCAATGAAGGCCTCCTGGAAAATATAACATTCTCACTGAGACTGGAAAGATATATAGAGATTAGCCTGACATGGCATCTGTCAGTACAATATTGATTAAATGGAATAGTCAAGAAACAGGGTATTTAATTAAAAGGTCTAACTTTTTAATTATAAAAATGAGCTATAATAATTATAACTCATTTATAAAGACTAGCAGTACTTTCATATACATTTTTTCATTTTACTCTTAGAAACTCTCAAAGAGATTGAGAATACATCATTTTTTTCTGATTTTGTAGACATTTTCTGTGCCCCAGCCATGTCCCTTAGCCCCTACTATTTTCATGTATCCTGACTCAACTTCCAACTGCTAGTACCTGAGTGTCTTTGCCTGAGTGCTGTTTCTGACCACAGATGTCTGCCCAATCTGCCCACATGGCAGCCCTGAAGGATGAGGAATTAGTCCCTACACTGAAAGCAACTCTGAACAAGTAACTGAAGAGAGTTATTGTATGAATGACCCAGCTCCTTCATCCTTTGGTCAGGACAACTTGGGGTCATGTGTTCTACTCTGCTATCCATAGATCCCCAGAAGGAGTAAGCTTCTGCTGTCCACAGCAACTTATATGGATAATGTACCCTTCTTAAAGCTGCTTTTCTTCTTGTATCATTTCTTTATTCCCTTGCAAGTGTTTCCTAAGGTTACCACTGTGATGGTTAACTTTATGCATCAATTAGCCTAGTCTATGATGCCCCAGCTGTTTGGTCAAACATTAGTCTATATGTTCTATGAAGGTATTTTTAGATGTGATTAACATTTAAATCAGTAAACTTTGAGTAAAGCAGATTTCCCTCCACGTGTGGATGGGCCTTATCCACTCAATTGAAGACTCTAAGAGAAAAAGACTGAGGCCCTCCAGAGAAGAAGGAATATACAGTGGTACTTTAGTACTCATCATTAATATGTTCTGGAACATGTGACAAGTGCTGAAACCAACAAGTGACCAACAATGAAGCATTTTCTCTTGCGGGGCAGCAGCATGACTCATACAAGTTCTAGAGAGTACAATGAGTCCTGAGCAAGCACTGAATGCTGAAACATTTTTTTTGTTGTCAAAATGTGATGAGTACAGGGTTTGATGAGTTCTGAAGTCAACTAGTATTGAGGTATGTCTATATTTGTAATATATATTTGTATGTATATGTATAGATAGGTAGATAGACACAAACAAATACATACCTAAGTGACTTGCTGAAGTCACAAAGCTACTTAGCTGTAGAGCTCAGATTAGATACCTTAGCTCCTCACTAGTGTGGTTTCCACCTATGAAGATTTGGCAAACATATGCCTATCACTCCCCTTCCTGCATCCATGGCTGACATTATGAGTTGATCTTTTCCTCTTGGCCTCATCACATCCTCAGAAACTTTCTCAAGGCACACTCTAAGCAGCCTTTTACAGTCAACAGGGCCTGGTGTGCAAGAAGAAACTTGTTTGTCATCCTTGTTCTGTACTATATTCAGAACCTTTAAGAAACACATCACCATGACTTTGGCAGTGGCTGGTAGTGTCTACCTTATTTTCTCCCTTTTGCTTGCCTTATCAGTTCCTTGAAGTTAGAGTCCGGTGTGCCTTTTAGCCCTACTCCACCCTGCCCCCTTCACCACTCAGTGCTGATTCAAGCATACTCCATTTTATGACAGATGCTGCAGAGACCACCCCTCCCACACAAGGGACTGGAGATTGCATTTATTGTCACTCTCAGAGGCCAGATCATACAGCCCATCAACAACTGAGTCTAGCATAGTCCTGGGCAAGAGTAGGTGGTACTTTGTGTTGATGGACTGAGGAAAGGAACACACATGAGTTAATGAACACCTCTAAGCATTATGAATTATTCCAAAGTCTCTCATTCCAGTGGTCTTTGAGGAGCTAAGAGAAGAATAAAACAAGAGTCACAAAGCTGGTCCTGTTATTCTCAAGTCCCCACACATCAGCCTAGAGCTCATTCAGATATTTGCCAAAGTGCTTATGGATGCTTCAATTACTCTTATTACAGAATCTAAGGCCATGGATCTGGAAAAGTAGATTTGCAAGATAAATTTAGCAGAGATGGGAAACCCTAGCAGTTTAATAGCAAAGGGAGCTGGCACAGGAACCCTCCCACTACCTGGGGATACAAACCTGTTGACATTGGTCTGGGAAGTTCCTGCAAGAATGAGCCTGGGACACATTCGCTTTCAGCCATGGAAATAGCTGGGCCCTTTCCCATGTTGGCTGGGGGCAGGGTGGGGGGAGTCTGCAGTGTACACAACTGTAGCATATCAAAAGAAAAAATAGGAAAGGAAAGAGCTCTAGGCTGCAGGTTAGGTGGAAAACCATGACAGAGACTTCCAGAGCCTTCCACAGAGCAAATAAGACCCAGCCTCTGTGCCCTCACCCCCATCTTTGACATGCCTTTCTGTCAGAAGTTAACTACATGGGCCAGATGGGGAAGTGAGGATGCTAGGAAATCCAAGGCTCCCAAATCCCAGTTAAAAAATAGGTGAGCTTTTCTTCTTTGTGAGCACATAATCTTCCAAGGTCACTTTGATGAGGCCATGAACAAGGAACCTAAATCCATCTGGACCAGGGATTAGGAGATCAAGGTTCTAATGTCAGCATCCCCACTGACCCCCAAGGGCACAGGCTGCCCGAATGCAGGGCAATATTGCAACAGCATAACCACTCTGATGCTTTGGGTTTACACAGCTGGACTGTTCACATGGTCTAATTAAATCCTAAAAGCAACCCCGTGAGGTAGGCAGGATTCATTATCCCCTTTACATAAAAAAAGGCTGATTAAGGTCTAGAGAGGTTAATGCACTTACCTAAGGCCACACAGCTAATCCCAAGTGGCATCAACATTCACACTCCAAAATCAGGGCCCATTTCATCTGCCATGGTTTCTCTCACAAGCTCTCAAACAGTGATCAAAAAGTGAAGCAACAAATACTTTGCAAACACTTGTGAGGCTCTGTTGTATGTTCTGAGATTGTAGTGGTAAATTAGACACCACAACTTCCCTTGTCTCTGGACTCAGTTTTTTAGTGGTGGAAATGTATGATGATTTGTTACCAAGAACATAAATTCAGAAAGTGGAGGGTGCTAATAAGTCAAGTAATGTGAGAGAAATGAGGCAGGTCTAAAGACTGTCTGGGCAGGGAGATGAGGCAGGTGACATTTTCTACAGCCCAGGAAACTTTGAAGAAATTGTGCCCTTCTAGGCTTCTATATGTGTGAGTGCCAGGGCAGAGACAGTTATCCAGATCAGGAACCAGCCTCTGGCAGTGATGACCTGCACAGTAACCCCCTGTTCCCACCTGCTTCTGTCAGGTAGCCTCCCTTAGTCCTGGTTCCCCCTACTCTGGAAGTGGCCTTCAAACTAGAGTCTGGCCTAGTACAATGTCAGTCTGAGACCGCACCAGCCCAGGAAACTCAGGAAATGTGTTTGTGAGTTAGGTTTGAATTTAAACTCATTCAAGTCTAGTTCTAGAAATAACTAGAAAGAAAGAAAATAAATTTATGATTGTATATTGAACATAGCTCCCATGCAAAGAAAAGCTGACCTTTCAAAGGACTCTAGAGTATGACAGCAAGGAAGGATAGATCCTAGATGGAGAGATCCAGGACCAGGGAGATTTGTCCCAGGTCACCCCATGGGTAACAGTCAGGGTCAGGGTCAGGGTCAGGGTCAGGGCAGAGATGGAAACATATTCCCTACCCCTCAGGTGCTCACAGCCTAGGCAGACAATGAAGAAATGTGCCAAATAATTGCCATAGACTTTGATACTTGCACAGTAATAACTCTGTTAAATAGCTATTTGTTTGTTTGTTTTTTCAGAATCCCCTAATCAGAGGCCCCCTTCTCTCTTAAATGTTTCTAATCCAGCAGTGGTGGCCTGGGATGTGCAGATTGATCACTTTCAAGTGGGCCCCATCTCCCTGACCTCACAGAGTTTGGAAAAAGAGAAGACACATGGGCTGATGCTAGATCCTGCCAGGACGTAGCATGTTCTCTACACCCACTCGTTGAGGGTACCCATTCTCCTGAGCAAACAGGCCCAGAGAGCGAAGTGGTTTGCATAAGGTCATCAAGCCCTCAAGTAACAGAATTGGATCAACCTCATTCTGTGTGGGCTGTTCCAGATCCGCCCGCCCCCAGGATTTCTTCTGCACCTCCTGGAGACCCAAGTAGACCAATATGAGGGGACCAGAGACTGGGGACTCCACAGGAGACCTGGTTTATTTACCAAACCAAAAAATGGAAATTCAAGGGCTGTATGTCCCCACTGAGTCATAAATAATGACAGTCCAGTCATTATTTAGATCTCCAACCACATGGGAGAGCTTTGTGAAGAGTCGGAAGAGGTGAACATTTATGTGTTGGACCTCTGGGACTTCAAGAGTCCCATATTTAAAATGCCCTTTGCTGGTTTCATCTCCTTCACTGGCTACCCAGAGTTAAATCTACTGCTGGTCCAACCTGTAGCCCCAGTTCCACCGTGGCTCCTATGGTGACCACACCAGGGGCAGGGCCTTCATTAGTACAGCATGTATACACAGGGTCTCTCACAGCCATGACACAGGTTACCACTGGTTGAACTCAATGAGTCTGGAAATCAAGTGTTCTGAAGTTTGTTTGCCTGTGTAGGTGTTAGGGGGAGGGTGATAACCAAAAAGAGAGAAATAGATTACCTCTAGTTGCCACTTCTCAGTGAGCAAACTCCTTCCTCTGAGACTTCTTACCACTAGACAAGTCTGAGAGCCCATTGTTCTCTGTCTGAACATATTGCCACCAGCATGGCATTAGAACTGTGTGCCCGGCTTCAGCCCTGAGCACCTGGAGTCTCTGAGCTCCCTCAGAGCAGCTCACTGCTACCTGACCAGAATCACCCCTCATGTAGGATGGCCAAAGTATGCAAATCAAAATGCAGGACATCCAGTTAAATTGGAAATTCTAGGAAACAACAAATCAATACTTATAGTAACCAATTAATCATTGTTCATCTGAAATTCATTATTTATCCGGACATCCAGATTTTATTCCGTAGCCCCATTACTGCAGCCCACTTGGTGCCTGGAACATGCTGCCAGTACTTGTTAGTGGAGAATACAGTGTAACATCCTGTTTTGCCAAAGTATTTGGGAATAAACACTACAGGGTGCAGCCACAACACTTCTACATTTTTTGAGGATTTTCCTCACTATATGTAAAGCCTGCATCAGGAGAGATGCGAATGAGATCCAGGCCTAGAGAGGGGAAACTGAGTTAGAAAAACAGTTAAAAAACAACCCCAGGGGATCCGGTACCTGCGTTTCATCTCCCGAGCCTTTTATCCTCGTTAATTCATAAGTGTCTTTAAAATTCTGGACTAGAATTAGAGAAGAGTCTATGTTTGTGACAGTCTTTACTCCTAGAAGATGTGCCCTCCAACAGTTGGTCGCGTTCCACGTGTTCTTAGTGCCACAGCGGCCTCTACTGGCCTCTCCTGAAACCGCAAGCTGTCTCAGCCCCGCTCTGTCTAGAGCCAGCCCATGCAGTGCTGAAGCGCTGGCCTGAGCGGTGTGGAAGGATCGAAGTCCAAAGGCACAAGTCCAAGTGCCCTATGTGGAAACAAAGCTCTTCTCTGCTGCTGTGAAGCTCCGACCAGACCAGGGCTCTATTTCATCTTACTTGCCAACGTGTAACATATCTGCTGACCCAATTTTACAGGTGTTCTCTTCAAAACGGACTCGCCTCTATGAATATTTTTAACTCTCAAGCTGTGGTGGTGAAAAATATTTTTAAAAACCCTTTTATAAAATGAGATGGTTGAGCTCAGGACTGATTTTTCTACCAGTTGGTTATGCTTAAATAGAAAGTTGTGGGATGTGGGAAAGGTAAACCACTGAATTAGGATCCCCCACCACCACCCACTACCTCGTCCCTCCAACTTAGCAGCCATTTCCCTTCATTTCCAACAAAGGGAGGCAACATGGATCCATTATTGAAAATACACAACTCCCATACCTTCTTCATTTTCATACATGTAGCTCAGGGCAAGAAGTTCTTTCTCATTGCTTCCCTTTGATTTGAAAGCAATACAAAGAATAAAGAGAAATTTCCCTGGCCGGTGTGGCTCAGTGGATTGAGTGCTGGCCTGCAAACCAAAGGGTCACTGGCTTGATTCCCAGTCAGGGCACATGCCTGGGTTGCGGGCCAGGTCCCCAGTAGATGGCATGTGAGAGACAACCACACACTGATGTTTCTCTCCTTCTGTTTCTCCTTCCCTTCCCCTCTCTTTCAAAATAAATAAGTAAATAAAATTTTTTTAAAGAATTAAAGAGAATGGAAAATATGGCCATAGAGGGGCTCACATTTAATCCTTACATACATACATACATACATACATACACACATGCATTTGTGCCTTCCAGTTACATACAAAGGCAATTTTCCAAGTGGATGGTCATGGCTTTCTCTCCCTTCACAAGTTGATTTTCTGGCTGCTCCATGACTTATTTGCTCATCATTGCAGCTGAAACCTACCTCCTGGGTGGGTAGAACCAAGAAGAGGAAAGTTACCCAAGCCATAGACTTTGCAACAGCTGCCACAGAGGATGGGACTTGGAGGTAGCCACAGAATTGGCTTAGTGGAGTTAGGTCTGAGGCCTGCTGCCACTTTGCAAGCTGTAAATCCTTGGCTGAGTGGCTTCCCTCCTCTAAGCTTCAGGTCCCTTTGTGGAATGAGAAAATGCATGGGCATCCTCCCAAATCTGAGTCTCTGGTTCTAGTTTGGTCTTCCTTAAGCTTTTTTTTTTTAAAAAAAATATTTTTGCTCATTCATTGAGTAAACATATAAGTATCTTAAGCATGCCAGGCACTGGATTAGAGCCTTAGCATAGAGGATGAAGAAGAAATGCCTCTTTCCTGAAGGAGCTCCTACCCTTTGCAACAGCTTGGATGGAGCTGGAAAGCATTATGCTACGTGAAACAAGCCAGGCAGTGAAAGACAAATACCATATGATCTCACCTTTAACAGGAACCTAAACAACAAAACAAAGAAACAAGCAAAATATAACTAAAGACACCGAAATAGAGGACAGGCTGACAGTGACCACAGGGGAGAGAAGAGGGAATTTCAGGGGAGAATGGGAAGGGTTTATGGGAACAAATTTAAAGGACACATGGACAAAAACTAGGGGGGAGGGTGGTAATGGGAGGGAAGTGGGGAGGGTTGGGAGGGTGGGCTGGATTGGGAGTAAAAGGGAGAAAACTGTACTTGAACAATGATTAAAATAAAATTAAAAAAAAAAAGAAATGCCTCTTTCCTTAGACTTAGGTCATTGCAAAGCAACAAAACACAGATATAAACACAAATGCTGGGTGTCCTACTTATAGAACTGTCAATTTGTGCAACCTCTTTGGAGGCCAGTTTGGCACCAGCTTCCAGATTGTCCAATATACAGACTACCTTAGTCAAGAGCCCTAGTTGCTTGACTGAGTCTAGTTAACTTAAGCAGAAAAGGGTTTGTACTTTTTTTAAAAGATTTTATTTATTTATTTTTTAGAGAGGGAAGGAAGGGAGAAAGAGAGAGAGAGAGAAACATCAATGTGCCATTGCTGGGGGTCATGGCCTGCAACCCAGGCATGTACCCTGACTGGGAATCGAACTTCTGACACTTTGGTTCACAGCCCGCACTCAATCCACTGAGCTACGCCAGCCAGGGCAGGGTTTGTACTTTTTTAAGGCTATTAACTCAGAGTCCCAGGGAACACTGCAGCCTCAGACCCAGGTAGAAACATATGGTATACAACCACAGCTGAAATCACACCACAAAAACAGTCTGGCACTGACACTGCCATTGCTACTACCAGACACTGGTGGCCACTGCTCACCCACTGTTGTGGCAGAGCCTACGTGCTATGCCATGCTACCACTGATTTCTACCACAAAGATGGAGTCACCATGGTTCCTGTCTCACAGATTGGGGAAGAGGGTATCTGCTTAGTTGGGTGAGGGTCACATATCTGCTCTCTAGCCACAAGGGGGCCATAGAAAAACTGGCTATCTGGTATGTTGTGCCTCTACAATGGCAAGTGGGTTCTGCTTCCCACCCAAAATAATAGCATGGGGAATTTCCCCAGCAGAGGAAGACATTTATGATGCCGGTGGCCAAAATCATGACAAATGTCCTCTATTCATGCCTTTGACCTGGAAATTCCATTTCTACAATTTAATCCGTTAGAGTTACCTTAATACACAAGTATTCATTCATTCCACTAACATTAGTTGTAGGGGTTCCCATGTGCTAGACACTGGGAGACAACAGTGCAAAAGTAGACACTCTATGCCCCAGGGAGCTTACTGGGGGGAAATACATACAAATGAGGCAATTACATAAATGAGTGTGAAACTACAATGTAGCTGAGGGCTAAGAAAAAGTGGTATGAGTATGCTGCAATCTGACCCAGTCACAGACATTAGGAAAGGATGCCCTTAGGAAGGGAGGGTCAAGCTAGCCCTGAAGACGGGAGTCAGGACAAGGAGGTCAGTAGGGGCCAAATCAAAGGGTATACACAAAGTCCATGTTAAAGTGTTTTCTGCTTGTTTTCATGTCAATGGGAAGCCATTGGACACTATATTTGGGGGTGGGGAGGTACAAGTAGTGATCAGTGACACGATCAGATTTGCATTTTGCAAAGATCATCTACAGAACTGTGTGAACTGGAATGCCATGAAGCAGGAGTGGAAGACCACTTAGGAAGTTGTCAGGTGTCCAAATGATAGGGGATAGTGGCATGGAATGGTATGTGTAGAGATAGATGTGTGGATGGATTTGGAATATACTGAAGAAATTAAAATCCACATGGTCTTTTGGTCCATGTCTATACCTTGTGGGGTTGTAGGGCTCTCCAGGCCCTGCAGCCAGAAGAGTCATGAAGGTCAAGGCTAGAAAGAGCAGCAGTCTTGGTGTGAAGCTTTATAAAAGTATTCATATTTATAAGCTGGCATGGGAAAGGAAGGAAACTCTCAGGTTTCCCATTTTGTCCTCCAGGAAATAGCATCACATGCTCACATGCAAATGATTCATATTTGCATGTCATAGGAAGTTGGAATTGGGGAGTCCCTTAGAAATCATGCAGCATAAAAGCAGGCTGTATAAAAGGATGCAGAATAACAGATAGAATGTAAAATTGTTTAATATATTATGCATAGGAAAAGCTATGTCAGGTTAACAGTGGTGTTAGATTATTGTCTTTGCTTCAGAATATTTTTCTAATTTTTCTGTGATAAATATATAAATACTATTGCAATAAGGGAGGAATCCAATATTATTTTTAAAATAAATTACCCAGCATACATAACTCCTCTTCTATCAGAGAGAAAACTGAGATGGGAGAATCTCTCTGGACAGGGAGAAATGAAAAATGCAAACAACTACTATAGAAACTTTTTTTGTTGTTTTAAAATCTTCATCTTTATTTGAATGCTCCTTGTCCTGTTTAAAGATTTTTTAAGGCAATATGCAAAGGGCCACTCATTTTATATAGTCAGCACATTATTTTAATAATTGAGTGTGTATTCTCCAAACCATGAAAGTCTCAGAGACAAAAGGGGTTTGAGTGTATAACCTGCTCTGGCAAATGATTGCCTGTGTCAGTTTCTCAACCTTGGAAATACTGCCACTTGGGGCCAGATGGTTTTTGTTGCAGGGACTTTCCTGTGTATGCTTCTTTCCCCTCTGGCCTCTCCCCACTCAATGTCAGCAGCACTGCCCTCAGTTGTGACAACCCAAAATGAGTCCAGAAACTGCCAAATGTTCCTGGAGAGTAGAATCACCCCTGCTGACAAACACCATCCTAGGTATTACTTATATACTTCAGGTGACAGCTCACCAAAACTAGGAACAGACTCTTCAAACTATGAACTGCTGTTAAAATTCAATCTTTCACTGAACTGCCATCTGTTTCCTGCAGCCTCTGGTACTGGTTCGTCCTTTGGGGCCATTAGAGAACATGTTCAATCTCTCTTGCCTATGATGGTTCTGCAGAGATTTCAAGACAGTATCATGTTCTGCCCCCCATCACCCTCCACCATATATTCCTATGTCTTTTTTCTCCCAAGTTAAACATTCCTCTTTAGATTGCTCCTCACATGCCATGTTGGATCTCTTGTTTGTCCACATTTCTATAACAACTCTGGGTCCTTGGCTAAAAACAATTGTCCAGGTGCTGGCTGGCCATGTGGGAAGAACAGCTGACCACCTTACTCCTCCTGAATACCCATTTATGTAGCATGACATTCCTTTCACTTCCTGGCAGCTGCATCACACCAAGTCCCCATACTAAGCATTGACTAAAATACTAAAGGTTTGCGTGTATAATACTGCTTGCTTTCTTGGGTTATCCCTCCCTAATATCTTGGTTCTGGGGCCCACTTGTTTGGCCTACATTTATCTTTCTCAAACTTCACCAATTCACATGGGACTGGCAACTTTCCATTCCTCTGAGGACAGTAGGGTCACTGGGGACAGGAAGGAAGAGAAAATGACTTGTATTGTTGACACGTGTGTGTCTTTCAAACTTTGTACCATATGCATATATTATCTAGTGACAATAAACAAGCCAGCAAATATATTGGATATATTTCATCTGCTTTGATTCACCCAATCCTTCCAGCCTGTCTTGATCCATTTGGTAATTTATGATGTCTTCACTCAAAGTCATCCATAAGGCAATGTGGAAAAAGATAAGTCAAGGCTCATCCAAGCACATTTAATTCAAAGCACTAAGGGATTTTTCCAGTTAGGACCTCAGGAACTCACGCATTTCCTTCAAGAAGACAAGTAAGTCTGCCCCCTTTTAAGTGGTTGCTATTGCATATCTGGTTTTCCCAAACAAAGGCCCATCTGATTTATCACCTCACTTCCTTCTTCTTTCTGGGGAGTTTCTAACTTCATGGTAATCTGGGAGAGATATCACTGCCCACAAAACCCACACCACACCTGCCCTGTCCTCACATAGATGGGAACAGGTTGGATACTGTAAGGGGACAAACCTGTACCACAGTAATGAGATTTGTTAAATGGCTTCATTTATTTTAAGGCAGCATCAAGTAGTCCCAAAACAGCAGCAAGAATAGCACACACAATGATAATGGCAAATTTAATATTATTTAATCATACAATAACTCATGCTGCCATTAACACAAATACAAGGATACCTTTTTAATAGCATGGAAGAGATGAATTCATAAAACCTGTTACAGAATGATGAGTTTTGAACACAAATCACATGCTAAAGTTTCTTTCCAATACATACCCAAAATTACGATAAATTAGGGCAAAGGCAGTGTAAATGTCAGCCTCAGTCCTTGCTCCAAACCATCTTACCCATGTAAATAAATGGCCCTTGACTTTTATAGACAGAAAAAAGCAAAAGCAGTTTTCTCCTGGCATTTGCTCCTCTCTTTGCCTAGATCCTAACTCTGGATTTCTAGTAGATACCAAATACCTTGAGCCATTGCTCCCTGCTGGAAGTGGGACTCTGCTCTTCCTTCTTGGGCTTTGACACATGATTTTGTGCGGGTACCTGTAAGTGGTTTCCCGATACCTCATCCAGAGCCAGCCCAAGCCATGTTTGTTTTCTCCAGCCCAGATCGCACCCATCAGAGGCCTAGGAATCCATAGTCAAACAAGGGTGTCTTTCAGTGACTAGCACCACTGGCTGCCACTGATCTTGAGTAGTACATAAAACAACAGCCAGAAAACTCTATCACAAAGAAAAGTCCTTGAAGGTGGGCTTTCTACAACATTAGATTGCTTATATTTCAGCTGACACTCGAGAGAAAAATGACCCTACCCCACCTGGTGGGAAAATGGACAGGGATACCATAAGGGGTTTCAGTAGCATGGGGAAGGCAAGTCCTGAGGGAAGGAAGTATTCTTACCCATCATGGCAACACTATGGGCAATTCAAGAACACCAATTAGTGACAGCCTTCTCATCTTTAAGTTCTGAGCAGAGGAGAGACTGCTTGGGGAATGCCAAGGGGACACCAAGTGCATTGGGATGAGGAGAGGCTAAACTAACAGCATTTTCAACCACAAAAGGCTATACCTAAGACCAAAAGAGAAAATGGATGCAGGCCAAACAGGGCAGCTGCATTCTAATTCAACACTGGATCTGAGGCCAGAATTCGAGACTCTTCAGAGGGACTATAATGTACAGGTTGGACTTGGACAATGAGAAGGGACTGAGCCCCATTTGTGAATTTATACCCAAAGCCCCTCACATGGTAAGGTAGAAATCTGGCAGGCATCAGTGAGGTTGGCCCTAGAAGGGGGAAGAGCCAGCCCTTTCCATCATTCAGAGAAATCCTGGCCTCTGCAACCTGGGTGATGCTCCCTCAGAGTTGCCTTATCTATCATTTAGCATACAACCCAACATTTTTAAGTAATTAAAGATGAATATAGGCTGGGTATATACCCAAAATAATTAAAAGCAGAGAGTCAAACAGATAGCTGTATAGCCATAATCATAGCAACATTATTTCCAAAATCCAAAAGGTAGAAACAAAGCAGGTGTCCATCAGAGGTGAATTGATAAATAAAATGTAGTCTATCAATACAATCAGTCTTTAATATGAATCAGTCTCTAAAAGAAATCCTGCAATATGTTACAACATGGATGAACTTTAACAATATTATTCTAAGTGAAATAAGCCAGACACAAAAGGACAAATACTGTATGATATAACTTATATAAGGTTCCTAAGGTAATCAAATTCATAGGGACAGAAAATAGAATGGTGGGAGCCAAGTGTTAGAGGGAGGGGAAGAATGGGAAGTTAGTATTTAATGAGAACAGAGTTTCAGTTTTGCAAGAGGGATAGAGTTCTGTGGATGGATGAAGGTGACAGCAGCACAACAATGTAAGTGTACTTAATGCCACCAAACTGAACATTCAATAATGTTTAAGATGGTAAATTTTATGCTATGTATATTTTACCACAGTTTTTATTTATTTTTATTTTTTAAAGATTTTATTTACTTATTTTTTTAGAGAGGGAAGGGAGGGAGAAAGAGAGAGAGAGAAACATCAATGTGCGGTTGCTGGGGGCTGTGGCCTGAAACCCAGGCATGTGCCTTGACTGGGAATCAAACCTGTGATGCTTTGGTTCAAAGCCTGGGCTCAATCCACTGAGCTATGCCAGCCAGGGGCTACCACAGTTTTTAAAAGTGCAAACATAAATTTGAGAATTCACACACAAAAAAAAATAATGTAGGGAGGGTGGAGCAGTCATTAGTCAACTGCTAACCAAGAACCATCAATGACATGAAAAACCACACTAATGTTATTTTAGATTTAAAAACATCAGGATACAGGATTGTTTGTAGTAGATTTCAGTTATGTAAAGATAAAACTGTCCATATCTGGACTCATGTATGTGGAAAAAGAACAGAAAGAAATACACACATCAACAGTAGCTACATTCTGGACAGTGGGCTTCTTTCCATCATCACAATTCTCCACAATACACATATGTTTGTTACTTTGATAATGAGGTGGGGAGAGAGGATAAATCAAGTATAAAACCAAACCACAAAAAAGCAAAAGAATATAAATATTCATTCAATCTCCAGATTGAGAGAGGTCTTCATGTTTAACAGAAAAAAAGGCAGGAAAAAGACACACAGGAAAAGATCAATTTGTTTAATTACTTGAAAAGTATAACCCATAACCAAAATTAAAAGGCAAATTCACAGGCTGGAAATACAGATGCCCAACAATTGTAGAGAGAGAACATAATCAAAGTCACTAATGAGCAAAGAATTAAACGGTAAAACAGGATACCATTTTCATCAATCATTGTTAAGGGTGAGTTCTGTGGGTTTTTGTTGGTTTTATGGTTTTTATTTGTTTGCTTATTTGCTTTAGTTTTAGTTTTACTACCTTAAGGTATCATGAGAATGGGGAGGGGAACAAAATAGAGAAACTTTTGACAATTTAGCACTGAGAGGCTATCCTAATGGAGTAATTTGAAATACATAAAAACATTTTATTTAAAAAGGTGTTCATCACAGCATTATGCACACTACAAATTTGGAAATAGCCTAACCTTCAAATGACTGGAAGGTTATGTAAATTGATAAAAACTACACAATAAAATATGTTCTTACCAGCATAAAGCATTTTTGCAAAAATGTGTAATAACCACATATAATACTTAAATAAAAAAATAAGAATGCAAAACTACACAGTAGAGCACATAGTATGACCACAACCATATAAAAATTTACACTGCTAAAAAACACATATTAAGTGTCTATCTTGGAGTAAAATATTGGATGTATTTTCCTACCTTTTACTATATTTCTGTCTTCCAGTTTTTCTATAATTAATATAATTTTATGATCAAGAAAAAATACTTTAAGTAAGGGGACCACAAGATTCTTTAATAATGTTAATTTCTTCCCACAATGTAATCTAGAGAGTCACAAATTCTAAGCCTTTTGGAGGTAGAAGAATGGGAGCAGGGTGTGAAGAGTGACCATGAATGTATGGTAAATGGAAGAGGGGAAATCTAGGAGTGGATGGGGAGGCAGAGATTGACAAAGGACAGTGACGGACCAGTGTGCAAACTGGTCAGCCAAGGAAAAGGTCTTTGTGGAGTCAGGGAAGACTCTGACTGCTAGGGGAGGTCTGTATAGACCCAGTAATAGGCACTAATGGTGTTCTCAAAGGACAGGATCAAAGAGGAATTTCAGGAAGACACTCAGATTCTTTAGGGATGAGGGAGGAAAGAGGAAGGGCAGGTAAACTACTTGGGAAAAAGGTAAGAAGGGCTGAGGTGATGGCCATGGGAGTAGAGAAAAAGGCCAATTACCAGAGTGAACTCCCTATGCTATGTTTAAACAAACATACTTCACTCATGTGTGGACATGGCTTTGCAGGAAAACATAGGGTAGGGAATCAATGCACAGGAGGAACTTGCCAACAACCAGGTAGATACAGCTCAAATTCAGTTAATCTTAGAGTAGCTCCATTCAGTCAAATTTCTGTCATGACAAAAAGGTTCTACATCTGTGTTGTCCAACATGGTAGCCACTAACCAACCACATGTGGCTATCGAGTACTTGAAATATGGTGAGTGCAATTGAGATTCTGCTTTTGAAATGTTTCATTTTAATAATTTAAAATTAAATAGTCATATATGTGCCTAGTGGCCTCACCCAGACACACTGAATCAGAACCTTTATGGGCAGACCCAAGCACACTGGATTTTAACAAGCCCTTCAGGTAGTTCTCTGATGTGCTCTCATATTTGTGAGCCACTGAATTAGGACCATTGAAAATTTCTGGGAATACTTGTTCTGGTTTCAACTGAACTATAAAAGGAGCCCTGGTCAAGTAAAATGCACCTTTCTACAAATAAAGTGTCTGGAGAATAAATAATAAAAGATGTCCAGCTCAGTGGGATGAAATAAAGGTTTTGTGAAACAACAAAGATGCGGTTTATCTAAACTAAGGAACATGATCAGGTTTAATATCTGAAAACCAGAAGTGGCTGTTCATTCCAATGTGTGTTGGAGATATGCAAAAGGAATCAAGAAGTCACTCTAAATTGGGTTCAATATCAAAAACAACAACAAAAACAACCTCGTAAGCTGATTTAGAAGAGCATACCACTGAATGTGAAATGCAGCCTTTGCTTCTAAAAGGAGAGATTTTCAAAGGGAGGCCAAGAAAAACTATAAACTAAGGACAGCTGAAACATTCTGAGGCTACGTCCTCATGTAGCAAAGATAGGACAGAAGCACTTCCAGCAAAGACAGACCAACATGTAAAAGTACCCCATGTAGACCCAGACTCAGATGTAGCTTTAGTAATTCAGGTAAATTACTGACAGAATGGCAGATGCACATCCGATATGCATGTAATTTCACTCTCTTCTGGCATAGTTCAGCTTGTGACTTCAGCAAGAGTAGAATTTGAGGATTTCTGATGATGAAACTGTGCTTCAAGAAATGAAGTGAGAAAAAATGATGATGTGTATGTATTATAGTCAACAGGAGCAACAAATGAATGTGGAGTAATGCCCTGTGTTAAAACTTACTATAACTATGGAGTAGGAGATAAAGCTAAATATACTGAAAATATGTCATGAGAAATTTACAGAGTAGACTGTAAAAATCTTATGAAGTGATAAAAGCCATAAAGAGGATGAAGAAGGAAAAAGAAAAGACTGAGGGAAGTCATCTACATGTAAGCTGAGGCTTCCACAAAAAAAAGAGGCTTTAGGATAGGGGGAGATGAATAAAGCCCTCACGCCTGAAGTAGAAATTGTTGTTGTCAAAACACTGAGTCACTTAATCGCTTAGAAGGTCATTGTGTTAGTATATATACCTCTATTGTAGATTACTTAGCATGAAAAAACTTTTGAAATTTTATTGATTTGAAGCAATATTTTAATGTAATATCTTGCCTTTTTGGTTACCATTTAATATGCTGAAGTAACTTAACCTAATTTGCTGTATTTTGTTTCACCAATGAAGCATTTGCACAGAGAGAAATACTAAAAATTATTCATTTTGATATAAAACTATATTTGATGTTTATTTAGAAAATGATTGACTCTTCTGATAACTACTGATAATTTGATCAGCTGCAGCCTATTATAAATGAGTTGAGAATATTCTATCCTTTTAAAGATGATATAGGCTAAGTTTATCACTACCATCTGCCTTTCTGGCTACTTTGATTTTCAGAACTACATTCTGGAGGATTAGAAATGACCTGATATTACAATAATGGATTTTTCACAATTCTCAAAATAATTTTAAATTTAATAAAATTAATGCTGTCTTTAATCAGTAACTAATTAGGATATTTCTTGTTTCCTGAATAAATGGATGTCTGCAACCAAACACCCCTGAAAGAGAACACTAATAAAGTTGTGAGTGATTTGACTCATGCATGCAATTATGTCTTTAAATGTTTTCCATTGTAAATAATGATGTCTTTTAATACATGGCCTTTAGGTTCAAGGGTCATATTATTTACTAACAAATTATTATTTGGGTCAAAAAATATCTAAAAAATGTAACTGAATTTCTCATTCATGTTATGACTCTAGTTTACTGAACATTATTATTTGATATAGAAATCCACATTAATTACTTCATATATATTTTATCTTTAGATTTTGAATTTTGTGCTCTTAGAAACAAAAATTAAAGATAAGATTTTAAGGTCTTGGCATCTAGCATTATTATTTAACTTTATTTTAAAAAGAAATCTATATTACATATTGACATAATACTTTTTTATTTTTTTCAGATTTTATTTATTTATTTTTAGAGAGGGAAGGGAAGGAGAAAGAGAGAGAGAGAAACATCAATGTGCGGTTGCTGGGGGCCGTGGCCTGAAACCCAGGCATGTGCCCTGACTGGGAATCGAACCCGCAATGCTTTGGTTCATAGCCCACGGACATAATACTTTTAATATATTGGGCTAAATAAGACAAAAAATAAAATTATAAACAAAAGACCAGGAACTCAGTGTCAAATTTATTTTGATATATACTTACTTTTTGAAATGCACTAAATTCCACAAATAATTAAAGTATTTCTTAAATATAGTATTATGTTTGGCTGTTATGGTCTTGATATCTGAAGGTATGACAATTATAGTTTACCAATCTGTACTTATTCATTCAATAAATAAGCTATGACTCTTAAAAAAAAAGGAAAGAAAAGGTTCAGCCCAGACCCAGTTCAATTACCAATTAGAAACTAATAAAGACCAAATCAAAATATTTGGCTGTAGTATATTCTTTTGCCAAATTGTTGATGTACATTTTGATTGCATACCCCTTGCATTTCTTCCGATATTAAGAGTGATCACAAAATAACCCACTTTAACTCCTTTTGTTACCTGTCACAAGGGAACACACACTATGTATATATTATACCCCCTTTGTGGTTGGCACAACCCAAGGTATTAATGATTGAAGAAGGTCTCCACCTTGGGAGTCATTATACATATTATGATCCTGCAAAGGGTCAGAATCTACAAAATACAGTTCCCCTGCATGGACATCAGAAAAGTTAGCCAGAAATTCATGGGGATTAAAGCCAACCCACACAGTATATCTATAGTCTATTGTGCGTATGGAATAGCCCATGACTTTTATATCTTTTAAACTTGGCTTGTCAGAATTCCACTGAGGATAGTCTGTAGGTCGGGGGTACTGGCTATAGGCAATGGACTCATGGGGATTATCATGGAGTGTCAGATCCTCTTCCAAGTCCTGAAATCGAAAATGCTTCAGAAGGCTCTGGCCTTCTCGGCACAGCTCCACATGAAATGAGGGAATGGGGCAACGAGGTGGAACGTGCAATCCTGCGAGTCCCGTGAGTGTGGGAAACAGAGAGACAAGTTCCACGAGGTCCACAACTTGCTGGCCTGAGGAGGAAAAGACCCAACAGAATGAGTTACATTACAGAATCCTGCCACAGCCAGGCAAAATGAATAAATGAGCCCATCAGGGCTCCACAGTTTTCTTTTACAACATTTATTTTTAGCATAAAAACTTTAGAAACAATGCCAACTCAGCACCTCGCCCAATAGCATGATGCAAAATGAAGGTGCCCTCAGCCTCTTGGCACTTTTAAAAACTATTGAAACTTTGGAACCACCAGTTTATAATTGAGTCAAGCAAGGATCATCAATGGAAGCCCAAACCACTGGGTAGAAGTCCGTTAAAGAACATGACATTCCAAGTCTCATAGTAACATTCTGCAGGTTACCATTACAATGGCAAGACCTGGCTGACATGACCACCTTAAACAGGTGATCAAACCTGGCATCACTAATAATGGCACAGGCTGCCAGGAAGTGCCCCTGATCTGACACAATGGGAGCAAAAAACCCCACAAGTAGTGCATGTGTTTAAAATATCTACCCTGAATCTAGTCATGAGGAAGCAATCAGACAATTCCCATCTGGGGGCCATTGCACAAGACAATTGGCCTGGACACTTGTAAAAAGATAATGTTAGAAAGATAACAGGACTCGCTCCCACATAAAGCCTCACTCTCACTCTGCCTACCTGGCGCTAGGGGGTGACAGGAAAAACTATGTTCCCAGAGTAGGTGGGAGCTTTGAGTACCAGTATACCTGATGGAAGAGAAAACCCACCAACAAAGGAACCACCAACACATAACAATGAAAGAAGGTAAAGGAGGGAGTGGAAGCCACACTAACCTCAATCCAGGACCAATCTGAAATTACAACTAAACTGTGGAGAAATTACCCAGAACAAACAACTGAACAAGAGCGAGAGAAAAGCCTCAAAATTTTATACACACAGAAGAAACAGCTTCAACGCAACTTGTCTACACTTGCACAACAGAATACAAGATGTGGTAGGTGAAGTGACCCTCAGTTAACCAGCTGGAGGGAAGGACCCACCAAAGAAAGACCCAACAACGATGAAAATCCATAGACGTACAGAGAGCCAACATAAATGACAACCCAAGACCAGCAAGCTCAGGAGATCAAGTAGACTGCACTGTTGAATCTCACGGATCTTCTGCCATAGAAGTTCACACCATAAACCCTGGGGAGTCAGAACAGATCATATTAAGAAGCAGAGGCTAACAAGAAGAGTCTCATAAACAATGGGAAGACAAGCAAACAATCCCCAAATGAAAGGAAAGGAAGAAGCATCAGAAAGAATGCTAAATGAAATGGAGACAACATAACTATCAGATATTGAGTTCAAAGCAAAGGTTATCAGGAACCTCAATGTGCTCACTGAAAATTACCACAAACTACAGGGAAACTACAATGAACTCACTGCAAACTATATCAACATGAAAAAGGAAACAGAAACTATCAACAAGGGCCAAGAGGAAATGAAGAATACAATTTGTGAATGGAAAAACATAGTAGAAGGAATCAAAGCCAGGCTTGATGAGGCAGAGGACCAGATCAGCAAACTGGAAGACAAGGTACAAAACAAAACAAAACAAAACAAAAAAACCCACCCAGAAAGAATAAAATAAGGAAAAGAGACTCAGAAAGAACAAAGAGGGGTTAAGGGGAATGCAGGATAACATGAAACATAATAATATCCATATAATAGGGATACCAGAAAGAGAAGAAGAAGAGAAAGGAATAGAAAACCTGTTTGAAAAAGTAATGATGGAAAACTTCCCTAATTTGATGAGAGAAAAAGTCACACAAATCCAGGAAACAGAGAGTCCCAATCAACAGGAACCCAAACAGGCCCACTTCAAGACATATCATAATTAAAAGGGCAAAATCCATGACTGAGAGAATCTTAAAGGCAGCAAGGGGGAAACAGGAAGTAACATAAAAAGAGAGCCCCAATAAGGATAGCAGCTGACTTCTCAATGGAAATGCTCCAAGCTAGAAGAGAATGACAAGAAATATTCCAAGTAATGAGAACCAGAGGTCTGCAACCAAGGCTACTTTACCCAGCAAGGGGTAAACCCCTTAAGCCTTGCTCTCAATTAAGATGGAAAGTCAAGTAAGGAGCTTCCCAGACCCAAGAAGCCTCAAGGAATATATGTCCTCCAAACCAGCTCTGCAAGAAGTGCTAAAGGGTCTGCTTTAAGAAAAGGGAAAAAGAAGAGTGAGAGAGAGAGGAACACAGGTACAAAAAAAATGGTAATGAATAAGTAACCATCAATAATAACCTTAAAAGTAAATGGATGAAATGCTCCAATCAAAAGACATAGAATAGCTGAATGGATAAGAAAGCATGACCCATACATATGCTGGCTATAAGAGACCCAATTCAGAACAAAAGACCTACATAGACTGAAAGTGAATGGCTAGAAACAAATATTCCAAGCAAATGGACAGGAAAAAGAAAACGGGGTAGTAATATTCACATCAAACAAAACAGACTTGAAAAAAAGAGCCATAAAAAGAGATCCAGAATGTCACTTCACAATACTCAAAGGATGAATCCATCAAGAAGACATAAACATTGTATATATATGTACCCAACATAGGAGCACAAAAATACATACTGAAAATTGTGGAGGACTTGAGGAAAGATATTGACAACAACACAATAATAGTAGGGTATTTCAACACCCCAAAGTCAAAAATTGATAGTTCATAAAAAAAAATCAACAAAGATGTTGTGGAATTCAACAATATCCTAGATCAAAAAAACTTAACTGATATATATAGAACATTTCATCCTAAAGAAGCAAAATACACATTCTTTTCAAATGCACATGGAATATTTTCAAAGATAGACCACATAATAGGACACAAAACAAGCCTCAACAAATTCATGAAAAGTGAAATTGTATCAATAATTTCTTGGACCAAAAGGGACTGAAACTAGAAACCAATCACAAGGAAAAAAAAAAGAAAAAACATTCAAAGTCATGGAGATTGAATAGCATGCTTTTAAACAATGAATGGGTCAAAAATGAGAGTAAAGAAGTAATCAAAACATTTCTGGAAATGAATGAAAATGAACTCACAAAAAAACAAAACTTATGGGACACAGCAAAGGCAGTCCTGAGAGGCAAATTCATAGCAATACAGACCTACCTAAAAAAGATAAAAATATTTCAAATAAGCAACCTAACCCGACACCTACTGGCATGTGAGGAACAAGAAAACCCAGAGCAAGTAGAAGAAAGGAAATAACCAGGACCAGAGCAGAATTAAACACCATAGACACTAAAAGCACAATTCTAAGGGTCAATAAATCCAGGAGCTGGTTCTTTGAAAAGATAAAAAAAACTGACAAGACTTTAAGCAGATTCATCAAGAAAAGAAAGGAGAGGATCAAAATAAGCACAATCAGACATGAAAGAGAAGAGATTACAACTAATACCACAGAAATACAAAGAATTATAAGAAATTACTATGAACTATATCCTAAAAGTTTGAAAACCTAGGTGAAATGGACAAACTTCTAGAAATGCATAATCTTCCAAAACTCAGTGAAGAAGAAGCTGAAAGCCTGAACAGACCAATAACAGCTGAGGAAATCACAGCAGTAATCAAAACACTCCCAGGACACAAAAGCCCTGGACTAGACAGTTTTGCGGGACAATTTTACAAAGCACTTCAAGGATGAGATAACCCCTATCCTTCACAGACTATTCCAAAAAATCCAAGAACATGGAAGACTCTCAAACTCTTTTTATGAAGCCAGCATCATCCTAATCCCAAAACCAGATAAAGGCTTAGGAAAGAAACAAAACTTCAGACCAATGTCGCTCATGAACATAGATGCTAAGATCATAAACAAAATATTGGCAAACTATCCAGCAATACATTAAAAAGATCATACACCATGATCAAGTGGGATTCATCTCAGGGATGCAAAGACGGTACAATATTCACAAAGCAATAAATGTAATACATTACATAAACAAAAGCAAAGACAAAAATCACATAATCATACCAATACATGCAAAGAAACATTTGATACGGTACAGCATCCATTTATGATAAAAGTACTTAGCAAAGTGCGAATACAGGGAGCATTCTTCAACATAAGAAAGGCCATATATGAGAGACCTACAGCCAACATCATACTCAATGGTAAAAAACTTAGAGCTTTCTCACAAAGATCAGGAACAAGGAAGGATGTCCATTTTAACCATTTCTATTCAACACAGTATGGGAAGTCCTAGCCAAAGCAATCAGACAAGAAAAATAAATAAAAGGCATCCATATTAGAAAAGAGGAAACAAAACTGTCATTGTTTGCAGATGACATGAAAGCATACACAGAATATCCTATAGACTCCACCAAGAAACTGCTAAACCTAATAAATAAATTTGGCAAAACACTGGGATACAAAGTCAATATTCAGAAATCAAAGGCATTTTTGTATACCAACAATGAAACAGCAGAAGCAGAAAACAGGAATAAAATCCCATTTGATATAGTGACAAGAAAAATAAAGTACCTAGAAATAAACCTAATGAAGGATGTAAAAGACCTGTACTCAGAAAACTATACAACACTAAAGAAAGAAATTAAGGATGACACAAACAAATGGAAACATATACACTGCTAATGGACTGAAAGAGTTAACATCATCAAAATGTCCAAACTACCCAAAACAATTTAAACATACAACGCAATCCCTATTAAAGCACCAGTGACATATTTCACAGATATAGAACAAGCATTTAAAAAATTTATATGGAACCATAAATCACCCTGGATAGTTGCAGCAATTTTGAGAAAGAAGAACAAAGTAACAGGGATCACAATACCTGATATCAACTGTATTACAAGGCCACTGTAATCAAAACAGCCTGGTACTAGCATAAGAACAGACACATAGACCAATGGAACAGAACAGAGAGCCCAGAAATAAACTGAATTCTCTGTGGTCAATTAATATTCAACAAAGGGAGCAGAAACATAAAATGGGGTAAAAATAGCCTCTTCAACAAATGGTGTTGGGAGATCTGGACAGCTACCTGCAAAAAACTGAAATTTGAGCACCAGCTTACACCATACACAAAAATAAATTCAAGGTGGATAAAAGATTTCAATTTAAGTTGTGACACCATTAAAGTCCTAGAGGAAAACATAGGCAGGAAAATGTTAGACATTCCACGTGGCAGTATTTTCACCAATATGTCTCCTAGAACAAGAGACATAAAGGAAACAATAAACAAATTGGACCTTATCAAATTACAAAGCTTCTGCATGGCTAAAGAAAAGAGCGTTTAAATGAAAAGAGAACCAACTATATGGGAAAACATGTTTACCAATGACATCTCAGACAAGGGTTTGATCTCTAAAATATATGAAGAACTCACACGACTCCACTCAAGGAAGAAAACAAGCTAATTAAAAAATGGGCAAAAGACTTCACAAGACACTTCTCCAAGGAGGGCAGAGGGCTGAGAAACATATGAAAAAATGCTCAGCATCGCTAACTGTCAGAGGGATGCAAATTAAAACCACTATGAGATACCACTTCACACAGGTCAGAATGCCATCATAATCAAATCAACAAATAAGTGTTGGAGAGGTTGTGGGGAAAAGGGGGCCCTAGTATATTCTTGGTGCTGCCACTGTGGAAAACAGTATTTAATTTCCTCAGAAAACTAAAAATGGAACTGCCTTTTTATCTGGAAATTCCACTGCTAGGATTATATCCTAAGAATCCTGAAACACCAATCCAAAAGAATGTGTGCACTCCAATGTTCATAGCAGCACACTTTACAATAGCCAAGTGCTGGAAGCAACCTAAGTGCCCATCAGTAAATGAATGGATCAAAATACTATGGTACATTTACACAATGGAATACTACACAGCAGAGAGAAAGAAAGAGCTCTTCCCCTTTGCAACTACATGGATGGAACTGGAAATCATTATGGTAAGTGAAACAAGCCAGGCAGTGAGGGACAAATACTATATGATGTTACCTTTAACTGATCTAATCAACGAAAGAAAAAAGCAAGCAAAATATAACCAGAGATATTGAAATTAAGAACTATTTCACAGTAACCAGAGAGGAGATGGGAGGGTATAATGGAGGAAAGGGAGAAGGGTTTTGAGGAATTAGTATAAAGGACACATGGACAAAACTAAGGGGGCATGGAAGGAAGGGATGGAAAAGAGTTTGGCTGGGGTTGCGGGGAGTGGTGGGGAGTAAATACAGATAAGTGTAATTGAAGAACAATAAAATCATTTTAAAAAATAGTCTGGTACTGGCATAAGAACATACATATAGATCAATGGAAAAGAAAAGAGAGTCCGGAAATAAACCTATGTTTCTATGGTCAATTAGTATTTGACAAAGTAATATTTGACAATTAATATTTGCACGAGCATACTAAGGAGTAAAAATAGTCTCTACAATAAATGGTGTTGGGCGAAGTGGTCTGATACATGTCAAAGGAAATGAAATCACACTATTCTGGTACATTTTACGATACATCAGAATAAATTCAAAATGGATAAAAAACTTAAATATATGTCATAATACCATAACTCCTATTGGAAACGTAGGCAGTAAAAGTTCAGATGTGCCAGAAAACAATATTTTTGCCAATATATCTCCTAAGGCAAGAGAAATAAGGGAAAAAATAAATAAATGGGCCTACATAAAATTACAAAGCTTCTGCATGGCTAAAAAAAAACTGCCATCAAAATAAAAAGGGAATCCATTGTATCACAGAACATATTTGCCAATGATACATCAGATAAGGGTTTAATTTCCAAAATACATAAAGAACTGAAACAACTCAAAACCAGGAAGACAAACAATCCAATTTAAAACTGGCAAAGGATCTGAATAGACATTTCTCCATGGAGGACATACAGAGGGCCCATAGACATATAAAATGATGCTCAACATCACTAGCCATTAGAGAGATGCAGATTAAAGTCACAGTGAGACATGAGCTCAAACCTGTCAGAATGGTTATCATCAATAAATCAACAATCAACAGTGCTGGCGAGGATGTACAGAGAAGGGAACCCTAGTGCACTGTTGGTGGGAATGCAGACTGGTGCAACCACTGTGGAAAATAGTGTGGAATTTCCTCAAAAAATTAAAACTGGAACTGCCTTTTGACCCAGCAATTCTATTGCTGGGAACATACCCTAAGAATCCTGAAACATCAATTCAAAAGAACTTATGCACCCCCATGTTCATCGCAGCACTATAAACAATAGTCAATGTTGGAAACAGCCTAAGTGCCCATCAGTAAATAAATGCATTAAAAACTGCGGTATATTACACAATGGTATAGTATGCAACAGAAAGAGAGAAGGAGGACTTCTGGCCAAGAGGGAGGTGTAGGTAGATATATTTTGCCTTCTCGCACAACCAAAAGAAGGATAGCAACAAATTAAAAACAAAAATAACTAGAACTGCCAGAAAATCCAACTGTATCAAAGTCCGACAATCAAGAAGTTAAAGAAATATTCATTCAGACTGCTAGGAGGGGTGGAAATGGGCAGCTTGGACAGAGAGGATGTGTCACAAGTCAGTGGCAGGGAGAGCTGGTGGGTGAGGAGGCGGTTGGCAGACTAGGTGGTCACATATTCACATGTGGATAAACTAGGGGGAACAACTGGGAAGCAAGACAGGCTACACAATCCAGGGTTCCAGCACAGGGAAATAAAGCCTCAAAATCTCAGGATGTAAAAACTTGTGGGAATTGCAGTGGCAGGAGAAACTCCCAGCCTCACAGCAGAGTTTGTTGGAGAGACCCACAGGATCCTAGAACATACACAAAAGCACCCACCCCAGAAATCAGCACTAGAAGGGACCAATTTCTTTGTGGGACACCAGGGAAATGACTGAAAGCCAGATCAGCTGAGCACACAACATTATTCCCTCTAGGACCCCTCTCCCACATACAGTGCCACAACACAGGTATGTGGTTTGCCCTGCCCTGGTAAATACCAAAGACTCCACCCATTAGAATGTAACAGATGTGCTGATATACAGAAATATGGTCCAAATGAAAGAACAGTTCAAAACTCCAAAAACAGAACTAAGTGATGAAGAGATAGGCAACCTATCAGATACAGAGTTCAAAACACTGGTAATCAGAATGCTAACAGAAATGGTTGAGTATGGTTACAAAATAGAGGAAGAAGTGAAGACTGTGCAAAGTGAAATAAAGCAACATGTACAGGGAACTAACAGTTACCAGAAGAAAACTGGAATTCAAATCAATGATTCAGAGCAGAAGGAAGAAAGAAACATTCAACTGAAACAGAATGAAGAAACAAGAATTCAAAAATATGAGGAGAAGCTTAGGAACCTCCAAGACAACTTTAAACATTCCAAAATCTGAATCATAGGAGTGCCAGAAGGAGAAGAGGAAAAGCAAGAAATTGAAAACTTATTTGAAAAAATTATAAAGAAGAATTTCCCAAATCTGTCAAAGGAAATAGACTTCGGGGAAGTCCAGGAAGCTCAGAGATTCCCAAAGAAGTTGGACACAAGGAAGCACACACCAAGGCACATCATAATTACATTACCCAAGTATCTTAAAAGCATCAAGGGAAAATGAGACAGTTTCCTACCAAGGAGCGCCCATAAGACTATCAGCTGATTTCTCAAAAGAAACCTTAAAGGTAAGAAGGGGCTGGAAAGAAGTATATAAAGTCATGAAAGGCAAGGACCTACATCCAAGATGACTCTATCCAGCAAAGCTATCATTTAGAATTGAAGGGCAGACAAAGTGCTCCCCAAATAAGGTCAAGTTAAAGGGGTTCATCATCATCAAGCCCTTATTGAAATGTTAAAGGGACTTATCTAAGAAAAAGAAGATGATCAAAACTATGAACAGTAAAATGACAACAAACTCACAATTATCAACAACTGAACCTAAATAAAACAAAAACAATAACAAACTAAGCAAACAACTAGAACAGGAACAGAACCAGAGAAATGGAGATCACATGGAGGCCTGTCCGCGGGGAGGAGGGGTGGGGAGAATGTGAGAAAAGGTAGACGGAATAAGAAACATAAATAGTAGGTAAAAAATGGACAGGGGGAGGTTAAGAATAGTGTAGGAAATGGAGAAGCCAAAGAACTTATATGTATGACCCATGGACATGAACTAAGGCAGAGGGAATGCTGGTGGGAGAGGGGCTGCAGGGTGGAGAGGAATTAAGGGGAAAAAATTGGGATAACTATAACAGCATAATCAATAAAATATATTATAAAAAGGAAGGAATTCCTACCCTTTTTGACAGCAGGGATGAAACTGGAGACTATTGTGCTGAGTGAAATAAGCCAGTCAGTGAAAGACAAATATCACATGATCTCACTTATAAAAGTAATCTAATCAACACAGTAATTAATGAGCAAAACAGAACCAGAGACATGGGAACATGGAAGATACTGACAGTTGCTAGAGAAAAGAGGGGAACTGGGGAATGGTGGAAAGAAGGGGAAGGGATTAGTCAAAGAACTTGTATGAATGACCCATGACATGGACAATTGTGTAGAGATTGAACGTAGGTGTTAGGGGGTAGGCTGGGAAGTGGAGGAATAATGGAGAAAAAATGGACAACTGTAATAGAATAAACAATACTTTAAAAAAAAAGAAGGAAATGAGGACCCAGATCTCATCAGTTCTTGTTGGCCATGATAAGGACTTTTATTCAGATTAATACAGGAGAGTATAGGAAGCTCCAGAGCAGGGCTCTAACACAACATGACTTGGATTTTAAAATAATCACTTTAGCTACTGTGAGGAAGAAAAACTGTAGGGGATCAAGGGCATACTCAGGAGACCTTAACAAGTTGTTGTAGTAATCCACCAAGAAATGGTGGCAGTGTGGTCCACAATGG
Organism: Phyllostomus hastatus; assembly: GCF_019186645.2. NCBI lineage: Eukaryota > Metazoa > Chordata > Mammalia > Chiroptera > Phyllostomidae > Phyllostomus > Phyllostomus hastatus. The sequence continues at coordinate 3,916,332 of NW_025334029.1, forward strand.
CAGCAGTGAAGTGGTGAGAAATGTTATGGACAGATTCTGAATGGAGAGTGACAGTCTTGTTGATGCACTGAATATCACATATGGAATATGAGAGAAGGATGGGTACAAATGACTCCATGATTTTTGGCCTGGGAGACTACTACAATTTCCTGAGAAGAGGAAGACTATTAAAGGAAAGGCTTGAGGTGAAAGGTCAGAAGTTCAGCTTTAGGCTTATGAGATGTCTAGGTAAACAGGCAGCTAGAAACCCAAGTTCCAAGTTTAGAGAACAGATATAGACTAGAGAGAAATTTGGGAATAAACTGGATGACAGTGTAAGAATTTATGAGTGGCCAAACATTTCTGAACAAGTTTCAAAAAAGATTCTGAACCTCTCAGAAGACTTTTCCAAGTAAACAAAGGGCTATAATCATGCCTTTAAACTTTTAACATTTTTTATCAATGACATGAAATAAGACATAGCATGCAGAACATAAAAATTACATGTACAGAAAATGAAGTTGGGCAGTAGAAAGCAAACTTGGAAAGATCCAGAAAGCCAGAACAATGGTCCAAAACCAGGAAAATTTTAAACAGGAATCAAAAGAAAGCACACAATGCAGATGTTAAAGATGGATTAAATGCAGAACTCCAGAAAGGGGGCGACCTGCTTTAGCAGATTTCATAGAAAAAAGCCCTCGAAAAGCAGCAAATGTTGTCTAAACTGCATGCCTCATTTCTGCACTGAGCAGATCAAGTCAGAAGAAATCTAACAACAAAACCATCCAGGTCACCCTTACAGCAGGGAGGGGATCATGCCCAAAGGACATTTCTGGAAGTGCTTTCTCAAACTGGAACATTTTGGAAGACAGAGACCAGGATAACCATGGGTATCACACTATCTTAAGAACAGCTAGATTGAGGGTTTTGGCCTAAAGAAAAAAATATTATGTTGTTTTCAAAGCTTGAAAGGACTGAACCTGTAAGTCTAAGTTAACTTGACCTCCACTGTTAGGGAGGGCAGAGGGAGAATCACCTGGTAATGTTACAGATCTAGTGGTTCACTAGAATGATGAGCTGACTCTCATCAGACATGGCAAATGTCTGTCTGTCTCACAAAGGGCCAAGTCTCTGCCAGATGTATGTAGGTAATGGACTTGTACTCATCGTTGAGGGTTGGTAGGGACAGCCTCTGCCCTAGCTGAGTCTGCTACCCGCTTCATATGAGCTCTGGAGTAGGCTGTTGTTGTCTGTCTCCTCTTTGAGAGCCCTCTCAATCCTGGGAATGCCTCCTGCTCCTCTGACTCCAACCATCCCTGCCACCCATGGCTCCTCAAGAACAGGGGTCATACTTGTCAGCTGCAGCCCTGCCACTCCCCCCTGACCGAGGGCATGGAAAGTACCCAAGAAATGTGTATAGGAATACGTTGGTATGCCCTATGTTGTAGGGCAGGAAGGTGGACTGGGTAAGCCCCTAGGCTATGACTTGGTTAAGTGATTTATATAAATTAAAGAAGCTATTACTGCCAAGCAATATCACTTTAGCATACTATATACCTGGCTCCATCAATTCTGAGGCAGGATCAAAAGGGTTGATATAAGGGAAAAGCTTCTTGCCTGCCTCTGGAAGCAGAGCTGTCCTTCCAGGAACATAGAACATCAGGGGCACATGAGTAGCGACATCAAAATTGCTGTATTTGGCCCATTCTCCATGTTCACCTAGAGACCACCCTGGTTCATAAAAAGCACAGAATAACAGAAAATAAAATAATCACATTACGACTTACTCATTTTAGATATCATTTTAATTCCTGTTATTATTAAAAATCAGAGGAAGCAAAAACTCTTCACCAACAAGAAATTTTCCTCTACAATCAGCACAAATGGGTGATTTCACCTAAATACTACTTTATTTGAAGTTAAACACTTATCTTGAATGAGGAAACATTTAAAAGGAAAAAATATTAAATTCCTAAACTAAAATATCTTCTTTTAGGAAACAACTAGCAATATATGTTTAGGTAGGGCTCCAAGGGACCACTGCTCTCCCCAACCCACAGGCCCACCTCCCCTGCTTAGATGGGCTTGTTCTTGACAGGGACCCCAATAGCTGTAGTGTCACTACTGCCTTATCCTGTGCCTACCTATCTTGACTCAAGTTTCACAACTCTGGTTTCACTTTTTTTTGGAGGGTGTACCACCAAGAAATAAGCTGTAAAACTGTGGCACAATCACTTAAATTAAAAAAAAAAAAGATAAGGGCAGCTTGTCCAACTTTTAAGACATACCATAGACCTAAAAAATATAACTTTTGATTCCAAATCCTTAACCTTGATTAAAAACTACACTTAACCCTGATTAAAAACATGCCTTGAAAAAGATAATTTGAAATCCCCCAGTTGGAAATTTCCAATCTTTTTAAGTTTGAGTACTCTTTTTGATATGAAAGACTATAAAAGACAAAAATCATACATTAAGTATTTTGTGTTACAAAACAAGAAATCCACAAAAAGCTGTTATGTGTGGATTTGAGAAGGTTTTAGAGCTCAGATGTAGGAAATCCAAGGAGAGCTCTTTGAGAAGAGCCATTTGTAATCAACAGCAGCTGCCAAGCAAAGAGAGCTTACAAGTGGGCCTTATTCTCATGGGGTGCAGTAGGCTGTGTTAGCACTATAAGAAGAAACTGGGCACTGAGAGAGAGGTCAGAAGTGGATAGCAGATCATTAGGGAAAGAGTGAAAATTATGACACTTCCATATATAATGAAACAGGCCTTTACAAGGCATAAGGTATGTCTGTGAGAAATGACACAGAAAACTGTATATGACATTGTTAAGTCATAAAAAACAAACTAGGGAATAAAACAGTACACATAGCACAATCAACCCTACCTTGTTCATTACTAGTGTATTATATACATATGCACACATAACCCACAGCCACAGGCATATGCATAAAGGCTGGCAGATGCCCAATGATCCGTCAGTGCCAGTTAGCTCTAGGCAGGGGCAGGTGGAATAAAAGGTCAGGGTGCCCTGGCCCTATATGTTACACTCTATTATCCTTTTTTTGTTTTTATGATGAGTACATGTTATGTTCTAATATTGTTGTGTTTTATACTATATGATATTAAACACTTGTCTTCCTGGTACTAGGTATGATAATGATATGACACTGTTCAGAAAAATGAACAACCTTAAATTTGCTTCAAAACAATTTGGGAGTGGGGGTGTAGAGGAGGATGAAATAAACAAGACTTCCATGAGTGGATATATGGGGCCAGGAAGATCAAGACTAGGAAGTTGTTGTTTATCTTCTTCTCTTATGCATGTTTAAATTTTTTCAAATTAAAAATATTTTTTTAAAAAAGATATTTCCCTTTTTGAAAAAAGTTAGAAACTGCCTTAGAAGAGATGACAGTTGTGAACCCAGGCTCTTGGCAGAAAAGACAGCAGGGCTAGGATGGAAGGGTGGAGGCAGATCTGAAGGCCTTATTGAGTTCAATCATGAATGTCCTGGATCCTCCTAAGACCAACAAAAAGTCTTCCAACCATCTAAGTTAGAAATGGTGATTACAACTTCCGGTCAAGGTAGTAGCATAGGCAGACATGGCTTGCCTCTTCGCACAGCCACATCAAAATTACAACTAAGCCCTGGCTGCTGTGGTTCAGTGGATTGAGAGCTAGCCTGTGAACCAAAGGGTCATTGGTTCAATTCCCAGTCAGGGCACATGCCTGGGATGCGGGTCAGGTCCCCAGTTGGAGGTACACGAGATGCAAGGAAACCTTTAGGTTTCTCTCCCTCTCTTTCACCCTCCCTTCCCCTCTCTCTAAAAATAAATAAATAAAATATTTTTTAAAAATTACAACTAAAATATAGAACAACCATTACTCAGAACCATCAGAAATCAAGTTTAATTGAAGTCTGACAATAGCAGAATTAAAGAAACCACATCCATCCAGACTAGAATGAGGCACACAGACATGGGACAGGTTGTTCCCACATCCATGTGTGGTGGATAAATATTAGGGAGGGATATCTTAGAAACAAGAAGTCCCAGCCCCACACCAAGCCCCGCGGCCCGAGGTTCCACTGCTGGGAAGGTAAGTCCCCAAAACTTCTAGGTCCCCCCAAAAAGTGGGGCCTAAAGAAACTTTTGGAGTCCCAAGCACTTCCCCTTAAAGACCTCACATACAGACTTAGACCCACTCCCTCTGAGCTCCAGCACTGAGGTAGCAGCTTGAAAGGCACCAGAGGCATAAAAGAAGGCACTGAAGTGACTGGCATCAAGGCAGGAGTTGGGGGACAGCTTTCTCCCAGACAGAAAAGTAGGCAAAGGTTATTGTCCCTTTTCTGAGCCCTCCTCCAACAGAGCCACAGAGCTGGCAAGTAGTTGCTTTATGTGAGATGCCATCAACCTAGTTAACACTGTTCGCCCCACCCTAGAGATACCCTGAGACTCCATCCCGCCCAATTTATGGTCCCACCCACAATGTTAACTATGACATTTCCATATGAATGTCCAGACTTAGCTCATGCTTCACAGCTTCCTAATTTCTATCAAGCAATCAACAGTAAGCCCGCAGGCCCATACCCCTTGCTAAGTGGCCCTAGGCATGGCACTAGCACCAGTCAGCCTAGATTCACAGGTTGGCTTTCCTTTGGAATCTCCAAGCCCAGCAGAAGAAGCAGGCATCTCAGATGGCTTTATAGTTCAGGCAGGGTGTCCCCAGGCAGAACACAGGTGGGGGTGGACCTTGGCCTGTACCACCCAGGAAACCCCAGAGCCTGTGCACCCAGTGACAGCTACAGACCACATTGGAGTACTACCACCCTGCCCCTGCATAGCTGATCCTCCATGGTGGGCAGAGGTTGGTGGTCAGTGGTCACAGCCAGTCCTTGCAGCTAACTGGAATGAGTAAATCCCTCCCATTGATCTGCCAACAGCAATCAAGGCTCAACTACAAGAGGAGGGTGTATTCAGCCCACATGAAAGGCATAACTCAAGTACCCAGCTTTGGTGATAGAGTAGGCTGTGCCACTGGACCCTATAGGACATCTACTACATTAGGCCATACTACCAAGACAGGGAGTCATAGCAGCTCTACCTAATACATAGAAACAAATACATGGGGGCTACTGAAATGAGGAGATAAAGAAACATGGCCCAAATGAAAGAACAAATCAACATGCCAGGAAAAGAACTGCACAAAATGGAGATAAGAAATCTATTACATGCACAGTTCAAAACAATAGTTATAAGGTTGCTCAAGGAACTAAGTGAGGACCTCAGCAGCATAAAAAAGACCCAGTCAGAAATGAAGAATACACTAATTGAAATAACATTTTCCAGGGAAACAACAGTACAGTGGATAAAGCTGAGAATCAAGTCAATGATTTGGAACATAAGGAAGCAAAACACAACCAATCAGAACAACAAGAAGAAAAAGGAATCCAAAAAACAATGATAGTATAAGCCACCTCTGGGATAACTTCAAGAAGTACAACATTTGCATCATAGGGGTGCCAGAAGGAGAAGAGAAAGAGCAAGAAATTGGAAATCTACTTGAAAAAATAATGAAAGAAAACTTCCCTACTTTGGTGAAAGAAATACACATGCAAGTCAAGGAAGCACAGAGAATCTGAAACAAGATGGATGCAAAGAGGCCCATTCCAACACAAATCATAATTAAAATGCCAAAGGTTAAAGATAAAGAAAGAATATTTAAAGAAGCAAGGAAAAAGAAGTTAGTTACCTACAAGGGAGTTATCATAAGACTGCCAGCTGATTTCTCCAAAGAAACTTCACAGGCTAGAAGGGATTGGCAAGAAATATTCAGAGTCACGCAAAGCAGGGACCTATATCCAAGACTGTTCTACCCAGCAAAGATATCATTTAGAACCAAAGGACAGATAAAGAGCTACCCAAACAAGAAAAAACCATAGGAGTTCATCATTACCAAACCATTATTATATGAAATGTTAAAGGAACTTCATTAGGAAAAAGATCAAAACTATGAATAATAAAATGGCAATAAATACATATCTATCAACAATTGAATTGAAAAAAAAACAAATAATTGAATCTAAGCAAATAAGAACAGAAACAGAATCATGGATATGGAGAGCATTTTGATGGTTGCCAAATGGGAGGGGTGTATGGGGGAATGGGTGAAGTGGTGAGGGGATTCAGAAGGTATGAATAGGTAGTTACAGAATAGCCATGGGGATATAAAGTACAGTACAGGAAATGGAGTAGCCAACGAACTTATATATACAACCCATGGACATGAACAATGGTGTAGGGATAGCCTGAGGGAGTGGGGTGTGTTATATGAAGGTAGACAAAAGTGGAAAAGTGCTCCACTGACCCACAGAGACATGGAGAGAGGTCCTAGGACTAAGAAGGAGATCATAAATTCCTCCTAAGACCCCACACTCAGGGCACTACTGATTCCCAACACAGAACATGCCTATGTTTAAGGCAATCTAGAAAAGCACATTTTACAAAAAAAGTTCAGAGACTTTGAGTGACTCACCAGGACATTTCAGAACACTTACCATGATCAGAGGTAAATGCAACAATAGTGGTGTTGGCCAGATGAAAATCATCCAAAGCACTCAAAAGGTGGCCAACCTGTGTATCCAAGTAGGAAACAGAGGCAAAGTAGCTCTGGCGTATTTTCCTCTATGAATTAAAAATAATAATAATGAGAGTGACTGTGATTTAAGTTCCTGTAGCATACAGTGTTCACCTCAACATCCTGCCCAAACACCACTCCTCTGCTGATGCCCTTGATTTTCTCAGTCACAACATGATGTTCATTTCTCTACCATCTACATCCCATCTCCCCATAGTCAAAGCAAAATCTGTAGGTCTATAAGTAAGATTCTTTCTTAAGAGGATCAGCTTTCATTTAGGGTACAGCTGATGGATATGCTACTTACTATTTCTTTCTGTCTCCTTTACATATTTTTATAGGTCCCAGAAGAAGACCATGTACACAGAAACTTATCCATCAGTCCCTCTGAACTCGGTTGAAGTCATGTCAAAGATACCATAAAGCTGTATCCAATTCCTGTTGCTGCTATAACAAAGGATGACAGAGTGTGGGGCTTAAAACAACAGAAATGTGTCCTCTCCTAGTTGTGGAGGCCAGAAGTCTGAAATCAGGGTGTCCACAGAGCCATTCTCTCTCTGATAGTTCAAGAGGAGGGTCTTGCCTCTCCTAGCTTCTGGTGGTGGCAGCAGCGCTTGGCGTAACTTGCATTGCAGCTGTAGTGCTCCAATCTCTGCCTCTGTCTTCACATGCAATCCTTCCCTTCTCTCCTCGTCTCATAAAGACACCAGCCAGATTGAATCAGGGCCCACCCTACTTCAGTAGAACCTCATCTTAATTTGTTATATCTATAACAACCCTAGTTTCAAATAAGGTCATATTCTGAGCTACTGGGGGTCAGAACTTCAACATGTCTTCTTGAGGGACACAATTCAACTTATAACAACATCAGTGTATGGCCCTTTCCTCTGACCACTGTCTAATCCAGCAGAAGACAGCAACTGCTTATCCTCATGGACTCCAGCTGTCATGTGAGGCTCATTCCTAACAAATTTGCAGCTGGCAGGAGAGCAATGGAGGGACAAGAGAGTAGCACACCCTCCATGGTCTCTAAACCCAAGCAAGAGGGACTTTGGGAGCAGCCAGGCCAAGCACTGATGTAAAACAGCCATGGCCCCTTCTGGAATGTCTCCCTCCCAGCCTTGTTCACAAATATTAAAGAAAAAGATGAACCCCCTCCCCAAACAAGTTTGAGAAAAAAGGGGCCACTAACATATCAGAGCAGCCACAGCTTCCACCATCTTATTAGCTGGACCAGCTGGCTTCTTTTCTAACTGCCAGCTGAACACAAACATGAGACTCACCCATTCTCTCCATGAGGTAAAGATGACAGATATTCATCTAACAACCTTCTAGGAGGATTATGCAGAACTCCAGCCTACTTCACCGTTCTACTAGATAAAGGCCTTCAGTCTGTAACTTGGGGAACTTTAATCCTCCTGGGGATCAAAGACACCTGTGAGGACGGCTGTGTCCTATTCAAGAATATGCCCTCCTTCCTATACTGAGCCCTGGAGATAGGGAAAGGAGCAGATGTGGTCCTTACTCTTAACAAGTCACCTGTCCAATGAAGATACCAGCTTGCAGACAAGAAAATGCACATTACTGGTGGGGCCCAGGTATGACATGGGAGAATGAGCCCTCAAGTCAGCTTTGGGAAATCAAAAAAGACTTCACAGAGGAGTAAGCATTTGAAAGGGGTGCTGGCAGTCAGACAATTTAGTGTAAGAGTTGCTTCAAAGGATAAGATGGGACAGAGTCACCAGAGCAGAGTGTGTTTGGGGTCAGTGAGCTGGCTGCTGTGGCTGGAGAATGAAACAAGAGGGACAACCAGGTCAGGGAGGATGCTGAAAAGGCAGGTCAGGGCCAGATGATCCAGACCTGGTGGGTCCATCCAAGGAGTAGAAGTCCCACGCTAGAGACAAAGGAAGGCACTGAAGCTGTTCAGTGTGAAGAGGCAATGTGGTCAGGGCTACAGATCAGCATGAGTCTTCAGGCAATAGCCCAGAGCAGATTCCAGGAGCTCAAGGGAAAATGACACTATATTAGTGTTCGGCACACAAGAAGGTCTCAATAGATATCTGTTAAACAAATAACACCCAGACCCACTGTAGTGGTCAAGGAAGACATGGTGAAGAAGCAAGAGTTGAATATAGAGTTGAGAAGAATTAGGGAAACCAAATAGGAGTGGGGAAGGGGAGGGGGCAAGTGTGGTAAGGAGATAAGGACTCCAAGGGTGACTCCAGGTTTCTTATTCAGCTGGTGGCATGATTCAATGGCACAGGGTGGCACAAAAGGAGGGAGAGGAGAGAGAAAAGCAAGAGCAAGAGTGTGGCCATGTGAGGCCTAAGGCCCTGAGGTCGCCCTGGGCAGTGACTCTTGTAGACAACAGGACAGACATGTCTGAAAATGAGAAGCAAAACCAGCGCTGGAGGATTAGTTCAGCAGGGTTCACTTGAGCCTGGCTGGGGACGAGGGGCAGAAAGGAGACAGTGGAGTCCCTGGGGATGATCTTGGGGTACAGCACTCCTGAGTGGCAGATGCAGGAAAAGTGGTTTGCCATGGGAACTGAAGTACTCCAGGATGTGGACATTTCCAGAAAGGGTGGCAATGGCCAACAGTGAGGAAGCAGCAGAAACTCAGGGAAGGTCACATCCACAAGACAGATTTTATTTGCCAACAAAGTTAGTGCTGACCCAGGTGAGAGAATTCTTTAGTGGGTTGCAGAGGCAGAAGACTCCACAGAGGTGTATCAAGAATGGACAGACAGTGAGGGCACAGACACAGCCAGAACAGACCACATTTCATTCATTATTCCTTGAAGGGCAGGTGAAAAAAATAGGAAGGGAGAACTAACAGGCAAGGGCAAGGGAGGCAGGACTTTTGAAGATGGGATGGATACAAGCAGCTATATAAGCTGATGAGGAGAGGAGACATTGCCTGTAGATGTGTGAATAAAGGGGAAAGGCACTGGGGAGAAGTCAAGTCCCTGCTGCTTTTCTTACAAGACTAGGGAGAAGGCCACTAGTCCAGCACACATGTACACATGATTCTGGCTACTGGTGAAGGAGACTATTAATAGCACTATTTTCCACACATCTGCTGGGTACCATCTAATCCTCTCAAATACCCGTTAAGGTGAGCATTACCATTCCCATATTACACAGGAGAACTCAGAGGCTCAAAGAAGTTCATTAACTTGCCTAGAGACACAAAGCTGGCAAGGGGCACAGCCTGGATGTGTACTGACATCTGTCTTGTGCACTCCCCTCTCTCAGACTGTCCACCAGCCTCCATTTCTGAAACAGGAAGTGCAGTAATCACTGAGAGACCAGGCAGAGGAGAATGGGGGGCAGAGAGGCCTAAGGGGTTGAAGGGAGCTGAGACACACAGGACTGCTGGAATTGGAAGCTGAGAATGGGTGTCTCTGCCTCATGGCTACATGGATTCCCTTAAGATTCAGGCTTGATAGCAGAGGTGGTGGCTGAACTATCCCATGATTAGGGTACTGCAGGTAGGGCAAAGATAAATAGACAAGAGCTGAGGTGCTGACAAAAAAATAAGTGATCTTCCATGGGGCATGAGCTATTTAGGGAATGAGTGAAGCCCAAAAGGACCTAGTCACTGTGGGAGAATAGGAATCCACATACTGACAATCCAAGAGAACTGTGTGGCAAATGAGGGCATGGGGTAAGGGAGACAGTGGTCAGGTGGTGACAAAAGAGGAGCAGGCCTGGTAGATGACAAACTCCCAGGTGTGGCCCTAAAGTATCTGGCTCACACAAAGCTCAGTCAAAAGGCTGGGGGTAAAGAGGGTATAGGACTGAAAGACTCAGGAGTGGAATGAGATGGGGTTTGGGCAGAGACCTCCAAAACTACAAGAAGATGGTGAGCAGGACCCCCATTCCAAGTACATGTGGGACAGGGAACAGCACATGAGCATTCCAGGGAGGTCCTCTGGGTCATGCTTTCAACTCTGTGTGCAACTGGGCAGCAACACCACCAATGGATAAAGGACAAGAAAACTTTGAAGGAGCCCTCACCAGGCAGCTGACACTGTCCTAGATGCTTTCACATGTTCACTATAGTTCTCACTGAATACCTCCAAAGTAGATGTTCTCAGAGAAAACCTTTCTTCATCTAGTTTCTATTTTACAGATAAGAGATCTAACGTTCCAACAGGTAAAATGACTTGACAGAGGTCATGTAGCTGGTATGGGGTAAAACAGAAATTTGAACCCAGACTGTTTGGAACCAACAAAATAAACCATGGGGTTTTGACATTACACACTCCCTTATCACTAGCTGTGTGATCTGGGGCAAGTCACCACACCTCCCTGTCTTTAATTTCCTCACCTAGACAGCAGAGATAGTTGACACCTCATTAGGTTCCCATGGAGACCAAAATAAAGAACACACATAAAATGCTGAGCACCCTTCCTGGCATACAGCCCATTTTAGAGTCATTTTAAGTGACCATCACTAAGAAGGTGTCAAGTGCAGCCTCAGAGCTACAATCCAAGCAACCTCACTATCAGAATCCCTACAAATGGAAATTAGGAACCAAACAAATTGATGAATCCACTGCTTTCCAAACTCTCATCACTGCCATCTGAAACTCAGGAATAAAATAGATGTCAGAAACACATCCCTCACCACCCTAACTCAGGAGCAAACTATGTGAGCAGCAAGAGATACCTGTACATTATGTTTTGTTGTGAACTATACCCTATAGCAGTGGTTCTCAAACTTTTGTGTACATAAGTGTCAGCCCTGTGCTTTTTATGGAAATGCAGGTTCTTGGCCTCCACCTCCAGCTTCAAGTTCCCTACGTATGAGTGGGTCCAGGACTCTGAACTTCTAATAAACCCTCATGGTGATTCTGATGCATGTGGCCCAGAAATCACATTTTGAAAGCACAGCCCTCTTCCTTCTACTGTAGACTGCCTGCAGGAGTATTCACATGGTAGTGTGGAATATTCCAGAAATGTCATTGGTCAGCATGTCTTCTGCAATCCAGAGAGACGGTAACTGATGAGTCAATGTGAGGACTTTAACTCCATGTCTGCTCTACCCCCACATCATGGCAAAGGGAAACCACACATTGCAGCTGGATAGAAGTGGCTATGTTGGTCCCCCGCTCCGTCTGCACCAAGACCCTACTCACCAAGTTACCCCCTGAGAGTGGTATGTGCCTATGTTGGCTTTCCCTCAGATGGGACCTGCAAGTACCAGAAAACTGAATGTTCTAGGCTGCACAGGAGTTGCCCACCACCCAATAACTGATGAACTGTTGCCTAGATTAAATAGCATCCTCCATGAGTTAGTAATGAACATCCAGGACTCTTCCCCACCCCTGTGCCCACATCCAGCGAGTCACCAAATCTCCAGATGCCCCTTTCTTGGGAAGTGGAGACACTGACTGGGAGACTCTACCCATCCAGCACTTCCCATGTCCTAAATGCATCCAGACTACTCCAACCCCAGCACTTTGCAAGATGTCTTACACAGAGAGGTTTCTTAGTAAGACATGATGGATGGAGTAGTGTCAATTGAGTAAAATGGCATAACCAGTGACATCATGCCATAAGTGTACAATACTTCCCCAAAATATGTCCTTGGTACCTGAAAGTCCACAGGAATTGGGCCATAGGGAACACTGAGGTTTAAAGCTTGGATGTCTTCCCGCAGCCTGATGTCCATCCAAGGGTTATAGGCCACAGGAGGGAGGCCAGCAGGGACCTGGGGATCAGGAGCCAGGGTGATGTTCTCCAAGGGGTACAACTTCTGAAATTCCTTGGGAGAAAGCACACAAAGCCAACAGGTTGTCACTCTTTTGGCAAAGGTACAAGGCTTAGAGTCTATTGGCATTTATACTGCCTTTTCTCTAAGCCTGTGATGCATTTACATGGTGGCTCACTAACACTGCTGAAGTATTTCCCCCACCTTAAAGTCAGATATTAAGTCACTACCACAAGATGTCAGTGGTAGTGAAATAATGCAACTTGTTTTCTACAGAGTAGTGACACCTCTCTTCTCTCATACAAATCATGCCTTCTTGTTCCTATCTCAACCTAAAGTTATAGACAGATGTTGTCAGTCCCCAAACAACCCTCAGGTTTGTTAATTCACTGGGACTCAGCACATAGTCATACTCATGGCTATGACTGGTTACAGTAAAAGGAGACCAAACATATTCAACCAAGAGAAAAGCCACATGAATGAAGTCTGGGGAAAACCAGACATAAGCTTCCAGAGTCCTCTCCTAGTTAAGTCACACAGGATGTGCTTAAATTCCCCCAGCAATGAGTTGTGTGATAACATGCATGAAGTGCTGCTACTAGGGGAGCTCATTAAAGCCTTTGCACCCAAAGTTTTAACTGGGTTTGTTTTGTCTGCACATATAAAACTTCTAGACTCGAAGCAGGAAGGTAGGGTTTTGCATAAATGGTTTAGGTATAGTGAGCCACTCATCAGTACTGGGAATGGTAGGAGCACACCAGAGACCCAGGTTCCCAGCCAAGGGTCAAGCTCATAAACAGGATTTCCAAAAAAGAGCTTGTGCAACCTCTTTTTTTGCACAAGAAACAGAAGTGAGACTCACTCCATCAAGGGGCTGACAGCTCCTGCTAGGAAGGCGAGATCCCCTCAGCCAATCAAAGCAAGATACCAGCAGCATCAAAGAACATGCCTTCTGGTCTCAACTTTCATCAAAAGTAAGGGATATTCTTTTTCAAAGTCAAAAGAATGGGCTTCTCAAGCCCAGGAAAAACATGATAAGGAAAAACTGAAAAAAAGAGATTATAATCTCTTAACGATATACATGCAAGCATAGGATTTGAGTTTCCAACTAGAAATGCAGTGCCCTGTGTGTAAAGGGTCTGACCTGAGAGGCTCTATAGGAAAGTCAGTTACTGAAGAGGGATTCACATTCCCTGGAACTGTGTCCCAAGGACAATCCCCTATTGCAGGCTTTGGCAGCTCTGATTCACTTCTCTATGATGATTTCACCAACCAACCCAGCATTTACTCACTGAGTTCAAGGAAAGAAAATAAAATCTTCCAGTGAGGGAAATTAGAAAGCCAAGCATTTCTAATAAGATTCTTATATGTCCTAAGTCTGCTACTTAGCCTTGACCTCTGAATCCCATCTTCATACTGTTAAGTATACTAGTGTCATCAGGCATCTCTAATGACCAGCGACAGCAGGATGTGGTCACCCTAACTACACAAATACCTCCTTTAACAAACGACAAAGCTGTCATAGTTATATTGTATCAGCCCTCAGCCAGCTTTTCACCTTGGGGTATCTGAAGGGTATGTGTGGCTTGTGATACCCAACAGCCAGGAAGAAAGGACTGGCAGATGTTTTCATTTTTTCCAACAATTGTATGGCTTGCTTGGTGCTCTGTTTGTCAGGCAAGGTACCCTCGGGTATATCTGCCATATCCACAGGGCAAATCAGGTTGGCATGGAGTTCTCCATCTGGCCCCCTACATGTCTTTCAAAACAAAACATAAAAAGTCAGATTTTTAAATGCAAGAAATAGAAGTCATGAATGTTACACACACAATGTATTTAACATTCATACCAGCAGTCCATTAAGTATTAGTCATGCAGGACAGGCACATAACAAGTAAGAACTAAAACAGAGAAGTATTCTTATTTTCCAGGGAGGGGCCCGAAATCAACCAGCACTTACCTCCCTGCTATTAATCTTCTGTCTCTAGGTCATAATTAAGAGAAACCCAAGTAAACTAATAATGAAGAAATCTGTCTTCAACTCAACAATAAAAATAAGCCAATTAAAAAATGGGCAAAGGACTTCAATAGATAGATATCTCTCCAAAGAAAACATACAAATGGTCAATAAGCACACATAAATATGCTTAACATCTTTAGTCATCTGTTGGGAGCTGCCCTACCTGGTTTCAGGAGCTGTAACCCCCACCCCCCACCATGGCTAAGGCTGACTGAGCGACCTTCGGACCATAAGCCTCTAAGGAGACAAAGCTTATCTCCCTATCAGGAGTGCCACTTCTGCTCCTTTTTCCATAACTGGCCCCCAATGCTTGATCAGTTAGCCAATGACAGGTAAGATTCCCTAATCAGGGAATGATCTAAGACAGGCATGATCACATGGAGGCCCCAGGGAAGGACTTGGGGGGCTACAGCAAAAGGGAGTGATGGACCCTCACCCCTTGGCTTTGACAAAGCCTGAGTCCTCATTCTGCCTACGAGACATCTCCTAATTTCTTGGCTATCTTGCCTCCTCTGCCTGACTTAAGCCTGAAACAATGACAGAGGGCAGTGCAGCCCTGTGCTGGAAACGGCAGGTTCCCCAGGTAATCAGGACTGAGAAAGAATACATAAACTCCTGTGAAACCTGCTTTGCTAAGCATGCTCCTAATTAAATGATAAAGGCCTGAACAGGAAATGAGTTTGTTTCCCAAGGTTTTGTAGCCTTGTAGCTGATAGACCCTGACTCAGAATGAGCCCTAATAGTTCTTTGTATGCTATCTATCATTTGATTCTTTCTGCCTGACAATGATTAATAAGCTGTACCCGTATTCCTGCACAAATTAAACCCAATAAAAGCCTGTCTAGGCAAGGGTGCTCAGTGCTCTCCTCTTGAGAGAGTGGCCAAGTCGCTATGAGGCACCCTCCCCTTGAGAGGGTAGCCATGCTGTCCCTTTTCCTCGACAGGACTTGGCAGTCTGTGTGAATTTGTCTCATATCTCATCCATAACACCGCAGACACCATGGGCTGGTGTCTGCGACAGTGATCATGGAAACAGAAATCAAAACTGCAATAAAATAATTACTCATACCCACTAGGATGGCTATAATTTTTTAAATTTTTATTTATTTATTTATTTTTAAAAAGAGGAAGGGAGGGAGAAAGAGAAGAGGAGAAACATCAATGTGTGGTTGCGTCTTGCACACCTCCTACTGGGGAACTGGCCCACAACCGAGGCATGTGCCCTGACTGGGAATCGAACTGGTGACCCTTTGGTTTGCAGGCCAATGCTCAGTCCACTGAGCCACACCAATGAGGGTAGATGGCTATAATTTTTAAAAATGGAAAATAACAAATATTGCCAAGGATGTGGAAATATTGGAATCCTCATGCATTGTTGGTTGGAATGTAAAATGATGCAGCTGCTTTGAAAAACACTCTGGCAATTCTTTAAACAGTCACATATAGAGTTATTATATAACTCAGCAATTCTTCTCCTGGGTGTATACCAAAAAGTAAAATCCTAAGTCCACACAAACACTTGACCCAGCAATTCTTCCCAAGAGAATTGAAAACTTAAGTCCATAGAAAAATTTGTGCATGAATGTTATAGCAGCTTTATTCACAGCAGCCAAAAAGTGGAAACAACACAAATGCCCATTAACTGATGAATGGATAAATAAAATGTATTTGACTATACAATGGAATACTATTTGGCTATAAACAGTAATGAAGCTCTAATCCATGCTACAACATGGATGAACCTCAAAAACATTATGCTAAGTGAAAGAAGCCAGACACAAAAGGTCATATACTATATGATTCAATTTATACAAAATGTCCAGAATAGGAAAATCCAAAGAGAAAGAAAGTAGATCAGTTGTTACCACAGACTAGGGGTTGAGAGGAAATGGGGAGTGAATAATAATGGATACAAGGCCATTTTGGGGGTAATGAAAATGGTCTTAAATTGATTTTAGTAATAGTTGTACAACTCTGTGATTATAATAAAAATCATTGAATTATACACTCTAAAGGGTGATTTTTTTATGGTATATAAATTATATCTCAAAATTTTTAACAAAATAAAAAATCTGTCTTCAATTTCAAAGACAGATTAAGGCTTGTAAGTGACAGGGTCTCAGTCAACTAGATAAGGTGACAGTCCATGAAATTCCCAGATCTTCAACCACATCATGCACAGAATGGAATCTCCTGTCTCATTTCCCAAAGTGGCCATGGTGGCCAAAGGCCAAAGTCAGTTTTGACTATGATTTCTACCTCACAAAGACTCAGAGGCAATGACAGCTACTGCTCCATCTCAAAGAAGAGTGTCCTTCCACAGGCTGCCTTGTTCACCCTGCCCCAGGAATGGACAGCCCAGCACCTGACTCCCAGTACCTGCTCCCCTCTTTATGACCCACGGCATTCATGGGGGATTTTGTGCAGTCAGACCCACCACTTTGAGAACAAATATGAAAGGTGGGAAACAGTGATCTAGCATTTGAGAAGTCACTAGAAAATAGCAAGATGAGAATGGGGGGATTGAGATGGGGTCTTCTAATCTCATTCTGTTAATATTCAAGTTACAAGTCAAAGGTCAGAGCCCTTAGCTTTCACTGAATTTTGAAATAGAAAGTTGTCAAGAATTTATAATACTCCTCTGCACCACACCATCCCCCACAAATCTATAGCCTTCTCCACATAATAGCTCTAAAAACCTCCAAGGAGCATGTCATTTCTCATTCCTACAGCTGGTTTTCTGAATTTCTCAAATTATGGACTTAAGTTTCATTTATGCATTGGGGATGCCAAGATTAAGTTTAAGTTTCTTTGTATATCCCTTTTTTCCATAATGCTCTAAAACTGTAAAACCCCTATCAAAGCACCTGAACATAACCATTAGGCCTAACACAGACAGGCAGACAGATGGTATGCCTTTCTTTCAGCCTGGGTTGAGGTTCCTGGAGCACAGGTCTCTATTCTCATTTCCATGTCTCTGCATCTCCTACAACCCTTAGCACAGAGTCTTATCCAGAATGAGCACTAAGGAGCTATTAAATGAGTTTTAGGCACTTGAATATAAGGTTCTAGAATAAGACATGCCCACCAGGTTCTAAAACAAAGCTACCTTTCCCATTGGACCTAATGCCAAAGATCACAACACTTGTCTGCCAAGTCATGATCACAAACAAAACTCACACACCTCAATGGATAACTGGCTTGGAAGAAGGTATAGTATACATAATAGTTCAACTTAAATTACTAGACAGGGTAAAAGGGGTTCCTCTTCAGAACTGTATCCATTTCACTTCATTACCTTAGTATTTTCATACTTTTCAGAGGAGGGATGATAAGGTGGAACAGACCAGCTATATGGAGAATCATCACTATGGTTAGAAGATATTCCTTAAGGGGGAAAAGAAGAAAGTCATTAAATAAACTATGGACCATCTTTCAATGCCCTCCCCACCAAAAGTTAAAACTTTGTAAACAACTGGGGAAGAATCATCTCCCCTCTTTGGGCCTGTTATTTTATCTATAAAATCAAGAGCTTAGGCCATATGATAAGAAGCCCCATTAAAGTCAACTCTCTCTAGGTTTCTATTTTAGTATTAAGCATCTGACCTCCCACTCTTTTAAGCCCTGGCAGTTCATGCTAGGCTCTGAGGAAGAAACCTAAAATAGTAAGTGACTGAGATAAGCCAGCCTGTTAGAGCAACAGAGCCCTGCAGAGCCCTTGCTGGAGCCTTACACCTGCCCTATGAAGGAGATGGCAGAGGCATTGGCACCACCATGGGCCACTGGGGAGGGGGAGGGTCAGAGAAGGTTGGGGCCCTACCCAATGCCAACCAGATATTAGATGAATGAGCCTGGACTTCAATCCATGGCTTAGAACTCCAGGTTCGGTGCTCATTCATGAAGCATAAACCCACTTCTAAGCTCAGTACTTAACATCCTATTTGGGAAGACAAAATAACAAAGTGTGAAACCAAGGAAGGGCTGCTAGCTATGCAGAGAGTAGAAGTGCTGTGTTAAATGTGGGAGGCCCAAGGTACAGAGGTGATATGGGTTCAGTGATGGTTGGCAATGAGGGCTTCTAGGGGTCATCAAGGCTTGCAAGGGGTCTGAAGGGAAGTTCTACCTATGGGATAAGCCAGGAGGAGCAGAGAGTGTTGTACAGTCAGAACCAGGGGAGAAAGAGCATCTCCAGCAGTGACACATTGGGGGACAGTGGATGGAGGGCTCATCAGCACAATAAGCCCAGTGGATAGAGCACAGGCCACTGACAGACTTGGATTCAAATGCCTGCACTGCCCCTTAGTACTTGTGCAATTTTGGGCAAGACACTTGACCTCTGTGATCCTCAATTTCCTCCTCAGGAAATGATGACTATGATAAAAATCTACTTTGCATTGTGCTGAGAGGATTAAAGGAGGAGCCAGCACAATAAGTGGCACATACCTAACATTCAATCAATGGTAGCTGCTGTCATCCTGGACAGGTTCTTTCCTGACAGAACAAGGACCCAGTTGAAAAATGTGTTTCCACAAGGACTGCAGGCAAAGCTTTTGTTCTATGGCTAACATGCAGTGCTTACAGCCTGATCCCAAAATCTAACCATCCAATGGGAGGCCAAGCAACACCACTCAGGCATTGTCTGGCCTACCTTCTTGAAACATGATCTCCCTCCTGCTGGACTTCTTCCTCTCCCCAAAACTGTCTTTTTCTCCAGCTATACTGAGACAAGGGTTATTATAATATGAGTACTGACTACAGAAGGTTCTCTTAATGGTGGGCTTTTGGTTGCACAACATGATTCCTGACAGATTCACCTTCAAAAATGAGCCCAACTTAGTCCAACTATAAGTTACTTTCAACCTGGACTGGTCAGCTGGGTTCCAGAAGAAGTCTTCTGATCCTGCCAATGTAAGCAGTGAGCAAAAAGAAAGCTACTGAAAATGTTCAAGTAATAGCCCCTAATGATAAGCAATGTGGTCCATACAGAGCTTGGGTTTTCAATGTACTTTCACACTCTTGGACTACCAGCATTGGGGTGCTCCCCTGGAAGGTAATCAAGGCAGCTATGACTCCAGCTTCCCAGAGAAGGAATCTGAGACTCAGAGTGTAAATGATTTGCTCAAGGTCAACTACACAGTTAAGAAGTGGCAGAGCTGGGACTGGATGCTAGGGACCTAAATTCCTCGTGGCACTACCATCAACAGTTCACTCTGCCTCCAGAGATATTCATCCCAGCTGAATGCATGACAGCAAAAACCTGAAAACAACTTGGACTAAAGTACAGTACATGTATATGTTAGACTACTGTACTGTTATTTCAAAAAAACAAAAACAAAAACTTTGTATTAAGAGTAACCTAAGAGGAAAATTTTGTTAAAAAATCACAACACAAAATTTTATGTACAGAAATATCTCCAATTAGAAGAACAGTGTGCCCAGAAGAGGGTGGACATCGAATGCAGCTCCCAGCAGGGTTCTGTGATTACAAGTGATTTACATTTAGTTTACACTTTCCCTTTTTACCAACTTTTTGTCAAGTAATCATGCAATTCTTCTGTAAGTTAAAAACAAGTCTTAGAGTTAGTCTGTGCTTCAGCATTCTCATTTTGGCATTAAAGAAAGTCAGTTTTTCAGGGGGTGCTGAAGGTCAAAACTGGCAGACCCTGGCACCCTATAGGTCCTGGATACCAGCTTACATTGCTCTTACTGACCTAATTCACAGACCTTAAGCAGCAACCCCTTTCTTGGGAAAGAAAGCAACAACAGCTGGCCAAATGGGACATCCTCAGATGTTCTAACCCTTAAATTCCCAACTTTACTAACAGGGACCCTGGGGTACAGAGGCATAGAGCTAGAACCTCACCCAACACTGTCACATCCCCAACCAGTTCACTCCCTTCTACCCCATGAGCTGACAGAACCAAACAGTACCATGACTGATTCCTGAATGGAAGAAAAACTCCTTCTACCCCTTTTTACTTTGGGTGAGAACATGAAGCCAGGTTGAGAAGTTAAGATTTTGCAAAAAGTAAGCAGTGAATAATGAGGTGTCTACCCAGTCCCAAGAGGCCTCTCCAAAGACAGCCCCAGCCCCAGTACAGGATACCCTGTGGTTGGGCATGAAACAAAAAAATAACTCAGACTTTGGACAGTAAGCAGTACCAGGGTGAAAGACTTTTCCAACCGACATAGTCACGTAGCCATTCTCCTTGAAGTACTGGGGGATGGTGGAGAAGTTTCCAGCCTGTACTCTCCAGTAGGAGTTGAAGTCATATAGGCGCGTGGTGTCAGGTCTCCTCCCAGTAAGGAACGACACTCGGCTTGGGGCACACACTGCTTGCTGTTAGGGAGCAGAAGCAGAGGGAAACACTATCAGAGGAAAATAGTCTGGGAGCTAAATTGTAACCAGGGAACCTCCAGAGTCCTTAGCAAACAGCTTGGCTGAATCATGCAGATCTGAAAGCCAAGTAGTGGGATTTGGGTCTTACCCAGTCACCAAAAATGTCTCCCAGGAAAGAGGGAGGAAAAACTCAGCCCCTCAAACCAGCAGATTTTGTTCTCCTTCTACACAGTTGTGTCTCACAGGTGCACAGAGCGGGCAATGGTACTGGGTGTGGCCCCGTGAAGAGGTTCAGGAAGGAGTGCTGCCATAGCAAGCTGGCTGGCACTTGCTCAAGGATAGCTGGCAGGTCTGAGGGTGACATTCTGCCCCACCCCTTCCTGCTCAGCCCCAGGAAACCTACTCTTTGGTGAATGAAGCTGGTCAGGACCATCCTAAGGAGAGGACCCCTTGAAAACACAGTCTTCCTTGTCAGTGGACAACCAGGTTATATCAATGCGATTTTCCAGATGACGCTTCTCTCTGATAGAGATGCTGGGCACAATCTGTGCCATCTAACAACTGCTGAGGCAAGCCCCCCCACTCAGCGTACAAGACACACATCCACACCTAAAGGACCCCAGACATACCTGGGCAAAGGCATTCTGGAAGAGGAGACTGTGGGATGCCAGTTGGTCGATGTTTGGGGACTTTATGAGCTTGTCCCCGTAACAGCCCAGGGAGAGGCGCAGGTCATCCACAATGATTAGAAGGACATTCAAAGCATCTGCATGGGAGGGTGGGGCTTCAGTGAGATGACCTGCACTGACACTGAACCCTTCACTCATGGTGGGTGCTAGGGTATTGAAAGGGCCAAGGCTGTAACCCCCACCCTAGCAACCCAGCTAACCAAGCCAGAGATGGTGGGAGAGGGTAAAAAGAAGAAGCCCCAGTCTTAGGTAGCAGGGTGAGGCTTTGGCAATAGCCTCAGGCCTGGATGAGGGAGGGAAAGAGGAAGAGATCAAGGGAGAGAGAGGGTGGGAAGTATAGAGGAAAGGAAAAAAGGATTTAGGGAGGGAGGGAAATGTGAACAGAGGGAAGAAAAGACAGTGGATGGGATGGAAGAAGGGTGGGTGTAAGGATGAATAGATGGAGGGAAGGAAAAAGGAACACTATGAGGAAGAGAGCTAGGAAGGAAAGGATGGATGTAGTGAGGGAAGAATGGAAGGGAGCTGGGAGGGGAAAAGCGGGCCCTACAATCAGGGCAGGGAGGGGCATAGGCATAACCTTTGGTATTGTTGCCCCACACCGCTGACTCAAGAGAAGCGCAGGAGCCCAGGACCAGGCTTAGCCAGAGTAGGCCCCGGTCCAGCAGCGGCATTTCTGCCTCCGTGCAGCCGCTCCTGGGCGAGGGTGACAGGCCGCAGCGAAAGTGTAGAACCTCAGGCGCTGCTGCCGCTGACTCAGACTGTGGGGCACGGTCTCCAGACTCACAGGCCCGGGTGCCGCCAAAGTGCAACTGCGCCTGCGCGCTTCGTTCCCGCCCCACTTCTAGGAGGCGGGGCCTGGTGGCGAGAGTGAGGCTCTAGTGAGCTACGGATCCTCTTGGGAGACCTGCTGCAGGGAGTTTTTCCAGGTGTTTCCAAAGTTTTGAGATGCAACCACTGTTCTTAACCAGCAGTGTCCTGCCTCTTTGCCCTAGCTTGAGTTATGCTTCTCACCTGGATGCCCTTTATTTCTTCTTTCTATGAAAGTAACTTTTCCTTACAGACAACACCAAATGCCATTCGCCTTGAGTGAGGCCCTTTAAGAACCAGGCTTCCTGATCCCCTTTCCCATGCATTTGTTCAGCAAACACTAAGTACCACAGATATGAACATCAAACACTATAGGGGGCTTGAGAGTTCTAAGTCCCTGGCCTTGTGGAGTTTGCAGACAATAAATAACATAACAAAACAAAACAAAAACAGAATGTCAGTGGACATGAATGGTCTGGAAGGGAGTTGCTGCTTTTTGTGGAAGTGGTGGGTAAAAGGACACTTGAACAAAATCTCCAAGGAGGTGAGAAAACAAGCTATGTGGATGTCTGCAAGAAGGGTGATCTAGACAGAGGAAGCAACCATTGTCCTGATCATGTTTGACAGTGTTAGAGGACCAGAGCCCAGGTGTGGCTGGCTGGTGACATGAGATAGGAGGAGTGAAGGTAATAACTTCCTAACAGAAAACATTTACTGTCTGTCTGGGACTGAAGGCTGGGAAAGGACATCACAGTCCCACAGTCCCCATCCTCCTTCTGACTCACCCCAACTCCTCAGTGAAATAACCTAACACAGTTCCAAGTGGACTGGAGATCTTTTTTGCATGAAGAAATGCATAAATATTAGTATTGTTATCGAGTATCCTTATGACCCAGGCAACATACTAATTTTCTCCTCATAGCAATAATAGGAACTAGATGCTGCTATCATTCCCATTTTACAAACCCAGAAATTAAACTCCAAGAGGCTGAATCACTTGACCAAGGTCACACAACCAGGAAGCAGAGGAGCAAGGTGGCTGTCAATGAGAGGCATGCTTCCTCACATGATAGCCAGAACACGGTTATGGCCTGTGGCCTGCTGCCACTGCTGCTGCACTTGCTTTGCTATTTCTTCAGGATCCAGCATGGGTGATTGTTTACACTGGAGCCTGACTGGATTCCCCCTGGGGAGGGCCAGCTTCTGGCTGTTCTCCTGTCTCAAACTCCCAAAAAGAAGCTAGCCAAACAATGTACTGGTCCCTACGATGTCTTGTTGACAATGCACACTTCCCTAAAGCTGATGGGACTCAAGCCCTAGATCCACCACACACAGATAAAATAGGCACTGCCTGAGGAGGACTTGAATTCTGCTGCTGTTGTTGATGCTGAAAGGGAAAGTTGGACCTGCACTCCAGAAGGAAATTTGAAATTTTTCTTTAGGAAAACGACAGTGACTCCCAATGCAAACTAGCAATGTTCCTTTTATTTTATTTATGCATTTGCAAATCTAGGGACCTTTAATTGCCAGATCCTGAGTTAGAGTATGTTCTTTCCCACTGAGGAAAAAAAAAACAAACAAAAAACAAGAATTGAAAGTGAGTTATAGTTATTTCTGAACACGTA
Source organism: Phyllostomus hastatus (assembly GCF_019186645.2). Lineage (NCBI taxonomy): Eukaryota > Metazoa > Chordata > Mammalia > Chiroptera > Phyllostomidae > Phyllostomus > Phyllostomus hastatus. The sequence goes on from NW_025334029.1 coordinate 3,940,153, forward strand.
AAAGTGTATAGAAGGTTTGTAAAAGTTTCAGGTGTGTAGAAAATTGTAGAGGATATAGTATGTTGTGAAACTTTTAAACCTGAAAGAAAGAAAACCTCAGCTCTTAGGTGCAATTATACTTTGCTTGATTTTTTTCTTGCTTACTTTCTGATCTTATAGAGACTTTGTTCAAACTCTATTGTTCTGTGTGAATTGGGAATCCTCTGTCTCTACTGTTTGGCCATTGGCACCTAGTAGAGATCATCAGAGGCAAGCCTGTGGTGAGAGGTCATGTCTCTGCCAAGGGACCAGTGAATGCACTGGTAGGTGAGAGAGTGCCTCTATCATTGGGGCTTTGTACCATTGAATGCTGGTGGGCGTACCATCTGTGGATAAGAAGTCATGCCTCTGTCAGGAGACCAGTGGGCATACTGACAGGTGAGGGAATGCCTCTACCACTGGGGCTTTGGGCTATTTAGGACCTGAGAAAGGCTGTCTATGTGACCAGTTAGTGTGACCGGAGGTTATGAGACAAGGTTCTAAGACTGGTTCTAGTCCCCCCTTTTTTGGAACTCTATCTTTGCTTTGGACTTCGCTTTGGTTTCAGAAAGAATTTGAAGTTTCCCAGGGAGAGTTAAAACTTCACATCGAGTGGAACATAAACAGTGAAAGGTATAAGGCATGGAAATGCAATCTTGATGGATATTGGAAGACAAGGATTTTTTCTTCACACTTTGTATTTTTCTCCCTTCCTGAGTCCTCCAGAATTTGATATTCTGAAGATTGTATAAAGTTTCTTTGCATAAAACCAATTAAGACCAGTTTCCAATGGTGGTTTTGTTAGCCAAGACTTTGACTGGAATGTCATGCCTGAAGCATGAGGCATGAAGCAGGAGGCATGCCGGAATTCTAATTGTTACCAGAAGGCCTTGAGGAGCTGAGATTGACTCTCAAAGCTAACAAAAGCCCACTGGAAAAGTGGCCTGGTACTGAGGTTGGTCATGTGGTTCATTGCAGTATTTCCAGGGAAGGAACAAAGATTGCTTCCCTGAAATATGACAAGGAGGAACCTTAAGACCCTTTGGGAACCTCAAGGACTTGAGGAATATAGGTACTACAGGAAAATCTATATGGAAGTTGTGTGGCTTGGTCTCTGTGCCCTGAAGGGTTGATTAAAGCTCAGTCTAAAGGTTCCTTGCATGAGTTCCAGCAAAACAGATTCAAAGAGCCTATGTGATCAATTGTTACTCTTGTTGTGTTTTTGCATATGAGTGGGCAAAAATTAAAACTGCACTTAATGCAGTCCCTTTAGTGACAATGAGGGTGATCTTAAGGAGAAAAATCATGTTTCAAGGAAAATCACAATGCTCAGTGATAGACTTTAGACTCTAATATAGCTAACTGACTTCAAAGTTTTGTTTTCACTTAGAAGTTGAACTGGGTTTGTGACATCAGAGATGTTCAATTTATGAGCAGGAAGAATTTTGTCAGATTGTCACTATTTAATATCATTCCAGGAAAGGCCTTGCAACTGAATGTCTTCTCAAGAGGCAGCCTCATGAACCCAGAGGCCGATTTGTGGGTTGTTATGTTAATTAACCTGCATGTTCTTCCTGTTTTCATAAGGCATATACCTATGACCTCATTATGTAGGTGATTGTTTACACTGTATAAGCCTTATTTGAGAAGCCTATGTGCATTAACACCTCCTGAGACTCAACAGTTTGACTAGACTGAGTTGTTGAGTTGGTCAAGTATAGGGTGGTCTGTCAGCTTCACTTAAAACTGCTTTCCTTTTCTGCCCTAATGGTTTAGACAGAAAGGGCCTAGGAGTGTTAATGGGGGAATCCTAGATATTCTCCTCAGCCCAAGTATAGTGGGCAAAAAGGCTTCAGATATGTGTGACAGACTTAGCACACCTTCCTCCAAGGAAACCATTTTTAAAATGTGGGACATTGCAGAATTGAACCCTACATCTATCATTTAGTTGTTATGGTTCTGATTGTGCCTTCTAACACTCTTGCCAAATTTGTCACCTCAAGAATACACCAAGGATGCAACTTGTCCAGCAATGCTATCCTTTAGACATTGTGCACACCACTTCCTAGGGACAACCAACCGACCTGTACTTTGCAGGATCCTTTTACCTCATGTGCCTCCTTTGAGCTTGTAAACCAAAGACCTAATTATCTACTTATCCTTATCAAAAAAAGCCATTAAGAAAAAATAACTCAGCCCTGGCTTGTGTGGCTCAATGGATTGAGCACCAGACTCCAAATCAAATGGTCACTAGTTCGATTCCCAGTCAAGGCACATGCCTGGATTGTAGGCCTGGTCCCCATAGAGGGCACATGAGAGGCAACCACATGTTGATCTTTCTCTCCTACTCTTTCTCCCTCCCTTCCCCTCTCTCTAAAAATAAATAAATAAAATATTTCTAAAAAGAAAAAAGAATTCAGTATAACCCAGTGTTAACAAAAGTAGAGAATGAGGTAAAAGTCACACACAGTTCCTGTTTCAAAAAATGTCTGCGTTTTTTTGGTGTACTGAATACTATGCTATCCAGGCTCAGCAGCAGGGATGGGGGAATACATAAGGGATAAAGAGGCAGACTTGTCCATGCCTGCCACCCTCCTCCAGGAGAGCACAGTCTATGGGAAGAGGGGTGGGGGGCAGAAGCATAACGTGATCATTGTAACACAGGCAGACTTTTAATTTGTCAAAAAGAAGGGTTTCCAAAAAAGAAACAATTGATGTGAAGACAAATTCACCTGACCCAACACTGAGTAAAACCTGTCTGACATGTTGCTGAGGTGTTAGAGTCCACCAAGAAGGAGCAGCTGGAAAGCCTGTTCTGAAAAAGAGCCAGGCCTCTAATAACAGATATGATGGATGAAAGACCAGACATGCCATCTCATCTGTCTTTCTGGGAAAGTTTAAATTTGAATAAAGGTGAAAAACTAGTATTCATGACAGCTGTGGAAGACACACCCTAAGATGACCCCAAATGAGTCACATCCTTAAATAATTCCTTCTCTTTGGGTGTGGATGGAATATGTACTTCTAACCAATAGAATATAGTGAAGGTGAGACAGGATATCACAACTGTGACTACATTATGATGGAGATATAAGTCAATTTTGCTAGCGCACACTGGAGAGATTCTCTTGTTGATCTTTGAAAAACTATATTGTAACTGCTCATAGAGAGCCCCACATGGCAGGGGACTGTGGGTGGTCTTAAAGACCTGAGGGCAGCCTTTAGCCAAGACACAGTAAGAAGCCAAGAACTCGGTCGTATAATCACAAGGAAATGGATTCAGCCAACAACCATATGAGCTTGACAGAAGACTTCAAACTCCAGAAGGGAATGCAGCCTGGCCAATACTTCAATTGCAGCCTTGCAAGACCCTAAGCAAAGGATCCAGCTAAGAGGTACTGGGACTCTTGCCCCCAAATCTGTGAACTAATAAATGTGTATTATTTTCAGCTACTAAATTTGTAGTATAGGAAATGAATACAACGATATCACTCATTCATAATATGAATAGAATTTGACCCCAAGGTCAGATACCTTCCTAGGGCCACCCAACAAAACTCAAATAGACGTGGAAGTGGCTTCTATATGGTTATGAAAGAAGCGATGCCACAAAGGAGTCAATGAGAGTAGGTATGAATTGTTCCACAGAAACTGTACCCATAAGACCAATCCACAAGCTCCCCCACAGTATGTGATGGCTACAAAATTCTGGGAGAAAAAACAACCTCTCTGTCCTCAATCTAGCTGTGGCTGTAATCAAAGAAAAGGTTGAGGGAAAAGGGATGTATTCAAGTTCCTGACAAAACTCAACAAGACAGAGATACAAATGAGCTTGAATTTGCAGAGCAAACAGAGGGGCTTAAAAGGTAAAATGTGGAAGTAGAGGGAGATGTGGTGCAGAAGAAGTGAAAGCAAAAGCTGAAGCCTGACTTTTTGGACACAAAATCCAAATTAAGGAACACAAAGCAGCAGTCATTGTTATAGACACCCTACACTGAGTAACTCCCACTTTTGCAGTTTCAAAAATGATATTTTTCAAAGTACCTAACACCCCAACTGACCAGAAAGTGAAATGCTTCCTAAATTATCAGGTGCATTCACACAGTAGCTTCAATTCATTGAGCACTTTTTAAGGGGATAGCTTTAGTTTCACTAAAATATTTGGCTGAAAGTATCATAAAATCAGGCCTCTGAGGTCTCCAGATTGATACTGCTCTGTAGCTTAGAGCCTACATGAGGTTTAAGAAGGACATAAAATGCAGAGTCCCAATCTTGCTATATAGAGTATATAAGAGAAAATATTAAATACATTTCTTCCTAATTCTTTTTTTTACCTTTTTTTTATTGATGTTCGAATACAATTGTCTCCATTTTCCCACCACCACTTCCCCCCACCATACTGACACCCACCTCCCACCCTCAATCCCACCATGCCTTGGTTCCATCCATAGGTCCCCCATAGCATGATCATTTATGTTCCTTTCCATTCTTTCCCTTGTTATTTCCCTCTCCCCTCCCCTCTGGTTACTGTCAGTTTGTTGTCAATATAAAAGTCTGGCTATATTTTGCTTGCCAGCTTGCTTTGTTGATTAGGTTCCACTTATAGGTGAGATCATGGTATTTCTCTTATACAGCCTTCTTATCTAGTAGAGCCCCACCCCCTCGTCCACTACAGATGAGAATAAGTCTACCAAGACATGATCCTATTGCGGAGGAAAGGTGGCCAATCTCTCAAATGAGAAGGGCCTCGAGCCTGTTCTTCAATGGGCTTTTATTAGGTTTAATTTCCAAAGGAATATAGGGCATATATGTAAAGCTCAATCATTGTCAGGTAGTAATGATCAAACAATAGATAACATTCCAAGAACTATGAGGGCTTATTCTGAGTCAGGGTCAGATAGCTAAGGGGCCATAAAACTTTGGGGAAACAAACTCATTTCATGCTTGGACCCTTATCATTTAAATTGAGGGTATTAGCAAAGCCAGTTTCACAGGATTTTATGCATTCTTTCTTAGGCCTGATCACCCCTGGGAACCTGCCCTTTCCAGCACAGGGCTACACCCACCTCTGGTGTCATTTAAGGCTTAAATCAGGCAGGGGAAGTAAGGCAGCTAAGAGATTAGGAGACTTCTTGCAGACAGAATGAGGACTCAGACTATGTCAAAGCCGAGGGGTGAGGATAAGCCACCCCCTTTTTCTATAGCCCCACAAGTCCTTCCCTGAGAGCACCTTTGTGACTATACTTGACTTAGGTCATTCCTTCCTTGAGGATTGTTACCCATCATTGTCTAAACAGTCATCCACCCGTGGCCAAGCAGGGTGAAGTAAAAGGGGGCAGAGGTGGCACCTCTGTCAGGGAGATAAGCTTTGTCTCCTTAATGATTTATGGTCTCAAGGTCGCTTTATTCAGCCTTACCCATGAGGGGACTACAGCTTCTGAAATCAGGCAGGGCATTTCCCAACACCACCTGGCTTACTTAACTTACCATAGTACATTCCAGTTCCATCCATGTTGTCACAAAGGGTAGAATCTCCTTTCTTTCTGCTGCATAGAATTCCATTGTGTAAATGTACCACAGTTTATTGATCCATTAATTTACCAATGGGAACCTAGGCTGCTTCCAGCACTTGGCTATTGTAAATTGTGCTGCTATGAACATTGGGGTGCATAGGTTCTTTTGAATTGGTGTTTCCGGATTCTTAGGGTATAAAACCAGCAGTGCAATTGCTGGGTCAAAAGGCAATTCCATTTTTAGTTTCTTGAGGAAATTCCATACTGGTTTCCACAGAGGCTGCACAAATTTGCATTCCCACCAACAGTGCATTAGGGTTCACTTTCCTCCACAACCTCTCCAACACTCATTGTTTGTTGATTTGTTTATAATGGCCATTCTGACCAGTGTGAACTGGTCTTTGTGGTTTTAATTTGCATCTCTCTAATGGCTAGTGAGCTAAGAATCCTCTCATATGTCTCTGGCTCTCTGTATGTCCTCCTTTGAGAAGAGCCTGTCCAGTCCTTTGCCCATTTTTTAATTGGATTGTTTGTCTTCCTGGTATTGAGTTGTATGAGTTCTTTATATGTTATGGAGATCAAACCCTCGTCTGATATATCATTGGCAAATATGTTTTCCCATATGGTTGATTCCCTTTTCATTTGATGATGTTTTGTTTAGCCACTCAGAAGTTTTTTATTTTGATGAAATCCCATTTGTTTATTCTTTCCTGTATGTCCCTTGCTCTAGGGGACATATCAGTGAAAATATTGCTGTGTGAAATATCTGAGATTTTCCTGCCTGTCTTCTCCTCTAGGACTTTTATGGTGTCATGACTTATATTTAAGTCTTTTATTCACCCTGAATTTATTTTTCTGTGTGGTGTAAGTTGGTCATTCAGTTTCATTTTTTTTTTTTGCATGTGGCTGTCCAGATCTCCCAACACCATTTGTTGAGGAGGCTATTATGTTTCCATTTTATGTTTCTGCCCATTTGTCGAATATGAATAGACCACAAAGACTTGGGTTTATTTCTGGGCTCTCTATTCTGTTCCATTGATCTATGTGTCTGTTCTAATGCCAGTACAAGACTATATTGATTACCATGGCATTGTAATATAACGTGATGTCAGGTATGGTGATCCCATCTACATTGATATTTTTTTACAAAATTGCTGCAGCTTTTCAGGGTCATTTGTGGTTCCATATAAATTTTTGAAGTGATTGTTCTCTATCTGTGAAATATGTCATTGGTATTTTAATAGGGATTGCATTGAATCTACAAATTTTGGGGGTAGTATAGACATTTTGATGAAATTAATTCTTCCAGTCCATGAACACGGTATATGCTTCCATTTGTTTGTGTCTTCCTTAATTTCATTCTTCAGTGGTATATAGTTTTCTGAGTACAAGTCTTTTACTTCCTTGGTTAGGTTTATTCCAAGCTATTTTATTTTTCTTATTGCTATATCAAATGGGATTTTTTCTTATTTCTGTTTCTGATATTTCATTGTTGGTGTACAAAAATGCCTACTATTGCCCTGGCTGGTGTGGCTCAGTGGATTGAGCACCAGACTGTGAAGCAAAAGGTTGCTAGTCCAATTCCCAGTCAGGGCACATGCCTGGGTTGCAGGCCAGGACCCCATTAGGGGGCACACAAGAGGCAACCACACATTGATGTTTCTCTCCCTCTCTTTCTCCTTCCCTTCCTCTTTCCCTAAAAATAGATAAATGAAATCTTTAAAAAATGTCTTCTATTTATTAATATTGACTTTGTATCCCACTGTTTTGCCAAATTCACTTATTAGATCAAGTAGTTTTTTTGGTGTAGTCTGTAGGGTTTTCTATGTACACAATCATGTCACCTGCAAACAATGATAGTTTTTCTTCCTCCTTTCCAATTTGGATGCCTTTTATTTATTCTTCTTATCTGATCACTGCGGCTAAAACCTCCAATATTATGTTGAATGGAAGTGGTGAATGTGGACAACCTTGTCTGGTTTCTGATCTTAGTGGGAGTGATTTCAGTTTTTGCCCATTGAGTATGATGTTGGCTGTAGGTCTCTTGTATATGGCCTTTATTATGTTGAGGAATGTCCTCTCTCTTCCCACTTTGCTGGGAGTACTTTTCCTTAGTAATTTCTTACAATCCTTTCTATTTCTGTGCTTTCAGTTGTAATTTCCCCTCTTTTATTTCTAACTGTGTTTATTTGGTCCTTCTCTTCTTTTCTTGATGAGCCTGCTTAAACACTTGTCAGTTTTGTTTATCTTTTCAAGGAACAAGCTCCTGGATTCATTGATCCTTAGAATTGTGCTTTTAGTCTCTATGTTGTTTAATTCCGCTCTGATCTTGGTTAGTTCCTTCCTTCTACTAGCTGTGGGCTGTCATTGTTGCTGTTCCTCCAGTCTTTTTAGGTGTAGTGTTAGTTTGTTTATCTGAAATGTTTCTATCTTTTTTAAGTAGGCCTGTATTGGAATGAAGTTCCCTCTCAGGACTGCCTTCACTGTGTCCCATAAGTTTTGGACTGTTGTGAGTTCATTTTCATTTATTTCCAGAAACTTTTTGAAATCTTCCTTGATCTCATTCTTGATCCATTCATTGTTTAATAGCATGCTATTCAATCTCCATGAGTTTGAGTGTTTTTTGTTTTGTTTTGTTTTCCTTGAGGTTGGTTTCTACTTTCAGGCCCTTGTGGTTTAAGAAGATACTTGATATAATTTCAATTTTCTTGAACTGTATTTTTTAAATTTTATTTTAATTGTTGTTCAAGTACAGTTTTCTGCCTTTTACTCATATCCCAGCAAACCCACCCACCCTCCCCATCTCCCTCCCATTTCCACCCCCCCATTTTTTGTCCATGTGTCCTTTATACTGGTTCCTGTCAACCCTTTCCCTTTTCCCCTGAAATTCCCTCCCCTCTTCCTTCTGGTCACTGTCACCCTTTTCTCAATTTCAGTGTCTTTGGTTATATTTTGCTTGTTTGTTTGTTTGTTTGTTTTTTTACATTCCTGTTAAAGATGAAATCATATGGTATTTGTCTTTCACTGCCTGGCTTATTTCACTTAGCATAATGCTTTCCAGCTCCATCCAAAAAGGACAGCAGCTCCTTCTTTCTTTCTAGTGCATAGAATTCCATTGTGTAAATGTACCACAGCTTTTTGATCCATTCATTTGCCGATGGGCACCTAGGTTACTTACAACACTCAGCTATTGTAAATTGTGCTGCTATGAACAATGGGGTGCATAGGTTTTTTTGGATTTGTGTTTCAGGGTTCTTAGGATATAGTTCTAGCAGTGGAATTGCTGGGTCAGAAGGCAGATCCATTTTTAGTTTTTTTTTAAATATTTTATTTATTTATTTTTAGAGAGGGAAGGGAGGGAGAGAGAGAGAGAGAGAGAGAGAGAGAGAGAGAGAGAGAGAGAGAGAGAGAGAGAGAGAAACATCAATGTGTGGTTGCTGGGGGTTATGGCCTGCAACCCAGACATGTACCCTGGCTGGAAATCGAACCTGGGACACTTTGGTTCCCAGCCCACACTCAATCCACTGAGCTACACCAGGGCCATTTTTAGTTTTCTGAGGAAATTCCATACTATTTTCCATAGTGGTTGTACTAGTCTGCAATCCCACCAACAGTGTGCACTAGAGTTCCCTTTTCTCCACAACCTCTCCAACACTTGTTGTTTGTTACTTTGTTTGTGATAGCCATTGTGACTGGTGTGAAGTGGTACTCATTGTGGTTTTAATTTGCTCGTTCTCTGATAGCTAGCGGTACTGAGCATCTTTTCATATATCTCTGGATCTTCTGTATGTTCTCCTTGGAGAAGTGTCTGTTCAAGTCCTTTGCCCATTTTTTAATTGGGTTTCTTGTCTTCTTAGAGTGGAGTCCTGTAACTTCTTTACTTTTTTGGAGGTTAAATCCTTCTCTGAGGTATCACTGGCAAATACATTTTCACATACTGTTGGTTCTCTTTTTATTTTAATACTGTTTTCTTAGCCATGTGAAAGTTTTTTATTTTGATAAGATCCCATTTGTTTATTCTTTCCTTTATGTCCCTTGCTCTAGGGGACATATCAGTAAAAACGTTGCTGTGTGGAATATCTGAGATTTTCCTGCGTATGTTCTCCTCTAGGACTTTAATGGCGCCACGGCTTATATTTAAATCTTTTATCCACCTTGAATTAATTTTTGTGTATGGTGTAAGTTGGCACTTGAGTGTCATTTTTTTTTTTGCATGTAGCTGTCCAGTTCTCTCAACACCATTTGTTGAAGAGGCTATTTTTACTCCATTTTATGTTGCTGTCCCCTTTGTCAAATATTAATTGACCATAGAGACTTGGGTTTATTTCTGGGCTCTCTGTTCTGTTCCATTGGTCCATGTGCCTTTTTTTCTGCCAGTACCAGGCTGTTTTCATTTACAGTTGCCTTGTAATACAGTTTGCTATCAGGTATTGTGATCCCCCCTACTTTGCTCTTTTTTCTCAAAATTGCAGCAGCTTTTCAGGGTTGTTTATCGCTCCATATGAATTTTTGAAGTGTGCGTTCTATGTGAAATATGCCATTGGTACTTTAATAGGTATTGCACTGAATGTGTAAATTGCTTTGGGTAGTATGGACATTTTGATCATGTTAATTCTTCCAATCCATGAACACAGTATGTGCTTCCATTTGTTTGTGTCTTCCTTGATTTCTTTCTTCAGTGTTGTGTAGTTATCTGAATATAGGTCTTTTACCTCTTTGGTTAGGATTATTCTTAGGTATTTTATTTGTCTGTTTGCTATATCAAATGGAATTTTTTTCCTTGATTTCTGCTTATGCTGTTTCATTGTTGGTATACAAAAATGCCTTTGATTTCTGGATATTGACTTTGTATCCCATTGTTTTGCCAAGTTCATTTATTAGGTTGAGCAGTTTTTTGACCGAGTCTATAGGATTTTCTATGTACAATATCATGTCATCTGCAAACAATGACAGTTTTGTTACTTCCTTTCCAATTTTGGTGCCTTTTATTTCCTTTTCTTGTCTGATTGCTGTGGCTAAAACTTCCAATATTATGTTGAATGGAAGTGGTGAAAGTGGACAACCTTGTCTGGTTTCTGATCTTAGTGGGAGAGATATCAGTTTTTGCCCATTGAGTATGATGTTGCCTGTAGGTTTCTCAAATATGGCCTTTATTATATTGAGGAATGCTCTCTCTATTCCCACTTTGCTGCGTGTTTTTATCATAAATGGGTGCTGTACCTTATCAAATGCTTTTTCTGCATGTATTAATATGATTATGTGGTTTTTGTCTTTGCTTTTGTTTATGTGATGTATTACATTTACTGATTTGCGAATATTGAACCATGCTTGCATCCCTGGGATGAATCCCACTTGGTCAGGGTGTATGATCTTTTTAATGTATTGTTGGATGTGGTTTGTCAATATTTTGTTGAGGATTTTAGCATCTATGTTCATCAGCGATATTGGCCTGAAGTTTTCTTTCTTTGTTGTGTCTTTATCTAGTTTTGGGATTAGGATGATTCTGGCTTCATAAAAAGGGTTTGGGGGTCTTCCATCATTCTGGATTTGTTGGAATAGTCTGTAAAGCTCTTCCTTAAATGCTTTGTAGAATTCTCCTGTGAAACCATCCAGACCCAGACTTTTGTGTGTTGGGAGTTTTTTGATTACTGCTTCAATTTCATCTGCTGTTATTGGTCTGTTTGGGCTTTCTGCTTCTTCTTCAATGAGTTTTGGAGGATTTTATTTTTTCTAGGAATTTGTCCATTTCACCTAGGTTTTCAAATTTCTTGGCATACAGTTCTTCATAGTAATTTCTTACAATCCTTTGTATTTCTGTGGTGTCAGTTGCAATGTCTCCTTTTTCATTTCTGATTGTGTGTATTTGGGTCTTCTCTTTTTTTTTCTTGATGAGTCTGGTTAAAGGCTTGTCGATTTTGTTTATCTTTTCAAAGAACCAGCTCCTGGATTTATTTATCCTTAGAATTGTGCTTTTATTCTCTATGTCATTTAATTCTGCTCTAGTGTTTGTTATTTCCTTCCTTCTAGATTGCTCTGTGCTGTCTTTGTTGTTGTTCCTTGAGTTCTTATAGTCATAGGGTTAGGTTTTTTGCTGAAATATTTCTATCTTTTTTTAGGTAGGCCTGTATTGCTATGAACTTCCCTCTCAGAACTGCCTTTGCTGTGTCCCATAAGTTTTGGGTTGTTGTGAGTTCATTTTCATTTGTTTACAGAAACCTTTTGATTTCTTCCTAAATTTCATTCTTGACCCATTCATTGTTTAATAGCATGCTATTCAATCTCCATGATTTTGAGTATTTTGTGTTTTTTTCCATGGGGTTGGTTTCTAGTTTCAGTCCCTTGTGGTCCGAGAAAATGCTTTATATGATTTCAAGTTTCTGAAATTGTTGAGGCTTGTTTTGTGTCCTATCATGTGTCCTATCTTTGAAAGTATTCCATGTGCATTTGAAAAGAATGTATATTTTGTTTCTTTTGGATGAAAGTCTCTATATATATCAGTTAAGTCCATTTGATCTAGGGCATTGTTCAATGCTGCAATATACTTGTTGATATTCTGTTTGGAAGATCTATCCATTTTTGACAGTGGCGTGTTAAAATCCCCTAGTATAAGTGTGTTGCTGTCTGTATCTTTCTTGACATCCTACAAAATTTTCCTCATGTATTTGGGTGCTCCTATGTTGGATGCATATATGTTTATAATGTTTATGTCTTCTTGATGGATTCTTCTGTTGAGTATTATGAAGTGTCCTTCTGTGTCTCCTTCTGGTATTCCTATTATATGGATATCACTGCTGTTCATGTTGTTCTGCATTTCACTTAACCCCTCTTCATTCTTTTTCAGTCTTTTTTTGTTTTTCTTGCTCTTATTGGGAGGTTTTTTCTACTTTGTCTGCCAGCTCACTGATTTGATCCTCTGCTTCATCGAGCCTTCTTTTTATTCCTTCTACTGCATTCTTTAATTTAGAAATTATATTCTTCATTTACCTCGGCCCTTGTTGATTGTTTCTATGTCTTTTTTTTATGCTGATATAATTTGCAGTAAGTTCCTCATAGTTTCCCTGTAGTTTTTGGTAGTTCACACTGAGTTCATTTAGCTTCCTTATAACCATTGTTTTGAACTCAATATCTGATAGTTTACTTGCCTCTATTTCATTTAGCACCCTTTCTGATGATTCCTCTTTTTCTTTAGATTGGGGGCTATTTTTTCTTGTTTTCCCATGTTTGTGGGACTATTCTTGTTGCTTCTGTTTCTTAAATTTATCTGTTTTGACTTTCTGATTTTGTGTTGTGCACTTCTATGGTGGGAGGTCTGTGAGATACGGTGGTGTAGTCTCCTTGATCACCTGAACTTGATGTTCTTGGGATATCCCTTATGCCTTTTATGCTGGTTTTTTGGATGTAATTGGGTTCTGATTGTTGTTGGGTTGGTCTGTCCTTCCCTGCTGCTAGTTGACTAAGGGTTCTCCACCCAGCATATCTTGTGTGCTGTTGTGGAGGCACTTCCTGAACAAAACCACAGAGTCTGAGAAAGAAATCCACACCCATAAATATAGCTCCCCCTACAATCCCACTATCAATAGCAAACAAACCAGTATTAATGAGGGTGTAAAGAGATTAAAACTATTATAAGAAAAGAGAGTGGATATGAGATGACCTACTGAAATAGAAATGATTTTGAGAGGGTAGAGGGAGAAGCACTAATAAGAGTTGGGAGTTGGAGCAATTGAAGGAGAGAAGGTAAAGTTTACCTCATGAATAAAGAAAGGGATGAAGAGTGTGGAATGAAGTATGAGAATGGAAGTGTATAATATTCGGTTTAAACAGAAATTAAAATAGTATAAAATAAAGTGAGAGAGAGAAAGAAAAAGGAAGAAAAATATTAAATAATTAATAAAAATATCAGAGCCAAATTGGAGAGAATGATCCACCAGAGTACTATCAACAACAAATGAGCTAAAATTAACATAGGTGGTATGAGAATAAGAGGGAAGAAAGAAACAAAGAAAAGTCTAAGAGATGTTTAGAGGAATGGGAAGTGAGTTTATAATGATAGAGGGAGAAGGAATACTAAGAGTGAGAGACAAAAACTAGACAGAGGGAGAATTAAAATTTGTGATGTAAAGGAAAAGAAAAAAGGAGAATAAAGAATAGGAAAAGGGCAGGATGACAGAGAAATAGAAGAAAGACAGAAAAGTAAAAGAAAGAAAAAGCAGGCTAAGATGGCATAATTAAAATTTGAGTGAAGAAAAAAAAGTAGAAGAAGGGTCTAGTAAAACTTGTTATTTGAAATACAGAATTAGTGAAGGCCTAGAGATAATCTTGAAAAAACAATGCAACAACAACTACCCTACCCCCAACCAACTAGCAAATTTTGTTACAGGTGTAGAGAGAACACCAGTATTTTAATAGCTAGGCCAGAGACTGTGAAATCACCCTTGACAAGAGAATTTGTTTTGAGTGTCTGGACAGGGGAGAAATAGTAAGAGTGTGGAATGGAAACAAGTTGTAGTTTGAGAGAAAACCAAATTTGAAATGAGAATATTGCAAGGAAAGAGGAAGGTAAGATGGGCTAAGAGAAGGGAGGGACAAACTATGTTGATTGAAATACAGGATGGTATAAAATCTAGTGACTTATTATATACAAATTTGCTAGATAAGAAATGAATATTATAAAGCTATGCAGGAAAGAAAATATTCCAAATCATGAAGAAGACCACAGTGGCTTTCATATAGGTAGCTTCTTGTATTTACCACTGTTCTTTTCTTTCTGTATCTGCCTCTGGTGATGTCAGATGTTGACCCCCTCTGACTTTAGGCAGCCTGTTCAATACTTCCAGTGATCTGCTGTCATTGGCTGTATTCTTCAATTGTTAATATGGTCACTCTGCACTCAGCAGTCATATTTAAGCACTGTAGGGTGGGGCTACATCCCTCCTGCAGTGGGGGCTATTGGTTCCCCTCAGGTAGCTGCTGCTTGGAGGGAAGTGGTCTGCCTGAGCTGGATAGTTGCTGAGTATGGGGCTTGGCTCAGCACCAGATCCCAGTGACTACTTTCTCAGTTCTTCCCCCAAAGCCTATGTCCCCAGTCTCTCCTGAAGTCTCTCTAGTCCATTCTGCCCCACCTTTGCCAGTGATCTTCTGTCTCTGGGTATCTCCTTCAGTTGTTTATCTGGTCACTAGGACTCAGCAGTCAAGCTTAAGCACCAAGGGGCCAGGACAGAGACCCTCCTGGGATTAGGGCTATTGTTTCCCTGAGGCTATTGCTGCTCAGAGGGTAGTGGTTTGCCTGAGCACAAAGGCTGCTGCTGTCTAGGGGATGACTCAGCACTGGGATCCCAGGAGCTATTCTCTCAGTTCTTTCTCCAGTGCCTCTGTACCCAGTCTCTCCTCAGGCATCTCTAGTCCACACTGCCCCTGCCTTTGCCTGAAACCTGAGTAAGTGACTACAAATGAAAATTAGTGTGCTGGCTCTTTAAACAGCCCTTGCATCTCTACTCCACTGTCTCTGGCAGAGAGCAACCTTGCTGCTCTTTCCACTGGTTGTTATCTGTATACTTTTGGGGCTCTGGTGTTCTAGGCTGGGAATCCTAGCTTAGGGTTTAGGCCCCAATCTTCTTTGGGGGATCCAAATGGCTGCTTAACCATCCTGTTGGCGCTGCCACCTGTGGGTGCCCAGCCAGCCCTCTCAAGTCTCTACTGCACTCCTTACCAGACTGGTTGTGCTGAAGCTGGTTGTGTATGTTCAAAGTTATATGCTTTTCTCTGGCTATTGCTCAGTTGTTTGTTTCAGGTGGGTTCTCCACAACTGACTTGTAATTCCAGATTGGTCCTGAGAGAAGGTCAGTGTGACTTCCATTTACTCCTCTGCTATCTTCCTTCCTAGAGCTACATTTCTGGAAAATTAAAGAAATAATAATTACTTCTACTTCAAGCCCAAGTCAATGAACCAGACATACACATTTATTGTCTGTTATGAATTGGGTTCATCAGAAGGCTGACACTAAAGCAGAGTTAAGTGTACAGGGGGCTGTTTATTAGGGAGTCCTTTTTGGAGAAACATCCATCGAAAGGATGGAAAGGAAACAAGAGTAGACAGATTGATCAGACAAGCTGTGATACAGGCCTTGGCTAATCCCCACAGGGCAGTCTAGAACTGGAATAGCCCTTCACAGTTGTCTCAAGTTAGGCTGAGATGGCCAGATATTTATATACCACCTTGATAAGTCATTAAATGTGCTATACTAGGAGGGGTCTGATCTTGGGGAAGTCGGCTCTCTGCAAGTGAGGCAAGCCCTAAAAAGGCAGAAAGCCCTAAAGAGGAGCCCTCTCAGCAACAGGGCAAGAAGGCCTTTATTTAAATGGGTTTAGGTGGCATGTATCTGTTTTTATTACTCTTCCTTTAAAATAATCATGAACAAACAAAAATAATATATGACAATAATGAGTGAGAGAAGATGTTCATATTCATTGGTTACTAGGAAAATGCAAATCAAAACCACAGTGAAGTAGTACTTCAGACCCACTAAAATGACTATTATCAAACAATATTGTAAACAGCATGTATTGGAAAAGATGTAGAGAAGCTGGAGGCCTCATACATTGCTAATGGAAATGTAAAATGATTTAGCCACTGTGGAAAACAGGGTTTTTTTTCAGTTCCTTAAAAAGTTAAACATTGAATTACCATATGACTCAGTAGTTCTCCTCTTAGATATGTACCCAGAAGAACTCAAAAAAGTATTCAAACAAATGCATATACAGGTATGTTCATAGCAGCACTATTATCAATAGCCAATAATAGAACTAGCCACAATGTCCAACAACAGACAAATAGATAAACAAAGTATGATATATATTTACATACACTGGAATATTATCCAGCCATAAAAAAGAATTAAGTACTGACACATGCCACAACATGCTGATTATTGAAAGCATCATGCTAATTGAAAAAAGTCAAACACAAACATCACATATTGTATGATCCCTTTTATATAAAATATTCAGAGAAGGTAAATCTATAGAGACAGAACAGATTGGTGGTTGCTAGGGGTTTGGGGAGCAACTGCTTAATGTGTATGTGGTTTCCTTTAGGGTGCTGAATATGTCTTGCAACTAGATAAATGTAAGTGCACTAAATGACATTGAATTGTTCACTTTAAAAGGGTTATTTTATGGTATGTGAATTTTACCTAAAAAAAAAAAAACACAAGTGGGAAGGGTTCTGCAATGGTTTAAAATTTGACCAAACTTTTGGAAGCTGTCACATCAAAACTGCTGAAGCCTGCGGCCTAGAATACCTCCAAAGGGGACTTCAGCTAAGGAGGGAACAAAAGTATCTTAGACAGTTTCCCAACTCAGAGACAGCAGGAAAAACAGAGGGCAAGAGTAAGAAATGGGACTTAAAACACAGAGATTAACTGAAGGTTTCTATGTGGACAGTACTCTTTCCAAGAAGGATCGAAAGCCAGTGTTTAACCAAGAATGAAAAAAAGAAAAAATGAAGAGTTCATCTCAAAAGAAATTAAATGAATTGTCTAGGGAGGTCTAGGAAAGCTGCAGTAGGCACTGAAATCACAGAAAACTATCTCCATATTATAACATTTGGAAGGTCCCCCAAAAAACTCTTCTCCTCTTCATCTTAAAGCAAAGCCTGCTCCCTTTTAAAAAGAGCTTTGAAGACATATGAGCTCATCCTTTTATTTACTGACTCTGAGTCTAATTTTCTAGTGCATATCTTGCTGCCAGCATAAGGATGAGAAGGGGAAAGGGGTTATTTCTCTGTACAGCAGAGACATTAAAAATGCTGTATCCAGGCTACATCATCTTTCTGTATTGTTTTTGTTCTCTATGTTCACATTTTTCCTGTGAGTTTTAAGCTACTGTATTTTTTAAATGAGCTGTGTAAACACCAAATTTAAATACCATTTTCTCACTGTTCAAAACACTGTCATTTTCTTTTCATTCTTTAATAACTCTAAGAGCCTTGAAACCTCAGTCTGATTTTTGGTGGAAACTAAAACAGAACCATTGACTAGTAATTTCAGAACCTCAGATGTTCTGCAAACAATCCTTTCCTACGTGTCTCCTGTTACTCTAGCAGCAGAGTTATTTTTATTGGCTGTTTGGGGTTTTTTGTTTTTATTTTAATTCCTGGCTGGCACTCCACTCAGTGCACTGGTGTTTATTATCCCATAACTGAGGAATTCAGGCTGACTCTAGAAAGGAGATCTGGACTTCAGAGTTTTCCCATCTAAGAAGAAAACGTCCTAGAGTTCTCAAGTTTTTTTCAAGAAGTTGCCAAACTTTTATTTATAGCTTTCACTTTGTCTTGTCCAAAATTTATCTTTGAAGCAGTTTCCCTCTGTGGCTTTGCCTTTTTTATTTTCTCAGAGGCCTCAGGTCCTAAGTAAAATCCCAGGATAAAAGAACCAAGGGGAGGGATGGGATGGCACTTTTTATTTTTCATTATTTTGAGGTGAAGTTATTTGTTTTTAGTTTTTTTGTTGATTGGTTTAAGATTAGCCATTCTCTGCTGCTATTTCCTTGTACAATGTAAGTTTTTAACTACAATTTTGAAATGATTGAGATTTACTTGAGGCTTTTCCTGTTTTTTAAATGAGGAAATGTTTTATGAATCTTAGGATGAGTCTCCCTCAGACTTGCCCTAGGCTTCATATTCTTTGGGTCAGATTGAAAAGCAAAAGGGGCATGATAGAGATCACAGCCACTTGTTCCACTTGGACTAAGTGGGCTTTGGGGATACAACATTCTCCAGAAGCAGCTGCAGGACTCTGATTCACAGAAGGCCAAAGAGGTGCACTTTGAAACTCTACTAGCAGAGCTACCACTAAGACTTTTGTGTAGCCAACTTTCTATACAGGAATTAGAATGGGGATTCTGTCATTTATCTACCAACAGTGGCAAAGGGAAAAGTGGTACAATTATGCAATCAATTTAACTCAAACATGTTACCCTGAGTAACTACAGCCAGCCATTTATCAGATCTTTGATTGGGTAGTCCTGAAATCAGACAAGTTCCCATAGAAAGAATTTTAAGTCAGGTTATCCATACATCTATCAAGAAGAAACAGAATAAAAAGATTGCGTCCAACAACGGCAGGAAAAATCCTTCAGCAACTCTAATCTACTTTGGGTTTTCAGTGATGTACACACACACACACACACACACACACACACACACACACACACACATTTAAAGCAATACCAGAATAGAACTGAATTCTTTTCCACACTGTAAAATTGTAATTGTGGAGTTATAGGAATTCTGGGGATGATATTAAGGTGAAATACCCAAAACACAAATAGAAGTCCTATTTTAAGAGTTGACATGAAAATGACTTTTACTAGGAGAACCTATAACTTCATTTTGGGACTGTTTCTCATGAAATAAGGGATTTCCCCATCATTTAAGGAGCCAAATGAATTAGAAGGCATAGAAAGAGGCAGCTGTAGAATTTGATCTTCCAAGTACCCCATGTACTTTTATTAACATAATCATAATACTGTCACATTGCCATGATTTTACTAAAGGATTTCTTTTTTTAAGATTGTATTTGTTTTGAGAGAGGGGAAGGGAAGGAGAAAGAGAGGGAGAGAAACATCAATGTGTGCTTGCTTCTTGCATTCCCTCTACTGGGGACCTGGCCTGCAACCCCAGAATGTGCCCTGACCAGGAATCAAACTGGCTACACTTTAAAGGTTCAGAGGCCAGTATGTAATCCACTGAAACACACCAGCAAGGGCTACTAAAGGATTTCTATTTGCTGTCAGTTAAAAATAAAATCCTGAATACATTTTTATTCTTTCTACTGGATGCATTGTCTGTTTTCTTTGTAAATGCAATACAATAAATAATTTAATAACCTACATGTTAAAAAGAAAACAAAGGCTGCCAAATAGTATGTCCCACCCATGTACACAGAGTAACCACTTAGCCTTAATCTTAAGTGTAATCAGACAATAAAGGAAGGCCAAACATTTGAGGATGGTGTACAGGATGACAGAGAAATAATCAAGAAATACAATTAGCAAAGTTGGCCCTAGAAAAAAAGATGATAAAGGAACAGGAAACTTAAAAGAAGGCAATAAAAAGATCTTGTATTAAAATCCTCAGAATAATCTGAGAAGATTTTCAATGTAGAAAACAAAAACAAATTACTAGAAAAAATACAATAGAACATGAAAGATCACTTGGAAATTAAAACCACAATTGCAAAGTAACAATCCAATGAAAGAATTTAAAATCAAATTGAGAAAAACTTGTACAATATAGAACAGAAATACAAGAAAAGAAAACACCAAGTACTGACAAGAATGTGGAGCAAATCAAACTTGCACACAATGTACATATAAGTTGTGAATTCATACAACCACTTTGGAGAACTTTCTGTCAGTATTTACTAAAGCCAAAGCTGAACATATGCCTACCCTATGAACCAGCGATTCTATTCCAATGCATATACCCAACAGGCATGAGTACATATGGTCACCAAAAGACATGCACAAAAATATTCATACTAGTATTATTTGTAGTAACCCCAAACTGGAAGCTACCCAAATGCCCTTAGACAGTATCCAATACTTTGGATAGACAAACTGTGATTTAGTCACAAAATGCAATGCAATGCAGAAATAAAAAAGAACTATTGAGGAACTCAGCCAGAGTTGGAAGATGGCAGAGAGGAATGTGGGAGCTGAGTCTGCTTCCTGCCTCTGCACAGGTAGAACACCTAGTCAATCTTCTGAGGAACAAAGTGAACAGCCAATGGTATCCCAGCATATATGAAGGTTGGAGGCCAAAATTGTAGAGGACACTGAAAAACATACTGTAAGGAGATTTCTTTGGGACAGCAAGGTCCTTGGGACCAGCATGGGGACAAGGGCTGCTACAGCCCCCGGCCGGGCACCTGCCAAGGCATGCCACAGGATCCTTAGACCAGAGCCAAATCAACAGCTCCCTCCCCTGACAAACAGGGGGGATAGAGCAGCACCAGGATGGACCTGGATGCTTGAAGTCTCTGGGGGGAATAAAGACAAAGTGGGAGACTCACAGGGGCCTGTTCACCTACTGAGACTGTGGATGCCAGCTGGGTCATTACAAGAGAAACTGGGGAGTTGGCTGATGCCTGGAGAAGGGAGAAGAATTGAGCTGCGACAGACCCTGACCCAGATAGTGTCTGGTCTGCTTGGAAAGTTGGACTATGTGAGAGGCCAGGCACTTGTTAGGAGTAGCAGGCTTCAAAAGGAGGATTGTGTTCCAAAAAAGGGCTCTCGTTGGCTGTTTAGGGAACTCTCCTGCAGCAGCTGGCCATGCTGCCCTGGCTGCCCGCCTGCAACCACCACAACCAAAACCTTGGATGTGCCTCACCCCATGTAGTAGGATTAACTCTCTAAGAGGCAGAAGAAGGGACCTCCTGACTTACCCCCGGCAGAGGAAAGCAGCAGGGCTCAGGTAGCTAGCAGTAGCCAGAAAGATGCAACTCAGTGGGAATGTGAACTACCCTGGAGAGACATTGAAAGTGCCTAGAATTTAGGACAGCAAAGAGCAAGAAGGTGGTGTGTGAGTTGCCCCTAATTGGTGAATGTCAAGGATAGCACTACTGGTGAAATGAAAGCACCAACCCGTTCCAGGGTAGTGAGGGCCCAACAGCAAACTGAGGAACTGGGCTGGAGGCTGGGCAACTGTGAAGAAAGTGGCCCAGACATGGCTCTCAACCTCAGAAAACCATAGGAAAGGAGCAAAGTAAAATCCAATCCCCCTCAGCATGCTGCAGCCAGGAACACCAGCATAACTCCCTTGGCCTGTTCAAAGTGAGCAGGAGGCTTTTCTTTCTTTCCTTTTTTTCTCCAATTGAGAAAATAAGACTGGAACTGTGAAAGAACCATAGTCATACACAAAGCTAATCCCAAAAACTGAGATAGTGAGACAAATTTCACTTTACTATACCAAAGAACTTGCATGATACTATTTTATTTGTATTACTACTATTTTTTCATTAATTTTACTTCTTTTTTATTAGTATTTTGTATTTCACTTCTATCAGTTTAGTTTTATTCATTTTAATTGTTTGTTTAATTGCATTGTTTGAAGGGTTTTCAAAATTTGAAAACCTAGGTGAAATGGACAAATTTCTAGAAAAATATAATCTTCTAAAACTGAATAAACAAGAAGCAGAAAGCCTGAAAAGACCAATAATACCTGATGAAACTGAAGCAGTAATAAAAAAAACTCTTGACACACAAAAGGCCTAGACCAGACAGTTTCAGAGGAGAATTTTACAAAGCATTTAAGGAAGAGCTAACCTGTATCCTTCATAGATTATTCCAACAAATTGAAGAAGATAGAGGACTCCAAAACTCTTTTTATAAAGCCAGCATCATCCTAATCCCCAAACCAGATAAAGACATAAGAACGAAAGAAAATGTCAGGCCAATATCGCTGATGAACATAGATGCTAAAATCCTCAACAAAATATTGGCAAACCACATCCAACAATACATTTAAAAGATCATAAACCATGATCAAGTGGGATTCATGCCAGAGATGCAGGATGGTACAATATTCACAAATCAATAAATGTAATACATCACATAAACAAAAGGAAAGACAAAAATTACATGATCATATCAATAGATTCAGAAAAAGCATTTGATAAGGTACAGCACCCATTTATGATAAAAACACTCAGCAAAATGAGAATAGAGGGAGCATTCCTCAACATAATAAAGGCCGTATGTGAGAGACCTAGAGGCAACATCATACTCAATGGGCAAAAAGTGATATCTCTCCCACTAAGATCAGGAACAAGACAAGGATGCCCTCTTTTACCACTCCCATTCAACATTGTATTGGAAGTCCTAGCCACAACAATCATACAAGAAAAAGAAATAAAAGGTATCCATATTGGAAAGGAGGAAGCAAAATTGTCATTTTTTGCAGATGGCATGATAGTGTACACAGAAAATCCTATAGACTCCACCAAAAAACTACTTGACCTAATAAGTGAATTTGGCAAAACAGCGGGATACAAAGTCAATTTTCAAAAATCAAAGGTATTTTTGAACACGAACAAGGAAATATCTGAAACAGAAATCAGGAAAAAAATCTCATTTGATATGACAACAGAACAAATACAGTACCTAGGAAAAAATCTAACCAAGGAAGTAAAAGATCTATACTAGAAAACTACACAAAAATGGAGAAATCAAGAAAGACACAATTAAGAAAGACACACAAACAAATGAAAGCATGTACAATGCCCAAGGATCGGAAGAATTATGATCTTCAAAATGTCCATACTGTCCAAAGCAATTTATAAATTCAATGCAATCTCTATTAAAATACCAATGATATACTGCACATATACAGAACAAACACTTCAAAAATTTATATGGAACTATAAATGACCCAAATGGCTGCATCAATTTTGAGAAAGAAGAACAAAGTAGGAAGGAATCACAATACCTGTTATCAAACTCTATTACAAGGCCACTGTAAATCAAAACAGCCTGGTACTGGCAGAAGAACAGACGCATAGACCGATGGAACAAAATAGAGAGCCCAGAAATAAACCCAACTATTTTATGGTGAATTCATATTTGACAAAGTGGAAGAAGCCTAAAATGGAGTAAAAATAGCCTCTTCAACAAATGGTTTTGGGATCCGGACAGCTACATGCAAAAAAAAAAAAAAAAGAAGAAGAAGAAGAAGAAAAAGAAACTCGAGCACCAACTTAGACCATACACAAAAATAAATTCAAGGTGGATGAAAAACTTAAATATAAGTCATGACACCATAAAAGGTCTAGAGGAAAACATCAGCAGGAAAATCTCAGCCATTCCACGCAGCAACATCTTCACTGAAAATGTCCCCTAGAGCAAGGGACATAAAGGGAAGAATAAACAAGTGGGACCTCATCAAGTTAAAAAGCTTCTGCATGACTAAAGAAAACAGCATTAAAATGAAAAGAGATCCAATCCAACAATAGCCAACTATTGGGAAACCAACTATATGGGAAAACATGTTTGCCAATGATACCTCAGACAAGGAAGGGTTTGATCTCCAAAATATATGAAGAACGCCCACGACTCCACTGCAGGAAGACAAAAAAGAAAACAATTAAAACACGGGCAAAAGACTTGAGTGGGCACTTGACCAAGAAGGACATACAGAGGGCCCAGAGACATATGAAAAGATGCTCAGCATCACTAGCCATCAAAGAGATGAAAATTAAAAGCACAATGAGATACCACTTCACACCGGTGAGAATGGGCATCACAAACAAAGCAACAAACAACAAGTGTTGGAGAGGATGTGGAGAAAAGAGAACCCTAGCGTACTGTTGGTGGGAATGCAGACTGGTGCAGCCACTGTGGAAAACAGTATGGAATTTCCTCAGAGAACTAAAACTGGAACTGCCTTTTGACCCAGCAATTCCACTGCTGGGATTATATCCTAAGGGCCCTGAAACACCAATCCAAAAGAACGTATGCGCTCCAATGTCCATAGCAGCACAAGTTGCAGTAGTCAAGTGCTGGAAGCAACCTAAGTGCCCATCAGCAAGTGAGTGGATC
The DNA here is from genome assembly GCF_019186645.2 of Phyllostomus hastatus. NCBI lineage: Eukaryota > Metazoa > Chordata > Mammalia > Chiroptera > Phyllostomidae > Phyllostomus > Phyllostomus hastatus. The sequence goes on from NW_025334029.1 coordinate 3,964,281, forward strand.
AAAAAACTATGGCACATTTACACAACGGAATACTACCCAGCAGAGGGAAAGAAGGAGCTCCTACCCTTTGTGAGAGCATAGATGGAACTGGAGAGCATTATGCTAAGTGAAATAAGGCAGGTGGTGAGGGACAAATACCATACGATCTCACCTTTAGCTGGAACATAATCAACAAAAGAAAAAAGAAACAAGCAAAATATAACCAGAGACATTGAAATTAAGGACAATCCAACAATAGCCAGTGGTGATGGTGGAGGGGGTCAATGGGGGGGAAGTGTTTTGAGGAACAACTATAAAGGACACATGGACAAAACCAAGGGTGGTTTGGAATCAGTGGAGGGAGGTGGTGGGGAGTGGTGAGGGGTAAATGCAGACAAGTATACTTGAACAACTATAAAATAATTAAATATAAATGTAAAAAGAGAACTACTGATACATGCAACAATGGAGTAGAATTCCAAAAATATGTTGATTGAAAGAAGCCAGACAAAAGACAGTACATAGTGTGCAATTAGCTTTACATAAAGTAGTGGAATGGCAAAACTGCTCTATGGTGATAGATAAGGTTACCTTTGGTTACCTCTGGTGAAGGTACTGACCAGGAAGGTGGCATGAGGAAGTCTTCATGGATGCTGGGAATGTTCTAGTAGTTTATCTGATTAGTGGTTACACGAATGACTACATATAAAAAATTAAACTCTACAACTAAGATTTGTATACTTTACCATATGTAAGTTATGCTTCAATAAAATAGGTAAAATGAAGTGTAGAAAATGTGAAACAAAATGTAAGAGTCTATTAGGAAAACCAAGATCTTACTAACATAAAAATGGAAAAAGAAAAAGTTGAAGGGAGAAAAGTATTAAAGATATATTGGAAAAATAACTTCAGAGCTAAGTAAAAAAAAAAAAACTGAGTTCAGTCTGAAGTGGCTTATTAAGTGTGTAGCACACTGAATGAAAACATACCCAAGCCGAAGCAAAGTTTTGTGAACATTCAGAACACCAAGGATAAGAAAGGAATCCAAAGCTTTCAGAGATGAAAAAAATTACATAAAATTTCAGCGAAGTTTTTACATTGCCAAGCTCTCAGACAAGAATGAGAAGAGAATAAAGACTTTTTCAGATGTGCAAGGATTCGAAAGCTTACCTCTTATTCAACCCTTTCTTAGGAGGTTGCTTAAGAATGAACATTAGCGAACCAAAGAAGCGAGGAAATACACCACCATCACGACCACCACTACCAATAAAAATATATGTGTTATATAAGATGTATGTTATTTTATATATCATATACAGCTATGCATCACATAATGACATTTCAGTCAACAGTGGACTGCATATGACAGTGATACCATAAGATTATAATGGAGCTTAACTTCCTGTGAGCAATGAAAGGATGTGTGGTTCAGAAGGAACTTTTTTTTTTCTCTCACAGGAGCAGTATGTGTGGGCCTGGGCAATAGATTCCCTCTCACCCATAACACCTCACTTTTGAGTGCACAGATTACCTCCCAATCAGTCAGCCACTGACCTGTTTCTGTACAGAGAAGCCTGTACCCCCGGTGTGACATATTCAGAGGTTGCTACAGCCCTCCCAGATCTAGCTTGATGGTCTTCAGATTACACTGCTGCAAATTCTTGTGGAGTTCTGAAGATCCTATACAAAGTCACAGGTACACAGGAGCCTCCTTAACAAGTATTATGTGCCACAGCCACTTAAGTAAAAGCTTTATGTGGTAGCATGGAGGCAGCCTGTCCCTGGACTTTGGAAATATTTTCAGGTTGTAATGACATAAAACATGGATACATTTTATTTCTTCTATCAGTTTAGTGCCACACAGAGCCCTTTTTGCCAGAGAGGGTAAATGGGAGCAAACTCAAATTTCCAAAATCAAATTATCAAGTCCTCGGTTTTACACCCTCTCCATGTTAAACAACCACTTTTCAAAATTAAACCACAAAGTTCCTTAATCTGACCACTGCTCCAACATGCAATCATCAAAAACACATTGCCATGACGATCCCCTATGTTCCTTTATTTCTCCATCTTGATTTTTTATTCCTACTGATCCTCACACCACCTTTCACTCCCTCTTGACAATTAGTGTTATGGTGATCTACACCTTACCCAGCCAGCTTCTCCTCAATATTTCCAATTAATCCAGCCTTCATCCCTGTACATGGAGCAGCACTGACAGCTTTGATGTTCCATTTCTGACCTCGTTGAAAGGAACAAGGGGGAAGGCTTGTGGAACCATGTTTATAAAGTCTACAGTAGTGCACAGTAATGTCCCAAGCCTTCTCATTTACTCATCACGCACTCGCTGACTCACCCAGAGCAACTTCCCCTTCCGCAAGCTCCACTCACAGTAAGTGCCTTACCCAGGTGTACCATTTTTAAAATTCTTTTTACTGTATTTTAATTATACCTCTTCTATGTTTAGATATTTTTAGGCACACAAATACTAAACATTGTATTACAGTTCCCTACAGTAGTCAGTACAGTAACAGGCTGTACAGGTGTATAGCCTCGGAACAACAAACTATATCACAGAGCCCAGGTATGTAGTAGCGTATACTATCTAGGTTTATGTAAGTGAACTGTATGATATTCCCACAAATGAATGAATTGCCTACCAATGCATTCCTCAGAATGTACCCCTGCCATTAAGAGTCATGCTTGTATGATATCATATATATCACATAAATATGGATATATATGAAATTCTGCAGCATGACAACAGTGCAACAGGCCTAGAGATTACCCAGTCCAGACTAAAAAGAAACGTTTGAGGCTCTGGAAGCAAGATCTCCAGGATATCATAGGATTTCATTCAACAGATAGTATAACTGAGATATTGCAAAAGCTCACATGTATGACAAAAGCATAGAGTGCCTAAAAACAACAACAAAAGTCTCTACTAGTCTTTGTACATATATTAAGCAAGCAGTTCAAATTGGAACAGAAGTCAGGGACTTTTAATAAGAATGGGAATGTAGTCTAAGACATAAGTCACATAAGAAGCTAAAAGATATTAGGGCTATGGCTATAAGGTGGCTACATTTCAAAACCGGAGACCCCCAAATCGCGCAACACCCCCAGAATTCTGTGGGTGGGCCCACACTTTGTGTGACTCCACTAGGGAGCCATACAGGGCTCCGGATTTTCTGAAACAAGACAGTGAGCAGATTGTCAGAGGTATAAATGACTAGTGTACACACGCTTGTCAACAACCTTCTTACTTTTTATCCCAATTCCGCCAATGAAAACTGTGGTTGGTACCAAATGAGATTTCACATCCTGATGCAATTCAGCAGGAGGTGGGGTATCCAGCCATCCAGCTGACTGGAGGCAGGGTTTCAGTCCTGCCTCTCGCAGGAAGAGCATCCCTGCTGGCTGCGGGCTAGAGAAAGGACACACATTTAGAAACCCTGGCCCTTTATAAAAGTCCTCAACAAATGTAGGCTCCTACTGGTGTTAGTTTCACATGTGCACAACGCCTCACTCCAAATTCTTGGAAGTCAGGTGGGTTTCAGAATTCAGAAAGGTGACAAGGGGCACAGACAATAATACATTAGTAACACTCTTGCAGGGTCTAGCAAACACATTGATATCTCTACAGTAAAACATATTAACATCACATGGGATAAAGAAAATGTGGGCTGACATCCATTCCCACACAGATAAGGAAAGAGGCGTGCCCTTTATTTATTCCTAGCACTGATACTGCCCTCAATTTTCAAACCCTTTCAGGTTGAGTCATTTTACACTACCTCCCCAACTTTGGTCAAAATCCATGGATGGTACCTGAGTCCCCAACCAGGCCACAACCTGTAGGAACTTTGGGGACTGGGGTCTGATGGTGGCAATGCTCTCCCTACTCCTTTCCAAGCTGGCAGTTTTTCACAGCCTGCCTATCTTTCATCTGTGGGCTTCCAGACTCAGGCCAGGACCCCGACATTCTTCCCTACTTTTCAAAGCCTTCTGGGGAAAACAGAGACGTCTTTTCAACCACTAGTAGAGTGCTTTATGGTTTACAGATTTCTCTCACATGAATCAACCTGTGCCATGCTCATCTCCATGCGACAGACTGAAAAACTTGATTACTCCTTAGGGGCAGTTGTTTATATTGTGCCAATTTTTCATATGAGAAATTTGAGGCTTACAGAAATAAAGTGATTTGCTTAGATTCACACTCCAGCAGTGGTGGTTCCAGGGATCCATATGAGGCTTGTAAGCATAGAAGAAAGCTTCTGCTTCCCACCATGCTTTCCCTGTGGAGGTAGGAGCCTGATCAGCCTTCTCTGGGTGGGTAGCTAAGGACACACTCAAGTGTGCGCACAGAACACACACAACATATACACAGACACTTGCCTCTACAGGCAATGAAAGAAACTTCACAGCATATCAAAAATCTCATACCAAAAAGTTCCTAAGTCAACAATCACAAAATGGACCTGAATTCATGGTTCCAGATTGGGTAGTCTCCGCAAATGTGTCTGCTCCAGCCACGAACCTTCTCAGTTCCCTAAATGTATCTGGTCCTTTCAGGCAGCCTTCTCCAATGTCCAACCTGCGGAGACCCCTTTTACTTTCAAGATGCAGTTCAAATGGCCCTCTTTTCTGAAGCCTTCCACAACCTCTTGCCCTGAGCCAGCGGTTCCTTCCTCTTCATTTTCACGTAACTTCATACTGCTTCATTTCACGCTCTGCAGTTTACAGGTCTTCCTGGCAGGTACAGTCTCCCTGCGCTGAGTGAGGTAGAGGGGAGGGTGCACTTGTGTGCTTGCACCATCAAGAGCCTCTTACAGGGTGGGTATCTGCTGACTTTAATCTGCTTTGCCTTAGGTTGTATACCAAGATCTTCCCTCTCCCTTTGGGCATGCTTACAGGGCTGACAGATGCCTAGTTAGTTGGCAAATGTGCTGGAAGGACAGCCCCTTCCTGGCCCAGCAGTAGCCTGATGCCCAAGAGGCTGGCCACAGGGTGGAGCGAGTTCTGCCCAAGCAAAGGCGGCTGCTGCCCTATGTGTGCTACTTAGCATACATCCATTCCTGTGGCACCAATTCCAGGTGTTGGTTCACCCTTTCCATTGACATGTATTGCAAGGACCCAGACACTGTGAGAGACTGACCCCTACCCCCACCCCAGGCCAAGTGCGGGCCTCTGGTGATGACCTTGGCTTTGTGGCTCCCTGAGGGGCTGGTAGAGACTGCCAAGTCCATGTTGCAGGCTGAAATGATGCCCTGCACATCCCTGCTCCTTCCCTGCCCCATAGTGGGTGTTAGTCTCCAATCAGCCTTTGAACTCTTTTTTTTTAAGATTTTTATTTACTTTTAGACAGAGGGGGAGGGAAGGAGAAAGAGAGGGAGAGAAACATCAATGTGTAGTTGTCTTTCATGTGCCCCCTACTGGGGACCTGGCCCACAACCCAGGCATGTGCCCTAAACTGGGAATCAAACCGGCGACCCTATTATTCTCAGGCCGGTGCTCAATCCACTGAGCCACACCAGCCAGGGCAGCCTTTGAACTCTTAACTCCCTCTCAGCATCACGTACCTGAGAGACCCAACCTATGACAGTTGGCTCTAGAGTGATCCAAAAAGCAGGTGACAAGTTAGAGGCTTGGTACACAATTGTTCCTCATCCACCCCACTGGAAATGAGGACCACAACCTGGGGGAGAGGTGATGTTCAGACAGCCCCGGGCACAAAGAGACAGCCCAGCAGGTAGAACTTTCTTGTTGGAACTTTTCACCTGGCCTCCAGGTGGAGAGGACTTTCCTGGCAGGTGAGAAGATACAGGTGTGTGGAAAGTATGGGAATGGACAAGGGTGACTTCTGTGATCTGATGACCCACAGGGGGATGAGGAGCTGAGGGTGCCTAACAAAGTGAAATCCGAGGGAGAGACCTGGAGTCTCTGCCATAGCTTCCAAAGTAGTCCCCATTTCAGGCAGTGGGAAAAAGTCAAAGCCAGGATTTGCTAGGAATGGCTGAACTTCCAAGACGCTGAACATTCAACCAAGGCAGGACTGTCACGCCAACATCAGAAGCCCACTTGGGAAAACCTGCATCCATGACATATGGAACATGGGCATCTGGGCAAAGACCCAAGGAGATGTGGACTCCCCAGATTTTTCTGAAAGGTCTCAGTCTGTGGCTGCAGCCCAACCCTTCCCATAAAGAGCTGCTGCGCCCACCCTATGCCTGAGAAAGCAACAAATTACACACATCTTTCCCCACAGGTGCCCTCGATCCCTGGAGGTAGGGTGACTAACCATCCCAATTTGCTGAGGAGAGCCCCAGGAAAACCAGGAAGAGGTGACAGCCTACTGCCAGGCAGGACCCAGCCAGAGTGAAGTCATCACACAACACAGGCTGGGTGTGCCGGGCTTGGTAAGGGAGGAAAGGGACTACACCTGTCCTTCCCAGAAACTGCAATAAAAGTCCCTGGGAGGCACTGAAGGGCAGAAGCCAGGGGCTCATGACGATGAATACCACTGACAAGGAGGCTCCCATAGAGAGTGGTGGAAGTGGGCAATACAACATACCCTCCCTGAGGGCACAGTGGATGGCCAACCAACCAAGGTGCAGCCTAAAATGGAAACTCAAAAGAGCAAAAACAGACGCAGGAGGCTGAGGGCAGCTACCCCAATAAACAAGTCACAATGCCTTGCCCAAGTTCTGCCCCAGAGTCAGTTTTCAGACCTGGGACCATAGAGTAGGGAGGTGCCTGGGTCCCCACGGGGGAAGGACCCTGCAGCACCATGGCAGGAAGAAGGCACTAGAATGATCCCCCAGACCTTCCCAAAGGGACCTCCAGCTACGCGTGGGTGACAGAACACTAGGAAATGGGAAACCCAGACAGATTGAAGCTGGGGCAACACATTGTCCAATCTGACACTGACTTGGGAGACTCAATAAACTCTGCCTCTGCATCCACTTGAGGAAGGCCCCCTGTACCAGAGTTTCTGAGCAGAGGATGCCACTGGGTCCAACATACATGCTGGGCCATTCCTGAGGATGTCAATGGTCTTGGGCAGGGAGAGCTTTGCATCCAACATCCTCCAGAACGAGGTGCTGAGCTTAGTGAGATGTCTTCTGGGGAATCTTTCAGAAATAAGACAAAATGGTAATACAGAATGAAGTCAACAGAGTAAAGAAAAAATGCGTAGAAAAAGAACTGAGAGAATACACCCAAATCATGAATGTTCTTGCTTCCGAGCAATGCCTTATGAGCATCCTTTGTCCTGATTCTTCATGCACCTTCTTTTCTTGCCATAGTGGCCACAGTGAGCATGCAGATACTCAAAAGTCAGCAGAAGAGGTCTTCTGCACAGGACCCATTAGCCCACCCGTTAGCATCCCATAACCATGGTTATGGGATGGAAACAGCTGATCCAGGTCCCCCACACCCGAATCTCATAGACAAATCAGCTGGACGGCATGTCCACTCAGCCACAGTATGATGTTTGAAAGCTTACCCACAACCTAGGGAAAAGTACTAAGGCCAAGCAGTGACCAAGTGGATTACAGAGACAAGGAGCCTTTTCTCACAGGCAGAGTGCTGGAAGCAAGAGCACCTCCTCTGAGGGGGACCACTCATCTGAGTTGACAGGCAGCCTCTAGTGGGAGAAGCAGCAGGATAGTCCCTGACCTGTGGTGTCGCCTACAATTTGGAGAGTCTAGACGAATACTGAATCCAAACCAGGCCTGCAAAGAGAAGGAAACCAGTCCCTGAGGGCAGGAGGAGGAACCTGAAACACAAACCACCAAGGCAGGATTAGCACCCAAACTTCACAACGAGTGCCCACAACTTGATGAAAAAACAAAACAAAACAAAACAAAACAAACGAACAAACAAACAAACAAAAACACAAGCAGTTCAATAGAAGGATGGGCTGCAGGCAGTTCTTGGAGGAGGAAATGGGACCTGCTGAGAAGTAGAGGAGGGAAACAGGGAATTTGGGTCAAGCAGGTCCCAGCGCGATGGTACCACACAACCTGTGGCAGGAGCAAACTGGAACCCTCTCAGGGTCTCAGAGCAAAAGCAGCGTGGAGAGTGGGGTAAAGAGGGACAGCAAATTGCAAAGGCAAGTGCTCAGATGGCCATGGAGGTCAGGGAGTACTGCAGCGTGCTGCCGGGGGGACAAGAAAGGTAGGCTGACTTTTGGCAGGTTCCCTGGGCTCCAAAGAGGAGGCTATGTCCATGGTCATAGTCCCTTCAAAGAACAATGGCAGACATGGCAAGGATTTCCTGAAACAAGATGGGGCGAGTTATGGGGGGTGGAATTGCAGGCTAGGGAAGAAGTGGAGCTTGAAGAGGAGTCTCTCTCCTGCCCAGGAGGCCATGAGCATTGTGATAGTGGGAGGCAGCAGGGGCACAGTGTCTGGGAGGGAGCAGGAGGAGCCCCCAAGAAGGCCTAGATGTCCTCTGACAGCTGCTGGGTCTCCAGGGCACCCATAGAAGGCCAAGCAGTGGAAGGCAGGAGTGTGCCGGGTCTCGAAGGTGAAGGCTAAACTGCCTGCCAAGAGGACCAGAGAGGGAGGGAGTGAAGGCCTGTCCCCACCAGGACTTTGTTTATGAGAGGGGGTGGGTAGGGTAGCAGCTGGCAAAAGGAATGTTGCCTGGAGGTCAGAAATCAGATTGTTTTAGGGTTCTGTGCCAACACTTCATTTGTACTGAAATTCAGGACTGAGTTGCAACTGGGTCGTTTTGACAGAGGCAGCCAAATACCACCCTACACCCACCTGCAACATGGCCAGGACACTCTTCCTGGGCCCACCCACCTGGCAACGAATTGGCCTTTCAGCCACTACCCTTGGCCTTCCCCTTCATGAGACCACACTCTGCACCTTTACTGTACTGCTCCCTGAGGGAGAGGTCGTACACCCTGTTCTCAGCATACACATGAGGGGCAGAAAAAGCAGTCCTTCTGTAGTGCCATCTCTGTCCCCCACGAGCAGACATAGAGTGTAAGTCTCTAGTTCATGGGGGCATGGTCTATTTCTTTAAACAACAGGGTTTGGGAGGGACACCAGAAACCAGCCATTCAGGGGACCCTCCCTTATATCTTGAAACCCCTATGTGAGGTTCTGGCATGTTCGGTGGCAGCTGATAACCATTCTTGGGGCAAGGAGCTGAGGAGGAAAAACTGACATGGATAGCATTGGACCTGGTGATCATTAACGCCCCCTGTGGCTCAGAGGCCTAAACTCTATGGAGGTACACTCTGCCCCTCACTTTGTGGCCAGCATTCATTCCTGTTACCTCCAGCTTCTGCAAGGAGGGAGTAGGTGCAGCTCACTGAAAGAGAAAGAAGTCCTCTGTTGATTCGACATTTACTAAGCAACTACTGGGGCATGGGCACCTGGTTTACTGAACCAGCAAGACACAGGCTTAGCCTTTCAAAGAACTCAAAGCCCCTGAGGGAGCCCAGGCTCTCAGAGGCAGGCAGTCACAACCCTAGGAGATGAGAGCCCAGTGAAGGAAGGTAGGTGGGGAGGTACAGGGTACTACCCGAACTGGGAGTCAAGAGTACCTGATGCTTGGCTGTGGGGTAAAGAAGGGGATGCTCAAGTTGCATCCGAAGGACAGGAGTTTGTGGGAACAAGAGGAGGCAGGCACTCCAGGCCTCAGGAAACACAGGAGCCAAAAGGGGGAGTCCTGGTAGAAGGCACTCAGGGTGCAGGGACTCCGCAGCAGTGACCCAGACTCTTGGGTGATGAGGGAGAGCTGGGACCACTGGAATGCTCTCCCATGGCCCCCCCATGTGTTTGGGCTTAAACAAGAGAGGACTGGGTGGGGGTTTTCAGTTGGGGGGTTGATGAGGACATATGTGCAGTTGGATGGCATGATGGAAGACCCACTCGAAGAGGAAATACAGGGATGTCCAGGCCAGTGGGGCAGCTCAGGCAATAGCACTGGCCCCAGACCATGAAGCCTGGCCTCAGGGAGTAGCAGTGGGGATAAGAAAAGGAGCATTATTCTTTTTTTTTTTAAAGATTTTATTTATTTATTTTTAGAGAGGGAAGGGAGGGGGAGAGAGAGAGAGAGAGAGAGAGAGAGAGAGAGAGAGAGAGAAACATCAATGTGTGGTTGCTGGGGGTTCTGGTCTGCAACCCAGGAATGTACCCTGGCCGGGAATCGAACCTGGGACACTTTGGTTCCCAGCCCGCGCTCAATCCGCTGAGCTACGCCAGCCAGGGGCAGGAGCATTATTCTGATCAGGTATTTTAGAGGCACGGACACAGGACTCCGTCATCAAGTAAAAGAGAGGAAGGGCGAGGGTAAGTGGACACGAGGAGGCAAGTGTGGCGGCACTGAGAGGCTTGAGCCCCTAACTGAGAGGTAGAAGAGAGGAAACAGCTGACAGGGAAGCTGCCTTTGTTTGGGACATGACAGCTCTGAGGCGCGGCAATAAACAGAGTGAGGATTTTTCTTCCCACCTGCAACAAAAACTGCACTATGAAGACCTTCCCTCAAGACCCTACTGGTACTACCAGGGGGTGGGGTGGGGATGTGAGGGATGGGGTGGTGGAGGAGCTCGCAGGAAGCAAAACTGGCCTCGGCATTCGGCTCTGAGATGCAGGACTCAGTCCAGTTGTGCTGCCCTCTCTTGGCCTCGGTGTCCCCGAGGGTCCATTCTGAGGGTCCGCCTAGGGCACTGAGGACCCTGGGCTGCCACTTTAACCCATGCCTACGAGTGCAGCTCAGACTGAGTGCAGATGTCATGGAAGAGTGGGCCTAGCCCAGTTGCTACAGGGTTCCCAGTGCCCAAAGCTACCTCCCTGCCAGCTCCGCCCCACTCTCCCGGTGGCTCCACCCTCGCTCAGCTCCTCCTCTGCAATTTCCCCCGTTAAGCCCTGCTCCTCACCAGCTTTCCTGCAGCTTCGCCATGCACCCTCCCCGGCTATGTGCAGCTGAGCCCTGCGCCTCCACTGCAATCCACCAGCTCTGCCCTGCTTCACCCCCCGGCTTTCTCACAGTTCCGCCCCCCAGTCCCACAGGTCAGCCTCGCATTTGTCACCCCACCAGTTCCGCCTACTCCCCCCAGCTGTTTTCCACCGGTCCGCCCACAGATACTCTCCTCCCAGCTTTGTCCCCTACCCAGCTTTCCCTGGATCCTCCTTCACCCCCGAAGCTCCTTCTTCCCCAGCTCTTCCCCACAAGCCCTCCCCAGAAACTGCTCCCTGAGCTCCGCCTCCCCAGCTTCCCCACACCTCGGCCTCCTCCGCCCCCTTCGGCAGATCTCTGTCCACCAGCTTTTCCACAGCTCCGCCCACCCCCAGCTCCTCCGCAGCTCTTGCTCACAGCTCTACCAAACCCATCCTGCAGCCCCTCCCCCTGCTTTCTCACAGTTCTGCCCCCAGCTACACCCCCTGGCTCTTTTCCAAGCGTCGCACCCAGCTACTCCTCCCCTAGCTCCGCCTTCTCCCGAGCCACCTCCCCCCGATTTGCCTAGCCCTGCCCCCCTTCCTCTCCCCATTCCCACCCCCCCCCCAGCATTTTGCCCTTCCCCTCCCTTTTTCGCCAGGGTCTCCAGGGGCCGTCCAGCCCTGGTCATCTTGGGAGTCTCAGTGTCCGGTGAGTCCAACAATGTCTCCTAGCAACCGTGGGCTGCTTGCCTTTGTACTTATGTGCGTGTTTAAGTCACTGCTGGGCTGCTCGTCTGCATGCTGGCGCTGTGCTCTCTGCGTCCAGGCGTGCGTACTGCTGCGTGGGGGCCTGCTGTCGCGCCTTCCGGCCTGCTCCTGCGTCCAGGCCTGCGTGCTGCTGCGTCAGGGCCTGGTGCTGAGGCTGGGCGTGCGTCCTGCTCTGCGATGGGGGAGGGGGGTGGTGCTCAGGTATTTGTATATGTCTAGCCCAGCGGACAGGGGTTTGTGCATCTGCCAGCCCAGGGTGGTTAACCAACGCCAGTGCCTGCCACCTCTCACAGGTCTTCAGGAGACTGAGGGGCATCCACAATATGGGCCTGCTGCTCTGTGGTGTCTCCGTGTTGCGTCCCGTGGTCCTCTCCTCATCTGGGCCTGGGAGGAGGTCGTTTCGGTGCTGGCAGTCTCCCAGGGCGGCGGGGAGGTGGACTGTCAGGCCTGGTGGCCTCAGCTGGGTCAGCCCAGAGCAATGCGACTTGCATGGCCAGTGGGGCCAGGAGACCTGCCAGGAGGGAGCCAGGACACTCTCTGCACCTGCCGGCCTGCTGGGCCCTCCAAAGGACAGTACTTGAGGGTTGGGGTTTCTCCTCCCATGCGTGCGGCTGGGAACACTCCCACCGCAGCCAAGGCCACACTTTTTTGTCTCCTCCTCTGCTTATCTTCGCTTGTCCCTCATTCTTGTAAGTGTGTGGGGGGCGGCGATGGGCCTCTGCGCATAGAAACGCCAGTGTACTAGTAGTCCACATGCACAGGTCTGTCCTCCCCGCTTTCTGCTTGGCCCTTAGGCTGTCGCCACCGCACCCAGGCCCTAGGCTGTGTGGGGCACAGCTGGTTGCCCATGACACCCCTCCCAGAGGGACCTACCCAGGATTATGTTGAGGGAAACGGGATTGCAGGGTCCCCAGATTCTTCCCATGTGGTGACGTGAGGGAAGGTGAGAGTTTTCTCCTCTTGAACACAGCGTCTGCTAGGCTGTAAGGACACCACCCGCCTACATGAAATGATTTTCTGTGCAGGCTAGCTGGGCCATCATGTGGTCCGTGACCAGGCAGGGGAGGAGAGAGCCACTGCTCTGATTCGGAGAAACAAACTGTGAGTGAAAGGCCAGGGTCATGTGTGTTTCCCATTAGTTGGAACCCCCCCTCGGTCCTGATGGTTTCCAATCCCTGCTGTGTAGAAGACTGTTCTGGTATATTAGCCAACATTGCTGTCTTGTTCCTAATGACCTTTTCTCATTATCCCTCTTGCCCTCATGCAGGTGAAGAAGCAGAGACAAGTGGAAGAGTGTTTCTTCCTCAGGCCACTAAGCAGGTTCTCTGCATTGTGTGACAGGAGGGCACTCAGCCCCCTCCGTGCCTTCACTGTTACCTCAGTTCTCCCTGGGGGTGCCACCCACACAGTTCAGGTCTCCTTGTTGTGATTTTGTGGGGTTGGTGAGAAAAGGGCCAAGGGACTCAATGGTGGAAACCAGGCATATATCTCAGCAGAAGAAAAAGAAGCGGCCAGGCCACAGGGGAACATCTGGCCTCCGTCATAAATAATCCAAACCCGATGACTAGGGCAACCTTTGTCACCCGTCAGATGGGCAAAGGTTAAGCACAGTGATGATGCTCAAGGCCGACAAGCATGTGAGGAAATGGCACCAGGCCCATGGTTGGTAGAGCATACACGGGTGAGCTTCGGTGGAAGGCCATTTGCTGGCATGTATCAGCATCTCAGAAGTGCATGTGTGTGACCCAGGTGTCCTCCCAACAAGTCTTCAGTCAACGAGTGTTTGTGGTAGTGTCCTTTAGAGTGGCAGGAAGTGCAAAGCAGTCTGTGACTCTTTCTTCATCAGTAGGAGAAACTCAGTAAATCGTGGGGCAGCCAACAAGGGGATACCATGCAGGCAGCAAAAAATAGGCTAGAAGAAAATGTACAGAGGTGAAGGAATGTGCTTGAAGTGTTGCCAATGGCAAAACTGTTCTCTGCCCTGTGGAGATATGCAGGAAGAGCCTATGCCTCTGTAGTCATTTGTTGGGCTGGTCACATCAAAGAGCCATGGCTCGAGTGGCTTAAACAACAGACAGGTATTGTCTCACAGTTCCAGAGGCTGGAAGTCCGAGATCAAGGTGTCCACCGAGTTTGCCTCTTCTGGGGACTGAGAGAGAATCTGTCCATCCCAGTCCCCAAGGTTCTCATGGTTTGCAGGCAAGCTTTGGCATCCCTTGCCTTGTAGATCTTGACCTTCATCTTCACAAGGCATTACTCTCCTGAGTGCATGTCTGTCTGTAAATTCCCCCTTCAGATGAAGACACCAGTCATTGGATGAGGGTCTCATTTTAACCTGATTACCTCTGTCAAGCCCTTTTCTTAATGGATAAGGTCTCAGGAACAAGGTCCTTGAGTGCACAAGAGGGGTGGGGTCCAGAACACAGGGGAAGGCGGCCCAGCCAGAGAAAGGGAGGGAAGGCGGAGGAGCTGGGCAAAGGGACTGGCGGGACAGTGGATTGGGACAGGAGTGAACAGGAGGCAGCTTTGTCCTCCAGGCCTTGTCTTTGAGAGTGGGTGTGTTTTCATAAACACAGGGACATAATAGCTGAGGTGAGGTTTATGTCCTTTAAAGACAGGAGGGGAGAGACAGACGAGAGTGGGGCTGCCCATGGGTGGAGGGCAGAGCTGAGGCTCAGCCCCATGGTGATGATGGGCAGCCACCAGTTGTGACTGTCCTGTTAGGCAGGTGCCAGGTACTCACAACCCCCTTGGAGACCGAGGGTCCAGCAGGTACTCTGACCCCCGCTGAGTCTGTGGCCCAGGGCCCTGCTCCCCCCACGACACAGCTTCATCCTCCAGTGAGGAAGAAGGACCCCCTTCCCCAGGTACAAGGAAAGGAGTCAAGGACAGGGGTTCATGCAGTCAGGTTCCCCATGACTGTGGGTCATCTGTTCATCCCTTGGTGCCACCTTCTTAACTGTAGAGTAGGGTGACGGTGGAGCTACCCCTACCCAGTTATTTGAGGATTGAATTCTAGGATCCGTGGATCATGCTCATTCCAGGGCCAAGCACGGGACCAGGGCATGCATACTGGTGCCAGTTGTTCCTGCTCCTGTTGTTCATTTCTCTAAGCTCGGGTGAGGGCCAGGATGCCTGCTGACAGTGGAAACCAGTGGGGTAGGAAGAGGATGGAGGAGGGTGGTACCCAAAAGGGTCCAGAGGAGACACCTGACAGGATTATCTGAGGTCACATGGTGTCCCCAGGGCCCAGCTCAGGCTGGATCCCAAGGATATGCTCTCTACAGCCCTGGGGGAGGGGCCACCATGCTTGGGGACCTGCAGTGCCTTGGGGGTGGCAAGGCCAAGGAGCTGAGAGTGTTGAGGTGGATGGGGAGAAGAAGCAAAGCCCAGGGTGGTCATTGCTGGGAGAGGACTAGAACCCGCCCACCCGGGGTGAAGCCGAAGGTCCCTCCTTCCCCCACTCTGTGCTCCCTTGGCCTCAGTGGCCTCCTTTGTAGAACTGACCACACCCTGTCCTGACTTCCTTTCTGGAGCTCTCCCCACCTTCTTCCTTGAGTTCGCCAAAGATTCCATCTGATAGATGAGGCATCCTCATCGCCAGCCCCTTTCCTTGGGCCTGCCAGCTGACTGCTTGGTGATAGGAAGAAAGAGCCAACACTCTCTGCTCCCCCACCATCCCTGTCAGCGGGGTTCCTGGGTCTCCAGGGGACAGTGGGTGCAGGTCAGCCCACAGGCCATGAGCTTGGTGGGCTGGTGCATGATGCTTATTGACATTGGTGCTCTGTGTTTCCGCAGGCCACGTGAGGCCCACGGATCTCTGGGGAGATGAAGTTCTGCTGCCTTTCCTTCCGGCAGCCTTATGCAGGTTTTGTCTTAAATGGGGTCAAGACTCTGGAGACTCGTTGGCGTCCTTTGCTGAGCAGCCACCGTCACTGTACCATCGCCATCCACATTGCTCACAGGGACTGGGAAGATGCCGTCTGGAGGGAACTGCTGCTGCAGAGGCTGGGGAGGAACCCCGCTCAGATTCAGTCCTTGCTTCGGGAAGGGGAGAAGTATGGCCGTGGAGTGATAGCTGGCAAGTGGCCACACCCCAAGCGCCGCTCAGACACCTCAGAACTCCTGAGGACCTTGCTCAGGAGTTTTGGGGCTTGTTTTCTTTTGAACCTGTTGGTGTGGGGCTGTGGTTTCTTTAAGCAGCACACCTTCAAAGGGGCAGCAGCGGGCCCTGGGCTGGGCGTCCGTGGGACAAGTTTCCAGGACCTTGGGCGAACCCTTTTGTCCACTCTGGGCCTCAGGTCCTGTTGGTGGTGTGAGAGGCAGGGACCATTCCAAGGCTGCATGTGGTATTGCCTGTGTGTATACATGTGGGCTTGTGTGCATACACATGTGTGTGTTTGTGTGGCAGGCCACGAGAGGCTGTACAGCACACAGAGAGGGTCGGGTGACCTCCAGACTCAGGCATCACACACCTGCCTCACCCCCACTCTCCATGGGCACCTGAGCAAATTCCTTCACCCCTCAGTGGTTGAGGTCCCACATCAGCTCCTTTCGCCTGGTGAAGTGCTTGGGAGCTGATGGTCTGTGGGTTCCCGCACAGCAGCCGGGGCCCTTCTGACCTGTACGTGCTGCCCTCAGCAGTCTGGCTGGAACCTGCCCATTCTTGGGTGGAGTTGTTGAGGACAAGGCCCTGTCCTCTTCATTCCTCTCTCTGCCCCGGCCTCACCCAGAATTCCCTGAACGTAGTTGGACACATTGGAAGTGCACACAGTGAGAGGGACCCAGTTCACTCTGTGTCCATTTGGCGATATCAGCTTAGTCCCTAATGGTTATAACGTTGAATAACCATTTTCTCTCATAGGCAGGCCTTGGTTTATGAAAGGAAAAACATCTCTGTGCTTCTCTCTTGGTGCACAGGGCTCGTTGACATTGGGGAAACTTTGCAGTGCCCGGAAAACTTAGCCCCCGATGAGCTTGTGGAACTGGAAAATCAAGCTGTACTGACCAACCTGAAGCAGAAGTACCTGACTGCACTTTCAAACCCCAGGTGGTTACTGGAGCCCATACCCCGGAGAGGTGGAAAGGATATCTTCCAGGTGGACATCCCAGAGCACTTAATCCCCATGGGGCAGGAGGACTCCTCACAGGAAGATTACCGAGAAACCAGCTGACTCATGACCATCAACACACCATCCTGCCGCAGACACATAAATCAGGCTTAATCTGAATTGGCACCACAGTGGAGAGCGCTACCCACCACCTGCTGTTCACGTAAACAGCCTTCTGCATTCAGATGCACCAGGCTTTCCTCAGGGGATGCCTCCCTGGACTTATTGACAGTCTCAAGGACTTTGACCTTTAGAAAAAAAGGCAAAGCTTCCATTAAGTATCTTGGTGTTGTCACTCATTTAGGTCCTGCTCATGCCTGAGTTGTACAAAGAAACGTGTTTTAAGAGAACAGGTTAGTGTTCAGGACTCCCTTACATGTTTTCTCCTCTCTTTGTTCTGGTCAAACTCATAGAATGCTTCAGCAGCATCCAGGGGATGTTGTGGGAGGGCTGGGAGCGGGCCCTGAATGGTTGCCCGAGGGTGACCAGCCAGGGGCGGGACTGCCTCATGCACCATGAAGGGGACATCAGACTTTGAAACACAGCACCTGTCTGCCCTGGCAAGTGACTCTTGCTCTGTTGTAAAAGTGTCCCTTGGCTCATGAAGCCATGTGTTAGACATGTCACATAGCTACTTTGTGACCAAAGAGAGGATCTGAAATAGAGCTCTGATGGAAAAATGATGAGTATTTTGTTTCTTTGATTGTTTGTGTGTTTTGTGGGCAATCTTTTATTTATTTGGGTTCCTTCTAGGAGAGTTCCTACTGCTTGTTAGCTGTGAGGATGATGGGCTTTCTCCCAGGGGTTGACTGGAATGGCCCGTCTTCTGAGCCAGACTGCCATGGTTGCAGACGGCTGAGCAGATAGGGTGGCCCTCGTTTTAGGTGGGTCTCTCTGGGAGGTCCCTGGAAATTGGGCTGGAGATGCTCAGCTGCTGGTCAGAAACTTCCTGGCATCACTGGGGGACCCGTGAGGAAAGACCCTCCTGTTTTAAGGTACATGACTATTGGAAGGTGATCCACCCAAGGTCAGGAGTCAGGCAGTTCTGTCTCCTGGCCAGCAGGTGAGGCTCAGGGGACCCGATCTTCCTGAGCTTGCTTCAGAGCTCCCTAGCAGGCCCTTGGATGAGTGTGTGAAAATGAATGAGGACAATGGGGACAAACACCTGTGTCGGGCCAGGATAGCTAGCCTCCTAGGGCTCATCTGATGAGGTGTGTGTAGCATGGAAACAAGAGAACACAGACTCACAATTCTCATTGTTAATTTACTACCATGGAGTTGTGCTTTTCTTTATTAAAGCTGAAAATGGATTGGTGGTTACAAAAGTGGTGATTGTTCTCTGTCATTGGGAGCTTGGGGGCCTGTATTGTCCCTGAATTGCTCACAGAGTGCATGGCAGTCATCAGAGGAGCCCTCCTCCTCCTCATCGGGGTCTGTGGGTGAGGCCATGACTGAAAGGGCAGCCATCAGGATGGAATAACAGGTGTTGTACAAAGACATCACCGAATCATACAGTGGGTAATCTGGGTAGCTGGTGGGCAGTTCCCCTGTGCCATTGGTTCTGGCAGGAGCTGTGGGCGCAAATGTGACATTCTCAGATGTGCCCTCCCCACTTGGGCCACCTGGCTCACTTGGGCAATGGACTGTCATGGCACTGCTTGTGGACCACAGACCCGAGAACTTGAATGACCAGGTGCTACTGGGTCCCTGAGCACTTGGGGCTTTCTTCTGGGTCTTTGGGTCAGCTGCTTTGGAGCCTCCTCTATGGTTAATTCTTGGTGAGCGTCCTATAGGGGATACCTGCTTCTTCTTCCTCTTTGGAGGTGTTGTGCTGGTCCCTGGCCAAGTAGCAGTACTCACCCAGTTGCCTTCTCTCCTGAAGTTCTCGATGAGCCAAGGCTTGTCTCCTTGAAAGTTGGAATTGCAACTTCCCCCTGCGTATAGGTGGAACACCTAGCCGATCTTCTGAGGAACAGAGTGAACAGCCAACAGAATCCCAGCTTATACTAAGGTTGGAAGCCAGAATTGTGGAGGACATTGAAAAACAGATGGTAAGGAGGTTGCATTGGGACAGTAAGGTCCCTGGGACCAGCATGGGGACAAGGGCTGCTGCAGCCCCCAGCCCGGCACCTGCCGGGGCATGCCACAGGATCCTTAGACCAGAGCCAAATCAGCAGCTCCCTCCCCTGCCAAAAAAGGGAGGATAGAGCAGCACCAGGATGGACCTGGATGCTTGAAGTTGCTGGGGGGAATAAAGACAAAGTGGGAGATGGACAGGGGGGAGTGTACACCCGCTGAGACTGTGGACAGCAGCTGGGTCATTACCAGAGAAATTGAGGACCCGGTTGATGCCTGGAGAAAGGAGAAGAGTTCGGCCGTGAGGGACCCTGACTCGGATAGTCTCTGGTCTGGTTGGAAAGTTGAGCTATGTGAGAGGCCAAGCGCTTGTTAGGAGCGGCAGACGTCAACAGGAGGATTTTGTTAAGGCTCTTGGTCACTGTTTAGGTGACTCTCCCGGCAGCGGCCACCACCACAGGCACAACTGCAGCCTTGTCACCACCCCCTGCCCCCCCCCCTGCCCCCACCACAGCCTCAGCCACACCTCTGCCTCCACCAATGCAGCAGCCACACCCCACCCACACCACAGCCACCGCAGCACCCCTGTCCCCACGCAGCCCAGCTGGCTCGCTAAGAGGAAGGAGGAGGTATCCCCTGCAGAGGAGAGCAGCAGGGCTCAGGGAGTTAGCAGTCCCCAGAAAGACAACCCAGTGGGGGAGCTGAACTACCCTGAAGAGGCTTTGAGTGTGCCTAGCTCCTAGGACAGCAAAGAGCAAGAAGGTGGTGGGTGAGTTTCCCCTAATTAGTGCACCTCAAAGACGGCACAACTGGTGGATTGAAGGCGCCGGCCTGGCACAGATGGCAGCAAACGGAAGACCTGGGCTGGAGGCTGGGCAACTGTGAAGATTGTGGCCCAGACCTGGGCCCCATCCTTTCAAAACCACAGAAAAGGAGACAAGCAAAGCCCAGCCCTCTTCAGCCTGCAGCATCCAGGAAGACAAGCAGAACTTGCTTGGCTGGTTTAAAGTCAGCAAGAGCTTTTTGGTTTTTAATTCTTTTAAAAAAGTTTTTATTCTTTTTTTTTTTCCGTTTTTTCCCCCAAGTGAGACAATAAGACCTGGAGCTGTGAAAGGACCAGAGACAGACCCAAAGAGGGAACAGAAGGCTAATCTCAACAACGGAGAAACTGAGACAAATTTCACTTTCCTATTCCAGAGAAGTTGCATGATATTGTTTATTTGTATTATTATTATTTTTCATTATTTTTACTTCTTTTATTTCATTACTATTTTTTCATTTCTATTTCTCTTTAGTTTTCTTCATTTTATCTGTTTGTTTAATTGCATTGTTTGACAGATTTTCCTTGTTCTCACTTTCATAGTGTCTTTTAATTTTTCTTCTTTCACTTCACTTGTGGTCTGATAGCACACGACTCTAGGCTGTATAGTTCCTATTCTTGTTATTCAGATCATATAGTTCCTGCCATATGATTATTGTTCCACTATTATTGTAAATAATTGTTGTTCCATATAATTGTAAATACTACACAGCACCCACCCACCCCTGATCTTAGCCCATTTCACTGTCTTCTGGAGTTTTATGACTGTTGTGGTTAACTCTATTCTCTTGCACACTACGCCTCTTTTCTATCCTTTACTCTAACCATACCTCGTAATCTGACTTCTCACAAGCTCTCTGTTTTCTGGATTCAACTCACAATCCTCCTCCACTCTAACAAGAGTCTTATCCCTCTTCCACCCTTTCTAAAAAGTGGCTAGCTGGCGAAATATCACAGTTAACACTATACTCATCTAAAGGACCTTGTTGGCTCTTGTCCAACTTATACTTATCTATCGTTTCTCTATCTGTTGGTACTTTAAATCCCATAGAATACATTCCCACTGTCTTAATCCATTCTGCCTTCCCCTCCAACTGATCACATAAGAGAGAAGATGGGAGCTGTGAACAACAATATACCTGCTGGAAGAGAGAACCCAACAAAGGAACCATGAACAGATAATAAAGGAAGATGGCAGAGGAGTAAGTGAAAGCCAAACTAACCTCCACCCAGCTTCAATGTGGAAATACAACTAAACGGTGGAGAAATTATCCAGAACAAACAGCTGAACGACAGGGAGAGAGAAGCCTCATAACCTCAGACAGAAGAACAAGCTTCAACACCACCTGTCCGCACCTGCACAAGAGCATACAAGACGTGGTGGGCAGAGTGACCCTCAGTCAACCAGCTGGAGGGAAAGACCCACCAAGCAAAGACCCAACAACAACCAAAACACAAAGACATATAGATGGCCAACATAAATGACATCCCAAGAGCAGCAAGTTCAGGAGATCAAGGAGACTGCACCACTGACTCTCACAGGTCTCCTACCATAGAAGTTCACAGCATGAATGCAGGGACTCAGAATAGATCAATTTAAGAAGCAGAGGCTAACAAAAAAGAGTTTCACAAACAATGGGAAGACAAAGAAACAAACTCAAAACAAAAGGATAAGAGGAAGCCTCAGAAAGAATGCTAAATGAAACAGAGGCAAGTCAACTATTGGGTATTGATTCAAAGAAATGGTTATAAGGAAGCTCAAAGAGCTCACTGAGAATTACCAAAAACTACAGGAAAACTACAATGAACTCACTGCAAACTATATCAACACGACAAAGGAAATAGAAACTATCAACAAGAGCCAAGAGGAAATGAAGAATATAGTTTTTGAACTGAAGAACACAGTAGAAGGAATCCAAAGCAGGCTAGGTGAAGCAGAGGATCAAATCAGCAAGCTGGAGGACAAGGTAGGGAAAAAATCCCAGAAAGACCGGGAAAAGGAAAACAGACTCAGAGACAATGAAGAGGTGTTAAGGGAACGGCAGGATAACATGAAACATAATAATATTCATATATTAGAGATACCAGAAGGAGAAGAAGAGCAAAGGACAGAAAACCTGTTTGAACAAGTAATGATGGGAAATGTCCCTAATGTGATGAGAGAAAAAAAATCACACAAATCCAGAGAGCAGAGAGGGTCCCAATCAAGAAGAACCCAAAGAGGCCCACTCCAAGACACATCATAATGAAAAATGGGAAAATTCCAAGAGAAAGGGAGAATCTTAAAGGCAGCAAGGGAGAAATAGGAAGTAACACACAAGGGAGCCCCAATAAGTCTAGCAGCTGACTTCTCAGTGGAAATGCTACAAGCCAGAAGTGGACGGCCAGAAATACTCCAAGTAATGAAAAACAATGGCCTGCAATCAAGACTATTCTATACAGCAAGGCTCTCAGTTAAAATGGCAGGTGAAATAAGGAGTTTCCCAGACAAAAGAAGGCTCAAAGAATGCACCTCCAGCAGACCAGCACTGGGAGAGATGCTAAAGGGACTGCTTTAAGAAAAGGAAGAAAGAGAGAGAGAGAGAGAGAGAGAGAGAGAGAGAGAGAGAGAGAGAGAGAGAGAGAGAGAGAGAGAGAGAGAGAGGAACACAGGTATGAAGGAAGTAAAATGGCATTGCATTAGTATCTATCAATAATAACCTTAAATTACATGGATAAAATGCTCCAATCAAAAGACACAACAGCTGAATGGATAAGAAAGCATGACCCACACATATGCTGCCTACAAGAGACCCACCTCAGAACAAAAGACCTACACAGACTGAAAGTGAAGGGGTGGAAACAAATACCCCAAGCAAATGGACACGGAAAAAAAAAAGCTGGGGTAGCCAATACACACATCACACAAAATGCACTTCAAAACAAGAGCCATAAAAAAGAGACCCAGAAGATCACTTCATAATACTCAAGGGAAGAATCCATCAAGAAGACATAAACATTGTAAATAATATATAGTCACTCAACATAGGAGCACCCAAATATATAAGGAAACACCTGGAGGACATCAAGGAAGATACTGACAGCAACACAATTATAGTAGGGGATTTTAACACTCCGCTGTCAAAAATGGATAGATCTTTTAAACAAAACATCAACAAAGATATTGTGGAATTGAGCAATGTACTAGGTCCAATGGACTTAACTGATTTAATATATATATATAATCTTTCATCCCAAAGAAGCAAAATACACACTCTTTTGAAATGCACAAGGAACATTTTCAAAGCTACACCACATGATAGGACACAAAACAAACCTCAAATTCAAGAAAGTTGAAATTATATCAAGCATCTTCTTAGACCACAAGGGCCTGAAACTAGAAACCCACCTCAGGGAAAAAACTCAAAAACACTCAAACTAATGGAGATTGAATAGCATGTTATTAAGCAATGAATGGGCCAAGAATGAGATCCAGGAAGAAATGGAAAACGTTTCTGGAAACAAATGAAAATGAACTCAGCAGTCCAAAATGTAAGGGACACAGTGGAGGCAGTCCTGACAGGGAAGTTCATAGCCATACAGGCCTACCTATAAAAGATAGAAGCATTTCAAATAAACAACCCAACCCTACGCCTACAAGAACTGAAAGGACAACAACAAAGACACCCCATAACAAGTAGAAGGAAGGAACTAACCAAGATCAGAGCAAAATTAAATGACATGGACACTAAAACCACAATTCTAAGGATCAATAAATCCAGGAGCTCATTCTTTGAAAATATAAACAAAATCAACAAGCCTTTAAGCAGACTCATCAAGAAGAAAAAAAAAAGAGTGAGGACCCAAATAAACACAATCAGAAATGAAAGAGGAGAGGTCACAACTGATACCACAGAAATACAAAGGATTGTAAGAAATTGCTATGAAGATGTGTATGTCAAGAGGTTAAAAAACCTAGGTGAAATTGACAAATTTCTAGAAAAATACAATCTTCCAAAACTGAGTGAAAAAGAACCAGAAAGCCTGAGCAGACCAATAGCACCTGAAGAAATTGAAGCAGTAATAAAAAAAACTCCCTACTCACAAAAGCCCTGGACCAGAGATGGTTTAACAGGAGAATTTTACAAAGCATTTAAAGAAAATCTAGCCCCTACCCTTCACAGACTATTCCAAAAAATCCAACAACACGGAAGACTCCCAAACTCTTTTTATGAAATCAGCATCATCCTAATCCCATAACCAAATACACACATAAGAAAGAAAGAGAACTTCAGGCTAATATTGCTGGTGAACATAAATGCTAAAATCCTCAACAAAATATTGGCAAACCACGTCCAGCAATACATTGAAAAGGTCTAACGCCATGACCAAGTGGGATCGTCCCAGGGATGCAAGCATGGTACAATACTCACAAATCAATAAATGCAGTACATCACATAAACAAAAGGAAAGACAAAAATCACATGATCGTATCAATAGATTCAGAAAAAGCATTTGATAAGGTACAGCACCCATTTCTGATAAAAACACTCAGCAAAGTGGGAATAGAGGGAGCATTCCTCAACATAATAAAGGACATATACGAGAGACCTACAGCCAACATCATACTCAGTGGGCAAAAAGTAAAAGCTTTCCCACTAAAATCAGTAATGAAACAAAGATGTCCTCTTTCAGCACTCCTCTTCAGCACAGTATTGGAAGTCCTAGCCACAGCAATCGGACAAGAAAAAGAAAGAAAAGGCGTCCAAATTGGAAAAGAGGAAGCAAAACACTCATTGTTTGCAGATGACATGATAGTGTACATAGAAAATCCTAGGGACTCCACCAAAAAACTACTCGACCTAATAAATGAATTTGGCAGAAACAGCAGAATACAAAGTCAATATGCAGAAATCAAAGGCATTTGTGTACACCAACAATGAAATATCAGAAATAGAAATCAGGAAAAAAATCCCATTTGATATTGTTACAGGGTGCAGCCTAGAGGGGGGACCCCAAATGGGCATTTGAAATGCGGTCCAGAACTTAAGGTGTCCAGGAGATTTTCAGATGTCTCCACCCCCCCGCCCCGGGTGTGGGTTGGGGGAAGGGACAAATGGAGCAGGGCCATTGAGATCTGTTTTGCATAGCAACAGCCTTGCAGCTACCCTATGGCGTGGTCATTTAACATATCTATAGCCTTTGGCTGGTCACTTAGATATGTTAAATAGCTGTGATCATCTCTGAGCCAGGGGAATGGAAGTAACTTCCCCACCAAGACGTGACTGGGGGCAGATCCCCCAAGCTACAGTGCCTGCGTGGGAGCTCGGAGAAGATTGGCTCCAGGACATGGGGCCACACCTGCCCAGACTCATGATGGCAGCCCAGTAAAGCTAGAAGGATATGAATTCTGGCATGTGAAGCCGAGTGTGGGCGGAGTCGGAAATGAGGCTGCAGAGGAAGATTGGCCGCGGGGGGAAAAAAACCCAGACTTGGCGGCCATTAGGGGGGAGAACCACGCGGCTTTGGCAGAGTGGGGACTCTCCCTTCCCGCAGCCCTGAGGAGGAGAACCATGCAGCTTTAGTAGAATAGGGAGGACCTCAGCCATTGAGGGAGAACCATGCTGCTTTAGGAAGGAGAACCATGCTGCTTTAGGAAAGAGAACCATGCGGCTTTAGCAGAATGGGGAGGACCTCAGCCGTTGGGGGAGAACCGTGCTGCTTTAGGAGAGAGAACCACGCGGCCTTGACAGAGTGGAGACTCCCGCAGCCCTGAGAGGGAGAACCACGAGGCCTGGACAGAGCGGGGACCCCCACAGCTTTAGAAAGGGAACCACCACCTGGTTTTAGCAGAGATCCTGGTGACTCAGCTGAGGGTGCCAGGAACCCAGGGAGGCCTCCCAGTCGAGATGGAGTACTAACTAAGAACCAGAGGACTGCCTGAGCCATGGACTTCTATTTCCTTTCCTGAGATACGGTACTCTGGACTGGGCAAAGGGGGAAGGAAGGAAGGAAGGACTGTGTGTTTGTGGGTGCTTTTAGGGACTTTAGGATTTTTGATAAAGACATTAGGTCACTACTTTAAGTTTGTATAGCATTAAATAAACATTTCCTTTCCTTTTCAGGAATCTCTGGCATTGAGAGACATCTTTCCTCTGGCGGCGGACATAACGGACCCGGGGCCTTCTTTCAATAATACTATATTGTCCCAGCCCCCCCTTTGTTTGTTCTGTAACAATATGGCAACAAGAAAGGTATAGTACCTAGGAATAAACCTAACTGAGGAAGTAAAACGCCTGTACTGAGAAAATTACACAAAATGGAGAAAGAAATTAAGGAAGACACAAACAAATGGAAGCATGTACCATGTTCATGGATTGGAAGAATTATCATCAAAATGTCCATACGACCCAGAGCAGTTTATATATTCGATGCAATCCCTATTAAAGTACCAATAACATATTTCACTGATGTAGAAGAAATATTTCAACAATTTATATGGAATCATGAACAACCACGAATAGCTGCAGCAATTTTGAGAAAGAAGAACAGTGTAAGAAGGATCACAATACCTGATCTCAAACTGTATTACAAGTCCACTGTACTCAAAACAATCTGGTACTGGCATAAGAAGAGACACATAGATGAATGGAACACAATAGAGAGCCCCAAAATAAACCCAAGTCTCTGTGGTCAATTAATATTTGACCAAAAGGACAGACGCATAAAATTGAGTAAAAATAGCCTCTTTGACAAGTGGTGTTGGGTGACCTGGAAAGCTACGTGCAAAACAAAAAGAAACTCAATCACCAACTTACACCATACACAAAAATAAATTCAAGGTGGATAAAAGACTGAAATATAAGTCATGACACCATGAAAGTCCTATAGGAAAACATAGGCAGGAAAATCTCAGATATTGCAAGTGGCAATATTTTTCCCCCATATGTCTTCTGGAGCAAGGGACATAAAGGAAAGAAAAAAAACAAATGGGATCTCATCAAAATAAAAAGCTTCTACATGACTAAAGAAAACAGCATTAAAATGAAAAGAGAATCAACTGTATGGGAAAACATATTTGCCAACGGTACCTTGGACAACGGTTTGACCTCCAAAATATATAAGCAACTGACACGCGTCCACTCCATGAAGACAAACAACCCAATTAGAAAATGGGCAAAAGGCCTGAACAGACACTTCTCCAAGGAGGATATACAGAGGGCCCCGAGACATATGAAAAGATGCTCAGCATCTCTAGCCATCAGAGTGAAACAAATTAAAATCACAAGGAGATACCACGTCACACCGGCCAGAATGGCCATCCTAATCAAATCAACAAACAACAAGTGTTGGAGAGGATGAGGAGAAAAGGGAACCCTAGTTCACTGTTGGTGGGAGTGCAGACTGGAGCAGCCACTATGGAAAACAGTATGAAATTTCTTCAGAAAACTAAAACTGGAACTGCCTTTTGACCCGGCACTTCCACTGCTGGGATTATATCCTAAGGGCCCTGAAACACCAATTCAAAAGAACCTGTGCACCCCAATGTTCATAGCAGGACAATTTACAATAGCCAAGTGCTGGAAGCAACCTAAGTGCCCACCAGTAAATGAATGGATCAAAAACTATGGTACATTTACACAATGGAATACTGCACAGCAGCGGGAAGAAAGAAGGAGCTCCTACCCTTGTGACAGCATGGATGGAACTGGACAGCAGTATGCTAAGTGAAATAAGCCAGGTGGTGAAAGACAAATACCATATGATCTCACCTTTAAGTAGAACCTAATCAACAAAAGAAACAAGGGAGCAAATTATAACCAGAGACATTGAAATTAAGAACAAACTGATAGTAACCAGAGGGGAGCGGGGAGGGGATAATGGGGGAAAACGGAGGAAGGGTTTGGGGAAAAACTGTAAAGGACACATGGACAAAACCAAGAATGTGTAGGATCATGGCGGGGGGAGGTCAGGTGGCTGGTTTCACCAGGGGGGGAGTGGAAGGGGGAAATGCATACAACTGTGCTTGAACAATGATAAAATTGAAAGAAAGAAAGAGAGAGAGAGAGAGAGAGAGAAAGAGAGAGAGAGAAAGAGAGAGAGAGAGAGAGACAGAGAGAGAGAGACAGAGAGAGAGAGAGAGAGAGAGAGAGAGAGAGAGAGAGAGAGAGAGAGAGAGAGAGAGAGAGAGAGAGAGAGAGAGAGAGAAAGAAAGAAAGAAAGAAAGAAAGAAAGAAAGAAAGAAAGAAAGAAAGAAAGAAAGAAAGAAAGAAAGAAAGAAAGAAAGAGTTGGTATTGCGGTAGATCTGAAACAAAATTAATCATTTTAGTCATTCCGGGAGAAAATATATCTGTTTGACATTAAGTGGCCTCTCAGAGTCTTAGTCTGTTGCTTCTGCACAGCCTTGCAGCCATAGAGAATGTGCTGAGCTCTGGGCTATGGGGCCCCTGGGGATAGCCGAGCTTCTGAGCATAGGTAAGATAGAGCTTTGTGGTTCTAAGACGCCAGGCCACTCCCTGGAGCTGCTGAGCAACATCACTTGGACACAGAGCCGCTCTCCAATGCCACTCCTCCAGCTGTTCCCTCGCCCTTCTCCTTTAGTCCAATCAGGCTGCCATAACAAAACACCACAGATTGAGTCACTTACCAACTACAGAAATTTATTTCACACTGTTCTGGAGGCTGGAAGTCCAAGATTAAGGTGCCAGCATGCTACAGTGAGGGCCTTCCTCTCTGTGTCCTCACATGGTGGAAAGAGCTGGGATCTCTCTGGAGCCCCTTTATAAGGTGCTACTCCCACCCCTGAGGGCTCAGCCCTCATGACATAAGCACCTCCCAAAGGGCCAACCTCCTAATGCCGTCATCTTTGGGAGTTAGTGTTTCAACATCAGCCTTCTAGGGGGGCACACAAACATTGAGACCACAGCACTCCCTTCTAGACTGTGCCCTCCTGGCCCTGAAACCCATGGAGGGACTCCTGCTGTGAGGGACTCCCCTCTACCTCAGCCCAGTTCAGGCCCCATGCAGCAAAGCTCCTTGTGTATTGCTGCCTCTCCTGGTGATGTCTCTTTCCTGATCAGGCCCCCAACCGCTGGAACCCTAGTGTTTGCTAATGAGCTCTCTTGCAATCACATGGCTGCCCCTGAGAGGCCGGGGTTATCGGACCTCAGGTGCATGGTTTTCAGGGGTCCACTGGGGAGGGACTTAAAGGCTGACAAGGCAGGAAAATAAACCCTTGAGTTTTGGGACCCCCAAACTCACAAAGGCCTTTCACTCTAATCTGCAACCTGAAACTGTCCACTAAAGGCTGTTTCAGCTTCAGCAGGTCGGGTGTTGAATGGAAGCCAGCAAAGCTCAGTTGAACGGGCTCTGGACTGTGGCACTATTGCAGATTTGGGATACCTCTCTGTGGAGGCTGAATCTGTCAAGACATCCCGAGTGCTGTCCTGTGCCATCTGGGTCCCTTGTAGATGTCGGGGGATGAAGGGCTTGATCTCTCATGGGACCCAGTGAGTCAGGATTGGTCCGGGACACTGCATTTCTGATGCAGACAATTGCACTCCTCACTCCAGATGCCTGTGGAGGCTTCATGTGGTGACAGGACCCCTCACAGTGACTGGGAGCCCTCCGTGCACTCTGACTTGGACCCCCTCTCAGGAGGGTCTTCTGCACTGATTTGTTGTGCAGGACTGGTAGTCTGGCCCGATGAGTTGCAGTTTGCAACCAGGACTGATTGTCTGCTTCCTCACCTCTCTCCTGGTGCTCACACCAGTACTCACTGAGCAGTCTCCAGAAAGGCATTGCCCTTTTCCCTACCCCTCAATGGAGAAGCAGGCGGGATGAAAAGGGTTATGGAAACCCATTTTGAAACTGTGGAAAATTCAGAATTTCATCCTGGCCACTTCTGGAACATGACATGTTTTTCTGGTTCACCTGAATGACAACGTTTGAGGATAATACTTTTTGTTCCTCCTGCATACGACCCTTCCAGTTGAAGCAGACTAGGGGAGAAGAGAGGACAATTGGGGAAGATAACAATGTAAAGTTTGCTGACTGAGTAAGGATGCAGGAAAAATGAAACCCAACACCTGGGGAGGGCTTAAGGATCTAGATTTTCCAGAACTGGTCCTGGAAGCTTTTGTCCTCCTGAGGAAAACTCGCTTTGCTGCTTTTGCAAGTGCCAGGAATCCAAATGGACTTGCTGAGCCTGGGAGCACACCTCACAGTGCTGACTAGGACACACCTGGGTGGGCCCAGCTCTGGCACTTTCCACACACAACACCTGTGCAGGTCATCCAGACTGGTCACGGACAGCCCAAACTGTTTGGAACTGCCTGCCTTCACCACTCTCCCTGGCTCCCAGGAGACCCCCTTCTGGTCCTCTAGCTCAAAGCTAGACTCCCCACACTACTGTGCACTTCCCTCCCATGGATCTGGCTCGCTGGCCAAGTGGCAGGGGCACAGGCAGAGAAGTAACAGAGTTGGATTCCTCTCACACTTTTGGTTAACTCGGCTTCTATTAAGTTTCCTTTCTCTTTGATTTCCTGCACTTTGAATATGATATGCCTAAAGCAGATGTTTTGTTGTTGTTGTTGATCCTACTTGGTGTTTTCTGAGCTTCCTGAGTGTGTGGTTTCATGTCACTAATTGATTTTGGCACATCCTCTGCCATTGGCACCTGAAATATTTTTCCTGTTTCTTTCTCTTTTCTCCTTTTCTCCTCTTCCACTTATGCATACCTTATAACTTTTGTACTGGTCCAGCATTTCTTGGATATGTACTCCCACCATTTTCATTCTTTGTTCTCTTCACATTTCAGTTTTGGAGGTTTCTGTTGACATATCTTCAAGCTTGCTCATCGTGTCCCCACTTGTGTCCAGTCTGTTGATGAGGCGATCAAAGACGCTGTTTATTTCTGTCACACTGTGTGATTTTTAAATAAAATATGTTTTCTTATGGTGGTAAAATACACAAAACATAAAATTTGCCATCCTAACCGTTTTTAAATGTACAGCACAGTGCTATTAAGTACGATTCTTTTTGTTGTGCAACCATCACCACCACCCATCTCCAGAATTCTTTCCTTCTTGCAAAACTGAAGCTCTAGTCCCATTAAACCATAACCCTTCATTGCCCCTTCTCCTCAGTCCCTGGCACCTACCTTTCTACTTTCCACCTGTAGGAATTTGAATAAAGTACCTCATATCAGGGGATCACACAGCATTTGTGTTTTTTGTGTCTGGCTTCTTCCCCTTAGCATAATGTCCTCAAGGCTCATCTGTGTTGCAGCGTATGTCAGAATTTTCTTTCTTTTGGAGGCTGAATAACATTCCATTAAATCACATTTTGCATATCCATTTGTCTATTGATAGATGCTTGGTTTGCTTTCACATTTTAGCTATCATGAGCTATGCTGCCGTGGACATGGGTGTACAAATCTCATTTGGAGGCCCAGATTTCAATTTTGGAGAGCATATACTCAGAGGGTAGGATCACTGGATCATATGGTAATTGTTTTTCATTTTTGAGGAGACACCATACTGTTTTCCAAGGTGCCTGTGTCAATTTACAGCCCCACCAACAGTGCACAGGGGTTCCAATTTCTCCCAATCTTTGCTAACACTTATGATTTCCTGATTGTATTTTTTTCTTGGATTAGTAATATGGTGCATCTTTTGATTTGCTCATTGTCATGTGAACATCTTCTCTGGAGAAATGTCTGTTTGATTCCATTGCTCACTTTTGAATAGGGTTGATTGTTTTTCTTGCAAAAGTGAGGAAGGTCTATGTGTGCTGTCACGGGAATGTCCTGTTTCCAAATTATTAAGCAGTGAAGGCATGCGACGGATCGATATGTACATCATGGGTAATGCCTCATGTTTCACAGCACATCTGTGTATGAAAAAAGCTAGTATAAGCTTTGAAATCATATATACCATCATGTCATTTGTGGTGACCTCTGAGGAGGGGGCTGAATTGGGGAGGAATTTTGAAAAGGGGGAAACTGATTTATCTGTTATTAGAGTTTTTTTGCAATAAGAATCCATGCAGTACATAGTAGTCTTTATATTACAAAACATTTATATAAACCTAATGATGGAAATAGTAGAACAGAAATACATTCTGATGCGGTTTGGCAGGGGCCCCCTGATCTAGGTGACCACGGATCCAGGCTGCATCTCAATATGGAGCCACCATATTTGCTGGTGAACTGAGGGAGAGAGCACGGAACTGGCATACTGGCTGTCAAATGTGTGGATGTGATAAACGATGCTTCCGATCATGTCTCAGTGGCAAAGGGTTGTCACATGGCCCTTCCTAACTACAAGTGGACTGGCAATGTAGCATGCACCTTGTTCAGGAAGGAGAGCAAGAGAAGAAATGGGTGGGCACTGAAGTCCCTCCCATGCACTGTCACATTGTCGGTGCTCATAAGAAAGCAACCATTGTAATTGCTTGTGACGACAACCATCCTCATTGCTTGGAGGACTTCCTGTGGTCAGATTTCTCTTGAAAGTCTCTGAGTTTTTTAAGTGCCTACTATGTGACAGATGCCTTCAAATACAGAACCACATCTAACTGTAAGAGGGTCATGTAAATCTCCTCAGGGAGGGTTCCCCTTCTTCACTCAATAGTGCCTTTCTTCACTTCCCTTTGCAATACTGTAATATTGTCTATAGTATCAGTTGGCTGAGAATGCTCTCCTCCCTTCGGATGCATGGGTAACTTTTTAACCTGTGAGTCTCTGCTACCCTCCATATGAGTGAACTTGCCCGAACACCTGCACAGGTGCATTTAGACTCACTGAAAAAAGACACAACTTTCCTGTGGGGCAGGGACCAGACAAGAGACAGAGGGAGGGTGGCTAATTATTTTTTTTTCTTTTTAAATTTCACCTAACAAGTCCACCAAGGAACCATTTCTCACCTCCTAGGAGGATTCCGTGGTGGGGGCGGGGGGGAGCGATGTTAAATATTTTTAGAAGAAATTAGGTTTCAGTCCATGTTTGCTCCTCATCTACCATTTATATTGAGGCATTAATTTCTGGCCAGCTAAATAAGCTCTTTCATCTGTGCACATGTTCAGCTCCCAGCTTCAGATAAGAATCCCATTAAACTCCTACTACAAGCCCTGGGGTGGCTTCATAAATCCTCTGTGTATCTTCAGGGTTCTATCCAAAGGCCCAGTAGAATATAGGCACAATCAAACTGTGCTCACAGCCCATCTGGAAAACAGAGACTGCATTGGAAGAGTCCCAAGGAGGGATGACAAGGTATCTAAATATCAGGTTCTAAAGTAACACTTTCCACTTAAAGGGCTGTGGCTACCAGACAGGATCGAGGGTGAGCTATGGGAGAGCAGGGGGCTCCTGCAGGGAGTAGGAAGCCTCTGTGTCAGGGCGAGGGCAGGAGATCTGTGCAGCCTTCAGAGGAGATGGCAGGGATGAGCATGTCAGCATACCAGGTTCCAGTGTTGGACAGGAGGGGACATGGGGAAAGGCCAGGAGAAAGGTGCTGTCGTGAGGGAAAGTGCCAGGACTGGTCAGAAATGCCGGCACCTGGCAGACTCACCTCTCAACATGCCTCAGACAATCCCCCAAATTGTGTTTGATTCTCATTGCCACCTTCCTTCCTTAGGCCTGCTTTTACTACCTGGGCCTCAGGGTCCTGCTATTTGTTTGTCTTGAGAGATGTCATGCATAGTACTGAGAAGAGAAATGATCTGTGACGTAGAAGGTGGGCCATGGGCTGGGAAGAGCGGGGATATCATGGACTTAGGGGACACCCCATCACTTTCCTTATATGACTGTGGCTCCCACACTGTCATTCTGTAGGTGGGTATGTCCTGCTTATGCTCGTGTCACCACTACTTGCACAGGGCCTTCAGAGGACAGAGGCTCACTGAATGTCTGGGGAGTGAATGAACCACTGAGCAGGGGTCATCTTTATTCAGATGAAATGTCTCCACTTTCTTTCTTTCTTTTCTTTTTAACTAACTAACTAACAACTAGTTAATTTTATTGTTGACACTATTGCGGAAGTCTCACATTTCTCACCCCACCATGAATGAACCAAGCAAATCCAAGGATACTTAAATAATGTCTCATAGTATGACAGACGAGAAGGGATAAGAAGCAAGAACTAACAACCCTTTGCTTTTATTTCTTTATTTCTTGACTCCATTGACTGAACTGCTGAGTTATTTCATAGTTCCATGGAAATGCTGTTCTAATGCCATGTTATCTCCTTCAGGATCACAAACTTGGACAAACACAAATATATGGTGTGAGCAATGTCATTCACAAACTTTGATGTTGAAGGTTATTAAACCTTCTATTAAAAGGAACGATATATGGAAAGTTCCCAAAGGAAACAAAGATCAAATTCTAAGTTATCACAGAGAACAGAAATCAAATGGTGCTACAGCTCTTATTCCCCCAACTCGCCCTTAGCCTCACTACCTAGAACTCTGACTGCTCACTCCTCAATCACAAAGTGGAGAATGAGCCCCACTTCATACCAAGCGAGCGAAGCTACTGAACATGGGCCTGAAACGCGCCTGTATGCAACTCTGGCTCAGGCCCCCTCTTCCTCATCACTCTCAGTCCCTTCAGACAGAGAAGGGAAGGCACTGGGATCCCTGGCATTAACTCTGACCAAAAATTTGAGGGCTTTCAACTTGCTGGTTTCAGCATGGACCCTGGGACCCCACAGAAACTCGGAACATGCAGGATCGCTTACTGGGCACCTGCCGGTACACCAGGTACTTTTCCTGCACCCACACTTTGGTGACGAGCTCCCTGCACTCCCCATAGATCCAGTGCTCCTTCCCATCATGCATGCCCATGACATCCAGCGCCTCCCAGACTTCCTCCTCAGTGGCACAATCGCCCTCCATGGCGATCACCCATGGAAGTGTGACCAGGAGGCCAGTGTTGGGAAATCTGTGCCCATCGCTCACCATCTCATCAAAGGTGAGGTCCAGAGTGCTGACCAGGACAGAGGGGTGCTCATTGGGGCCCACTTCCTTCACTTCGATGGCAAATACAAGCTGCATGCACTTCAAGTCTTGGCTCAGGATCTCAGGGAAGTGGTCCTGGTACTCTCTGATGATGCTACTCAGAATTTCTGCCTCTGTGGTGGGCTTCTTTAAATGACACTTCAGGAGCAGGAACTCTACCATTTCTGTCATCTTCAACTGCGGGGCTTTTTTTTTTTTTATGCATGGAATTGGCATCTTCTGGGACCTCCCACGTGCTGGGCACCTCCTTTTCTTGGCTGCTGGAGCCCTCATCTTCATATTGGCTCCATGGAGGGGCTGTCATGGCACAGAGGGGAGGTCAGGCACCTGGAGGACTCTGGAGAGGACTTGGTGTCTCAGCAGCAGCCACCCCCTCTAGTGCAGGATGGAAACAGGATTGAGGGGGAGGAAGCTAAGGAGGAGGGAGACACAGCCTCCTCTTCTGCATCCCCCAAAACAGCTGCTCCTCCACCTGGGCCCCTCTGGGGTCCTGATGGTCTTCCTCAAGCTTGCAGAGCTCACTCATTTGATGGCAATGCATGGTGACTCTTGGTGGGACAGCTATTGGAGTGTGGGAAGAAGGTGGATGATGGGGGCCCACGGGCCTGTGGGAGAGAGGGAGTGAGAGAAGTGTCACCTGAGAAACACACCCTAGGCGGCCCTGACAAAGGCAACTTACAGGCCCCCACTTTACGGTTGCTTTCGGGCCTCACAGGGGTCACTCCTGATCAGACTGAAGAACTAAAAACCTGAAGTAGGAAGTGAAATGACTGCTCTGTGTACAGAAGGCCGAGCCCACAGTTCTGGGGGCTGACGATGGGGCATGGAGGTGTCAGGTGCTGTGGGATCCCCTCTGATCTGGTGTGGGGGAAATCCCTGTGTACATAATCATAATCAGGGTGGACACCTCACCTACACTCCTGGCACTGCCGGGCCTTCCACTGCTCTGTGACCTGAGAATATGTAGCCCAGACAAAATTTTTTACCTCCTGGAAGTTGGAACCCCAGTAAGAGGAAACGAAGCAGCACCTCAGCATGCAGATGGCAAGCACAGACCTGGGATCTCAGTGCTGACAGGAGTGGTGGTGGAACTCTGTGCGGTCCCCTCTGTCCTGGGTGGGTGGTCCTTTCCTTGCACACTCAGGATCCTCACCTTTCCCCTGCCAGGGCCTGGCCCCTCACTTGCCTCCCGCTGGCCTGAGACTAAACTCTCAGAACAAGACCACACTTCCCTGACCCCGAAGAGAAGAAAATGAGGGGGCTCCACATCTGGTCACACCTGCCCAGAGCCTCCCATGGGATCAAGAAGAAGTGACCAAAGTTTTGGGTCCATCTATCTTGGGCTAAGGTTCCAATCATTTCCTCACCAGGACACCCTGCAGGGTCTCAGACAACTCACTCTGCTGAGTGAGCTCACTCTACTTAGACTTAGGCTGCACCTCCAATAGATACCAGAAGAGGAAGTGAGTTGAGCCATTCCATGCACCATTCTGAGTTTCCCCATGGCTGACAGAAGGGGTTGGGTAGATCTTGGTTCCCATGTGCTCTGGTTCCCCTCGTTCTTCACCTTGATTCTTGGCAAGTCCTGGAATCCTGCCCCAGTTGACCTGAGTCCAGACCTTCAGACCAAAGCCCTCCTCTCCCTGAGAGGACCGATCTGAAAATGAGAAGGGGCTCAGGCTGACAGCACTGCCTGGGGCCTTCAGGGATAACACTCAGAGCAAGGCAGATTTCTGTGGAGCCCACTCTTGTTCTGAAAATTGGGACACCCCCCACTCCCCCCTTCTGGGTCCTCACCTTGATTCTTGGCAGAACCTGGGACTCCTCTCTCTGTTGAGCAAGTATACACCCCGAGGACATTGTCCTCTCAGACTAAGGGCCTCACCTTCCTGGGAGCTCTGAGACAAATGTGAACAGGAGGCCCATCTGTTCCCCAGTCTGCACAGGTTCCACCATGACTGACAGCAGGGCCTGGGTCCATCTGTTCTGAGTAGAGTGTCCCCTTAGTCTGTCCTCAAGATGCTTGCCTTTCTTCCTGGCTGGGCATGGACAGAACTCCTGATGACCAGAAATCACCCTGACTAACTACCCTCAGTGAGAACCTGTCAGAAGAAGCAAGCATGTGGAAAGGGAGAGCATGTCACATCCAGGCACCCCTGCTTGGGGACTCCCGATGGTTAGGACAGGGGACTGATTGATGCTGTGGGGTCTCTTACTTTTTAAAACACAGCATATTTTATTTAAATAAACCCACCAGTGGGAGAATTCATTGCCTTTACTTAGAAGAAGGCTCTGTAACATTATCTGTTAAATCATCTGTGCAGCTCACCAAAATGCCTTTACTTGGAAACATCAATATTTCCTCATCACAGTTCCCAAAAGCACTTTAAAGTCTCAAAATTATGTGTCTCCTTTGGCTTGCTTCTCTCTTGCTTTGAATGTACCCAGGCTTTATTAATGGTACACTTCATATCATCAACTCCATCTTCATAAATTTTCATTAATGTTAAATGTATCTGTGCAGATCACCAAGGAAGGGTTCAGACCCTTCCCGACCCTGGTAAAAACTTCGGCCCTTCTTTTCACGAACTGGTCGTCCTTTCTGACCAAAGCTCTCAACTTCCCGAGTGCCCTGGGACAGGATCGAGGTGGAACCACCTCCACAGACCCATGCCAGGGGTTTCCCAAGACTGACGGCAACACAGAGTGGGTTTCAGGCTTCCCTTTTGTTTGAAGGGTGGTAGCCTCAGTCCTCCCCAAGGAAACCATGCTTACTCATGGAGGGCCTGGGACCTTTCCTTTTTGCTGAACTGAGAATGCCTACTGCAAGCCAAGGCCACCCTCTTGCAGACACCCCCTTCACAAGGAGAAAGTGGGGGGAGGAGTCTCTTCCTGATATCCTCCAGGCCTCCCAGGGCTGGCTGCTGGGGTTTTCTGGTGTGTGAGAGTTGGCAACGTTTCTGCCTAGGGTGGAGCCCTCTCAGTCCTCCCTGAGGGTTCTCACCTTGAAGCCCATAGGGCCTTGGACCCCTCCCTCTCATCACCTCAGCTACATCCCCTCAGACCGAATGCCCTCATCTCCCTGAGAACTCCAAGGTGGACTTCAGGACACATCACATCCACTATCATGCCCTGAGCAACCCAGCTAGCTGTGCCAGCAAGGCCTGAGCCAGCTGGTCTCTGTTTTGCTGGGGTGGGAGGTGCCCTCATCTTGCCTCAAAACCCCCACAATTTGACTACTGGCACTTGCATCCAGGCCCTTCAGGACAATGCCCTCACCTTCCTTTGCCACTCCTCAGGCAGAAGTCTGGAAGCAACCCACACCAACAGCCCTGCTGTGCGGCTTTCCCTGTGTTGATGGCAGGGAGAGGGAACAGTGGGATCCCTTCAAGGTTTGCTAGGGGTCTTCCTAAGTCCTACCTGGAGTCCTTACCTTGTGTCCTGGCAAAGCCTGGGCTCCATTCCTCTGCCTGCCTGGAGCCTGACCCTTCAGAACTCAGGTGCCAGAGGCCCCTAGTCTTCCCTCGGGGTCCTCACCTTGACTCTCAGCGGGACCTGAACTCTCCCCTCTAATAACCTGAGGGCCTGCTCCTTTTACCAAGTCCTCATTCTTTCACAAACAGATGCCCAAGTCAGGAACAAAGCATGTGGTCATCGGGCCTGGGGCCTCCCAGGGTTCACAGTAGGGGTTATGCAGGCTCCTCTCTACTGTAGGGTCCAGAGTCCCTCAGTCCTCCCTTTGTATCCTCCTCACCTTGACAATGGCAGGACCTGGGTCCTCCCCTCTGCTGCATGTGTCATTCCTCCCCCTGAATTCCCAAGGCTGACATCAGGTATGGGCTTCTGTGGTGTCTTCTCTGGGTGCTCATTCATCGTTGAGCCTCCCAAGACTTTCAGCAGTGAAGCCTTCTGTGGACTCCTTTCTGTTTAGGGGTCCTTGATCCCCCTCAGTTTTCCCTCAGGGTCCCCACCTTGACTCTGGCAGGTCCTGGGCCCACCCCCCTGCTCACCTGAGGCTCTGCTCCTTACACCAAACCCCAGAGCCTCTCAGAAACAGATGCAAAAGTGAGGAAGTGCCACGTGACTCCTGGGCAGTACCTCTGTATCCCCCTCTGTGGACCTGAGGCCCTACAATTTTCATCAAGTCCCAAGTCTCACTCAGACCTGGATACATACGGAAGTCAGGAAATGCTGCACTTGGTCATTTGCTATGGAGAGCTCCCATGGCTGAGAGCAGAGGTGGGCTTTTATGGGGTCCCCCTAGGTTGTGGAGTCCAGGGTCCCCTGAGCCGACCTGTGGCTTTGCTCCTTACACGGGACCCCACAGTCTCTCAGACCTGGATACAGAAGTCAGGAAATGCTACCTGTGGATGCTCCACCCACTCAGCCTCCCAGGACTTCATTCCAGTGTCTAGGGTCACCTATTTTTCCCCTCAAGGTCCTCAAGTTGACATCAGCAGGACCTGGGGTCCTCTGCTCTGCTACCTGAAGCCCAGCTCTTTATACCACCGCCCCCTCCCCCCAGGGTCTCTCAGACTCGATGCAGAAATCAGAAAACACCTTGTGTGGTCATCCCCCCCCACCCAACCCTCCCACCTTGCCCCCCTGAGACCTGCCAGATTGATACCGCTCCAGGGGCCCAGGCGCCCGCCGTCTCCCTCAGGGTCTTCACAGTTGACTCTGGTCATGTCCTGGGCACACCCTCTGCAGACCTGAGAGTCTGAGCCCTTACACAGAGCCCCCGGAGTGTCAGAACCAGAAGACATGGAAGTTATGAATCACCGTTTCTGCTCATCCTGCCCACTGGGCCTCCCAGGACTGACTGTTCTAGGGTTCAGAGTCCCTTTGTCTTCCCTCCCGGTTCTCACCTTGAGCCCTGGCAGGTCCTGGGAACCTCCTTCTGTTAAGCAGGAGGCCGAGCCACTCAGACCTAGGCCCTCAATGCCTTGAGACCCCCAGGTGAAGTGTGGACGTCACATCAGGGCACCAAGCCCAGAGATTCCCAGGACTGCTGGCAGAGACTGAGATGGATTTCGTGGGGTCCTCCAGGCCTCCCTCTGGCTCTCGCCTAGATTCCAGGCAGAGTCGGGGCCCTGCCCCCTGCGCCTCTGAGGTTGCTCCCCTCAGACCTTGTCTTGCTCTCCTGAGGAGGTGGGGGCAGGTGGGTTGTGGGAAATAGTACTCAACCAGACAACCCAGCCCCAGGACTCTCAGTGCTGACAGCAGGGGCTAACCTGGGTTCTGCGATGGGGTGGGGAGCGGCTCTCAGTCCTTCTTCAGGGTTCATACTTTCAATCTGTGCCGGACTGGATTCCTTCCCTCTAAGGACCAGAAGTGGGCCTCCCAGAGGCAGCCCTCACCTCTCTCGGACTTCCCGTGCAGGACTCACTGGAGGTCACATGCGGAAAACATATCTGGGGCCCCCAGTGCTGAGAGCAGGAGTGGAGCTGGAATCCATTCCGAGGGGAACATGCTGTCTTTCCTCTGGTCCTCACCTTGACCCGAAGGGACGAAGGAACGTGGGCCCCTGCCCTCTGCGGACCTGACCCTGTGCCCCTCAGACCAAAGCTCAGCCTCCCCCAGTTCCCTGAAGTGGTGGGGATTGGGAGTGCTCAGCTTAACAGCCCTGCCTGGAGCCCTCCGCCCCCAGAGCTGACAGTAGCAGCAGACCTGGGTTCTGCACACCCCCTCTTTTCTGTGGCGGGTGGATCCCACAGTCCTTACTGTGAAAGGTCATCACCACACTTGTAGATACCACTGTAGTTTCCTCACAGGTGCCACTGGGGAAATGCAGTGCCCAGGACAGTGGGGCAGGGTTAGAGAAGAACTCCGATTCTCATAGCTTCTGTTTACCAGGACGCCAGATTATTTTTCCTGTGAAGTATTCTTTCCTTTTTTTGTTGTTGTTCAAGTACAGTTGTGTCCAGTTTACCCCCACCACTCTCCCCCGCTCCACCCACCCACACCTCCCATCCTCAATCCTACCCCCCTTTGGCTTTGTCCATGTGTTCTTTATACATGTTCCTTGATGACCATTCCCCTCCTCCCCCTTATTTCCTCCTTCCTCCCATCTGGTTACTGTCAGTTTGTGTTTTATTTCAATGTCTCTGGTTATGTTTTGCTTGCTTGTCTATTTTGTTGATTAGGTTTCACTTATAGGTGAGACCATGTGGTATTTGTCCTTCACCACCTGACTTATTTGACTTAGCATAATGCTCTCCAGTTCCATCCATGCTGTCATGGAGGGTAGGAGCTCCTTCTTTCTTTCTGCAGCATAGTATTCCATTCTGTAAATGCACCATACAGATTTTTGAAACATTTTGTTCTAAAGGATTTATTTCCTGCGTGGAAGATGATGGGTGTTGCGGGCCACCTTTCCTGGTCTCAGGAAGCTGTAACCCCCCGTGACTTAGGCTGAGTGAAAGACCTCCGGACCAGGAGCCACTGAAGGAGACAAAACTTATTTCCCTGGCATGAATGCTGCCTGTTCATATGCCTCATTCCTCATGCTTGAACGACAGTCAATAACGGGTAACAATTCTCTTGGATAGAGAATGAATCTAAGACAGACGCGTTCACGAAGGAATGACAAGGACAAGACTCACGGGGCTGTGGAAATGAAGGGGTGATCAGACATTAACCCCTGCCCTCTTTGGCTTTGTCAAAGCCTGAGTCTTTGCTCTTGGATGTGAGAAATCCAAGTCTCCTGGCTGCCTTTGTCTTCTGAGACCTGCAGGGGCAAAACAGCCCAGACCGGAAACAGCGGACCCCCCGGGGTAATCAGGCCTGGGACATAGAATATGCAAGATCCTGTGAGATCTGTTTGCTGGAGGATGTTATTATCTTGGAATTTAAAAGCACAGGCAGGAAACTTTTGGAACCTGTACCTCTTTCACATATTAAAAACCCCAAACCTTGCCTGGATTCTCAGCAGGAGTCCTGCCCCCCACTACATCTTTTGATCTTTTCTGCCAGACTGTGAATCCACAAACTAAGTCTGCTTTCTCAATAAAAACCTTCTTGGGTATGGACACGGGGCGCTCCCCACGTGAGGAGTGGCCACAGCACCCTCCAGGAGAGAGGGTGGCCAAAGGTGCTCCCCACGTGAGGAGTGGCCCTTCTGTCCCTATTCCCCCCACAGGACCTGGTTGTCTCTGTGTATGTTTTTAGCATGTTTCCACGAGCATCCGCAGCCGAGATGGATACTGCTGGCCAGTATCATCCACAGATGGGCAACGGGAAATGGGGAGAGTCCTGTTCTTTTGAAGTATCTAATGTTTTGTAGTCCAGGAGACTGGCTTTCATTTTCTCAAAACCTCATCCAGAGTCAGAGATAAATTTTGCATCTCGCCAAGTTAAAGGAAGTTAAAGGCATACCCATCGTTACTCTGCCTGATTTCCTCTGATCTTGACACTCTATTTATAGTCCAGCCTTTATCTTTTATTAAAATGGTAAATTTGAAAAAAGTTCTGTCCTCACCCACTAAGGTGATTTCAGGTGTTATTGACACAGACTCTGGGGTCCTACTTGCTCGATCGTCCCATCATTCCTGCTGTGCTGGTATCACCCCAGAGATACTGGCATCTATGGTCTGATCTGTTGCCTCCAATATCCACAATGAAGTAGGGGCAGAAGTTTAAACTTTTCCTCCTTCCCATCCGGTCATCTGCACCTATGCAGGCTGCAGACCCTCCTAACTTCCCACGACCACCACCCCCAAACACAAATAACAGCTCACCACTGTCTTCAATCTTCCCCAAGGGTTTCTCCTGTTTTGTTGTTTAGATTACATTGTCCATATACATATTTTAAAATTTCATTCTCTCTCCTATAGCTTTCCAGGGTAGATTTTCGAACAGAAGGCAGAAGCCCAAGGTTCTATTTATTTAGGAACTCTTCAGTTTGAATCTATCAGTAAACTTGCATAATTGCCTCCATAAAGACCTTCTAGATTTTTGTTAGGCTTCTTCTTAGGTAATTTAAATTTTGTTGCAGTTGTAAATGGGGGCATTTCCTATTACGTGTTTTAAATACTTACGGCTTTTGCATGGCAAGGTTCTTGATTTTGCTCTGGTGATCTTCCATCCACTATTTTTTTCTGAAGTCTTCTATTACTTTGGCTGTTGCATGGGCCTATTCCTTTGAATTTGCTAGATAGTTGGTCACGTTGTAACGCTAAATGTTAATTCTTTCAATATACGAACTTCTTTATTTTGATATCCATCGCTCTGGCTTTATATTTCAGTGAAGCTTCAAAAAGTAGAGGTGACAGTATATACGTACAACTTATGCCTGACAAGAATGCTCCTAACATTTCTTATTTTCAGTTTATTTTCTGCCAACTTTAAGAAAGGGAAATTCCCCTCTCATCTGATTTTGCTAAATGATTTTATTATAAAGTCATGTTGAATATCACTCAAAGGGTTTTTTTTTTTTCCCTATATCCGTAGATGTGATCAAATGGTTTCTCTTTGCAAATTTGTTAATGCAGGGAAATACACATGGAAATATTTTCTAATGTTAAATCTTATTTTCATTCATTGAAAACAGCCTGTGCTCTTGTCTGAATGTTTGTGTCCCCTTTAAATTCATATTTGAAATTCCAATGCCTCTTGTGATAGTATTTGAAAATTGGACCTTTGGGCGGTGCTTAGGTCATGATGGTAGAACCCTCGTGAATGGGATTAGTGCCTTACAAAAGGGGTTCCAGGGAGATCCCTAGCTTCTTCCACCATGTGAGACACAATGAGAAGTCAATGACCCAGAAGAAGACACTCACCAAACTGGTACCCTAGTCTCAGACTTCCACCCCCCCAACAAATAAATTTCTATTGGTTATAAGCCACCCAGTCTGTAGAATTTTCATATAGCAGGCCAAACAGACTTAGACTCTTTGTTCATTTAATTCACTGCTATGTTGAATATGCTATTAATTTACTTAGAATGTTTGCTTCTGTGTGAGTAATTTTTGGCCTGGACATCCCTAAGGCTTTTGATCCTTGATTCAAATACAAAAAAGCAAACAAACAAACAAAACACCCTAAAGCTAACATCGTACTTGATGATGAAAGATTGGATTATTTTTCTCTAAGATTGGGAAGAGTCTACGATATCCAATCTTAGGTAAACTCTTTCAAACCATATAAAAATATGGAAGTCTGGGCCAGTGTGATAAAGCAAGAACAAAACATAAAAAGGTGTGCAGATAGTAAAATAAAAACCAAAATGGTCCCTATTAGCAGATGACATTGAAGTCTATACATAAAAACTCCTAATTGAGCCCTGGCTGGTGTGGCTCAGTAGATTGAGTGCCAGCCTGAGGACAGCAGGGTTGCCGGTTCGATTCCCAGTCAGGGCACATGCCTGGGCTGTGGGTCAGGTCAAGTCCCCAGTAGGGGGCATGTGAGAGGCAACCACACATTGATGTTTCTCTCCCTCTGTTTCTCCCTCCCTTCCCCTCTGTGTAAAATAAATGAATTGGGAAATTGCTAATTGAACTTATCAAGGTCACTAGACACAAGGACAATACAGGAATGTCATATTATATATATATATATTTTATATACATATATATATTTATAGCATATACATATAGTATATACAAATATATATATATTTATAGCATATACATATAGTATATACAAATATATATATATATATACATATATATATACTATCTTTGATTTTAAAAGTGAAAATTGGAAAAAATCAATATCATTTATAATAGAGCCAGAAAACATGAA
The DNA here is from genome assembly GCF_019186645.2 of Phyllostomus hastatus. Lineage (NCBI taxonomy): Eukaryota > Metazoa > Chordata > Mammalia > Chiroptera > Phyllostomidae > Phyllostomus > Phyllostomus hastatus. Next base: position 4,008,681 of record NW_025334029.1, read on the forward strand.
ATGAAATTTTTAGCATAAGTTTAACAAGATATGTGTGAGATGTGTATGCTGAACACTACAAAAAACAATTATTAGAGTATCAAAAGAGAGGTAAATAGATACATTATTTTCATAAATCACAAGACTCAATATTAAGATGTCAATTATCCTCACATTGTTCTTTAGATTCATCACAATCACAGCAAAAGTCACAGCAGGAAGAAAACGGTTTGGCAGTTCTTCAAAAACTTAAACATAGGTTAAACTTAAACACCATGACCCCTCAATTCCATTCCCAAAAGACTTGAAAATAGACTTAAAAAGCACTTGTACACTCATGTTTATAGTAACACTATTCATAATAGCCAAGAGGTGGAAACTGCATTAATTGCCATCAGTGGATGAATGAGGAGACATATTGTGGCATATATATACAACAGAATATTATTCATCCATAAAAAGAAATGAAGTCTGGTACACACGATAACATGGATGAATCTCAAAAACATTATACTACGTGAAAGATGCCAGACACAAAAGGCCGTGTATCGTATGATTCCATTTATATGAAAGATTCAGAATCAATAAACCCACAGAGACAGACTGCAGATTAGTAATTGCCAGGGGCTTGGGGCAAAGGGGAATGGAGAGAAACTGCTTAATGGGTAAGGGTTTTCCATTTGGAGTGAAGAAATGTTTTGGAACTGGGTAGAGGGTCCTGGTTGCACAACTAATGCCACTGAGTTGTTCAAGTGAAAAGGGTTAATTTTTGTGTTATGTGAATGGTACTGCAATATTTTTTTTCAAATTCCACAGTGAGTTTTTTTTTCAGAAATTATTAAAAGGCTGAGTGTGAAATGTAAGTGAAGAATGCTTTTATGGAAAGGCAAAGAACTAAAATAAGCCAAACGAATTTTGAAAAAGAATAGCACTATTGGTGGTCTCGCACAACCTAATTTCAAGAGTTATATAGAGCAGGGGTTGGCAATCTTATTGTGTGGTTTTCCTAGGTTTTGTGGGTCATACTGTTTCTTCCAGAACTATTCAGCATTGCTGCTGTAGTGCCACAACAGCCAATCATGTAAATGACTAGAGATTATTGTGTTCCAATAAAACTTTATTTACAAAAATACGTGGCAGACCGATTTTGGGCCATGCACTCTACTGTGCCAATCTGTAGTGTTTAGCTATTCAATTAATATAACTAATTGATTAATTAATGGTATTGGGAAATGGAAGACACATAGACCAAATAAATTTAATAGAAAGTCTAGAATAAACTGAAAGTTGCAAAGCAATTCAATTGTGTTAGAATAATTGGACATTTCTACTCCAAATATAAATAAATAAACTTCAACCAACCCATGCCTCAAAACTGAAGTAGACTTAACTGTGTCAAAACTAAAATATTTATCAACGAAAACATAGGAGAAAATCTTTGGTTGTGCAAAGATTTTTGTAAACTTTATAAAATGAAGATAGAATGATGAAAATGTTTGGAATTATATAATGGTTGGTGACAGTTGCAAAATCTTGTGAATCTAATAAAAATTGATGTGAACTGCGCACTTTAATAAGGTCTATTTTGACTTCTGATCAATATGGAGGCAAAGGTGACACAACTTGCCTCCTCATACAGCCACAGCAAAAATACAACTTGACTACAAAAAAAAAATCACACAGAATTCTTAGAAAATCAAGCTGTATGTAAGTCTGACAACCAAGGAATTAAAGTTGTCATATTCATCCAGATGGGTAGGAGTGGTGGAATGGGAGACATACAGAGAAGCATGGAGGTACAGATGCACAAAGATGCAGAATGGATGGTCACACATCCATGTTTTGGTTGATAAAAAGTGGAAAGGATACCTCAGGAGTGAGAGATCCCAGCCACACACCAGACCACCCAGCCCAGGGTTGCATTGTTAGGAATATAAGTCTTCATAACTTCTGCTGTAAAACCCAGTGGGGACTGGGGCAGCAGAAGAATTGCAGGATTCTCAGGAGTCTCCTCTTAGAGGACCAGCGACATAGGACTTACCCTGATTCACTCCCTGTGGATTTCAGCACCAGGGTAACAGCTGGAAGGGCACCAGTGGCATATGGGGAGAAACTGAAGTGTCTAGCATTACAGCATGTGTTGCAGGACAGCTTCTTGCTGGACAAAACTCCAGAATCCCAGAAGAAGCATTGTCTCCTTTCTGAGCCTTCCCCCCACACATAGCCACAGAGCAGTGACACCATATCTGAGACTCCATTGACACGGTTCATAGTGGTTGCCCTACCTTAGTGATTACCTAAGGCTCTTCCCAATCCAATTTACTGGTGTGCTTTTCTACAATAGGCCATGCTACTAAGACAGAAAAAAAGAAGCTCTACTTAATACATAGAAACAAACACAGGGAGCCTGCCCAAATGAGGAGACAAATAAATATAGCCCAATAGAAAGAATGGAACTCCAGAAAAAGAACTAAACAAAATGGAGATAAGCAACCTAACAGATTCCGAGTTCAAAACAGTGGTTATTAGGTTGCTCAAGGAACTCATTGGGTACTTCAACAGCATAAAAAAGACCCAGGCAGGAATGAAGGTTACACTAAGTGAAATAAAGAAAAATTTAAAGGGAATCAACAGTGGAGTGGATGAAGCCAAAAATCAAATCAATTATTTGGAACATAAGAAAGAGAAAATTATTCAATCAGAACAAGAAGAAGAAAAAATAATTAAAAATAAACAAATATAGGCTAAGGAGCCTCTGGGACAACTTCAAATGTGCCAACATTGGAATCATAGGGGTGCCAGAAGGAAAAGAGAAAGAGCAAGAAGTTGAAAATTTATTTGAAAACATAATGAAAGAAAACTCCCCTAATTTGGTGAAGGAAACAGACACACAAGTCCAGGAAGCACAGAGAGTCTCAAACAAGATGAATGCAAACAGGACCACACCAAGACACATCATAATTAAAATGCCAAAAGTTAAAGAGAAAAAAAGAATCTTAAAATCAGCAAGAGAAAAGGAGATATTTACCTACAAAGGAGCTCCCATAAGACTGTCAGATGACTTCTCAAAAGAAACTTTTCAGGCAACAAGGGACTGGCAAGAAGTATTCAAAGTGATGAAAAGGAAGGACCTACAATCTAGATTACTCTATCCAGTGAAGCTATTATTTAGAATTGAAGGGCAGATCAAGTGCTTCCCAGACAAGCTAAATCTAAAGGAGTTCATCATCACCAAGCCATTATTATATGAAGTGTTGAAGGGACTTATTTAAGAAAGGGAAGACAAGATCATACTGTGAACATGAACATGGCAATAAATTCACAACTATCAACAATTGAATCCAATAAATAAACAAGCAGAACAGAAACATAAACATAGATATGTTGATCATTTGGAGGGTTATCAGTTGGGAGGGGAAGGGAGAGAATAGGGAAAAGGTGCAGGGATTAAGAAGTGCAAATTGGTAGGTACAAAATAGACAGGGAGATGTTAAGAACAGTAGAGGAAATGCAGTAACTAAAGAACTTATATACATGACCCATGTACTAGAACTAATTTGGGAAGGAATTGCCTGATGAAATAGGGTGTACCAGGTGGAGGGGGCAAAGGTGGAATATTGGGACAACTGTAATAGCATACCCAATAAAATATATTAAAAAATAAAGTGGCTTCTTATAGGCAGCAAAAAATGGTGAATTTATGGTATGTGAATTATATTTCAATAAGAAAAAGGTACACTGCCCTGGCAGGTGTAGCTCAGTGGATTGAGCTATGGTCTGCAAACTATGGATTCATCAGTTTGATTCCTGGTCTGGACACATTCATGGGTTGCAAGCCGAGTGCCAGTAGGAGATACATGAGAGGTGGCTACACATTGATGTTTCTCTCCCTCTCTTTCTCCATCCCTACCCTTCTCTAAAAAAGTATATAAATAAAATATTTATAAAAACAAGAAAAACGTACACTAAATTCTAATGGTATCTGACAACACATGTCTTGCCCAGTATGCATGTATTGGAGAGTAAGGAAAGTCATTAAATGGTTCTAAAACTTCAATTATGACACTGCAGATTACAGTAGACTATAACTTCATTAACAAATCTGTCTTTTTAAAAAATATTTTATTTAGTTATTTTTAGAGAGAGGAAGGGAAGGAGAAAGAAAGAGAGAGAGAGAGAGAGAGAGAGATCAATGTGTAGTTGTCTCTTGCACACCCGCCACCAGGGACCCGGCCTACAACCCAGGCATGTGCCCCAACCAGGAATCAAATAGGTGATATCCTGGTTTGCAGTTCTGCACTCAATTCACTGAGCCACACCAGCCAGGGCTAACCAATCTATCTTAAAACCACATAGTCATGAGCATATTTAGCCAATTGGGTCTGCCTTTGCAGTAGGGACACTTCTCAACTACAGCCCAGACACTTCAGCACAACAATGACAGTGGGATTTGTTTCTGTGACAGACAGGAAACTTGGGAAGAAGTCTACTCATATAAAGTCTTGCAGAATTTTACAGGCTCTGTTTGAGACCAAATGACATTACAAAGCCTGTGTGCATCTTTCTTGTGTAACAAGGGACCCACCCCCCACAGAAATGGGGGAGGGGTGAGGAAACACCAAGAACTGCACATGTGTGCATTCCCTGGCAACTGGGCCAATGCAGTATGACTCAGTAGACAGTAGCATGTAGGGCTCATGCATCAAGCTAGGGAGGTGATTGGATGGAGGGACATACCCTCCCATCTACTTACGCTGTGCAGGGGAATCTAGGAGTCATTTTTCAGAGTGTGGAAATTCTACACTCTGCTTTCCTCTCCCCTCACTGATCCAGTCATCCACAGGGGGCTCAGGTTTTGGGGCCAGTGGGCATTGGGGACCATGTGGTCCAGGAGCATATCTGGTGCCCCTCCACAAGTGGTCTGGGGCCTGCCAGTCCAGGAGTTCAGCAGGCACTGGGCCATTAGGACAGAAGGGGAGGAGGTCTGGGTCAGCATGCCTTGGAGGCCATGTGGCCAGGAAGCAAGCCCTGTGCCCCTTTCCCACACTGGAAGCTGTGGCAGTGCTGGGGACTGATGCCAGTGCTCCAGGGAATGGTGCTGCAGATGAGTGTGCAGCACAGCTGCACTGGCAAATCAATGCTGAAGAGACAGGGAGCTAGTGCTAGACCAGTAGCAGAAGCCAATGAAGGAGCAGCTTTCTGGGAGTGGGACTTCGTCTACTGTGCACAGACTCCAAGGATTCCTGGAGCAGACTATGACCAGAAGCATGTTGCAGCCTGTGTTTTCCAAAAGATGGTACCTTTAAATGTGAAAATTGAATTCCAGGTGCAGAATAGTAATGGTATGGCCTGGCAGAGAGTAGCAGGGTTATTTTTGTTTGGATATTCTAGAAGAAATGGGCTTTGAGGCAGAAAACCTGTCTTTATTCCCAATTGTATGGTCATTAAATAAAATGTTCCTTTTCCTTTTTACCAAACTCTGTCTCCAGAGTTTTGCTTGTTTGGCAGCAAGGGGTAGGACCCCCACTGGCTGGTTTTGGTAACAACTGCAACACACACACACACACACACACACACACACACACACACAAACATTTTGAAAGACCAAACTTGTCCTCTTATTGTTCTATTGTGAACCATAAAGCACTTACACACACATTCACAATGCACATGTACATGCACATCCATATATGCACACATTAATACCACTGTATCTCATGGATCATTTGTACTAGACTACATTATTGACTTGAGAGATTTAGACATGGTGGTAGCCTTTCTCCACTTTCCATAGGTAGGTGTACTGAGCAATAAACAAAAAAAATCACATTGATTTCTAGGACATACAAATAGATATCTCTTGTGAGCTTTTACTAAGTGGATATAAATTAAAACACATACAAAAAGCTGTGTCTGAACAGGTAATCAAGCACTGGACAAATTTACCTAATAAAAATAAATAATACTTAAATGAATAGCTTTCAAATATATCCAGACAAGGTTTATGCTTAACTTCTGTGGGAACCATGTTCTTACAGCCAGACCAGACCAGAATATTCCTCCAGTCTCTTGGTTGAAGACATACAAGGAATCAAGTTACTTAAAAGTGGGATCAGGGCACAGGAGGGAGGATATATGAAAGGAAGCTAAATCTTTCTGAATGTATCTTGCTTTATAGTTTTGCTTTGGAACCACATAAATGTCTTACATGATTAAAACACAACAGTATATTTTGAAAAGGCAATTACTAATAATCAGAATTCTTAGAAAAATGAACCTAGCCATTTATCTATTTGGAGACATAACCACATAGAGAATGATTTTAGGTTAATTTGTAACAGTATTTGAATGTACATCTCTCTTGGGATATATTCTAATGGTGCAAAGTACCACAAAGAGATCTTAAATAGCATTTAATAGAATGAAATTAAATGGCTCACACATCATTTATAGTTCCTTTGGTTTCTCACTTCTCTCCTACTTGGAGAACTGTAGAAATTCTACAGTTAACACAAGCCTGCAGGCACTGATTCCTGCTCATGGGGGAGGATGCATGCATTTCTGAGATAAAAACTTATCTGAGAGAAAATGACAATACACACACACATACACACAAACTCATATAATGATTTTCATAGAGGCACTATTTATAATATCCCCAAAGTAGAAGAACCCAACTGTTTATCAATGGATGAATGGATAAACAAAATGTGGTATTTCTATACCATGGACCATATACAATTCAGCCATAAAAATGTAATGAAGTCCTGATCCATGCTATAACATGAATGAAACTTGAACACATTATGCTAAGTGAAGGAATCCAGACACATAAGAACACATGCTGTGTGATTCCATTTACAGGAAATGTACAGAAGTAGACAAGTCCATAGAGACAGGAAGCAGATTAGTGTTTGTCCGGGGCTAGGAGAAGTCCCTTGTGCTCTCAACTCATCTGATCTCCCTGAGGCTCTTTTCAGAAAAAAATCATTCTATCTTGTGACTTTCTCAATCCTTTCACTGTCAATATTTTCTTCTCAATCTTTTCACTGTCAGTCACATATTCTTTCTCTTTGGTCTCTATGTACTTTCTCTCTCTCTTTTCTTCTGCTTGCTCAGAGTTTTTGCTCCCTACTTGCTCCTCAGTCCACTGCATTCTGGCTGCTATCCTCACTGTTCTGTGGAAACAGCTGTCATCAAGATCACCAATGCCCTCACACTGAGCACTCCAGTGAACACATGTCAGTCCCTCTTATTGATGTTCTCTGAGACCACATTGACCTCTCCTGACCTTATCTCCACTATCTGTATGGCTCTCCTCCTACCTATCTCTTTTCTCTTTAATTGGTGGTACTCCCCAAGCTGTTAGCCTCTATCCCAGGCTCCACGTGGGCAATGTAGGTCTCTCCCAGGGTCCCAAATCAGTCTTCCTTTTGGGAAGCTCCCCTTGACTATGCCATTTCACACCTCAGGCTCAACCTTTGGAACAGAGACACGACCTAACTCCTCACTTTGTCCCACTCTCCCAAACTGCTACTTCTCCTGTGTTCCCCCATTCATGTGCTGACCAAAGCCAGACACCCTGGAGTTTTCTATAGCCTTCCCTTTCTTTCCACCACCAATAATTTTAAACCAAAATTATTGCTCTTATATAGCTCCTCATCTCAGCTTCTCTCAGAGGTGTACTGAGAAGTATTTAACATCTTTTATAAAAGCCCTGATTTTCAGCATTTGAGAATTTCCAAGATATATATTTTCCCATAATAGCTTACTTAAAGCTACCAATATGAGGGCACTGCTGGGAAAAGATGTTTAGTAGCACACAGTTATTTCCACTATACATATAACTGAACAAACCAGAGGTTTGTCAGCTTGCCACAACAAAAGCCAAACTCGTGAGGCAAGTGCTGGTGCAAAATGAAAGGTTTTATTCAAGTGTCATACCAGACCTGGGAGAATGGTGGACTCCTGTCTCAAAGACCATCTTCTTTTCCTGCTCAACCCTGCAGTTCTTATAGGAATATAGAGAGGAGGACTTTTCTTTTCTATCCAATAATACTGCTAGCTTTTGGCCTGTTGCAGATGGGGGGTACTATCCATTCATCCTTCTAGCTTTCAGCATGCTCAGGGCACTCTCCATTCACATATCTAGCTTTTGGAACACTCAGCATAAGAACCTTCCCCTACCACAATCTTGGCCAATGGGTGAAACTCCCTTGGCTCTCTGACTGTCCATGGAAACATACAGACACAATAAATGTAAATAACCTATAATAAGAAACTGTAGAAAAATAATTAGGAAGTTATGAGTTTTGAATATTTATTACAATTGTTTCTGATAAAATTCATTAAAGTACAATAGTCTCCACTAGTTACTTGTTGTGTGGCCATGGTTAAGGTACCTAAGATCTTCGTGACTTACTTTCTCTATTTTTCAAATTGGTCTAGTCAAAGTCCCAACCTCCTGAGATTGTTTCTCCCAAAAGACTGCTTTTGGTGGCTCAGATCCCTGGCCCTTTTGATTACTGGCTTTGAGGCTCTTCCAAAAGGCCAACTTACTCCTTTCTTGTCCCCCAGCTTGTCACATCATCACTTAAAGAAACTACCACCTCTAATTGAGGATTTACTGCATATAGCATTACTTAGCAGTTTAAATACAGTATTTTATATAATACTTTAAATGAGATTGATACTGTTATTCCATTTTACAGATGAAATGACAGATGCCCAGAGATGTAACTAGTCCAATCACATGTTGACCTGGCATTAGAACCCAGGTCTGTGTGACTCCAAGACTCCAGCTCTTATATCCTGCAGCTGCACCACCCTACAAATGTCCATTAATATGACCCATTTCACATAGTGCACTCTATCTCAAGTAGCAAGGAAGCAACTATGTAAACAACATATTTGAAAAATGTACTATTACTTTATAAAAGCAAATAAGGGATGTTATTATTTAAGATGATATTCAGTCAAATTTCTTTAGGATGATAGAGAATTTTTCATGGAAAGTTCACTCACAGCAAGCAGGATCCTAGCTCCCCATATCAATAATTTTCTCTTCAGTCTTTCAAAGAGAATAGGATACCCATCAGCTGTGTAGACCCTTCCAAATCCAGTCAGTCTAGATGGAAATCCTGGCCACCATTTAAGAATCACCATCCTTTAGTGTTGTGTGAGGTAAAATAAAGAAACATTAGGAATGAGAATAACTGAAGAGAGTCATAGAAAATCTGGGGAAGCTTCTGAATTCAGTTTTAGGCCAGCCTTGAAAGCTTTGTGGAGGAGGCTGCTTCTACTGTTACCTGAATGTATTTGGTCTCTCCAGGAAAATCTTCAGGGAACTCACTTAAAAATATAAGCTCAACTATGTATTCAGGATCTAATTCCATGTCCAAGTGACAGTGAAATTACCAAAGGCAGGAGGCATGCACACCCCACCCATGTTCCCACAACTCTGTCCCAAAGCAGGCTTGGTGGCTTGATGGCTTGATGCCACAGGTGTCCCCTTGGTCAACTCCCCACTAACCATTTGCCTGCAGATGAACCAGATCCATCAAAAAAAAAAGAAAAGAAAAAAGAAAAAGAAAATCAGAAGCAGTTGGCTTCACCTAGTGTGGCTCAGCCTCTATTACTCCATGTCCACAGGCTCATCCATGGTGTACCCTCTAATCTCCAGGGCAGTGCCTGACCCCAATCAATGCCAGGGGTCTCTTTGTGGGACTGGACCTTATTCAAGGTTATGAGTTGGTTTCTCATTTTTAGACTCAAGCCACCCAGGCATCCTTATAATCTGGCCCATCCAGGCCTATGCACTCTTTCCTTAGGATGAAAGAAAGCATCTGATGTAAAGAAGATGCAAGGATGACATAGATTTCCTACAGGAGACAGGGTTGCTGGACAGCATCAGCCACTGAAAGTCTCCTCCATTGCCTTTCAGTTGACTGCTTTTTAGACCCAAACTGACCACAGGGCAGGGGGAATCACACAAGAACTCTTGCAGGCCTGGTGTAAGCAGAGGCCATGAGACCTTGGACACAGAAGGAAAAGACACATAACACATGGTCTCAACCAATCAGAGACTTAATACTCTTCCTGCAGGGCTTAGCATGGTAGCCCTGAGCCTGGTCACGAGGGAGCTTATGGCTGAGAGAACCACCAGAAGCCCGCAGGGAACCCTGAGCTTGGACCCTGGGTAGGGCAGAAGCCCCAGCCAGATTGGTAGCAGTGCTCCCCTCCTCTGAATTTACTCCAGAATGCCCTGAAGGAGCGATCCTACTTTCATTAGCACATCTGGAAAGCACATTGCAGTGGAAGGCATAAGCTAGGCAACTCTCCACCTCCATGTCCACCCCCTGCCCAACACTGCACACAGACATTTGTCTGCACACAATAACCAGTTCTGTACTGTTTGTCCCCATCCTATAGGTAAAACTCTAAGGAGGAAGGAGCCAAATGTGTCAGGGACTCCAGCCAAGTTCACTTGATCAAACGCTGGGCCTTCTGAAGGAACACAGAGCACACTCAGCATCTACATGGAGGAAGCCTAAGGCCACCCAGGCTGCTTTTTTTCCTCAACTGCACCTCCCTCTCCCATGAAGGACATCAAAGTCGGTTGATTTCTTTCTTCCACTCTCTCAACATCCAGTGGTTCTGGACTAGCAGCATCCACACCACATGTGGGTATATTAGGAACGCACGATCTCAGACCCCACTCAGCTCTATAGAGAGCATATGCTTATCAACAGGGTCCTCAAGCTGACTTGGGTGCACATTACCACATGTTCATGGCAGCTTGGTGGTGCCTTGCACCTCTGCCTTCAGTAGTCTGTGACTCTCTGAATTCAGGGTTGGGTCTTCCATAGACAAGAGTAATCAGGCCAGATTTCTGGAGTGGATATTTTAGAAGCTCCCTTTACTGACTTCATTCCACATAGCAAGAGCTGCTTTCCACTGTCCAAAGTAACTGAACTTTTTCTGCAATTTTATATTCCCAGCAGCAATGTATGAAGCCTCTAATTTCTCTATATCCTTGCTAACAGTTGTTATTACCTGTCTTTTTTATTGTAGTCATCCTAGTGTGTGTAAAATGGTATCTCATTGTGGTTTTGATTTGCATTTCCCTAATGAGCAATAAAGTTCAGCTTCTTTTCATGTGCTTACTGGCTATTTGTAGACATTCTTTGGGGAAATGTCTGTCCAAATCCTTTGTCCATTTTAATGGGTATGTTTTGTCTTTTTCTTGTTGAGTTGTGTTCCTCATGTATTCTAGATACAAGTCCATTATCCGATTTATAGCTTGCAAATATTTTATCTAATTCTGTGGATTGTCTCACTTTCTTGAGCACAAAATTTTCCATTTTGATAAAGTCAGCTTTATCATATTTTTTGTGCTTTTGCTATGATATCTAAGAATTTGTATAACTTACAGTCATAAAGATTTACTGCTATATTTTTTCTAAGAGTTCATGCTTTCATCTCTTACATTTGGGTCTATGATTCACTTAGAGTTAATTTTTATATATAATTTAAGGAAAGAGTAAAAATTCTTTTTTTTTTGCATGTGCATATTGAGTTATCCCAGCCTTTCTGAATTATCTGGGCATGCATATAGATAGTCAAGTGACTGCAGATGTAAGGGTTTATTTCTTGACTCTCAATTCTAATCTACTGATCTATGCTAGTACCCCATAGTCTTGATTACTGTAGCTTTGTAGTCAATTTTCAAATTGGTAAGCATGAGTCCTCCATCTTTGTTCTTTTTTCAAGTTTGTTATGGTAATTCTGGGTATCCTTGAATCTACATATTAATTTTAGAATCAGATTATGAATTTCTGAAATAAAAGCAGCTGGGAGTTTGATAGAGATTGTAGTGAATATGTAGATAATTTGGAAAATATTGCCAGCTTGAAAATACTGTCTTCTGGTCCATAAACCTGAGATCTATTTCCATTTCTTTAAGTTTAGTTTAATTTCCTTCAACAATATTTTGTAGTTTTTTTGAGTATACAAATCTTGCATTTCTTTTGCTAAACTTATTCCTAAATATTTATTAAATCTTTAAAAGTTTTTTTAGACATAGGACCTTTCCTCTTTTTTTTTTACTTTAATTTTAGAGAGAGGGAAAGGGAGGGAGAAAGAGAGGGAGAGAAACGTCAATGTGTGGTGGCCCCTCATGCACCCTCCTTGAGGACCTTGTCCAAAACCCAGGCAATGTGTTCTGACTGGGAAATGAACTGGGAACCCCTTGGTTCCCAGGCTGGTGATCATTCCACTGAGCCACATCAGCTAGGGCTTTCTTACTTTTTGTAAAATATTTTATTTATTGACTTTGAATAGATTTTGTTAATATTATATTATGTTTTTCCTATTTTTTCTCTTTTTCTATTGTGATTCAAGTAGTTGTCTCCATTTTCCCGCCAACTCTTTCTCCCACCCCAGCCATACCCACCTCCCATCTTCAATCCATCCCTCTTTGGCTTTGTCCATGGGTCCTTAATATATGTTCCTTGATGACCTTTCCCTTTCTTCCCCCATTATTACCCTCACCCCATCATTCTGGTTACTGTCAGTTTGTTCTTTATTTTAATGTCTTTGGTTATATTTTGCTTGCTTGTTTGTTTTGTTGATTAGGTTCCACTTATAGGAGAGTAAATATGATATTTGTCTTACACTGACTGGCTTATTTCTCTTAGTATAATGCTCTCCAGTTCCATCCATGCTGTTGCAAAGGTTAGGAGCTCCTTCTTTCTTTTTTCTGTGTAGTATTCCATTGTGTAAATGAACCACAGCCTCTTGATCCATTCATTTACTGATGGGCACTTAGGTTGCTTCCAGCACTTGGCTATTGTAACTTGTGCTGCTATGAACATTGGGGTGCATATTTTTTTCAATTGGTGTTTCAGGATTCTTGAGGTATAATCCCAGCAGTGGAAGTGCCAGGTCAAAAGGCAGTTCTAGTTTTAGTTTTCTGAAGAAATTCCATACTGTTTTCCACAGTAGCTGCACCAGTCTGCATTCCCACCAACTGTACACTAGGATTCTCTTTTCTCCACATCCTCTCCCATACTTGTTTGTTGACTTATTTATGATGGCCATTCTGCCAGTGTGAAGTGGTACTCATTGTGGTTTTAATTTGCATCTCTTTGATGGCTAGTGATGCTGAGCATCTTTTCATATGTCTCTGGGCCCTCTGTTATGTCCTCCTTGGAGAAGTTTCTGTTTGGGTCTTTGCCTACTTTTTAATTGGATTGTTTGTCTTCCTGAGTGGGTAATGTGAGTTCTTTATACATTTTGGAGATCAAATCTTTGTGTGATGTACTATTGGCAAATATGTTTTCCTATACAGTTGGTTCCCTTTTTGTTTTGTTGATGTTTTCTTTAGTTGTGCAGAAGCTATTTAATTTGGTGAAGTTGTATTTGTTTTTCTTTCCATTGTGTACCTTGCTCTAGGGGACATATCAGTGAAAATATTTCTGTGTGAAATATTTGAGATTTTCCTGCAAATGTTCTCCTGTAGGACATTTATGATTTCACAACTTATATTTGAGTCTTTTATCCATCTTGAGTTTATTTTTGCATATTGTGTAAGTTGGTGGTAGAGTTTCATTTTTTTGCATGTAGCTGTCCAGATCTCCCAACACCATTTGTTGAAGAGGCTATTTTTACTGCATTTTATGCTTCTGCCAACTTTGTTGAATATTAATTGACCATACAGACTTGGGTTTATTTCTCTGCTCTCTATTCTGTTCCATTGATCTATGTGTCTCTTCTTATGCCAGTACCAGGCTGTTTTGATTACACTGGCCTTGTAATACAGTTTGATATCAGGTACTGTGATCCCTCCTTCTTTGTTCTTTCTCAAACTGTCTGAGACTATTTTAGGTCATTTATGGTCCCACATAAATTTTTAAGTGTTTTTTCTATATCTGTGAAATATGTCATTGGTTCTTTAATAGAGATTGCATTGAATCTATAAATTGCTTTGAGTAGTATGGACATTTTGATTATGTTAATTCTTTCAATCTGTGAACATGGTATATGCTTCCATTTATTTGTGTCTTCCTCAATTACTTTCTTCAGTGTTTGTAGTTTTCTGAATACAAGTCTTTTACCTCCTTGGTTAGGTTTATTACTAGGTACGTTATTTCACTAGTTGCCGTAGTAAATGGGATTTTTTTCTTGATTTCTCTTTCCAATATTTCATTGTTGGTATACAAGAATCCCTTCGATTTCTGAATATTGACTCCATATTCTGCTGTTTTGACAAACTCACTTATTAGATTGAGTAGTTTTTTTTTTGTGGAGTCTATAGGGTTTTCTATGTACAATATCAAGTCATCTGCAAACAATTACCATTTTACTTTCTCCTTTCCAATTTGAATGCCTTTTATTTCTTTTTATTGTCTAATTGCTGTGGCTAGATCTTCTAATACTATGTTGAATATCAGTGGTGAAAATGGACAGCCTTGTCTTGTTCCTGATCTTAGTAGGAAAGATTATAGATTTTGCTCATTAAGTATGATGTTGGCTGTAGGTTTCTCATATATGGCCTTTATTATATAGAGGTATGCTCCCTCTACTCCCACTTTCCTGCATGTTTTTATCATTAATGGTTGCTGTACCTTATAAAATGCTTTTTCTGCATCTATTACTATAGCTATGTGATTTTTGCCTGTCCTTTTGTTTATGTGATGTATTATGTTTATTGACTTGTGAATATTGTACCATCCTTGCATCCCTTAGATGAATCCTACTTGATCATGGTGTATGATCTTTTTAATGTATTGCTGGATGTGATTTGCCAATATTTTGTTGAGGATTTTTGCATTTATGTTTATCAGTGATATTGGCCTGTAGTTTTCTTTCTTTGTTGCATCTTTATCTGTTTGGGGGATTAGGATGAAGCTGCCCTCATAAAAGAGTTTGGGAGACTTCCCTTTTTGTGGACTTTTTGAAACAGTCTGAGAAGGAAAAGGGTTAGCTCTTCATTAAAAGTTTTTAAAAATTCTCTTGTGAAATCATCCAGTCCAGGGCTTCTGTGTACCGGGAGCTTTATGGTTATTGTGTCAATATCATGAGCTGTTATCAGTCTGTTCAGGCTTTCTGCTCCTTCTTCATTCAGTTTTGGAAGATTATATTTTTCTAGAACTTTGTTCATTCACTCAGGTTTTCAAATTTCTTGGCATGTAGTTGTACATAGTGATTTCCTATAGTCCTTTGTATTTCTGTGGTATCAGTTGTAAATTCTCTTTCATTTCTGATTTTGTTTGGATCCTCTCTCTCTTTTTTTTTTTTTCATGAGTCTGGTTAAAGGCTTGTCGATTTTGTTTACCTTTTCAAAGAACCAGTACTTGGATTTACTGATCCTTTGAATTGTTATTTTAGTCTCTATGTCATTTAATTCTGCTGTGATCTTATTTCCTTCCTTCTACTCCCTCTGGACTTCATTTGTGGTTGTACCTCCAGTTGTTGCAGAGGTAGAGTTAGGTTGTTTATTTGAAATGTGTCTATCTTTTTTATGTAGGCCTGTATCACTATGAACTTTTCTGTGAGGACTGTCTTCATTGTGTTCCATAGGGTTTGGCCTGTTTTGTGTTCATTTTTGTTTCCAGTTTTTTATTTCTTCCTTGATCTCATTATTAACCCATTCATTGTTTAATAGCATGCTACTCAGTCTGAATATTTTTCATACTCAGAGTATGAATATTTTTGAGTTTTTTCTCTGTGGTTGGTTAATAGTTTTAAGCCCTTGTGGTCTGAGCAAATGCTTCATACAATTTCTATTTTCTTGGATTTGTTGAAGCTTCTTTTGTATCCTATCATGTGGTCTATCTTTGAAAATATTCCATGTGCATTTGAAAAGCATGTGCGTTTTGCTGCTTTGGAATGAAAGGTTCTATATGTATCAGTTAAGCCCATTTGATCTAATGTGTTGTTCAGTTCCGCAATATCCTTATTGATATTTTGTTTGGAGGATGTATTATTTATTGACAGTAGGTTGTTAAAATCTCCTAGAATAAGGAATCCACTAGACAAGCAATCCCCTAGGATTGCTGTCTATTTCTCTCTTGAAGCCCTCCAAGATTTTCCTTATGCATTTGGGTGTTCCTATGTTGGGTGCATATATGTTTATAATGTTCATGTCTTCTTCATGGATTCTTCCCTTGAGTATTATGAAGTGTCCCTCTGGGTCTGTTTTTATGGCCTTCGTTTTGAAGTCTATTTTTTCAGATACAAGTATTGCTACCCTGGCTTTTTTTCCTGTCCATTTGTCTGGAATATTTTTTTCCAACTCTTCACTTTCAGTCTGTGTAGGTCTTTTGTTTTGAGGTGGGTCTCTTGTAGGCAGCATATGTGTGGGTCATGTTTTCTTATCCATTCAGGTACCCCGTGTCTTCTGATTGGAGCATTTAATCCATTAACATTTAAGGTCATTATTGATAGGTACTTTTCATAGCCATTTTACTCCCTTACTATTATTCCTTTCTCTCTCACTGTTTTTCTCCCTCTTCTTAAAGCAGTCCCTTTAGCATATCTTGCACTGCTGGTTTGGTGGAGGTGTATTTGTTTAGCCTTCATTTGTCAAGGAAACTCCTTATTTCAACTTCCATTTTCATTGAGATCCTTGCTGGATAGAGTAGTCTTGTTTGAAGACCTTTGATTTTCATTATTTGGAATATTTCTTGCCACCCCCTTCAGGCTTGTAGTGTTTCCATTGAGAAGTTAGCTGCTAGCCTGATGGGGGCTCCCTTGTATGTTACTTCCTGTTTCTCCCCTGCTGACTTTAAGTTTCTCTCTTTGTCTTTAAATTTTGTCATTTTAATTATGATGTGTCTTGCAGTGGGCCACTTTAGGTTCCTCTTGATTGGAACCCTCTCTGCTTCCTGTATTTCTGTGGCTTTTTCTCTCATCAAATTACAGAAGTCACCCATCATTACTTTTTCAAACAGGTTTTCTATCCCTTGCTGGTGCTCCTCCTCTTCTTCTTCCTCCTCCCCCTCCTCCTCCTCCTTCTCTCTTCTTCTTCTTCTTCCTCCTCCTCCTCCCCCTCCTCCTTCTCCTTCTTCTTCCTTTCCCTACTAATTGGATATTATTCTGTTTTATATTGTCCTGCATTTCCCTTAACCCCTCTTCATTCTTCTTCAGTCTTTTTTCCTGTTCTTGATCTTTTTGTTTTTTTCCTACTTCCTCCTCCAGCTCACTGATTCAATCCTCTGCTTCACTGATCCTGCTTCGATTCCTGCTACTGTGTTCTTCAAGTCAGAAATTGTATTCTTCATTTCCTCTTGGCCCTTGTTTATTGTTTCTATGTTCTTTTTTATGCTGATATAGTTTATAGTAGTTTCCCTGTAGTTTTTGGTAATTCTCAGTGAGCTCATTTAGCTTCCTTATAACCATTGTTTTGAACTCAATGTCTGATAGTTGACTTCCCTCTATCTCATTTAGCATTCTTTATGAGGATTCCTCTTTTCCTTTTGATTTGGGGTTGTTTCTTTGTCTTCCCATTTGCTTGTGGGACTCTTCTTGTTTAATTCTGTTTCTTAAATTGATCTGTTTGACTGACTTTGTGGTGTGGACTTCTATGGTGGGAGCCTGTGAGTTTCAGTCATGCAGTCTCTTTGATTACCTGAACTTCATGCTCTTGGGATGCCTTTTATGCCTTTTATGCTGGTTTTTTGGTTGTAATTTGGTTTTGATTGTTGTTGGGTATTTCTTTGGTGGGTCCTTCCCTTCAGCTGGTTGACTGAGGGTCACTCTGCCTACCACATCTTGTGTGCTGTTGTGCAGGTACTGCAAGAATAAACCCACAAAGCATGGGAAACAAAGCCATGCCTACAAATATTACTCTCCCTCACAATCCCACTATCAACAGCAAATGAACCAGTATTTTAAGGGTGTAAGGAGATTAAGACTATTATAAGAAAAGAGAGTGGATATGAGATGACCTACTGAAAGAGAAATTATTTTGAGAGGGTAGAGTGAGGAGCACTAACAAGAGCTGGGAGTTGGAGCAATGGGAAGAGAGAAGGTAAAAATTACCTCATGAATAAAAAAGGGAATGAAGAATGTGGAATGGAGTATGAGAAGTGAAGTGTATAATATTACATTTAAACCAAAATTAAAATAATATAAAATAAAATAAAGTGAGAGAGAAAAAGAGAAAGGAAAATAGTAAATAATTAATGAAAATATAGGGGCCAAATTGTAGAGAAAGACCCACCAGAGTACTATCAACAACAAAGGAGCTAAAATTAATATAAGTGGTATGGGAATAAGAGAGAAAAAAGAAACAAAAGAAAAGTCTAAGAGATGTTTAGAGGAATGGGAAATTATTTTGAAATTATAGAGGGAGTAGGAATGCTAAGAGTGAGTAACATAAACCAGACTACGAGAGGGGAAAAATTAAAATTTGGAATGTAAGGAAAAAGAGAAAAGAAAAAAAAGGATAATAAATAAAAATAAAAGGACAGGCTGAAAGATAAATAGAAGACAGAAAAAAAAACAAGAAAAAATAAACAGACTAAGACAGCAAAATATAAAATTGAAATGAAAAAGAGTAGGAAAGGGACCAGTAAAATTTGATATACAGAATTATTTTTTGATATACAGAATATATTTGAAATACAGAATTAGTTAAGCTTTAAAGATAAAATTGAAAAAACAATGCAACAACAACCACACTAACCACAACCAAGTAGCAAAGATTGTTAAAGGTGTATAGAGAACACGGGTATTTTAAGAGCTGGGAAAAATGATGTGAAATGACCCTTGGAAAGAAAGTTCATTTTGTGTGTTTTAATGGGGGAGAAATAAAAGAGTGTGGAATGGAATCAAGTTGCAGCTAGAGAGAAAACAAAATTTGAAATTAAAATAATGTGAGGAAAGAAGAAGGTAAAATGGGCTAAGAGAAGGGAGGGTCAAAATATGTGAATTATCCTCAGCAATTTTGAGAAAGAACAAGGTAGGAAGGATCACAATACCTGACATCAAACTATATTACAAGACCACTGTAATCAAAACATTCGGGTAGTGGCATTAGAACAGACACATAGATCAGTGGAACAGAATAGAGGGCCCAGAAATAAATCCATGTTTCTACAGTCAATTAATATTTGACTAAAGGGTCACGAGCATAAAATCAATCGTGCTGGGAGATCTGGACAGTTTCATGCAAAAAAATTAAACTATACCACCAACCCACACCATACAGAAAAATAAACTCAAGATGAAATAAAAGACTGAAATATAAGTCATGATACCATACACATCCTAGAAGAAAACATAGGCAGGGAAATTTCAGATATCCCATGCAGCAATATCTTCACAGATCTCTCTCTCTTAGGACAAGGGATATAAAGGAAATAATAAATAAATGGGACTATACCAAATTAAAAAGCTTCTGCATGGCTAAAGAAAATATCAGCAAAATGGAAAGGGAACCAATTGTATGGGAAAACATATTTTCCAATACCTCAGACAAGGGTTTGATCTCCAAAATACATAAAGAACTCACATGACTCCACACCAGGAAGACAAAAAACACAATTAAAGAATGGGCAAAGGACCTGAAACAGAAACTTATCCAAGAACATACATAGGGCCTAGAGGCATATGAAAGGATGCTCAGCATCCCTAGCTATCAGAGAGATGCAAATGAAAACCACAATGAGATACCACTTTACACTGGGTTAGAATGGTCATCATTAACAAATTAGCAAGTGCTAACAAGGCTGTGGAAAAAAGGGAACCCTAGTGCACTGTTGGTAGGAACACAGAGTGGTGCATCCACTGTGAAAAGCAGTATGGAATTTTCTCAAAAAACTAAAGATGGAACTGTCTTTTGATACAGCAATCCCCCCACTGGGATTATACCCTAAGTATCCTCATACACCAATTCGAAAGAACGTATGCACCTTAATGTTCATAGCAGCACAATCTACAATAGCCAAGTGGTGGAAACAACCTAAGTATCCATCAGTAAATGAGTGGGTTAAAAAACTGTGGTACATTTATATAATGGAATAGTATGCAGCAGAAAGAAAGGAGGAACTCCTACTCTTCAGGACAGCATGGATGGAACTGGAGAGTATTATGCTAAGTGAAATAAGTCAGGCAGTGAAAAACAAATACCATATAATCTAACCTATAAATGAAACCTAATAAACAAAACAAAGAACTGAGGAAAACAGAACCAGTGAAATAAAAATAAAGAACAAACTGACAGTGACCAGAGGGAATGGAGGGGGGGAGATAACGGGGGACAAAAGTGGGAAGGGTCAAGTCAAGGAACATTTATAAATGACCCATGGACAAATACAATGGGGTGGGGGAGGACTGAATGTGGGTCATGGGACATGCACAGGGCAAGGGAGAGCAATGGAGGAAAAATGGGAACAACTGTAACTGAATAAGAATAAAATAAACTAATGAGTTACCAAGCCATTAGAAGATGTGGAAGAATCTTAAATACATATTGCCAAGTGAAAAATGCCCATATGAAAGTTTACATACAGTATGATTCCAACTATGTAACATTCTGTAAAGGCAATATTATGGAGATAGTTAAAATGTCAGTGGTTGCCAGGGACTGTGGGGGGAAAAATGAATAGGCAGAGTACAAAAGAATTTTAGTGCAGTGAAAATACTCTATACAATACTATATGGATATGTGCCATTGTATATTTGTCCAAATGCATAGAATGCACAACAACAAAAGTGAACCATGATGTAAGCTATGGAAATTAGGTGATAATGTATCAATATAGACTCATCTGTTGTTACAAATATACCAGTCTGGTTGGGGACATTGATAATGGAGGGGGCTATGCATCTATGGGGGCAGGGGATTACTGGGAAATCCCTGTACCTACCTCTTTATTTTTCTGTGCATCTGAAGGTGCTCCAAAAAAGAAATAAGTCTTTAAACATATACATGCACACAATATGAACAAAATCTAAACAACAAAATATTAAAAAGCCCTGGATGAGACTGAAGGTTACGGTGAGCTGGTATTTGTGTTGGAGGTGGGGACATCAGGGAGAAGGCAATTTTGGAGGAGTTATATAGGCTGCATGATGAAGATGACAGGATGGGTAAAAAAAAAAGATTTTATACTTCTGTCCCTATTTCACTGCACAAGTCTGAGGCCCTCAGATCACACATGCCAGTCGCCCTGAGACAAGTGCAGCACAGCAGGAAAAATGGGATGATTGAGGGATTTGATTCCAGAGTTTGTGCTAACAACCTTGTGAAACAATCCTAGTGAGTGACTGGCCTTTCAAAAATTATTATCCTAATTAGCATACAAAGAATAGACTAGAAATAAAATAGCAAATATTAGAGTGCATCATGCAGAATAAGAGTAGGCATTTTTAAATAACATATATTATATATAAATACAGGGACTGGCACAAATAATGTTCCTTTTTTATTACAAAATCTTTTATTACAAAATCATAAGCATGTAATTCTGTAACATAATAGTATCACACTCAAGCACACCACATATTTTATGTGAAATGTTCAAACTGCCATCTATCTTGTGCAAGACATTCACGTACCCTACCAACCATACTCAAGCAAGTCGTACGTCTGCCCCCTGTATATGACATAAACATGCATTCCTGTGTATGTGTTTATGTATGTGGTATGTACATATATGGATATTTAAGTACATCTAATCTACATTTGTTATATATAAATAATGTACACACATTAGGTAGAGATGTAAAATGTATTACTTACTATGAAAACCCCTGTACTCTACAAGGCAAACACAGATAAGTGCAAACCAGCAGGACTTCTCCAAATCCTTGCTCTTGCTCAGCATCTTCAGTAATAACTAACCTTTAGAACACAGGGTTTCCAAAGTGTCAGCTGAGCTGGTGAAGAGAGTCCAAGGGAAGAGGATCTTCTTCTCTGACCCTCCTCCACATCCTGGGCATGGCAGATCCCTGTCTGGCATCTGTCCTGGTACCGGAAGCATTCTCTGCAAGGGTTATGAGGACCCTCCAGAGTGAGGACTGAGGGGTCCACTTGCCTCAACACATAAGACCCATAGAAACCAACTGCAGGTGCTACTGTTGGCTCTGGGCACTCTGAGCATGGTTGTCAGCCTAACATCTACCTTCTCAGGGAACTTGGGGAGTCACAGTCTTGGTCAGAGAGGCATAGACTCAGATAGGCAGAGGGTGCAGGTCCAGGTCCTGCTGAGTCCAGGTGGAGTCCACCAAGAGTTCTTAGCCACCCCCCAACTTAGCTCTGAGTCAGATTATGCTAATGACTTAGAGGGCTTAGCCCTTTCTTCTCTCCCACAGTTGTCTCTTCTTTTCCCTCAAAGGAAACCACTAGTTGCCACAGGTGGCCAAGGCATATGAGGGAGAGTGAACATCTATAATGAGTCTTCAGATGTAGAGGGAAAGAGGGGTATTGAGGAGATTGTATTATTGGTGGGGATCACTGGCATCTTGGCCCTGATATTTCCTAGCTGCATTACTTGACATTTCTGAGGCTCCATTTCTCCATGGGGATAATAGCAGTTGCATCTGTTTCATGGATTCCTGAGGATTCAATGGGATGCACATTAGGCAGCAAGGTATCTGACACTTAAGCCATAGCTACTGTGGTTACCAAAAACCAAGCCTGAAATCTAATGAGATTTAGAAGTGACCCATCTGTGGCCTTTTGCTCCTGCAGGAGATCATCTGTCACCAGAAGTGGTGGACTTCCTTGTCAGTTGCTACAAAGCATGGGTTGAAACACCACCTGAGTTAAATGCCTATTAAACTGTACATGCAACTAGGATGAGCTACACAAAACTCACATTATTTTATTTCTTCATAAACAATACTCAGCCACTGATGTGTCCAGGAAATGCCACGTGACCACTAAATAGCCAATTTTAGCTTTAAACTGTCTTAGAACTCAATAACACTTTCATAAGGCTAGGTTCCTGAACTTTAACAATTGGAACATTCTCCAGCCAACAGTAGAATCTCTGTGACACCACTCTTTCCATCTGCATACTGCATGTTTAGGCTGTACTTGAAGACTCATTAGGGACAGGGACTTTCACCCACCCCTACATGCCTCAACCACCTGTGGCAGCTAGCAATTTGCTTCCCTGTTGGCTCAGAAAAACTCCAGTGTCCTGTACTGTATGTAAAGCAAGACCCATACAGAGCACATTGAAAATGAGGAACCAATTTATTGAACAAGCTAAAGGAAACAAAAATAGTAGACTGATCTACATTTGTTACACACCAAACAGGAAAGGCTCCACCATTCCAAATGTCTCCCTTCCCCCTAGACAGAACAGTCTGGCTGGTAGCCAGGGCCAGGCTAGAGTCACATATGTGGTGGACATCAGTTGAGCTTGGTTTAGGCAAGTTGGCAGATGCCTACCTTAAACCCTCTACTCTTTTTCTGGATGAGAATGTCAGTGCTCCTTTTACCCTCTTTTATAAAATGGCCTACTTGTTCCCAGGCAGGAGGCTGTTACCTATAGGATCTGATTTCTTCCCCTTTGACACTTGGCTTTACCACCAACTCTTGAAGCAACTGCCCTCCTACTCAAAAGCAAGGGTCCAGACAGAAGCATTCTTGTTGGGGGCAGACAAAAAGCCTCATATCTTCTCATATACATAATTCCACTGGCTGTTCCTAGTCTCAGAAACTTCCTTCAGTGTTCCAGTTTCAAATAGTACTAGTTTTCTGGCAAGCCAATATTCCCAGAATGTTAGAAAAACACAGGCATTTCTTGCTTATTGGGGCTTCTCTGCAGTAGCAGCTACTATGTATATAGAGAAATTCAAGAGGAAATGTAGATGTCCTGTTAAGAGGTGGCACCACAGTGGGTGGAACAGGTGTACCACCAACTTCTACTTCTGCAACAGAACATGTATGTCTCCAGTACAAGCTTGTAAAAAAATACTGTAACAGAATATACTGTACAGAACTAGGATTTAACATGGTATATTACAATGCTAAACTATTTATATAAATACTATACAAGCATAGTCACTCCATTAGAAAGGGCTCACTGATGTGCCATTAAAAACTGCTGTCAGCATGCCCAAATAGAAACTATTTACACAGCAAGAACACAAACAGTAATGATGGTGTGGATACACATGTGGTGCCAGAAACACCTATTTACAGTTCCTACTGACTATGCCACAACAGGAGAATTTGAGCTAAGGTGATGCTGGCCTGGTTTAAAAATAATTTTCAAATAACACTTTTGATAGGAATTTTAGATCTTTGAAAACCAGCTCTATATATGTTACTTCTCTAGCCTAATTAGCCATCACCAATGGGTCTGAACCAGCTTGATCTCTCCCTCTCACATGTGCTCCCTCCAATGCATCCACATCCACTGACACACCCTAAACCACTGCACATGTCCCATTCACCTGCCACCTGTGTGTCCCATTGTGCTGAGTCACTGGAAGGCATTGAGTGCAAACAAGGCATGAGATGGAAGTACCTAGAACTCTAGCTCCAGTTCCAGTTCTGGGAGGGATTGCAACAAAGAGGCAGAGGAAGGTAGAGGAGTGCATGCATCCCAGTGCACTTGGGTTCTGCCACAGGAAGTGGTGTCTAATCTGGCATTTCAATATTTAATTTGGGAGGTGGGAGGATGTACTTCCCAGGGCTCTGGGTGATAACTACCCTGGTCTTCTTTCGAAACAGAGGAGCAATTTTAGGAGGTTCCGGAACTGGGATTTCTTCTGTTTCTTCATTATCTTCATGATGGAGGTCATAGGATATGTTTCCATATTCTCTCAGAAATGGGAAGATTTCAAGGAGAAACTGACAGAAATCCTTGCGAATACCAAACCACCCTGAAAAAGAAGAATGTACCTTTTCAAATACTAGCCTGCACTGCATTTCATATTATTTTTCTTTCCTGAATGAGTTTTATCCTGATGTCTTAGAAATGAAGACTGACTTGTCCTTTCCCCCTTTGTCCCCTGTTATCCCTCTCCTCCCTCCCCTCTGGTCACTGTCAGTTTCCTCTTTATTTCCATGTCTCTGGGTCAAGTCAAGGAACATGTATAAAGGACCCATGGACAATGACAATAGGGAGCAAGAATGAATGTGGGGGGGTATGGGCAGGGCAGGGGAGAGTAATGGGGGCGGGAATGAGGATAACTGTAACTTAACAACAATAAAAAAATAAAATGTACCAGGGAAAAAAATAAATGGAGACTGAGTAAGACCTAAATGCCCACTAAAGACAAGAAGTCAGACCTGAGCTCCATGGAACTCCAAGTGGGTTTCTTACTCCAGCCATGATAGTGTTCCCTTGGTAGGGATACAATCTTGGCCCAGCCCATACCTCCTATATCAGCTTCAGTGGGTTGGACGGTCTGCTTGTAAAGGCCCTCCCAGGGATTCTGATGGATGCTCCAGGTTGAGTACTTGCTCTAGTGAATCTCAAATACCTGTGGCATCTAGAACTAACATGTGACAAAGAGTGACATCCAAGCCCACTGGCTTCCAGAAGGCTACATGCAAAGGAGCTCTCAGTTTAGTGAGGAAGGGGCTCTCCTCATAGATTACTTCAGACCTGGGTATCACAGCATGTAGGTGGAGAGGAAGAGAGAGCAAGCAGTACACCACTGACAAGATCTAGTGATGTCAGGAATGATAGGGGGAAAGTGAGGAGGAAATAAGACCTAGGAGGAGTCCTAGGGTTCAGTGGGTTATGTGGATTTTCATCTACTCCTCAGGATCCCCTGAGAAGGAGGTACCTTGATTCCCATGTTGCAACAGACAGGAAATGGTTGACACAGGTCACCTACCATGGTCAGTCCTACCTCAAACTCTAGTGTACTACTAGGGAGGCCATAGTGCAGGGCAAGAAAAGCAAGGTTGGCAGCATGCCCTTCCCTTGTAAGACTCCAGACCTTCCTCAGTACCAGTTTTCCCATATAAACTCTTTAAACTGGGGCCTTATGGTGCATCCTTTCATATAGCAGGGTCACATGCACATGCATACACACACAGGTCAAGGATTTCTGAAATGCTGAGTACATACAGTGGTTTCCTCCCTTCTGTCCAAATGTGGTTGCCATCAGAGTGATCAAGGAAAGCCAAAGGGGGACAAATATTGGGATACAGGAGAATGCATTATGGCCATCCAGTTTGTGAACCAGCAGTATCTAAGAAAAGAGAAACAGTTGAGGTTCTTGGATACTGCATCTGAAAACAGACAATGTCTGAAGCCTGAGCATTCCTCCCTCATCAGGTCTCATAAGGGGATAAAGTTAGCTCTTTGGGAGACCACAGAAATCCTCTACTTCTGAGGAAACAAAATCTGTCCACCTGCAAAGTATCCAATACCAGGATTATTATGGGAATCCCCTCCTGGTGTTGGTTTTAAGGAGACAACAGTGCATCCATCCTATAGTTCTCCATAGAACTCATACATGAAATACAACACCCAACTTTCTCTTTCCATAAGTAGACAAAATTGATGCATATAGGTGCATCATACCTAGAAAGGTGCATTTCTCACTGCCAGCCCCCAGTCTCCCCCTAAAGAAACAATGTTCTAATTTTACTGTCATTCTCTTGGCATGCTCTCCAAACGTTGGCTCATGGTGACTTCCAGGGAAAGTTAACTGCCCTTATAGGTATGCAGGGTGCTTTCCATAGGGAAGGGTAGCCTCAGGACCTTGGTAATTCTGCTGTCAAACCTACCTCAAAAGTAAGAAGAGGCACGACAATGGTCATCCAGCTCAGTGCCATTGTTATGTGTGTCCTTCGCTGTTCTGCAATCACATCCATGGAGCGCAGGAACAGGACAGACCATACAATATAATAGAGAACCACCAGGCACAGAAAGGACATGAGAATCCACAGTGGGACACACACAACCTGAGGGAAGGAGAAAAATATCTTTAGTCTACTTTCTGCCCAAGCATCTGAGGGGATAGTCAACCCCTTGCTGGATCTAGTGTTGAAAACATTGCAAGTATGAATGCCAACAGCCCCACATGCTGGGAATGCTGTGAGGACACAGAGTGTGCCAACTGTGGGACCTGCCACCTGCCCTGTAACTGTGCCACCATGGATCACTCTTCAGGTGAAGAGACTTGGAGCTCCTTTTCCTAAGGTAGGATATAACTCAGCCTGTATCTGCTCTGCCAGCATCTCCCTCTTGCTCCCAATCCCCAGGGAAACAAGATAGTGCTGACACCCCATGCATTCACCCCATCTCACCCTAACACACCTTCTTTACAGGTCATTTTCCCATTCTGACAGAGGTACTTTGGCTAAAAAGTACCATGTATGGTACATAGGAATGTATGCTCTGGAAGCTTCAGTTGCCATGGGTGAATAGACCCTCCACCAACTTGCACACTGATACTGGGAGGGCTCTGTTACTTGGTCCTGGCCACCTTTCCTATGTGGGTTCTGTGACTATTGTTGTTGTACCAGAAGGACCTTGTTTGATGCCCCTACAAGTCCACAGGCTTTTGTCCTCCTGAGTAGCTTGGAATTCCTGATCATAGGTTTTTCTGTAAAGTCTATACACAGCCTCTTCCCTGTGATCAGACTATCATTTAGTGGCATTCCCCTCCATGGGCAAAATGTTAGAGGTCCTAATGGCCTCATTTGGTCTCTTCTGATCACTGTGGGAAATGTGCAATTAGACTGCTTCATCTGCTGGAACCTGCACAGCATTAGGCCTGGAAAAATCCCTCTGTTTACCTACAGAAAACATTCACAACTCCATTTTTTTTTCTGATTTACCTTACACTAAAATTTTGGTCTTACCAAGGTTTGTTTCCTCCATATCAAAACAGAAAGTCTGAAACCCAATTTCCATTCTCCAGACACAGCACCCTGAATATGTAGCATGGGTGCCTGGACAGTATTTTCTATTTTGAATATTTTATCAAAGACCTTGGGCAGAAGTGATGAGTCTTGTCTTTATTCATTGTGAAGGTAACACATGTTCCCTTATTTTCTTCCCTGCCACCAAATGAATATTTTTACTATATTTTTTTATTTTCTTTTTTTTAAAGGTAAGCCATGTGAATTGCAGAAAATGTCTACATGCAAAAATACACATCAGGCAGCAGAGGGGAAAAAGACACTGGCATGACTACCTCCCAGATGTAATGTAGCTCTTCTACCTTTATTCTTATCTTCCTTCTATGCATTAATAGTTGAAACCATAGTGCATTCTCTTATTTGTAGCTTCATACACACACACACATATGAATGCATCCATCCATCCATCCATCCATCCATCCATAAATCTATGTACAGTCATTATTAACCAAACACATATTAATTGAAACCACAGGTTATAAGCATGACTTAGACACCACCCTTGGTAGGAGTACAAATTGGCATAACCTTTTTGAAAAGTAAACTGGCAGTGCAATATCTATTTCAAAATCTCAAAAAGTTCCCACCCTCTGACCTAGTAATACTGTTTCTGGAGTGTTGCCTAAGAAAACAATGAAAAACGCAAGCAAAGATTTTTATATAGCATGATTTATAAGCACAAAACACTAGTAACAATCTCCATATTCAGAAATAAGGGGATGAGTTGGTGAATGCATTTGAAGAATATTTTCCATCAACTAAGGCTTAACAATCATGTTTTTAAAGACTTTTTATTGATATAGGAAAATGTTTATGATACAACATTAGAACAAATAAGCAGGACACAAAATTATATATGTAGTATACTGTCAATTATCTTTATGAAACAATAAACCATGAAACAAGGAAATAAAATACTCTAAACATCTTATTTCCCAGTAGATTATGGGTGATTATTATTCTATTACCTATGCTCACAGGTCTTTTCTAAATTTCATACAATGAACACAAATTACTTTTATAATAAAAAAAGTTTATTTAAGGATTTAAAAAGTTACATACAAGCCAGGGCCAGTGGATGATCTTGTCCAGTCTTAAGGCAATAAATATAAACTGGAGAATGTTGACAGAACACAGGATTTCCAACTAAAAATCAAGAGAAGAATCAGTTAAACAAAGTAAAAGTTGTATTCAATACTGCAATTATTTGGCTAACATACTAAAATTAAATGCCTATTACAACATAGTGAATGTTTTATTAAGTTACACTGGGACTGACAGAGTTTTAGTACCACAGGAGTGAAGCAGTGCTATGCCAAGGAGAAACCTGCCCCTGGTTTTCTGCTTTGACTCTTCTGCTTAGTGGCTGTTCTGCCCTTCATGTTCATCTAGGTGATGACCTTCTTTCCAGGCTGGCTGAGTATAGAGGCAATCCACAGGACTCTCTAAGCTTCCTGCCTGCCTCTATCCACACACATCTCTATTCCTAACCATCTCTGTATTTCTTCCTTGTACCCAGGACTCAGCCCTGCATCCACCACTTCATTTCTGGCTGCTGAAGTACTTGTCACATCAAGATATCAATTATAAATACTTTACTGTATCTTTAACCCTACCTATTCCACTGATCTTTCCCAGAAACTCAGAAACAAGTTCAAGTCATTCCCATTATACACAAAACAACCCCAAAACCAAATGAACTCACCCTTTCCTTGATCCAGTATGCCCCCTTAGCTCTAGTTCTCTCTTTTCATGACCTTCAAACTTGGTAAGAGATCATGGATACTTAAGTCCCATGGCCCCTGCCATTCCTAGCTTTATATACTGTGATATGGCCTCCACTCCTATGACCACCCAGAAACTTCTTTTATCAAAGTTGTCAATAACCTCTCCAGCATCACACCATTTCAGTTCACATCCTATGGTCATCTCTGCAGCATTTGATATTGCTGACCACCCCTTCCTCCATCTAGGGTCCCCATACAGTCTTGCCCACCTCTTGGTACTCTGACAGTTCTTTTCAGTCTCCTTTCCTCTCCTTAGATGGGGATGTTCTCCAGAGCACTAAACTCAGTCTTCTCTCCCCACTAGAGAGGCATACACACAAACACATGATTTCACTCACTTGCTCTGCCTTGGGGGTGGAGGAGAAGAAATGTCATCCACACTGCTGGTTTGTATTACCTCCTACTGACTGGTCCTCTAATCTGTTTCCAGTCTAGCCTTCCTGCTGTGGCCAGACCTAGCTCTCCTTGAGGCACCTCAGATAAAGCCAGTCCCAAACTGAGTTCATTACTCCCTGTACCTTTACCCTGTCCCACCCCTTTGACAGTCTCCCATCTTGCTGTAAGGTAATTAGTGGCCTAATTACCCAAACCATGATCCAGAAAGCACCCTATATTCCTTTTCCCACATTCTCCTATTCACTCACTACATCCTGTCCTCTCTCTACCATCCAGACTATATTGCCTAGTTAGGCCCTCCTCATCCCCAACACCCAAAGTACTCCAATAGCCCTCTGATAAGCTTCCCAGCCTCCAGTCCTAAAGGCCCTCAGGTCCCCAATGCTCTCCATATTGCCTGTCTTCTGCTTGCAGTGCTTACTACTCTTCAATAGCTGACTAATGCCTACAGAAGTAAAATCTCATGAGGCCACTGGATCTGGGCAAGAGCTTCTCAAAAGTTCTCAGTTCAAAGGGCGTTTAGTGACTCAGCAATACTTTCATAGGAATGTGGGTAAAAAGAAGTACCTAATAGTTCCATTTATTTATGTAATTAGATCTAAATTTAGTATTTGTGTCCTAAGAGCCATCCAAAAAAAGAAAAACCCCACATAAATTGAAAGAAAAATATTTTTATTTCATTCTTAAATAAGCACAACTAATTCCTAAGGGGATAGGTGTGCCTGTTGGGAAATGCATAATTTCTCAAGACATTTATACCCTTGTCACCTGTTCTTCATAGGTAGTTTTGCATGTTACTACCTTCTCATCTGCCAACAACTCAGCTTCTTCTGTGATGTTATCAAAAGGAATGTAAAACCATAAACTACCTGGAGCAACTATGGTGTCCCCACAGATGACAGATATTACTGCATTTTCCTCAAAAATGTCCAATACCTCTTTGGACATTTTTGGTGCCCCTGTGAGTTTACTATGGAACCTAGGGTAGTTTGGCACATGCTTTGACACTGAGGATATGGCCCCTACTCAGCCCAATCCCTCTATACAGCCTCCCTTTTCTCTAACTGCCACAATGTCCTCCTTTCTACTTTATATTCAATGCATATATTTTAAAAAGATTTTATTTATTTATTTTTAAGAGAGGAGAAGGGAGGGATAAAGAGAGGGAGAGAAACACCAATGTATGGTGCTACTCATGTACCTCCCACTAAGAACCTGGCCCGCAACCCAGGCATGTGCCCTGACTGGGAATTGAACCAGTGACCCTTTGGTTTACAGGCAAGCACTCAATCCACTGAGCCACACTAGCCAGGGCCAGGCATATATTTTTTACTGTGGTAAAATACACAGATCATAAAATTTACCATCTCAATGACCTTTTACAGTTAAGTGATATTAGGTACATTTGTATTGTGCAAATATTACCACTATTCATCTCCAAAAACTCTGAAGTTTGTAAAACGGTGCTCTAGTTATATTTGAGCCACCATAGTTCACTCAATATGACATATTTTCTCCTTCCCTTCCTGTATAGGGCACCCTGGCCACCCTCCTTCACATATATGTATGAGCCTATCCCCAAACACCCTTTAGTGAATGTTGGTACTCCTCCTTCTGGAATACAAGAATCAAAGGGGAGCTCAACTTCCAGGATGATATTTCTTCTTGTAGGCAGGAATGCCAAGACTGTGACTATATGAATGACTGAGTTTCTATAACTCTGCATTAGGAAAATACCATTTCATGTTCATTGCAGTCCTAGCCCTTGCATTTGCTTTTGATTTCTAAGGAACAAGGTAACAAATTTTCAGTTTTCTTAAACCTCCTTCTCATCGCCTACCCAAGTCGGTACATTTCAACCTGGATGACAGCTACCCTCTTGGGGAGAGGCTAGGCATGTGTTGGAGCACTACTAGATGTCACAAAGACTGGAAGGAAGGGAGTATCTCCCCTAGTATTTAGTGGGCAAAGGTCCTGCAATGCATAGGACAGTCCTGTTAAATAAAACATTTCCTATCCAGAAGGCCAACTGCATACTCCATCACCCACTGAGAAATGCTGAACCAAATAGGTACTATCTAAAATGTTATATCTCAGTGACTTTATTTACTGGAATCTTTTACAAATGATTTTTAAAGCTTTGTTTTACATTGTTTCCTTAGGTAATAGAAAAACATGCAAAGCAAGAGAGGCATAAAGAGAAATATGAGTTTAGAAATATGAATTTAGGAGGTGATAGCACATAAGTGGCAGTGGAAACAGGGAGTGTAGATAAGATATTCAGAGAAAGTATGCACAGTGAGAACAGAAAATGCTCAAGTCTAGAATCCTAAGAAACCACAATGGAGCCTAAGACAGAGGTGGTCAGATTGGTCAAAGGATCAGGAGTGTCTGCAGAGTGGCCAAAGGAAGGCAACAGGGCCCACTGGATTTGGCCAGAGGGTGCACAGTGCCAGTTTCAGAGTATGTAGGGGATGAGCAGGGAGTATGAGGTTAGAACAACACTGTTTTGGAAAACCTTTTAGTGAATGGAAGGAAAAGGCATAATGCCAGAAGACTTGAGAAGGTTTTGCTGCTGTCATTTTGTCTTCTCATTCTGATGAGAGAGATCAAAGTTACTGAAGACAGTATGAATAAGTTCAGGAGAAAATGCTTAGAACAGAAAGGGGAAAGGGGCTAAAGTGCAAGCATCTGCCAAGGGGAGAAGATGGACAGGCAGGGATGAGAGAGAACAGATAAAGGTCTCAAATGACTCTGGGGAACAGGGGGTATGAAAGGGCACCATGTAGAGATGACTAGGTAACAGGATGCAGGGGAGAAAGGAGGATCTAACTGAGAACTTCTCAACCTTGCTCAAATTACTGTCTCCCCAGGATTTTTTTAAGACATTTTTTTCCTAATCAAACTACCTCATGGAATTTTAATACTCTTGGCAAGCAGCCACAGGGGGAGCAGTGCAGACAAGTGGTTGGACTGTTCAGTCTCGGGAACAATGATGAGAGTAAAAGTGGACCCTCTGGGGATGTCTTCCTCCACAGCCCACCCATACCCTTCCCCTCATGAGGCACCAGAGAAAGTATTCTCCCTTTTCAAGGCCAAGCTCTTCCTGATGCTCAGGGTCCTATTCCCTCTATTTCCCACAGGCCCTTGCTCCATCACTCTTCCTCTCCACAGGTACCTTCCTCTCAAGGTTCACACACCCTAAGTAAGCCTCCTTCCAGCTTCCTTCCAACCCAACTGCCATCTCCTTATTCCACTTTTTACCCACAAAGCAAGTGTCAAGTTCTCCCCAGAACCAATCTACACAGGGCCATGGGCCCACAGCTTTCATGCTGTTCAGTGCACATGCAGTGAAATGGGATCCCAGTCCTGCCCTGAATGAGTTACTCCTTAAAATAAATTAGCTTATATCTATAATCTATATCTATATCTATATCATCTATATCTAACTACATCTTCATCTATCCTATTGGTTCCCTTGCTCATGGAAAGTCTGACTGAAACAGGTGGGCAGGCAAAGATGTAAAGCTGGAAGAAGGTTGATTGTCTGGGTGAAAACCCAGTGTTTTAACTGAAGAAAGTAAAATGTGATTCTTTCCCTGGTCTTTTGTTTCCTTATATACCATAACCTAGAGTTAATGATCAATCTCTTCCTAATAAAGGGCAAGAAATCTACATACAATAACTGACTATTCTTAAATGTATGAAATCGAAATCTTACCTCCAGTGACCTGTCATGTCGAAAGCCCCAAACACAAGCTGCAACAGACACCGGGGAAACAAAGAACAACGGCATGAAGACCAGAAGCCAGAAATGACTGCCTCGCTCGATCCTGTCACAGACCAGCACTTCAAACATCAACAGGAGTAAGTGGATACCCACTGCAATTAGCATGGCTTTAAACTCCACACATGTTTCTCCTTCTGCTCTAAAACAAGATAGAAGAAGAAAAATATCCTCAGTTCAGTCTCCATAATAAACAAACAGTCCAGGGAAAATACCAACTTATGTTGATAATGTGAGTTGTATTTGCAAATTTGACAAAAAGCAAAGGAAATATCAAGTAGAAAGCTAACTTAAACTTAATATGTAATAGGTGATCCTTTAAATATAGAACTAATACATGACAAGAAATAAACAGTACAACCAAACCAGACTTAAAGTTTTAACAATATAAAGATATTCTCAGAAGTAATAACCAGTTATTATTTCATCTAGTATATAAAACACTTTAGTTCATAACTTTAAATTCATCTACTTCTAAGATTATTCAAGTTGATCACTTCTATTGCTAAAAACTGACAAATATACATTAAATCTTATGATCCTCATTTTCTTTTTTTAAGATTTTATTTACTTTTAGAGAAGGGGAAGGGAGGGAGACAAATATCAATGTGCAAGTGACACATCTATCAATTGCCTCTTGTACTCCCCCAACTGGGGACCTGGCCTGCAACCAAGGGATGTGCCCCAACTGGGAAATGAACTGACGACCTTTTGGTGCACAGGCTGGCACTCAATCCATGGAGCCACACTAGCCAGGACTGATCCTCATTTCTTAATGAATTAAAACCCATGTAAATCACATTTCATGCACTATTATAAAAATAACTCTAACTCCATGAACAAGTGTGAGTTATATTTCAAGAAAATACAGTAACTATTGTTAGGTGCTATTTTAAAATGCAAATAAAAAGTATTAATGCCTTTTTATTTTCCTTTCTATTCCATTAGGATGAATTAATACCTGCAGATGAAAGAGAGAAAAGCAAAAAAGTTAAAACTGTTCTTAAACAGAGTCAGTTTTATTGGCTGTCTAAATATCATGCATGAACTTACCAGATGAACAACAGAAAAATAATAATGCCACTAATCAGGAAAATGCTTCATAATAAATTTGGAAGGCCTACAATGTTTCATTCAAAATATGGATGAACATTTATAATGTGTCTTGATGATGATAAATACAACTGAGTTTAGAACACAGAGAAAATAAAGTCAATGGTTATCTCTCTAGGACCCAACAATGTTTCCTTGACTACTGTTGATACCAGGGTGACCACATCTGTATACTTAGTACACTAAACTACATACATACAATTCCTTTCCTTGTTCCAAACACCTTAAACAAAAGTGAAAAGTTCAAAAAGATTCTAAATGTCAATTAATGATATCCCAAATGTTCAGTAATTTAACTTTTAATTTTTGGAGTAGTAAATGTTAGATATCTGAAAGTGTCTCATTAAAAAAAAAAAGATTTGCAGCCATACAGGTAATCTGAAAAGAATCTAATAACTTTAAAACAGCTACACATGAATGTCCTCCATCTGCCAAGGCTTTTTGTGTGGCTATTTTAAAGTTCTTAGACATGTATGTAGTAATGTTGTTTTACAAGATCTAAGTCTTATAAAACATTAAAGTAAAAATAAGAT
Organism: Phyllostomus hastatus; assembly: GCF_019186645.2. NCBI lineage: Eukaryota > Metazoa > Chordata > Mammalia > Chiroptera > Phyllostomidae > Phyllostomus > Phyllostomus hastatus. Next base: position 4,044,132 of record NW_025334029.1, read on the forward strand.
TTTAATGTCAATTACCAAGAATTAAACAAGTTGAGTATCGTAACATCTATACTTTTCTCACATGAGCAGCTGCATGTGTTCCTCCTTTTCTTCTGCATCTGTCTACTGTGTATTCCTTCACTTCCCACAATCCTGGTGCAGGTTTAGAATAGCCCTTTCTCAGTTCCCCCTTTTTATCTTTTCTGGAGTTCCAATCTCTGCAAGGGAGGAAAGAGACTCTGAAAGGCCCCAGCAGCTCCAGGCTACACACTGGCGTGATTTCACTCCTGGCAATAGGAACAGCTAAGCCATCCAAGAAGAAAGGCACAGAAGAGCTGAAGGTAAAGGTCACACATCTTCCCAACTACCAAAGGCTCTGCTTTCCTGCACAGCATCTGGGCCTCTTCTTTCGCCATTTCAGGAATTCATTTCTCCATGGTCAAGTTACCTCCCTTACACTGAGAACAGTCCTAAAGCTCCAGAACTAGGAGTCTGAGACAAGAGGAGGCCTAGTTCCAGGACTGAACTAGAGCAGGATATATCCCCAATGATTAGAGCTAGAACTTTCGTTTGTAGAACTTCTACAAATACAGTGGTTTCATACTTCCTAGTTTAGCATGGCCATAACAGTTCTATACTTGGCATGTACTTTAGATTACATTGGTTTTTGTAAGCTGCCTAGGAAACGAACTATCCAAAATAACACTGCTTTTGCAATAAAATGCAAGTCAAACACATAATTTTTAAAAATTCAGACTAGAACTCAGTTTGCCTGTATTATAGTTCTTAAAACTATAAGATAGGTAGAAAAGAAAACACTACTTACTTTATCCAAAGTGAAAACCAAGATATTGCTCCCTCAGTATAGACTAATGGGTTTTATAAAGCAGTATTACCGATATTGGGGATTTCGTGCCCAGACTCCAGTTCCAATGGAGGCTCCAACAATGACCATTAACTTCCACAGCCATATTGGTGCAAAGACAGCCCAGTAACTCCACTGAATGATGCCATCCAGACGAAGAGCCAGCAGCACAGAGAATAGCAGTAGACAGGCATAGATGAGGAATTTACTAGGAGAAAAGTAAAACGATTAAAAAGGGTTCACATTTATAAATATGTGATACTGAAATGGGGAATAATAATAGCAGTATCTTTTAGACATGAAAATAGTTATAATTCAACAACAGTTTACTAAAAAGTTCTATGTTACATACTTTGTTAGGGGATAAGAGAAACATAAAGAAGACTGAAATCAGTTCCCTGCTTTCCAGGGCTTCCTGTAGGAGGGCATCCACATAGAAACATATACTTATAATATAGCATGACATGTGCCATAATGGTGCTATGGAGCAAGGTGTGATGGGAGCCCACCAGAGTAAAGATGGGGTACCAGGGGAAGCACAGAGGTGATAACCTTGGAACTGGTTCGAAAGGAAACATGGAACACTGCGAGGCCGAAAAGGATGTAAGATGAGGATGCATGCCAAGCAGAAGGAACTAGCCATACCAAGACATGGAGACTGGAAAAGGTTGATATGTTCAGGATATGGTCAAATTCTGTCACTGGCTGATTATTTGATTCTGTTTTTTAAAAGGCTGCCATTTGGCCCTGGCTGGTGTGGCTCAGTGGATTGAGTGCTGGCCCGTGAAACAAAGAGTCTCTGGTTTGACTCCCAGTCTAGGGCACATGCCTGGGTTGCGGGCCAGGTCCCCAGTAGGGAGTATGTGAGAGGTAACCACACATTAATGTTTCCCTCACTCCCTTCCCCTCTCCAAAAATAAATAAAAAATAAAATATTTTAAAAAATAAAAATAAAAGGCTGTCATCTGTCCTGTTCATATACAGTAACATTTTAGTACATGTATTATATTTTTCATGACTGAATAAATTTCTCTTCATTTCTCCCTCTTTCCACATGAAAAGGATTTCCTAAAGAGTATATCCTTAAAATATTAATTAGAAATTACATTGTTGCCCTGGCTGGTGTGGCTCAATGGATTGAGTGCCAGCCTGCAAACCAAAGGGTCGCTGGTTCAATTCCCAGTTAGGTCACATGCTTGAGTTGCAGGCCAGGTCCCCAGTAGGGGTGCACTAGAGGCAACCACACATTGATGTTCCTCTCCCTCTTTCTCCCTCCCTTCCCCTCTCCCTAAAGATAAATAAGTAAAATATTTTTCTTAAAGAAGGAAGAAATTACATTGTTGAGGATTTCCACTTCTACTTTTTTATGTAATAAGAGGAATGGGAGTCTCCTTCCCACCTTAAACAAGAAATTGGACAAAATATATGAAACAATATTTTTTATTTATTTTTAGAAATTTTTAAAGATCTTATTTAGTTTTAGAGAGAGGGTAAGGGAAGGAGAAAGAAAGGAAGAGAAACATCAATGTGTGGTTGCTTCTCTCACACCCCCCACCACAGATCTGGCTTGCAACCCAGGCATGTGCCCTGACCGGGAATCAACTGGTGACCCTTTGGTTCACAGGCCTGCACTTAGGGCTGAAACAACAATTTTTAGATGTTGGACAACAGGCAGTAAAGGACCATGATGGCAGAAGAAAAGGAAAAACAAAGAAGATAAACGCTATTATTGTCTCAGCTTACTGACTAGAGGCTCTTTCCAGGCTGTAGCAAGAAATTAATTAAACCCCAACTCTATCAACAATTACATTAAATGTAAATTATATAAATACCAATTAAAAGTCAAGATTGTCAGATTAGATTTTAAAAGCAAGACAACTGTATTCTATCTATAAGAAACCCACTTTATCTACCTATAAACTCAAAGACAGAACGAAAGCAAAAGGACAGAAAAGGTTTTCAAGAAAACACTAATCAAAAGAAAGTTGGAATAAGCCCTGGCTGGTGTGGCTCAGTAGACTGAGTGCTGGCCTGGGAAGCAAAGAGTTGCTGGTTCAATTCCAAGTCAGAGCACATGACTGGGTTGCGGGTCAGGTCCCCAGTAGGGGCACATGACAGGCAACCACACGTTGATGTTTCTCTCCTTCTTTTTCTTCCTCCCTTCCCCTCTCTCTAAAAATAAATAAATAATTTTTTTAAAAAGAAGAAAGTTGGAATGACTATATTAATATCTATTTTAGTCTTCTATTGCTGCTGTAACAAATTACCACAAAATTAGAAGCTTAAAATAATACAATGTATTACCTTATAGTTCTATATGTCAGAAGTCCAGACAGGCTTAGTTGGTCTCTCTGTTCAATCTCATAAGGCTGAAATCAAGATGTTAGTTGGCTGGGCTCTTTTCAGGAGACCCTGGGAAGAATTTGCTTCATTCAGGTTGTTGGCATTCTGGTTTCTTGTGTTTCTAGGACTGAGATCCCAGGTTTTTTGCGGCTGTCAGGTGGGGGCCCCCCTTAGATCCTAGGAGTCCCTCTCTAATCCCTATACATAGGACTTCACATCTCAAAACCAGCAATAGCATATCACATCTTTCTCATGCTTGGAATTCTCCTGACTTTTCCTTCTGCCATATTGCTCCTGCTTCCTGAGAAAGTTCTCTGCTTTTAAGAGCTCATGTGATTATGTTGGGTCCACGGATAATCCAAGATACTATTCCTTCCTTATCTTTAAGTCCATAGCCATGGTAGGCATAATTCAAAAGATGTTCCCTAAATTTCCTGTCCTATGGTTATTCAATCAATCACAAATCTAGGTACTACCATGAAAAAAGTTTGCAGATAGAATTATGGTTACTAATCAGCTGACCTTAAAACAGGGAGATTATTCCAGATTATCTAGGTGAGTCCAGTGAAATCATATGAGCCCTTAAAAGCAAAAGGCTGCATATAAGTAAGTCAGAGAAATGTGGGGGAGAGGAGAGATGAGACAGAAGGGGAAGATAGATTTCAAACATGAGAAGGACATGACCTGCTTTGGCTGGCTTTGAAGTCAGAGGAAGGGGTCCATGAACCAGGGAATACAGGCAAACTCAAGAAGCTGAGAATGATTCTTAGTTGACAGCTATGAAGGAGATGATGTCCTCAGCCCTATAACCACAAGGAACTAAATTCTGACAACTTGAACGAGTCTGGAAACAGACCAATCAATCCCCAGACCTTCCAAAAAGGAATATAGTAAGTCCTCAGTTAATACTGTTGACAGGTTCTGCGACTTTAAGCAAAATGACATAAACAAAACCAATTTTACTACAGGTTAAATGATATAAACGAGAGTTAAGGTCTTACGGTATCTCATCAGTGTTATAATGAAATGACTCTCTTCAAGGACCTCCTGCACAGCCCTTCTATCTTCATTTTAACTTTGTGAGACTCTAAACAGAAGATTCAACTAAGTCCAAGGGTATCCAACCCACAACACGTGGGCCACATGTGGTCCAGGATAGCTATGAATATGGCCTAATACAAAATCGTAAATTTACTTAAAACCTTTTTTTTTTTGCTCATCAGTTTTTGTTACTGTTTGTGTATTTAATGTGTGCTCCAAGACAACTCTTCTTCCCGTGTGGCCCAGAGACACCAAAAGATTGATACTAAAGCCATGCTGTACCTGTACTTCTGACCTACAAAACTGTGAGATAATAAGTTTGTGTAGTTTTAAGATGCTAAATCTGTGGTAATTTGTTCTGGAAGCAATAGAAATTAATACTGTAAAATAAAATACATCTACAGAGTCTCCTTTATCATGTAACATAAGATATTCACAGGTTCCAGGGCTTAGGGCTTGCACATCTTCAGGAACACATTCCATCTATCACAATATGAGACAAGGCATATTTTTGAATAAGGAAAATTACTAGATATAAATAGAGGCAGTTCATAATGATAAAGAGGTCAATTTGTCAAAGAGGATCTAACAACTGCAAATATTTATATAACTAATAAGAAAACTTCAAAATACAGTAGAAAATATTAATATTTGAGAGATCTAAGATGGCATCAGAGTAGGAAGGAGCAGATTCGGCTTCCCTCTGCTCAGGGGAGAAAATCCTGACCGATCTATGGAGTAGAGAAGCAAGCAACCAACATACTTCAGCATATGTGAAAATAAGGGACCAAGGAATATGGTGGAACCGAAAAACTGGACCCTAAGAAGAGTGCTACAACAAGGTAGGGTCCCAGGGACCAGCGTGTGGTCCGGGAGCTGCAGCCCCAGCCCCAGTGCCTGCTGCTGGGTTTGCCACAGAGTCCTTGGGAGAGAGCCAGGACAACTGCTCCCTCCCCAGCCAAACAGGGTCTGAGCAGCACTGGATGGAATCCAGGTGCTAGCAAACCCACAAGGGCTGTGAGCACCTTTGGAGGCTCTGGACATCGGAGGGGCTGGGTCGCTCAGTGGGCCCTGATCCCCACAGTCACTGGTCTGACTGGGGAGTTTGGCGGTGGGAAGAGACAGGACACTGTGTGGAGCAGCAGGCTTGAATGGGAGGAATTTCTCAAAAGGAAGGAGTGAATAGAAAGACACTGTTTGGGGAATTCTCCTAAAGTGATCAATCGCTCCAGCCTCCCTGCCACCCAGCCAAGGGCACACAGGCACGGGCACACGGGGAGAGCAGCCCCACACCCCACTCCACAGCAGTAACCCTGGGGAAACGCCTGATTCCCACACCCAGGGTGCAGGGCTGAGGAGCCACATTAGCTTCCCAGACAGTGTGCACCACTGACCAAGCAAGAAAAGCCATACCAATCACCCCTCAGTCTGCGGCAGCAAGCAAGAGCAGAAAAACCGGTTAGGCCACCTTGAAACCAAGAGACTTTTTAAATTGATTCAATTTTTTTAAACAATTCTTAATTTTTCCATTTTTATTATTTTTATTCTTTTAATTTCTTTTTCCTCTCTTTCCTGCTTTCTTGTTTTATTCCTTCCGCCTTTCTTTCCTCCAATTTTATCTCTTCTTCCTTCATCTGCCTTTTTTATTTTTATTTTTTTAAATACCTACAAGTGAGACAAAACCCTGGATCTGTGAAAAGATCAAAGTTGAACCCAAAGAAGGGGCATCACAACAGCTAGGACACTGAGACAAATTTCACTCTGCTATTACAGACAACCTGCAAGTTATTGCATATTTATATTATTATTATTTTTCCAGTATTCTTACATCTTTTTTTAATAGTATTTTTGTATCCCTCTTCTTTTTGTATAGTCTGCTTTGCTAGGCTGGTTATTTTGTATGACCTGACAGCTTTCCCCTGATATCTCTTTCATAGTATATTGCTAATCTACTGTCCTTTAACTCACATGTGTCCCATTAGCACCCTACTCGAGATTCTGTACTCTCTATTCTTGTTACCTGGATCTCATAGATTCTGTCATATGATTGTTAACCTAATATTATTGTAAATAATTGCTGTTCCATGCAATTTTAATTAGCTCACAACACCCCTCCCAGAACTTAGCCCATTTCAAAGTTTCCTGAACTCTAATGCTGTAGTGGTTAAATATATTCTCTCACACACTACACCTATTTACTACCTTTCACTGTCACCTTACCTTAGAATCTGACCTCCCACAACCTCACTGATTTCTAGATCCAACTCACAATCCTTCCTTCCCCAACAAGAGTCTTATCTTCTTTCCATCCTTTCTAAGAATCAGCTAGCTGGGTAGAAGATCATGGTTAACACTATACATAGTCAAAGGATCTCCAATCTCTTCTCTACTGGCTGCTACTGTAAATATCATAGAATACTATCTTGCTGTCTTAAACCATTTTGCCTCCCCCTCCAACTGATCACAAAAAAGAGTAGGTGGAAGCGGTGAACACCATGATACACACTGGAAGAGGAAACCCAACAAAAAAGGAACCACTAACAGATAACAACAAAAGAAGGTGAAGGAGGGAGTGGTAACCACACAAACCTCAATCTAGGACCTATCTGGAAATACAACTAAACAGTAGAGAAAGTACCCAATACAAACAACTTCACAAGAGCAAGAGAGAATCCTTAAAACCTTTTACACACAGAAGAACCAGCTTCAACACAACCTGCACTCACAAGCACAACAAAATACAAGAGGTGGTTGACAGGGTGACCCTCATTTAACCAGCTGGTGGGAAGGAACCACCAAAGAAAGAACCAACAACAATCAAAACCCAAAGGCAAACACAAAGCCAACTTAAATGACAGCCCGACACCAGTGAGCTTGGGAGATCAAGAAAACTGCACCACTGAAACTCGCTGCTATTCTACTAAAGAACTTCACACCACAAACCCAGGGAGCCAGAACAGATCAATTTAAGAAGCTGAGGTTAACAAGAAGAGTCTCACAAACAATGGGAAGACAAAGAAACAATCCCCAAATGAAAGGAAAGAAGGAAGCCTCAGAAAGAATGCTAAATGAAATAGAGGCAATTCAACTATCAGATACAGAGTTCAAAGCAATGATCGTCAGGAAGCTCAATGAGCTCACAATGAGCTATCAGAAACTACAGGGAAGCTACAATGAACTCACTGAAAACTACATCAGCATGAAAAAGGAAATAGAAACTCTCAACAAGGGCCAAGAGGAAATGAAGAATACAATTTCTGAACTGAAGAACACAGTAGAAGGAATGAAAAGCAGGATCGACGAAGCAGAATATGGGATTAGTGAGCTACAGGACAAAGGAGAAGAAAACACCCAGAAAGAGCAAGAAAAGGAAAAGAGGCTCAGAAAGAATGAAGAGGGATTAAGAGAAATGCAGGACAATATGAAACGTAATAATATCTGTATAATAGGGATACCAGAAGGAGAAGAAGAACAAAGGATAGAAAACCTATTTGAAAAAGTAATGAAGGAGAACTTCCCTAATTTGATGAGAGAAAAAGTCACACAAATCCAAGAAACACAGAAAGTCCCAATCAAGAGGAACCCAAAGAGACCCACCTCAAGACACATCATAATTAAAATGGCAAAATTTCAAGACAAAGAGGGAATCTTAAAGGCACCAAGGGAGAAACAGGAAGTAACATACAAGGGAGACCCAATAAGGCTAACAACTGACTTCTTAATGGAAACACTCCAAGCCAGAAGAGAATGGCAAGAAATATTCCACGTAATGAGAACCAGAGGTCTGTAACCAAGGCTACTTCACCCAGCAAGGCTCTCAATCAAGATAGAAGGCCAAGTAAGAAGCTTCTCAGAAAAAAGAAGTCTAAAAGAATACACCTTGACCAAACCAGCTCTGCAAGAAATTCTAAAGGGACTGCTTTAAGGAAGGGAAGGAAAAAAGAGAGAGAGAGAGAGGAACACATGTACATAAATGACAATGAATAAGTACCTATCAATAATAACCTTCAACATAAATGGATTAAATGCTCCAATCAAAAGACAAAGAAATGTTGAATGGATAAGAAAACGTGGCCCACACATATGCTGCATACAAGAGACCCACCACAGGATAAAAGACCTGCACAGGCTAAAAGTGAAGGGCTGGGAACAAATTTTCCAAGCAAATGGACAGGAAAAAAAGCCAGGGTAGCAATACTCATATCAGAAAAAATAGACTTCAAAAAAAGGAACATAAAGAGAGACCCAGAAGGTCACTTCATTATACTCAAGGGAAGAATCCACCAAGAAGACATAAATATTGTAAATATATATGCACCCAACATAGGAGCACCCAAATACATAAAGAAAATCTTAGAGGACTTCAGGAAAGATATTGACAGCAATAAAATTATTGTGGGGGATTTTAACAGCCCACTATAAAAAATGGACAGATCTTCCAAACAAAAGATCAACAAAGATATTGTGGCATTGAAAAATACCCTAGATGAAATGGGCTTTACTGATAATATACAGAGCCCTCCATCCCAAAGAAGCCAAATACACATTCTTTTCAAAAGTACACAGAACATTTTCAAAGATAGACCACATGATAGAAACACAAAACAAGCCTCAATGATTTCAAAAAAATTGAAATCATACAAACCATTTTCTTGGATCACAAGGGACTGAAGCTAGAAACCAACCCCAAGGGAAAAAAACCCAAAACACTCAAAATCATGGAGATTAAATAGCATGCTATTAAACAATGAATGGGTCAAGAATGATATTAGGGAAGAAATCAAAAGGTTTCTAGAAACAATTGAAAATGAACTCACAACAACTGAAAACTTATGGGACACAGCTAAGGCAGTCCTGAGAGGGAAGTTCATAGTGATACAGGCCTACCTAAAAAAGTTAGAAACATTTCAAACAAACAACCTAACCCTACATCTACAAGAACTCAAGGAACAACAACAAAGACAGCTTAGAGCAAGCAGAAGGAAGGAAATAACCAAGATCAGAGCAGAATTAAATGACATAGAGACTAAAAGCACAATTCTAAGGATCAATGAATCCAAGAGCTGGTTCTTTGGAAAGATAAACAAAATCGACAAGTCTTTAAGCAGACTCATCAAGAAAAAAAGAGAGAAGACCCAAATAAACACAATCAGAAATGAAAGAGGAGAGATTACAACAGATACCACAGAAATACAAAGCATTATAAGAAATTACTACGAAGAACTGTATGTCAAGAAATTTGAAAACCTAGGTGAAATGGACAAACTTCTAGAAAAATATAACCTTCCAAAACTCAATAAAAAAGAAGCAGAAAGCCTGAACAAACCAATAACAGCAAAAGAAATTGAAGCAGTAATCAAAAAACTCTTGACACACAAAAGCCCTGGACCAGATGGTTTCACAGGAGAATTCTACAAAGCATTTAATAAAGAGCTAATCCATATCCTTCACAGACTATTTCAAAAAATCCAAAAAGATGGAAGACTCCCAAACTCTTCTTATGAGGCCAACATCATCCTAATTCCAAAGCCAGATAAAGAAACAACAAAGAAAGAAACCTTCAGGCCAATTTCGCTGATGAACATTGATGCTAAAACCCTCAACAAACTACTGGCAAACCGCATCCAACAGTACATTAAAAAGATCATACACCATTGTCAAGTGGATTTCATCCCAGGGATGCAAGGATGGTTCAGTATTCACAAATCAGTAAATGTAATATATCACATAAACAAAAGCAAAGACAAAAATCATATGATCATATCAATAGATGCAGAAAAAGCATTTGATAGGGTACAGCACCCATTTGTGATAAAAAACACTCAGCAAAGTGGGAATAGAGGGAGCATTCCTCAACATAATAAAGGCCATATATGAGAGACCTACAGCCAACATCATACTCAATGGCCAAAAATTAAAATCTTTTCCACTAAGATCAGGAACAAGACAAGGCTGTCCACTTTCACCACTTCTATTCAATCTAGTACTGGAAGTTTTAGCCACAGCGATCAGACAAGAAAAAGAAATAAAAGGCATCCAAATTGAAAAGGAGGAAACAAAACTGTCACTGTTTGCAGACGACATGATAGTGTACATAGAAAATCCTATAGACTCCACCAAAAAACTGCTTGACCTAATAAATGAATTTGGTGAAACAGCGGGATACAAAGTCAATATCCAGAAATCAAAGGCATTTCTGTACATCAACAATGAAACAGCAGGAGCAGAAATCAAGGAAAAATTCCATTTGAAATAGCAAAAAGAAAAATAAAATACCTAGGGATAAACCTAACCAAAGAGGTAAAAGACCTGTATTCAGAAAACTACATAACACTGAGGAAAGAAATCAAGGAAGACACAAACAAATGGAAACATATACCGTGTTCATGGATTAGAAGAATTAATATCATCAAAATGCCCATACTACCCAAAGCAATTTACACATTCAATGCAATACCTATTAAAGTACCAATAGCTTATTTCACAGACATAGAACACACACTTCAAAAATTTATATGGAATCATAAACGACCCTGAATAGCTGCTGCAATTTTTGAGAAAGAAGAGTAAAGTAGGAGGGATCACAATACCTGACACTAAACTATACTACAAGGCCACTGTAATCAAAACAGCCTGGTACTGGCATAAAAACAGGCACATGGACCAATGGAACAGAACAGAGAGCCAAGAAATAAACCCAAGTCTCTATGGTCAATTAATATTTGACAAAGGAAGCAGCAACATAAAATGGAATAAAAATAGCCTCTTCAACAAATGTTGTTGGGAGAACTGGACAGCTACGTGCAAAAAAGTGAAATTTGAGTACCAACTTACACCTTATACAAAAATAAATTCAAGGTGGATAAAAGACTTAAATAGAAAATGTGACACCACTAAAGTCCTAGAAGAAAACGTAGGTAGGAAAATCTCAGATATTTCATACAGAAACTTTTTTACTGAAATGTCTTCTAGAGCAAGGGACATAAAGGAAAGAATAAACAAATGGGACCTCATCAAAATTAAAAGCTTTTGCACAGCTAAAGAAAACAGTATCAAAATAAAAAGAGAACCAAGTGTATGGGAAAACATTTTTGCCAATGATGCCTCAGACAAGGGTTTAATCTCCAAAATATATAAAGAACTTACATGACTCCACTCTAAGAAGACAAGCAACCCAATTAAAAAATGGGCAAAGGACTTGAACAGACACTTCTCCAAGGAGGACATACAGAAGATCCAAAGACACATGAAATGATGTTCAATATCACTAGCTATCAGAGAGATGCAAATTAAAACCAAAATGAGATACCATTTCACACCAGTCACAATGGCCATCATAAACAAAGCAACAAACAACAAGTGTTGGAGAGGTTGTGGAGAAAAGGGGACCCTAGTGCACTGTTGGTGGGACTGTAGACTGGTACAACCACTATGGAAAATAGTATGGAACTTCTTCAGAAAACCAAAAATGGATCTGCCTTTTGACCAAACAGTTCCACTGCTGGGATTATATCCTAAGAACCCTGAAACACCAATCCAAAAGAATCTTTGCACCCCAATGTTCATAGCAGCTCAATTTACTATAGCTTAGTGTTGGAAGCAACCTAGGTTCCCATCAGTAGATGAATGGATCAAAAAACTATGGTACATTTACACAATGGAATTCTATGCAGCAGAAAGAAAGAAGGAGCTCCTATCCTTTGCAAAAGCATGGATGGAACTGGAAAGCATTATGCCAAGTGAAATAAGCCAGGCAGTGAAAGACAAATACCATATCATCTCACCTTTAACAGGAACCTAAACAACAAAACAAAGAAACAAGCAAAATATGGTCAAATACACTGAAATAGAGGACAAGCTGACAGTGACCAGAGGGGAGAGAAGAGGGAATTTCAGCGGAGAATGGGTAGGGTTTATAGGAACAAATATAAAGGACACATGGACAAAAATTAGGGGGAGGGTGGTAATGGGAGGGAAGTGAGGAGGGTTGGGTGGGTGGGCTGGAATGGGAGTAAAAGGGAGAAAACTGTACTTGAACAAAGATTAAAATAAAAAAGAAAATAATAAAAATTAATATTTAAAATATTAAGGATAAATAGAAATGTCCACAATTATTATTGGAATGTAACTTCTCTCTCAGTAGTTTCTAGAATACACAGAAAATTACTAAGGATATACAAGATACTAATAAGACTATCAACCAACATGACCTAATTGATATTGATAAAACATTCCTTCTAATACAAGCAGAATACAAATTCCTTCCAAGTACACATGGAAAATTGACCAAGACAGACTAAACTCTGGGCTATAAAACAAGCCTCCACAAAGTTAAAAGAATTGAAATCATAAAAAGTAAATACCTAAGCACAATGAAATAAAACTGAAAACCAATAAAAAGAAGATAGGGAAATTCTCAAAATACTTGTAAATTAAAGAACACTCTTCAAATAATTCATAGGTAAAAGAAAAAAGACACAAGGAAAATTAGAAAAATTCTGGAGTAAATGAAAGTAAAAATACAATATACCAAAATTTGTGAGATGCAGCTAAAGCAATACTTAAGGAAATTTACAGCATCAAATGTTTACATCAGAAATGATCCGAGGTCAATGATCTAAGATTCACTTTAAGAAACTAGGAAGAGACCCCTGGCTGGCATAGCTCAGTGTATTGAGCACGGGCTACAAACCAAAGTGTCGCAGGTTCGATTCCCAGTCAGGGTACATGCCTGGGTTGCAGGCCATGACCCCCAGCAACCGCACATTGATGTTTCTCTCTCTCTCTCTTTCTCCCTCCCTTCCCCCTCTAAAAATAAATAAATAAAATATTAAACAAAAGAAACTAGGAAGAGAAGGAAACTTTAAAAATGTACACAGAAGGAAGGAAATAAGAAATATATGCACACAAGTCAATAAAATACAGAGAAGGACATTAGAAAAAAATCTATGAAACTAAAAGCTGGTTCTTTTCAAAGATCAAGAAAATTTGTAAACCTATAGCCATAACAATCAAGAAAAAAAAAGTGAAAGGTCTACAGGAACTAGTATAAAGGACACATGGACAAAAACTATAGGGGGTGGAAATGGGAGGGAGGTGGAGAGGGATGGGTGTGTGGGCCAGGATGGGAATAAAAGACAGAAAACAGTACTTGAACAAGAATTAAAATAAAATTTAAAAAATCATATAATAAAAAAAGAAAAAGATAATAGACACAAGTTACTAATATCAGGAATGAAAGCAGAGACATCACTATGAGTCCTACAAACATTTCAGGGATTACAAGGGTACATTATGAACAAATTTATGCAAGTAAATTTTTTGAAAGAAGGACATTATCAAAGTTCAAATAAGAAAAAATAGATACTTTCACATCCCTATTGCTATTAAAGAAACTAAAACTATAGTTAAAAGCCTTCCAACAAAAAAATAAAGAACAAACTGACAGTAATCAGAGAAGGGAGTGATAATAGGTGAAGGGCCATCAAGGAGCACGTAAAAAGGACACATAGACAAAGCCAAAGCAGGTAGGTTCGAGGATGGGAGACAGGGATGGGTGGGGCAGGGGGGCATGGTGGGGTGAAAATGGAGACAACTCTACTTGAGCAACAATAAAAAATAAATTAATTAAAAATAAATAAATAAAATCACAATTGTATCTCACAAAAAAAAAGAAAGAAAAAGAATGTCAGGTACTGACAATATCTACCACACATATAAGAAATGGTACCATTTTTCACTAACTCTTGCAAGAAAAGATGAGAAGGAAACATTTTGCAATTTCTTTTTTGAGGCCAGCATTACCCTAATACCAAAACCTGACAAAAAAATTAAGACTATAAACCAGTATCCTTCATGAACAGAGATAAAAAAAATTAAAAATTAGCAAGTTGAATCCAGCAATATATAAAAAAGGATATTACATACAATCAAGTGTGGTTTTAGCCAGGATTGCAAGGTTGGCTTAACATTTGATATCAATTAATAAAATTCACTGTATTGACAGACTCAAAAAGAAAAAAAATGTGATGATCACAATAGCTCCAGAAAAAAAATTTGACATAATTCACTACCCATTTAAAATAAAAGTTTTAAACAAATTAGGAACAGAAAGGTATCTATTAAAAACCCCAGTTATAATGCTTAATAGTGAAAGACTTAATACTTTCTCCCTAAGACTATAAACAAGACCAATGTGTCCACTTCAATACATCTATTCAACATTGTACTGAAGGTCCTAGCCACAATGATAACAAAGAGAAAGAAAGAAAAGGAATAAAGATTTGAAAGGAAGGAGTAGATTTGTTATTTGCTGACAATATGACTTTCTATGTAGAAAATCATATCATCTAACAAAACAGTTACTAAATCTAATAAGTAAATTAGGCAAAGTTGCAGAGTACAAAGAAAATGTACCAAAAATATAACTGCATTTTTATATGCTAGCAATGAAACATTGAATACTGAAATTTTTAATCTATAACTTACTGAAACTTTCCTATGAATCTAAAAGTATCCTAAAAATTAAAAATGTTTCAATTTATATATCATGACTTAAAAACATAGAGGTAAATACCAGAAGAGATACCTAAAAAAATTTTTAAATTATTGCCCCTCAGAAGTCTCCTTCAGGAGATTGCTGGGTTGTTTTTTTTGTTTTTTTGTTTTTTTTTAGTTTTTAATTTTATTTGTGTTTTCCAATTATAATAAAAATAATTTGAAAGAAAAAAGTTTATGAAAAAACTGCAATTTACAACAGCATCAAAATATGAAATATTTAAAGATAAATGTAACAAAATATGCACAGACTTGTACATTGAAACCTACCAAACTACCAAGAAAAATTAAAGATCAAAATAAATGGAGAGGTCTATGTTTGTAGATTTAATAATTCAACATTGTTAAGATTTACATCTTCTATTAGTTTCCTATGGTTGCTATAAAAAATTACCACCAACTTGGTGGCTTAAAACAACAATATTTATTCTCTTATAGTTCTGGAGGTCCAAAATGGGTTTTACTCAGTTACAACTATGGTGTCAGCAGAGCCCTGATCCCTCCAGAGACTAGGGGAGAATCCATTCATTGCTTTTTCCAGTTTCGTTTTTTATAAGATTTTATTTATTTATTTTTAGGGAGAGGGAAAGGGAGGGAGAAAGAGAGGGAGAGAAACATCAATGTGTGGTTGCCTCTCGTGCACCCACTACTAGAGACCTGGCCTGCAACTTAGGCATGTTCCCTGGCGGGGAATTGAACTGGCAGCCCTTTGGTTCTCAGGCCAGTGCTGAATCCATTGAGCCACACCAGCCAGGGCACTTTTTCATATTTCTAGAGCTGCATTTCTTGCACTCCTTGGGCCCCTTCCTCCATTACCAAAACCAGCCAGTGTAGCATCCTCATATCACTTTCTTGGCTTCTATCAATTTGCCCCCTCTTAATAGTTTTCCTTCTGCCTCCTTCTTATATGGAAATCTATGAGTGCATTTAGGGCCCACCTGGATAATCCAGGATACTCTTCCGTTAAAAGACCTTTAATTTAGTCACATATTATTTATCATCTGGTTTGCCATAGAAGGTAATATTCACAGGTTCCATGGATTAAGAAGTAGATATCTTTGAGGGCCATTATTTATCTTACACCACTCATGAAATTATTCCAAAGATTCAGTCCAACCCCAGTGAACATCCCAGCAGCCTCTTCTATAGAAATTGACATACTGATTCTGAAAGTATACAAAAATGCAAAGGACATAAAATGAGCAAAAACAATTGTAAGAAAGAGCAAAGTTGGAGAAGCTATACTGTGTGATTTTGAGGCTTACTATAAAGCTAAAACAATCAAGACAATGGGAATTAGCACCAGGGGAGACACATAGAGTCCAAAACAGACCCATACATACATGGTTAGTTAACTTTTGTCAAAGGTACCAAGGCAACTCAGTGGAGAAAGGATTGTGTTTCAACAAATAGTGTTGAAACAACAGAATAGATGCGAAAATACACCTAAACCCTTAACCTCACAGCATATACAAAATGTACATGAAATGGATCACAGACCTAAATGTAATCACAAAAACTATGAAATGTCTAGAAAACATTGGGAAAATACTTTTCCACCTAAGATTAAGCAAAAAATTCTTAGATGGGATATAAAATTAGAATTCTTCAAAATTATAAATTCCTACTCTTCAAAAGACACAATGTAAAAAATTAAAAACCAAGCCACAAACTAGGAGAACACATTCAGAAAATATATACCTAAATCTGAGAAAGTACTCATATCCAGCACATATAAAGGACTTTTACAACAAAAAAAGAAGAAAAAGAAAATAATCTGATAAAATGGCAGAAAAATAAGGACACTCCATCAAAGAGGTTATATGAAAGGCAAATAAGCACATTAAAATACTCAATATTTTCAGACAGTAAGTAAATGAAAATTAAAACAACCAGATAAAACTACATACTCACAACAGTGGCTAAAATTAAAATGACCAACTATGACAATTGTTTCCAAGGATGTGGAGCAACTGGAACCCTCATATATTGCTGGTGGGAATGTGAAAACAGTACAGCTACTTCAGAAAACACTTCTTCAGTTTCTTGTAAAATTAAATACATACTTAATGACCCAGAAATTCCATGCCTAGGTATTTATTCAAGAAAAAGAAAAACATGATGTCCACATGAGACTTGTATTTGAATGTTCAAAGCAGCTTTATTTGTAATAGCCACTGGAAACAACTCAAATGTCCATAAACTGGTGAACAATTAAACCAATTGTGGTTCATCTCTTCAATGGACTACTAATCGTTACTAAAAAGGAACAAACTAGGGATGTATGCTACAACATGGTCAAACCTCAAATGCACTATGCTAAGTAACATAACTGATTGAAGACACAAAATATTGTATAACTCCATTTACTTGACATTCTGGGAAGGCAAAAATATATTTCAGATACAAAAAACAGATCAGTGTGGTTATTAGCGGGGATGGTTGGGGAAAGATTGTCTACAAAGGGCCATGAGGGAAGTTTTTTCAACAATGAAATGGTTTTATATCTTTAGGTGGCAGTTATACAAGTATATGGATTTATCAAAACTCAGAGGACTGTGCACTAAAAAGGATAAATTTTACTGCATGTAAAATATGCTTTGATAACCCTGGTATATCTGTTATCTCCCTACACATATGCAACAACATCAACAGCTAACATTTACTAATTGCTTGTGGAATGTAAGGTACTGTGCTGTTTCTCATGAATTATTTTACGTAACCCTCACAGCAACCCTATGATGGAGGCACTTCCACTATTCCCATTTTACAGATGAGGAATTAAATCTTAGATGTTAATTTGTCCAAGCAGCTAGCAACTCAGAGCTGGGATTCAAATAAAGATTTGACTCTAAAATCCTTTTAACTGAGCACTATACAATACTGACTTTATGCTGATAAGTCAAAATTTTTGGAAAAGCATCTAGATAGATATACAAGGAGGGACCCCCAAAACATTGGAATTGTCTTCTAGAGGGCAGACCCCTTGTAGCACATGTTTCTGCCACTAAGCGAGTGTTCTAGGAACCCATCTGTATCAGTGTACCAGCTGGCATTGTTGTGAGAGGCTGCGTTCAGATTCAGTGAATTTTTTAAGACTCTTTCAATGCATTCACCCATTTCATAGTGAGTGATTTACAAGTGCACCTGCCTACACTACTCTGAGTGTTCAGCAGTTTTTGACAAAAAAACACATGACCCCAGTGCCCCACTCTCCCTATGTACCTGATCTTGCCATGAGTGATTTTTTTTGTTTGTTTGTTTCCCTGGATGAAAAAAGTCCTCAAAGGGAAATATTTTGCTCATGTGGAAGAGATAAGACAAAAATGGCAGAAGCACTAAAAGGCATCAAAATCGATGAGTTTAAAAACTGTTTTTGAGCAGTGGAAAAAATGTCCTGATAGGTATATTGAATCAAAACAAGAGTAGTTTGAAGGTGACTGAAGTTTAAGCATGTAAGAATAAATACACAATGTTTTATTAATAAATTCCAGGGGTTCTTTTTGCAGATTAACAGTGATCTCCAGCAGGGAAAACTAAGGACAGTTCACACTTTTTTACCTATGATTGCTGATTTTTCTGCATGTGCATACACTTTGTATTATATGTATATTTTGTACTATGTAAAACAACATAAGGAACTTCAGTTGGGAAAAGAGGGGGTTGTTAGGAGAGAAGAACTACAAAATTCAAATCCGAAGCAAACCTCCAAGAGTGTAACTGCAGTAATTTGGAGCAGTTGCTAATTTCTATATATATGAATTTTTTCTGCCATGGTACTCTGCTGTACAAAATCCGGGTAATATGTACCTCATAAAGTGGTTATGAATATAAGATAATGAATATGGAAAGTTTTTTATGTAAAGCACTAAATTAGTAGTTCTCAAAATGCTCTGTATCAGGACTCCTTTACAATCTTAAACATTACTGAGGAGCCAAAAGAGCTTTGTTTATATGGGTTATACCTATTGCTATTTACTGCATCAAATTTTAAAACTGTGCCCTGACTGGTGTAGCTTAGTGAGTTGAGCATCATCTTGTAGACCGAAAAGTCCATGGTTGAATTCCCAGTCAGGGTACGTGGCTGGGTTGCCAGCCAGGTCCCCAGCTGGGGGCGTATGAGAGGCAGCTGATTGATGTTTTCTCTCAACATTGATGTTTCTCTCCTCTTTCTTCCTACCTTCTCCTCTCAAAAATAAATAAATAAATAAAATCTAAAAATTTTTAAATTCTTATTTTAAAATATTTATTAATTAAAATAAACACATATATTAATGCATGTAAAATAATTTTAATAAATTCTATTTTCCAAAATTGTTTTTATAGTTTTACAATTTTTTTACATGTCTGGCTTCATAAAGAACTCCTAGATTCTAATCTCTATGTCTGCATTCATTCTGTTGCAGTGTTGATTTTGTTCAAGCATATGAAAAAAATCTGGCCTCACAGAGATATGTAATTAGAAAAGAACAAAATATTTTAATAGGTCTTTCAGATAATGGTAGACATTCTTTTCTGGTAGGACACCAAAACTGAACAAGTGGTAGTTTCTTGAAGATTGACTGTGATATGAAATCTGAAACCCTATCGGTGAACTTATGGAAAATACTGGTTCACTGTATAACAGATCTTTCAAATATTGACACATTTCACTATACAATAGCAAAATAATCACATTAGTTATTATCACAACCCACTTCAGAAATATTTTATGTATTTAAAGGTTCTCAAGCTCATGGTGGTGCATATAATATTTTTAAAATTCTGATTTTCCCTTGAAAGCTCAAATTTTACCATTTGCAAAAAACACCGTCAGTTGTTTTCCTTGAAGTAACAGGTTCATTTGCATTTTCAGGAAAACATCTGTCAAATAACCTAATACAAATAGCCACAGTCCCAGGTAAAAATGGTGTTCCATGAAAACACCATCTTGTAACTCAGGCACACAAGTGTTTTTCCTTTAGTCAAATACTGTACTTCTGTATACAGCAGAGGGCCTTTATGCATTCTTTCTATCTGGCCACATGGAATATTAAAATACATATATACTCAAGGATCAAGATTGAATGAGATTGGTATTTTTTTCCTGCTTTACCACAACATTCATAAATGAAGCTGGCTTTTTTTTGTAACTACAAGTATAATGTGGTAAAGAATCTGAAGATGACTACTACAGTTTCCTCTCACCAGCATGATTTGTGCTCAGGTACCAGCAGTTTACCCATCACTGCTTTTGTACCATCAGTGCAAATGTCAACTCAAAGAAAGAGGCAAAGAATGTTTTAGTATTATTATGAAAATAGTTTTGATCTCACAGATTCCTGGAACGGTTCTCAAGGCCCCCCAGGAGTCTGAGGAAAATAGTTTGATAACTGCTACACTAAACACATGTTAGTTATGATTATTAATGCTCAAAGACAAAGGGAGAGATTTCCAAACTGAAGAAAGAAAAATGTCAAGATAAGAATGACTTCATCCCTAGACTGTCAAGAAGAGAAGGGGGGATTCACAAGCTAACAGAAATGGAGTGAGCACCAAAAATAGAGAAAGTAGTCAGTTGAGATAATTTTTTTTCTCTCTGAAAGCACAAGGGGAACTTGCAAAATCCACAAAATCAGAACCCATCTGTCAACCAAATTTGGCTATATATATCACCAGAAACAATGACATTGAAACCAGACAGAATTTAAAAAAAAATTGGAAAGAAGAATGTGAAGGAATTAGCCTAAGAACATATGCATGATCCATGGATATGGACAATGGTATGGGGATTGCCTGATTTATGGGGTGGGGGGCGCTGGGTGGAGGTAGGCAAAGGGGAGAAAACAGGGACAACTGTAATAGCATAAATAACAAAATACAATAAAAATAAAGAAGCAAATTAGGGCATTAACAAATGCAAGGACAATAAACATAGGATTCATAGGTAAATAATGATATGGAGAGGTAAATTTTTTCTAAAAGACTTTATAATAATAGTACAAAATATAATTCCTAATTCAAATACTAGGGTTGGAAAAATAGAAATAGATTGGAATGTCCTTGTGTTAGTTTTCTAAGGCTGCCATATAAAATTGTCACCTACTTAGTGGCTTAAAAAGCACAAACTTATTTTCTTTACAGTTCTAGATGTCAAAAATCTGAAATGAGTCTCACTGGGCTAAAACCAAAATGCCACCAGGGCTGTGATCCTTCTAGAAGCGCTAGGGAAGAATGTTTCCATCTCACTTCTAGAGGCTGCCTCATAGCACCTTGGCTCATGGCCCATGTCTCCACTTTCAAAGCTAGCAGTGGAGAGTGCAGTCCTCCTCACATTGACTCACTCTGATGTCCTCTTCTGCCTATTTTCTCCTGTGATTATGGATCCAGCCAGAGGGTCCAAAATTATCTCCCTATTTTCAGGTCAGCTGATTAGCAACCTTAATTCCATCTGCTACCTTAGTTTCTCTTTGCCAGGTAACAGAACATATTCCCAGTTTCTAAGGAGTATAATGAGGATATATTTGGGTGGGCGTCATTATTCTGCCTACCACAGGCCAATAATAACACAGGTCACTTACTGGATTAAAGAAAATCTAAATCTGTTGCATTTAAGAGTCACACTTGCAACCAATGTCAAAAGTCAAACCAACCACAAGAAAGGAGATGACAAAGATTTATCATGCCCAGGTAGGGAAAGAGAAGCAGTTTACTAGTATTTGATAAATTAATTTTCAAAACAAAAATAATTAAAATACAAAAGTAACTAATAAGGAAAATATAAATAATGAAAAGCTTACAACATGGCCACAGAATATGAAAACAATCTGACAATTCTTGTTTTAAGAATATACACAGATATTCTCACTGTGGGTGTCTACATATTACTATTAAATCATAACAGATAAAGTAGACAAATTTCCTAAGAAAACTATGGAAATGAACACAAAAATAGATAAAATAGCATGGTTCTATTGGCAGTGAAACAGTATCAGGTATTAGACTGGTGGAGTCAGAATGGACTTTGGTTCAGCAACCTTGAAATTTGAGTTCTGCTAAGAAAGCATTCAAAGCCAAGACTCAAACTATAAGAGAAAGTTTATTTAGAAAAAAGTCACACAGGTATAAGAAGTGAGTCATAGAAGACATGGGCTCAGGAAACAAGTTACAGAAGCAAAATAAGGGCCCTTGGAGCTTAGGAAAGAGACAGGGTCAAGAAAAACATGCCTGAGAGTAGGGATGGGAAAAAGCACAGGTGTGCACCATAGAGAGAGCAGCATTGGGTCCTGTGGCTACAGGGTATTTATCTGGAGGTCTCAAGGGACAGTCCCAATAGAATATTTATCACCTTTCCAGGTGTGTCCTTTCAGGGTCGTGGTCTCTACTGATTGGCTGGTGCCAGAGAAGGGGTCATTGCTCATTGCTTGTCCCGATGCCAGCCATGGCATTGCTTGTACGGTTTTGCTGCTTTTCTGGGCCTGG
The DNA here is from genome assembly GCF_019186645.2 of Phyllostomus hastatus. Taxonomy (NCBI): domain Eukaryota; kingdom Metazoa; phylum Chordata; class Mammalia; order Chiroptera; family Phyllostomidae; genus Phyllostomus; species Phyllostomus hastatus. The sequence goes on from NW_025334029.1 coordinate 4,066,378, forward strand.
AGCTGAGACACAACTGAGGCTCAGATGTATTTGTTGCAGGTCAGAACCTCACTGTCCTGGGGGCTTAATGCTTAAAGGCTATTCTCCATTCCCCTTGTTCATTCCCCTCTAAGAGAGTCTAACTGGCATGACTAGCAACATGACAGAGGAAGAAAGGCCAGGGGAGGGTCCAAACTGCATGACCAGCAACATGCTAGTGGGGGGAAATATTACTTTGGGGGCAATGCCCTTGTTCTCCCAGTTTTGCCTATTGCTAGGCACCTGGCACTTTCTGCCCTGGTGACCTTCTGTACCTGGCCCATAGTCCTTGCTCTGCTCATGTCTGTCTAACTGCCTACCACAGTCCTATTGAGAGAAGTAAGTAGCAGGAGAAAAAAAAGAATCATGGGGCACTGATAACAATAAACACAGATCTAATTTAAAATGTAAAAAATAAAACTGTTTAAGTGCAATGTGTGAGATATACAATGATGATGAAAAAAAAAAAAAACAGTCTTCCCTGAAGATGCTCAAAGACTAATAGGAGCAGAGGGGAATGATAGATCAACAGGTAACTATTGGGTTGTCCAAAAAGTTTGTGTTTTTCCATAAGATGGCTCTACTAGTACTTAGTTGTCTTTAACTTCTTTCAAAACAATTTTGTTACATTGTATTGTCACAGCTGTCATATCAGTATGCATTAAACACTTATCAAAATTGATGAATATTTGTGTAGCCACTTTAATATTAAAGACGGAAGAAAATAAGCAACATTTTCAGCATACTATGCTTCATTATTTCAAGAAAAGTAAAAATGCAACTGAAATGCAAAACAAGATTTGTACAGTGTATGGAGAAGGTGCTGTGAGTGATCAAACATATCAAAAGTGGTTTGCTAAGTTTTGTGCTGGAGATTTCTTGTTGAATGATGCTCCATAGTTGGGTAGCCCAGTTGAAGTTGGTAGCGATCAAATCAAGACATTAATTTAAGAACAATCAATGTTATACCATGTAGTAGATAGCTGACATGCTCAAAATATCCAAATCAATAAAGTTATTGATGGAAATGAAAAATATGTCCTTTATTTTATGGAAAAAAACATATAAACTTTTTTTGCTAAACCAATATTTATGCCATTGTAAACTGAGATATGGAAGGCCAATTTTCCTGGGACAGTTGGTAAAGGGAGGTGGGACTGGGGCAGTAGGATGGGGATAGAGAATTCTAGACAAAGGAGACAAGATTTTTTAAAAGTAAGGAGACAGTATTTTGTATCCTAGGAGACTGGAACATATGGAGTATATTCTGAGAATTTTCTGGAGTGGGGTGCTGGGGAAACAGGAGAAAAGGAACCTGAGGAAATAAGAAAAAGGTAGGCTGGGGTAAGAAGGTAGAGAAGTTAAATATCAAGGTAAAGTCCTTTGAATTAATTAATAGGCAATAGAAAGCTACTGAAGATTTTCTGAGGAAAAGAGCGACAGAAGGTATAGATGAGTGTGTAAGCTAGAATATAATTGGTAGAGAATGGAAGCAGGAGTTCTACATAATTCATAATAAACTGACAAAAACAGACCGAAAATGGTTTAACTATTTGAGTCTCTTTTCAGTATTCACTTGTTAAGCAGTATAGTAGCATTGAAGAGATTATTTGTGAAACTTTGAGCCTCAGGTTCCTCATGAGCAAAATGCAAATAACATGCCCTCTACCAGGCAGTGTTGATATAAGAAAAATAACTATCAGACAGCAATTATTGCAGGGTGTGGCATCAAGCAGGTAATACTCAATGAATGTTACTTTTATTTTTTGGTTTTAAGTATATTTTATTGATTATGCTATTACAGTTGTCCCAATCTTTTCTCCCATTTATCCCCCTCCTCACTGCAACCCCCCACCTTCCAGCATTCCCCCTGCCTTAGTTCATGTCCATGAGTTGTACACATAAGTTCTTTGGCTTCTCCATTTTCTGTTCTATTCCCTTTGTCTATTTGTGCCTATATATTATGCTTCTTATTCCCTCTACCTTTCCCCCCCATTCTCTGCCTCCACCTGCCCCCCAATGATAACCCTCCATGTGATCTCCATTTCTGCAATTCTGTTCCTGTTCTAGTTGTTTCCTTAGTTTTTGTTTTTGTTTTTGTTTCATTAGGTCAGTTATTGATAGTTGTGAGTTTGTTGTCATTGTATGGTCCATAGTTTTGATCTTTTTCTTAGACCAGGGGTGTCAAACTCATTTTCACCAAGGGCCACATCAGCCTCCTAGTTGCCTTCAAAGGGCCCATTGTAATTTTAGGACTATAAATGTAACTACTCCGTAACAGTTAAGCAAGAGCTTGGCCCTGCCGCCAGGTAGAAACAAGGTGCTGGGCTGGATTTGGCCCACCAGCCTTGTGTTGCCACCTGTGTCATAGACAAATCCCTTTAACATTTCATATAAGGGATTGGTGATGATGAACTCCTTAACTTGACCTTATCTAGGAAGCACTTTACCTGCTCTTGCATTCTAAATGATAGCTCTGCTGGATAGAGTAATCTTGGATGTAGGTCCCTGCCTTTCATGACTTCAAACACTTCTTTCCAGCCTTTTCTTGCCTGTAAGGTTTCTTTTGAGAAATCAGCTGATAGCCTTATGGGAACACTTGTAGGTAACTTTCTCCTTTTCTCTTGCTGCTTTACAGATTCTCTCTTTACCTTTAATCTTGGGTAACTTAATTACGATGTACCTTGGTGGGTTCCTCCTTGGGTCCAATTTCTTTGGGACTCTCTGGGCTCCTGGAAGTCTATTTTCCTTGCCAGATTAGGGAAGTTTTCCTTCATTATTTGTTCATGTATGTTCTCAATTTCTTGCCCTTCCTCTGGCACCCCTATGATTAGGATGTTGCAGTGTCTGAAGTTGTCCCAGGGAGTCCTAAGCCTCTTCTCATTTTCTGAATTTTGTTTCTTCCTTGTATACCAGTTGGATGTTTATTTCTTCCTTTTGTTCCCAATTGTTGATTTGAGTCCTGGTTTCCTTCCCTTCACTGTTAGTCACCTGTGTGTTTTGCTTTGTTTCACTTTGGGTAGCTTTCATTTCTTCTTTCATTTTGCAAATGAGCTCAATTCTGTGAACATCCCGATTACTAGTGTTTTGAACTCTGTATCAGATAGGATGTCTATCTCCTCCTCGCTTAGCTCTTTTTCTGGAGTATTTTTAAGTATTTTTTATTGATTATGCTAGTACAGTTTTCCCAATTTTTCCCCTTTATCCCCCCTCCACCCTACCCCCCAACTCTCCAGCATTACCCCTCCCCCACTTAGTTCATGTCCATGGGTTGTACATATAAGTTCTTTGAGTCCTGTTTCCTATACCATTTTTATCTCTCCCCATCTATTTCATGCCTACTAATTATGCTTCTTCTTCCCTGTACCTTTTCTATCCCATTCCTCCTTTCCCCCTCCCCACTGAACTCACTCTGTCTGATATCCATTTCTCTGATTCTGTTCCTGTTCTGGTTGTTTGCTTAGTTTTTGTTTTCATTGTTTTTCTTTTCTTTTCTTTTCTTTTAGGTTAATTCTTTTTTAAGGAACTTTTAAAAGATTATTTATTTATTTTTAGAGAGGGAAGGGAGGGAGAAAGAGAGAGAGTAACATCAATGTGCGGTTGCTGGGGGCCGTGGCCTGCAACCCAGGCATGCGCCCTGACTGGGAATTGAACCTGCAATGCTTTGGTTCACAGCCCGCGCTCAATCCACTGAGCTACGCCAGCCAGGGCTCTTTTAGGTTAAGTTGTTGATAGTTGTGAGTTTGTTGTCATTTTATTGTTCATATTTTTGTCTTCTTTTTCTTGGATAAGTTCCTTTAACATTTCATATAATAAGGGCTTGGTGATGATGAACTCCTTTAACTTGACCTTATCTGGGAAGCACTTTATCTGCCCTTGCATTCTAAATTAAAGCTTTGCTGGATAGAATCATCTTGGATGTAGGTCCTTGTCTTTCATGACTTCAAATACTTCTTTCCAGCCCTTTCTTGCCTATAAGGTTTCTTTGAGAAATTAGCTGATAGCCTTATGGGAACTCCTTTGTAGATAACTGTCTCCTGATCTCTTGCTACTTTTAGGATTTTCTCTTTGTCTTTAATCTTGGGTAACTTAATGATGATGTGCCTTGGTGTGTTCCTCTTTGGGTCCAACTTCTTTGGGACTCTCTAAGCTTGCTGGACTTCCTGGAAGTCTATTTCCTTCACCAGATTGAGGAAGTTTTCCTTCACTATTTGTTTGAATAAGTTTTCAATTTCTTGCTGTTGTTCTTCTCCTTCTGGTACCCCTATAATTCACATGGGAATGTTTCAGGTTGTCCCAGAGAATCCTCAGCTTCTCTTCATTTTTTTGGATTCTTGTTTCTTTGTTCTGGTCCAGCTGGATATTTATTTCTTCTTTTTGTTCCAAATCATTGCTTTGATTCCTGGTTTCCTTTTTGTCACTCTTGGCTCCCTGAATATTTTGCTTTATTTTATTTTGGGTATCTTTCATTCGTTCTTTCATTTTTCAACCAAGCTCAACCAGTTCTGTGAGCATTCTGATTACTGGGGCTTTAAATTCTCTATCATATAGGTTGGCAATCTCCTCATCGCTTTGTTCTGAGGTTTTGCTGTGTTCTTTCATTTGGGCCATATTTCTTTATCTTGGTTCAGCTGATAGGTTGTAAGCAGGCAAGGCCTTAGGTATTCACCCAGGCAGGGAAACCCTCTTTGCTGTGCTGCCTGTGGGTGAGGGGCCAGACAGGGAAAATTGCACCTTGGCTACTCATCTTTAGCACACTTTCCAACAGACTCTTGTAACAGACTGGAAGTATCTCTCACCAAGGCAACCCCAGCCTTAGCCCACAGGCAGCTCTGAGTCTCGGTTTTCTGCTTAAGTCAGTCCCTCCTGCATAGCTCTGCCAAGCTTAGCAGTCAGCCTTGCCTCACAGCAGCTTTTCTGAGTCAGCCCGCATGGTCCACCCTACCAGTCTGGTTGTTCTAGTTGATTTTTTCTTTAATTCCTTGGTTGCTGGAGTTCTATGCAGTTTGATTTTCTGGTGAATTTGGTTGTTTATTAATTTTAAATTGGTCATTATCCTCCTTTTGGTTGTGGGAGGAAACAAAGGGTTTCTACCTACACCTCCATCTTGGCCGGAACTCTTTTTCTGGAGTTTTGATCTGTTCTTTCATTTGGGCCATATTTCCTTGTCTCAGAACACCTGTTACATGGGACGGTGTGGAGCCTTAGGTATTCACCAGGGCAGGGCAACCCTCTTGCTATATTGTGGTGCTGTCTCTGGAGGAGGGTTCAGAAAGGTGAGGCCAATCCCAAATGCTCCGCTTTCATTCCACTTTCCAGCACTTTTGCTTCCCACAAGCGGATTGTGCCCTTTCAGGTCTGATTTGCAGGTGGGCGGGTCTGTATACATTTTAGAACACTGTGGGCCTCTCCAACAGACTCTTGTGTGAGACTTCGTATTTCCCTCACAGCTGCTGAAACCCCTACATATTTTTTTACAGCCAGGGGTTTTGAGTCTTTAGTTTTCTGTGATGCAACCCCAGGTTTTGTGGTCTGTCTTGTTCCCCCATTGTTCCTCCTGGCTTATCTGTGTGCAAAGGTGGGATCACCCATGCGGCGCATCGCCTTGCCTTGTCATGCATCATTACCACCCTGGCTACCAGTCTCTAGCCCTCCTACCAGTATGGATGAATGTTTCTGTTTTTTAAAAATATTTTTAAAGATTTTATTTATTTATTTTAGAGACAGGGGAAGGGAAGGAGAAAGAAAAGGAGAGAAATATCAATGTGTGGTTGCCTCTTGTGCGCCCCCCACTGGGGACCTGGCCTACAACTCAGGCATGTGCCTTAGACTGAGAGTCAAATTGGTGACCTTTTGGCATGTAGGCCAGTGATCAATCTACTGAGCCACACCAGCCAGGGCTGGACAAATGTTTCTTTAACTCATCAGTTGTTGGACTCCCTGCAAATGATTTTCTGGCAGTTCTGGTTGTTCTTTTGTTTTTAAATTGGTTGTTATCCTTCTTTTGGTTGTGCAAGGAAGGGAAGTGTTTCTGCCTATGCCTTTATGTTGGCTGGAACCTTCAAATGTTAGTTTTAAATAATGACTAAATCAGGATGAAATACAACAGTATCACACAGTAAAATACTTCTAAAACACAACTGAAACATCAAAACAATTGGACTGCTGCCAAACCAAAATGCAGAGAAAATATATTTACTTTGAAAGTGCAAAATAAAAAACAAAAAAGAAAAGAAAGAAAAAATAGGCAAAGGGAAAGCTAGAGAATTGAGTTTCTAAGAAATTTGCGGGGGGGGAACCAAAGGAGTCAAAGAAATAATAAAGCTAAAAGTAAAAATAAAGATACAAGAACAGAGTTAATAAGTTATACCAGTAGTGGCTCTTTGAAGAAAATGAACTACTCGGTTGATAAAAAAAATTAATACAATCAGAAATTTTAAAAGATGTAATTTATATACATGTTTCTAATTGAGGGAAGAGGAAATAGTATCTCAACTATACCAATATATTTGAGAACCAAGTAAAAAATTGAAAGACTGCATATCAAATAGGATATCCCTAACCTGACTGGCAAGAAAATATAATACAGCAATAACAGTGATAAGAAAAAAATTGTAAAGATTTTATTTATTTTATTTTTAGAGAGAGGGGAAGGGAGAGAGAAAGAGAGGGAGAAAAACATCAATGTGTGGTCCCCTCTCATGTGCCCCCTACTTGGCCCCCGGCCCACAACCCAGACATGTGCCCTGACTGGGAATCGAACTGGTGACACTTTGGTTCACAAGCCGGCATGCAATCCACTGAGTCACACAAACCAGGGCTAAGAAAATTTATTTATTTTTTAAAATCATGGTCAAAGCCTAAACTACTGAGTTACTTTTCAAGAAACATTCAGACCAGAGTCCACATACAATACAAAAATGAACTTTGCTTAGTTCTCCACAAACCAGCAAATGGAGGTTCCACTGTATATTCTGGCATCAACCACTACTTCCTGAATTTCACTTTTCCAATTTCACCTTTAAAATAAATTTATTCAACTCTCATCAGAATCATTAATGTAAGCATGTGACCACTAGAAGCATCACATATGTCAAACTACAAAGTCAGTATCCTCTCTGAAATGTATATGGAGCTTTGGCTTGAGGCCCAAATTTCCTCTCTCCACTTTGTAGGGAAGGAAAAGGGATTAAGTAAGGGAGGGGAGGAGGGAGAAAATATACCTAGTAAAGAGATGGCACTGTGAGTATAAATGTTTTAGTATCTATTTTCTGCAAATCAAAAGAACACAACTGGACTCTTTTTAGACCCTTCAATTTTCTCCAGTGAAAGCTGCTGACTTAAATGGAACATGTGCACATGCATGTACATGCATGCACACATGAATGCTCTGGGTGAGATATCCCTGTGAGTGCCTCTCTTTCTAACACTTCAGACAATGGCTCCAAATGACAGTGAGGTGACACTCTTCCAAACTGTTAAAGGGACTGCACCTTTCACACTGAGCAGAACCTTACTGACAAAATTAAATGTCTTTCACATACTCAATGGGCAAAAACTAAAAGCTTTCCCACTAAGATCAGGAACAAGACAAGGATGTCCGCTTTCACTACTCCTATTTAACATAGTATTGGAAGTCCTAGCCATGGCAACCAGACAAGAAAAAGAAATAAAAGGCATACAAATTAGAAAGGAATATGCAAAACTGTCACTGTTTGCAGATGACATGATAATGTGCATAGAAAATCCTATAGACTCCACCAAAAAATTCTTGACTTAATAAGTGAATCTGGCAAAACAGTGGGATACAAAGTCAATATTCAGAAATCAAAGGCATTTTTGTACACCAATAATGAAATACCAGAAATAGAAATCAGGGAAAAAAATCCCATTTGATTTAGCAACAAGAAAAATAAAATATCTAGGAATAAACCTAACCAAAGAAGTAAAAGACTTGTACTCAGAAAACTACACATCACTGAAAACAGAAATTAAGGAAGACACAAACAAATGGAAGCATGTACCATGTTCACAGATTGGAAGAATTAACATCATCAAAATGTCCATACTACTCAAAGCAATTTATAGATTCAATGCAATCCCTATTATAGTATCAATGGCATATTTCACAGATATAGAACTAACACTTCAAAAATTTATATGGAACCATAAACAACCCTGAATAGCTGCAGCAATTTTGAGAACGAAGAACAAAGTTGGAGGGATCACAATACCTGACATCAAACTGTATTACAAGGCCACTGTAATCAAAAGAGCATACTAATGGCATAAGAATAGACACATAGAGCAATGGAACAGAACAGACAGCCCAGAAATAAACCCAAGTCTCTATGGTCAATTAGTATTTGACAAAGGGGGCAGAAGCATAAAATGGAGTAAAGATAGCCTCTTCAACAAATGGTTTTAGGAGACCTGGGCAGATACATGCAAAAAAAATGCTACTGAATCACCAACTTACACCATACACAAAAATAAATTCAAGGTGGATAAAAGATTTAAATATAAGTTGTGACACCGTAAAAGTCCTATAGCAAAGCATAGGCAGGAAAACATTCCAAGCAGCAATATTTTCACCAATATGTCCTCTAGAGCAAGGAACATAAAGGAAAGAATAAACAAATGGGATCTCATCAAAATAAAAAGCTTCTGCATGGCTAAAGAAAACAGCATTAAAATGAAAAGACAACCAACTGTATGGGAAAATATATTTGCCAATGATGCCTTGGACAATGGTTTGATCTCCAAATATATAAAGAACTCACACAACTCCACTCTAGGAAGACAAAGAACCCAATTAAAAAATGGGCAAATGGCCTGAACAGAAACTTCTCCAAGGAGGACATACAGAGGGCCCAAAGATATCTGAAAGGATGCTCAGCAGGACTAGCCATCAGAGAGTTGTAAATTAAAACTACAGTGAGGTACCACTTCACACCAGTCAGAATGGCCATCATATACAAATCAACAAACAACATGTGTTGGAGAGGATGAGGAGAAAAGGGAACCCTAGTGCACTGCTGGTGGGAATGCAGACTGGTGCAACCACTGTGGAAAACAGTATGGAATTTCCTCAGAAAATTAAAAATGGAACTGCCTTTTGACCCAGCAATTCCTCTGCTGGGATTATATCCTAAGAGCCCTGAAACACCAATCCATAAGAACCTATGCACCCCAATGTTCATAGAAGCACAATTTACAATAGCCAAGTGCTGGAAGCAACCTAAGTGCCCATCAGCAAATGAATGGATCAAAAAACGATAGTACATTTACACAATGGAATATTATACAGCAACAGAAAGAAAGAAGGAGCTCCTACCCTTGTGACAGCAGGATGGAACTGGAGAGCAGTATGCTAAGTGAAATAAGCCAGGCAGTGAAAGATGAATACCGTATGATCTCACCTTTAAGTGGAATCTAATCAACAAAACAAGCAAGCAAGCAAAATATTACCAAAGACATTGAAATTAAGAACAATCTGAAAGTAAGTTGGGAGGGGATAATGGGAGGAACAGGGAAAGGGTTTTCAGGAACAACTCTAAAGGACACATGGACAAACCCAAAAGGGGGTAGAATAAGGAGAGGTAGGTGGTGATGGCTAGGATTGGATGGGGGGAGTGAAGGGGGATAAATGCAGACAACTGTACTTGAACAACAATAAAATACTTTAAAGAATGTAATGCCTTTTAGTGGCAATTTGAACTGATTTTTATTAAGATGGAAAATATTTAAAAGTATCTATCCAATAGATATAAGAAAGCACAAAGCCAATAAAAACAAATCACCTATAGAAGACTCAAAAAGAACCCAGGTCAGTGCAAAACTGTGCAGCCATGTGTGGGTCACTCTCCACCTAAGCCTGTCACTTCATCAGGTTGCTCATATATCAATACGTTAAGATGAGGAAAGTAAAAGCCCTGTGTCAATAATCAATTTTGCCTATTTTAGTTGCTAATATTATAAAATAGAATGGTTGTAACAGTTTCATTTAGCAATCATTTTTCTCACTATTAGGTCTTAGCTGACAAAGTACAAATCATCACTTATAAAGAGCCCATCTCCAGAGTTCAAGTCAACCGTTTTATCTTAAATTCTAGTGACATTACACAGGGACAAAGTATAATTAGGCAAGGCAATTAGAAACCCTAAACAACACTGGGAAACTTGACCCCCAGAGTCCTATAAAACCATCTAAATCTCATCCAACCTACTGTCTCTCTCATACAACTAAGAGTCTCCAGTAGTACATGTCTATTTGTATTTAACATCACTCATCACCACCTCTATTGAATGCCTCAACATCCTGGCCATCAAAGAACTCACAGCCTAAAAAATGTGTGTAATTGCCGAGTAATGAGAAACATGTTTTTAAAACCAGAAATTATGCATTCAAATGAGATTTGTCTCCTTTAAACAGTCCCCCTGGGAGACAATGCACTAATTCCATTGTATTGCTCAAACCATCTTTAGAGCCTGCCTCCTGGACTCACAAGATCATACACTCTGTTCTTCTAAATATCCTCAATACTGTCAAATCTTCACCAAGAGGACATTTGATTTTTGGAAATGGCCATGTCAGTCAGAGCCAAGTTTAGTGTGATCAAACTAGGTGGGATTATTTGGGTTTAAAAATGATATATAATTATAGAAGAAGAGCAAAAATGACTTCCTTATATGATTTATAACCTGATTCCAAAGGAAATTTCAGATATGTAATAAGGAGTATGAGCAATGGAATAGGTATACATACAGGGTGGGGCAAAAGTAGGTTTACAGTTTTATGTACATGAATTAGAGCTTACTCCTGTATTATTTATTATTATATTAGTTTCCATATGAACAACTGTAAACCTACTTTTGCCCCTCCAATATATATTTATCTTTACCCTAGGTAACTTCTTTGTAGGATAATACACATTTGGGTGTATAAATTCTGAATAAGGCTCCCTTTGTTTAATCATTTACACCTCATAAATAAAAGGCTCCTTAGTATATTGGAACTACTATGTAATGGGGCAGGGGGCTGTCACTAAATTAGAGAACTAGTATGGCATTCAGGAAAGAGCACCAGCTTCAGAAGGTATCCTACTTGTGTCAGATTCCTGACTTGGCTGCTTGCTGTGTGACTTTAGGGAAGTCACAAGCTTTCTAAGACTCTGAAAAATAAGGTTGATATCTAACTCATAGTGTTGTTGTAAAGATTTGAGATAACAGATATGAAGCACTGATACTGTGCCTGGCATGTGGTAGATGCCCCATAAATCACAGTTGTTATTAATAACTTCAGTATAATCAAAACATTTTTCTTACTATAAGTGCTTTTAAATGACAGAATGACAGGTAAAAAGACTTTTGCGTGGTAAGTAGCTCATTAATAGCACTTACATACACTCAGTGTTTTCTTTAAATAATATGTAAATAATATTTGAAGTAACTGTTAACACTATGTACAATATTTTAAATCATGTCACCAGCAGTGTTCCCAGAACACTGATCTTTCGCCACTGTCTGAATATACCACACCCTCACATGACCCCATGCCTTTGTATACTTTGTCCCTCCTAAGATGACTTTCCTACCCCCTCGTCTTACAAAATCCTACATTTATATTCTTCAAGATTGAGCTGTGAAACCTTCCAGGCCTGCTCTACACAGAATTAGTGGCTCTACCCCATGTGCTCCCACAGCATTTGGTTCCTGTCTCTGGAATGCCTCATTCTATATTGAACTATAATTCCTTTTTCCATTTCTGCTGCTTCTGCTGGGCTTGAGCATGAAGAGGGACTATATCCCATTTCTTTTTGTACTGAGAGCACCTAGCACATTTTCTGGCACACAGTAGGAACTCAGGAGATATTTGAGTCATGGATGCTTTAAATATAAATACTTTACAAACAGACTGTTAACAATTACCATCAACCACATTTTGCTTTTTCCCAATTTCACATAAGAGACAAGGTAACTTAGACTCCAGAATAACTTTAGAAGTTGCAGCACATGGGAGTTTCTAAATACTACCGATCTCCTCACAACTCCATGCCCACTGGAAGGAATCCCTAGAAAAGGGTTCCTCGGCTTTTGTCCAAGGATAGTACACCTGTAGGATGCACCACATTCTGTCAGGAGCTCACTGTGGATGACTCAGAAGGCACAGCTGAGTTCTCATTGCCTTGAAGCACTGCCTGGCTACCAGGGCCAAAGGTCCTTCTCTGAGCCAGAAACTCCACCAAGATAGCAGAAAATCCCAATGCTCCATGGGGAGGGCAGGGTGACAGCTAATGACACCTACTCCCAGATCTCTACCTCCCAGCAACATCTTGGAGTCATAGTTTGCCAATTCTGTATACTTCTAACAGTTTGCCAATTCAATGAATAGCACTCCCTAGCTATTAGGAAGCCTTGGGCATTCAAGGAAGGACTTGGTGGGTCCAGTAAATCTGTTTCAGCAAGTCTTAACCTGTGTAACTAAAAAGTTCATGATGAACCAGTTCTATGCCAGATAGAAACAGGCAGAAGATCAGCTGGCAGTCCTGTGCAACTCAGTGGTGGCACTTATGAATCATTCTCTGTCACTGCCATTTTTTCAGAACATTGGCAATAGAGCAGTGGGCTCAGACTCTCACCAAGATAAAAAGGTTACAAAGGAGATCTGGAGCCATGACCCATGAACTGGGATTCACCGAACCATGACAGTGACTATTTCTGGGACACACATAATCTACAAAGCAAAAGCAGACACATTCTGCCTTAGTGTCATGGTCTTTCCTGTCTCACCAATGGAATGGCTGTATTCTGATGAAGGGAAGAGGGTGAAAGGAAAGAGAACCAGGCCACAGACCACCAGGAAAGAAGTGATTGAAAGAAGCAGCTCTAGATTTCTCTCATAGGTTCTGGAGAATAATTCATTCATTCACTCCACAAATATTTATTGAGCCAGGTACTATTCCAGGTATGCATAATGAACAGAGTCCTGGCCCTGGCCCCATGGGGCTTATAGGAGGAAATTATAGTAGGGGAGACAGGCATTAGTCAAATAAACATACAGACAAATAAGTGCTATGATGGAGGAGTAGAGCATGATATAGAGATTGCATAAACAGGAATCAGTGGACCTGATCAGGGAAGTCAGAAGAGCTTTCCTTAGCAAGTGACAAGTGAGCTGAGATATCAAAAATAAATAGGAGTTAACTAGGTCAGGAGGAGAGGAGAATGGAGGAGAAGGAAACATTCCCAGCAAACAGTACAATATGTGCCAAAATCCTGGGGTAGAAGGGAGATGTTGAACTGGGAGCAAAGCAGCAGCAATAATATTTGAGGCCCTGGCACAAGGTGTCTCCTGTCTAAACCCCTGGGTTTGCTTTCTAGCTGTCTGGAAGGTCCTCCCCATTATAGAACAGACTAAAGAGCAATGTCAAAAACCAGGTGTGCCTATAAGACATGACACACCACCAACTTAACAAAAAATCAGACTTGCCAATATTCCCTGCAACTGTCTTAGTAGTCACCACTGTGAGGTAACACTGTTCACTGCCACTGATTCAGGAAAATGGTACCCTATAAAACATTTTTAAAGTTTTCAGGTACAATTAAAGTGTTGATAATTATGTTGATGAGTACTACTGGTATGAATCTGTTTAGATACCTAATATTTTACTGTGATTTTCATATACCAATATTTGGGGGTAGGGGAAGAAGCTATAAGAGAAATGGTTAAAGATGTTATCTGTGCAGGATTATCTTGCTTTGGCAACTCTTACATGCCAGTTAGATCACTCCATGTAGTTCTTTGTGGCTTATGAATTATCTGTCACCTTACAAAATAGTCCTGGAACTTTCTATTTATAAAGCACTTTGCAGTCAATCATTAATTTGGCCTCCCTATCTGCTGGGAGATTATACTCATTCTACAGATAGAATGGACAAATAAGTGAGTGGGCCAAGGATGCAAAACAATTCAGGTTTGACTTACCTTTATTATCACCCTCATCAAACAATGCAAACACACAAGGCCTGTCCAACTCCAGCACCAATCCTGCTACTCTGCAGACCAGTCCTAACTCCTACAAACAGCAGAGGAAGATGCTGCAGTTTGTTTTTCGTTATCTGCTGTCAATAAGGTCCTCTATGCAGAATACCTTCAAGGCCAACAATGATTATGGCTACATTATGATTAGGACATTGGCACTCCAGACCCAAATATGAACTTAGTAGTTCTCAAACAGAGCACCTTGGAAGTCACAATGACTCATACCTTAAAATGTCACTGTTCCTAAGGAGACTGAATTCCTAACTCATTCTCTCTCTCCCTGTACCCCCAAGACTTCCTTTCTTTCCCAATAAGCAGCCCAGACAACTGGGCTCCCCTGGGCTCCCACAGTATAATACTGCACAGTGCTGCCAAGCATCTATTTACATGCCCTTCTCTAACCCCCAACCTGGGACCTCCCAGCATCTAAAGCACCTGCAATAAGCACCTAGCATACAACAGTTTTATTGAATGCATGGCTTCCCACCAGCAAATAAGGGAGATTAGTATACCCTTAATAAAGTAATGGAGTTAAGAGATCAATTAAGCCAACTTTTATTTTTCAGAAGAGCAGAGAAGTGCCTGATAATATATGACCTGGTCTCCAATCCAGGTCTGCTGGCTCAGTTTAGTTCCCCAAATATTTCGTAAGTGCCTACTATTTGTCAGACATGGTCGGAAGTGCTGGAGATAGTGAGATGAGCAGGAGATGGTCTCTGCTTCAGGGAGCTCACAGCCTGGGGACGAAACAGTCACAGAACATTTGGGCAAGTGTAATGACAGATGCATGATTCCTTAGCCAGTATTCTCTCCACACTGTCCAATGGCTATTCCCCAATGGGAAATAGGGCAGCAATAGCTACTTCCTGCAAATGAACTTAGAGTGAACACATGAGAAAATGCGTATGGAAAATTGTCAGGTTCATTCCCAAAGGCATTATGTAAGGTATTGCCATACCCTGACACCGACTCCAAGGATCCAACACTTCAGATATCGGTCTGACAAAGAAGCAAACAAGGGAGGGATGGTCTTACCTCCAAGGAAAACCTCAAGGGCTGGGAAGATGTAGAGGAAACAGCTGAGGTGGGGGGTAGTTGTGTGCGGGCAAAATAGCCCTGACGCGGGGAATGGATGACAGGTAGTGGCATGTAAGAAGCTGGGATGGAGAGGGGTAAGTTGGGACAATAATGAAGGCGGGCACGCCAGGAAGAAACGGGCACCCTCGGGGAGAGGTGGGGGCCTTAGCCAGGAGGTTCTAGACAGCGCGGAGGACCCGAGAACTGAAGGTACTAGGCGCGGGAGAAGGAAGCGGGCCTACGCCGAGACCAAATGTTTATCTATAGAGTCTCTCTCACCCGCAGGGAGGCTCGGGCGGGCGCCCAGGGGTGCAGGTGCCCGGCCTCCTGCTGCAGCATCAGCCCGCTGAGCCTTCCTAAAGCCGAGCCTGCGGCGCCTCACCTCGGGTTGAAATCCTGGAAGAGGCCTCTCAGGTTCATGGTGGAGAACTTCACTTCGGCGGCCTCCTCCTCCCCCCTCCCCCCGGCCCCCAGCGCCTCGTAGCTTGCGCTTTAGAGCGGGTCCATAGTGCCCTCGCCAGCCGTGTCTCCTTTGCTGCTGCTGCCGCCACCGCTGCCACCGCAGCCACCGCCGCCACCCAGAGAAACCTGAGCCGCAGCCTCCTGCCCCCTCCTTCTGAGCTTCCGTACAGTGGCCTCGCATGCGCACTAGGCCCTGCCCGCTGACCCTGGGAAGAGGCCATAGTAGCACTCACCGCCATTCTCTGGCCCTCTCTCCTCACAGTGGGCAGATGAGACTCCGGAGACTAGAGGCTGGTTAAGACCGGGATCCGTGGGACAGGGCCGACTGCCAAGCGGGGACGCTGACTAGGTGCAGGCTTGCAGGGAGGGAGTGGGCTGCTTAGGAGGCCTGCACTAAGGTCTTCGAAGGCACCTGTCGCCTTGGTCCACGTTGCCTTCTGGACATTTCCTTTAGTGAGGATTAAGCCTCCTCGGGGGGAGGAGGTAGTGGCCAAGGGTGATATGTTCCATTTTGGCCATCTTATCCCAGGCTTCACCTGACAGATCTGTCAATGACTCCAAACTCTCCTCAGCTTCCCTCCCAAGGGTCAAGGACGTGCTGGCCTTCCCAAACTTAGGTTACCCTGCACAAAAGTCACCATTCCTCCCAGTGGCCTTGCCCTCCTGGGTTGCCTGTTCTTTGACAACAGACCTATTAACTGGGTGAGGGGAGGGGGTGGTGTATAGCACCCAAACTGGAAATTTGAAATCATCCTTGCTTTAATAGCTTAATTCAAAAACTCCTTGATTCCTGCCTAAACTTTTTGGCTACCTCACATCTGGCCTCTTCCACTACTCCAGACCATATTTAAACTCCCAGGTTCATCTTCATTGGGCAAGTCCACATCTTTGAGCCTCAATTTTTCTCCTCTGCAAAATGGAGATGATAAAACCTACTTTCTAATCTTGTTGGGAAGATTACATGACATAATTTGCATAACACACTGCCTGATGCATGCTAGGTGCTCAAAGAATGATGTTGCCATCTGGTGTTCTTTCAGTTGCCTACCTTCTCAAGAAGTCTATTTACTTTTGGAATTGGAGAGCAGGACAAGGTCACAGCAGGGGACTTACTCTATCTTTTTCACTTCCTTCCAGATGATTCAAGAACTTTCCATGAGCACAGCAATACTTAGACATTAGTCTAATATCATGGATAATAGTCCTTGTTACAATACCAGAGTTTCATGAATGGCAATTTTATACATGTTAGCCCTGGGGGCAGTTTAAGAAGATCACAATTGTTATACTTTGCCACGATGTATATTACCTTTCTTCTGAGAACTTGAAAACATTTCACAAGTAGTAGTTAGGCTTCCCAAACCCACTGGGAAATGGATATTATTATATGCAGTGTTTTTAAGGAAGAGTAACCTGAATCAAGTTTGACAGCTGCTGAAGCACCAGGCCCCTGTCCAGAGTTTTTGGTCCACCTTCCATGCCCATCCTTCAGGTGGAGTCAAATGTGTACCTCAGAGGAGTTTACCAATAAACATTTAAATACAGGAGAGAAAACTGAGGCACATAGAAGCTTGTAGAATATGACCTGAGCCACCCAGCTAGTAAGGGTGTAGGAACAAAAGTGCAACTTTGGGTCTGGCTGAACCTGAAATCCACATGCTTTTAGAAAGTGATACTTGATAGTGACCAGACTGGCCAGCACCATCTTAATTACTGTCAGACACACCCCAAAAAGGCGTTAAGGAGTGAAATTGTCTCCTAAGACACTTGAACAACAGCCACTGTTGCTCTTTCAAGAGTTTTACAGAGACCAACAGGCTGCTCAGGGTCCAGAGCCTTGAGGGCATGTAGTACTTTGGTGAGATACCAGCGAGTCCCAGAACTGAACCCACTGCTCTCCAGGCTCACAGTCACCCCAGAGACAAAGAGGTTGCACAGGGGACTGTTTAGTCCAAGGAGTAGGACACAGATACACAACAAATTGTCAATATATTCTTTTGGTCTGACAAACCAAATTTCCAATGGGAGCATACAGACCTGTCCATATATGGGAAGAATAGGACTAAACCAAGGCCTCACATCCCCAATCTCCAAGAAGTATATGTACCTGCACTGCTTCAAATTCACTGCTACTCTCATGGAAAGCAAACTTGTCCCATGGCTCAATCCCCTGGGCAGGCTAGACATCAGGAATACTGCAGGCCAGCAATTTCCTGCACAGTGCCCATAGACCAGTACTCTCATGTGTCCACAAGGGGTTCTCTATGGGGCCCTTTTGGATAGAATCTCTGGGTTCTGAGCAACATGACTCTGCCTCTGTTTCTATCTTGTGGATGTCCCTTGGTGTCACACCCAGCATCCTGCCACCAGCCCAGCCCTATCCCTGTGGCAAACCCCCACTCAGGAACCAAAGACAGGCTGAGACATGGGACCAATTGCTTGCTACCCAAGGTTCCAGGAGAGCTGACAACAATATTTGCCACAGAAGAGGGCAAGCGAGAGTCAGGCAGGAGGTGAGTCCCTTGCCAAGAAGGCTGGAATTCACAGCAACCTATAGCTCTGGCTGTGGAATGGGGGCTTTTCAGGGAGGCAGGATCATGGCTGAGACCAATCACACCAGCCACTCATGGGGCAGACTCAGGGCATCTAGAAAATGTCAGAACACTCCTGCTGATGGGCAGCGGAGGTCCTGAGTGCTCTGCCCTACCTTGGTCAAGACTGGCTAGGGACCTGGGTGGTGTGCATCTGCACAGAAGCTGCTGTACAGTATACTACACCCTGGAAAGGCTTCTCTGAAGGACCTGGGGGATGCTTTGGATGTCCCAGCTTCCACAACCCTGAGGTTGATAGCCTCCCTGGGTGAGCACTGTCTTACATCAGTCAGTTCCCTCCAAGAACCAGCACTCAGTATCCATGCTTCCATCCTGCAGTGACCCACAGGGTTCTGGTCCTATGATGTCTCCCAAGGGTACTCATTCCATGATGTATCTAGGGTTCTAGCTCACTTGCTGCATCTGCTCCCAAGTTTCCCCACATGCCAGCCCAGGGCAGTTCATATGAAATCTAGTGGGTACCCCTCCATCCCCCTCTCCTGGGACTGCTGAACCTCTTCACAGCCTGCATCCTAGGACCCACAAACCCTAATCTGCCCAGGTCCTTTCCAAATCCTCACTTGACTTGGGGGTTTCTGGGGCTTGGGAAAGCACCCTGGTGACCACCTATGCCATCTGCATCAGGCTTCACCTGGTCAAACTGCCTGCTTGGGACACCAAAGTCTCAGCTCGCTCTGTGAGTGACTGACAAGGTACACCTGCCACCCTCTCTGCCTCAGCCTCAGGCAGCAACACCTCATAATCAGCTGAACAAGTCTATCAGTTTAATCAAGAATTTGGACATTACAAAGGGAATTATTTGAAAATAACTCATACTCACAGTGATTAGTCACACACGTACAGGCAGTAATTGTTATTTACCAGCCACTAGGAGACTCGCTGAGAAGATACATCATGTCCTGCCAGCTCTGCCTGAACCACACTGTACTGAAAAGGGGATAATCTTCTGGGGACTATCATGTGAAGATAATTGCACATGTACATCATTACCTGGAACTGAGCAGTCGTCTGTGGGAACACAGGTAGAGCAAAGCCTCAGGCTGTGTATGCTGGGGCCAGGGTAAAGATAGAGTGGGTGGTGTGGGCAACAGATTGGGCCCCAGAATGAGGACACCACCATTGCAACAGGGCCATCTGTCTGCTGACTTTCTTATCATGACTCATCACAGCACTGAGTAAGGTGCAGGATGCATGAATTTCTGCAGCCAGCCTCCAGTGGACCAGCTCCTCTTTTGAATACCCCCACCCTTTCCCAGGGCCTTAAAGGCACACAATCTGTCATCTCTTATGTCAGGAGCAAATGTGCATGACTTAAGGCCATGGATGAGCAAACAGAGTGCTCTGTGTCTGTATTGTCATGGCCTGAGAATAAATGCATGGACCCTGTGCCACCTTCTATAGAAATCGCTGTCACAAACAATGTTTCTGCTCAAAATTCATTAGCAGAGGGTCATCACACAACCCTTCCTGAGTACAAGAGGACTGGCAATGTAGTATTTGCATTTGTTCAGGGAGCCAGGTAAGAGGAAGACAAGGTGAGAATAAGCACTTAACATCTGTCTAATTCACCATTGCGTAGTAGGTGCTCATCAAAAGCAGCTGCTATAATCTGTTATGACAAAATACTCTTCATTTCTAGGAGTTTCTCAAAAAGTCACCTTTCCCTTGAAATTATCCACCTTTTTCCAGTGCCCCTACTGTGAAGCAGATGTTTCAAATCCAAAATCACATCTAATTTTCAAAATATTCTATACATCTCAGAGGGAGGCATCATCCTGTTTACCCTAGAGCATCTTTCGGCACTTCACATGGCAATATACCTAAAATCTTATGGGACTGTGAATTTTCACCTTCCTTTCCATGCACCATTACAGTATTCACCTGTGAGTGTCTGCTGCCTTCCACACTTCTGAATGTGCATGAACAAAGAAACTGGAATATATTAAATCTACAGTAGTTGGTATTTATTTCTAGTAAAATTTTGACACCAGACACTATCTCTCCTCTGAAAATTTGTTTCCCTGATCAGAGATTTTTCAGCTTGATTGGAAACTAAACAGGAAATCAGACAAAATTTCTGCTTGTTATATCTACCTTCTAGGGAATAGATTGTTGCTCTTGGGTGCAGACAATCACCTAGAGGGTGCAACTAACCCAAAGCCCCAGAATTCTATTCCAAGACCAACTCCTTTCCTCTTTGCAGCTACCTTTTCATTAAAACTTCCTATTTTCTTTCATTTACTCTCACTAAAATATAGAACTTGGATACAGTTGTCTAAGGTAAACTAAAGGTAACTATAATAAATTGTCATTTTAGTGGAGTCAGCACAGGGTTTCCCAGGCCAGAGAGAAAAGTGTCTGTCCAGTAACTTAGGGGCATTGCTTCAAGAATCAAAACCCTAATTTCTGAGGGAAACCTTGAAAATAATGGGGATAAAACTATTGCTTTACTCTGTTCTCCTGCAGTGCAACAGAAGCACAGAACAGGCACCCTTCCTACCTGCCTCAGGTGGACATTTCTCTTTGGCTTATCCACAATACACAAGGAATTTCAGAGTAATTCTCCATTACAGACTTTCACGTCCAAGATGCACCATCTGTGGAGTCTGGCCACTGCCGCCACCCAGCTTCATTACAATCAAAGCCCACAGAGGGATTTACAGTTACCCGAAGCCCCAAACTGCCCTGTCTCAGGCCACTTACACTTGAGAGCACTCTCCTGGATCCCCACTAACTCTCCCCTTCTTATACTTATTATGTAGGACCTCACCACATTCCTTATATAACTGTGGCTCCCACACTATCATTTTATGGGTGGGTAATCCTGCTTATCCTAGTGTCCCCACTACTAACACAGGACCTTCCAGAGGACAGAGGCTCACTGACTGTCTGGGGAATGAATGAACCACTGAGCAGTGGTTATCTTCATTCACATGAAACATATACTTTCTTGAATGAACCAAGCAAATCCAAGGTACCTATACAATTTGTTTCATAGAATGACAGCCAGGAGGGATAAGAAGCAAGAATTAAAAACCTTTTGCTTTTATTTCCCTATTTCTTGGCCCAGTTGACTTCACTACTGAGTTCTTTCACATTTCCAAGGAAATGCTGTTCTAATGCCAAGTTGTTTAGTTTGGGATCACAAATAGGATGGAGGGTGTCCCAATCTGTGTGACGCAGTAGCAAAACTCTTGCTCTTGAACTGGACAAGTACAAGTACATGTGTGATTAATGTAATTTGTAACCTTAGATGTGAAACTTATGAAACCTTTCATCAAAAGGAATGATATTTGAAAAATGCCTGAAGGAAGGAATACTATTCATATAATAGGAATACCAGAAGGAAAAGAAGAAAAGTAAGGGATAGAAAACCTATTTGAAAAAGTAATGATGAGAAAGTTTCCTAATTTGATGAGAGAAAAAGTGACACAAATCCAGGAAACACACAGAGTCCCAATCAAAAGGAACCCAAAGAGGCCCACCTCCAGACACACCATAATTAAAATGGCAAAATTTCAAGACAAAGAGAGAATCTTAAAAGCAGCAAGGGAGAAACAAGAAGTAACATACAAGGGAACCCCAATAAGGCTAGCAGCTGACTTCTCAATGGAAACACTCCAACCAGGAGAGAAAAGAAATATTCCAAGAAATGAGAACCACAGGTCTGCAACCAAGGCTACTTTACTGAGGAAGGTTCTCAGTCAAGATAGAAGGCCAAAAAAAGAAGCTTCTCAGACAAAAGAAGTCTAAAAGAATATACCTCCACCAAACCAGCTCTGCAAGAGATGCTAAAGGGACTGCTTTAAGGAAAGGAAGGAAGAGAGAGGGAGAGAGAGAGAGAGAGAGAGAGAGAGAGAGAGAGAGAGAGAGAGAGAGAGAGAGAGAGAGAGAGAGAGAGAGAGAGAGAGAGAGAGAGAGAGAGAGAGAGGGAGGAACACAGGTATGTAAATGGCAATGAATAAGTACCTATCAATAATAACCTTCAACATAAATGGATTAAACGTTCCAATCAAAAGACATAGAATAGCTGAATGGATAAGAAAACATGACCAACACATATGTTACCTAAAAGAGACCCACCTCATGATAAAAGACCTGCACAAGCTGAAAATGAAGGGCTAGAAACAAATTTTCCAAGCAAATGGACAAGGTGAAAAAAAGCCGGGGTAGCAATACTCATATCAGAAAAAATAGACTTCAAAAAAAGGGCCATAAAGAGAGACCCAGAAGGTCACTTCATAATACTCAAGGGAAGAATCCACCAAGAAGACATAAATATTGTAAATATATATACACCCAACACAGGAGAACCCAAATACATAAAGAAAATCTTAGAGGACTTCAAGAAAGATATTGACAGCAACACAATTATAGTGGGGGATTTTAACACCCACTGTCAAAAATGGACAGATCTTCCAAACAAAATATCAACAAAAATATTGAGGCATTGAACAATGCCCTAGATGAAATAGACTTAACTGATATATACATAGCCCTCCATCCCAAAGAAACTAAATACACATTCTTTTCAAATGTACATGGAACATTTTCAAAGATAGACCACATGATAGGACACAAAACAAGCCTATACAAATTTAAGAAAATGGAAATCATACCAAGCATTCTCTCAGATCACAAGGGACTGAAACTAGAAATGAACTCCAAGGAAAAAAACCCAAAATACTCAAAATCATGGAGATTAAATAGCATGCTATTGAACAATGAATGGGTCAAGAATGAAATTAAGGAAGAAATCAAAAAGTTTCTGGAAACAAATGAAAATGAACTCACAACAACCCAAAACTTATGGGACACAGCTAAGGCAGTCCTGAGAGGGAAGTTCATAGTGATACAGGCCTACCTAAAAAAGATCAAAATATTTCAAACAAACAAGCTAACCCTACATCTACAAGAACTTGAGGAACAACAGCAAAGACAACACAGAGCAAGCAGAAGGAAGGAAATAACCAATACCAGAGCAGAATTAAATGACAGAGACTAAAAGGACAATTCTAAGGATCAAAGAATCCAGGAGCTGGTTCTTTGAAAAGATAAACAAAATCAACAAGCCCTTAAGCAGATTCGTCAAGAAAAAGAGAGAGAAGACCCAAATAAACACAATCAGAAATGAAAGAGGAGAGATTACAACTGATACCACAAAACACAAAGGATTGTAAGAAATTACTATGAAGAATTGTATGCCAAGAAATTTGAAAACCTAGGTGAAATGGACAAACTTCTAGAAAAATATAATCTTCCAAAACTCAATGAAAAAGAAGCAGAAAGCCTGAACAAGCCAATGACAGCAAATGAAATTGAAGCAGTAATCAAAAAACTCTTGACACACAAAAGCCCTGGACCAGATGGTTTCACAGGAGAATTCTACAAAGCATTTAAGGAAGAGCTAACCCTTATCCTTCACAGACTATTCCAAAGCATCCCAAAAGACGGAAGACTCCCAAACTCTTTTTATGAGGTCAAAATCACCCTAATCCCAAAACCAGATAAAGAAACAACAAAGAAAGAAAACTTCAGGCCAATATCGCTGATGAATATAGAGGCTAAAATCCTCAACAAAATACTGACAAACCACATCCAGCAATAAATTAAAAAGGTCATACACCATGACCAAGTGGGATTCATCCCAGGGATACAAGGATGGTACAATATTCGCAAATCATTAAATGTAATACATCACATAAGCAAAACCAAAGAGAAAAATCACATGATCATATCAATAGAGGCTGAAAAGTATTTGATAAGGTACAGCATCCATTTATGATAAAAACACTCAGCAAAGTGGGAATAGAGGGAGCATTCCTCAGCATAATAAAGGCCATGTATGAGAGACCTACAGCCAACATCATACTCAATGGGCAAAATCTAAAAACTTTTTTCACTAAGATCAGGGACAAAACAAGGCTGTCCACTTTCACCAGTTCTATTCAATAAAGTACTGGAAATTTTAGCCAGAGTGATCAGACAAGAAAAAGAAATAAAAGGCATCCAAATTGGAAAGGAGGAAACAAAACTGTCACTGATTGCAGATAACACGATAGTGTACATAGAAAATCCTGTAGACTCCACCAAAAAACTGCTTGACCTAATAAATGAATTTGGTGAAACAGCGGGATACAAAGTCAATATCCAGAAATCAAAGGCATTTCTGTACAACATCAATGAAACAGCAGAAGCAGAAATTAAGAAAAAATCCCATTTGAAATAGCAAAAAGAAAAATAAAATACCTAGGAATAAACCCAAACAAAGAGGTAAAAGACCTGTATTCAGAAAACTACATAATACTGAGGAAAAAAATCAAGGAAGACACAAACAAATGGAAACATATACTGTGCTCATGGATTGGAAGAATTAACATCATCAAAATGTCCATGCTACACAAAGCAATTTACACATTCAATGCAATACCTATTAAAGTAGCAATGGCATATTTTGCAGACATAGAACAAACACTTCAAATATTTATATGGCACCATAAACGACCCCAAATAGCTGCTGCAATTTTGAGAAAGAAGAGTAAAGTAGGAGGGATCACAATACCTGATACTAAACTATATTACAAGTCCACTGTAATCAGAACAGCCTGGTACTGGCATAAAAACAGGCACATAGACCACTGGAACAGAACAGAGAGCCAAGAAATAAATCCAAGTCTCTATGGTCAATTAATATTTGACAGAGAAGCAGCAACATAAAATGGAGTGAAAGCAGCCTCTTCAACAAATGGTGGTGGGAGAACTAGACAGCTATGTGCAAAAAAAAAAAAAAAATGAAACTCGAGCACCAACTTTGACCATATACAAAAATAAATTCAAGGTGAATGAAAGACTTAAATATAAACTGTGACACCATTAATGTCTTAGAGGAGAATGTAGGTACGAAAATCTCAGATATTTTATGCAGAAACATTTTTACTGGTATGTCTCCTAGAGCAAGGTACATAAAGGAAAGAATAAACAAATGGGACCTCATCAAAATTAACAGCTTTTACACAGCTAAAGAAAACAGTATCAAAATTAAAAGAGAACCAACTCTGTGGGAAAACATTTTTGCCAATGACACCTCAGACAAGGGTTTACTCTCCAAAATATATAAAGAACTTACACAACTCTACTCTAAGAAGACAAGAAACCCAATTAAAAAATGGGCAAAGGACTTGAACAGACACTTCTCCAAGGAGGACATACAGAGGATCCAAAGACACATGAAAAGATGTTCAATATTGCTATCTATCAGAGAGATGCAAATTAAAACCACAATGAGATACTACTTCACACCAGTCACAATGGCCATCATAATCAAAGAAACAAACAAGTGTTGGAGAGGTTGTGGAGAAAAGGGGACCCTAGTGCACTGTTGGTTGGACTGCAGACTAGTACAACCACTATGGAAAATAGTATGGAACTTCTTCAGAAAACTAAATATGGATCTGCCTTTTGACCAAACAATTCCACTGCTGGGATTATATCCTAAGAACCCTGAAGCACCAATCCAAAAGAATCTTTGCACCCCGATGTTCATAGCAGCACAATTTACAATAGCTAGGTGCTGTAAGCAACGTAGGTCCCCATCAGTAAATGAATGGATCAAAAAACTATGGTACATTTACACAATGGAATTCTATGCAGCAGAAAGAAAGAAGGAGCTCCTATCCTTTGCAAAAGCATGGATGGAACTGGAAGGCATTATGCTAAGCGAAATAAGCCAGGCAGTGAAAGACAAATACCATATGATCTCGCCTTTAACAAGAACCTAAACAACAAAACAAAGAAACAAGCAAAATATGGTCAAATACACTGAAATAGAGGACAAGCTGACAGTGACCAGAGGGGAGAGAAGAGTGAATTTCAGGGGAGAATGGGAAGGGTTTATAGGAACAAATATAAAGGACACGTGGACAAAAACTAGTGGCTGGTGGTAATGGGAGGGAGGTGGGGAGGAATGGGTGGATGGGCTGAAATGGGAGTAAAAGGCAGAACACTGTACTTGAACAATGATTAAAATTAGAAAAAAATTTAAAAAAAAGAAAAAGAAAATTGCCTGAGAGAAGCAAGCGTAAACTTCTGAATTATCATAGGAGACCAAAAATGATACAACTTTTATTCCCCCAACTCACCCTAGCCCTCACTACCTAGAATGCTGACTCCTCTCTCTTCAAACACATGAAGACTCAGCCTCACTTCTTGCTGTCAGGGAGAAGTTGATGGAAGTGGATCTGAAATGTGCCTGGATGCAACTCTGCCTCAGGCCCATTCGTCCTCATTGCTCTCCACTCCTTCACACAAGCATATAAACTGGAATCTTTGTTATTGGCCTTTAAAAAACAATCCAGGATTTTCAACTTGTTGGTTCCAGCATGGGCTCTGGGACCCCACAGGAACATGTAGCATGCAGGATGGCTGCTGGGTACCTACCAGTACTCCAAGTACTGCTCCTGCACTCCAACTTTGGTGATGAGCTCCCTGAGTTCCCCATAGATGTAAGGCTTCCTTCAGGCATGCACCCCATTCAGTGTTCCCCAGACCTTCTGCTCAGGGGCACAGTCGCCCTCTAGGAAGATCAATTTCAGGAGCATGACCAGGGGGCTGGTCTTGGGCATGGTCTGCCTATCACTCACTATCCCATCACAGGTGAGGTCTGAGGTGACCAGAACATAGGTGTGGTCAATGGGGGCCACTTCTTTCACACCAATGCCAAAAAGGAGCGGCATGCAATCAGAGGTTACTCTGCAGATCTCAGGGAAGTGGTCTTGGTACTCTTTGATAATGCTGCTCAGCATTTCTGCCTTTGTGGTGGGCTCCTTTGCATAATACTTTAGGAGCTGGAACTCCACCAAGTCAGCCATCTTCAAATATAGGGTATCTTAGAGCAAAGACTCAGCATCTTCAAAGACCTCTCTGCTTCTTAGTCCATTTTCATCTTGGCTTCTGGAACCCTCATTTTTAGATTGGCTCCATTGTGGGGTGGGAGAGCCATGGTAGGGATGGGGGAGGGCAGGCACCCAGAGAGCTCTGGGTAAGACTAGGTGTCCCAGCAGAAGTCATCTCCTCTAGGCTGTCTGGTAACAAGTCAGAGAGAGAAAGTAAAAGAGGAGTCACACATGGCCACCTCCTCCTCAGCCATGATCAACTGAACCTCCAACAGGTCTTGTTTCTCTCTTTGATCCTAATAGTCTTCCTCAAGCTTTCAGAGCTCACTCATCTGACCCAGAGGCATGATGACTTGTGGCAGTAAGAGTATGGTCTGGAGGTTAGCGATGGGAACCTATGGACCTGGGGAAGAGAGAGTGTGTGAGTGGTGTAAGCTGACAAATGCACTCTAGGCATTTCTTATGAAGGCGACTTTTAGGTCTAATCTTTAGGGGTGCTCTCATATTGCACAGGGGTCTTGCCTCCTGGGTAACCTGTCCCTTAACATTCTGAAAAAGGAAGTGAGAAGCCTGCTCAGACATTTCCTCTCAGACCTCATATCCCTAAGATCCCCCATCATACAGCTGGCACAGTCATAAGTTCTGGGTCTGACAGTGGAATCGTGTAAGGTGGGGTGCTAGAAATTTCCTTCATTTCTTGTTGGGGGATCCTTCTGTGCTAACTCAGGTACAGCTTCTACCTCCCACCCCCCACCTGCTAGCTTGAGACCAAATTCTTACAACAAGGCCAAATATTGCTGAAACATAACAGAAGGTAGTTAAAATTCCCCTTATTTGGTAGCACTTTCCCAGGAGCTTATTGTGGTCACCAAGTGAAAACAATGGGTGATCATACACTATGTGTTCCACATGACCTGGTGTAAAGGGTCTCCTCAGTCCTCACCATGATCTCTGCCAGATTCTAGGACGCTGCCTCAACAGACCTGAGTCCAGACCCTGAGACCAAGACTATGCCTTCCCTGTAACCATGGATCTGAAAATGAGAAGGCACTCAAACTGAAGGACCTGGCCAGGGTTTCCAGTAGGAACAGACAAGATTTATTTGAGGCCCCCACATTTTTCTAGGGATTGAGATACACTCACTCCTTCTTTAGGGTCCTCATCTTGACTCTTGGCATGACCTGAGATCTCTGCTCTCTGTTGAGCAGAAGTACTTCCTCAAATGAGCTGATGTCATCCTCTCAGACTAAGGTCCTTACCTACATAAGAGACTACAGAGCAAAGTAAGGAGGCTCATATCCATACCCAAAATCACCTGGCCCCTGACAACATCACAAAAGGTTGACAACAGAAACAGCACCCTCTATGTTGGTTGGGTTTTCCCATCCTCCTGCAGGTTATTCATTTTTAGTCATGCCATGGATTGCCCTATTTCCTGGCCCCCCACTTGGAACAGTTGACATCTCCCTCTTCAACCAAGACCTCACCTCCTTGAGGACTCTCCACCTCCTTGCCCATTATCAAAAGGAACATGCCACCTTCAGGGATGACAAGGATGACAGGGGCCAACTTTATTGGACCCTCTCTGTGTGTGGTCAGTGTCCCCTCAGTTACCTCACGGTATCTGTGTTTCCTCCTGTCAGGGCCTAGATCTATCCCTTCTCCTAATCTGAGTATGCATCCTGCAGGCAAAGGCTACTCTCTAGTGTTCTGAAACCACACTCCTCAGACCAAGGCCTACACCTCCAGAAGACCTCCACCCTTGGGTAGCAGTCAGGAATCACCTCGTCTGGTTATCCTGCTGGTCTGGAGCCTACAGAGACTGAGTGCAGAGGCATAGGATCCATCTCTGCTTTGGGGTCCTAGGTCTTCATTCCTCCCTTAAGGTCCTCATCTTGACTCCTCCCAGAACCTGGGCCCACCCCTCTAGTCAACTAAACTGGTGGTCTTTATAAACATTTCCCAGTCTCTCCTAGACCCAAATGTGGAAGTCAGCAAATCTCACTTGTAATTAATACCTTCAAGGGGTCTTAAAGGTATCAGAGCAGGGACAGGTTTTTGTTGAGTCACTTAGGTTGTGGGGTCCAGGGTCTCTGCAATTCTCCCTCAGGTACCTCAACTTGACTCTGAGCTTTACCAGGGTCATCCATCTGCTGATCTGAGGCCCTAGTCCTTGGATCAAATCTTCAGGCTGTCTAACATCCAGTTATGGAATTCTAGAGATACCACCTGTGGTCATTTCACCAAGGTGTCTCCCCAGTGTTACAGGCATGTGTGAGCTGCATGCCTCATATTTTTATAAAGAAGTAGGGGCATAAGTTTAAAATCTTTTCCTTTACCATACCTGTCATCTACATCATACAGTCTGCAGCCCCTCCCAACTTCCCTGCTGCCCCAGACTCCCACCCCAAACACACATCCCAGATCATCACAGTCTTTAGCCTCCACCAGGGATGTTCAAGTTTTGTTTTTCCGATACTGTTACTCATATTTTGTTTGTTTTAAGACTTAATTTTATAGCACTTTTCAATAAAGAGAAAAATAAAGAGAATGGTACAGAGATTTCCCAGTAAGCCTCTGTTTCCCCCTCATATATATAGTATCTCCCATTATCAATGTCTCCCACCAAATGGTCCATTTTTAACAACAAATGTGCCTACACTGATACATCATCATCAACTTCTGGTAAATAGTTATATGGTTACTCGATTATATGTTAGAATCATGTTTACTTTGATAAGAAACTGCCAAACTGACTTCCAAAGTGCCTGTACCATTTTGCATTCCTACCAGTAATGAATGTAAGTTCCTACTACTCCATATTTTTGACAGCATTTAGGGTTGTCACTGTACCAGATTTTGACCATTGTCATAGGTGTTTATTTATTAGGTGTGTGCATGACATAAGCAAGTGACATGTCAAGCCTGTGGATGGCGGTGTCAAGCAGGGGAAAAGGCACAGTGAAGCTATCTAACATCTTAAGAGTTTGACCCAAAGCATCTTGAGCTTCCATAAGCACATTAGACAATTCCTTATAAGAAATCTGTTTACATGGTTGGGTTCAGTTTCTTTAAGAAGCAAGACTGATCCACCATCCCCATCACTCTTGTCTTCCTCATCAGGCCCTGCCTTTTTCATAAGAGAAGGGGGATGCATTGCTGGAACCTAGGAGGCGAAGAAAAGAGAAGAAAGCTCTCCCTCTGGGGATCTTTCTAGCACAAGGGACAACCATCTTCACCCTATTCCCCTGTTCCCAGTGGCCTTAACCACTTGATTTTCTTTCATGCTTTGCTCTAAAGTCCCACTTGACCACCCTCCCCACACCACAGTGAACTCATTGCAGGTGTCCAGGATCCAAACCTGCTTTCCATCTCCCTATCTGAATCAAAAATATGCCCTGGAGTACTCTAGGAGGAAAGCAGCCAGGGGAACATACCCATCTTGTAGGTTTTAAAAATTTCTCTCTGACTAGTGGGTTCAGAAGGAAGTGGGAAGCTCATAGGGGAGGTAAGAAGGCCCACAGTAAATGTGCTGTCATTGTCCAGGTGGGTGGTAATGTTGCAAGGACTAGTGGAAAAGCTGTAGACATGGACTGGAAATGGAGGAAGAGGGGAAGGGATGGATTCAGAGGAGGCAAAGAGAAGAGGAAGAGAGGCCCCATCTCCTTCCAGTTTTATGAATTGATCTAGGGGTTAGGGGAGGGAATGCAGGTGTAGATATCCAGAGACCCATTTACTGGCTAAAGGAAAGGGAAGACACAGTTGTCTTGGAATGGGCAATGCACTTGGTTCATGGTCCAGCACCACTGCACAGGGCAGGAAGACAGTGCCTGTCTTGAGCAGACTGTGTGTAAAACACAGCACAGGCTTCTCGGGTGACCCCTGATGATGTCATCACAGAGCTGATCCTGTGTCTTCCCTGAGAGACAAAGTGACTTCAACCAAGGGTTTCCACAGGCATTCTGAGCTATGTGTACAGGATGCCACAGCCTCACACTGGGTGGAGGAGATGTTTGGCACAGCTTGGACAAGGTAGTGTCTACCCAAAAGGGATTTGTGCCATGGATATGAATGAGAAAACTTTCCAGAAATCTCATATCTAGTTGTGATCAGCCCCTGGCTGCTGAATCTCTGGTCTGGGACCCCCAACACCTCCAGATCTTGCTTCTGGAGCTACAAATCAATCGTTTAGGGAAGGAGGCATATACATTTTCCTAAGGTGGTGGTGCCAGGATGCTTAGAAAGTGACATATTTTCTGCAGGAAACAACCCCAACATGGAGTCTTCAAAATCCACATTTATGTTGGTTGACAGCTCACCATGGACAAGGCACTATGCTCAGCATGACCCAGGGATAATCTCCTCAAAGCCTCCCAATGAATTTCTGAACTGGCATCTGTCACTACCCCTTATTCAAAGTTCAGTGTGTTCTTTGAATTGTCCATATTTTTGAGTCAGCATATTAAAAGTGTGAATTATTCATGGCAATTTGGAGTGCATCCTAATATGGTATGAAGCTTTGTTGTGGCCCATGGTGTGTTTCTGTCCCAGGCTTCTTCTTTCAATACTGACATGACTTTCTGAGCCACCTTTGACCTATGCCTCTGGATAGCACTGTCCCTGTCATGGAGGCAGAACTTTTCTATATCTATCAATGTCTCAAGTACATTGTCAGGACCCTGGAGGTCTTGCTCACTGCCCTACCCTTAACTCCTCCACACTTGTTTGCATTTCTCCCTCAGGTAGTCTGCACATCACATATGCTTGTCTACCAGAATCCCTCTGACATGGTCCCTTGTGCTCTCACAATGAAAAAAAATGGTTCTGTTCTTTGCAAATACAATCAGCATGCATGTATTAAATATCTTCTAGATTAGAAGCATTTCCATGTATTTCCTGATAATATTTTTAAAGAGAATTTTCTTATTAAGTAGAGGGCAGGCCACAGGGCCATACCATATTAGAACAGGTAGAGAAGCCACTAGAATGTTCCTAAACTCTGATGATTGGCTCCATCTTAGGATTTTTTTTTTATTTTTAGAGAGAGGGGAGTGGAAGGAGAGAGAGAGGGAGAGAGACATCATTGTGTGGTTGCCTCTCGAGTGCTCCCCTCTGGGGACCTGGATGGCAACCCAGGCATGTGCCTTGACTAGGAATTGAACCTGCGACCCTTTGGTTCACAGACCAGCATTCAGTCCATTGAGCCACACCAGCCAGGACCATCTTAGGATTTTGATAGCTTCATTATCATTTCCCATTCACACGTGTAACTAACTGCTCTATTTCATGATACGGTGCTCTCTCTACATGTTTAATTTTTAAAATCGCCAAACATACTCAACAGTAGAGAAACCTGTTTGCCTATCATCCAGTGTCAGTGATATTGTGCCTTATCTGCTTCATTCATTCTTTTCTTGTTTCCCTTCCTCTTTCTTTTCTTTTTCCTTCCTTCCTTCCTTCCCTCCTTTCCTTCCTTCCTTATTTTATTGTGTTGTTGCTGTAGCTCTTTGAACCAAATCCCAGATATCAAGTCAGCTCACTCCTACATACCTGAAGGTGAAAATAATGAAAATAAGGCCTTTAAAACATAGTTTTTATTAACCAGACAAACCAACAATCTCATGTACCATCTAATACTCATTTCATAGTCAAATTTCTGCAACTCTCCCAAACATTTCTTTACTTGTAATGGATCCAAATTGGTTCATACATTGCATTTTTGAATGTTCCTTAATTCTCTTTCTCAGTCCTTAATGAGTAGAAGAGTATATAAATCATAAACTTAGAGTTATTTCCCACAGGGATGTTGGTTAACAATTCTGAAACCCCTACACATACATACTGAAGGTGGAAAATTATTTATAAGGATGGCGGCTGTTGGGAGTCAGAATTCTCAATGATAGAGTAGATAAGGAAAGGGAGTAGACCATAGGTTGCTTGTAGTGACAATAGGTTAGTGCTGGAGACATCAGTATGAACTCATATTCAGCTTAATATACATACCAATAGTGACATGCATATTTATAGACAGGTGTATATACAGAGGTTAATATACACACTTATATTTACTTAATCTTTCAACTCAGACTGCTAGAAGCAAAAATTCTCTGGTAACAATGAGCACACCAAGTGCCCACATCAAGGTTTCTAACACCATTCTGCAATAGAAAGAAGGAGAAATCCATGGGGAGATGGCTTTTTCTATGACAAAAGCAGGGAATATACAAGATGGGCCTACAGTGTCTAGTAGTGGCAGAAAGTAAGGATGTGATGAAAAAATAAAATAATGGAAGTAGGTCAAGGGGACATAAGAGGCAAATAAATGACATTCAATGGTGAAAGATGGAACAACCTGAACCAAAAAATAAAGCAGTGTTAGATTGTCATGCAAAGCAAAAAAAAAAAAAATCCATGAGGTCCTACTCAGATAAATCAATGGTTGAATAAACCCATAAAGGGGCAAAAATAGAAAAAGATCTCATGGAGTAGCATCATTCTAAACCATTCAAATAGATACCCACTCCCCCAACAATGTTGACCATTATCCCACTCCTTAAGTGTGACTTGTGTCTAGTGACTTTCTTCGAGAAAGGAGGAACAATAGTAAATTTACAGAAGAGAAACCTGACAAACACTACTTCATCTAGGTTG
This sequence comes from Phyllostomus hastatus, assembly GCF_019186645.2. NCBI lineage: Eukaryota > Metazoa > Chordata > Mammalia > Chiroptera > Phyllostomidae > Phyllostomus > Phyllostomus hastatus. The sequence continues at coordinate 4,100,133 of NW_025334029.1, forward strand.
CCAAGGTCAACAACAGTGGTAAGTCATGAAGGTAGTAAGTACTCCTGATATGATGTGATAAAAAAATGGAACTTCATCTCTCAGTTCTTCTTCTTGCCCCCAACCCATTGCTCCAGTCTAACCATGAAGTAAAACCTCAGACAATTTCCAGGTGAGGGCCATTCAACAAAATGATTGAACAGTACTCCTCAAAACTGTCAAAGACATTAAAAATAAGGAAGTATTAAAAACTGTCACAGCCTACAGGAACCTAATAAAAAATGGTGACTAAAATAATGTGATATCCTAGATGGGATCCTAGAATAATAAACAACTTTTAGAGTCCATATTGTTTTGTTAGATGTGACAAATATATCACAATAATGAGTGATGAAAATAATATGGGGGGTTTCATGTAAAGTATATGGGAGCTCTAAATTTTTTTGCAAATTTTCTGCAAATTTAAAACAATCCTAAAATAAAAAGCTTATTTTTAAAAAGGTGCTGTAAAGAGCAGGAAGGGAAAGCCTCAGACAGGGTGAAAATACTTTAAACCCCATATCTGATAAGGGACTCATGTTACAGATGAATAAAACACTTCCATTACATTATAAACACAAACAAGTACATAAAATATGGGAGGATACACAGCTCATCCACACAAAGGAGGCATACCAAGATGCTCAGTCATTTTTCATTAGAAAAATGCAAATGTAATCTACAGAAAGATTTACCTATGATACAAATTTATCAGAATGACTAGCATTCCCAAACCTGAAAATACCAAATTTTGGAGAAGATGTAGAATTCTTCTGCATTGACAATAGGAAAGAGAATGTTATAGCCACTTTAAAGATAGTTTGGCACTTTCTTATTAAGTCAAACATAGACTTTCCATCAGACTCAGAAACCGTACTCCTTGGTTTTATCTAAGTGAATTTTGGTTCCACATAAAAACACCAAAACCATACATGATTATTTAGACCAGTTTTATTTATAATCACCAACCAAGAGTTCCTTCAAGAAGCTAAATGATTAATAAACTGTGGCACAGCCACAAACTAAAACTTTTATTCAAAGCTCAAGCCATCATCAAATGTTCCAGAGAAAAGAAGGATCAAAGGCCAGTCCTATGAAATGGACAGGGAGAACTTATCATGCTTTTATGGCAACTCTTTCAAAGCATACAAAAAAGTGGGGAATTGTTCAACTCATCCTCCCAGGCTACCTCTCTTTTATTCAAAATGTAGATGAGGAATTCCTCTAAAAAGAACTCTTAAGACAAGTTCATTCACATAGCATGAATAAAATATCCTGTATATAGTAATGACATATTTAATGCAGTAGTGCTTTAAATGAACAATCAACCTGTATCCAAGAAGTAAAAATAAGATTTAGTGTTATAAGAAATATCCAGGAACTTCCGGCCAAGATGGAGACATAGGTAGATACACTGTGCCTCTTCACACAACCAAAATAAGGACAACAAAAATTTAGAAACAAAAAAACAAGCAGTACTGATGGAAAATTGAACTGCATGGAAGTCCCACAACTAAGGAGTTAAAATAGACACATTCATCCAGACCAGTAGGAGGGGCCAAGTCAGGAGTCAGGTAGCCAGGTGGAGAGGGGTCACTGCTAGAAAAGTGGTGGCTGGCGGACCCTGGGCTCGGGGTGGCAGCAGGTGAACCCAGCGAGGCGGCAGACTGTGGACAGGTGCAGCGCACAAGGCAGCTGATGGACCGGGCGGTCCCACATTCATGTGTAGGTAAACCAGGCGAAACTGGGGAGTGAGACAGACCATGCAACCCAGGGCTCCAGTGTGGGGAAATAAAGCCTCAAAACACAGATTGAAAACACCTGCAGGGGTTGAGGTGCTGGGAGAGACTCCCAGCCTCACAGAAGAGTTTGTTGGAGAGACCCACAGGGTCCTAGAATGTACACAAGCCCACCCACATGGGAATCAACACCAGAGGGGCCAAATTTGCTTGGGGGAAGCAGCAGAAGGGACTGAAATCCAGCAGAGAGAGGAGCAAGCGCCATTGTTCCCTCTCAGACCCCTCCCCCAGAAACAGTGTCACAACACAGTGACATGAGTTGCTCTGCCCTGGTGAACACCTAAGGCTCCACCCCTCATACATAACAGGTGCATCAAGACAAAAAAAAATGGCCCAAATGAAAGAACAGATCAAAGCTCCACAGCAAATACAACTAAGCAATGAAGAGACAGCCAACCTATCAGATGCACAGTTCAAAGCACTGGTGATCAGGATGCTCACAGAATTAGTTGAATTTGATCGCAAATTGGATGAAAAAATGAAGGCTATGCTAAGTGAAATAAAGGAAAATGCTCAGGGAACCAATAGTGATGGGAAGGAAACAGGGACTCAAATCAATGGAGTGGACCAGAAGGAAGAAAGAAACAATCAAACAGAAAAGAATGAAGAAACAAGAATTCAAAAAATGAGGAGAGGCTTGGGAACCTTCAGGACATCATTAAACATTCCAGCATCTAAATTATAGAGGTACCAGAGGGGAAGATGAAGAGCAACAAGTGGAAAAGTTATTTGAACAAATAATAAAGGAGAACTTCCCCAATCTGGCAAAGGAAATAGACTTCCAGGAAGTCCAGGAAGCTCAGAGAGACCCAAAGAAGTTGGACCCAAGGAGGAACACACCAAGGCACATCATAATTACATTACCCAAGATTAAAATGAAGGAGAGAATCCTAGAAGTAGCAAGAGATAAGGAGACAGTTACCTACAAAGGAATTTCCATCAGACTGTCAGCTGATTTCTCAAAAGAGACCTTACAGACAAGAAAGGGCTGGAAAGAAGTATTCAAAGTCATGAAAGGTAAGGACCTACATCCAAGACTGCTCTATTCAGCAAAGTTTTCATTATCCAGCAAAGCTTTCATTTAGAATGGAAGGGCAGATAAAATGCTTCTCAGATAAGGTCAAGTTAGAGGAGTTCATCATCACCTAGCCCTTCTTATATGAAATGTTATAGGGACTTATCTAAGAAAAAGAAGATAAAAAATGTATAGTAAAATAACAGCAAACTCACAATTATTAACTACCACACCTAAAAGAACAGCAAACTAAGCAAACACTAGAACAGGAACAGAACCATAGAAATAGAGATCACATGGAGGGTTATCAACAGAGGAGTGGGAGGAGGAGAGATGGGGAAAAGGTACAGAAAATAAGTAGCATAGAAGGAAGGTAGAAAATAGACAGGGGAAGGGCAAGAATAGTATGGGAAATGTAGAAGCTAAAGAACTTATAAGTATGACACATGGATATGAACTAAAGGGGGGAATGTGGGTGGGAGAGGGTGTGCAGGGTGGAGGGGAGTGAAGGAGGAAATGGGAAAACTGTAATAGCATAATCAATAAAATAAATCTAGAAAGAGTATTTAAAAAAGAAATATCCAGTTGTAACTGCATGCAGATAAGATAGAGTAGAAAAAAAATTTTGTTCATGTCAATGGCTACAGGGAGAGAGCACTGTAAAATAATTTTAAATGATTTGAGGGAATAAAAGACTTAGTAAACTAAGTCAGAAGAGAATCTCCATTTCCTAAAATTGAGAGTAAACTACCTAAATGTGAAACATTAGAGACATTCTCATAAAAGGCAGGGATAAGTCAGAGATGCAGGTTGCAGGTGTCAAATAAACAGAAGGTATGAATATGGAAAAGAAACAGTATCTCTTGATAACATGATTTTCTATTTAGAAGATTCAGAGGAATGGATACATGGATTATTCCAGTGCATAACAGACTGCTGGGCAAGAGTGTACAGAATAACTAAATAGAACATGTAATTCAAAAGTATCTCATTCACCATGGCAACAAAATTCTAAATTCAACTACAAAAAAAGCCTAATAAAATATATAGAAGATCTCTATGAAGGCAATTAAAAAGTATACTGATAGAATTAGATTTTTTAAAGTCCCAAGTAAATGGAGTAGTTTCCATATTCACTTATGGGAAATAGAATATTGAAAGTACATCAATTCTGCTTAAATTATTTACAAATTACTGCTTTACAGGTAGTTGCCAAAAATAGCAAGTAAGCTTGGGATGCTGAATTCTGCTCCCTAAATCAAATGTGGAAAAATATAGAAGGAAGTGGGGGAAGGATTCACAACAAAATCTAAACAACAAAACATAAGAAAACCCTGGGGAAGACAAGATTGGTGAACTGGCACATGGATTTGGTGGAGCAGGGAAATGGGCATGGACTGGCCTTTCAAAAATTATTGTTTTAATAAAATATAAAGAATTCACTAGAAGTAACCCTGGCTGGTGTGGTTCAGCAGATTGAGTGCTGGCCTATAAACCAAAGGGTCTCCAGTTCAATACCCTGTCAGGGTACATGCCTGGGTTGTGGGCCAGGTCCCCATTAGGGGTTTGTGAGAGGCAACCACACATTGATGTTTCTGTCCTTCTCTTTCACCTTCAATTCCCCTCTGCCTAAAAATAAATAAATAAATAAATAAATAAATAAATAAATAAATTTAATAAAACATATACTACACAAAAATGTGAATATCAGAGTAAATCATGACTAGTAAGACTGTAATCAAAAGCAGTTCCAGCTGCTTGCCACTACAAAAGCCAATACTCAAGAGGCAGGTGCTAATGTAAAGGAAAGTGGTTCACTTGCAGATGCCAGCCATCTGGAAGATATGGGATTCATGTCTCAAAGCCCATCTCCTGGAAGATGGGGGACTCTTGTCACAAAGCTCATCTCCATTTGTCATTGGAGGCAGAGGTTTTCTGTAAGGAGGAAAAGGGGAACAGAACAAAGACATCAAGGGAGGGGGTTGCAAAGTTCTGTATGTGCAGACTAACACAGTACATTCCAATAAGGCAAGTGGTGGTCTGGTGTGCATTATTTTGGTTTAGTCATCAAGGATTCGCATCCATCTTCATATCGTCATGACTCTATGGATGAAGGTCAGCAAACCTCCTGGAACTGGGATGCTTGAAGATTGGAGTCTATAACTTTTTAAAGTATATTTTATTGATTATGCTATTACAGTTGTCCCAATTTTTTATACCCTTAATCCCCTTCCACCCTGCAATTGCTACCCTCCAGCAGTCTATAGCTTTTGAAATTAGTTCTTAGGATTTTTATACAAATATTCTGTTTTTCTGCAAGCCACATATTAGTCAGAGTCAGCACTTGCAGAAATAATGTCAAAAGAATGGGGGGGTGGGTTACAATTTCCTACCATTACAATTTTCCACTGTTATAAAATTAGGTAATTGTTCACGAAATAACTTGTGTAGTATATTATACATAAATATATAGGACACAAACATGCATGTGTATATACATATTTATGTAGATGATATATACATATATGGGCATATAAACATATCTAATCTACATTTATGCTACATGTATATATACATATGCATATATATAATATACACAAACTAGGTAGAGACATAAAATGGAATAATTACTATTAATGAGGATCAACCATGAAAAATCATGGAACGAAGGTAGACAGATGATGGTAAATCGACAGAACCTCCCCAAATCCCTGCTGCACTTCATCTTCAGTAAAAAAGAAACTTTTAGGACTTTCAGCCAAGATGGAAGCATGGGTAGACACACTGTGCCTCCTCGCACAACCAAAAACAGGACAACAAACAATTTAAATATATAAAAAAACCAGAACTGACAGAAAGTCAAACTGTATCAAAGTCTGGCAACCAAGGAGTTAAAGAAGAAACATCCATCCAGACTGGTAGGAGGGACTGAGACAGGCAGCTGGGTAGAGAGACTCATGGCAAGGCAGTGGCTGGAGGACCTGAGACGTGGCAGATTGTAGACTGGGCGGTCCCACATTCACGAGCAGATAAACTGGGTGGAGCAAGATAGAATGTTCAACCCAGGGTTCCAGCACGGGAAAACAAGCCTCAAAGCCTCTGACTGAAAACACCTGTGGGGGTTGAGGTGGCAGCGGGAGAAATACCACCCTCACAGGAGTGTTCATTGGAGAGACCCATAGGGTCCTAGAACATATACAAACCCACCCACCGGGAATCAGCACCAGAAAGGCCCAATTTGATTGTGAATAGCTGGGAAAGTGATGGAAAACCAGCAGAGAGCGGAGCAAGCGGCACTGTTCCCTCTCAGACCCCTCCCCCACATACAGAATCACAACACAGTGATGTAGGTTGCCCTGCCCTGGTGAACACCTAAGGCTCCGCCCCTACTACGTAACAAGAGCACCCAGATGAAAAAAAAATGGCCCAAATGAAAGAACAGATTAAAACTCCAGGAAAAATACAACTAAGCAACGAAGAGACAGCCAACCTATCATACGCAGTTCAAAACAGTGGTTATCAGGGTGCTCCAAGAACTCACTAAGTACTTCAACAGCATACAAAAGACCCAGGCAGCACTGAAGGTCACATTATGTGAAATAAAGAAACATCTACAGGGAACCAACAGCAACAGGAAGGAAACCAGGACTCAAATGAATGGTTTAGAGCAGAAGAAAGAAAGAAATATTAAACCAGAACAGAATGAAAAAAGAATTCAAAAAAAATGAAGAGAGGCCTAGGAAATTCCAGGATGTCTTTAACTGTTTCAACATCTGAATCATAGAAGTGCCAGAAGGAGAAGAGGAAGAGCAAGAAATCAAAAACTTATTTGAAAAAATAATGAAGGAGAACTTCCCCAATCTGGCAAAGGAAATAGACTTCCAGGTAATCCAGGAAGCTCAGAGAGACCCAAAGAAGTTGGACCCAAGGAGGAACACACCAAGGCACATCATAATTACATTACCCAAGATGAAAGATAAGGAGAGAATCTTAAAAGCAGCAAGAGAAAAACAGAAAGTTACCTACAAAGGAGTTCCCACTAGACTGTCAGCTAATTTCTCAAAAGAGACCTTACATACAAGAAGGGGCTGGAAAGTATTCAAAGTCATTAAAGACAAGGACCTACACCCAAGATCACTCTATCCAGAAAAGCTTTCATTTACAATGCAAGGGGAGATAAAGTACTCTCCAGATAACGTCAAGTTAAAGGAATTCACCATCACCCAGCCCTTCTTATATGAAATGTTATAGGGACTTATCTAAGAAAAAGAAGATAAAAAAATATGAACACTAAAATGACAACAAACTCACAGCTATTAACAACTGAATCTAAAAAAAATAAGCAAAACAATTAGAACAGGAACAGAACCACAGAAATGGAGATCATATGGAGGGTTATCAGTAGGGGAGTGGGAGGGAGAGAGAGGGGAAAAGGTACAGAGAATAAGTAGTGTAAATGGTAGGTAGAAGATAGACAGGGGAAGGGCAAGAACAGTATGGGAAATGTAGAAGCCAAAGAACTTATATGTATGACCCATGGACATGAACTAAAGGGGGGGAATGCGGGTAGGAGGGGGTGTGCAGGGTGGAGGGAAATAAAGGGGGGAATGGGACAACTGTAATAGCATAATCAATAAATTATATTTTTAAAACAGAAAAGAAACCTTTAGAACACACAGTCTCCAAAGTGCAATCCTGTGTGGTGAAGAGACACCATAAGAAGGGGGAGGCAGCTCTTCTCTGACTCATCCCCCCATAGCCCTATGCACTGTTGTGGCACTACAGCAGCATTGCTGAATAGTTCTGGCAGAAGCAGTATGACCCACAAAACCTAGGAAAACCACACAATAAGATTGCCAACCCCTGCTCTATATAACTCTTGAAATTAGGTTGTGCGAGACCACCAATAGTGCTATTCTTTTTCAAAATTCGTTTGGCTTATTTTAGTTCTTTGCCTTTCCATAAAAGCATTCTTCACTTACATTTCACACTCAGCCTTTTAATAATTTCTGAAAAAAACTCACTGTGGAATTTGAAAAAAAAATATTGCAGTACCATTCACATAACACAAAATTAACCCTTTTCACTTGAACAACTCAGTGGCATTAGTTGTGCAACCAGGACCCTCTACCCAGTTCCAAAACATTTCTTCACTCCAAATGGAAAACCCTTACCCATTAAGCAGTTTCTCTCCATTCCCCTTTGCCCCAAGCCCCTGGCAATTACTAATCTGCAGTCTGTCTCTGTGGGTTTATTGATTCTGAATCTTTCATATAAATGGAATCATACGATACACGGCCTTTTGTGTCTGGCATCTTTCACGTAGTATAATGTTTTTGAGATTCATCCATGTTATCGTGTGTACCAGACTTCATTTCTTTTTATGGATGAATAATATTCTGTTGTATATATATGCCACAATATGTCTCCTCATTCATCCACTGATGGCAATTAATGCAGTTTCCACCTCTTGGCTATTATGAATAGTGTTACTATAAACATGAGTGTACAAGTGCTTTTTTAAGTCTATTTTCAAGTCTTTTGGGAATGGAATTGAGGGGTCATGGTGTTTAAGTTTAACCTATGTTTAAGTTTTTTGAAGAACTGCCAAACCGTTTTCTTCCTGCTGTGACTTTTGCTGTGATTGTGATGAATCTAAAGAACAATGTGAGGATAATTGACATCTTAATATTGAGTCTTGTGATTTATGAAAATAATGTATCTATTTACCTCTCTTTTGATACTCTAATAATTGTTTTTGTAGTGTTCAGCATACACATCTCACACATATCTTGTTAAACTTATGCTAAAAATTTCATTTCATGTTTTCTGGCTCTATTATAAATGATATTGATTTTTTCCAATTTTCACTTTTAAAATCAAAGATAGTATATATATATGTATATGTATATATATATATTTGTATATACTATATGTATATGCTATAAATATATATATATTTGTATATACTATATGTATATGCTATAAATATATATATGTATATAAAAAAATATATATATATAATATGACATTCCTGTATTGTCCTTGTGTCTAGTGACCTTGATAAGTTCAATTAGCAATTTCCCAATTCATTTATTTTACACAGAGGGGAAGGGAGGGAGAAACAGAGGGAGAGAAACATCAATGTGTGGTTGCCTCTCACATGCCCCCTACTGGGGACTTGACCTGACCCACAGCCCAGGCATGTGCCCTGACTGGGAATCGAACCGGCAACCCTGCTGTCCTCAGGCTGGCACTCAATCTACTGAGCCACACCAGCCAGGGCTCAATTAGGAGTTTTTATGTATAGACTTCAATGTCATCTGCTAATAGGGACCATTTTGGTTTTTATTTTACTATCTGCACACCTTTTTATGTTTTGTTCTTGCTTTATCACACTGGCCCAGACTTCCATATTTTTATATGGTTTGAAAGAGTTTACCTAAGATTGGATATCGTAGACTCTTCCCAATCTTAGAGAAAAATAATCCAATCTTTCATCATCAAGTACGATGTTAGCTTTAGGGTGTTTTGTTTGTTTGTTTGCTTTTTTGTATTTGAATCAAGGATCAAAAGCCTTAGGGATGTCCAGGCCAAAAATTACTCACACAGAAGCAAACATTCTAAGTAAATTAATAGCATATTCAACATAGCAGTGAATTAAATGAACAAAGAGTCTAAGTCTGTTTGGCCTGCTATATGAAAATTCTACAGACTGGGTGGCTTATAACCAATAGAAATTTATTTGTTGGGGGGGTGGAAGTCTGAGACTAGGGTACCAGTTTGGTGAGTGTCTTCTTCTGGGTCATTGACTTCTCATTGTGTCTCACATGGTGGAAGAAGCTAGGGATCTCCCTGGAACCCCCTTTTGTAAGGCACTAATCCCATTCACGAGGGTTCTACCATCATGACCTAAGCACCGCCCAAAGGTCCAATTTTCAAATACTATCACAAGAGGCATTGGAATTTCAAATATGAATTTAAAGGGGACACAAACATTCAGACAAGAGCACAGGCTGTTTTCAATGAATGAAAATAAGATTTAACATTAGAAAATATTTCCATGTGTATTTCCCTGCATTAACAAATTTGCAAAGAGAAACCATTTGATCACATCTACGGATATAGGGGAAAAAAAAACCCTTTGAGTGATATTCAACATGACTTTATAATAAAATCATTTAGCAAAATCAGATGAGAGGGGAATTTCCCTTTCTTAAAGTTGGCAGAAAATAAACTGAAAATAAGAAATGTTAGGAGCATTCTTGTCAGGCATAAGTTGTACGTATATACTGTCACCTCTACTTTTTGAAGCTTCACTGAAATATAAAGCCAGAGCGATGGATATCAAAATAAAGAAGTTCGTATATTGAAAGAATTAACATTTAGCGTTACAACGTGACCAACTATCTAGCAAATTCAAAGGAATAGGCCCATGCAACAGCCAAAGTAATAGAAGACTTCAGAAAAAAATAGTGGATGGAAGATCACCAGAGCAAAATCAAGAACCTTGCCATGCAAAAAGCCGTAAGTATTTAAAACACGTAATAGGAAATGCCCCCATTTACAACTGCAACAAAATTTAAATTACCTAAGAAGAAGCCTAACAAAAAATCTAGAAGGTCTTTATGGAGGCAATTATGCAAGTTTACTGATAGATTCAAACTGAAGAGTTCCTAAATAAATAGAACCTTGGGCTTCTGCCTTCTGTTCGAAAATCTACCCTGGAAAGCTATAGGAGAGAGAATGAAATTTTAAAATATGTATATGGACAATGTAATCTAAACAACAAAACAGGAGAAACCCTTGGGGAAGATTGAAGACAGTGGTGAGCTGTTATTTGTGTTTGGGGTGGTGGTCGTGGGAAGTTAGGAGGGTCTGCAGCCTGCATAGGTGCAGATGACCGGATGGGAAGGAGGAAAAGTTTAAACTTCTGCCCCTACTTCATTGTGGATATTGGAGGCAACAGATCAGACCATAGATGCCAGTATCTCTGGGGGTGATACCAGCACAGCAGGAATGATGGGACGATCGAGCAAGTAGGACCCCAGAGTCTGTGTCAATAACACCTGAAATCACCTTAGTGGGTGAGGACAGAACTTTTTTCAAATTTACCATTTTAATAAAAGATAAAGGCTGGACTATAAATAGAGTGTCAAGATCAGAGGAAATCAGGCAGAGTAACGATGGGTATGCCTTTAACTTCCTTTAACTTGGCGAGATGCAAAATTTATCTCTGACTCTGGATGAGGTTTTGAGAAAATGAAAGCCAGTCTCCTGGACTACAAAACATTAGATACTTCAAAAGAACAGGACTCTCCCCATTTCCCGTTGCCCATCTGTGGATGATACTGGCCAGCAGTATCCATCTCGGCTGCGGATGCTCGTGGAAACATGCTAAAAACATACACAGAGACAACCAGGTCCTGTGGGGGAATAGGGACAGAAGGGCCACTCCTCACGTGGGGAGCACCTTTGGCCACCCTCTCTCCTGGAGGGTGCTGTGGCCACTCCTCACGTGGGGAGCGCCCCGTGTCCATACCCAAGAAGGTTTTTATTGAGAAAGCAGACTTAGTTTGTGGATTCACAGTCTGGCAGAAAAGATCAAAAGATGTAGTGGGGGCAGGACTCCTGCTGAGAATCCAGGCAAGGTTTGGGGTTTTTAATATGTGAAAGAGGTACAGGTTCCAAAAGTTTCCTGCCTGTGCTTTTAAATTCCAAGATAATAACATCCTCCAGCAAACAGATCTCACAGGATCTTGCATATTCTATGTCCCAGGCCTGATTACCCCGGGGGGTCCGCTGTTTCCGGTCTGGGCTGTTTTGCCCCTGCAGGTCTCAGAAGACAAAGGCAGCCAGGAGACTTGGATTTCTCACATCCAAGAGCAAAGACTCAGGCTTTGACAAAGCCAAAGAGGGCAGGGGTTAATGTCTGATCACCCCTTCATTTCCACAGCCCCGTGAGTCTTGTCCTTGTCATTCCTTCGTGAACGCGTCTGTCTTAGATTCATTCTCTATCCAAGAGAATTGTTACCCGTTATTGACTGTCGTTCAAGCATGAGGAATGAGGCATATGAACAGGCAGCATTCATGCCAGGGAAATAAGTTTTGTCTCCTTCAGTGGCTCCTGGTCCGGAGGTCTTTCACTCAGCCTAAGTCACGGGGGGTTACAGCTTCCTGAGACCAGGAAAGGTGGCCCGCAACACCCATCATCTTCCACGCAGGAAATAAATCCTTTAGAACAAAATGTTTCAAAAATCTGTATGGTGCATTTACAGAATGGAATACTATGCTGCAGAAAGAAAGAAGGAGCTCCTACCCTCCATGACAGCATGGATGGAACTGGAGAGCATTATGCTAAGTCAAATAAGTCAGGTGGTGAAGGACAAATACCACATGGTCTCACCTATAAGTGAAACCTAATCAACAAAATAGACAAGCAAGCAAAACATAACCAGAGACATTGAAATAAAACACAAACTGACAGTAACCAGATGGGAGGAAGGAGGAAATAAGGGGGAGGAGGGGAATGGTCATCAAGGAACATGTATAAAGAACACATGGACAAAGCCAAAGGGGGGTAGGATTGAGGATGGGAGGTGTGGGTGGGTGGAGCGGGGGGAGAGTGGTGGGGGTAAACTGGACACAACTGTACTTGAACAACAACAAAAAAAGGAAAGAATACTTCACAGGAAAAATAATCTGGCGTCCTGGTAAACAGAAGCTATGAGAATCGGAGTTCTTCTCTAACCCTGCCCCACTGTCCTGGGCACTGCATTTCCCCCAGTGGCACCTGTGAGGAAACTACAGTGGTATCTACAAGTGTGGTGATGACCTTTCACAGTAAGGACTGTGGGATCCACCCGCCACAGAAAAGAGGGGTGTGCAGAACCCAGGTCTGCTGCTACTGTCAGCTTTGGGGGCGGAGGGCTCCAGGCAGGGCTGTTAAGCTGAGCACTCCCAATCCCCACCACTTCAGGGAACTGGGGGAGGCTGAGCTTTGGTCTGAGGGGCACAGGGTCAGGTCCGCAGAGGGCAGGGGGCCCACGTTCCTTCGTCCCTTCGGGTCAAGGTGAGGACCAGAGGAAAGACAGCATGTTCCCCTCGGAATGGATTCCAGCTCCACTCCTGCTCTCAGCACTGGGGGCCCCAGATATGTTTTCCGCATGTGACCTCCAGTGAGTCCTGCACGGGAAGTCCGAGAGAGGTGAGGGCTGCCTCTGGGAGGCCCACTTCTGGTCCTTAGAGGGAAGGAATCCAGTCCGGCACAGATTGAAAGTATGAACCCTGAAGAAGGACTGAGAGCCGCTCCCCACCCCATCGCAGAACCCAGGTTAGCCCCCTGCTGTCAGCACTGAGAGTCCTGGGGCTGGGTTGTCTGGTTGAGTACTATTTCCCACAACCCACCTGCCCCCACCTCCTCAGGAGAGCAAGACAAGGTCTGAGGGGAGCAACCTCAGAGGCGCAGGGGGCAGGGCCCCGACTCTGCCTGGAATCTAGGCGAGAGCCAGAGGGAGGCCTGGAGGACCCCCACGAAATCCATCTCAGTCTCTGCCAGCAGTCCTGGGAATCTCTGGGCTTGGTGCCCTGATGTGACGTCCACACTTCACCTGGGGGTCTCAAGGCATTGAGGGCCTAGGTCTGAGTGGCTCGGCCTCCTGCTTAACAGAAGGAGGTTCCCAGGACCTGCCAGGGCTCAAGGTGAGAACCGGGAGGGAAGACAAAGGGACTCTGAACCCTAGAACAGTCAGTCCTGGGAGGCCCAGTGGGCAGGATGAGCAGAAACGGTGATTCATAACTTCCATGTCTTCTGGTTCTGACACTCCGGGGGCTCTGTGTAAGGGCTCAGACTCTCAGGTCTGCAGAGGGTGTGCCCAGGACATGACCAGAGTCAACTGTGAAGACCCTGAGGGAGACGGCGGGCGCCTGGGCCCCTGAGCGGTATCAATCTGGCAGGTCTCAGGGGGCAAGGTGGGAGGGTTGGGTGGGGGGATGACCACACAAGGTGTTTTCTGATTTCTGCATCGAGTCTGAGAGACCCTGGGGGGAGGGGCGGTGGTATAAAGAGCTGGGCTTCAGGTAGCAGAGCAGAGGACCCCAGGTCCTGCTGATGTCAACTTGAGGACCTTGAGGGGAAAATAGGTGACCCTAGACACTGGAATGAAGTCCTGGGAGGCTGAGTGGGTGGAGCATCCACAGGTAGCATTTCCTGACTTCTGTATCCAGGTCTGAGAGACTGTGGGGTCCCGTGTAAGGAGCAAAGCCACAGGTCGGCTCAGGGGACCCTGGACTCCACAACCTAGGGGACCCCATAAAAGCCCACCTCTGCTCTCAGCCATGGGAGCTCTCCATAGCAAATGACCAAGTGCAGCATTTCCTGACTTCCGTATGTATCCAGGTCTGAGTGAGACTTGGGACTTGATGAAAATTGTAGGGCCTCAGGTCCACAGAGGGGATACAGAGGTACTGCCCAGGAGTCACGTGGCACTTCCTCACTTTTGCATCTGTTTCTGAGAGGCTCTGGGGGTTTGGTGTAAGGAGCAGAGCCTCAGGTGAGCAGGGGGTGGGCCCAGGACCTGCCAGAGTCAAGGTGGGGACCCTGAGGGAAAACTGAGGGGATCAAGGACCCCTAAACAGAAAGGAGTCCACAGAAGGCTTCACTGCTGAAAGTCTTGGGAGGCTCAACGATGAATGAGCACCCAGAGAAGACACCACAGAAGCCCATACCTGATGTCAGCCTTGGGAATTCAGGGGGAGGAATGACACATGCAGCAGAGGGGAGGACCCAGGTCCTGCCATTGTCAAGGTGAGGAGGATACAAAGGGAGGACTGAGGGACTCTGGACCCTACAGTAGAGAGGAGCCTGCATAACCCCTACTGTGAACCCTGGGAGGCCCCAGGCCCGATGACCACATGCTTTGTTCCTGACTTGGGCATCTGTTTGTGAAAGAATGAGGACTTGGTAAAAGGAGCAGGCCCTCAGGTTATTAGAGGGGAGAGTTCAGGTCCCGCTGAGAGTCAAGGTGAGGACCCCGAGGGAAGACTAGGGGCCTCTGGCACCTGAGTTCTGAAGGGTCAGGCTCCAGGCAGGCAGAGGAATGGAGCCCAGGCTTTGCCAGGACACAAGGTAAGGACTCCAGGTAGGACTTAGGAAGACCCCTAGCAAACCTTGAAGGGATCCCACTGTTCCCTCTCCCTGCCATCAACACAGGGAAAGCCGCACAGCAGGGCTGTTGGTGTGGGTTGCTTCCAGACTTCTGCCTGAGGAGTGGCAAAGGAAGGTGAGGGCATTGTCCTGAAGGGCCTGGATGCAAGTGCCAGTAGTCAAATTGTGGGGGGTTTTGAGGCAAGATGAGGGCACCTCCCACCCCAGCAAAACAGAGACCAGCTGGCTCAGGCCTTGCTGGCACAGCTAGCTGGGTTGCTCAGGGCATGATAGTGGATGTGATGTGTCCTGAAGTCCACCTTGGAGTTCTCAGGGAGATGAGGGCATTCGGTCTGAGGGGATGTAGCTGAGGTGATGAGAGGGAGGGGTCCAAGGCCCTATGGGCTTCAAGGTGAGAACCCTCAGGGAGGACTGAGAGGGCTCCACCCTAGGCAGAAACGTTGCCAACTCTCACACACCAGAAAACCCCCAGCAGCCAGCCCTGGGAGGCCTGGAGGATATCAGGAAGAGACTCCTCCCCCCACTTTCTCCTTGTGAAGGGGGTGTCTGCAAGAGGGTGGCCTTGGCTTGCAGTAGGCATTCTCAGTTCAGCAAAAAGGAAAGGTCCCAGGCCCTCCATGAGTAAGCATGGTTTCCTTGGGGAGGACTGAGGCTACCACCCTTCAAACAAAAGGGAAGCCTGAAACCCACTCTGTGTTGCCGTCAGTCTTGGGAAACCCCTGGCATGGGTCTGTGGAGGTGGTTCCACCTCGATCCTGTCCCAGGGCACTCGGGAAGTTGAGAGCTTTGGTCAGAAAGGACGACCAGTTCGTGAAAAGAAGGGCCGAGTTTTTACCAGGGTCGGGAAGGGTCTGAACCCTTCCTTGGTGATCTGCACAGATACATTTAACATTAATGAAAATTTATGAAGATGGAGTTGATGATATGAAGTGTACCATTAATAAAGCCTGGGTACATTCAAAGCAAGAGAGAAGCAAGCCAAAGGAGACACATAATTTTGAGACTTTAAAGTGCTTTTGGGAACTGTGATGAGGAAATATTGATGTTTCCAAGTAAAGGCATTTTGGTGAGCTGCACAGATGATTTAACAGATAATGTTACAGAGCCTTCTTCTAAGTAAAGGCAATGAATTCTCCCACTGGTGGGTTTATTTAAATAAAATATGCTGTGTTTTAAAAAGTAAGAGACCCCACAGCATCAATCAGTCCCCCTGTCCTAACCATCGGGAGTCCCCAAGCAGGGGTGCCTGGATGTGACATGCTCTCCCTTTCCACATGCTTGCTTCTTCTGACAGGTTCTCACTGAGGGTAGTTAGTCAGGGTGATTTCTGGTCATCAGGAGTTCTGTCCATGCCCAGCCAGGAAGAAAGGCAAGCATCTTGAGGACAGACTAAGGGGACACTCTACTCAGAACAGATGGACCCAGGCCCTGCTGTCAGTCATGGTGGAACCTGTGCAGACTGGGGAACAGATGGGCCTCCTGTTCACATTTGTCTCAGAGCTCCCAGGAAGGTGAGGCCCTTAGTCTGAGAGGACAATGTCCTCGGGGTGTATACTTGCTCAACAGAGAGAGGAGTCCCAGGTTCTGCCAAGAATCAAGGTGAGGACCCAGAAGGGGGAGTGGGGGTGTCCCAATTTTCAGAACAAGAGTGGGCTCCACAGAAATCTGCCTTGCTCTGAGTGTTATCCCTGAAGGCCCCAGGCAGTGCTGTCAGCCTGAGCCCCTTCTCATTTTCAGATCGGTCCTCTCAGGGAGAGGAGGGCTTTGGTCTGAAGGTCTGGACTCAGGTCAACTGGGGCAGGATTCCAGGACTTGCCAAGAATCAAGGTGAAGAACGAGGGGAACCAGAGCACATGGGAACCAAGATCTACCCAACCCCTTCTGTCAGCCATGGGGAAACTCAGAATGGTGCATGGAATGGCTCAACTCACTTCCTCTTCTGGTATCTATTGGAGGTGCAGCCTAAGTCTAAGTAGAGTGAGCTCACTCAGCAGAGTGAGTTGTCTGAGACCCTGCAGGGTGTCCTGGTGAGGAAATGATTGGAACCTTAGCCCAAGATAGATGGACCCAAAACTTTGGTCACTTCTTCTTGATCCCATGGGAGGCTCTGGGCAGGTGTGACCAGATGTGGAGCCCCCTCATTTTCTTCTCTTCGGGGTCAGGGAAGTGTGGTCTTGTTCTGAGAGTTTAGTCTCAGGCCAGCGGGAGGCAAGTGAGGGGCCAGGCCCTGGCAGGGGAAAGGTGAGGATCCTGAGTGTGCAAGGAAAGGACCACCCACCCAGGACAGAGGGGACCGCACAGAGTTCCACCACCACTCCTGTCAGCACTGAGATCCCAGGTCTGTGCTTGCCATCTGCATGCTGAGGTGCTGCTTCGTTTCCTCTTACTGGGGTTCCAACTTCCAGGAGGTAAAAAATTTTGTCTGGGCTACATATTCTCAGGTCACAGAGCAGTGGAAGGCCCGGCAGTGCCAGGAGTGTAGGTGAGGTGTCCACCCTGATTATGATTATGTACACAGGGATTTCCCCCCACACCAGATCAGAGGGGATCCCACAGCACCTGACACCTCCATGCCCCATCGTCAGCCCCAGAACTGTGGGCTCGGCCTTCTGTACACAGAGCAGTCATTTCACTTCCTACTTCAGGTTTTTAGTTCTTCAGTCTGATCAGGAGTGACCCCTGTGAGGCCCGAAAGCAACCGTAAAGTGGGGGCCTGTAAGTTGCCTTTGTCAGGGCCGCCTAGGGTGTGTTTCTCAGGTGACACTTCTCTCACTCCCTCTCTCCCACAGGCCCGTGGGCCCCCCATCATCCACCTTCTTCCCACACTCCAATAGCTGTCCCACCAAGAGTCACCATGCATTGCCATCAAATGAGTGAGCTCTGCAAGCTTGAGGAAGACCATCAGGACCCCAGAGGGGCCCAGGTGGAGGAGCAGCTGTTTTGGGGATGCAGAAGAGGAGGCTGTGTCTCCCTCCTCCTTAGCTTCCTCCCCCTCAATCCTGTTTCCATCCTGCACTAGAGGGGTGGCTGCTGCTGAGACACCAAGTCCTCTCCAGAGTCCTCCAGGTGCCTGACCTCCCCTCTGTGCCATGACAGCCCCTCCATGGAGCCAATATGAAGATGAGGGCTCCAGCAGCCAAGAAAAGGAGGTGCCCAGCACGTGGGAGGTCCCAGAAGATGCCAATTCCATGCATAGCCCCGCAGTTGAAGATGACAGAAATGGTAGAGTTCCTGCTCCTGAAGTGTCATTTAAAGAAGCCCACCACAGAGGCAGAAATTCTGAGTAGCATCATCAGAGAGTACCAGGACCACTTCCCTGAGATCCTGAGCCAAGACTTGAAGTGCATGCAGCTTGTATTTGCCATCGAAGTGAAGGAAGTGGGCCCCAATGAGCACCCCTCTGTCCTGGTCAGCACTCTGGACCTCACCTTTGATGAGATGGTGAGCGATGGGCACAGATTTCCCAACACTGGCCTCCTGGTCACACTTCCATGGGTGATCGCCATGGAGGGCGATTGTGCCACTGAGGAGGAAGTCTGGGAGGCGCTGGATGTCATGGGCATGCATGATGGGAAGGAGCACTGGATCTATGGGGAGTGCAGGGAGCTCGTCACCAAAGTGTGGGTGCAGGAAAAGTACCTGGTGTACCGGCAGGTGCCCAGTAAGCGATCCTGCATGTTCCGAGTTTCTGTGGGGTCCCAGGGTCCATGCTGAAACCAGCAAGTTGAAAGCCCTCAAATTTTTGGTCAGAGTTAATGCCAGGGATCCCAGTGCCTTCCCTTCTCTGTCTGAAGGGACTGAGAGTGATGAGGAAGAGGGGGCCTGAGCCAGAGTTGCATACAGGCGCGTTTCAGGCCCATGTTCAGTAGCTTCGCTCGCTTGGTATGAAGTGGGGCTCATTCTCCACTTTGTGATTGAGGAGTGAGCAGTCAGAGTTCTAGGTAGTGAGGCTAAGGGCGAGTTGGGGGAATAAGAGCTGTAGCACCATTTGATTTCTGTTCTCTGTGATAACTTAGAATTTGATCTTTGTTTCCTTTGGGAACTTTCCATATATCGTTCCTTTTAATAGAAGGTTTAATAACCTTCAACATCAAAGTTTGTGAATGACATTGCTCACACCATATATTTGTGTTTGTCCAAGTTTGTGATCCTGAAGGAGATAACATGGCATTAGAACAGCATTTCCATGGAACTATGAAATAACTCAGCAGTTCAGTCAATGGAGTCAAGAAATAAAGAAATAAAAGCAAAGGGTTGTTAGTTCTTGCTTCTTATCCCTTCTCGTCTGTCATACTATGAGACATTATTTAAGTATCCTTGGATTTGCTTGGTTCATTCATGGTGGGGTGAGAAATGTGAGACTTCCGCAATAGTGTCAACAATAAAATTAACTAGTTGTTAGTTAGTTAGTTAAAAAGAAAAGAAAGAAAGAAAGTGGAGACATTTCATCTGAATAAAGATGACCCCTGCTCAGTGGTTCATTCACTCCCCAGACATTCAGTGAGCCTCTGTCCTCTGAAGGCCCTGTGCAAGTAGTGGTGACACGAGCATAAGCAGGACATACCCACCTACAGAATGACAGTGTGGGAGCCACAGTCATATAAGGAAAGTGATGGGGTGTCCCCTAAGTCCATGATATCCCCGCTCTTCCCAGCCCATGGCCCACCTTCTACGTCACAGATCATTTCTCTTCTCAGTACTATGCATGACATCTCTCAAGACAAACAAATAGCAGGACCCTGAGGCCCAGGTAGTAAAAGCAGGCCTAAGGAAGGAAGGTGGCAATGAGAATCAAACACAATTTGGGGATTGTCTGAGGCATGTTGAGAGGTGAGTCTGCCAGGTGCCGGCATTTCTGACCAGTCCTGGCACTTTCCCTCACGACAGCACCTTTCTCCTGGCCTTTCCCCATGTCCCCTCCTGTCCAACACTGGAACCTGGTATGCTGACATGCTCATCCCTGCCATCTCCTCTGAAGGCTGCACAGATCTCCTGCCCTCGCCCTGACACAGAGGCTTCCTACTCCCTGCAGGAGCCCCCTGCTCTCCCATAGCTCACCCTCGATCCTGTCTGGTAGCCACAGCCCTTTAAGTGGAAAGTGTTACTTTAGAACCTGATATTTAGATACCTTGTCATCCCTCCTTGGGACTCTTCCAATGCAGTCTCTGTTTTCCAGATGGGCTGTGAGCACAGTTTGATTGTGCCTATATTCTACTGGGCCTTTGGATAGAACCCTGAAGATACACAGAGGATTTATGAAGCCACCCCCAGGGCTTGTAGTAGGAGTTTAATGGGATTCTTATCTGAAGCTGGGAGCTGAACATGTGCACAGATGAAAGAGCTTATTTAGCTGGCCAGAAATTAATGCCTCAATATAAATGGTAGATGAGGAGCAAACATGGACTGAAACCTAATTTCTTCTAAAAATATTTAACATCGCTCCCCCCCGCCCCACCACGGAATCCTCCTAGGAGGTGAGAAATGGTTCCTTGGTGGACTTGTTAGGTGAAATTTAAAAAGAAAAAAAAATAATTAGCCACCCTCCCTCTGTCTCTTGTCTGGTCCCTGCCCCACAGGAAAGTTGTGTCTTTTTCAGTGAGTCTAAATGCACCTGTGCAGGTGTTCGGGCAAGTTCACTCATATGGAGGGTAGCAGAGACTCACAGGTTAAAAAGTTACCCATGCATCCGAAGGGAGGAGAGCATTCTCAGCCAACTGATACTATAGACAATATTACAGTATTGCAAAGGGAAGTGAAGAAAGGCACTATTGAGTGAAGAAGGGGAACCCTCCCTGAGGAGATTTACATGACCCTCTTACAGTTAGATGTGGTTCTGTATTTGAAGGCATCTGTCACATAGTAGGCACTTAAAAACTCAGAGACTTTCAAGAGAAATCTGACCACAGGAAGTCCTCCAAGCAATGAGGATGGTTGTCGTCACAAGCAATTACAATGGTTGCTTTCTTATGAGCACCGACAATGTGACAGTGCATGGGAGGGACTTCAGTGCCCACCCATTTCTTCTCTTGCTCTCCTTCCTGAACAAGGTGCATGCTACATTGCCAGTCCACTTGTAGTTAGGAAGGGCCATGTGACAACCCTTTGCCACTGAGACATGATCGGAAGCATCGTTTATCACATCCACACATTTGACAGCCAGTATGCCAGTTCCGTGCTCTCTCCCTCAGTTCACCAGCAAATATGGTGGCTCCATATTGAGATGCAGCCTGGATCCGTGGTCACCTAGATCAGGGGGCCCCTGCCAAACCGCATCAGAATGTATTTCTGTTCTACTATTTCCATCATTAGGTTTATATAAATGTTTTGTAATATAAAGACTACTATGTACTGCATGGATTCTTATTGCAAAAAAACTCTAATAACAGATAAATCAGTTTCCCCCTTTTCAAAATTCCTCCCCAATTCAGCCCCCTCCTCAGAGGTCACCACAAATGACATGATGGTATATATGATTTCAAAGCTTATACTAGCTTTTTTCATACACAGATGTGCTGTGAAACATGAGGCATTACCCATGATGTACATATCGATCCGTCGCATGCCTTCACTGCTTAATAATTTGGAAACAGGACATTCCCGTGACAGCACACATAGACCTTCCTCACTTTTGCAAGAAAAACAATCAACCCTATTCAAAAGTGAGCAATGGAATCAAACAGACATTTCTCCAGAGAAGATGTTCACATGACAATGAGCAAATCAAAAGATGCACCATATTACTAATCCAAGAAAAAAATACAATCAGGAAATCATAAGTGTTAGCAAAGATTGGGAGAAATTGGAACCCCTGTGCACTGTTGGTGGGGCTGTAAATTGACACAGGCACCTTGGAAAACAGTATGGTGTCTCCTCAAAAATGAAAAACAATTACCATATGATCCAGTGATCCTACCCTCTGAGTATATGCTCTCCAAAATTGAAATCTGGGCCTCCAAATGAGATTTGTACACCCATGTCCACGGCAGCATAGCTCATGATAGCTAAAATGTGAAAGCAAACCAAGCATCTATCAATAGACAAATGGATATGCAAAATGTGATTTAATGGAATGTTATTCAGCCTCCAAAAGAAAGAAAATTCTGACATACGCTGCAACACAGATGAGCCTTGAGGACATTATGCTAAGGGGAAGAAGCCAGACACAAAAACACAAATGCTGTGTGATCCCCTGATATGAGGTACTTTATTCAAATTCCTACAGGTGGAAAGTAGAAAGGTAGGTGCCAGGGACTGAGGAGAAGGGGCAATGAAGGGTTATGGTTTAATGGGACTAGAGCTTCAGTTTTGCAAGAAGGAAAGAATTCTGGAGATGGGTGGTGGTGATGGTTGCACAACAAAAAGAATCGTACTTAATAGCACTGTGCTGTACATTTAAAAACGGTTAGGATGGCAAATTTTATGTTTTGTGTATTTTACCACCATAAGAAAACATATTTTATTTAAAAATCACACAGTGTGACAGAAATAAACAGCGTCTTTGATCGCCTCATCAACAGACTGGACACAAGTGGGGACACGATGAGCAAGCTTGAAGATATGTCAACAGAAACCTCCAAAACTGAAATGTGAAGAGAACAAAGAATGAAAATGGTGGGAGTACATATCCAAGAAATGCTGGACCAGTACAAAAGTTATAAGGTATGCATAAGTGGAAGAGGAGAAAAGGAGAAAAGAGAAAGAAACAGGAAAAATATTTCAGGTGCCAATGGCAGAGGATGTGCCAAAATCAATTAGTGACATGAAACCACACACTCAGGAAGCTCAGAAAACACCAAGTAGGATCAACAACAACAACAAAACATCTGCTTTAGGCATATCATATTCAAAGTGCAGGAAATCAAAGAGAAAGGAAACTTAATAGAAGCCGAGTTAACCAAAAGTGTGAGAGGAATCCAACTCTGTTACTTCTCTGCCTGTGCCCCTGCCACTTGGCCAGCGAGCCAGATCCATGGGAGGGAAGTGCACAGTAGTGTGGGGAGTCTAGCTTTGAGCTAGAGGACCAGAAGGGGGTCTCCTGGGAGCCAGGGAGAGTGGTGAAGGCAGGCAGTTCCAAACAGTTTGGGCTGTCCGTGACCAGTCTGGATGACCTGCACAGGTGTTGTGTGTGGAAAGTGCCAGAGCTGGGCCCACCCAGGTGTGTCCTAGTCAGCACTGTGAGGTGTGCTCCCAGGCTCAGCAAGTCCATTTGGATTCCTGGCACTTGCAAAAGCAGCAAAGCGAGTTTTCCTCAGGAGGACAAAAGCTTCCAGGACCAGTTCTGGAAAATCTAGATCCTTAAGCCCTCCCCAGGTGTTGGGTTTCATTTTTCCTGCATCCTTACTCAGTCAGCAAACTTTACATTGTTATCTTCCCCCAATTGTCCTCTCTTCTCCCCTAGTCTGCTTCAACTGGAAGGGTCGTATGCAGGAGGAACAAAAAAGTATTATCCTCAAACGTTGTCATTCAGGTGAACCAGAAAAAACATGTCATGTTCCAGAAGTGGCCAGGATGAAATTCTGAATTTTCCACAGTTTCAAAATGGGTTTCCATAACCCTTTTCATCCCGCCTGCTTCTCCATTGAGGGGTAGGGAAAAGGGCAATGCCTTTCTGGAGACTGCTCAGTGAGTACTGGTGTGAGCACCAGGAGAGAGGTGAGGAAGCAGACAATCAGTCCTGGTTGCAAACTGCAACTCATCGGGCCAGACTACCAGTCCTGCACAACAAATCAGTGCAGAAGACCCTCCTGAGAGGGGGTCCAAGTCAGAGTGCACGGAGGGCTCCCAGTCACTGTGAGGGGTCCTGTCACCACATGAAGCCTCCACAGGCATCTGGAGTGAGGAGTGCAATTGTCTGCATCAGAAATGCAGTGTCCCGGACCAATCCTGACTCACTGGGTCCCATGAGAGATCAAGCCCTTCATCCCCGACATCTACAAGGGACCCAGATGGCACAGGACAGCACTCGGGATGTCTTGACAGATTCAGCCTCCACAGAGAGGTATCCCAAATCTGCAATAGTGCCACAGTCCAGAGCCCGTTCAACTGAGCTTTGCTGGCTTCCATTCAACACCCGACCTGCTGAAGCTGAAACAGCCTTTAGTGGACAGTTTCAGGTTGCAGATTAGAGTGAAAGGCCTTTGTGAGTTTGGGGTCCCAAAACTCAAGGGTTTATTTTCCTGCCTTGTCAGCCTTTAAGTCCCTCCCCAGTGGACCCCTGAAAACCATGCACCTGAGGTCCGATAACCCCGGCCTCTCAGGGGCAGCCATGTGATTGCAAGAGAGCTCATTAGCAAACACTAGGGTTCCAGCGGTTGGGGCCTGATCAGGAAAGAGACATCACCAGGAGAGGCAGCAATACACAAGGAGCTTTGCTGCATGGGGCCTGAACTGGGCTGAGGTAGAGGGGAGTCCCTCACAGCAGGAGTCCCTCCATGGGTTTCAGGGCCAGGAGGGCACAGTCTAGAAGGGAGTGCTGTGGTCTCAATGTTTGTGTGCCCCCTAGAAGGCTGATGTTGAAACACTAACTCCCAAAGATGACGGCATTAGGAGGTTGGCCCTTTGGGAGGTGCTTATGTCATGAGGGCTGAGCCCTCAGGGGTGGGAGTAGCACCTTATAAAGGGGCTCCAGAGAGATCCCAGCTCTTTCCACCATGTGAGGACACAGAGAGGAAGGCCCTCACTGTAGCATGCTGGCACCTTAATCTTGGACTTCCAGCCTCCAGAACAGTGTGAAATAAATTTCTGTAGTTGGTAAGTGACTCAATCTGTGGTGTTTTGTTATGGCAGCCTGATTGGACTAAAGGAGAAGGGCGAGGGAACAGCTGGAGGAGTGGCATTGGAGAGCGGCTCTGTGTCCAAGTGATGTTGCTCAGCAGCTCCAGGGAGTGGCCTGGCGTCTTAGAACCACAAAGCTCTATCTTACCTATGCTCAGAAGCTCGGCTATCCCCAGGGGCCCCATAGCCCAGAGCTCAGCACATTCTCTATGGCTGCAAGGCTGTGCAGAAGCAACAGACTAAGACTCTGAGAGGCCACTTAATGTCAAACAGATATATTTTCTCCCGGAATGACTAAAATGATTAATTTTGTTTCAGATCTACCGCAATACCAACTCTTTCTTTCTTTCTTTCTTTCTTTCTTTCTTTCTTTCTTTCTTTCTTTCTTTCTTTCTTTCTTTCTTTCTTTCTTTCTTTCTCTCTCTCTCTCTCTCTCTCTCCCTCTCTCTCCCTCTCTCTCTCTCTCTCTCTCTCTCTCTCTCTCTCTCTCTCTCTCTGTCTCTCTCTCTCTCTCTCTCTCTCTCTCTCTCTCTCTCTCTCTCTCTCTCTCTCTCTCTCTCTCTCTCTTTCTTTCTTTCAATTTTATCATTGTTCAAGCACAGTTGTATGCATTTCCCCCTTCCACTCCCCCCTGGTGAAACCAGCCACCTGACCTCCCCCCGCCATGATCCTACACATTCTTGGTTTTGTCCATGTGTCCTTTACAGTTTTTCCCCAAACCCTTCCTCCGTTTTCCCCCATTATCCCCTCCCCGCTCCCCTCTGGTTACTATCAGTTTGTTCTTAATTTCAATGTCTCTGGTTATAATTTGCTCCCTTGTTTCTTTTGTTGATTAGGTTCTACTTAAAGGTGAGATCATATGGTATTTGTCTTTCACCACCTGGCTTATTTCACTTAGCATACTGCTGTCCAGTTCCATCCATGCTGTCACAAGGGTAGGAGCTCCTTCTTTCTTCCCGCTGCTGTGCAGTATTCCATTGTGTAAATGTACCATAGTTTTTGATCCATTCATTTACTGGTGGGCACTTAGGTTGCTTCCAGCACTTGGCTATTGTAAATTGTCCTGCTATGAACATTGGGGTGCACAGGTTCTTTTGAATTGGTGTTTCAGGGCCCTTAGGATATAATCCCAGCAGTGGAAGTGCCGGGTCAAAAGGCAGTTCCAGTTTTAGTTTTCTGAAGAAATTTCATACTGTTTTCCATAGTGGCTGCTCCAGTCTGCACTCCCACCAACAGTGAACTAGGGTTCCCTTTTCTCCTCATCCTCTCCAACACTTGTTGTTTGTTGATTTGATTAGGATGGCCATTCTGGCCGGTGTGACGTGGTATCTCCTTGTGATTTTAATTTGTTTCACTCTGATGGCTAGAGATGCTGAGCATCTTTTCATATGTCTCGGGGCCCTCTGTATATCCTCCTTGGAGAAGTGTCTGTTCAGGCCTTTTGCCCATTTTCTAATTGGGTTGTTTGTCTTCATGGAGTGGACGCGTGTCAGTTGCTTATATATTTTGGAGGTCAAACCGTTGTCCAAGGTACCGTTGGCAAATATGTTTTCCCATACAGTTGATTCTCTTTTCATTTTAATGCTGTTTTCTTTAGTCATGTAGAAGCTTTTTATTTTGATGAGATCCCATTTGTTTTTTTTCTTTCCTTTATGTCCCTTGCTCCAGAAGACATATGGGGGAAAATATTGCCACTTGCAATATCTGAGATTTTCCTGCCTATGTTTTCCTATAGGACTTTCATGGTGTCATGACTTATATTTCAGTCTTTTATCCACCTTGAATTTATTTTTGTGTATGGTGTAAGTTGGTGATTGAGTTTCTTTTTGTTTTGCACGTAGCTTTCCAGGTCACCCAACACCACTTGTCAAAGAGGCTATTTTTACTCAATTTTATGCGTCTGTCCTTTTGGTCAAATATTAATTGACCACAGAGACTTGGGTTTATTTTGGGGCTCTCTATTGTGTTCCATTCATCTATGTGTCTCTTCTTATGCCAGTACCAGATTGTTTTGAGTACAGTGGACTTGTAATACAGTTTGAGATCAGGTATTGTGATCCTTCTTACACTGTTCTTCTTTCTCAAAATTGCTGCAGCTATTCGTGGTTGTTCATGATTCCATATAAATTGTTGAAATATTTCTTCTACATCAGTGAAATATGTTATTGGTACTTTAATAGGGATTGCATCGAATATATAAACTGCTCTGGGTCGTATGGACATTTTGATGATAATTCTTCCAATCCATGAACATGGTACATGCTTCCATTTGTTTGTGTCTTCCTTAATTTCTTTCTCCATTTTGTGTAATTTTCTCAGTACAGGCGTTTTACTTCCTCAGTTAGGTTTATTCCTAGGTACTATACCTTTCTTGTTGCCATATTGTTACAGAACAAACAAGGGGGGCCTGGGACAATATAGTATTATTGAAAGAAGGCCCCGGGTCCGTTATGTCCGCCGCCAGAGGAAAGATGTCTCTCAATGCCAGAGATTCCTGAAAAGGAAAGGAAATGTTTATTTAATGCTATACAAACTTAAAGTAGTGACCTAATGTCTTTATCAAAAATCCTAAAGTCCCTAAAAGCACCCACAAACACACAGTCCTTCCTTCCTTCCTTCCCCCTTTGCCCAGTCCAGAGTACCGTATCTCAGGAAAGGAAATAGAAGTCCATGGCTCAGGCAGTCCTCTGGTTCTTAGTTAGTACTCCATCTCGACTGGGAGGCCTCCCTGGGTTCCTGGCACCCTCAGCTGAGTCACCAGGATCTCTGCTAAAACCAGGTGGTGGTTCCCTTTCTAAAGCTGTGGGGGTCCCCGCTCTGTCCAGGCCTCGTGGTTCTCCCTCTCAGGGCTGCGGGAGTCTCCACTCTGTCAAGGCCGCGTGGTTCTCTCTCCTAAAGCAGCACGGTTCTCCCCCAACGGCTGAGGTCCTCCCCATTCTGCTAAAGCCGCATGGTTCTCTTTCCTAAAGCAGCATGGTTCTCCTTCCTAAAGCAGCATGGTTCTCCCTCAATGGCTGAGGTCCTCCCTATTCTACTAAAGCTGCATGGTTCTCCTCCTCAGGGCTGCGGGAAGGGAGAGTCCCCACTCTGCCAAAGCCGCGTGGTTCTCCCCCCTAATGGCCGCCAAGTCTGGGTTTTTTTCCCCCCGCGGCCAATCTTCCTCTGCAGCCTCATTTCCGACTCCGCCCACACTCGGCTTCACATGCCAGAATTCATATCCTTCTAGCTTTACTGGGCTGCCATCATGAGTCTGGGCAGGTGTGGCCCCCATGTCCTGGAGCCAATCTTCTCCGAGCTCCCACGCAGGCACTGTAGCTTGGGGGATCTGCCCCCAGTCACGTCTTGGTGGGGGAAGTTACTTCCATTCCCCTGGCTCAGAGATGATCACAGCTATTTAACATATCTAAGTGACCAGCCAAAGGCTATAGATATGTTAAATGACCACGCTCATAGGGTAGCTGCAAGGCTGTTGCTATGCAAAACAGATCTCAATGGCCCTGCTCCATTTGTCCCTTCCCCCAACCCACACCCGGGGCGGGGGGGTGGAGACATCTGAAAATCTCCTGGACACCTTAAGTTCTGGACCGCATTTCAAATGCCCATTTGGGGTCCCCCCTCTAGGCTGCACCCTGTAACAATATCAAATGGGATTTTTTTCCTGATTTCTATTTCTGATATTTCATTGTTGGTGTACACAAATGCCTTTGATTTCTGCATATTGACTTTGTATTCTGCTGTTTCTGCCAAATTCATTTATTAGGTCGAGTAGTTTTTTTGGTGGAGTCCCTAGGATTTTCTATGTACACTATCATGTCATCTGCAAACAATGAGTGTTTTGCTTCCTCTTTTCCAATTTGGACGCCTTTTCTTTCTTTTTCTTGTCCGATTGCTGTGGCTAGGACTTCCAATACTGTGCTGAAGAGGAGTGCTGAAAGAGGACATCTTTGTTTCATTACTGATTTTAGTGGGAAAGCTTTTACTTTTTGCCCACTGAGTATGATGTTGGCTGTAGGTCTCTCGTATATGTCCTTTATTATGTTGAGGAATGCTCCCTCTATTCCCACTTTGCTGAGTGTTTTTATCAGAAATGGGTGCTGTACCTTATCAAATGCTTTTTTCTGAATCTATTGATACGATCATGTGATTTTTGTCTTTCCTTTTGTTTATGTGATGTACTGCATTTATTGATTTGTGAGTATTGTACCATGCTTGCATCCCTGGGACGATCCCACTTGGTCATGGCGTTAGACCTTTTCAATGTATTGCTGGACGTGGTTTGCCAATATTTTGTTGAGGATTTTAGCATTTATGTTCACCAGCAATATTAGCCTGAAGTTCTCTTTCTTTCTTATGTGTGTATTTGGTTATGGGATTAGGATGATGCTGATTTCATAAAAAGAGTTTGGGAGTCTTCCGTGTTGTTGGATTTTTTGGAATAGTCTGTGAAGGGTAGGGGCTAGATTTTCTTTAAATGCTTTGTAAAATTCTCCTGTTAAACCATCTCTGGTCCAGGGCTTTTGTGAGTAGGGAGTTTTTTTTATTACTGCTTCAATTTCTTCAGGTGCTATTGGTCTGCTCAGGCTTTCTGGTTCTTTTTCACTCAGTTTTGGAAGATTGTATTTTTCTAGAAATTTGTCAATTTCACCTAGGTTTTTTAACCTCTTGACATACACATCTTCATAGCAATTTCTTACAATCCTTTGTATTTCTGTGGTATCAGTTGTGACCTCTCCTCTTTCATTTCTGATTGTGTTTATTTGGGTCCTCACTCTTTTTTTTTTCTTCTTGATGAGTCTGCTTAAAGGCTTGTTGATTTTGTTTATATTTTCAAAGAATGAGCTCCTGGATTTATTGATCCTTAGAATTGTGGTTTTAGTGTCCATGTCATTTAATTTTGCTCTGATCTTGGTTAGTTCCTTCCTTCTACTTGTTATGGGGTGTCTTTGTTGTTGTCCTTTCAGTTCTTGTAGGCGTAGGGTTGGGTTGTTTATTTGAAATGCTTCTATCTTTTATAGGTAGGCCTGTATGGCTATGAACTTCCCTGTCAGGACTGCCTCCACTGTGTCCCTTACATTTTGGACTGCTGAGTTCATTTTCATTTGTTTCCAGAAACGTTTTCCATTTCTTCCTGGATCTCATTCTTGGCCCATTCATTGCTTAATAACATGCTATTCAATCTCCATTAGTTTGAGTGTTTTTTGAGTTTTTTTCCCTGAGGTGGGTTTCTAGTTTCAGGCCCTTGTGGTCTAAGAAGATGCTTGATATAATTTCAACTTTCTTGAATTTGAGGTTTGTTTTGTGTCCTATCATGTGGTGTAGCTTTGAAAATGTTCCTTGTGCATTTCAAAAGAGTGTGTATTTTGCTTCTTTGGGATGAAAGATTATATATATATATTAAATCAGTTAAGTCCATTGGACCTAGTACATTGCTCAATTCCACAATATCTTTGTTGATGTTTTGTTTAAAAGATCTATCCATTTTTGACAGCGGAGTGTTAAAATCCCCCTACTATAATTGTGTTGCTGTCAGTATCTTCCTTGATGTCCTCCAGGTGTTTCCTTATATATTTGGGTGCTCCTATGTTGAGTGACTATATATTATTTACAATGTTTATGTCTTCTTGATGGATTCTTCCCTTGAGTATTATGAAGTGATCTTCTGGGTCTCTTTTTATGGCTCTTGTTTTGAAGTGCATTTTGTGTGATGTGTGTATTGGCTACCCCAGCTTTTTTTTTTCCGTGTCCATTTGCTTGGGGTATTTGTTTCCACCCCTTCACTTTCAGTCTGTGTAGGTCTTTTGTTCTGAGGTGGGTCTCTTGTAGGCAGCATATGTGTGGGTCATGCTTTCTTATCCATTCAGCTGTTGTGTCTTTTGATTGGAGCATTTTATCCATGTAATTTAAGGTTATTATTGATAGATACTAATGCAATGCCATTTTACTTCCTTCATACCTGTGTTCCCTCTCTCTCTCTCTCTCTCTCTCTCTCTCTCTCTCTCTCTCTCTCTCTCTCTCTCTCTCTCTCTCTCTCTCTCTCTCTTCCTTTTCCTTAAAGCAGGCCCTTTAGCATCTCTCCCAGTGCTGGTCTGCTGGAGGTGCATTCTTTGAGCCTTCTTTTGTCTGGGAAACTCCTTATTTCACCTGCCATTTTAACTGAGAGCCTTGCTGTATAGAATAGTCTTGATTGCAGGCCATTGTTTTTCATTACTTGGAGTATTTCTGGCCGTCCACTTCTGGCTTGTAGCATTTCCACTGAGAAGTCAGCTGCTAGACTTATTGGGGCTCCCTTGTGTGTTACTTCCTATTTCTCCCTTGCTGCCTTTAAGATTCTCCCTTTCTCTTGGAATTTTCCCATTTTTCATTATGATGTGTCTTGGAGTGGGCCTCTTTGGGTTCTTCTTGATTGGGACCCTCTCTGCTCTCTGGATTTGTGTGATTTTTTTTTCTCTCATCACATTAGGGACATTTCCCATCATTACTTGTTCAAACAGGTTTTCTGTCCTTTGCTCTTCTTCTCCTTCTGGTATCTCTAATATATGAATATTATTATGTTTCACGTTATCCTGCCGTTCCCTTAACACCTCTTCATTGTCTCTGAGTCTGTTTTCCTTTTCCCGGTCTTTCTGGGATTTTTTCCCTACCTTGTCCTCCAGCTTGCTGATTTGATCCTCTGCTTCACCTAGCCTGCTTTGGATTCCTTCTACTGTGTTCTTCAGTTCAAAAACTATATTCTTCATTTCCTCTTGGCTCTTGTTGATAGTTTCTATTTCCTTTGTCGTGTTGATATAGTTTGCAGTGAGTTCATTGTAGTTTTCCTGTAGTTTTTGGTAATTCTCAGTGAGCTCTTTGAGCTTCCTTATAACCATTTCTTTGAATCAATACCCAATAGTTGACTTGCCTCTGTTTCATTTAGCATTCTTTCTGAGGCTTCCTCTTATCCTTTTGTTTTGAGTTTGTTTCTTTGTCTTCCCATTGTTTGTGAAACTCTTTTTGTTAGCCTCTGCTTCTTAAATTGATCTATTCTGAGTCCCTGCATTCATGCTGTGAACTTCTATGGTAGGAGACCTGTGAGAGTCAGTGGTGCAGTCTCCTTGATCTCCTGAACTTGCTGCTCTTGGGATGTCATTTATGTTGGCCATCTATATGTCTTTGTGTTTTGGTTGTTGTTGGGTCTTTGCTTGGTGGGTCTTTCCCTCCAGCTGGTTGACTGAGGGTCACTCTGCCCACCACGTCTTGTATGCTCTTGTGCAGGTGCGGACAGGTGGTGTTGAAGCTTGTTCTTCTGTCTGAGGTTATGAGGCTTCTCTCTCCCTGTCGTTCAGCTGTTTGTTCTGGATAATTTCTCCACCGTTTAGTTGTATTTCCACATTGAAGCTGGGTGGAGGTTAGTTTGGCTTTCACTTACTCCTCTGCCATCTTCCTTTATTATCTGTTCATGGTTCCTTTGTTGGGTTCTCTCTTCCAGCAGGTATATTGTTGTTCACAGCTCCCATCTTCTCTCTTATGTGATCAGTTGGAGGGGAAGGCAGAATGGATTAAGACAGTGGGAATGTATTCTATGGGATTTAAAGTACCAACAGATAGAGAAACGATAGATAAGTATAAGTTGGACAAGAGCCAACAAGGTCCTTTAGATGAGTATAGTGTTAACTGTGATATTTCGCCAGCTAGCCACTTTTTAGAAAGGGTGGAAGAGGGATAAGACTCTTGTTAGAGTGGAGGAGGATTGTGAGTTGAATCCAGAAAACAGAGAGCTTGTGAGAAGTCAGATTACGAGGTATGGTTAGAGTAAAGGATAGAAAAGAGGCGTAGTGTGCAAGAGAATAGAGTTAACCACAACAGTCATAAAACTCCAGAAGACAGTGAAATGGGCTAAGATCAGGGGTGGGTGGGTGCTGTGTAGTATTTACAATTATATGGAACAACAATTATTTACAATAATAGTGGAACAATAATCATATGGCAGGAACTATATGATCTGAATAACAAGAATAGGAACTATACAGCCTAGAGTCGTGTGCTATCAGACCACAAGTGAAGTGAAAGAAGAAAAATTAAAAGACACTATGAAAGTGAGAACAAGGAAAATCTGTCAAACAATGCAATTAAACAAACAGATAAAATGAAGAAAACTAAAGAGAAATAGAAATGAAAAAATAGTAATGAAATAAAAGAAGTAAAAATAATGAAAAATAATAATAATACAAATAAACAATATCATGCAACTTCTCTGGAATAGGAAAGTGAAATTTGTCTCAGTTTCTCCGTTGTTGAGATTAGCCTTCTGTTCCCTCTTTGGGTCTGTCTCTGGTCCTTTCACAGCTCCAGGTCTTATTGTCTCACTTGGGGGAAAAAACGGGAAAAAAAAAGAATAAAAACTTTTTTAAAAGAATTAAAAACCAAAAAGCTCTTGCTGACTTTAAACCAGCCAAGCAAGTTCTGCTTGTCTTCCTGGATGCTGCAGGCTGAAGAGGGCTGGGCTTTGCTTGTCTCCTTTTCTGTGGTTTTGAAAGGATGGGGCCCAGGTCTGGGCCACAATCTTCACAGTTGCCCAGCCTCCAGCCCAGGTCTTCCGTTTGCTGCCATCTGTGCCAGGCCGGCGCCTTCAATCCACCAGTTGTGCCGTCTTTGAGGTGCACTAATTAGGGGAAACTCACCCACCACCTTCTTGCTCTTTGCTGTCCTAGGAGCTAGGCACACTCAAAGCCTCTTCAGGGTAGTTCAGCTCCCCCACTGGGTTGTCTTTCTGGGGACTGCTAACTCCCTGAGCCCTGCTGCTCTCCTCTGCAGGGGATACCTCCTCCTTCCTCTTAGCGAGCCAGCTGGGCTGCGTGGGGACAGGGGTGCTGCGGTGGCTGTGGTGTGGGTGGGGTGTGGCTGCTGCATTGGTGGAGGCAGAGGTGTGGCTGAGGCTGTGGTGGGGCAGGGGGGCAGGGGTGGTGACAAGGCTGCAGTTGTGCCTGTGGTGGTGGCCGCTGCCGGAGAGTCACCTAAACAGTGACCAAGAGCCTTTTTTTTTTTTTTTTTAACAAAATCCTCCTGTTGACGTCTGCCGCTCCTAACAAGCGCTTGGCCTCTCACATAGCTCAACTTTCCAACCAGACCAGAGACTATCCGAGTCAGGGTCCCTCACGGCCGAACTCTTCTCCTTTCTCCAGGCATCAACCGGGTCCTCAATTTCTCTGGTAATGACCCAGCTGCTGTCCACAGTCTCAGCGGGTGTACACTCCCCCTGTCCATCTCCCACTTTGTCTTTATTCCCCCCAGCAACTTCAAGCATCCAGGTCCATCCTGGTGCTGCTCTATCCTCCCTTTTTGGCAGGGGAGGGAGCTGCTGATTTGGCTCTGGTCTAAGGATCCTGTGGCATGCCCCGGCAGGTGCCGGGCTGGGGGCTGCAGCAGCCCTTGTCCCCATGCTGGTCCCAGGGACCTTACTGTCCCAATGCAACCTCCTTACCATCTGTTTTTCAATGTCCTCCACAATTCTGGCTTCCAACCTTAGTATAAGCTGGGATTCTGTTGGCTGTTCACTCTGTTCCTCAGAAGATCGGCTAGGTGTTCCACCTATACGCAGGGGGAAGTTGCAATTCCAACTTTCAAGGAGACAAGCCTTGGCTCATCGAGAACTTCAGGAGAGAAGGCAACTGGGTGAGTACTGCTACTTGGCCAGGGACCAGCACAACACCTCCAAAGAGGAAGAAGAAGCAGGTATCCCCTATAGGACGCTCACCAAGAATTAACCATAGAGGAGGCTCCAAAGCAGCTGACCCAAAGACCCAGAAGAAAGCCCCAAGTGCTCAGGGACCCAGTAGCACCT